>NW_028136552.1:1200000-2400000 GCF_964662115.1 Mustela nivalis | reverse complement strand
AATATGACTCTTTATCTTGATTAACAGTTTTATTATTGCCTGCTCCCATATTGGGGGCATAGATATTTACAATTGTTAGATCAACTTGGTGGATAGTCTCTTTAAGAATGATGTAGTGTCCTTCTGTATCTCTGACTACAGTCTTTAGTTTAAAGTCTAATTTATCTGATACAAGAATTGCTACCCCAGCCTTCTGAAAGATGCTTCATGAAAGATGCTTCTCCATCCCTTCACTTTCAGTCTGCATGTATCTTTAGGTTCAAAATGGGTCCCTTGTAGACAATACATGGATGGGTCCTGTCGTTTTATCCAATCTGCAACCCTGTGTCATGTTATGGGCGTATTTAGGCCATTCACATTGAGAGTGATTATTTATAGATACGTTTTTATTGACATCGAGTTACCTTTGAAGTCTTTCTTTCTGTAGACTGTCTCTATATTTCTGTTCAATGCTATTCTTATGATTTTTTCCTCTTTTATAGAACCCCCTTTAATATTTCCTGCAGTGTCAGCTTGGAGGTTGCATAGTCTTTTAAGCCTTGCCGGTCTTGGAAACTCTATATCTCCCCATCCATTTTGAATGTCAGTCTTGCTGGATAAAGTATTCTTGGCTGCATATTCTTCTCATTTAATGCCCTGAATATATCTTGCCAGCTCTTTCTGGCTTGCCAGGTCTCTGTGGACAGGTCTGATGTTATTCTGATGGGCTTTCCTCTGTAAGAAAGGAGCCTCTTTGTCCTAGCGGCTTTCATGAGATTATACATACAATTATGATTCCTCAATTTGACTACCAGGTGTTGTGATGGTTTTTTGGAATGGATAATCTTGGGTGGAGACCGTTCAGACTCTAGTACATGAACGCAGATTCCATTCAGGAGTTTGGGAAAATTTTCATGAAGAACTTGTTCCACTATATCTTCTAGACTTCTTTCTTTCTCCTCCCCTTCAGGGATTCCAATAATTATGACTTTGGAAGGTTTCGTGGCATCATTTATTTCCCTGATTCTGTTTTCATGGTTTCTAGGCTGTTTGTACCAGCCCTCCTCCTGATCCCCTCTCTCTATCTGTTTGTCCTCCAGATCACTAATTCTAACTTCTGTCTCAGTTACCCTAGCTTTGAGAGAATTTAGATTAGATTGGAACTCATTGAGAGCATTGTGAACCTCAGCCCTGGTAGCTTTAAGCTCCGCCCTAACATTGTGAACATCATCTCTCTTCACGTTCAGCTCAGCCCTAATCAATTCCATTTGGTCATCCATGGCTTTCTCCAACCTAGCTATTGCCTGAATAATTGTTAGCCTGAATTCTCTTTCCGACATATTGTCTATGTTGATAGCCATTAGCTCTGTTGCTGAAGGTCCATACTCTATATTTTTCTACTGTTGGGCATTCCTCCTCCTAGTCATTTTGGTTAGAGATGACTAAATAGATGTAGCTGGATGTATTGACAGTGTTATAGTCAAGGTGCACCCTGGAACACTTCTGAGCAATCAGGATTTCCTACCCAAACGAGAGACAAAAGAAAATAAAAAGAAAAAAAGGAGAGAGAGAGAGACAGGAAAGAAAGGGAAGATGAAAGAGAAGGTTCAGCTCAGATGAGCCCCAAGTTAAGATTTATGAAGTAGACAACAAAAATAAACAAAAAGACTGATAAAAGTATATGACAACAGAAATATATATATATATATATATATATATATATATATATATATATATATGCAAATAAAGGAAGAACCTCGTCAAAAAGAACCCCAAGTGTAAGATTTATATACTATCAGGACAAACACAAAACCACAGAAACACTGGCAGAATAAAAAGATGGGAGAGTGGTTATAAATTCTCAGTGTGAGCCAAGAAGATTGTTTTGCTTCTTCTTGGATGTATCTTGATATCTTTGTTAAAGGCCTCATGTTTCCTAAGATAAAGGGGGATTAAAAATTTGATTAGCTATAGGAGAGTATTGGTTGGGGAAAGGGGAGTACTTTGAAGTTTAATTCTATCTGAATATTAGAAAATAAAAATAAAAAGGAATAAACTGGACTAAACTAAACTAAAATTAAAAAAAATAAATTCAAAAAATAGAAATGCAAAAAAAAAACATAGGTGTATGTATCAAAAAGTTTAGGTTAATATACACTATGGAGTATTATGCCTCCATCAGAAAGGACGTATACCCAACTTTTGTAGCAACATGGACGGGACTGGAAGAGATTATGCTGAGTGAAATAAGTCAAGCAGAGAGAGTCAATTATCATATGGTTTCACTTATTTGTGGAACATAACAAAGAGCATGGAGGACATGGGGAGATAGAGAGGAGAAGGGAGTTGGGGGAAATTGGAAGGGGAGGTGAACCATGAGAGACTATGTACTCTGAAAAATAATATGAGGGGGTTGAAGGGGCGGGTGTGGAAGGTTGGGGTACCATGTGGTGGGTATTATAGACGGCACGGTTTGCATGGAGAACTGGTTGTAGTGCAAAAATAATGAATATTGTTATGCTAAAAATAAATAAAATATAAATTTTAAAAAAGTTCAGGTTAGAAGGTTATTATGTAATTTGATGTACTGGACAGCTCACTGTGATGGTAAATATGTTTAAAAAATTATCTATATATAAAAAAATAAACCAGAGTAGTGGGAATGAGTAAAAAATAAAAGTTTTCCTTTGAAGTAGAGGTGGTTGTTCCCTTGTCGTCCTTTTTTTTTTTTTTTCCTTTCTTGGTTTGTTTTCTGGGTGAGGGGGCTGCCACGTGGGTTTTCAGTGATGTTCCCTGAGTTAAGTCCTCCCACCCCCCTCAAGGGAGTGGGCTCTGAGGAAACTTGTTTTTAATCAGGCTTTTAAACTCGGGCGGTTTTTATGTTTGTTCACTTTTTTTTTCTCTCACCTTGACGGATTTTGATGGTTTTTGTAGTTTTAGAGGAAAATATAGTGCACCCTGACCTCCCTCTCAGAGAGAAGCCTCAGTGTGGCTTCAGAGCCCAAATATGTTTCCCCTTAACCACTGGCAAAGCAGGTTCCGAGTCGCAGTCCCTGGGCATGCAGGATCCTTTGCTTGTACCCAAAGCCATGGCAGTGGCAGCTGTCTGGGATGCTCCAGACCGCCAGAGAGGTTCCAAGCAGCAATCGCACACTGAGATTTTCCCGATGGCCGAGGCTGGGAGTTCCTGGTCTTTCTGGGTCTAAGAGCACCCGGCTTGCCCACACCTCTTTCAGGAGAGCCTGTGGGTCACACACGGGTCTCAGGCTCTGAGAATGGGGTTCAGGTCTGAAAGCACCAAGCTGGGCCTTCGTGCAACTCTCTGGGGGTAGAGTTTGGTGCACGCGTCTTAGGCTCTGAAACAATGGTGTGTATCAAAGGCCACAGGCTGGCCCTTTGTACCTCTCTCAGGGGAGGATGAGCAGCACACGCATCTCAGGCTCTATAGCAGGGCTCGCACGTTCTGGTGTCCAGCATGGCTCCCATCCCCTCACAGGAGCAAGACGCCACGTGTTCTCGGGTGCTCTCATGGCTTAGAGTCCAAGACCTGCTTTTTCTGCTACACCATCTCTGGCTCAGCACCAGGGAAGGCTGTCCTGGAACCAGGGATTTAATCCCCTGTCCCTAGCCACCCCAATCCCACAATTTCCCCACCCCACTATCCTTTGCTCTTTTGGAGTGCTTTCAAAAAGTCCCTAAGTTAAACTTGGTCCCCAGATGCAGGGCACTCTCGCTCATATTGGGGTATTACTTTCCAACTGGTCGCCTCTGGTGGCTCCCTCCTCCTGTTGTTTATCTTCCGATATCAGTTCCCCGTTCCCACACCACTTTACCTGCCCACTGGCGTCTTCTGCACTTGTAGAAATCCAGACGTGTATAATTCTGATCTAAAGCTAATTTCATGAGTAATTGGAGTTCTTTGTTAGGCAATCAGCTCACTTTAGGGTACAGGTTGAAAAGGTGCTTCCTCCTACTTCCTCGCCATCTTGTCCCCTCCACGTTACAGATAACTTAAGGAGATTTTCCCTAGTCTGGAAGATCAAACATAAGACAAAACATCAAGAGATAGAACATTATAGTCTTTCAGTTCACCTAGTCCCATGTTAATAATTCTGGTTTAGTCTGAATGCAGCTTTTCCTTCTGTAAATTCTTACCCATTTCAGTTCCAGAATTTCAACATATCAAAGACCTGTATTTGTCCTGAAAGTCTCCCATATGAATTTTCTTTGAGACAGAATTTATCTTCCAAGAGAATTAAAACAATTACAAATGACAAAATGAGCTGCTGATATGAGAATTTACAATGAAACTGGCAAGAAAATCAGGTTACGTCTGTGACACATAACATTTCCATAATCACAATATCAAGTGGTGATCTATCAACGTATTAAAACTTTAGGAAATGCATGGCATTTTCCCAAATGTAACCCAAGCTTTATTATTGGTTTAAATCTTATCCACAATTGCTAAAACCTTAGAAAGTTTTAAAACACATGCCTAAATATAATTAGGGATGTTAAACACCCAATAAAACAAAGCATAGAAACTGAATTTTCTTGTCAGGCAAAGAGAAAACCATAACAGATCGATTAACTTAAGAAAACTTTGTCTTTTTAAACAGAGAGAAAACCAGCTTTTCTATACCAGTGTCTTTTTTTTTTTAATTATGCAGATAAAGAGTTTACTAGGTTTTCTCCATCCTCACCCTACTGATCGGAAAGTCTTCTTGATAGGGAATTCTGGAGCCACAGCACAGCATTCTGCCTTCCTCATAGAAAGAAGAAGTGCCTGGTAAGACTTCCCAAAAAACCCACATGAGTATCATCTGCTCGGCCCTAGCGGATCCCTGATTTATAAGCTGCTCTTGCCACTAATTCTTTGTCTGACAGAGGCTGAGCCCCAACCTCGTGTCAGCCACCCAGAGAGCAGGACCCATATAAAGCATATGAGACCGGCCATGGCCGAGTCCATCCTCACTACCCATCCTTGGTATTTGGGCATCTGTCCCAGACCTTTGCTGGAATCCATTCTAATGGGGGAACCTGAATCCCAATAGAGAACTGCTCCTTCCCCATGGCAGAAAACCTAGCTCTTGGGGATGGGTGTCCAACCTTCAGAGAGGGAGACAGCTGCATGTGCAATGAGATCATTCCCACTCCTGAAGGGTGTCCAGGAACAAACAGGCATTGTGACCCTCAGCCTAAGCATTCTTTCAAATAAGCCCTCTCTATTGGACCACCAGGATCCCGCATTGCAGACCTGGTATGCCCCTAGGCCCAAATTCTAACTTTTGGTGGGAATTTCTTGGTGCCCAGACCCAGAGCCCGTCTCTGGTATCGCTGTTGTTGGGCACCCCTAAGATGCAAAACGGCACTCTTCCCTTCCTTGAAAAAGCCACCAAAGTATGGGGAGCCGCCAGGATCCTTAGAGGGGAAAAATCTCCCATGGACTCATGAGACCACACCTGCATTCCGAGGCCATCCTGGACAGACAATGCCAATAAAAAAGGCTGTGCTACCGACATCGAGTCATCCTAATTACAGTTTCTGACGAACTGCCTTCCAGGTTGATGCATTGGGCTGCGATCACCATGCCACTAAGAATAAACCTAGTTAGCGTATGCAGACTTCTCTCCAAAAACCATGCCTCACATGTCCTCCAGGATGGGGTCTCTGGAGCCACACCACAGGACTGTGCCTTCCATCTCCAAGGAAAATTTGCCCATCACATTTGCCCAAAATTTCCAGATTAAAAGAAACATTCAAGGCCAATAATCCCACCCCAATATTGGAAGCTGCTCTGGACAAAATTGCTCAGTCTGCAACACCCTGATCACCTATATCCAGGCAGATACCCAAGTCAATGGTCCTGAGACAGAAAATTGAAACTGACATGCACCTACTACATCATTGGAACCCTAGATTAGGTTTCAGGCATCTGTCCTCAGAGGCCTGTTCTGTAATACCAAGTTAGGATACAACATATTGACCCTGAGCCACAGAACACAACATCTCCTGTCCTAAGAAGGAAACTGTGCTCTTCGACCAGTGCCAATCTGTCAGGGTAGGAGAATCCTTCATGGCCCCTTAACCCCCAGGACTTTCTAAAACCTCCCTGGTAACAAACCAGCATTGGAACACAACTGCAAGAGATTCCATGTCAACTGAAACCTTGGCATGTGGCCACAGGCCACCATTACAAACCTGTCATGTTTGTCAGCTGCAATGGTCATTGGACTTGTGCTTTCTAGGAATCCATGTGGAAGGGCTCTGCTACAAAAAATTTCCACATGAGTTACCCCAGAGCAAACAAACCAGACTCCATCTGTCCAGTAGAAGGAAACCTTGATATTTGGAGCATCTCACAATCCTCATCATGGGAAATCCTCCATGGTCTCTTGAAGCCACCTCTCCATTTGTCGGTCATCATAGACACAAACGTCTTTCATCCGCCCTTACTCAGGTGCTGGACGTCTCCAATGAGTTGGTGCACATTGGAACTGTCTTCTGCTTTGAATTGAATTTAACCCTAGCTTTTGTTTACAATTCTGTCCTCACCCTACTGGTCCTGAAGCCCTCTTGATAGGTAATTCTGGAGCCACAACGCAGCATTCTGCCTTTCCCATAGAAAGAAGTGGTGCCTGGTAAGACTGCCCCAAAAACCCAAATGAAGTTCATCTGCTCGGCCCTCGCGGATCCCCGATTTTGAGGCTGCTCTGGCCACTAGTGCTGGGTCTGACAAAGCCTGAGACCTGACCTCGTGTCAGCCACCCAGAGAGCAGGGCCCATATCCAGCATGTGAGACCGGCCATGGTCTAGCCCATCCTCACTACCCATCCTGGGTATTCAGGCATCTGTTCCCAGATCTTTGCTGGAATCCCTTCCAATGGGGGAACCTGAAGCTCAATAGAGAACTGCTCCTTCCCCATGGCAGGAAACTTAGCTGTTGGGAAGAGTGTCCAACTCTCAGTATGGGAGCCAGCTGCATGGGCAACGAGACCATAGCCACTCCTGAAGTGTGCCCTGGGAACAAACAGGGATTCTGACCCTGAGCCTAAGCATGCCTTCAAACAAGCCCTCTCTCTTGCATCACAAGGATCCTACATTGAGGCCTGGTACTCCCCTAGGCCCAAATCCTAACCATTGGTGGAAATTTCTTGGTGCCCAGACCCAGAGCCCGTCTCTGGTATCCCTGTTTTGGGGCACCCCAAAGATCTAAAACAGCACTCTTCCCTTCCCTGAAAAAGCCACCAAAGTATGGGGAGCCACCAGGATCCTCAGGGAGGAAAAATATCCCGTGGACCAATGAGACCACACCTGCATTCCGAGGCCATCCTGGACATACAATGTCGATAGAAAAGGCTGTGCAACCGCCACTGAGTCATCCTAATTACAGTTTCTGACGAGTTGTTCTCCAGGTCAATGCATTGGGCTGCGATCACTGCGCCACTAAGAATAAACCTAGTTTGCATTTGCCGACTTCTCTCCCAAAACCATGCCTCACATGTCCTCCAGGATGGGGTCTCTGGAGCCACACCACAGGACTGTGCCTTCCATCACCAAGGAAACTTTTCCCATCACATTTGCCCAAACCCTCCAGATTAGGGGAAGCTTCCAAGGCCCCTGATCCCACCCCAATATTGGAAGCGGCTCTGGATGTAAATTCACAGTCTGAAACACTCTGAGCACCTACATCCAGGCAGACACTTGGGTCAGGTTCAATTTTCAGAGTGCCTCATTGGCCACACTGGTTTCTCCTACACTGAATGCTGGAGTCAGAGAATTGAACCTGACATGCCCCTAGGACATCACTGGAACCCAAGAATAGATTTTCAGGCATCTGTCCTCAGATGGCTGTTCTCTAATACCAACTTATGATACACATCTGTTCCCTGAGCCACACAACAGAACATCTCCTGTCCCCAGAAGGAAATACTCCCCATTCCAATGTCTCCATGGACACAAACCCACATTAGGACCCAACCTCAGGAGAGTACATTTCATCTCAGCCCCCTCTTTTGCTCCCCCAAAGCCAGCAGATTGAACCTGTCTTGTCACTAGGAGACAATTTGAATGGGAGGCGGGCTGCCCAGGCATCCATCCTTAGAACCCTGCTCTGGGGTCATTCCATTTGGGACGTCCTGGAGCATTCCATCAGGTCTCAATTTTCCCGCAGAAAGAATCCCTGCGGTTTGGAGCATCTCACAACTCCCATCGGGGGTCAAACTCCATGGCCTCGTGATGACCCCACCCTTCATGAAGGGGCCATCATGACCAGAAACTCCAACCTGAGCCAACGTCTGATCCTCGCCCTGACTTCAGATGCACAAGATCTTGACTCAGCTCTGCAGTGTGCCTGCTGTGCCGTCGCTCCGAAACCTATGCCTAGCTTGTGTTCTCAGATTATTGTCCTCACACTCTTGGCCCATAGGCCCTCCAGTTTGGGAATTCCAGAGTCACAATGCAGTACTCTGCCCGCCCTCAAGAAAAAAAAAAGTTGCCCTCTGCGGCTCCCCAGAAACCCCAAATGAGGATCAACTGCACACCACTCAGCTGTTCCCCAATTATACAGTCTACCCTGGGCACTAGTGCCCTGTCTGACAGCCTGAGCCTGGATCTCCTGACACACACCCAGACAGCTGGCTGCACACTGAGCACATTCAGATCCGCCATGCCATAGCTCTTCATCTCTTCCCAATCTCGGCTTCAGAGCCTAGACCTTATCTCAAATCACTCACTGCCCAGGGGTGAACGTGATGCAAAAATCAGAACTCCTCCTTCCCCATAGCAAGACACCTTGTGGTTGGCATGTTGTCCAGCATTCAATGTAGGAGAAACCAGTGTGGCCAATGAGGCCCCACCAATGCTTGAGGGCTGTGATGGGCACAAACACACATTGTGACCCTCAGCGTGAGCCCTTTCCTAAAGTAAGGCCTATCAGTGGCTGGACCAAGAGCCAGCACATGGGGCTTGCGATGCCCCTAGGCCCCCAATCTTAACCAGAGTTTGGGCTGTCCAGTTGCCCCTCCCCAGGGATCTGCTCTGGAAACACTCCTTTGGAGGCACACCTGAGGTATAAAAACAGAAATGTCTCTTCCCATCCACAGAATGACCCCAAACTCTTGCATCGGGCTAAAACGCCAGAGAGGGAGACTCATCCATGGCCTTTGAGGTCTCCCTGACATTGGACGGCCATTGGTGCCACAAAATCCAGAGACAAAAGGTTGAGCATGCGCCTCACACTCCCCCTTTGTTCATATCCCAAAAAGTTTACCCCGAAGATATTTATGCAGTCTGTAGATCGTGTCTGCCATACCTACATCTCAAAACATAAGCCGAGTTTGTGTTTTCAGACTTCTGTCGCCACAGTCCTGGCCCACACACCCTACATACGGGGGCCACTGGAGCCACACCTCATGACTGTGCGTGCCATCTCCAAGGGAATTCTGCCCATTCCACTGGCCACAATTCATGAAGGGGCCGTCATGGACAGAAACACCAAATTGAGCCAACATCTGATCCTCGCCCTGACTTCAGATGCACGAGATCTTGATTCAGCTCTGCAGAGTGTGCCCGCCTTGCCCTCGCCTTGAAACCTAAGTCTAGCTTATGTTGTCAGAGTTCCGTCCTCACACTCCTCGCCCACAAGCCCTCCAGATTGGGAATTCTGGAGCCACAGTGCAGCACTCTGCCTGCCCTCGAGAAGAAAAATTTTGCACTCCTGGCCCACCAATGCTCTATTTTGGCAGTATTGGAGCCACAATGCAGCACTCTGCCTGCCCTCCAGGAGAAAAACGTTGCCCTCTGGGGCTACCCAGAAACGCCAAGTGAGGATCAACCTGCATGCCATTAGACTCTACCCCAATTATACAGTCTATATCTGGACACGAATGCCCTGTCTGACATAGGCTGAGCATGGAACTCCCGACCGACACCCAGACAGCTGGCCACACACTGAGCCCATAAGACCCGCCATGGTCTAGGTCGTCATCTCGTCCCAACATTGTTTTTCAGGCTTTGGAATCTAGACCTTATCTCCAGTCATTGCCAATGGTTGAATGTGATGCAGAAATCAGAATTTATCCTTACCCATGGCAAGAAATATTGTGGGTATCATGTTGTCCAACATTCAGTGTAGGAGAAACAAGTGTGGCCCATGAGGCCCTGCCTATGCTTGAGGGCTGTGTTTGGCACAAACATGCATAGTGACCGTCAGCATGAGCCCTGTACTCAAGTAAGGCCTCTCAGTGGCTGAACCAAGAGCCCCCTTATGGGGCTTGCCATGTCTCTAGGCTCCATCCTTAACTGGAAGTCGGGCTGTTAAGTCGCCCCTTCCCAGGGCTTTGCTCTAGAATCCCACTTTGGTGAGACAACAAAGGTTTAAAAAAAATGCATCCCACAAAATGTGCCCATAACCTTGGGATCAGGCCAAATTTCCAGAAAGTGACACTCGTCCATGGCCCTTGAGGCTACCCCAACATTCCATGGCCATCGCTGACACAATATCCAGAGCCAAAAACCTGAGCAAGCGCCTCACACTCACCCTTCATAAATATCCTGAAGAGTTCTCCTCACGGTCTGTAGATAGGGTCTGCCATACCTACATCTCCAAACCTAAGCCGAGTTTGTGTTTTCATACTTCTGTCCACATAGCCCTGACCCAACACCCTCCATGCTGGGGCCCCTGTTGCCACAACTCAGGACTGTGCTTGTCCTCTCCAAAGGAATTTTCCTCAGAGGCCTGGTTTCCAGTACCAGCATATGGGGATTTCTTGAGGCACCTATCATAACATAACTCGTCTCCACACGGGAAAATTGCTCGTTAGAGCTCTGTCAATATCTCTGGTTAGGAGAATCCTTCAGGGCCCCAGTGTCACCGCCCCATTCCAACTCTCCATGGATACAAACCCACATTAGGACCCATATTCAGAATAGTCCATTTTAATTCAGCCCCCTTGGTTGCTCCCCTAGCCAAAAGATCTTACCTGTCTTGTCGCTAGCAGACAATTGGAATGTGAGGCGGGCTGCCCAGGCATTTATCCTTAGAACCCTGTTCTGGAGTCATTCCGTACGGGAAGTTCTTGAGCCATCCAATGGGTCCTGACTGTCCTGCAGAAGGAATCCTTGCAGTTTGGAGCATCTCAGTACTCCCACCATGAGAAAACCTCCATGGCCTTGTGTTGCCCGGCCCCTTCATGAAGGAGCCATCATGAACAGGACCCCTAACCTGAGCCTACGTCTGAGCCTCGCCCTGACTTCAGATGCACGGGATCACGAGTCAGCTCTACACAGTGTGCCTTCCGTGCCATCGCCCCTAAGCCTAGCTTGTGTTCTCAGACTTCTGTCCTCATACTCCTGGCCCACAAGTGCTCCAGTTTGGCATTACTGGAGCCACAATGCAGCAATCGAGCTGCCCTCCAGAAGAAAAACGTTGCCCTATGGGGCTACCCAGAAACCACAAATGAGGATCAACCTGCACGCCACTCAACTGTACCACAATTATACAGTCTACCCTGGGCATTAATGCACTGTTTGACACAGTCTGAGCCTGGAACTCCCAACTGACACCCAGACAGCTGGCACACACTGAGCCCATCGGACCCGCCATGGCCTTAGGTCGTCATCTCGTCCCAACTTCGTTTATCAGGCTTCAGAAACTAGACCTTATCTCCAATCACTGACCAGGTTTGAACGTGATGCAGAAATCAGAACTCATCCTTCTCCATGGCAATAAATATTGTGGTTGGCATGTTGTCCAACATTCAGTGTAGGAGAAACCTTGGGGCCCATGAATCCCCGCCCATGCTTGAGGGCAGCAATGGGCACAAACACAAATTGTGACTCTCAGTGTGAGCCCTGTCCTCAAGTAAGGCCTCTCAGTGGCTGGAGCAGGAGCCCACATATAGGGCTTTCGATGCCCCTAGGCCCCCAATCTTAACCAGAGGTCAGGATGTCCAGTCGCCTCTCCCCAGGGCTCTGCTGAAGAATCCCTCTTTTGTTGGGAGACCTGGTTAGGAAACAGAAAGGACTCCTACCATCCCTATAATGACCCCTAACTCTTGGGATTGGGCCAAATCCCTAAAATGTGGAGACTCATCCATGGCCCATGAGACCACACAGTCATTCCATGGCCATCAATGACACAAAATCCAGAGACAAAAGCCTTAGCATGTGCCTCATACTCGCCCTTTGTTCATATCCCAAAGATGTCCCCTCACGGTCTGTAGATCGGGCCTGCCATACCTACCTCCCCAATCCTAAGCCGAATTTGTGTTTTCAGACTTCTGTCCCCATAGTCCTGGCCCATACACCCTCCATGCTGGGGCCCCTGGTGCCACAACTCAGGACTGTGCCTGTCCTCTCCAAGGGAATTCTGCCCATTCCATTTGCCACAGCCGTACATATTAGGAGAAACCTCCAAAGTCCCCAAGGCCGTCCCAATAGTTTAGGCCACCCAGGATAGACAGGGGCGATCTGACACCAGCTTAGGAACTGCCTCCACTCATACCCGTAGACAGATGTCCACAGAGAGGAAGATTGAACCTGACAGGCCCCTAGATTGGAATTGGATCTATTGCTTTGGTTTCCAGGCATCTCTCCTCAGTGGCCGGGTTTCCAATACCAGAATATGGGGGCTTCCTGAGGCACCATCAGAGCAAATATCGTCTCCACATGGTAAAATTTCATGTTGGAGCTGTGTCAAAACCTCCGGTTAGGAGAATCCTTCAGGGTCCTGGTGCCACCACCCCATTCCAAGGTCTGCATGGACACAAACCCACATTAAGACCCATTTGCAGGAGAGTCCATTTCAACTCAACCCCTTCGCTTTCTCTACAAGAGTCAACTAATCGAACCTGTCTTGTCACTAGGAAACACAATAGGAATGCGAAGTGGGCTGTCCAGGCATCCGTCCTTAGAACCCTGCTCTGGCATCATTCCGTCTAGATAAGGAGTAAACTGCCAGAACCATGGGCCCACCACAATATAGGAGGCTGCTCTGGACGCAAATGCACAGTCTTAAATACCCTGATACCTCTATCCAGGCAGACACCAGAGTCGATGGTCCTGAGTCAGAACATTGAACCTGACATCCCCTAGGACTTCATAGGAAACCGAGGTTAGTTTTTCAGTCCTCAGTCCTCAGAGGCCTGCTTTGGAATTCCAACTTATGATACAACATATGGTCCCTGAGCCACACAACAGAACATCTCCTGTCCCCGGATGGAATCTGGGCTCTTAGACCTGTGTCAAATCATCAGGGTAGATGAATCCTGCACGGCCCCTTAGCCACCAACTCATTCTTAGATCTCCCTGGTAACAAGCCAGCACTGTGACCTGTCTTCATGAGATTCCATGTCTAATCCAGTCCTTGGTACTTCGCCACAGAGCCACCAGAATGAACCTGCAATGTTCCTCAGCAGCATTGGTCAATGGAGGTGTGCTTTCCAGGCATCCATGCAGGAGAACTATGCTATGCATTCTTTCCACGTGTGGGACCCTGGAGCAAACAAACTAGACTGCCCATTTCCGGTAGAAGGAAACCTTGCTGTTTGGAGCATCTAGCAAGCACCAGAGTGGGAAATCCTCCATGGCCTTTTGACACCATCCCTCCATTTGTCAGTCATCATAGAAACGAACTCCAGCATGAGCAAATATCTGACATCCACTCTTACTCAGGTGCTGGATATTCGATTCAACTGCTGCACACAAAAAGTGCCTTTCCAATGACACTGAATGTAACCAGAGCTTGGGTTAACAATTCCATCCTCAGCCTCCTGGTCTGCAAGCCCTCTTGATAGGGAATTCTGGAGCCACAATGCAGCGTTCTGCCTTCCCCTTAGAAACAAGAAAGGCCTGGTGGTTCTGCCAAGAAACCCCACTTGATGTTCAATCTGCTAGGCACTCTAGGGAACCCTTATTTATAGGATGCCCTGGGCACTAGTGCTGTGTCTGACAGATCCTGAGCCAAGACCTAGTGTCAGCCACCCAGAGATCGGGGTCCATATCCACAATTTGAGACCGTCCATGGCCCATGTCCGTCATCTCTAACCATCCTTGGTATTCAGGCATCTGTCCCCAGACTTTGCTGGAATCCCTGCTAATGGAGGAACCTGAAGCACAATAGAGAATTCCTCTTTCCCCATGGCATAAATCCTGGCTGTTGGGATGGTAGTCCAACCCTCAAAGTGGGAGCCAGCTGCATGGCCAAGGAAACCACGCCCACTCATTATGGCCACCCTGGGCACAAGCAGTCATTGTGACACTCAGCCTGAGCATGATTTCAAATAAGCCCTCTCAGTTGCACCTCCAGGATCCCGCATGCAGGCCTGGTATGCCACTAGGCCCAAATCCTAACACGTGGTGGGATTTTCCAGGTGCCCAGACCCAGAGCCCATCTCGGGAATCCCTATTTTGGGGCACCCCTAAGATGGAAAACAGCACTCTTCCCTTCCCCGAGAAAGCCAGCAACTCTTGGGAGCCACAGGAACCTTAAAGAGGAAAAATCTCCCATGGACCCATGAGACCACACCTGCATTCTGAGGCCATTGTGGACACACAATCCGGATACAAAAGCCTCTGCTGCTGCCTTCGAGTCACCCGATTGACAGTTCCTGACAATATTTCCTTTAGGCCTAAGCATTGGGCCCATGATCACCTTGCCACTAAACCTAACCCGAGTTTGTGTTTTTAGACTTCTCTCCCAAAACCATGGCTCACATGCCCTCTGGGATGGGGTCTCTGGAGACACACTACAGGACGGTGCCTGCCATCTCCAAGGAAACTGTGCCATCAAAGTTGCCCAAACCTTCCATATTAGGAGAAACCTGCAAGGCCCTAGAACACAACCCAATATTTGAGGCCACTCTGCAAACAAATGCACAGTCAGAAACACCATGATCACCTACGCCTAGGAAGACACTGAAGTCAATGGTCCTGAGTCAGAAGATTGAAACCATATGGTCTGGAATACCAACTTATGATAAAACATATGGTCCCTGGGCCACACAACAGAACATCTCCTGTCCCCAGAAGGAAAGCGTGCTTATCGACCGGTGTCAAACCCTCAGGGTAGATGAATTCTACATGGGCCCTTAGCCACCAGCACATTCATAGATCTCCCTGCTAACAAGCCAGAATTGTGACCCATCTTCACGAAACCCCATGTAAATTCCAGGCATTGGTACTCGCCCCAGAGCCAACAAAATGAACCTGCCATGTTCCTAAGCTGCAATGGTCAATGGAGTTGTGCTTTCCAGACATCCATGTGGGAGTGCTCTGCTACCCAAATGTTCCACATGGGGGACACTGGAGAAAAGAAACCAGACACCACCTCTCCAGTAGAAGGAAACATTGCTATTTGGAGCATCTCACAAGTCCCAGTGTGTGAAATCCTCCATGGCCTCTTGACACCACCCCTCCATTTGTCGGTCATCATACACACAATCTCCGTCTTGAGAAACATTTGACATCTGCCCTTACTCAGATGTTAGATATTCCAATCAGCCCCTGCACACTGGAACAGCCTTTCTCTTGGCACTGAATTGAACTGTAGCTTTGTTTTACAATTCCATCCTCACCCTACTGGTCCCCAAGCACTCTTAATAGAGAATTCTGGAGTCACAATGCAGCATTATGCCTTCCCCATAGAAAGATAAAGTGCCTAATGAGGTCTGCACACAAACTCCACCTGAGGATCAATCTGCTTGGCCCTCGAGGGAACCCCGATTTATAGGCTGCCCTGACCTCTAGTGCTGTGTATGACAGAGCATGAGCCCCAACCGTGTGTCAGACACCCAAAGAGCAGGGACCATTATCAGCATGTGAGACCATGCATGGCCCAGGACCGTCATCTCTACCCATCCATGGTATTCAGGCCATTCTGCCCAGACCTTTGCTGGAACCCTACCAATGGGGGAACCTGAAGCACTGTAGAGAACTCCTACTTCCTCATGGCACGAAGCCTGGCTGTTGGGATTGGTGTCCAACCCTCAGAGTGGGAGCCAGATGTATGGCCAATGAGACCACGCCCACTCATGAAGTCCGCCCTGGGCATAGGTAGGCATTGTGACCCTCAGTCTGAACATGCTTTCAAACAAACACTCTCAATTGCACCCCCAGGATCCCACATTACAGGCCTGGTACTCCCCGAGGCCAAAACGCTAACCCTTGGCGGGATTGTCCAGGTGCCCAGACCCAAAGGCCGTCACTGGAATCCCTGTTTTGGGGCACCCCTAATATGGAAAACAGCACTCTTACCTTACCCAAAAAAGCCACCAAATTTTGGAGCGCCATCAAGATCCTTAGAGAGGAAAAGTCTCCCATGGACCCATGAGACAACACCTGCATTCTGAGACCATCCTGGACACACAATCCAGAAATAAAAGCCTGTGCTACAGCCGTACAGTCACCCTAATTAAAGTTCCCGACGAACTTCCCTCTATGTCTATGCATTGGGCCTGCGATCACATCGCCACTAAACATACCAAAATTTGTGTTTCCAGACCTCTCTACCAAAACCATGGCTCACATGCCAACCAGAATGGGATCGCTGGAGCCCCACCACAGAACTCTGTCTGTTATCCCCAAGGACAGTGTGCATATCAGAGTTGCCCAAACCTTCTAGATTTGGAGAAACCTGTAAGGCCCCTGAGCCCACCTCAATATTGCTGGCCACACAGGATGCAAATGCGCAGTCTGAAACACCCTGATCACCTACCTCCAGGGAGATAGCCAAGTTAATGATCCTGAGTTATAAGTTTGAACCTGAAATGTCCCTAGGCCCTCAATGGAACCCCATTAGGTTTTCAGGCATCTGTCCTCAGGGGCCTGTTCTGGAATACCAATTTATGACACATCATGTGGTCCCTGACCCACACGACAGAACACCTCCTGTCCCCAGAAGGATACAGCGTTCTTCGACCTGTGCCAAACCGTCAGGGTAGGAGAATCCTGCATGGCACCTTAGCAACCAGCACATTCTAAGATCTCCTTGAAAACAAACCAGCGTTGTGGCTTATCTGCAAGAGATTCCATGTCAACTCAAGGAATTGATACTTTGCCCCAGAGCCACCAGAACGAACCTGCCATGTTCCTCAGCTGCAATGGTCAATGGAAGTGTGCTTTCCAGGAATCCATGCCGGAGAGCTCTGCTTCACCAACTTTCCACATGGGGGAACCTAGAGCAAACAAACCAGACTTCATCTGCCCAGTAGAAGGAAACCTTACTGTTTGGAGCGGCTCACAGGACTCAGCGTGTAAACTACTCCATGGCTTCTTGACGCCACCTCCCCCATTTGTTGGTCATCATAGACACAAAATCTAGTGTGAGCAAACATCTGCCATCCACCCTTATTCCGGTGCTGGATGTCTCGAATAAACCACTGCACATTGGAACTGCCTTCCGTCTGGCACTGAATAGAACCGTAGCTTGTGTTTACAATTCCATCCTCACTCAACTGGTCCCCAAGCCCTCTTGATAGGGAAATCTGGACCCACAATGCAGCATTATGCCTTCTCCACCAAATGAAAAACTGCCTTGTGAGTCTGGGGAGAAACCCCACATGAGGATACATCCGCTCGGTCCTCAAGGGAACGCCGAATTATAGGCTGCCCTGGCCCCCAGTGCTGTGTCTGACAGAGCCTGAGCCCCTACCGAGTTTCAGCTACCAGAGAGTGGGCCCTATATCTAGCATTTGGGATGGTCATGGCCCAAGTACGTCATCTCTACCCATCCTTGGTATTCAGGCACCTGTCCCCAGATCTTTGCTGGAATCCCTACCAATGGGGAACCTGAAGCACAATAGAGAACTCCACTTTACCCATGGCAATAAACCTGGCTGTTGGAATGGGTGTCTAATCCTTAAATCAGAAGCCTGTTACAAGACCAATGAGACCACGCCCACTCCTGAGGGCCACCCTGGGCACAGTCATTGTGACCCTCAGCCTGAGCATGCTTTCAAACAATCCCTCTCAGCTTCACTACCATGATCCAGAATTGCAGGCCTGGAATACCTCTACGCACAAATCCTAAAACTTGGTGGGACTTTCCAGGTGCCCAGACCCAGGGCTCGTCTCTGGAATTCGTGTTTTGGGACACCCAGGAGATGTAAAACAGCACTCTTCCCTTCCGCGAAAAAGCCACCAAACTATGGGGAACCACCAGAATCCATAGAGAGGAAAAGTCTCTCATGAGTCCATGAGAACACACCGGCATTCCGAGGCCATCCTGGACACAAAATCCAGAGAGAAAAGCCTGTGCTACCGCCTTCCAGTCACCCTAATTACAGTTCCAGCCGAGCTCCCCTCCAGATCTATGCATTGGGCCTGTGATCACCTCGCCCCTAACCCTAATCCGAATTAATGTTTTGCAGACTTCTCTATGAAACCATGGCACACATGCCCTCCAGGATGGGGTCTCTGGACCCACGCCACAGGACTGTCCTGCCATCCCCAAGGAAACTGTGCCCATCAAAGTTGCACAAACCTTCTAAATTAGGAGAAACCTGCAAGGCCCCTGAGCCTACCCCAATATTGGCGGCCACTCTGAATGCAAAAGCGCACCTACATCTAGGCAGACAGCCAAAGGAATGGTCCCGAATCAGAATAGTGAACCTAACATGCCCCTAGGACGTTATTGGAACCCTAGATTCAGTTTTCACACATCTGTCCTCTGAGGCCTGATCTGGAATGTGATCTTATGATACATCATGTGGTCCCTGGGCCACATAACAGAACATCTCCTGAACCCAGAAGGAAACCGTGCCCTTCCATCTGTGCCAAAGCCCAGGGTAGCCCAGGCTGCACAGCCCCTTTGCCACCGGCACATTATAAGATCTCCCTAGTAACAAACCAGCATTGTGGCCCATCTGCAAGAGATTCCATGTCAACTCAAGGACTTGGTACTTCACTCCAGAGACACCAGAACGAATTTGCCATGTTCCTCAGCTGCACTGGTCAGTGGAGTTGAGCTTTCCAGGCATCCATGTGTTGAGCTCTGGTACCCAAAGTTTTCACATAGGGGAACCTGGAGCAAACCAGTCACACTCCACCTGGCCAGTAGAGTGAAATTTGGTATTTGGAGTAGCTCATAAGTCTCAACGTGAAAACACCTTCATGGCTTCTTGACGCCACCCATCCATTTGTCAGTTATCATAGACACAAACTCCAGGGTGAGCAAATATCTGACATCCGCCCTTACTCAGGTGCTGGATATCTCGAATAAGCCGCTGCACATAGGGACTGCCTTCTGCTTGGCATTGAATTGAACCGTAGCTTGTGTTTACAATTCCATCCTCACCCGACTGGTCCCCAAGCCCTCTTGATAGGGAAATCTGGAGCCACAACGCACCATTCTGCCTTCCCTATAGAAAGAAGTCCCTGGTGAGTCAGGCCAGAAACCCCACATGAGGATCAATCTGCTCGGCCCTCGAGGCAACCCATTTATAGGTTGCCCTGGCCACTAGTGCTGTGTCTGACAGAGCCTGAGCCCCGACCTAGTGTCTGTCCCCAGACAGTGGGCCCCACATCTAGCATTTGGGATTGCCATGGCCCAAGTACGTCATCTCTACCCATCCTTGGTATTAAGGCACCTGTCCCCAGACCTTTCCCTTGCCAATGTGGGAACCTGAAGCACAATTGAGAACTCCTCCTTCCTCATGGCAGGAATCGTCGCTGTTGGGATGGATGTCCAACCCTCAAAGTGGGAGCCAGTTACAAGACCAGTGAGACCACGCCCACTCCTGAGGGCCGCCCTGGGGACAAACAGGCATTTTGTCCCTCAGCCTGAATATGCTTTCAAACAATCCCTCTCAGTTGCACCACCATAATCCTGCTGTGCAGGCCTGGTACGCCTCTAGGCACAAATCCTAAAACTTGGTGGGATTTTCCAGGCGCCCAGACCCAGAGCCTGTCTCTGGATTCCCTACTTTGGGGCACCCTTAAGATGGAAAACAGCACTCTCTTCCCCGAAAAAGCCACCAAACTATGGGGAGCCACCAGATCCATAGAGAGGAAAAGTCTCCCATGGACCCATGAGAACACACCTGCATTTGGAGGCCATCCTGGACACACAATCCAGAGATAAAAGCCTCTGCTACCAACTTCCAGTCACCCTAATTACAGTTCCAGATGCTCTGCCCTCCAGGTTTATACATTGGCCCTCTATCATATTACCACTAACCCTACTTCGAATTTGTGTTTGCAAACTTCTCTCCCTAAACAATGGCTCTCTTGCCCTCCAGAATAGGTTCTTTAGAGCCATACAACAGGACTGTGCTGCCATCCCCAAGGAGACTGTGCCCGTCAGAGTTGCCCAAAACTTCCAGATTAGGAGAAACCTGTAAGGCACCTGACCCACCCCAATACTGGTGCACACTCTGGACGCAAATGTGCGGTCTGAAACTTCTTGATCACGTACATCTAGGCAGACACCCAAGTTAATGTTTCTGAGTCAGAAGATTGAACGTGACATGACCCTAGGACCTCATTTTACCCTAGATTATGTTTTCAGTCATCTGTCCTCAGAGGCCTGTTCTGGAATATTAGCTTATGATACATGTGAGCCACACAACAGAACATCTCATTTCCCCAGAAGGAAACTGTGATCTTCAGCCTGTTCCAATCCCTCAGGGTAGGAGAATCCTGCATGACACCTTAGCCACCAGCACACTCTAAGATCTCTCACATATCAAACCAGAACTGTGACCCATGTGCAAGAGATTCCAAGTCAACTCAAGGTCTTGGTGCTTTGCCCAAGAGCCATCAGAACAAAACTGCCATGTTCTTCAGCAGCAATGGTCAAAGGAGCTGTGATTTCCCGTCATACATTTGGGAGAGCTCTGCTCCCCAAACTTTCCACATGGGGAACCCTGGAGTAAACACACCAGACTCCACCTGTCCAGTAGAAGGAAACCTTGTTGTTTGGAGCATCTCACAAACCTCAGCATGGGAAATCCTCCATGGTCTCTTGACGCCACTTCTCCATTTGTCGGTCAGCATAGACATAAACTCCACTGTGAGCAAGTCTGACATTTGCCCTTACTCAGTTGCTGGATGTCTCGCATAAGCTGATGCACATTGAAATGGCTTCAGCTTGGCACTGAATTAAACTGTAGCTTGTGATTACAGTTACATCTTCACCCGACTGGTCCCCATGCCCTCTTGATAGGGAAATCTGGAATCACAACACTACATTCTGCATTCCCCATAGAAAGAAGTGCCTGGTGAGTCAGGCCAGAAACCCCACATGAGGATCTTCCTGCTTGACTCTCAAGGGTGCACGCTTTATAGGATTCCATGACCACTAGTGCTGTGTCTGACAGAGCCTGAGCCCCGACCTATTGTCAGCCAGCCAGAGTTTGGGGCCCATATCCAGCATGTTAGTGTGGCTATAGCCCAAATCCATCCCCTCTACCCATCCTTGATATTCAGGCATCTGTCCCCAGACCTTACCTGGAATCCCTGCCAATGGGGGAACCTGAAGAACAATAGAGAACTCCTCCTTCCCCATAGCAGGAAACCTGGCTGTGGGGATGGGTGTCCAAGCCTCAGAGCTGGAGCCAGCTGCATGGCCAATGAGACCACGCCCACTCATGAGGTCCGCCCTTGGCACAAGCAGGCATTGTGGCCCTCAGCCTGAGCATGCTTTCAAACAAGCCCTCTCAGTTGTGCCACCACGATCCCGCATTGCAGCCCTGGAACACCCCTCATCCCGAATCCTAACACTTGGTAGAATTTCTTGGTGCCCAGACACAGAGGCCGTCTCTGAAATCTCTGTTTGGGGGCACCCCTAAGATGGAAAACTGCACTCCTCCCTTCCCCGAAAAACAGCACTCCTCCCTTCCCCGAAAAAGTCACAAAACTATGGAGAGCCACCAGATCCTAAGTGAGGTAACGTCTCCCATGGACCCAAGAGACAACATCTGCATTCAGAGTCCATCTCTCATCTGGACACACAATCCAGAGAGAAAAGCCTGTTTTACCGCCTTTCAGTCACCCTAATTACAGTTCCTGATGAGCTCCACTCCAGGTCCACGCATTGCGCCTGTGATCACCTCGCCACTAATCCTAACCCGCATTTGTGTTTGCAGACTTTCTCACAATATCATGGCTCACATGCTCTCCAGGATAGGGTCTCTAAAAACACACCACAGGATTGTGCCTGCAATCCCCAAGGTAACTGTGCCCATCACAGTTGCCCAAACCTTCCAGATTAGGAGAAACCTGCAAGGCCCCTGAGCCCACCCCAATATTGTTGGCAGTTCTGGACACAAATTCACAGTCTGAAAGACCCTTATCACCTACATCCACTGGAGACATCCAAGTCAATGGTCCTGAATCAGAAGATTGAACTTGACATGCCCCTAGGACCTCATTGAAACCCTAGATTAGGTTTTCAGGCATCTGTCCCCAGGGTCCTGTTCTGGAATACCAACTTAGGAGTGAACATGTGGTCTCTGAGCCCCGCAACAGAACATCTCCTGTTCCCAGAAGGAAACTGTGCCCTTCGACCTGTTCCAAACCCTCAGGGATGGAGAATCCTGCACAGCACCTTAGAAACCAGCACATATGCTGAGTTTGTGCATTGCTCCAAGCCACAAGGTTTCCATCTGCGAGACAGTCTAGTCCTGTTTGATGGTTCCAGGACGTCCCATATGGAAGGACTGGAGGGCAGAGTTCGAAGGATGGATGCCTGTACACCTTACCTCGCATTCCAATTGGCTATGAGCGACAAAACATGTTTGAACTCCTGGCTCTAGGGTAGGCTACCCAAGGGGCTGAGTTGAAATGAACTCTTCTGAGGATGGGTTGTAATGTGGGTTTGTGTACATGGAGACCATGGAATGTGCTGGTGGCTCAGGGGCCTTGCAGTAATCGCCTTACCAAAGGGTTTGATAGAGCTCGAATAAGAAAGCTCCCCATGTGGAGATGAGAGAGGTTCTGTTTAGTGAATCCGAAAAGCCCAAATGCTGGTCTTCGAAACCAGTCCTCTGAGGACAGACACCTGGAAACCAAAGCTAGGATTTAGATTAAGGCCTAGGGGCCTGTCTGTTTCAATCTTCTGTCTCTAGGGACACTGTTGAGGGTCTCAGTGGAGATAGTTGCTCAGCTGGTGCCAGAATGCCTCTGTTAGTCCAGGGCGGCCTGCACTATTGGCATGGCCTCGGGGGCCTTGGAAGTTTGTCCTAATCTGTAGCGTTGTGGCCAATGGATCGGGCACAGTTTACTTGGAGAGGACAGGCACTATAATTCTGGAGGGTGTTTGTGTCCGGGCTGTGGGCACAAAAGTCTGATAACACAAACTCGGCTACATGTGGCACTGAGGGTATGACAGGCCCGATCTGCAGGGCGTGAGGGGAGCTCCTCAGGTTATGAAAGAATGGCGAGTGGGAGGTGGTCACTCAAGGTTTTGTCTCTGGATGTTGTGTCCCCAGTAGCCATGGAATGTAGGGTGGCCTCAGGGGCTATGGGAGAGTCTCCCTCTCTGAGGATTTGGACCAGCTCCCAATATTTTGGAGTCATTTGTGGGAAGGGTGGAGTCCTGTTGTCAGGCTCAGGTGTCTCTCCAAGAGAGGGGCTCCAGATCACAGATCGGGCAACTGGAAAACTCAAACTCTGGTGAAGTTTGGGAGCATTGGGGCTTGGCAAGCCCCATATTCGGGCTCTTGGTCCAGGCCCCGAGAGGCCTTACTTCCACATGGGGCTCACGCTGAGGGTCACAATGTGAGTTTGTGCCCAAGGGAGAACTCAAGTTTTGGCTTCGCCTCAGGGGACATGAGGGTTTCTCCTACCCTGAAGGTGTGACTCCATGAAAACAGCAAGCTTTACAACCATGGGGAAGGTGGAGTTCTGATTTGTGCTTAAGATACCCACCTGTGCTGGGATTTGATATAATGTCTAGGTTCAAACGTCTGAAAACCTAGGTTGGTAAGAGATGATGGCCTAAGGCCACGGCGTGTCCGATGTGCTGGGTGTGAGGCCAGCTGTATCCTTGTCTGTCCAGATGTCTGGCCTCAGGCTGTGTCAGACAGAGCATTAGTGCCAAGGGCCGCTTATCCAATTTGGGTGCAGTCGAGGTGGAGGCACGTTGATTTTCATTTGGGGTTTCTGGAGAGCCCCATCGGGCAAAGATTTTCTACTGGTGGGCAGGCATAGGGCTGAGTTGTGGATCCATATTTCCCAGTATGGATGGCTTGTTTGACAGGAGTGTGAGGAAGGAATTCTGAAAACACAAGCTAGCGTGAGGTCTGGGGCCAAGGGCATGCAGGCCCACTTTGCATAGGCTGAATTGAGATCTCCTGCATCTGTGGTCAGGGAGAGTATCAGAAGTTGCCTCAGGCTGGAGTTTGTGTCCATTATGGCCTCTTCCTAAAGGGGGTGGGGCCATTATGAGGCCAGAGTCGTTTCCCTATGCTGGGAGTTGTGAGCTTCTCCAAACCTCAAGTTTTCCTCCTACACACAGTCGAGTCCTATTGGATGGTTCCAGGATGCCCCACACAGAAAGACTCGAGAGCAGGGGTCTAAGCATGGATGCCAGGAAACACCACCTCACCTTCCCATTGACTGGTTGGGATAAGGCAGGCTCAATCTGCGGGCTCTTGGGCGAGCTACCCAGAGGGCTGAGTTGAAATGGACTCTGCTGAGGATGGGCCATATTGTGGGTTGGAGGCCATGGAGACCTTGGAATGTGGTGGTGGCTCAGGGTCTTTGTAGGATTCTCCAACCTGAAGGGTTTGACACAGCTCCAACAAAGAAGCTTCCCATGTGGACACGAGAAGTGTTCTGTTTGGTGCCTCAGGAAAGCCCCATATGCTTGTCTTAGAACCCAGGACTCTGAGGAATGACACCTGGAAATCAAAGCAAGAGTTCAGATTAGGGACTAGGGGCCCGTCCATTTCAATCTTCTGTCTTCGTGGGCATCTCTCTGCGTGTCTGTGTAGAGGTAGTTGCTCAGCTTGTGTCAGATTGCCCCTGTTTGTCCAGGGCGGCTCTTGTTCCAGCCACTGAGAGGCATTAACTGAGTAGGGGACTCATGCTGAGGGTCGCAATGCGTGTTTGTGCCCAAAGCGGCCCTCAATCATGGGTGGGGCATCATTGACCATGCAGGTTTTTCCTACATTGAATGTTGGACAACATGCCAACCACAAGGTATCTTGCAATGGGGAAGGAGGAGTTCTGATTCCTGCATCACGTTCACCTCTAGGCAGTGATTGGAGATAAGATCTAGGTTCTGAAACCTGAAGACCGAGATTAGGAAGAGATGACGACCTAAGGCCACTCCATGTCTGATGTGCCCAGTTTGCGGCCACCTGTCTGGATATCAGTCACGAGGTCTGGTCTCAGGCTGTGTCAGACAGAGCATTAGTACCCAGATAAGCTGTATAATTGGGGTACAGTCGAGTGGCATGCAGAAGATAATCATTTGCAGTTTCTCATTAGCCCCTTTGGGTAAAGTTTTTCTTCTGGAGGGCAGGCAGAGTGCTGGATTCTGGCTCCGGAATTGCCAAACTGGAGGGCTTTTGGGCCAGGACTGTGAGAACGGAAGTCTGAGAAAACAAGCTAGGTTTAGGTTTTGGGGCGAGAGCACGGCAGGAACCCTCTGCAGAGCTGAATCGAGATTTTGTGCATCTGAAGTCAGGACGAGGATCAGACGTTGGCTCAGTTTGGAGATTCTATCCATGATGGCCCCTTCATGAAGTGGGGTCATAACGAGACCATGGGAGTTTTCCCGTGATGGGAGTAGTAAGATATTCCAAACCACAGGGATTTTCTGCAGGTCAATTGAAACCTGTTGGATGTCTCCAGGACGTCCCATATGGAAAGATTGCAGAACAGGGTTCTAAGGATGGATGCCTGGGCAGCCCGCCTCACATTCCATTTGTCTCCTAGCAACAGGATACGTTTGATCTGTTGGCTCTGGTGTAGCAACCAAAGGGACTGAGTTGAAATGGACTCTCCTGAGGATGTGTCATAATGTGGGTTTATGTCCATGGAGACGTTGGAAAGGGGCAGTTGCACCGGGGCCCTGAAGGATTCTCCTAACTGGCGGTATTGACACAGCTCCACAGAGCATGTTTCCCATGTGGAGATGAGATTTGTTCTCATTGGTGCTTCAGTTAACCCCCATATGGAAATCAGAACTCTGAGGAGAGATGCCTGGAAACGAAAGCAATGGATCTGTTTCTAGTTAAATATTCTCTGGGGACATTTGTCTACGGGTCTGAGTGGAAGTAGTTCCTCAGCGTGTGTCAGATCACCACTATTCCTCCCGGTTGGGCTACACTATTGGGATGGCCTCAGTGACTTTGGAGGTCTCTCCTAATTTGCAAGTTTTTGGCAAATGAAATGGGCAGAATTCCTTTGGGGAGGGAAGGCACAGTCCTGAAGTGTGGCTCCAGGGTACCCAGCCTGGAGGGTGTGTGGGTCACAGCTGTGGGGACAGAAGTCTGAAAACAGAAACTCGGCTTAGGTTTGGGGATGTAGCTATGGCAGGCCCGATCTACAGACCTTGGGAAATCTTTATGATATGAACAAAGGGGGAGTGTGAGGCATTTGCTCAGGCTTTTGTCTCTGGATTTTGTGTCACCAATGGCTGTGGAATGTCGGGGTGGCTTCATGAGCCATGGACGAGTCTCCCTCTCTGGGATATTGGCCCGATCCCAAGATTTTTGGGGTCATTCTGTATGATGGGAGGAGTCCGTTCTGGTTTTTTTTACCTCAGGTGTGTCACTAAAAGACGGATTCCAGAGCAGAGTCCTGGGGAGGGGCGACTGGACAACACGAAATCTGGTTCAGATTGGGGGCCTAGGGGCATGGCAATCCCCATATGCAGGCTCTTGGTCCAGCCACTGAGAGGCCTTACTTGAGGACACTGAGCTCACACTGAGGGTCACAATGCATGTTTGTGCCGAACGTAGCCCTCAAGCATGAGCGGGGACTCATGGACCACGCTGGTGTCTCCTACACTGAACGTTGGACAACATGCTATCCACAAGATTTTGGCCATGGGGAAGGAGGAGTTCTGATTTTTGCATCACGTTCACCCCTGGGCAGTGATTGGAGATAAGGTCTAGCTCTGAAGCCTGAAAACCGAGTTTGGGATAAAATGATGACCTAAGGCCATGGAGGGTCGGATGCACTCAGTGTGCGGTCAGCTGTCTGGGTGTTGGTCAGAACGTCCGGGCTCAGGCTGTGTCAGATAGTGCATTAGTGCCCAGGTTAGACTATACAATTTAGGTACAGTCGAGTGCCGTGTAGGTTTATCCTCATTTGGGGTGTCTGGAAAGCTCCATAGGGCAACATTTTTCTTCTGGAGGGAAGGCAGATTGCTGCATTGTGGGTCTGTAATTGCCAAACGTGAGGGCTTGGGGGCCGGGATGTGAGGACAGAAGTCTGAGAACACAAGCTAGACTTAGGTTTCAGGGCGAGGGAAAGGCAGGCACACTCTGCAATCTCGTGCATCTGAAGTCAGAGAGAAGATCAGACGATGGCTCAGTTTGGAGATTCTGTCCAAGATGGCCCCTTCATGAAGCGTGGTGGGAGAATCAAAAAGCCATCGAGGTTTTCCCATGTTGGGAGTTGTGAGATGCTCCAAACAGCAAAGATTCCTTCTGCGGGACAATTGATACCTGTTGGATGGCTCCAGGACATCCCATAAAGACGACTCAAGAGCAGGGTTCTAAAGAGGGATGCCTGGGTTTCCTACCTCGCATTCAAATCGTCTCATTGCGATAAGACAAGTTGAATCTCTTGTCTCTGGTGGAGCAACCGAGGGCGCTGAGTTGAAATGGACTCTCCTGCGCATGGGTCATAATGTGGGTTTGCGTCCATGGGGACCTTGGAATGGGTCGGTGACACCAGGGTCATGAAGTTTTCTACTAATCAGAGGTTTTGACACAGTTCCCAGGTGCAAGTTTCCCATATGGAGACGAGATTTGTTCTGGTGGGTGCTTCAGGAAAGCCTCATATGTTGCTATTGGAAACCAGGCTTCTGGGGAGAGATGGCTAGAAACCAAAGCAATGGATCTGCTGAAGTCCTAGGGGCCTGTCCAGTTCAATTTTCTTCTCTTTGGACATCTGTCTCAAGGTCTGAGTGCAGGTAGTATCTCACATGGTGGCAGATAGCCCCTGTTTGTCCCGGGTAGCCTACATACTTAGGATAGCCTTGGGGACTCTGGAGCTTTGTCCTAATTTGTTCTGACTGGTGCCACTCCGACATTCCACGACCATCGTTGACACAAAATCCAGACAAAAGCCTGAGCAAGCGCCTCACTCTCGCCCTTTGTTCATATCCCAAAGAGTTCTAATGATCTGTAGATGGGCCTGCCATACCTACATCCTCAAACCTAAGCT
The DNA here is from genome assembly GCF_964662115.1 of Mustela nivalis. Taxonomy (NCBI): domain Eukaryota; kingdom Metazoa; phylum Chordata; class Mammalia; order Carnivora; family Mustelidae; genus Mustela; species Mustela nivalis. The sequence continues at coordinate 2,371,671 of NW_028136552.1, read as the reverse complement.
GAGTTGCTGTTTTTAGACTTTTGTCCCCACGGCCCTGGCCCACACACCCTCCAGGCTAGGGCCCCTGGAACCACACCTCAGGATTGTTCCTGCCCTCTCAAAAGGAATTCTTCATATTCCATTGGCCACAACCATATAAATCAGGAGAAATCTCCAATGTCCCTGGGACCATCCCAAAATTGTAGGCCGCTCGGAACAAACAGGGGTGATCTGACACTAGCTGAGCAACTAGCTCCACACAGACTCGGAGACAGATGTCCCCAGAGAAGAACATTGAACTGGACAGGCCCCTAGGCCCTAATCAGATCCATTGCTTTGGTTTCCAGGCATCTCTTCTCAGAGGCCTGGTTTCCAATACCAGCCTATGGGGTTTCCAGAGGCCCCATCAGAGCAAGTCTTGTCTGCACATTGGAAACTTGCTCGTGGAGCTATGTCAGAACCTCAGAGGCCTGGTTTTCAATACCACCATATGGGGGTTTCCTGAGGCATCAATCAGAACAAATGTCTTCTCCACATGGGAAACGTGCTCTTTCAAGCTGTGTCAAAACCTCTGGCTAGGAAAATCCTTCAGGGCCCCGGTGCCACCACCTCATTCCAAGGTCTCCATGGACACAATCCCACATTAGGACCCATCTGCAGGAGAGTCTATTTCAACTCAGTGCCCTTGGGTGCTCCCCTAGAGCCAGCAGATCTAACCTATCTTGTCACTAGGAGACAATTGGAATGTGAGGCGGGCTGGCTAGGCATCCATCTGTAGAAAACTACTCTGAAGTAATTCCATATGGTACGTCCTGGAGCCATCCAACAGGTCACAGCTGTCCTGCAGAAGGAATCCTTGCGCTTTGGAGCACTTCACAACTCCCATCATGGGAAAAGCTCTGTGGCCTCGTGGTGCACCGTCCCCTTCATGAAAGAGCCATCTTGGACAGAAACTCCAACCTGAGCCAATGTCTAATCCTCGCCCTGACTTCAGATGCACGAAATCTTGATTCAACTCTGCAGAGTGTGCCTGCCGAAACCCCGCCCCGAAGCAAAACCTAGCTATTGTTCTCAGACTTCGTCCTCACACTCCGAGCCCACCAGCCATCCAGTTAGGGAATTCTGGAGAGACACAATGCAGCACTCTGACTGCCCTCCAGAAGAGAAATGTTGTCCTATGGGGCTAACCAGAAACACCAAATGAGGATCAACCTGCATGCCACTTGCCTCTACCCCAATTATACAGTTTCGCTTGGGCGTTAATGCCCTGTCTTGCACAGCCTGAGGTCTGAATTCCCAACCGACACCCAGACAGCTGGCTGTACACTGAGCACATCAGACCCGCCATGGCTTTAGGTCATCATCTCTTCCCAACCTTGGTTTTCAGGCTTCAGAACCTAGACCTTATATATACTCACTACCCAGGGGTGAACGTGATGCAGAAATGAAACTCCTTCTTCCTCAAGGCAAGAAACCTTGCGGTTGGCATGTTTTCCAACGTTCAGTGTAGGAGAATCCAGTGTAGCCCATGAGTCCCCGCCCATGCTTGAGAACCGCAATGGGCACAAACACATTGGGACCCTCAGTGTGAGCCCTGTCCTCAAGTAAAGCCTCTCAGGGGCTGGACCAAGAACCCGCATTGCCATCCCTAGTCCCCCAATATTAATGAGAGATTGAGAGATCTAGTCACCCCTATTCAGGTCTCTTCTCTGGAACCCCTGAGGAAAAAAATATCGAAGGGTCTCCTCCATCCCCTGAATGAGCCCCAAAACATGGGATCTGACCAAATCTTAAAAGAGAAAGAATCATCCATGGCCAAAGAGGCCATCCCGTCATTCCATGGCCACCATTGACACAAAATCCAGAGACAAAAGCCTGGAGATATGCCTCACACTTGTTCATAGCCTGAAAAATTCTCCTCACGGTCTATAGATCAGGCCTGTCATACCTACGTCCCCAAACCTAAGCTGAGTTTGGGTTTTCAGATTTCTGTCCCCACTGTCCTGGCCCACACACCCTCCAGGCTGGGGCCCCTGGAGCCATGCCTCAGGACTTTGCCTGCCTTCTCCAAGCAAATTCTGCCCATTCCATTGGCCACAACCCTAAAGATTAGGAGAACACTCCAAAGTCCCTGAGGCCATCCCAATAGTGTTGGCCACTCAGGGCAAACAGGGTGATCTGTCCCAAGATGAGCAACTACCTCAACTCAGACCCATAGACAGATAACCCCAGAGAAGAAGATTGAACCGGACAGGCACCTAGGCCCTAATCAGATCCATTGCTTTTGATTCCAGGCATCTCTCCTCAGAGGCCTGGTTTCCAATACCAGCATATGTGTTCTTCTGGAGGTAACAGTCTGAACAAATCTCATTTCCACATGGGAAACATGCATTTTGGAGCTGTGTCACAACCTCCAGTTAAGGGAAACCTTCAGGTCCCAGCAGCCAACACCCCATTCCAAGGTCTCCATGGACACAAACCCACATTATGACCCATCCGCTGGCGAGTCCATTTCAACACATCCCCTTTGGTTGCTCCCCAAAAGAAGCAGATCGAACCTGCCTTGTCACTAGGAGACAATAGGAATGTGAGGCGGGAACTCCAGGAATCCATCCTTAGAACCCTGCACTGCCGTGGTTCCGCATGGGACGTCCTGGAGCAATCTGACCGGTCTCGACTGTCCCATAGAAGGAATCCTTGCCGATTGGAGCAACTTACAATGCCAATCGTGGGAAAGTCTCCATAGCCCCATGATGCCCCCCACCATCATGAAGGGGCCATCCTGAACAGAAACTTCAACCTGAGCCTACGTCTGATCCTCGCCCTGACTTCAGATGCATGAGATTTAGATTTAGCTCTACAGAGTGTGCCTGCCATGATCTTGACCCAAAACCTAAGCCTAGCTTGTGTTCTCACACTTCCTTCCTCACAATTCTGGCCCACAAGCCCTCCAGTGTGAGAATTCCGTCGCCACAATGCAGCACTCTTCCTTCCCTCCAGAAGAAAAACGTTGCCCCTGGGGCTACCCAGAAACGCCAAATGAGGATCAACCTGCATGCCACTCAACTTTACTCCAATTATACAGTCTAAGCTTGGCACTAATGCCCTGTCTGACACAGCCTGAGCCTGGACCTCCTGGATGACACCCAGAAAGGTGGTGTCACACCTAAGGACTGTGCCAGTGCTCTCCAAGGGAACTCTGCCCGTTTCATTTGCCACAACCTTACAGATTAGGAGAAACCTCCAATTCCCAAGACCAGCCCAATAGTGTTGGCCTCCCCCAACAAACATGGGTGATCTGACACAAGCTGAGCAGTGACCTCCATTCTGAATCTTAGAGACACTCAGAGGAGAATATTGAAAAGGACAGGCCCCTAGACCCTAATCAGATCCATTGCTTTGGATTCCAGGCATTGTTCCCCAGATGCTTGGTTTCCAATACCAGGTTGTGGGGGTTTCAGAACAAATCTCGTCTCTACATGGGAAACTTGCTCTTTGGAGCTGCATCAAAACCTCAGGTTAGGAGAATTCTTCAGGGCAACAGAGCCACTGCCCCATTCCAAGGGCTCCATGGACACAAATCCACATCATGACTCATCCTCATGAGAGTCCATTTCAATTCAGCCCCCTCGGTTGTTCCCCCAGTGACAGCAGATCGAATCCTCCTTTTCACTAGGACACAACTGGAATGCAAGTTGGACTGCCCAGGCATCCATCATTAGAACTGTGCTTTGGAGCATTTCTTATGGGACGTCCTTGATCCATCCAAAAGGTCGTGACTGTCCCGCTGACGGAATCCTTGTGGTTTGGAGCATCACACACTCACAACGTTGGAAATCTTCCATGGTTTCCTGATGCCCCCCCCCACCTTCAAGGGGACATCATGTACAGAAACTCCAACCTAAGCCAACATCTGATCCTCGCCCTGACTTCAGATGCACGAGATCTCATTTCAGGTCTGTAGAGTGTGCCTGCCATGTCACCGCTGCGAATTCTAAGCTGAACTTGTGTTCTCAGACTTCTGTCCTAAAACACCTGGCCCACAAGCCCTGAAGTTGGCAATTCTGGAGCCAGAATGCAGCACTCTGCCTGCCCTCCAGAAGAAAATCTTTGCCCTATGGGGCCAACCAGAAACCCCAAATGAGGACCAACCTTCACATCACTCGACTGTACCCCAATTATACAGTCTAGCCTGGAGACTAATGCCCTGCCTGACACAGCCTGAGCCCAGACCTTATGATGGACACAGACATCTGGCCGCACACTAAGTGCATTGGACCCACCATGGCCTTAGGTCGTCATCTCTTACCAACCTCGGTTTTCAGGCTTCAGAATCTAGACCTTATCTCTACTCACTGCCATGCTGTGTACGTGATGCAGAAATCAGAACTCCTCCTTCCCCATGACCAGAAACCCTGTGGTTGGCATGTTGTCCAACGTGCAGTGTAGGAGAAACCAGCATGGCCCATGAGGCCTCAGACATGCTTGAGGGCTGCGATGGGCACAAACACACATTAGGACCCTAAGCATGAACCCTGGCCTCAAGTAAAGCCTCTCCGGGGCTGGACCAAGAGCCCACATATGGAGATTACCATGCCCCTACTCCCCAAACCTTAACCAGTGCTTGAGAAGTCTAGTCACCCCTACTCAGATCTCTTCTCTAGAATCCCTCCTTGGTGGGACACATGAGGTTAAAAAAAAAATAGAGAAAGGACTCCTACCGTCCAAAGAATGACCGCAAACACGTGGAATTGGGCCAAATTCACAGAGAGAAATACTCGTCCATGGCTGATGAGGCCATCCTGACATTCCACGGCCACCATTGACACAAAATCCGGAGACAAAAGCCTGAAAAAGCGCCACACACTCGCCCTTTGTTCAGAGCCTGAAAAATTCTCACGGTCTGTAGATCGGGCCTGCCATACCTATGTCCCCAAACCTAAGCCAAGTTTGTGTTTTCAGACTTCTGTCTCCATTGTCCTGGCCCACACACCCTCAAGGCTTGGCCCCATGGAGCCACACCTCAGGATTGTGCCTGCCCTCTCCATGGGAATTCTGCTCATTTCTTTGGCACAACCTGACAGATTAGGAGAAACATCCGAAGTCCCCGAGGCCACCCCAATATTGTAGGATGTCCGGGACAAACAGGGACCATCTGCCACAAGCTGAGCCACTACCTTCAATCAGACCTGTAGATAGATATCCATAGAAAAGATTGAACAGGACAGGCACCTAGGCCCTAAACGGATCCATTGCTTTTGTTTTCACGTATCTCTCCTCAGAGGCCTGGATTCCAATACCAGCACATGGGGGTTTCTGGAGCTACCAATCAGAACAAATCGCATGCCACATGGGAATCATGCTATATGGAACTGTGTCAAAACCTCCAGTTAGGAGAAAATTTCACGTCACTGGAGCCACCGCCCCATTCCAATGTCTCAATGGACACAATCCCACATTATGACCCATCCTCAGGAGAGTCCATTTCAACTCAAACCTGGCGGTTGCTCACCCAGTGCCAGCAGATCAAACCTGCTTTGTCACTTGGAGACAATTGGAATGCGAGTTCGTTGCCCAGGTATCCGTTGTTAGAACTGTGCTCTGGAGAAATTCCTAATGGGGTGCCCTTGATTCATTCAACAGGTCTCAACTGTCCTGCAGAAGGAATCCTTGTGGTTTGCAGCATCACACACTCGCACCGTGGGAAAACCTCCATGGCCTCGTGATGCCTCCACCTTCAGGTAGAGGACATCATGGACAGAAACTCCCGTCTGATCCTCGCCCTGACTTCAGATGCATGAGACCTCAATTCAGCTCTGCAGAGTGTGCCTGCCTTGCCCTCGCTCCAAAACCTAAGCCAGCTCGCGTTCTCAGACTTCCGTCCTCACACTCCTGGCCCACAAGCCTTCCACTTTGGGAATTCTGGAGACAAAATGCAGCACTCTGCCTGCCCTCCAGAAGAGAGACTTTGCCCTAGGGGTCTACCCAGAAACATCAAATGAGGATCAACCTGCAATTCTCTAGACTGTACCCCAATTATACAGTCTAGCCTGGGCACTAATGCCCTGTCTGACACAGCCTGACCCCAGACCTCGTGACCGACACCCAGACACCTGGCCTCACACTGAACACATCGAACATGCCATGGCCTTAGGTCATCATCTCTTCCCAACCTTGGTCTTCAGGCTTCAGAACCTAGACATTATCTCCACTCACAACTAAGTGATGTACGTGATGCAGCAATCAGAACTTCACCTTCACCATGACCAGAAACCTTGTGGTTGGCATGTTGTCCAACGTTCACTGTAGGAGAAAAAAGCATTCACCCTGAGGCCCGGCCCATTCTTGAGTGCGACGAGAGCATAAACACGCATTGTGACCTCAGCATGAGTCCTGTCCTCTAGTAAGTCCTCTCAGTGGCTGGACCATTAAAAGTCATAATGGGCTTGATATGTCCCTAGCCCCAATTTTCAACCAGATTTCTGGTTGTCCATTCGCCCCACCCCAGGGCTCTACTCTGGAATCCCCCATTTGGTCGGAGATCTGAGGTTGAAAAACAAAACGAAACAAATCAACAACAACAAAAAAACGGACTTCTTCCATCCACAGAAAGAACCCAAACTCTTTGTACAGGGCCGAACCCCCAGAGAGTAAGACTCGGCATTTCCCATGGAGTCACCCGGAAATTTCACGACCACGAGTGACATGATATCCAGAGACAAAAACTTGAGCAGAGCCTCACACTCGCCCTTTTTTCATATCCTGAAGAGTTCTCCTCATGGTCTGTAGATCAGTCCTGCCATACCTATAACCCGAAACATAAGCCGAGTATGTGTTTTCAGACAACTGTCCAAACAGCTGTGGACTACACACCCTACAGGCTCAGGCCCATGAAGCCAAACCTGAGGACTGTACTTGCCCTCTCCAAGGGAATTGTATGTGCCCATTCCAATGGCCACAACCCTACAAATAGGATAAACCTCCAAAGTCCCTGAGGCCATTCCAATAGTTGTGGCTTCCCTTGACAAACAGGGGCAATCTGAGCCCATCTTAGCACCTACCTGCACTCAGACACGTAGACTGATGTCCAGAGGTAAAAAGGAATGAACAGGCACCTAGGCACTAATCGGATCCATTGCTTTGGTTTCCAGGCATCTTTCCACAGAGGCCTTGATTTGAAGACCACCATATGGCTGTTTCATGACTCACCCATCAGAACAAATCTCATCTAAACATGGGAAACAGGCACGTTGGAGCTCTGTCAAAGCCTCTGATTAGGAGAACCCTTCAGGGCCCCATTGTCACCGCTTCATTCCAAGGTCTCCATAGACACAAAAACATATTAGGACACATCCACAGGAGAGTCCATTTCAACGCAGCCTCCTCGGTTGCTCCCCCACATCCAGCAGATCTAACCTGTCTTGTTGCTTGGAGACAATTGGAATGCGAGGTGGGCTACCCAGCCATCCATCCTTAGAACCCTACTCAGAATCCTTGGCCTGGAGCCAACAACAGGTCTCAATTGTCCTGCAGAAGAATCTTTGCAGTTTGGAGCTTCTCACAACTCCCATCGTGGGAAAACTCCCATGGCCTCATGATCAACCCCTCTTCAAAAAAGGGCCATCAGGTACAGAAAGTCCAACCTAAAAATCGTCTGATCCTTGCCCTGACTTCACATGCAAGAGATCTCGATTGAGGTCTGTAGACTGTGCCTGCCATATCCCCACAAGGAAACCTAGGCCTAGCGTGTTTCCTCAGTCTTCCGTCCTCAGATACTGGCCACAAGCTCTCCAGTTTGGCAATCCAGAACTACAATGCCGCACTCTGCCAGCCCTCCAGAAGAAAAACATTGCCCCCTTGGGCTACCCAGAAACACCAAATGAGGATCAACCTGCACGCCATTCGGCTGTAACCCAAATATATAAGCTGACCTGGGCACTATTGCCCTTTCTGACCCAGTCTGAGCCTGGACCTCCTGGCCCCACCCAGACAGCTGGCCGCACACTTAGCACATCGGACCCGCCATGGCCTTAGGTCGTCATCTCTTCTCAACCTCGGTTTCCAGGCTTCAGAACCTAGACCTGATCTCCAATCACTACCCTGGTTTGAAAATGATGTAGAAATCAGTACTCTTTCCCCATGGCAAGAAACCTTGTGTTTGGCATATTGTCCAACGTTCAGTGTAGTTGAAACCAGCGTGGCCCATGAGACCCAGCCCATGCTTGCGGGCCACAATGGTCACAAGCACACATTGTGACCCTCAACCTGAGCCCAGTCCTCAGGTAAGGCCTCTCAGTGGCTGGATGAAGAGATAGCATATTGGGCTTGCCATGCCCCTAGGCCCGAATTTTTACCCTAGTTCAGGTTGTCCCTTCGCTCTTCCCCAGGGCTCTGCTTTGGAATTCCTCTTTTGGTGGGACAGCTGAGGTTACAAACCTGAAAGGAGTCCACCCATCCCACAGATTGACTAAAAACAATTGGGACTGCGCCTAATCCACAGAGAAGAAGATTCGTCCATGGCCCATGAGGCCTCCCCAACATTCCACGGCCATCGCTGATACAAAATCCAGAGAGAAAAGCCTGAGCAAGCGCCTCAGACTCGCTCATTCTTCATATCCTGAAGAGTTCTTCTCATGGTTTGTAGATCGGGCGTGTCATACCTACGTCCCCAAACCTAAGCTGAGTTTGTGTTTTCAGACTTCTGTCCTCAAAGTCCTGGGCCACACTCCCTCCAGGCAGGGACCCCTGGAGCCACACATTAGGACTGCGCCTACCCAATCCATGGGAATTCTGCCCATTCCTTTGTCAAAAATCGCACAAATTAGGAGAACCCTCCAAAGTCCCTGAGGTCATCCCAATAGTGTAGGTCGCCCGGGACAAAAAAGGGCGGTGTATACCAGCTGAGCATCTACCTCCACTCATACCATAGATGGATGTCCCCAGAGAATAAGATTGAACTAGACAAGACCCGAGGCCATTATCAGATCCATTGCTTTGGTTTACAGGCATGTCTCCTCAAAAGTCTGGATTCCAATACCAGCAGAGGGGATTTCCTGAGGCACCCATCAGAACAAATCTCGTCTCCACAAGGAAACTTGTGCATGGGAGCTATGTCAAAAGCTTAGGAGAATACTTCAGGGTCCCGGTGCCACCGCCCCATTCCAAGGCCCTCGTGGACACAAACACACATTAGGACCCATCCTCAGGAAAGTCCATTTCAACTCAGCCACCCCGGTTGCTCCCGCAGATCCATTAGATCTAAACTGTCTTGTTGCTAGGAGACAATTGGAATGCGAGGCACACTTCCCAGGCATCCATCCCCGAACGTTGCTCTGGCGTGTTTCCATATGGGATGTCCTGGAGCTGCTCAACACGTCTCAATTTTCCCACAGAAGTAATCCTTGAAGGGGGCATCCCAGATCTCCCAACGTGGAAAACCTCCATGGCCTCGAGATTCTGCTCCCTTCATGAAGGGGCCGTCATGCACAGAAACTCCAACATGAGCCAACGTCTGATCCTCGCCCTGACTTCATATCCGACGTCTAGATTGTGTTTTCAGACTTTCGTCCTCAATCTCCTGGCCCAGAAGCCGTCAAGTTTGTCAATTCGGAACGACAATGAAGCACTCTGACTGCCCTCTAGATAAAAGATATTGCCTAATGAGCTGCCCAGGCAGCTTAAATGAGGATAAACCTACACAGCACTCGCATGTACCCAAATTATATAGTCTAACCTGGGCACTAATGCACTGACTGACACAACCTGAGCCCGGACCTCCTGACCAACACCCAGAAAGCTGACCGCACACTGAGCACCTCAGACCCGCCATGGCCTTAGGTCATGATCTCTTCCCTACCTCAGTTTTCAGGCTTCAGAACCTAGACCTTATCTCCAATCACTGCCCAGGGGTGACTGTGATGCAGAAATCAGAACGCTTCCTGACCCATGGCAAGAAACCTTGTGGTTGGCATGTTGTCCAACGTTCAGTGTAGGAGAAAACAGCATTCACCCTGAGGCCCCGCCTATTCTTGAGTGCGACGAGAGCATAAATACACATTGTGACCTCAGCGTGAGTCCTATCCTCTCGGAATTCCTCTCAGTGGTTGGATCATTAGATGTCATAATGGGCTTGACATGTTTCTAGGCCCCAATTTTTAACCAGATTTCTGGTTGTCCAGTCGCCCCTCCCAGGGTTCTACTCTGGAATCCCTCATTGGGTGGGACCTCTGAGGTTGAAAAACAAAACGAAACAAATCAAAAACAACAAAAAAAAAAAAACTTTTCCATCCCGAGAATCACCCTAAACACTTTGGATGGGGCGGAACCCCCAGAGAATAAGACTCGTCCATTTCCCGTGGAGTAACCCGGAAATTTCACGACCATGAATGACACGATATCCAGAGACAAAAACTTGAGCAAGAGCCTCACACTCGCCCTTTTTTCATATCACGAAGAATTCTCCTCATGGTCTGTAGTTCAGTCCTGCCATACCTATGACCCAAAACATAAGCCGAGTATGTGTATTCAGACAACTGTCCAAACAGCTCTGGCTTACACACCCTACAGGCTCAGGCTTCTGGAGCTAAACCTGAGGACTGTACTTGCCCTCTCCAAGGGAATTGTATGTGCCCATTCCAATGGCCACAACCCTACTAATAGGATAAATCTCCAAAGTCCCTGAGGCCATCCCAAAAGGTGTTGCTTCCCAGGACAAACAGGGGAAATCTGAGCCCATCTGAGCACCTACCTGCACACAGACCCGTACTGATGTCCCCAGAGGTAAAAAGGAAAGAACAGGCCCCTAGGCACTAATCGGATCCATTGCTTTGGTTTCCAGGCATCTCTCCTCAGAGGCCTGGATTTCAATACCAGCATATGGCTGTTTCTTGACTCACCCATCAGAACAAATCTCATCTACACATGGGAAACATGCACGTTGGAGCTGTGTCAAAGCCTCTGTTTAGGAGAAACCTTCAGGGCCCCAGTGCCACTGCTTCATTCCAAGGTCTCCATAGACACAAAAACATATTAGGACCCATCCACAGGAGAGTCCATTTCAACTTAGCCTCCTCAGTTGATTCACCCTCATCCAGCAGATCTAACCTTTCTTGTTGATTGGAGACAATTGGAATGTAAGTTGGGCTACCCAGCCATCCATCCTTAGAACCCTGCTCTGAATCGTTGGCCTGGAGCCAACCAACAGGTCTCAATTGTCCGGCAGAAGAATCTTTGCAGTTTGGAGCTTCTCTCAACTCCCATCGTGGGAAAACTCCCATGGCCTCGTGATCCATCCCCCCTTCAAGAAGGGGCCATCAGGGACAGAAAGTCCAACCTGAGCGATCGTCTGATCCTTGTCCTGACTTCAGGTGCACGAGATCTCGATTGAGGTCTGTAGATTGTGCCTGCCATATCCTCACCCAGAAACCTTGGCCTAGTTTGGGTTCTCAGACTTCCGTCCTCAGACTACTGGCCCACAAGCCCTCCAGTTTGGCAATCCAGAACTACAATGCCGCACTCTGCCTGCCCTCCAGAAGAAAAACATTGCCCTCTGGGGCAACCCCGAAACCCCAAATGAGGATCAACCTGCACAGCATTCGGCTGTACCACAAATACATAGGCTGACCTGGGCCCTATTGCCCTTCTGACCCAGCCTGAGCATGGACCTCCTGGCTCCAACCAGACAGCTAGCCGCACACTGAGCACATCGGACCTGCCATGGCCTTAGGTCGTCATCTCTTCTCAACCTCGGTTTCCAGGCTTCAGAACCTAGGCCTGTTCTCCAATCACTGCCCTGGTTTGAAAATGATGCAGAAATCAGAACTCTTTCCCCTTGGCAAGAAACCTTGTGGTTGGCATGTTGTCCAACGTTCAGTGTAGTTGAAACCACTGTGGCCCATTAGGCCCAGCCCATGCTTGCGGGCCACATTGGTCACAAAAACACATTGTGACCCTCAGCCTGAGCCCAGTCCTCAGGTAAGGCCTCTCAGTGGGTGGATGAAGAGACAGCATATTGGGCATGCCATGCCCCTAGGCCCCAAGTTTTAACCATAGTTCGGGTTGTCCCTTCACTCTTCCCCAGGGCTCTGCTTTGGAATTCCTCTTTTGGTGGGACACCTGAGGTAACAAACCTTAAAGAAGTCCTCCCATCCCACAGATTGACAAAAAACAATTGGGATCGCGCCAAATATACAGAGAGCAAGATTCGTCCAAGGCCCATGAGGCCTCCACAGCATTCCACGGCCATCGCTGATACAATATCAAAGACAAAAGTATGAGCAAGCGCGTTAGACTCCCTCGTTCTTCATATCCTGAAGAATTATTCTCCTGGTTTTTAGATTGGTCGTGCCATACCTACGTCCAAACCTAAGCTGAGTTTGTGTTTTCAGACTTCTGTCCTGTGCCACACTCCCTCCAGGCTGGGGCCCCAGGAGCCACACATTAGGACTGCGCCCACCCAATCCATGGGAATTCTGCCCATTCCATTGTCAAAAATCGTACAAATAGGAGAACCCTCCAAAGTCCCTGAGGCCATCCCAATAGTGTATGTAGCCTGGGACAAAAATGGCGGTTGATACCGGCTGAGCATCTACCTCCACTCATACCATGATTGATGTCCCCAGAAAAGAAGATTGAACCAGACAGGAACCGAGGCCATTATTGGATCCATTGCTTTGGTTTCCAGGCATGACTCCTAAAAAGCCTGGATTCCAAAACCAGCAGAGGGGATTTCCTGAGGCACGCATCAGAACAAATCTTCTCTCCACAATAAAACATGTGCATGGTAGCTATGACAAAAGCGTAGGAAAATACTTCAGAGTCCCGGTGCCACCGCCCCATTCCAAGGCCCTAATAGACACAAACACACATTACGACCCATCCTCAGGAAAGTCCATTTCAACTCAGCCACCCCGGTTGCTCCCGCAGATCCATTGGATCGAACTGTCTCGTTGCTAGGAGACAATTGGAATGCGAGGAGGATTTCCCAGGCATCCATCCTCGAATGGTGCTCTGGAGTCATTCCATATTGGATGTCCTGGAGCTGTCCAAAAGGTCTCAATTGTCCCTCAGAAGGAATCCTTGAAGGGGGCATCCCACATCTCCCAATGTGGAAAACCTCCATGGCCTCGAGATACCGCTCCCTTCATGAAGGGGCCGTCATGCACAGAAACTCCAAACTGAGCCAACGTCTGATCTTCGCCCTGACTTTAGATGCATGAGATATTGGTTCAAATCTGCAGGGGGTACCTGCCGTGCCCTCACTCTGAATCCGAAGTCTAGCTTGTGTTCTCAGACTACCGTCCTCACTCTCCTGGCCCCGAAGCCCTCAAGTTTGGCAATTCCGGACCGACAATGAAGCACTCTGCCTGCCCTCTAGAAAAAATATATTGCCTAATGAGCTGCCCAGGCAACTTAAATGAGGATATACCTACACGGCACTCGCATGTACCCAAATGATATAGTCTAACCTGGGCACTAATGCACTGTCTGACACAACCGGAGCCCAGACCTTTTGACCAACACCCAGACATCTGACCGCACACTGAGCACATCAGACCAGCCATGGCCTTAAGTCATCATCTCTTCCCTACCTCAGTTTTCAGGCTTCAGAACCTAGACCTTATCTCCTATCACTGCCCACGGGTGACTGTGATGCAGAAATCATAACCCTTCCTGACCCATGGCAAGAAACCTTGTGGTTGCGATGTTGTCCAACTTTCAGTGTAGGAGAAAACAGCATTCACAATGAGGCCCCGCCCATTCTTGAGTGCCTCGAATGCATAAACACACATTGTGACCTCAGCGTGAGTCCTGTCCTCTAGGAAGTCCTCTCAGTGGCTGGATCATTAGATGTCATAATGGACTGGACATGTCCCTAGGCCCCAATTTTTACCAGATTTCTCGTTGTTCAGTCGCCCCTCCCCAGGGCTCTACTCTGGAATCCCTCATTAGGTTGGACATCTAAGGTTTAAACACAAAAGGAAACAAATCAACAACAACAAAAAAACGGACTGCTTCCATCCCCAGAATGACCCCAAACTCTTTGGACGGGGCCGGAACCCCAGAGAGTAAGACTCGTCCATTTCCCATGAAGTCATCCGGCATTTTCACGACCATGAGTGACACGATATCCAGAGAAAAAAACTTGAACAAGTGCCTCACACTCGCCCTTTTTTCATATCCCGAAGAGTTCTCCCCATGGTCTGTAGGTCAGTCCTGCCATACCTATGACCTGAAACATAAGCCGAGTTTGTGTTTTCAGACAACTGTCCAAACAGCTCTGGCCTACACAACCTACAGGCTCAAGCCCCTGTAGCCAAACCTGAGTACTGTACTTGCCCTTTCCAAGGGAATTGTATGTGCCCATTCCAATGGCCACAAACCTACTAATAGGATAAATCTCCAAAGTCCCTGAGGCCATCCCAATAGTTGTGGCTTCCCAGGACAAACAGGGGAAATCTGAGCCCATCTGAGAACCTACCTGCACTCAGACCCGTAGACTGATGTCCCCAGAGGTAAAAAGGAATGAACAGGCCCCTAGGCACTAATAGGATCCATTGCTTTGATTTCGAGGCATCTCTCCTCAGAGGCCTGGATTTCGATACCAGCATATGGCTGTTTCTTGACTCACCCATCAGAACAAATCTCATCTACACATGGGAAACATGCACATTGGAGCTGTGTCAAAGCCTCTGTTTAGGAGAACCCTTCAGGGCCCCAGTGCCACTGCTTCATTCCAAGGTCTCCATAGACACAAAAACATATTAGGACATATCTACAGGAGAGTCCATTTCAACTCAGCCTCCTCGGTTGCTCCCCCCTCATCCAGCAGATCTAACCTTTCTTGTTGCTTGGAGACAATTGGAATGCGAGGTGGGCTACCCAGCCATCCATCCTTTGAACCCTGCTCGGAATCGTTGGCCTGGAGCCAACCAACAGGTCTCAATTGTCCTGCAGAAGACTCTCTGCAGTTTGGAGCTTCTCACAACTCCCATCGTGGGAAAACCCCCATGGCCTCGTGATCCACCCCCCCTTCAAGAAGGGGCCATCAGGGACAGAAAGTCCAACCTGAGCGATTGTCTGATCCTTGCCGTGACTTCAGGTGCACGAGATCTCGATTGAGGTCTGTAGATTGTGCCTGCCATATCCTCACCCAGAAACCTTGGCCTAGTTTGGGTTCTCAGACTTCCGTCCTCAGACTACTGGCCCACAACCGTCCAGTTTGGCAATCCAGAACTACAATGCCGCACTCTGCCTGCCCTTCAGAAGGAAAACATTGCGCTCTGGGGCTACCCAGAAACCCCAAATGAGGATCAACCTTCACGCCATTCGGCTGTACCCCAAATATATAGACTGACCTGGGCCCTATTGCACTTTCTGACCCGGCCTGAGCCTGGACCTCCTGGCCCCACCCAGACAGCTGGCCGCACACTTAGCACATCGGACCCGCCATGACCTTAGGTCGTCATCTCTTCTCAACCTCGGTTTCCAGGCTTCAGAACCTAGACCTGATCTCCAATCACTGCCCTGGTTTGAAAATGATGCAGAAATCAGAGCTCTTTCCCCATGGCAAGAAACCTTGTGTTTGGCATGTTGTCCAACGTTCAGTGTAGTTGGAACCAGTGTGGCCATGAAGCCCAGCCCATGCTTGCGGGCCACATTGCTCACAAACACACATTGTGACCCTCAGCCTGAGCCCAGTCCTCAGGTAAGGCCTCTCAGTGGCTGGATGAATAGACAGCATATTGGGCTTGCCATGACCCTAGGCCCCAATTTTTAACCATAGTTCGAGTTGTCCCTTCTCTCTTCCCCAGGGCTCTGCTTTGGAATTCCACTTTTGGTGAGATACCTGACTTTACAAACCTGAAAGGAGTCCTCCCATCCCACAGATTTCGACAAACAATTGAAATCGCGCCAAATCCACAGAGAGGAAGATTCGTCCATGGCCCATGAGGCCTCCCCAACATTCCACGGCCATCGCTGATACAAAATCCAGAGACAAAAGCCTGAGCAAGTGCCTCAGACTCGCTCATTCTTCATATCCTGAAGAGTTCTTCTCATGGTTTGTAGATCGGGCGTGCCATACCTACGTCCCCAAACCTAAGCTGAGTTTGTGTTTTCAGACTTCTGTCCTGAAAGTCCTGGGCCGCACTCCCTCCAGGCTGGGGCCCCTGGAGTCACACATTAGGACTGCGCCTACCCAATCCATGGGAATTCTGCCCATTCCATTGTCAAAAATCTCACAAATTAGGAGAACCATCCAAAGTCCCTGAGGCCATCCCAATCGTGCAGGTCGCCCGGGACAAAAAAGGGCGGTTGATACCAGCTGAGCATCTACCTCCACTCATACCATAGATGGATGTCCCCAGAGAAGAAGATTGAACCAGACAGGACCCGAGGCCATTATCGAATCCATTGCATTGCTTTACAGGCATGTCTCCTCAAAACCTGGATTACAATACTAGCAGAGGGGATTTCCTGAGGCACCTATCAGAACGAATCTCGTCTCCACAAGGAAACTTGTGCATTGGAGCTATGTCAAATGCTTAGGAGAATACTTCAGGGTCCCGGTGCCACCGCCCCATTCCAAGGCCCTCATGGAAACAAACACACATTAGGACCCATCCTCAGGAAAGTCCATTTCAACTCAGCCACCCCGGTTGCTCCTGCAGATCCATTGGTTCTAAACTGTCTCGTTGCTAGGAGACAATTGGAATGCGAGGCGGACTTCCCATGCATCCATCCTCGAACGGTGCCCTGGAGTCATTCCATATGGGATACCCTGGTGCTGTCCAACAATTCTCAATTGTCCTGCAGAAGGGATCCTTGAAGGGGGCATTCCACAACTCCCAACGTGGGAAAACATCCATGGCCTCGAGATTCCGCTCTCTTCATAAGGGGCCGTCATGCACAGAAACTCCAACCTGAGACAACGTCTGATCCTCGCCCTGACTTCAGATGCATGAGATATTGGTTCAGATCTGCAGGGGGTACCTGCCGTGCCCTCACCCTGAATCCGATGTCTAGCTTGTGTTCTCAGACTTCCGTCCTCACTCTCCTGGCCCCGAAGCCCACAAGTTTGGCAATTCGGACCGACAATGAAGCACTCTGCCTGCCCTCTAGAAAAAAGATATTGCCTAATGAGCTGCCCAGGCAGCTTAAATGAGGATAAACCTACACGGCACTCGCATGTACCCAAATTATATAGTTTAACCTGGGCACTAATGCACTGTCTGACACAACCTGAGCCCGGAACTCCTAACCAACACCCAGACAGCTGACCGCACACTGAGCACATCAGACCTGCCATGGTCTTAGGTCATCATCTCTTCCCTACCTCAGTTTTCAGGCTTCAGAACCTATACCTAATCTCCAATCACTGCCCACGGGTGACTGTGATGAAGAAAACAGAACTCTTCCTGTCCCATGGCAAGAAACCTTGTGGTTGGCATGTTGTACAACGTTCAGTGTAGGAGAAAACAGCATTCACCCTGAGGCCCCGCCCATTCTTGAGTGTGACGGGAGCATAAACACGCATTGTGACCTCAGCGTGAGTCCTGTCCTCTAGTACGTCCTCTCAGTTGCTGGACCATTAGATGTCATCATGGGCTTGACATGTCCCTAGGCTCCAATTTTTAACCAGATTTCTGGTTGTCCAGTCGCCCCTCCCCAGGGCTCTACTCTGGAATCCCTCATTTGGTGGGACATCTGAGACTGAAAAACAAAACGAAACAAATCAACAACAACAAAAAAACGGACTTCTTCCATCCCCAGAATGACCCCAAAGTCTTTGCACGGGGCCGAACCTCCAGAGAGAAAGACTCGTCCATTTCCCATGAAGTCACCCGGAAATTTTACGACCATGAGTGACACGATATCTAGAGACAAAAACTTGAGCAAGAGCCTCACACTCGCCCTTTTGTCATATTCTGAAGAGTTCCCTAATGGTCTGTAGATCAGTCCTGCCCTTCCTATGACCCGAAACATAAGCCGAGTTTGTGTTTTCAGACAACTGTCCAAACAGCTCTGGCCTACACACCCTACTGGCTCAAGCCCCTGGAGCCAAACCTGAGGACTGTACTTGCTTTTTCCAAGGGAATTGTATGTGCCCATTCCAATGGCCACAACCCTACTAATAGCATAAACCTCCAAAGTCCCTGAGGCCATCCCAATAGTTGTGGCTTCCCAGGACAAACAGGGGCAATCTGAGCCCATCTGAGCACCTACCTTAACTCAGACCCGTAGACTGATGTCCCCAGACGTAAAAAGGAACGAACAGGCCCCTAAGCACTAAGCGGATCCATTGCTTTGGTTTCCAGGCATTTCTCCTCAGAGGCCTGGATTTCAATACCAGCCTATGGCTGTTTCTTGACTCTCCCGTCAGAGCAAATCTCATCTACATATGGGAAACCTGCACGTTGGAGCTGTGTCAACCCTTTGTTTGGAAAAACCCTTCAGGACCCCAGTGTCACTGCTTCATTCCAAGGTCTCCATAGACACAAAAACATATTAGGACACATCCACAGGACAGTCCATTTCAACTCAGCTGAATCTGGGTTGCTCCCCCAGATCCAGCAGATCTAACCTGTCTTGTTGCTCGGACACAATTGGAATGCGAGGTGGGCTACCCAGCCATCCATCCTTAGAACCCTGCTCGGAATCGTTGCCCTGGAGCCAACCAACAGGTCTCAATTTTCCTGCAGAAGAATCTTTGCAGTTTGGAGCTTCTCACAACTCCCATCCTGGAAAACCCCCACGGCCTCGTGAACCCCCGCCCCTTCATGAAGGGGTCGTCAGGGACAGAAACACCAACCTGAGCGATCTTCTGATCCTCGCCTTGACTTCAGAAACACGAGATCTCGATTCAGGTCTGTAGATTGTTCCTGCCTTGTCCTCACCCAGAAACCTAAGCCTAGCTTGTGTTCTCAGATTTCCGTCCTCAGACTACTGGCCCACAAGCCTCCAGTTTGCAAACCAGAACTATAATGCAGCACTCTGCCTGCCCTCAGGAAGAAAAACATTGCCCTCTGGGGCTACCCAGAAACACCAAATGAGGATCAACTTGCACAACATTCGACAGTACCCCTAATATATAGGCTGACCTGGGCACTATTGCCCTTTCTTACACAGCCTGAGCCTGGACTTCCTGGCCCCACACAGAATGCTGGCCGCACACTGAGAACATCGGACCCGACATGGCCTTACTTAGGTCGTCATCTCTTCCCAACCTCGGTTGTCAAGTTTCAGAACCTAGACCTTATCTACAATCTCTGCCCAGGCTTGAAATTGATGCAGAAATCACAACTCCTTCCCCGTGGCAAGAAACCATGTGGTTGGCATGTTGTCCAACGTTCAGTGTAGTTGAAAACAGTGTGGCCCATGAGGCCCAGCCCATATTTGCGGGCCACATTGGTCACAAAAACACATTGTGACCCTCACCCTGATCCCAGTCCTCAGGTAAGGCCTCTCAGTGGCTGGATGAAGAGACAGCATATTGGGCTTGCCATGCCCCTAGGTCCAAAATTTTACCCATAGTTCTGGTTGACTCTTCACTTTTCCCCAGGGCTCTTCTTTGGAATTCCTCTTTTGGGGGGACACCTGAGGTAACCAACCTGAAAGGAGTCCTCCCATTCCACAGATTGAAGAAAAACAATTGGGATCGGGCCAAATCCACAAAGAGGATGATTCGTCCATGGCCCATGAGGCTTCCCCGACATTCAAAGGCCATCGCTGATACAAAAGCCAGAGAGAAAAGCCTGAGCAAGTGCCTCAGACTCGCTCTTTCCTCATATCCTGAAGACGTCTTAATGGTTTATAGATCGTGCCTGCCATACCTACGTCCCCATACCTAAGCTGAGTTTGTGTTTTCAGACTTCTGTTCTCGAAGTCCTGGGCCACACACCCTCAAGGCTGGGGCCCTTGGAGTCACACATTAGGACTGCGCCTACCCAATCCATGGGAATTCTGCCCATTCCATTGTCCAAAACTGTAAAAAGGAGAACCCTCCAAATCCCTGAATCCATCCCAATAGTGCAGGTCGCCCGGGACAAACAAGGGCGGTCTGATACCAGCTGAGCATCTACCTGCACTCATACCATAAATGGTTGTCCCCTGAGAATAAGATTGAACCAGACAGGACCCTAGGCCATAATCAGATACATTGCTTTGGATTACAGGCATGTCTCCTCAAAAGCCTGGATTCCAATACCAGCTTAGGGGTTTTCCTGAGGCACCCATCAGAACAAATCTCGTCTCCACAAGGAACATTGTGCATCGAGCTATGTCAAAAGCTTAGGAGAATACTTCAGGGTTCCGGTGTCACCGCTCCATTCCAAGGCCCTCATGGACACAAACACACATTAGGACCCATCCTCAGGAATGTCCATTTCAACTCAGCCACCCCGGTTGCTCCGGCAGAGCCATCAGATCTAAACTGTCTTGTTGCTAGGAGACAATTGGAATGCGAGGCGGGCTTCCCAGGCATCCATCCTCGAACGGTTCTCTGGAGTCATTCGATATAGGATGTCCTGGAGCTGCCCAAAGGTCTCAATTGTCCCGCAGAAAGAATTCTTGAAGGGGGCAACCCACAACTCCCAACGTGGGAAAACCTCCATGGACACGAGATTCCGCTCCCTTCATGAAGGGGCCGTCATGCACAGAAACTCCAACCTAAGCCAATGTCTAATTCTCTCCCTGACTTGAAATGGATGAGATATTGGTTCAGATCTGCAGGGGGTACGTGCCGTGCCCTTGCCCTGAGCCCAAGTATAGCTTTTGTTCTCAGAATTCCTACCTCACTCTCCTGGCCTCAGAGCCCTCATGATTGGTAAATCCGGTCCCACAATGCAGCACATGGCCTGCTTTCTGGAAAAAAAAAAATATTGCCTAAAGAGCTGCCCAGGCACCTTATATGAAGATAAACCTACACGGTACTTGACTTTGCCCGAATTATATAGTCTAACCTGGGCACTAATGCACTGTCTGACACAACCTGAGCCCGGAATTCCTGACCAACACCCAGACAGCTGACCGCACACTGAGCACATCAGACCCGCCATGGCCTTAGGTCATCATCTCTTCCCTACCTCAGTTTTCAGGCCTCAGAAACTAGACCTTATCTCCAATCACTGCCCAGGGGTGAGTGTGATACAGAAATCAGAAATTCTCCTTACACATGGCAAGAAACCCTGTAGTTGGCATGTTGTCCAACGTTCATTGTAGGAGAAACTAGCATTCACCCTGAGGCCCGCCTATTCTTGAGTGCGACGAGGGCATAAATATGCATTGTTACCCTCAGGGTGAGTCCTGTCCTCTAGTAAGTCCTCTCAGAGCCTGGATTACTAGATGTCATAATGGGCTTGACATAGCCCTAGGCCCCAATTTTAAACCAGATTTCTGTTTGTCCAGTCACCCCTCCCCAGAGCTCTACTCTGGAATTCCTCATTTGGTGGGACAACGGAGGTTAAAAAATGAAACAAAACAAAGCAACAACAACAACAACAACAAAAAAAAACGACTTCTTTCATCCCACAGAATGACCCCAACCTCTTTGGAAGAGGGCCAAATCCCCAGAGAGTAAGACTCGTCCATTTCCTATGAAGTCACCCAGAAATTTCACGACCATGAGTGACATAATATGCAGAGACAAAAACATGAGCAATAGCCTCACACTCGCCCTTTTTTCATATACCGAAATGTTCTCCTCATGGTCTGTAGATCAGTCCTGCCCTACCTATGACCCGAAACAGAAGCCGAGTTTGTGTTTCCAGACAACTGTCCAAACAGCCCTGGCCTACACACCCTATAGGCTCAGGCCCCTGAAGCCAAACCTGAGGACTGTTCTTGCCCTCGCAAGGGAATTGTGTGAGCCCACTCCAATGGCGACATCGCAACTAATAGTATAAACCTTTAAATTCCCTGAGGCCATCCCATAGTGTTTGCTTCCCAGGACAAACACGGGCAATCTGAGTTCATCTGAGCACCTACCTGCACTCAGACCCGTAGATAGATGTCGCCCACGGTAAAAAGAAACCAACAGGCCCCTAGGCACTAATCGGATCCATTGCTTTGGTTTCCAGGCATCTCTCCTCAGAGGCCTGGATTTCAATACCAGAATATGGCTGTTTCTTGACTCACCCATCAGAACAAATCTCCTCTACACATGGGAAACTTCCATGGTGGAGCTGTGTCAAACCTCTGTTTAGGAGAAGCCTTCAGGGCCCTAGTGCCACCACTTAATGCCACAGTCTCCATAGACACAAAAACATATTAGGACCCATCCACAGGAGAGTCCATTTAAACTCAGCCTCCTCGGTTGCTCCCCCAGATCCAACAGATCTAACCTTTCTTGTTGCTAGGACAAAATTGGAATGGGAGGTGGGCTACCCATCCATCCATCCTTAGAACCCTGCTCGGAATCGTTGGCCTGGAGCCAAACAACTGGTCTCAATTTTCCCACAGTAGAATCTTTGCAGTTTGGAGCTTCTCACAACTCCCATGGTGGGAAACCCCCACGGCCTCGTGATTCCCCCCCTTTATGCAGGGGCCATCAGGGACAAAAAGTCAAACCTGAGGCATCGTCTGATGCTCAACCTGACTTCAGATGCACGAGATCTCGATTCAGGTCTGTAGATTGTGCCTGCCATGTCCTCACCCATAAAACCTAAGCCTAGCTTGTGTTCTCAGAGTTTCGTCCTCAGACTACCAGCCCACAAGCCCTCCAGTTTGGCAATCCAGAAGTACAATGCAGCACTCTGTGGGCCCTCCAGAAGAAAAACATTGCCCTCTGGGGATACCTAGAAACCCCAAATGAAGATCAACCTGCACGCCATTTGGCTGTACACCAAATATATAGGCTGATCTGGGCATCATTGCCTTTTCTGACACAGCCTGAGCCTGGACCTACTGGCCCCACCCCGACAGCTGGCCGCACACTAGGCACATTGGACCCGCCATGGCCTTAGTTCGTCATCTCTTCCCAACCTCGGTTTTCAGGCTTCAGAACCTAGACCTTATCTCCAATCACTGCCCAGGTTTGAAAATGATGCAGAAATCAGAACTCTTTCCCCTTAGCAAGAAACCTCGTGGCTGGCATGTTGTCCAACTTTCAGTGTAGTTGAACCCAGTGTTGCTCATGAGGCCCAGCCCATGCTTGAGGGCCACATTGGTCACAAACACACATTGTGACCCTCAGCCTGATCCCGGTCCTCTGGTAAGGCCTCTCAGTGGGTGTACGAAGAGACAGCATATTGGGCTTGCCATGCCCCTAGACCCCAATTTTTAACCATAGTTCCAGTTGTTCCTTCACTCTTGCCCATGACTCTGCTTTGGAATTCCTCTTTTGGTGGGACACCTCAGGTAACAAACCTGAAAGGAGTCCTCCCATCCCACAGATTCACGAAAAAGAATTGGGATTGGACCAGATCCACAGAGAGGAAGATTCGTCCATGGCCCAGGAGGCCTCCCCGACATTCCACGGCCATCGCTGATACAAAATCCAGAGACAAAAGCCTGAGCAAGCGCCTAAGACTCGCTCTTTCTTCATATCCTGAAGAGTTCTTCTCCTGGTTTGTAGGTCGGGCTTGCCATACCTACGTTCCCAAACCTAAGATGAGTTTGTGTTTTTTGATTTCTGTTCTCAAATTCCTGGGCCACACACCCTCCAGACTGAGCCCCTGGAGCCACACATAAGTACTGTGCCTACCCAATCCATGGGAATTCTGCCCATGCCATTGTCCCAAACCGTTCAAATTAGGAGAACCCTCCATAGTCCCTGAGGCCATCCCAATGGTGTAATTGTCCCGGACAAACAAGGGCCATCTGACACCAGCTGAGCATCAACCTCCACTCATACTATAGATGGATGTCCCCAGAGAAGAAGATTGAACCAGACAGGACCCTAGGACATAATGGGATCCATAGCTTTGGTTTACAGGCATGTCTCCTCAAAAGCCTGGATTCCAATGCCAGCATAGGGCTTCTCCTGAGGCACCCATCAGAACAAATCTCGTCTCCACAAGGAAACTTGTGCATGGGAGCTATGTCAAAGGCTTAGAAGAATACTTCAGGGTGCCGGTGCCACCGCCCCATTCCAAGGCCCTCAGGGACACAAACAAACATTAGGACCCATCCTCCGGAAAGTCCATTTCAACTCAGCCAACCCGGTAACACCGGCAGAGCCATCAGATCTATACTGTCTTGTTTCTAGAAGAAAATTGGAATGCGAGGCGGGCTTCCCAGGCATCCATTCTCGAATGGTGCTTTGGAGTCATTCCATATGTGATGTCCTGGAGCTGTCCAACAGGTCTCAATTGTCCCGCAGAAGTAATCTTTGAAGGGCCATCTCACAACTCCCAACGTGGGAAAACCTTCATGGCCTAGAGATTCCACTCCCTTCATGAATGGGCCGTCATGTACAGAAACTCCAACCTGAGCCAATGTCTGATCCTCGCCCTGAATTCAGATGCATGAGATGTTGGTTCAGATCTGCCGAGGTACCTGCCGTGCCCTCGACCTGAAACCCAAGTCTAGCTTGTGTTCTCAGACTTCCGTCCTCACATTCCTGGCCCAGAATACCTCAAGTTTGGCAATTCCGAACCCACTGTGCAGCACTCTACCTGCCCTCTAGAAAAAAAATATTGCCTCATGAGCTGCCCAGGCACATTATATGAGGATAAACTTACACGCCACTTGACTGTACCTAAATTATATACTCTAACCTGTGCACTAATGCACGGTCTGAGACACCTGAGCCCGGACTTCCTGACCAACACACAGACAGCTGACCACACACTGAGCACAACAGACCAGCCATGGCCCTCGGACATCATCTCTTCCATACCTCAGTTTTCAGGCTTAAGAACCTAAACCTTTTCTCCAATCACTGCCCAGGGGTGATGGTATGTAGAAATCAGAACTCCCCCTTACCCATGGCAAGAAACCTTGTGGTTGGCATGTTGTCCAACGTTCAGTGTAGGAGAAACCAGCATTCACCTTGAGGCCCAGCCCATTCTCAAGTGTGACGAGGGCATAAACACACCAAACTCTTTGGACGAGGCCAAACTTCTAAAGAGTAAGACTCGTCCATTTCCCATGAAGTCACCCGGAAATTTCACGACCATGAGTGACACGATATCCAGAGATAAACTTGAGCAAGAGCCTCACACTCGCCCTTTTTTCATATCCCGAAGAGTTCTTCTCATTTTCTGTAGTCAGTCCTGCCATACCTATGACCCGAAACATAAGCCGAGGTTGTGTTTTCAGACAACTGTCCAAACAGCCCTGGCCAACACACCCCACAGGCTCAGGCCCTTGGAGCCAAACCTGAGGACTGTACTTGCCCTCTCCAAGGGAATTGTGTGTACCCATTTCAATGGCCACAATCCTACTAATAGGATAAACCTCCAAAGTTCCTGAGGCCATCCCAATAGTGGTGGCTTCCCAGGAAAAACAGGAGCAATCTGAGCACATCAGAGCACCTACCTGCACTCAGACCCGTAGACTGATATCCCCAGAAGAAAAAAGGAATGAACAGGCCACTAGGCACTAATCGGATCCATTGCTATGATTTCCAGACATGTCTCCTCAGAGGCCTGGATTTCAATACCAGCATATGGCTGTTTCTTGACTCACCCATCAGAACAAATCTCATCTACACATGGGAAACTTGCACGGTGGAGCTGTGTCAAAGTCTCTGTTTAGAAGAACCCATCAGGGACCCAGTGCCACCGCTTCATTCCAAGGTCTCCATAGACACAAAAACATATTAGGACACATCCACAGGAGAGTCAATTAAAACTCAGCCTCCTCAGTTGCTCCCCCAGATCCAGCAGATCTAACCTTTCTTGTAGCTAGGAGAAAATTGGAATGCGAGGTGGGGTACCCAGCCATCCATCCTCAGAACCATGCTTGGAATCCTTGGCCTGGCGCCA
Source organism: Mustela nivalis (assembly GCF_964662115.1). Taxonomy (NCBI): domain Eukaryota; kingdom Metazoa; phylum Chordata; class Mammalia; order Carnivora; family Mustelidae; genus Mustela; species Mustela nivalis. The sequence continues at coordinate 2,345,764 of NW_028136552.1, read as the reverse complement.
ACTAACAGGTCTCAATTGTCCTGGAGAAGAAACTTTGCAGTTTGGAGCTTCTCACAAATCCCATCGTGCGAAAACCCCCATGGCCTCGTGATTCCCCCCCTTCATGAAGAGGCCATCAGGGACAGAAAGTTTAACCTGAAGATCATCTGATCCTCACCCTGACTTCAGATGCACGAGATCTCGATTCAGGTCTGTAGATTGTGCCTGCCATGTCCTCACCCATAAAAACTAAGCATAGCTTGTGTTCTCAGACTTCAGTCCTCAGACTACTGGCCCACAAGCCCTCCAGTTTGGCAATCCAAAAGTACAATGCGGCACTCTGCCTGCTCCCTGGAAGAAGAACATTGCCCTCTGGGGCTACCCAGAAACCCCAAATGAGGATCAACCTGCACGCCATTTGGCTGTACACCAAATATATAGGCCTAAGTGGGCACAATTGCCCATTCTGACACAGCCTGAGCCTGGAACTCCTGGCCCCACCCAGACAGCTGGCCGCACACTGAGCACATCGGACCCGCCATGGCCTTAGGTCGTCATCTCTACCCAACCTCGGTTTTCAGGCTTCAGAACCTTGACCTTATCTCCAATCACTGCCCAGGTTTGAAAATGTTGCAGAAATCCGAACTCGTTCCCTTGGCAAGAAACCTCGTGGTTGGCATGTTGTCCAACGTTCAGTGTAGTTGAAACCAGTGTGGCACATGAGACCCAGCCCATGTTTGAGGGCCACATTAGTCACAAACACACATTGTGACCCTCAGCCTGAGCCCGGTCCTCAGGCAAGGCCTCTCAGTGGCTGCATGAAGAAACAGCATATTGGGCTTGCCATGCCCCTAGACCCCAATTTTTAACCATAGTTCGGGTTGTCCCTTCACTCTTGCCCAGGGCTCTGCTTTGGAATTCCTCTTTTGGTGGGACACCTCAGGTAACAAACCTGAAAGGAGTCCTCCCATACCACAGATTCACGAAAAAGAATTGGGATAGGTCCAAATCCACAGAAAGGAAGATTCGTCCATGGCCCATGAGGCCTCCCCGACATTTCACGGCCATTGCTGATACAAAATCCAGAGACAAAAGCCTGAGCAAGCGCCTCAGACTCGCTCTTTCTTCATATCCTGAAGATTTCTTCTCATGATTTGTAGTTCGGCCGTGCCATACCTACGTCCCCAAACCTAAGCTGAGTTTGTGTTTTTTGAGTTCTGTCCTCAAAGTCCTGGGCCACACACCCTCCAGGCTGGGCCCCTGGAACCACACATTAGGACTGTGCCTAACCAATCCATGGGAATTCTGCCCATTCCATTATCCAAAACCGTACAAATTAGGAGAAACCTCCAAATTCCCTGAGGCCATACCAATGGTTTAGGTTGTCCGGGACAAAAAAGGGCCGTCTGACAACAGCTGAGCATCTACCTCCACTCATACCATAGATGGATGTCCCCAGAGAAGAAGATTGACCAGACAGGACCCCAGGCCATAATGGGATCCATAGCTTTGGTTTACAGGCATGTCTCCTCAAAAGCCTGTTTTACAATACCAGCTGAGGGCTTCTCCCGAGGCACCCATCAGAACAAATCTCGTCTACACATGGAAAACTTGCATGTTGGAGCTCTCTCAAAGCCTCTGTTTAGAAGGACATTTCAGGTTCCCGGTGCCAGCGCCTCACTCCAAGGTCTCCTAGGAGACACACCCACATTAGGACCCATCCACAGGAGAGTCCATTTCAACTCAGCCCCCTCAGTTGCTCCCCCTGATCCTGCAGATCTAACCCGTCTTGTCGCTAGGAGATGATTGGAATGAGAGGCAGGCTTCCCAGCCATCCATACTTAGAACCATTCTCAGAATCATGCTGTATGGGAAGTCCTGGAGCCAACCAACAGGTCTCGATAGTCCCCCAGAAGAATCTTTACTGTTTGGAGCATCTCACAACTCCCATCGTGGGCAAACCTCCATGGCCTCGTGATCCCGCCCCCTGTGCTTCATGAAGGGGCCATCAGGGACAGAAGCTCCAACCTGAGCGATCGTCTGATCCTCGCCCTGACTTCAGATGCAGGACATCTTGATTCAGCTCTGCAGAGTGTGCCTGCCGTGCCCTTGCCCAGAAACACAAGTCTAATTTGTGTTCTCAACTTCCATCCTCACATTCCTGTCCCTCAAGCCCTCCAGTTTGGCAATTCCAGAACTACAAGGCAGCACTCTGCCTGCTTTCCGGAAGAAAAACATTGCCCTCTGGGGCTACCCAGATTTCCCAAATGAGGATCAACCTGCATGCAACTTGACTGGACCCCAATTATACAGGCTGCCCTGTGCACTACTGCCCTTTCTGGCACAGCCTGAGACTGAACCTCCTGGCTCGCACCCACCCAGCTAGCCACACACTGAGCACATCGGACCCGCCATGGCCTTAGGTCTTCATCTCTTTCCAACCTCGGTTTTCAGGCTTCTGAACCTAAACCTTATCTCCAGTCACCACCCAGGGTTGAACATGAAGCAGGAATCAGAACTCCTTCCCCATGGCAAGAAACCTTGTGGTTGGCATGTTGTCCAACGTAAAGTGTAGTTGAAACCAGTGTGGCCCATGAGGCCCTGCAGATGCTTGAGGACCAAGTCGGTCACAAACATGCATTGTGACCCTCAACGTGAGCCCAGTTCTCAAGTAAGGCCTCTCAGTGGCTGGACCAAAAGACAGCATATTGGGCTTGCCATGCCCCTAGGCCCCAATTTGTAACCAGATTTCTGGTTGTCCAGTCGCCCCTCCCCAGGGCTCGGCTTTGGAATCCCTCTTTTGGTGGGACACCTGAGGTAAAAAAACTGAAAGGACTCCTCCCATCCCACAGTTTGACCCAAAACAATTGGAATCGGGCCAAATCCACAGAGCGGAAGACTCGTCCATGGCCCATGAGGCCTCCCCGACATTCCACGCCCATCGTTGACACAAAATCCAGAAACAAAAGCCTGAACAAGTGCCTCACAATCTCTCTTTCTTCATATCCGGAAGAATTCTCCTCACGGTCTGTAGATTGGGCCTGCCATACCTACGTCACTAAACCTAAACTGAGTTTGTGTTTTAGACTTCTGTCTCCACAGTCCTGGTGCACACACCCTGCAGGCTGGGGCCCCTGGAGCCACATATCAAAACTGTGCCTTCCCTCTCCACGGGAATTCTGCCCATTCCATTGTCCATAATCATAAAATTAGGAGAAACCTCCAAAGTCCCCAAGGCCTTCACAATAGTGTAGGCCGCCTGGGACAAACAAGGGCCATCTGACACCAGCTGAGCATCTAACTCCACTAATACCTTAGATGGATGTATACAGAGAAGAAGATTCAACCGGACAGGCCCCTAGGCTCTAAACGGAGCCATTGCTTTGGTTTCCAGTTATCTCTCTTCAGAGGCCTATATTCCAATAACAGTATATGGGGGTTTCCTGAGGCACCAATCAGAACAAATCTCGTCTCCACATGGGAAACTTGTCCTTTGGAGATGTCTCAAAACCTCCGGTTAGGAGAATACTTCAGGGCCCATGCGCCAACGCCCCATTCCAAGGTCTCCATAGACACAAACCCACATTAGCATCCATCCTCAGGAGAGTCCATTTCAACTCAGCCCCCTTGGTTGCTCTGACAGAGCCAGCATATCAAACCTGTCTATTTGCTAGGAGACAACTGCAATGTGAGGCGGGCTTCCCATGCATCCATCCTTAGATCCCTGCTCTGGTGTCATTCTGTATGGTATGTACTGGAGTGATACAAAAGGTCTCAATTGTTGATCAGAAGGAATCCTTGTTGTTTGGAGCATCTCACAACTCCCATCGTGGGTAAACCTCCATGGACTGGAGATGCTGTCCCCTTCATAAAGTGGCCAGAATGGACAGAAATTCAAACCTAAGCCTAGGTTTGAACCTCGCCCTGACTTCAGATTCATGATATCCTGATTCAGATCTGCAGAGGGTGCCTGCCGTGCCCTCGCCCAGAACCTACGCCTAACATGTGTTCTCAGACTTCCGTCCTCATACTCCCCGTCCACAAGGCATCCACTTTGGAAATTCCGGAGCCACAATGCAGCACTCTGCCTGTCCTCCAGAAGAAAAACATTGCCCTTGGGGCTACCCAGAAATGCCAAATAAAGATCAACCTGCACGGCACTCAGTTGTACCCCAATTATACAATCTACCCTGGGCACTAAGGCCCTGTCTGACACAGCCCAAGCTTGGACCTCCTGACCAACACCCAGACAGCTGGCTCCACGCTGAGCATATCGGACCCGACATGGCCTTAGGTCGTCATCTCTTCCCAACCTCGGTTTTCAGACTTCACAACCTAGACCTTATCTCCAATCACTACCCAGGGGTGAATGACATGCAGAAATCAGAATTAATACTTCCCCATGGCAAGAACTCATGTGGTTGACATGTTGACTATCATTCAGTGTAGGAGAAACAAGCATGCACCATGAGTCCCCACCCATGCTTGAGTACCACGAGGGCATAAACACGCATTGTGACCCTCAGCATGAGTTCTGTCCTCAATGAAGGCCTCTCAGTGGCTGGACCACTAGAAGGCATATTGGGCTTGCCATGCCCCTAGGCCCGTATTTTTAGTTAGATTTCTTGTTGTCCAGGGCTCTGCTCTGGAATCCCTCTTTTGGTGGGACACCTTAGTTAACAAAACTGAATCCCACAGATTAACCGAAAACAATTGGGATCTGGCCAAATCCACAGAGAGAAAGACTCTTCCATGGCCCATGAGGACTCCTCGACATTCCACGGCCATCATTGACACAAAATCCAGGGGCAAAAGCCTGACAAGTGTCACACTTTCACCCTTTATTCAGATCCCAAAAAGTTCTCCTCATAGTCTGTAAATCGGGCCTGCCATACCTACGTCCCCAAACCTAAGCTGAGTTTGTGTTTTCAGACATCTGTCCCCACAGTCCTTGCCCACACACCCTCAAGGCTGGGCCCTTGGAGCCACACTTCAGGTCTGTGCCTGCCCACTCCACAGGAATTCTGCCCATTCCATTGTCCATAATCATACAATTTAGGAGAAACCTCCAAAGTCCCCGAGGCCATCCCTATAGTGTAGGCCGCCCGGACAAACAGGAGCGGTCTGACACCAGCTGAGCAACTACCTCCATTTCATAAAATAGACAGATGTCGACAGAGAAGAAGATTGAACCAGAGAGGCTCCTAGGACCTAATTGGATGCATTGCGGTGGTTTCTATGTATCTCTCCTCAGAGGCCTGGTTCTAATACCAGCATATGTGGGTTTCCTGAGGCACCAATTAGAACAAATCTTGTCTCCACATGGAAAACTTACTCTTTCGAGTTGTTTCAAAACCTGCGGTTAGAATCCTTTAGAGCCCTGGGGCCACCACCCCATTCCAACGTCCTCATGGACACAAACACACATTAAGACCCATCTTCAGGAGAGTCCATTTCAACTCAGCTCCCACGATTGCTCCTGCATAGCCATCAGATCGTACCTGTCTTGTGGCAGGGAGACAATTGGTGTAAGAGGCAGTCTGCTCAGGCATCCATCCTTAGAACCTGGCTCTGGAGTCATTCCATATGGGATGTCCTGGAGCCATCCAACAGTTCTCAATTTTCCCGCAGAAGGAATCCTTGCAGTTTGGAGCATCCCACAACTCCCAACGTGGGAAAACCTCCATGGCTTCGAGATTCCACCCCTTTGATGAAGGGGCCATCATGGACAGAAACTCCAACCTGCACCTATGTCTGATCCTCATCCTGACTTCAGATGAATGAGATTTTGATTCGGATCTGCAGAGGGTGCCTGCCGTGCCCTCGCCCTGAAACTTAAGTCTAGCTTATGATCTCAGACTTACGTCCTCACACTCCTGGTCCCGACGCCCTCAAGTTTGGCAATTCTGGACCCACAATGCTGCACTCTGCCTGCCCACCAGAAGAAAAATGTTGCCCCAGTGAGCTTCCCTAACACAATAAATGAGGATGAACCTACATGGAACTCAACTGTACCCAAATTATACAGTCTAACCTGGGCACTAATGCACTGTCTGACACAGCCTGAATCCATACCTCCTGAACAACACCCAGAAAGCTGACCGCACACTGAGCACATCGGACCCTCCATGACCTTAGGTTATCATCTAATCCCAACCTCGATTTTCTGGATTCAGAACTTAGATCTTATCTCCAGTCACTGCCCAGGGGTGAACATGATGCAGAAATCAGAATCCCTTTTTCCCCATGGCAAGAAACCTTGTGGTTCGTATGTTGTCCAAAGTTCAGTGTAGGAGAATCAAGCATGGCCCATGAGTCCCCGCCCATGCTTGATGCCTACATTAGGCACAAACATGCATTGTGACCCTCAGTGTGAGCACTGTACTCAAGTAAGACCTCTCAGTGGCTGGACCAAGGTACCGCATATGGGGATTGCCATGCCCTTAAGCCCCCAATCTTATACAGAGTTCGGGTTGTCCAGTCGCCCCTTCCCAGGGTTCTGCTCTGGAATCCCTCTTTAGTGGCACACCTGAGGTAAAAAAAAAAAAAAAAAAAAAAAAAAAAAAAAACAGAATGGACTCCTCCCATCCCACGGAATGACCCCAAAATATTGGGATCATCCAAATCCCCATAGAGGAAGTCTCACCCATGGTCCATGAGGACGCCCCTACATTCCACGGCCATCAGTGACACAAAATCCAGAGTCAAAAGCCTGAGCAAGTGCCTCACACTCACTCTTTGTTCATATCCTGAAGAGTTCTCCTCAAGGTCTGTAGATCGGGCCTCCCATACCTATGTCCCCAAACCTAAGACGAGTTTCTGTTTTCAGACTTCTGTCCCCACAGCTCTGACCCACACACCCTCCATGCTTGAGCCCCTAGAGCCACACTTCAGGATTGTTCCTTCCCTCCCCAAAGGAATTCTGCCCATTTCATTGGCCACAAACTTGCAAATTAGGAGAAACCTTTTAAGTCAAAGTGGCCATCCCAATAGTGTAGACTGCCCAGGACAAATAGGGGCAATCTGACACCAGCTGAGGAACTACCTCCACTCAATCCCATAGACAGATGAACCGAGAGAAGAAGATTAAACCAGACAGGCCCCAGGCCCTAATCAGATCCATGGCCTTGGTTTCCAGGCATCTCTCCTCAGAGTTCTGGTTTCCAATACCAGCATATTGGGGGTTACTGAAGCACCAATGAGAACAAATCTTGTTTCCCCATGGGAAAAATGCTTCTTGGAGCTGTGTCAAAACCTCTGGTTAGGAGCATCCTTCAGAGCCCTGGTGCCACTGCCCCATTCCAAGGTCTCCATGGACACAATCCCACATTAGGACCGATCCTCAGGAGAATGCATTTCAACTCAGCCCCCTCGGCTGCTACATCATAGGCAGCAATCAAACGTGCCGTTTCGCTAGGAGACAATTGGAATGCGAGGCCGGATGCCCAGGCATCCATCCTTAGAACCCTGTTCTGCAATTGTTCCATATGGGATGTCCTGGAGCCATCCAACAGGTTTCAACTGACCTGCAGAAAATCCTTGTGGTTTGGAGCATCTCACTACTGCCATCATGGGAAAACACCAATGGCGGTGTGATGACCCCCCTTCATGAAGGGGCCATCATGGACAGAAACTCCAACCTGAGCCAACATATGAACCTCGCCCTGACCTCAGATGCATGAAATCTCGATTCAGCTCTGCAGAGTGTGCCTGCCATGTCCTCGCCCTGAAACCAAAGCAAAGCTTCTGTTCTCAGACTTACATCCTTGCATTCCTGGCCCCAAGGCCTCCAGTTTGGCAGTTCCGGAGCCAGAATGCAGCACTCTGCCTGCCCTCCAGAAGAAAGACTTTGCCCTATGGGGCTATGGAGAAACCCCAAATAATTATCTTCTGCATGCCACTCAACTGTACCCCAATTATACAGCGTATCTGGGCACGAATGCCCTGTCTGGCACAGCCTGAGTGCAGACCTCCTGAACGACACCTAGAAAGCTGGCCCCAAACTGAACACATCAGACCCACCATGGCCTTAGGTCGTCATCTCTTCCAAACCTTGGTTTTCAGGCTTCAGAACCTAGACCTTATCTCCAATTAGTGCCCAGAGGTGAACGTGATGCAGAAATCAAAACTCCTCCTTCCCCATGGCAAGAAACCCTGAGGTTGGCATGTCCAAGGTTCAGTGTAGGAGAAACCTGCAAGCTCAATGAGGTCCCGCCCAATATTGAGGACCACCTTGAACACAAACACACATTGTGACCCTCAGCATGAGTCCACTATTCAAGTAACGTCTCTCAGTGGCTGGACCAAGAATCTGCATATGGGCTTGCCATGCCCATAGGACCCCAGGCCTAACCAGAGGGTGGGTATTCCAGTTGTATGTACCCAGTGCTCTGCTCTAGAATCCCTCTATTGTGGGGACACATGAGGCAGAAAACAGGACTCCTTCCTTCCCACAAAATGACCCCAATCTCTTGGGAGCCAGACAAATCACCAGAGAGGGAGACTTCCATGGCCCATGAGACCATGATTACATTAAATGACCATCATGAATACAACATCCAGAGACATAAGCCTGAACGACCGCCTCTCACTCGCCCTACGTTCTAATCACAATGAGCTCCCCTCACGGACTGTAGATCACTCCTGCCATAACCTCAGCCCCAAACCTCAGCCGAGTTTGTGTTTTTGGATGTCTGTCCCCACAGCCCTGGCCCACAAAGCCGCCAGGCTGGGGCCTTTGGAGCCACACCACAGGACTGTCCTGCTCTCTCCTAGGAGGCTATGCCCATTCCATTGCCCATAACCCCACAGAATAGGAGAAACCTCAAGCCCCCCGAGGACATCCAACTACTATAAGCCTCTCTGGACAAAGGCATCCTGACACAAGCTGAGCAACTACCTCCATGCAGAAACACAGACAGATGTCGGCAGAGACAGTAGATTGAACCAGACAGGCCCCTGGGCCCTAATCTGAACTCTTGCTTTGGTTTCCAGGTGTCACTCCTCAGAGGCCTGGGTTTGAAGACCAGCATCTGGGGCTTTCCTGAGACACCAAACAGAACAACTATCGTCTCCACATGTGAAGCTTCATTGTTGGAGCTGTGTCAAACCCTTCGATTTGGAGAAACCTGCAGAGTCCCCGAGCCACCGCCACATTCCAAGGTCTCCATGGCCACCAACCCACAGTATGACTCATCCTCAGGAGAGTCCATTTCAACTCAGCCCTCTGAGAAACCCGCCCAAGAGCCTGCAGATTGAGCCTGCCTTGCCCCAAGCAGCCAGTGGGAATGTGAGGTGGCATTTGCAGACATTCATGCTTAGACCCCTTCTCTCGAGTCTTTCTGTAGGGGTCATCCTAGAACCATCTCATAGTACTCGACTGTCCTACAGAGGAAACCTTGATGTTTGGGGCAGCTCACAACTCCCAGCGTTGGGAAACCTCCCTGGCCTCATGACGCCCCCACCCCCTTCAGGAAGGGGCCATAATGGACACAAACTCCAACCTGAGGCAACGTGTGATACTCGCCCTGACCTCAGATGCAGGAGATCTTGATTCAGTCTCTGCAGAGTGGGCCTGCCATGCCCTCGGCCCCAAACCTAACGCTAGCTTGTGTTTTCAGACTTCCCTCTTCACACTCCTGGCAAACAAGCCCTCCAGACTGGGAATTCCAGAACCACAACACAATTTTCTGCCTGCCCACCAGAAGAAAAACGTTGCCCTATGGGGCTCTCCAGAAACCACAAATGAGAACCAACCTGCTCTGGCCTCGACCGCACCCTAACTGGAAAGGCTACCCTGGTCAGTAATGCTCTGTCTGACACAGCCTGACGTCCCGACAGACAAGGAAACAGCTGGCTGCACACTAAGCACATCAGACAGGCCATGGCCTTATGCCGTCATCTCTTCCCAACCTAGGTTTTCAGACATCTGACCCTAGATATTATATCAAATCCTGGAAAACGTGGGTAACTGAAGCACAAATCAGATCTTCTCCTTCCCCATGGCTGGAAAACTTGCTGTTGGCATGGAGTCATACCTTCAGTGTAGAAGAAACCTTCATGGCCCCTGAGGCCAAGCCTAAACTTGAGTGCCTCCTTGGGTACAAACTCGCATTGGGACCATCAGCATGGGCCCCATGTCGAAGTAAGGTCTCTCAGGGCCTGGACCAAGAGCCCGCATATGGGGCTTGCCAAGCCCCTATGATCCCAATCTTCACAAGAGCTCGAGTATTCCATTCGCTCGAACCCAGGACTGTGATCTGGAGTCCCTCTCCTGGAAGAACACCTGAGCCAGACAGCAGGACTCCACCCTTCCCACAAAATGTCCCCAAAATCTTAAGAGCTGGACCAACTCCTCAGAGAGGGAGACTCTTCCATAGCCCCTGAGGTCACCCCTACATTCCACGGCTATGGGAGACAAAACACCAAAGACAAAAGCTTGCGTGACTGCCTCCCATTTGCCCTTCTTTCATAAGCTGAGGATCTCCTCTCACGGTCTGTGGGTCTATCCTGCCATGCTCTCGGCTCCGCACCCAAGCCAAGTTTGTGTTTTCAGGCTTCTGTGCCCACAGCCCAGACCCACACACCCTCCAGGCTAGGGCCTATGGAGACACACTGAAGGACTGTGCCAGTCCTCTCCAAGAAAACTGTACCCAGTCCATTGGCCACAACCCTAGAGATTAGGAGAATCCAATAAGGTCTCCAAGGCCATGCCTCGGCCATGGACTAAGAGGGGCACTCTGACACCAGCTGAGCAACTATCTCCACTTAGATACTCAGACAGTGTCCCCAGAGACAGAAGATTGAAACGGACAGGCATCTAGGCTCTAATCTGAACCCTAGCTTTGGTTTCCAGGTGTCTCTACTCAGAGAACTGGTTTGAAGACCAGTATCTGGGGCTTTTCTGAGGCACCAAAGAGAACCTGTCTCATCTCCACATAGGGATCTCTTTTTAATTGGAGCAATATTACACCCTTTGGTTAGGCAAATACTTCATGGCCCCTGAGCTGCCAACATATTCCAAGGTCTCCATGCACACAAACCCACATTATGACCCATCCGCAGGAGAGTCCATTTCAATTCAGCCCCCTAGTTAGCTCGCCCCAGAGCCAGTAGTTCAAACATGTCTTGTCACAAAGAGCCAATGGGAATGTGAGGTATGCTGTACAGGCATCCATCCTTCGAATCCTGCTCTCCAGTCTTTCCTTATGGGACATCCTGGAGCCATTCAACAGGACTCGACTGTCCAGCAGATGGAAAGCTTGTGGTATGGGTCAACGCACAAACTAGAGTTTGTGCTTGTGTCTAAGGTGCTGTGCAGGATTCTCCAATCCTGAGGGTTTGGCACAGGTCGAAGGGCATGGTTTCCTACTGGGGACAGGAGATATTCTATTGTGTGGCTCAGGGACCACATGTTGTATCCTAAGTTGGTATTTCAGAACAGGACCCTGAGGACAGATGCCTGAAAACCTAATCTAGTGTTCCAATGACGTCCTAGGAGCATGTCAGGTACAATCTTCTGACCCAGGAACATTGAAATGGCTGTCTGCTTGGATGTAGGTGATCAGGGCATTTCAGACTGGCATTTGTGTCCAGTGCTGCCGACAATATTGGGTCGGGCTCAGGGCTCTTGCGTGTTTCTCCTAAACTGGAAGGTTTGGGCAGGTTTGACGGGCACAGTTTCCTTGGGGATGGCAGGCCCAGTCATGTGTTGTGGATCCAGAGACCCTGTCCTGGAGGGCATATGAGCCATGGTTTGGGGAGAAAAGTCTGCAAACACAAATGTGGGTTATGGTTAGTGGAAAGGTGATCACAGGCCCAATGAGTAGACCTGGAGTGCAGCTTGTCAGGAGTTGTAATTAGGGTGACTGGAAGGCAGTAGCACAGGCTTTTCTCTCTATATTGTGTGTCCAGGATGGCCTCGGAATGCAGGTATAGTCTCATGGGTCCATGGGAAACTTTTCCTCTCTATGGATCTGTGCAGCTCATAGTTTGGTGGCTTTTTTGGGGAAGGGAAGAGTGTTGTTTTCCATCTTATGGGTGCCCCAAAACAGGGATTCCAGATACAGGCTCTTTTTCTGGGCATCTGGGACTTCCCACCAAGGGTTAGGATTTGCACCTAGGGGTGTATGAGGCCTGCAATGCGGGATCATGATGGTGCAACTGAGAGGGATTGTTTGAAAGCTTGCTCAGGCTGAGTCTCACAATGCCTGTTTGCTCCCATGGCGGCCCTCAGGAGTGGGAGTGGTCTCATTGGTCATATATCTGGATCCCGCTTAGAGAGTTGGACACCCAACCCAACAGCCAAATGTCCTGCCATGAGGAAGGATGAGTTCTCTTCCGTCAGGTTCCTCTGTGCTTCAGGTTGCCCCATTGGCAGGGTTTCCAGCAAGGTCTCGAGATAGGTGCCTGAATACCAAGGATGGGTGGAGATGACGTACTTGGGCCATAGCAATCCCAAATGCTAGATATGAGGCCTAAAACTCGGTCGGGGCTCAGGCTCTGTCAGACACAGCGCTAGTGGCCATGGCAGCCTTTATATCAGAGTAGATTCGAGGGCGGAGCAGATTGATCCTCATGTGGAGTTTCTTGGGAAGATTCCCAGGCATTTGTTCATTCAATAGGGAAGGCAGAATGCTGTGTTGTGGCTCCAGATTTCCCAATCACGAGGGCTTGGGGACCAGTCAGTTTTGGGTGGAATTGTAAACAAAAGCTATGGTTCAATTCAGTGCCAAGCAGAAGGCAGTTCCAATTTGTAGCAGTTTACTCGAGACATCCAGCACTGGAATAAGGGAGGATGTCAGATGCTTGCTCACACTAGAGTTTTTGTCTATGATGACCGACAAGTGGAGGGGTGGTATAAAGATGCCATGGAGGAGTTCACATGCTGAGGCCTGTGAACTGCTGCAAAAAGTAACATTTCTTTGTACTGAGTAGGTGAAGTCTGGTTTGTTTACCCTAGGTTTCCCCATGTGGAAAGTTTGTGAAGAAGAGCTCTCCGGCATGGATGCCAAGAAAGCACACCTCCATTGACAATTGCAGCTGAGGAACATGGCAGATTCGTTCTGGTGGCTCTGGGACAAAGTGCCAAGGCCTTGAGTTGACATGGGATCTATTGCAGATGGGTCACAATGCTTGTTTGTTACCAGGGAGAACTTAGTATGTGCTGGTTGCTAAGGTGCCATGCAGGATTCTCCTACCCTGACGGTTTGGCACAGGTCGAAGAGCATGGTATTCTTCTGGGGACAGGGAATGTTCTGTCGTGTGGCTCAGAGACCACATGATGTGTCATAGATTGGTATTTTAGAACAGGCCCCTGAGGACAGATGCCTGAAAATCTAATGGGGTTCCATTGAGAGCCTAGGGGCATTTTAGGTTCAATCGTCTATCTCACGATCATTGACTTGGCTATTTCCCTGGATGTAGGTGATAAGGGTGTTTCAGACTGCGCATTTCCATCCCGAGTGGCCGGCAATATTGGTGTGGGCTCAGGGGCCACACAGGTTTCTCCTAATCTGGAAGGTTTGGGCAAATCTGATATGCACAGTGTCCTTGGGGTTGGCAGCCAGAGTTCTGTGGTGTGGCTCCAGAGATCACATTCTGGTGGGCATGTGAGCCATGGTTTTGGGAGAGAAGTCTGCAAACACAAATACAAATTAGGGTGAGTGGCGAGGTGATCACAGGCCCAATGCGTAGACCTGGAGGGAAGCTCGTCATGAACTATAATTAGGAGACTGGAAGGCAGTAGCACAGGCTTTTCTCTCTGGATTGTGTGTTCAGGATGGCCTTGGAATGCAGGTGTGGTCTCATGGGTCCATGGGAGTCTTTTCCTCTCTATGGATCCTGGTGGCTCTCCATAGTTTGGTGGCTTTTTCGGGGAAGGGGAGAGTGATGTTTTCCACCATATGGGTGCCCCAAAACAGGGATTCCAGAGACGGGCTCTGGTTCATGGCATCTGGGACATCACAACAAGTGCTAGGATTTGGGCTTAGGGGCATATTAGGCCTGCAATGCGGGTTCATGGTGGTGCAACAGAGAAGGATTGTTTGAAAGCATGCTCAGGCTGAGGGTCACAAGGCCTGTTTGCCTCCAGGGCATCCCTGAGGAGTTTGTGTGGTCTCACTGGACTTGTAAATGACTCCCCCTTTCAAAGTTGAACACCCATCCTAACAGCCAAGTTTCCTGATATGAAGAAGGAGGAGTTCTCTATTGTGCTTCAGGATGCCCCATTATCAGGGATTCCAGCAAAGGTCTGGGGACAGGTGCCTGAATACCAAGGATGGGTAGAGATGAAATACTTGAGCCATGGCATTCCCAAATGCTAGATGTGGGGCTCAAACTCTGGTGACTGACACTAGGTCTGGGCTCAGGCTCTGTCAGACACAGCACTAGTGGCCAGGGCAACCTATAAATCAGGGTCCCTCCGATATAGGGCCAAGCAGATTGATCCTCATGTGGGGTTTCTGGCCAGACTCACCAGGCACTTGTTTCTATCAGGAAGGCAGAATGCTGTGTTGTGTCTCCATAATTCGCTATCAAGAAGGCTTGGGGACCAGTCGGGTGAGGAAGGAATTGTAAACACAAGCTACAGTTCAATTCACTGCCAAGCGGAAGGCAGTTCCTGTGTCCAGCAGCTTTTTCGAGATATCCAGCACCTTAGTAAGGGAGGATGTCGGATATTTGCTCACACTGGAGTTTGTGTCTATGATGACTGACAAATGGAGGGGTGGCGTCAAGAAGCCATGGAGGGATTTTCACGTTGAGACTCATGAGCTGCTCCAAATAGCAAGGTTTCGTTCTACTGGACAGGTGGAGTGTGGTTTATTTGCTCCAGGGTCCCCCATATGGAAAGTTTGGGTAGCAGAGCTCTACCGCATGGATGCCTGGAATGTTCAACTTCATTGACCATTGCAACTGAAGAACATGGCATCTTTATTCTGGTGTCTCTGTAGCAAAGTACCAAGTCCTTGATTTGACATGGAATCTCTTGCAGATGGGCCACACAGCTGGTTTGTTACCAGGTAGATCTTAGAATGTGCTGGTGGCTTAGTAGTTGTGCAGGAATCTACTACTCTGGGATTTTGCACAGATTGTAGGGCACGGTTTCCTTCTGGGGACAGGAGATGTTCTGTTGTGTGGCCCAGGCACCACATGTTGTATCATAAGTTCGCATTCTAGAACAGGCCTCTGAGGACACATGTCTGAAAACCGAATCAATGGTTCCAATGACGTCCTAGGGGCATGTTAGGTTCATTATTCTGACTCAGGACCATTGACTTGGCTGTGTTCCTGGATGTAGGGGATCAGGGTATTTCAGACTGTGCATTTGTGTTCAGAGCGGCCGCCGAAATTGGGGTAGGCCCAGAGGCCTTGTAGGTTTCTCCTAATCTAGACAGTTTGGGCAACTGTGATGGAAACAGTTTCCTTGTGGATGGCAGGGACAGTCCTGCAGTGTGGATCCAGAGACCCCATCCTGGAGGGCATGTGTGCCATGGTTTTGGTAGATAAGTCTGCAAACACAAATTCGAATTAGGGTGAGTGGCGAGGTGATCACAGGCCCAATGCATAGACCTTGAGAGCAGCTCCTCTGGAACTGTAATTAGGGTGAATGGAAGGCAGTAGCACAGGCTTTTCTCTCCGGATTGTGTGTCCAGGATGGCCTCAGAATGCAGGTGTGTTCTCATGGGTCCATGGGAGACATTGCCTCTCTATGGATCCTGGTGGCTCCTCATAATTTGGTGACATTTTGGGGAAGGGATGAGGGCTGTTTTCCATCTGAAGGGTGAACCAAAACAAAAATTCCAGAGATGGTCTCTGGGTCTGGGCAACTCGAAAATCCCACCAAGTTTTATGATTTGAACCTACAGGCATACCAGGCCTGAAATGAGGGATCATTGTGGTGAATCTGAGAGGGATTTTTTGAAAGCATGCTCAGGGTGAGGGTCACAATGCCTGTTTGTGCCAAGGGTAGTCCTCAGGAGTGTGTGTGGTGTCATTGATGTTGTAACTGGCTCCCCCTTTAAGGGTTGAGCACCCATCCCAAAAGCCAGGTTTATTGCCATGGGGAAAGAAGAGTTCTCTATTGTGCTTCAAGTTCCCTAATTGGCAGGGATCCCTGCCAAGGTCTGGGGACAGGTGCCTGAATATCAAGGATGGGTAGAGATGACATACTTGGGCCATGGCAATCCCAAATGCTAGATATGGGGCCTGCTCTCTAGTGGCTGAAACTCAGTCGGGCTCAGGCTCTGTCAGACACGGCACTATTGGCCATGGCAGCCTATAAATCGGTGTTGACTCGAGGGCAGACCTGACTGATCCTCATGTGGGTTTTCAGGGCAGACTCACCAGGCATTTCTTCATTTGATGGGGAAGGCAGAATGCTGCGTTGTGGCCCCAGATTTCCCTATCAAGAGGGCTTAGGGACCAGTCAGGTGAGGATGGAATTGTAAACACAAGCTATGGTTCAATTCAGTGCCAAGTGGAAGGCAGTTCCAATGTGCAGTGGTTTATTCAAGACATCCAGCACCGGGATAAGGGTGCATGTCAGATGTTTGCTTAGACTGGAGTTTGTGTCTATGATTACCGACCAATGGAGTGGTGGCATCAAGAGGCCATGGAGCAGTTTACACGCTGAGGCCTGTGAGTTGATCCAAACATAAGGTTTCCTTCTACTGGACATGGGAGGTCTGGTTTGTTTACACCAGGTTCCCCCATGTGCAAAGTTTGGCTAGCATAGTACTCGCACGTGGATACTGGAAAGCACACCTACATTGACCATTGCACCTAAGGAACATGGCAGGTTCTTACTGGTTGCTCTAGGGCAAAGTACCAAGGTCTGGATTCTAATGAAGTTGGGTCACAATGCAGTTTTGTTACCACGGAAATCTTACTATGTGCTGGTGGCTAAGGGGCCATGTATGATTTGTCTATCCTGATGGTTTGACACCGGTCGAAGAACACGGTTTCTTTCTGGGTATCGGAGATGTTCTGTTGTGGGGCTCACGGACCAAATGTTGTATCATAAGTTGGTATTCCAGAACAGGCCTCTGAGGACAGATGCCTAAAAACTTTATCTAGGGTTCCAATGAAGTCCAAGGGGAATTTCAGGTTCAATCATCAGACTCAGGACCATTGACTTCGGTGTCTGCCTATATGTAGGCAATCAGGGTGTTTCTGACTGTGCCTTTGTGTACAGAATGGCCTCCAATATTGGGGTGGGCTCTGGGGCCTTGCAGGTTTCTCCTAATCTTGAAGGTTTAGGCAAATTTGTGGGCACGGTTTCCTTGGGGGTGGCAGGCACAGTTCTGTGGTGTGGCTCCAGAGACTCCATCGTGGAGGGCATGTAAGCCATGGTTTTGGGAGAGAAGTCTGCAATCACAAACTCAGATTAGGTTGAGTTGCGAGGTGCTCGTAGGCCCAATGCATAGACCTGGAGGGCAGATCGTCAGGAACTGTAAATCACGTACCTCGAAGGCACTAGCACTGGCTTTTGTATATGGATTGTGTGTCCATGATAGCCTTGGAATGCAGGTGTGTTCTAATGTTTCCAAGAGAGTATTTTCCTCTCTACGGATCCTGGAAGCTCCCAATAGTATGGTGGCTTTCTCGTTTGAATGGAAGAGTGCTGTTTTCAATCTTAGATGTTCCCCAAAAAGGGATTCCAGAGAAGGGCTGTGAGTCTGGGTGCTTGGAAAATCCCACCAGGATTAGGATTTGGGCCTAGGGGAGTACCAGGCCTACAATGTGTGACTTGGAGGTACAACTGAGAGCGTTTGTTTGAAAGCATGCTAGTCTGAGTGTCACAATGCCTGATGTGATTAGGGCAGCCCTTATGAGTGGGAGTTGTCTCCTTGGCCATGCAGCTGGCTACCACTTTAATGTAGGACACCCATCCCAACTACCAGGATTCCTGCCATGGAAAAGGAAGAATTCTCTATTGTGCCTCAGGTTCCCCCATTAGCAGGTATTCTAGCAAATGTCTGGGGACAGATGCCTGAATACCAAGGATGGGTAGAGATGAGGGACATGAGACATGGCCTGTCTCACATGCCTGACTCTCTGAGTAGCTGACATGAATTGAGCACTCAGGCTCTGTCAGAAACAGAACTAGTGGTCAGGGCTGAGTATGAATCAGGGATCCCTCAAGGGCTGAGCAGATTGATCCTCATGCAGAGTTTCTGGGCAGAATCACCATGCCCTTCTTCTTTCTAAGGGGAAGGCAAAAAGCTGCGTTGTGGCCCCAGAATTCCCTATCAAGCGGGCTTGGGGACCAGTAGGGTGAGGATGGAATTGTAAACTCAAGCTAAGGTTCAATTCAGTGCCAAGCGAAAGGCAGTTCCATTGTGCAGTGTCTGATTCCAGATATCCAGCACCTGAGTAAAGGTGAAAGTCAGACATTTCCTCATGCTGGAGTTTATGTCTATGATGACCGACGAATGGAGGGGGGGCGTCAAGAGGCCATGGAGGATTTCACATGCTGGGGCTTGTGAGATGCTTCAAACAGCAAAATTTCCTTCTACCAGACAGGGGGAGTCTGGTTTATTTGCTCCAGGGTCCCCCATGTGGAAAGTTTGGGTAGCAGAGCACTCCCACGTGGATGCCTGAAAAGCACACCTCCATTAAAATTGCAGCTGAGAAACATGGCCAATTCGTTCTGGTGGCTCTTGGGCGAATTACCAAGGCCTGGAGTTGACATGAAGTCTCATGAAGATGGGTCATAATGCAGGTTTGTTACCATGGAGACCTTACAGTGTGCTGGTGGCTAAGGGACCATGTAGGATTCATCTACCCTGAGGGTTTGACACTGGTCAAAGGGCACGGTTTCCTTCTTGGACCAGAGATGTTCTGATGTGGGGCTAACGGACCAAATGTATCATAATTTGGTATTGCAGAACAGGACTCTGAGGATAGATGCCTGAAAATTTAATCTAGGGTTCCAATAAAATCCTAATGGAATGTCAGGTTCAATCCTCTGACTCAGTATCATTGACTTCAATGTCTGCCTAGCTGTAGGTGATCAGGGTGTTCCAGACTGTGCATTTGTGTACAGAGTGGCAACCAGTATTGGGGTGGGCTCAGGGGCCTTGCAGGTTTCTCCTAATCTGGAAAGATAGGGCAATTTGACGAGCACAGTTTCCTTGGCAATGGTGGGCACAGTCCTCTGGTGTGGCTCCAGAGACCCCATGCTGGAGGGCATGAGAGCCATGGTTTTGGGAGGGAAGTCTGCAAACACAAACGCGGGTTAGGTTTAGTGGCGAAGTGATTGTAGGCCCAATGCATACTCCTGGAGGGAAGCTCCGTGTGAAATGTAAATCGCATGCCTCAAAGGAGGTAGCACAGGCTTTTTTATCTGGATTGTGTATCCACGATGGACTAAGAATGCAGGTGTGGTCTCAGGTGTCCATGGGTGATATTTCCTCTCAAGTATCCTGGCGGCTCCTTATAATGTGGTGGCTTTCTCAGAGAGGAAAGAGTTCTGTTTTCCATATTAAGGGTGTCCCATAACAGGGATTGCAGAGAAGTTCTCTGGCTCTGGGCACCTGGAAATACCCACCAAGGGTTATGATTTGGGCATAGGGGCTTACCAGGCCTCCAATGCAAGTACTGGAGATACAACTGAGAGTGTTTGTTTGAAAGCATGCTCAGGCTGAGGGTCACTATGCCAGCTTTTGCATAGGGTGGCCCTCAGGAATGGGGGTGGTCTCAATGGCCATTCAGTAGGCTAACACTCTGAGTGTTGGACACCCTTCCGAACTTACAGGAATCCTGCCATGGGGAATGAGGATTTCTCTATTGTGATTCAGGTTCCCTCATTGGTAGGGATTCCAGGAAAGGTCTGGGGACACATGCCTGAATACCAAGGATGGGTAAAGATGACGGCTCTGTTCCGTGGCCAGTCTAACATGCGGGATATGGGCCCCGCCTTCTAGGTGGCTGACACGAGGTCGGGGCTTAGGCTCTGTCAGACACAACACTAGGGGCCAGGGCTGTCTATAATTCAGGGTTCCCTCAAGGGACAAGTAGATTGATCATAATGTGGAGTTTCTGGGCAGACTCACCAGGCCCTTCTTCTTTCTATTGGGAAGGCAGAATGCTGTGTTGTGGCTGCAGAATTCCCTATCATGAGGGCTTGTAGACCAGTAGGGTGAGGATGGAATTGTAAACCCAAGCTATGAATAAATTCAGTGACAAGCGAATGGCATTTCCAGTGTGCAGCGGCTGATTCGAATATCCAGCACCTGAGTAAGCGCAGACGTCAGATGTTTGCTCAAGCTGGAGTTTGTGTCTATAATGACCGACAAATGGAGAGGAGTTGAAAAGAGGTCATAGAGGATTTCCCACACTTGAGCTTGTGAGATGCTCCAAACAGCCAGGTTTCCTTCTACAGGACAGGGCAGTCAGATTTGTTTGCTCGAGAGTCCCCCATGTGGAAAGTTTGGGTAGCAGAGCACTCCCACATGGATGCCTGGAAAGCACACTTCCACTGAACATTGCAGCTGAGGAACATGACAGGTTCTTTCTGAAGGCTCTGGGGTGAAGTACCAAGGCCTGTAGTTGACATGGAATCTCATGAAGATGGCTCACAATGCTGGCTTGTTACCAGTGAGATCTTAGAATCTGCTGGTGGCTACGGGCCAAGTAGGATTCATCTACCCTGAGGGTTTGACACAGTTCCAAGAGCACGGCTTCCATCTAGAGAAAGGAGATGTTCTGTTGTGGGGATCAGGGACCATATGTTGTATCTTAAGTTGGTACTCCAGAACAGGTCTCTGATTACAGATGCCTGAAAACCTAATCAGGGTTTACAATGAGGTCATAGGAGCATGTCAGGTTCAATCTTCTGACTGAGAAACACTGACTTGGGTATCTGCCTGGATTCAGGTGATCAGCGTATTTCAGACTGCACATTTGTGTCCAGAGGGGCCTCCAGTATTGGGGTGGGCTCAGGGGCCTTGCAGGTTTCTCCTTATCTCGAAGTTTTAGGCAAATGTGACGGACACATTTTCCTTGGGGATGGCAGGCACAGTCCTTTGGTGTGGCTCCAGAGACCCCATCCTGGAGGAAATATGAGCCATGGTTTCGGGATAGAAGTCTGTAAGCACAAACTCGGGTTAAGGTTAGCGGTGAGGTGATCGCAGGCCCAATGCATAGACCTGGAGGGCAGCTCGTCTGGAACTATAAATTAGTTGCCTTGAAGGTGGTAGCACAGGCTTGTGTATCTGGCTTTTGTGTCCAGGATGGCCTCGGAATACAGGTGTGGTCTCATGGATCCATGGGAGATTTTTCCTCTCAAGGATCCTAGCGGCTCCCTATACTATGGTGGCTTTCTTGGCGAAGGGGAGAGTGCTATTTTCCATCTTAGGGGTGTCCCAAAACAGGGATTCCAGAGACAGGCTGTGTTTCTGGGCCCCTGAAAAATCCCACCAGGTGTTAGGATTTGTGCTTAGGGGCATATCAGGCCTGCAAATTTGGATTCTGGAATGCAACTGAGAGTGTTTGTTTGAAAGCATGCTCATGTTGGGGGTCACAATGCCTGCTTGTGTCCAGGGCGGCCCTCATGAGTGGGCGGGTTATCATTGGCCATTCAGCTGGCTACCACTCTGAGGTCTGGAAACCCATCCCAAGAGCCATCATTCCTGCCATGGGAAAGGAGGATTTCCCTATTGTGCTTCTGGTTCCCCCATTGGCAGGGATTTCAGCAATTGTCTGGGGACAGATGCCTGAATCAAGAATGGGTAGAGATAACAGCCCTGGGACATGGCTGGTCTCACATTCTGGAGTTGGAGCCCAGTCTCTGGGTCCTGACACGAGGTCAGAGACGAGGTTCTGTCAGACTCAGCGCTAGTGGCCAGGTAAACCTATAAATGGGGTTCACTCGAGGGTCGAGTAGATTTATCCTCATGTAGGGTTTCTGGGCAGTCTCTCCAGGCTGTTTTTTCTTGCTATGGGGAAGGCAGAATGCTGTGTTGTGGCTTCAGAATTCCCTATCAAGAGAGCTTACTGAACACCAGGGTGAGGATGGAATTGCAAACCCAAGCTACTTTTTTTTTTCAAGATTTTATTTATTTGTCAGAGAGCGAGCGAGAGCAAGCACAGGCAGACAGAGTCAGACGGAGAAGCAGGCTCCCTGCAGAGCAAAGAGCCTGATGTGGGACTCGATCCCAGGACGCTGGGATCATGACCTGAGCCGAAGGCAGCTGTTTAACCAACTGAGCCACCCAGGCATCCCGCCAAGCTACTTTTAAATTCAGTGCCAAGCATAAGGCAATTCCAGTGTGTAGCAGCTGATTCAAATATCCAGCACTTGAGTAAGTGCAGATGTCAGTTGATTGCTCACGCTGGAGTTAGTGTCTATGATGACCAACAAATGGATGGGTGGCCTCGAGAGGCCATGGAGGATTACCCACCTTCAGGCTTGAGATACTCCATACAGCAAAGATTCCTTTTACCGTACAGGGGAGTCTGGTTTGTTTACTCCAGGGTTCCCCATGTGGAAAGTTGGTATCAGAGCACTCCCGCTGGATGCCTGGAAAGTAGACCTACATTGACCATGGCAGCAGAGAAACATGGCAGTTTCATTCTGGTGGCTCTGGGCCGAAGTACCAAGGGCAGGAGTTGTCATGGAGTCTCATGAAGATGGGTCACAATGCTGGTATGTTGTCAGGGAGATCATAGAATGTGCTGGTTGCCAGGGGGCCTTGAAGGATTCATCTACCCAGAGTGTTTGACACAGGTCCAGAGCACAGCTTTCTTCTAAGGACAGGAGATGTTCTTTTGTGTGGCTCAGTGACCATATTGTATCATACATTGATATTCAGAACAGCCTTCTGAGTACAGATACCTGAAAACCTATTCTAGTGTTCCAGTGAATCCTAGGAGCATGTCAGGTTCAATCTTCTGTCTGAGGACCATTGACTTGGATATCAGCCTGGATGTAGGTGATATGGTCTGTCAGACTGTGCATTTGCATCCAGAGTGGCCTCCAATATTGGGCTGGGCTTAGGGGCCTTGCAGGTTTCTCCTAATCTAGAGGGTTTGTTTAATAGTGACAATCACAGTTTCCTTTGGGAAGACAGGTACAATCCCGTGGTGTGGCTCCAGTTATCACAAACTGGAGGGCATGTGAGCCATGGTTTTGGGAGGGAAGTCTGAAAACACAAACTTGGGTTAGGGTTAGTGGCAAGGTTATCACAGGCCCAATGCATAGACATGGATGGCAGCTCTTCAGGAACTGTTAATCGGGTGACTCAAAGGCAGAATCACAGGCTTTTTTCTCTGTATTGTGTGCAGGGTGGCCTCAGAATGCAGTTGTGGCCTCATGGGTCCATGGGAGATTTTTCCTCTCTAAGGATCCTGGTGGCTCCCAATAGTTGGTGGCTTTTTCTGGGAAGGGAAGAGTGCTGTTTTTCATGTTAGGGGTGCCCCAAAATATGGATTCCAGAGACGGACTCTGGGTTTGGTCCCCTGGAAAATCCCACCAAGTGTTAGGATTTGGGCCTAGTGGCTTACCAGGCCTGCATGCAGGATCCTGGAGGTGCAACTGAGAGGGCTTGTTTGAAATCATTCTCAGGCTGAGGGTCACAATACCTGCTTATGCCCAGGTGGCCCTCATGAGTGGGCGTGGTCACATTGGCCATGCAGCTGGCTCCCACTTTGAGGGTTGGACACCCATCCCAACAGCCAGAATCCTGCCATGGGGAAAGAGGAGTTCTCTATAGTGCTTCAGGTTCCCCCATTAGCGGGGATTCCAGCAAAGGTCTGGGGACAGAGGCCTGAATACCAAGGATGGGTAAAGATGATGGACATGGGCCATGGCCAGTATCAAATCGTGGATATGGGCCCGATCACTGGGTGGATGACACTAGGTCTTGGCTCAGGCTCTGTCAGACACAGCACTAGTGCCCAGGGCAGCCTATAAATTGGGGTTCCCTCGAGTGCCGAGCAGATTGATCCTCATGTATGGTTTCTGGGCAGACTCACCAGGCCCTTCTTGTTTGTAAGGGGAAGGCAGAATGCTGATTTGTGGCTCTAGAATTCACTATCAAGAGGGCTTGTGGACCAGGAGGCTGAGGATGGAATTGTAAATCTAAGCTATGGTTACATTCTGTATCAAGCGAAAGGAATTTCCAGTGTGCAATGTTTGAATCCCATATTCAGCACTTGAGTGAGGGTGGATGTCAGATATTTGCTCATGCTGGAGTTTGTGTCTATGATGACACAAAAATGGAGGGGTGGCGTCAAGAGGCCATGGAGGATTTCCCAATCTGGTGTTTTTGAGATGCTCCAAACAGCAAGGTTTCCTTCTACCAGACAGGGGCAGTCTGATTTGTTTCCTCCATGGTTCCCCATGTCGAAAGATCGGATAACATAGATCTCCCACATGGGTGACTGGAAAGCACACCTTCATTGACCATGACAGCGAAGGAACATGGCATCTGGTGGCTTTGAGGCGAAGAAATAAAGACTGGATTGGACATGGAACCTCATGAAGATGGGTCAAAATGTTGGTTTGTTACCATGGAGATCTTAGAATGTGCTGGTGGTTAATGGGCCATGCAGGATTCATCTAGCCTGAGAATTTGACACAGGCCCAAGAGCCCGGATTGCTTCTGGGGTCAGGAGATATTCTGTTGTGGGGCTCAGCGGCCGTATGTTGTATCATAAATTGGTAATCCAGAACAGGTCTCTGAAGACAGAAGCCTGAAAACCTAATAAAGGTTTTGAATGAGGCCCTAGGGGAATGTCATTCAATCTTCTGACTCAGGATCATTGACTCTGGTGTCTGACTGGATGCAGGTGATGAGGGTGTTTCAGACTGTGCATTTGTGTCCAGAGTGGCATCCAATACTAGGGTTGGCTCAGGTTCCTTGCAGGTTTCTCCTTATATGGGGTTTTTGGACAACTGTGATGGGCAGTTTCCTTGGGGATTGCAGGAACTGTCCTGTGGTGTGACTCCAGAGACCCCATCCTGGAGGACATGTGCGCCATGATTTTGAGAGAGAAGTCTGCAAACACAAACTTAGGTTAGGGTTAGTGGCAAGGTGATCGTAGTCCCAATCCATAGACCAGGAGGGCAGCAAGTCTGGAACTGTAAATCACGTAACTCAAAGGTGGTAGCACAGGTAATTGTATCTGGATTTAATTTCCAGAATGGCCTTTATTGCAGGTGTTGTCTCAAGGGTCCATGGGAGATTTCTCCTCTCAAGGATCCTGGCGGTTCTCAATAGTTTGTTGGATTTCTCCGGGAAGGGATGAGTACTGTTTTCCAGCTTAGGCGTGCCCCAAAACAGGCATTCCAGAGATGAGCTCTGGGTCTAAGTGCTTGGAAAATCCCACCAAGGGTTAATATTTAGGCCTAGGGCCATACCAGGCCTGCAATGCGGGATCCTGGAGGTGCAACTGAGAGCGTTTGTTTGAAAGTATGGTCAAGCTGAGGGTCCCAATGCCTGCTTGTGCCCCGGAGGCCATCAGGATTGGGCGATGTCTACTCAGCCATGCAGCCAGTTCCCATTCCTAGGGTTGGACACCCATCCAAAAGCCAGGATTCCTGCCATGGCGAAGGATGAATTCTCTATTGTGCTTCAGGTCCCCCCATTGGTAGGGATTCCAGTTAAGATCTAGGGGACAGATGCCTGAATACCAAGGATGGGTAGTAATGACAGCCCTGGGCCATGGCCGGTCTCACATGGTTAATGTGGGCCCCACCATCTGGGTTCCTGACACGAGGTAGGGGCTCAGGCTCTGTCAGACACAGCACTAGTGGCTAGGGCAAACTATAAATAGGGGTTCCCTCCTGGGCTGAGTATATTGATCTTCATGTGCAGTTTATGGGCAGACTCACCAGGTCCTTCTATCTATGAAGAAGGCAGAATGTTGCGTTGTGGCTCCAGAATTCCCTATCAAGAGATATGGCAGACCAGTAGGGTGAGGATGAAATTGTAGTCTGAAGCTAGGCTTAAATTCATTGCAAAGCGAAAGGCAGTTCCAGTGTGCAGCAGCTGATTCCAATATCAGCGCCTGAATATGGGCGGATGTCAGATGTTTGCTCAGGCTAGAGTTTGTGTCTATGATGACCAACAAATGGAGAGGTGGCGTCAAGAGGCCTTGGAGGATTTCCCACCCTGGGGCTCAGGGGCCATAATTTGTATCATAAGTTGGTATTCCAGAAGAGACCTCTGAGGACAGGTGCCTGAAAAGTTAATCCCTCTTCCAATGAGGTCCTAGGGCCATGTCAGGTTCAATTATCTGACTCAGGACCATTGATTTGGGTGTCTGCCTGGATGGAGGTGATCAGGGTGTTTCAGACTGTGCATTTGCATCCAGAGCAGCCTCCAATATTGGGATGTGCTCAGGAGCCTTCCAGGTTTCTCCTAATCAGGAGGGTTTGGGCAACTGTGATGGGCCCAGTTTCCTTGGGGATGGCAAGCACAGTCTTGTGGTGTGACTCTAGGGGCCCCATCCTGGAGGACATGTGAGCTATGGTTTTTAGAGAGAGATCTGCAAACACAAACTCGGGATAAGGTTAATGGAGAGGTGTTCACAGTCCCAATCCAAAGATCTGGAGGGCAGCACGTCAGGAACTGTAAATCAGGTGACTCGAAGCCAGTAGCACAGTCTCTTGTATCTGGATAGCATATCCAGGCTGGCCTCGGAATACAGGTGTGGACTCATGGGACCATGGGAGATTCTTCTTCTCAAGGATCCTGGAGGTTCCCATTAGTTTGGTGGCTTTCTCAGGGAAGTGAAGAGTGCTGTTTTCCATCTTAGGGGTGCCTCAAAACAGGGATTCCAGTGACGGGCTCTGGGTATGTGCACATGGAACATCCCACGATGTGTTAGGATTTGGGCTTAAGGGCATATCAGGCCTGCAATGCAGGATCCTGGAGGTGCAACTAAGAGCATTTTTTTGAAGGCTTGATCAAGCTGAGGGTTACAATGGCTACTTGTGCCCAGGGCAGCCCTCATGAGTGGGCATTGTCTCCTTGGCCATGCAGCTGGCTCCCACTTTGAGGTTTGGACACCCATATCAACAGCCAGGATTTCTACCATGGGGAAGGAGGAGTTCTCTATTGTGCTTTAGGTTACCCCATTGGTAGGGATTACATAAAAGGTCTGGGGACAGGTGCCTGAATACCAAGGATGGGTAGAGATGATGGACTTGGGCCCTGGCCAATCTCACATGCTGGATATGGGCTCATATCTCTGGGTGCCTGAAACTAGGTCTTGGCTCAGGCTCTGTCAGACACAGTACTAGTACTAGTACTAGTACTAGTGCCCAGGACAGCCCATAAATCAAGGTTCCATCGAGTGCCAAGTAGATTGATCCTCATGTGGAGTTTCTGGGAAGATTCACCAGGCCCTATTTCTTTCTAGTGGGAATGCAGAATGTTGCCTTGTGGCTCCAAATTCCCTCTCTAGAGGGCTTGCAGACCAGGAGGCTGAGGATGGAATTCTAAACCCAAGCTATTGTTAAATTCAGTGTCAAGCGAAACGCAGTTCCAGTGTGCAGTGGTGGAAAAGAAAATGCAGAATCTAAATAACGGCAGATTTCAGATGTTTTCTCATGCTGGAGTTTTTGTCTATGATGACTGACAAATGGAGGGGTTGTGTCAAGGGCCATGGAGGATTTCTCCTGCTGGTGCTTTTGAGATGCTCCAAACAGAGGATTCCTTTCTACTGGTCAGTGGCAGTCTGGTTTGTTTGCTCCAGGGTCCCACATGTGGAAAGAATAAGTAGAAGAGCACTCCCACATGGATGCCTGGAAAGCAAACCTCCACTGACCATATCAGGTGAGGAACATGGCAGGTTCATTCTGGTGGCTCTGGGGCGAATTACCAAGGACTTGAAGTGACATGGAATCTCATGAAGATGGATCACAATGCTGTTTGTTTGTTACCAGAGAGATCTTAGAATGTGCTGGGGGCTAAGGGGCTGTGCATAATTCATATACCCGGACCCTTGACACAAGTTGAAGAGCACGAATTCCATCTGGGGACAGGAGATATTCTATTGTGGGGTTCAGGGACCAATCTTCTGACTCAGGACCATTGACTTGGGTGTCTTCCTGGATGGAGGTGATCAGGGTGTTGCACACTGTGCATTTGTGTCCAGAGTGGCCTCCAATATTGGACTGGGCTCAGGGGACTTGCAGGTCTCTCCTAATCTGGAGGGTTTGGGCAACTGTGATGGACACAGTTTCATTGGGGATAGCAGGATCTTTCCTGTGGTGTGGCTAGAGACCCATCATAGAGGGCATGTGAGCCATGGTTTTGGGAAAGAAGTCTGCAAACACAAACTTGGGGTAGGGTTAATGGCGAGGTGATCACAGGCCCAATGCATAGGTCTGTAGGGCAGCTCGTCTGGAACTGTAAACCAGGTGATTCGAAGGTGGTAGCACAGTCTCTTGTATCTGGATTGTGTGTCCAGGATGGCCTCGGAATGAAGGTGTGGTCTTATGGAGCCCTGGGAGATTTTTCCTCTCTACGCATCCTGGCAGCTCCTAATAGTTTTCTCAGGGGAGGGAAGAGTGCTGTTTTCCATCATAGGGGTGCTTCAAAACAGAGATTCCAGAGACGGGCTCTGGTTATGTTGGCATGGATAATCCCACGAAGTGTTAGGATTTGGTCCCAAGGGCATACCAGGCCTGCGATGCGGGACCCTGCAGAAACAACTGAGAGCATTTGTTTGAATGCATGCTAAGGTTGAGGGACACAATGCCTGCTTTGGCCCAGGCGGCCCTTATGATTGGGCGTTGTCTCATTGGCCATGCACCTGGTTCTAATTCTGAGGGTTGGGCACCCATAGCAACAGCCAGGCTTCCTGCCATGGGGAAGGAGGAGTTCTCAATTGTGCTTCAGGTTCCCCCACTGGTAGGGATTCCAGCAAAGGTCTGGGATAGTTGCCGGAATACCAAGGATGGGTAGAGATGACTGGGCCATGGCCAGTCCCACATGCTGGATAAGGGCCCCACACTCTGGGTGGCTGACACGAGGTTGGGGCTCAGGCTCTCTCAGACACAGTGCTAGTGGCCAGCGCAAAGTATAAATCGGGGTTCCCTCGAGGGCCAAGTAGATTGATCTTCATGGGGAGTTTCTGGGCAGACTCACCAGGCCCTTCTTCTTTCTATGGGGAAGGCAGAATGTTGCGTTTTGTCTCCCTAATTCCCTCTCAAGAGGACTTGCAGTCCAGTAGGGTGAGGATGGAATTGTAAACCCAAACTATGCAAGAATACAGTGTCAAGTGAAAGGTATTTCCAGTGTGCGCGACTGATTCGAATATCCAGCACCTGAGTAAGAGCAGATGTCAGATGTTTGCTCATGCTGGAATTTGTGTCTATGATGACTAACAAATGGAGGGTTGGCATCAAGAGAATGTTGAGGACTTCCCAGGCTGGGGCTTGTGAGATGCTCCAAACAACCAAGGTTTCCTTCAACCTGACAGGAGCAGTCTTATTTGTTTGCTCTAGGGTTCCCTATGTGGAATTTTTGTGTAGCAGAGAACTACCTCTTGGATGCCTAGAAAGCACACGTCCATTGACCTTTGTACCTGAGGAACATGGCAGATTCATTTCATGGCTCTTGGGCAAAGTACCAACACCTTGAGTTGGCATCAAGTCTCAGGAAGTTGGGTCACAATGCTGGTTTGTTACCAGGGAGATCATAGAAGGTGCTGGGGCTAATGGGTCATGCAGGATCCATCTACCCTGAAAGTTGGACATAGATCCAAGAGCACAGTTTCCTTCTGGAGACAGGAGATGTTCTGTTGTGGGAATCAGGGACTACATGTTGTATCATAACTTGGTATTCCAGAACAGGACTCTGAGAAAAGATGTCTGAAGACCCAATCTAGGGTTCCAGTGAAGTCCTAGGGGCATGTCAGGTTCAATCATCTGACTCAGAACCATTGACTTGGCTTTCTGCCTCAATGGAGGTGCTCAGGGTGTTTCAGACTGCACGTTTGCATCCAGAGAAACCTCCAATATTGGGGTGGGTTCAGGGGCCTGGCAGGTTTCTCCTAATCTGGAGGGTTTGGACAACCTGATGGGCACAGTTTTCTTGGGGATGGCAGGAACTTTCCTGTGATGTGGCTTGAGGGACCACATCTTGGTGGGCATGTAAGCCATGGTTTGGGGAGAGAAGTCGGCAAACACAAACTGGGGTTAGGGTTAGTGTCGAGATGATCACAGGCCCAATGCATAGACATGGAGGGCAGCTCGTCAGGAAATGTAAATAGGATGACTCGAAGGCGGTAGCAAAGACTTTTCTCTCTGGATTGTGTGGACAGGATGGCCTCGGAATGCAGGTTTGTTTTTATGGGTCCATGGGAGATTTTTTCTCTCTAAGGATCCTGGCGGCTCCCAATAGTTTGGTGCCTTTCTCAGGGAAAGGAAGAGTGCTGTTTTCCATCTTAAGGGTGCCCCAAACAGGGATTCTGAGACGGACTCTGGGTCTGGGCACCTGGAAAATCCCACCAAGGGTTAGCATTTGGGCCTAGGGGCATACCAGGCCTGCAATGCTGGTACTGGAGGAGCAACTGAGAGTGTTTGTTTGAAAACATGCTCAGGCTGAGGATCACCATGCCTGCCTGTGCCCATGTCGGCCCTCAGGAGTGGGCATGGTCTCCTTGGCCATGCAGCTGGCTCCCACGCTGAGGGTTGGACAACCATCCCAACAGCCAATATTCCTGCCATGGGGAAGGAGGTGTTCTCTATTGTGTTTCAGGTTCGCCATTGGCAGGAATTCCAGCAAAGTTTGGGGGACAGATGACTGGATACCAAGGATGGGTACAGATGATGGCCCAGGGCCATGGCCAATCTCTCATGCTAAATATGGGCCCTCACCTCTGGGTGGCTGACACGAGGTCGGGGCTTAGACTCTGTCAGACACAGCACTAGTGGTCAGGGAAATCTATTAATCAGGGTTGCCTCGTGATCTGAGTAGATTGATCCTCATGTGCAGTTTCTGAGCAGACTCAACAGGTCCTTCTTCTTTCTATGTGGAAGGCAGAATACTACGTTGTGGCTCCAGAATTCCCTATCAAGAGATATTGTGGACCAGTGTGGTGAGGATAGAATAGTAATACAAAGCTATGGTTAAGTTCAGTGAAAAGCAAAAGGCAGTTCCAGTGTGCAGCTGCCGTTTCGAATATCCAGCACCTGAGTAAGGGTGGATGTCAGATGTTTGCTCACACTGGAGTTTGTGTCTGTGATTACCCACAAATGGAAGGGTGGCGTCAAGAGGCCATGGAGGATTTCCCATGCTGGGGCTTGTGAGATGCTCCAAATAGCAAAGTTTCTTTCTACCGGACAGGAGAAGTCTGGTTTGTTTTCTCTGGTTTCTCCATGTGGAAAGTTTTGTAGCAGAGAACCCCACAGGGATGCCTGGAAATCACCCCTCCATTGACCATTGCAGCTGAGGAACATGGCAGGTGCATTCTGGTGGCTCTGGGGCAATATATCAAGGCCTTGAGTTGACATGGAGTCTCATGAAGATGGGGCACAATGATGGTTTGTTACCAGGAATATCATAGAATGTGCTGGTTGCTAAGGGGCCATTCAGGATCCAAATACCCTTAGGGTATGACACAATTCCAGGAGCATGGCTTTCTTTTTGGGGAGGACATATTCTGTTCTGTGGCTCAGGGACTATATATTTTATCATAAGTTGATATTCCAGAGCAGGCCTCTGACGACAGATACCTGTAAACCTAATCTAGTGTGCCAATGAAGTCCTCGGGGAATGTCAGGTTCAATCTTCTGACTCAGGACCATTGACTTGGGTGTCTGCCTGTATGGAGGTGATCAGGGTGTCTCAGACTGTGCATTTGTGCCCAGAGCGGCCTCCATTATTTGGCTGCGCTCAGGGGCCTTGCAGGTTTCTCCTAATCTAAAGGTATCGGGCAAAAGTGATGGGCACAGTTTCCTTGAGGATCTCAGGCACAGTCTTGTGGTGTGGCTTCAGATGCCAGAACCTGGAGGTCATGTGAGCCATGGTTTTAGGAGGGAAGTCTGCAAACACAAACTCAGTTTAGGTTAATGGCAAGGTGATTGCAGGCCCAATGCATAGACCTGGAAGGCAGCTCGTCAGGAACTGTAAATCCGATGACTCAAAGGTGATAGCACATGATATGTATCTGGATTGTATGTCCAGGATGGCCTCGGAATGCAGGTGTGTTCTCATGGGTCTATGGCAGATTTTTCCACTCAAGTATCCTGGTGGCTACCAAGAGTTTGGTGACTATCTCGGGGAAAGGAAGAGTGCTGTTTTCCATCTTAAGGGTCCCCCAAAATAGGGATTCCAGAGATGGGCTCTGTGTCTGGGCCCCTGTAAAATCCCACCAAGGTTAGGATTTGGGCCTAGGTGTGTACTAGGCCTGCAATTCGGGGTCCCAAAGATGCAATTGAGAGCGTTTGGTTGAAAGCATGCTCAGGCTGAGGTCACAATGCCTGCTTGTGCCCGGGGAAGCCATCATGAGTGCACATGGTGTCCTTGGCCATGGAGCTGCCTTCCACTTTGAGGGTTGAGCAACTATCCCAACTGTCAGAATACCTTCCATGGGGAAGGAGGAGTTCTCTATTGTGCTTCAGGTTCCCCCAATGGCAAGGATTTCAGCAAAGGTGTGAGTACAGATGCCTGAATACCAAGAATAGAAGAGAAGACAGACTTGGGCCATAGCTGGTCTCACATGCTGGATATGGGCCCTGATCTCTCAGTGGCTGACACTAGGTCCTGGCTCCGGCTATGTCAGACACAGCACTAGTGCCCAGGGCAGCCTATGAATCAGGGTTCCGTCTAGCACCGAGAAGATTGACCATCATATGGAGTTTCTGGGCAGACTCTCCAGGCCCTTTTTCTTTCTATGGGGAAGGCAGAATATTGTGTTGTAGCTCCAGAATTCCCTCACAATAGGGCTTGTGGACCAGTAGGCTGAGGATGGAATTGTAAACCCAAGCTATGGCTTAATTCAGTCAAACTAAAGGCAGTTCCAGTGTGCAGCGATTGAATTGAAATCCAGCACCTGAGTAAGGGCGGATGTCAGATGTTTGCTCATGCTGGAGTTTGTGTCTATGATGACTGACAAATGGAGTGGTGGCTTCAAGAGGAAATGGAGGATTTCCCACGCTGGGGCTTGTGAGATACTCCAAACAGAAGGTTTCCTTCTACCGGACAGGGGCATTCTGTTTTTTTGTCTCCAGAGTCCCCGCCAATTGCAAAGTTTGTGTAGCAGAGCACCCCCGTATGGTTGCCTGGAAACCACACCTCCACTGACCATTGCAGCTTAGGAACATGGCAAGTTCATTCTGGTGGCTCTGGGGCGAAGTACTAAGGGCTTATTTTTACATGGAATGTCATGAACATGGGTAACAATGCTGTTTTGTTACCTGGGAATTCTTAGTCTGTCATCTGTACACATCCTTGGTATTAAGGCAACTTTCCACAGACCTTTCCTGTAACCCTGCCAATGGGGGAACCTGAAGCACAATAGAGAACTCCTCTTTCCAATGCAGGAAGCCTGGCTTTTGCAATGGGTGTCCAACCCTCAAAGTGGGATCCAGCTATACGGCCAATGAGACTACGCCCTCTCCTGAGGGCCCCCCTGGGCACAAAGAGGCATGATGACCCTCAGCCTGAGCATGCTTTCAAACAAGCCCTCTCTGTTACACCATTAGGATCCTGCATTGCAGGCCTGGAATGCCCCTAGGCCCAAATCCTAACACTTGGTGGGATATCCGGGCACCCAGACCCAGAGCCCGTCTCTGGAATCCCTGTTTTGGCATAAGCCTAAGTTGGAAAACAGCATTCTTCCCTGTTTTGGGGCACCCCTAAGATGGAAAAGAGCACTCTTTTCTTCTCTGAAAAACCACCAATCTATGGAGATCCACCAGGATCCTTAGAGAGGAAAAGTCTCCCATTGAACCATGAGACCACGTCTACATTCAGAGCCCATCCTGGACACACAATCCAGATAGAAAAGCCTGTGCTACCAGCTTTCAGTCACCCTAATTACAGTTCCTGACGTGATGCCTTCTAGGTCTATGCATTGGACCTGCGATCACCTTGCCACTATCCCTGACCCAAATTTGTGTTTGCAGACTTCCCTCCCAAAACCATGGCTCTCATATCCTCAAGGAGGTGGTCTCTGAAGCCTTACCACAGGACTGGGCCTGCCATCCCCAAGGAAACTGTGCCCATCACAGTTCCCCAAAGCCTCCAAGTTAGGAGAAACCTGCAAGGCCCCTGAGCCCACCCCAATATTGGAAGTGGCTCTGGATGCAAATGCACAGTCTGAAACACCCTGATCACCTACATCCAGTCAGACAACCATATCAATGGTCCTTAGTCAGAAAATTGAACCTGATGGGCACCAAGGACATCATTGGATCCCTAGATTAGGTTGCAAGCATCAATCCTCAGAGGCCTGTTCTTGAATACCAAGTCAGGATACAACATATGTACCCTGAGCCACAAAACAGAACATCTCCTCTC
The DNA here is from genome assembly GCF_964662115.1 of Mustela nivalis. NCBI lineage: Eukaryota > Metazoa > Chordata > Mammalia > Carnivora > Mustelidae > Mustela > Mustela nivalis. The sequence goes on along the minus strand of NW_028136552.1, from coordinate 2,311,301 downwards.
CCAAGATGGAAACTGTGCACATCGACCTGTGCCAAACCCTCAGCGTGGCCCTTAGCCACCAATACATTCTAAGACCTCCCTTGTAACAAACAAGTTTTGGGACACATCTGTAAGAGATTCCAAGTCAACTCAAGGCCTTGGTACTTGGCACCAGAACCACCAAAACGAACCTGTCATGTTCCTCAGCTGCAATGGTCATTGGACGTGTGCTTTCCAGTCATCCATGCGGGAGGGCTCTGCTACACAAACTTCCACTTGAGGGACCCTGGAGGAAAAAAAAACAGACTCCTCCTGTCCATTAGAAGGAAACCTTGTTGTTTGGAGCATCTCACAATCCTAAACGTGGGTAATCCTCCATTGCCTCCTGAAGCCACCCCTCCATTAGTCGTCATCCTAGACCCAAACTCCAGTGTGAGCAAATATCTGACATCTGCCCTTACTCAGGTGCTGGATATCTCGTATAAGCTGCTGCACATTGAAACTGACTTCCGCTTGGCACTCAATTTAAGCATAGCTGGTGTTTACAATTGCATTCTCACCCTATTTGTCCCCAAACCCTCTTGATAGGGAATTCTGGATCCATAAGGCAGCATTCTGCCTGCCCCACAGAAAGAAGTGCTTCGTGAGTCTGGCCAGAAACCCTACATGAGGATCAACTTACTCGGCCCTGGATAGAACCCCAATATATAGACTTCTCTGGCCACTAGTGCTGTGTCTGACAGCCTGAGCCCAGACCTCGTGTCAGCCACCCAGAGAGCGGGGCCCATATCCAGCATGTGAGAACGGCCATGGCCCAAATCTGTCATCTCTATGCATCCTTGGTATTCAGGCATCTGTCCCCAGACCTTTGCTGTAATCCCTGCCTATGGGGGAGCATGAAGCACAATAGATATTTCCTCCTTCCCCATGGCTGGAAACCTGGCCATTGGAATGTGTGTCCATCCCTCAGTGTGGGAGCCAGAAAATGGACAATGGGACCACGCCCACTCCTGAGGGCCGCCCTGGGCACAAACAGGCATTGTAATGCTCAGCCTGAGCATGCTTCCAAACAAGCCCTCCTAGTTGCACCACCAAGATCCTGCATTGCAGGCCTGGTCTGCCCATAAGCCCAAATCCCAACCCTTGGTGGGATTTTCCAGGCGCCTAGACCCAGAGCCCATCTCTGGAATCCCTGTTTTGGGGCACACCTAAGATCGAAAATGGCAGTCTTCCCATCCCAAAAAGTCATCAAAATATTGGGAGCCGCCAGTATCCTTAGAGGAAAAATCTCCCATGGACAGATGAGGACACAGCTGCATTCTGAGGTCACCCTAGACACACAATCCAGATATAAAAGCCTGTGCTTCCGCCTTCGGGTAATTCCAGTTACTGTTCCTGACGAGTAGCCTTCCAGGTCTACACATTGCCCTGCGATAACCTAGCCACTAAACCTAACCCGAGTTTGTGTTTGCAGACTTCCCTCCCAGAACCATGGCTCACATGCCCTCCAGGGTGGAGTCTCTGGAGCCACACCACAGGACTGTGCTTGCCATCCCCATGGAAATTGTGCATGTCAGTTAACCAAACCCTCCAGAGTTGGTTAAAACATTCAAGGCCCCTGTGGCCACCCCAATATTGGAGGTTACTCTGGACATAAGTACGCAGTCTGAAACTCCCTGATCACCTACATCCTGGCAGACACCCAAGTCAACTGTCCTAAGTCTGAAGATTGAACCTCTCATGCCCCTGGTACTCATTGGAACCCTAGATTAGGTTGTCGGGAATCTGTCTTCAGAGGCCTGTTCTTGAATAGGAACTTATGATACGGCATGTGGTCCCTGAGCCACAAAACACTACATCTCCTGTCCGCAGAAGGTAACCGTGCACTTCGACCTTTGTTAAACCCTCAGGGTAGGAGAATCCTGCAGGCACCTTAGCCACCAACACATTCTAAGATCTACCTGGTTAAAAAAAAAAAAAAACAGCATTGTAACCCATCTTCAAGAGATTCCATGTCAACTCAAGACCTTGGTGCTTCGCCCCAGAAGCACCGTAAAGAACCTGCATGTTCCTCAGCTGCATTGGTCAATGGAGGTGTGCTTTCCAGGCATCCATGTGGAAGGGCTCTGCTACCCATACTTTTCACATGGGGGGCCCTGCAGAAAACATACCAGACTCTAACTGTCCAGTAGAAAAAACAACCTTGCTGTTTGGAGCATCTCACATGCATCAGCCTCTTGATGCCACTCCTCCATTTCTCCGTCATCAGAGACACAAACTCCAGTGTGCGTAAACATCTGAAATCCACCTTTACTCAGGTGCTGGATATTTCATTTGTTGGCCACGATAGATACAAACTCTATCATGAGCAGACATCTGACCCTCGCCTGTACTCAGATGCTGGAGATCTCGAAAAAACCACTGCACATTGGAACGGCCATGTTCTCGGCACTGAGATTAAGCATAGATTGTGTTTTATGCCTTCTGTTCTCACACTCCTCGCCTTCAAGTCCCCCATATTGGGAATTTGGGAGCCACAATGCAGCCTTCTGCCTGCCCACCAGAAAAAAGAGGTGCCCTATGGGTCTGCGTGAAACTCCATATAAGGTTCCACCAGCACAGCCCTCTATAGCACCACAATATCATAGGCCACCTTGTGAACTAATGCTCTGTCTGACACAGCTCAAGCCCCGACCTCCTGGTAGCCACCTAGATAGCGGGACCCATATCTGGCAGGTGTGACCTGCCTTGACCTGAGTCCTTCATCTCAAACCAACCTGGTTATTCACGTACCAGTCCCAGAACATAGCTCAAATTACTGTGCATGGGGGAATCTGAAGCACAAAAGAGTACTCCTCCTTCCTCATAGAAGGAAAATTAAATGTTGATATGGTGGTTCAACCCTCATATTGGGATCCAGGTGCATGGAACAAGAGCCAATGGCCACTCAGGATGGGCATCTGGGCACAAACAGGCATTGTGACCCTTACCCTGAGACCCATTTCCAACAAGTCCCCATGGGAGCTGAACCAAAGCCCCACAGAGCCAGGCAGTCAAGCCTCTAGGCCCAAATACTAAGCCTTTGTAGGGTTATCCAGGCACAGGGACCTATAACCCATCTCTGGAATCCCTGTGTTGACGGGAACCCTGAAACAGTAAACCACGCTCTCTCCTTCCCAGTGAGACACCAAACTCTTGGGTGCTGGGCAGAATCCCCAGAGAGGTAGAATATTCCATGGACACATGAGGACACCCCACCATTCCAAGGCCATCCTAGACACAATCCAGACAGTAAAGCCTTTGCTCCTGCCTCCCAGCCACACGAATTTCAAATCCTGAGGAGCTGCCCTCAGCGTCTGCAGATCGGGGCTGCCATTACCTCCCTCCTAATTGATACACAATTTTGTGTCTGAAGACTTTGGTCCCAGAGCCCTTAACCATATTCCCTGCAGGATGGGGCTGACAGAACCACACTACATCACTGGGCCTGATCTCTGGATGAAATTCTGCCGTCTCAGTTGCACAAACCCTCCAGATTAGGAAAAGCCTGCAAGGCCCCTGAGCCCACCCCAATTTCATAGGCCACTCTGGAAAAAATGCACAGTCTGACACAGCCTGAGCATCTACCTCCAGGAAGACTCACAGGTCAAAGTCCCTAAGTCCGAAGGTTGAGGATGACATGCCCCTACAACCTCATAAGAACCCTAGCCTAGATATTCAGGCCTCTGTGCCCAGAGGCCTGGTCTTGAAATCCAACATATGATCCGACATGTGGTCCCTGAGCCATACAAGAGAACCCCTCCTGTCCCGAGAAGGGAACCTGGCTCCTGGGAACTGGGTCTAACCCTCAGGTAGGAGAATCCTGCATGGCCACAGACCCACAACCACATTCTTTTTTTTAATATAGATTTTATTTATTTATTTGACAGAGAGAGATCACAAGTAGGCATAGAGGAAGGCAGAGAGAGAGAGAGAGAGAGGAAGAAGCAGGCTCCCTGCTGAGCAGAGAGCCCGATGCGGGACTCAATCCCAGGACCCTGAGATCATGACCTGAGCCGAAGCAGCGGCTTAGCCCATTGAGCCACCCAGGCACCCTCACCACCACATTCTAAGGTCTCCCTGGACACCAAGCAGCATTGTGACTCATTAGACTGAGAACATCCGTCAACTTAGATCACTTGGAAATTTGAACAAAAACCAGCAGATCAAGCCTGCAATGTTCCTCAGCTGCAATGGTCATGCAAGGAAGACTTCCCAGGCCCCCATTCAGAGACCTCTGCTGTCGAATCTTTCTATATGGGGAACCCTGGAGCCTTGTAAGCGGACTTCCCCTGTCCCACAGTAGGACACCTTGCTGTTTGGAGCAGCTCACAAGGTCCTGCTTGGGAAAATCTCCAAGAATTCTTGAGGCCACCCCACAATTCGTTGACCATCATGGATGCAAACCCAGCATGAGCAGACATCTGACCCTCGCCCATACTCAGGTGCTGGAAATCTCGAAACAACCACTGCACAATGGAATGGTCCTGTGGTCAGCACTGAGCTTATCCGTGGCTTGTGTTTTCAGACTTCTGTCTTCACACTCCTTGCCTACAAGCCCTCCATATTGGGAATTCTGAAGCCACAGTGCAGCTTTCTGCCTGCCCACCAGAAAGAAGAAGTGCCCTATGGGTCTTCGCAGAAACCCACATGAGGATCCTCCTGCACGGCCCTCAATGGCACCCCAATATAATAGACCGACCTCTGCATAAATTGTCTGTCTGACACCGCCTGATCCCCGACCTCCTGTCAGCCACCCAGATAGTGGGCCCCATATCCTCCAGGTGGGTCCAACCTTGGCCCGAGGCCATCATCTTGAATCAACCTGGATATTCAGGTACCTGTCCCAGACTTAGCTCAAATTCCTGCCCATAGGGGACTCGGAAGCACAAAAGAGTGCTCCTCCTTCCCCATGGCAAGAAAACTGAATGTTGAGATGGCTGTACAACCCTGAGTGGGAACCAGGTGCATGGTCCATGAGACCACGCCTACACAGGATGGGCAGCTGGGCACAAACAGGCATTGTGACCCTCAGAATGAGACCCCTTTCCAAAGATACCCCTTGGGATCTGGACCAGGAACCCAAATCGAAGCTTTGGTTAAGTTTTCCCAGTGTCTGGACCCAGAACCCATCTCTGGAATCCCTGTTTGGACAGGATCCCAGAGATGGAATACAGTCTTTTCCTCTTCCCCAGAAAGAAATCAAACTCTTGGGTGCCAAGCAGAATCACCAGAGTGGAAGAATATCCCATGGACACATGAGGTCACCCCTCCATTTAGTGTCCATCCTAGACACACAATCCAGACAGAAAAGCCTGTGCTCCTCCCTCCCAGCCACCTGAATTTCAAATCCCGAGGAGCTTCCCTCAGGGTCTTCAGATTCGGACTGCCATCACCTCACTCCTATCTCTTATCTGAGGTTGTGTCTAAAGTCTTTGGTCCCAAAGTCCTGACACACATGACCTCCAGGATGGGGCCTCGAGAAACACATGACATCACTGGCCCTGCTCTCCTGAGGAAACCCTGCCCATCTCAGTTTCCCAAAATGTCCAGATTAGGAGAAAACTGCAAGGCCCCTGACTGCACCCCAATTTTATAGGCCACTCTGGAAAAAGTGCACAGCCTGACACAGCTTCAGCACCTACCTCCAGGATGACATGCAGGCCAATGGCACTTAGTCCGAAGATTGAAACTTCCATGGCCCTAAAACATCATCAGAACCCTAGCTTATGTTTTGAGGTCTCTCTCCCTAGAGGTCTGTTCTGGAAATTCAAGCATATGGTCCAACCTGTGGTCCGTGAGCCATACAAGAGCACACCTCCTGTCCCAAGAAGGAAACCTGGCTCCTGGGTACTGGGTCTAATCCTAAGGATAGAGAATCCTCAATGGTCAGAGAGCCGCCACCACATTCTAAGGTCTCCCTGGACACCAAGCAGCATTGGGACCTGTTAGACTGAGAACTTCCATCAACGCAAATCACTTGGAACTTGGAATCAGTGTCATTGGTTCAAGCTTACCCTGTTCCTCACCTGCAATGGTAACACGAAATTGGCTTCCCAGGCCTCCATTCAGAGAGCATTGCTATCGAATCTTCCATATGGGGGACCCTGGAGCCCTCTAAGAAGACTTCTGCTGTCCCTTAGTAGGACACCTTGATGTTTGGAGCAGCTCACAAGCTCCAGCTTGGAAAAACCTCCAAGAATTCTTGAGGCCTCCCCACCATTTGTTGGCCATCATGGATACAAACTCCAGCGTGAGCAGACATCTGCCCCTCGCCCAGGTGCTGGAGATCTCGAAACAACTGCTGTACATTGGAATAGACATGTGCTCGGCACTGAGCGTAACCGTAGCTTATGTTTTCATATTTCTGTCCTCACACTCCTCGCCTGCAAACTCTCCAACTTGGATATTCTGGAGCCGTAATGCAGCCATCTTCCTGCTCACCAGATAGAAGAAGTGAAGAAAGGGTCTGTGCAAAAATCTCCCATGAGGATCCAGTTGCACAGCTCTCAAAAGCACCCCAATATCATAGGCCGAACTCTCCACGAATGTTCTGTCTGACACAGCTCGAGCCCGAGCTCCTGACAGCCACCCAGAAAGCAGGCCTCATTTTCTGCAGGTGGGTCCTGCCTTGGCCCGAGGACCTCATCTCAAAGCGAACTGGGTATTCAGGCACCTGTCCCAGAACTTAGCTCAAATTCCTGCCCATGGGGGAACCTGAAGCATAAAAAAGTACACCTCATTCCCCATGGCAGGAAAACTGAATGTTGAGATGGCAGTCCAACCCTCAGAGTGGGAGCAAAGTGCATAGCCCATGAGGTCACACCCACTCAGCATGGGCATCTGGGCAAAAACAGGCATTGTGACCCTCAGAATGAGACCCATTTCCAACAGGAACACTCGGGAGCTGTACCAGGAAAACATAGAGCAGGACCCTAGGCCCAAATCCTAAGCCTTGTTGCGGTGATCCAGGCTCCAGAACCCAGGACCCATCTCTGGAATGGCTGTTTGGACGGGATCCCTGACTCAGAAAACTGCGCTCCTCCCATCCCCCGGAAATACACCAAACTCTTGGGTGCCGAGCAGAATTCCCAGAGAGGTAGAATCTCACATGGACCCATGAGGCCACCCCTCCATTTCGTGGCCATCATAGACAAACAAGTCAGACAGAAAAGACTGTGCTCCTGCCTCACAGCCGTCCGAATTTCATATCTGGAGATGCTTCGCTCAGGGTCTGCAGATTGGGTCTGCCATCACCTCGAGCTTAACTCTTACCCGAGTTTGTGTCTGAAGACTTTGGACCCAGAGTCCTGACCCATATGCCCTCCAGGATGGGGCCTCCAGGAACACACAACAGCACTGGGCCAGCTCTCCCAAGGAATGTCAGCCTGTCTCAGTTTCCCAACCCACCAGATTAAGAGAAAATTGCAAGGCCCCTAATACCACCCCAATTCCATAGGAAGCTCCAGAAAAAATGCATAGTCTGACACAGCCTCAGAATATACCTCCAGGAAGACACCCAGGTCAATGGGAAGGGATGGAATGGCCTAACCCATGGCAGGCTCGATGTGCTGGGTGTGAAGCCAACTGTCTCAATGTCTCTCACAAGGTCTGGGCTCAGGCTATGTAAGACAGAGCATAGTGTTTAGGGTAGCCTATGCAATTGGGGTGTTGCCGAGGGCTGAGCAGGTTGATCTTCATTTGGGGTTTCTGAGCAATGCCATAGACAATGTTTTTCTTTGGGGGGCAGGCAGAGTGCTTCGTTCTGGAACCAGAATTCCCAATCATGAGGGCTTTTGGGCCAGGAGTGCTAGGGTAGAGTCTGAAAACAAAAGATAGTGTGAGGTTGGGAGCAGGCCCACTCTGCAAAGGCTGAAAGGAAATCTCATGCATCTGAAGTCAGGCTGAGGATCAGACGTTGGCTGAGGTTGGATTGTGCCCTTGATGGCACCTTCATGAAGCAGGTGCCTCATGAGGCCAACGAAGTTTTCCCACGCTGAGTTTGGAGGTTGCCACAAACCACAAGGTTTCCTTCTGCGAGACAGTCGAGTCCAGTTGGATGGCTCCAGTACATACCATACGGAAGGACTGAAGAGGAGGGTTCAAAGGATGGATCCCTAAACAGCATGCCTCGCATTCCCATTGGCCATTAACGACAAGATATGTTTGATCTGCTGGCTCTGGGGCAAGCTAACCAGCGGGCTGAGTTGAAATGGCCTCTCCTGAGGATGCGTCATAATGTGGGTTTCTGTCCATGGAGACCTTGGAATGTGATGGTTGTTCAGTGGCCCTGCGGAATTCTCCGACCAGAAGGGTTTGATACAGATCCAGTAAGAAAGCACTCCATGTGGAGACGAGAAATGTTTGGTTTGGAGCCTCAGAAAAACCTAATATGCTGGTATACGAAACCAGTCCTCTGAGGACAGACACATGAAAACTAAAGCTAAGGTTCAGATTAGGGCCTAAGGGCCTGTCCATTTCAATCTTCTGTCTCGGGGGACACTGTCTGAGAGTCTAAGTGGTGATAATGGCTCAGCTGGTGTCAGAGTGCCCCTTTTAGTCCAGGGCAGCCTACACTATCAGGATGGCCTCAGGGGCCTTGGAGCTTTTCCCTAACCTGTAGGGTTGTGGTCAATGGACTGGGCACACTTTCCTTGGAGAGGGCAGGCACAATCTTTTGCTGTGGCTCCAGATGCCCTAGCCTGGAGGGTGTGTGGGTCCAGGCTGTGGGCACAGAAGTCTGAAAACACAAACTCAGCTTATGAGTGGCGCCGAGGGTGTGGCAGGCCGGATGTACAGACCAAGAGGGAGATCCTTTTCTTCTGAACGACGGGTGAGTGGGGGGCTTTCCTACAGGATTTGTCTCTGGATGTTGTGTCCAGTATAGCCGTGGATTGTAGGGGTGGCCTCAGGGCACATGGATGAGTCTCCCTCTCTGTGAATTTGTCCCAGCTCCCGAGAGTTTGGGGACATTTTGTGGGAAGGGTGGAGTCCTGTTGTCTAACTCATTCCAAGAAAGGAATTCCAGAGCAGCCTCAGGTATGGGCGGGGCGACTGGAAAACACAAACACTGGTGAGAATTGGGTGCATAGGGGCTTGGCAAGCCCCATATGCGGGCTCTTGGTCCACATCCTGACAGGCCTTTCTTTGACATTGGGCTCATGCTGAGGGTCACAGTGTGAATTTGTGCCCAAGGCGGCACTGAAGTTTGGGCGTGGCATCAGGGCCATGAAGGTTTCTCCTACCCTGAAGGTGGACTCAATGCAAAGCACAACCTTTAAAGCCATGGGGAAGGAGGAGGTCTGATTTGTGCTTCAGATACCCAACTGTGTGGGGAATTGATATAATGTCTAGGTTCAGATATCTGAAAACTAAGGTTAGGAAGAGATGACGGCATAAGACCATGGTGTGTCCGAAGTGCTGGGTGTGCAGCCAGCTGTCTCCTTGTCTGTCTGGACGTCTGGCATCAGGCTGAGTCAGACAGAGCATTAGTGCCCAGAGCCGCCTATCCAGTTTGGGTAACATCGAGGCCCGAGCAGATTGAACCTCATCTGGGGTTTCTGGAGAGCCCCACAGGGAAAAGTTTTTCTTCTGGTGGGCAGGCACTGGGCTGGGTTGTGGTTCTGGATTTCCTATTCTGGAGGGATTGTTTGCCAGGAGTGTGAGGAAGGAAGTCTGAAAACACAAGCTAGCGTGAGGTTTGGGACCGAGGGCACGGCAGGCACAATCTGCAGTGGCTGAATCGAGATCTCCTGCAATTGAGGTCATATCAACTATGAGAGGTGCCTCAGGCTAGAGTTTTTGTCCATGAAGGCCTCTTCCTGAAGGGAGTGGGGGCTTCATAAGGTTTCCCTACGATGGGATTTCTGAACTACTCCAAACCTCAACGTTTCCTTCTGCACGACAGTCGAGTCCTATTGGATGGTTCCAGGGGCCCCATACGGAAGGACTCGAGAGCAGGTGTCTAAGCATGGATGCCTGGGAATGCCACCTCATATTCCCACCCTTTAGTCAGGACAAGACAGGCTCAATCTGCGGGTTCTTGGGTGAGCTACCCAGAGGGGTGAGTGGAAATGGACTCTCCTGAAGATGAGTCGTACTTTGGGTTGGTGGCCTGGGAGACCTTGGAATGTGGAGGTAGCTCTGGGACTCTGCAGGATTCTCCAACCTGAGGTGCGTGACATGGCTCCAACAAGGAAACTTCCCATGTGGAGACGAGAGGTGTTCTGTTCAGTGCCTCAGGAATGCCCCATAATCTGTTCTTCGAACCAAAGCCTCTGAGGAGTGACACCTGGAATCCAAAGCAAGAGTTGAGATTAGGGCCTAAGGGCCTATCCGGCTCAACCTTCTGTCTCTGTGGACATCTGTGTGCATGCCATCGTGGAGGTAGATTCTCAGCTTGTCAAAAAGACCCTGTGTGTCCATGGAGGCTTACAGTAGTGGGATGTACTCGGGGGCCTTTAGGTTTCTCATATTCTGGAGGTGTGTGGCCAAAGGAATGGACAAAGTTTCCCCGCAGAGAGCAGGCACGGTCCTGTGGTATGGCTCCAGAGGACCCAGCCTAGAAACTGTGTTTGCCAGGGCTGTGGGGACAGATGTCTGAAAAAGCAAACTTGGCTCAGCTAGGGGCCAAGGTAATGGCAGGCCTGATCTCCAGTCCATGAAGGGAGATCCTCTGGATATCAAAGGAGGGCAAGTGTGAGGCAGATGCTCAGGCTTTTGGCTCAGGGTGTTGTGTTCACAATGGCCGTTCAGGGTAGGGGTTGCTTCAGGGGCCGAGGAAGAGCCTTCCTCTCTGAGGATTGTCCAAACTCCCTAGTGTTTGGGTTTATTCTGGTGGAAGGGAAGAGTACTGTTTTCTACCAAAGGTGATACCCCAGTAGAGAGATTCTAGAGCACAGCAGTGTGTTCCCTCAACTGGAATACCCGCCATCTAGTTAGGCCTGGGTGCCTATGTGCATGGAAAGCCACATATGCGGGCTCTTGGTCCAGTCACTGAGAGGCGTTACTTGAATAAGGTACTCACGCTGAGGGTCACAATGTGTTGCTGTGCCCAAGGTGGCCCTCATGCATGGGCGTGGCCTTAGGGGCCATGCCCTTTTCTCCTACACTGAAGGTTTGACTCACTGCCAGCAGCAAGGTTTCTTGTCATAGGGAAGGAGGGATTCTGACTTGAGCATCTGGTTCCCCCCTGTGCAGAGATTAGAGATAAGGTCTAGGTTCCGAAGACTGAAAACCCAGGTTGGGAATGGATGGGGGCCTAAGGCAGTGGCGGCTACAATGTACTGGGTGTGCATCCACCTGTGTCGGTGTCTGTTGGAAGGTCTGGGCTCAGGCTATGTGCGACAGAACATCAGTGTTTAAGATAGCCTATGCAAATGGGGTATTGCTGAGGGCCAAGCAGTTTGATCCTCATTTGGGGTTTCTGGGCAGCACCATAGACAATGTTTTTCTCCTGGGAGGCAAGCAGAGTGCTTCATTGTGGCCCCAGAATTCCCAGTAGGGAGGGTTTGTGGGCCAGGTGTGTGAGGACAGAAGTCTGAAAACACAAGCTAGGGTGAGGATTGGAGCCAAGGGCAGAGCAGGCCTACTCTGGAGAGGCTGAATCGAATTCCCCTGCATCTGAAGTCTGGCTGAGGATCAGACGTTGGCTGAGGCTGGAGTTTGTGTCCATAATGGCACCTTCATGAAGCGGGGGCCTCATGATGCCAAGGAAGTTTTCCACGCTGAGTTTAGAGGTTGCCCCAAACCACAATGTTTCCTTCTGCGGGACAGTCAAGTCCTGTTGAATGGCTCCACGACATAATATACGGAAAGACTGGAGAGCAGGGTTCCAAAGATGGATCCCTGAACAGCATGCGTCGCATTCCCATTGGCCATTAGCGAGAAGATATGTTTGAACTGCTGGCTCTGGGGCACGTTAACCAAAGGGCTGGGTTGAAATGGCCTCTCCTGAGGATGCGTCATAATGTGCGTCATAATGTGTGGCGTGTCTGAAGTGCTGGGTGTGCGGCCAGCTGTCTCCTTGTCTGTCTGGACGTCTGGCTTCAGGCTGTGTCAGACAGAGCATGAGTGCCCAGAGCAGCCTATCCAGTTCGGGTACCCTCGAGGCCCGAGTAGGTTGATATTCATCTGGGTGTTCTCGATAGCGCCACAGGGAAACGTTTTTCTTCCATTGGGCAGACACTGGGCTGGGTTGTGGTTCTGGAGTTCCTAGTCCAGAGAGCTTGTTTGCCAGGAGTGTGAGGAAGGAAGTCTGAAAACACAAGCTAGCGTGAGGTTTGGGACCGAGGGCATGGCAGGCCCACTCTGCAGAGGCTGAATCGAGATCTCCTGCACTGAGGTCATGTCAACTATGAGACGTGCCTCAGGCTAGAGTTTTTGTCCAGCATGGCCTCTTCCGGAAGGGTGTGGGGGCTTCTTGAGGCCAGGGAGGTTTGCCTACGATGGGATTTGTGAACTACTCCAAACCTCAAGGTTTCCTTCTGCACGACAGTCGAGTCCTATTGGATGGTTCCAGGAGGCCCCATACGGAAAGACTCGAGAGCAGGTGTCTAAGCATGGATGCCTGGGAACGCCACCTCATATTTCCACTCTTTAGTCAGGACAAGGCAGGCTCAATCTGCGGGATCCTGGGTGAGCTACCCAGAGGAGAGAGTTTAAATGGACTCTCCTGAAGATGAGTCCTACTGTTCCTTGGTGTCCTTGGAGACCTTGGAATGTGGAGGTGGCTCAGGGACTCTGCAGGATTCTCCAAGCTGAGGTGTTTGACACGGCTCCAACAAGGAAGCTTCCCATGTGGAGACGAGAGGAGTTCTGTTCAGTGCCTCAGGAAAGCCCCATATCCTGTTCTTCGAACCAAAGCCTCTGAGGAGTGACACCTGGAAACCAAAGCTATAGATGAGATTAGGGCCTAAGGGCCTGTCCGGCTCAACATTCTATCTCTGTTGACATCTGTGTGCATGCCTTCGTGGAGGTAGCTGCTCAGCTTGTGTCCGAATGCCCCTGTGTGTCCAGGGAGGCTCCCAGTAGTGCGATGTCCTCGGGGTCCTTGAGGTTTCTCATATTCTGGAGGTGTGTGACCAAAGGAATGGACACAGTTTCCCAGGAGAGAGCAGGCACGGTCCTGTGGTATGGCTCCAGAGGACCCAGCCTAGAGGCTGTGTTTGCCAGGGTTGTGGGGAAAGATGTCTGAAAAAGCAAACTTGGCTCAGCTAGGGGCCAAGGTAATGGCATGCCTGATCTCCAGTCCTTGAGGGGAGATCCTCTTCATATCAAAGGTGGGCAATTGGCAGGCAGTCGCTCAGGCTTTTGTCTCTGGCTGTTGCGTTCCCAGTGTTCTGTCAGGGTAGGGGTTGCCTCAGGGCCAAGGAAGAGCCTTCCTCTCGGGGGATTGTCCAAGCTCCCAAGTGTTTGGGTTCATTCTGTGGGAAGGGAAGAGTACTGTTTCTGCCACATGGGACCCCCCAGGAGAGGGACTCTAGAGCACAGCAGTGGGTTCCCTCAACTGGAATACACACCATCAAGTTAGTCCTGGGTGCCTATGGGCATGGCAAGGACTATATGCACGATCTTTGTCCAGAACCTGACAGGCCTTTCTTTGACATGGGGCTCATGCTGAGGGTCACAGTGTGATTTTGTGCCCAAGCAGCACTCATGTTTGGCGTGGCATCAGGGGACATGAAGGATTCTCCCACGTGAAGGTATGACTCCATGCGAAAAACAAGCATTACAGCCATGTGGAAGGCAGAGTTCTGATTTGTGATTCCGATACACAAACTCAGCTTTGTTTGGCGACGTCGGTATGGCAGGGCCAATCTACAAACAATGAGAACAACTCATGAAGTTTTGAATATAGAGCGAATCTGAGGCGATTGCTCAGGCATTTGTCTCTGGAATTTGTATCAGTGATGGCCGTGGAATGCCGGGGATGCCTCATGGGCCATGGACGAATCTTCCTCTCTGAGGATTTCGCCCGATTCCCAATTGTTTTTCGTCAATCTATGGGATGGGAGGACTCCTTTCAGTTTTGTTACCTCAGGTGTCCTACCAAAAGAGGAATTCCAAAGCAAATCCGTGGGGAAGACTAAAGGCACAACCCGAACTATGGTTCAAAATTGGGGCCTAGGGGCATGGCAAGCCCAATATGCTATCTATTCATCCAGCCACTGAGAGGCCTTACTTGAGGACTGGGCTCAGGTTGAGGGTCACAATGTGTGTTTTTGACCAATGTTGCCTGCGAGCATGGGCGGGGCCTATGGGCCACACTGGTTTCAAATACACTGAAAGTTGGACAACATGCACCACAAGGTTTCTTGCCATGGGGAAGGAGTTCTGATTTCTGCATCCCGTTCAATCCTGGGCAGTGAATGGAGATAAGGTCTAGATTCTGAAGTCTAAAAACCGAGGTTGGGAAGAGATGACGACATAAGGCCATGGCGGCTCCTTGTTCTCAGTGTGCGGCCAGCTGTCTGGGTGGGGCCAGGAAGTCCAGGCTCAGGCTGTGTAGAAAGGGCATTAGTGCCCTAGTCAGCCTATGTATTTGGGGTACAGCCAAGATAGGTGCAGGTTGATCCTCATTTGGGGTTACTGGGTAGCCCCAGATGGCAATGTTTTTCTTCTGGAGGGCAGGCAGAGTGCTGCATTGTAGTTCTGGATTGCCAAACTGGAGGGCTTGTGGGCCAGTAGTCTGAGGACAGAAGTCTGAGAACACAAGCTAGGCTTAGGTTTCTGGGTGAGGACATGGCAGGCACAATCTACAGACCGGAATCGAGATCTCGTGAATCTGAAGTCAGGGCGAGGATCAGACGATCGCTAAGGTTGGAGTTTCTGTCCATGATGGCCCCTTCATGAAGGGGGAGCATCATGAGGCCATGGGGGTTTTCCCACGATGGGATTTGTGAGAAGCTCCAAACTGCAAAGTGTCTACTGCAGGACAATTGAGACCTGTTGTTTGGCTCCAGGCCAATGATTCTGAGCAGGGTTCTAATGATGGATGGCTGGGTACCCACCTCGCATTCCAATTGTCTCCTAGCAACAAGACCGGTTAGATCTGCTGGATCTGGGGGAGCAACCGAGGAGGCTGAGTTGAAATGGACTCTCCTATGGATGGGTCCTAATGTGCTTTTGTGTGTATGGAGACCTTGGAATGAAGCGGTGGCACTGGGGCCCTGAAGGGCTCTCCTAACAGAGGGTTTGACACAGCTCCAACATGCAAGTTTCCCATGTGCAGATGAGATGTTTTCTGATGGGTGAGTCAAGAAAAAGCCATTGCTGGTTTTGAAATTTAGGCGTCTGAGGTGAGATGCCTGGAAACCAAAGCAATGGATCTGATTAGTGCCTAGGGGCCTGTTCTTTCCTTTTTACCTCTGGGGACATCTGTCTATGGGTCTGAGTGCAGGTAGGTGCTCAGTTGGGCTCAGATTGCCCCTGTTTTTCCTGGGAAGCCACCACTATTGAGATGGATCAGGGACTTTGGAGGTTTATCCTATTAGAAGGGTTGTGGCCATTGGAATGGGCAAACACAATTCCCTTGGAGAGGGCAAGTACAGTCCTCAGGTTTGGCTCCAGGGGCCTGAGCCTGTAGGTTGTGTAGGCCAGGACTGTTTGGACAGTTGTCTGAAAACACAACCTCGGCTTATGTTTCGGGTCATAGGTATGGCAGGACTGATCTACAAACAATGAGGAGAACTCTTTGAGATTTAAAAAATTGGGCGAGTGTGAGGCTCTTGCTCAAGTTTTTGTCTCTGGATATCGTGTCACTCATGGTCGTGAAATTTCTGGGTTACTTCATGGGAAATGGACGAGTCTTACTCTCTGGTGGTTTGGCCCCGTCCAAAGTGTTTGAGGTCATTCTGTGGGATGGAAGAAGTCCGTTTTTTTTTTTGTTGTTGTTGTTTTCTTTTTTAACCTCAGGTGTCCCACCAAATGAGGGATTCCAGAGTAGAGCCCTGGGAGGGGCGACTGGACAATCAGAAATCTGGTTAAAATTGGTCCTAGGGACATGTCAATACCATTATGGCATCTAATGGTCCAGCCACTGAGAAGACTTACTAGGGGACAGGACTCATGCTGAGGGTCACAATGCGTGAATATGTTCTCGTCGCACTCAAGAATGGGCGAGGCCTCAGGGTGAATGCTGGTTTCTCCTACACTGAACGTTGGACAATGTGCCAACCACAAGGTTTCTTGCCATGGGTAAGGAGGAGTTCTGATTTCTGCATTACACTCACGCCAGGGCAGTGATTGGAGATAAGGTCTCGGTTCTGAAGCCTGAAAACTGAGGTAGGGAAGAGATGATGACCTAAGGCCATGGCGGGTCTTATGTGCTCAGAGTGCGGTCAGCTTTCTGGGTGTTGGTCATGAGGTCCGGGCTCAGGTTGTGTTCGACAGCGCATTAGTGCCCAGGTTAGACTATATAATTTGGGTAAGTTGAGTGCAGTGTAGGTTTATCCTCATTTAAGGTACCTGGGCAGCTCATTAGGCAATAATCTTTTTTTAGATATCAGGCAGAGTGCTGCATTGTGGGTCCGGAATTGCCAAACTTGAAGGCTTCGGGACCAGGAGTGTGAGGACGGAAGTAAGAAGACAAGCTAGACTTGCGTTTCAGGGCGAGGGCACGGCAGGTACCCCCTCAGATCTGAACCAATATCTTATACATCTGAAGTCAGGGCGAGGATCAGACGTTGGCTCAGTTTGGAGTTTCCGTGCATGACGGCCGCTTCATGAAGGGAGCAGAATCTCGAGGCCATTGAGGTTTTCCCACGTTGGGAATGTGGGATGCCCCCTTCAAGGATTCCTTCTGCGGGACAATTGAGACCAGTTAAACAGCTCCAGGACATCCCATATGGAATGACTCCAGAGCACCGTTAGAGAATGGATACCCGGGAAGCCCGCCTCGCATTCCAATTTTCTCCTTGCAACAAGACAGTTTAGATCTGATGGCTCTGCTGGAGCAACCGGGGTGGCCGAGTTGAAATGGACTTTCCGGAGAGTGGGTCCTAATGTGTTTTTGTGTCCATGAGGGCCTTGGAATGTGTCGGTGGCACCGGGACCTTGAAGTACTCTCCTAAGCTTTTGACATAGCTCCCATGCACAGGTTTCCTTGTGGAGACGAGATGAGTTCTGATGGGTGCCTCAGGAAAACACCTATGCTCGTATTGGAATCAGGCTTTTGAGGAGACATGCCTGTAAACCAAGACAAGGGATCCTATTATGGCCTAGGGTCCTGTCTGGTTCAATCTTCTTCTCTGGGGACATCCATCTATGGTATGAGTGGAGGTAGATTATCAGCTGGTGTCATATAGCCCTTGTTTGTTCCGGTCGACCTACACTATTGGGATGGCCTAAGGGAATTTGGAGGTTTCTCCTAATTTGTACGATTTTGGACCATGGAATGGGAAGAATTCCCATGAATTAGGAGGCACAGTCCTAATGTGTGGCTCCAGGGGCCCCGGCCTGGAGAGTGTGTGGCCCAGGACTTTGAGGACAGAAATCTGAAAACACAAACTCAGCTTAGGTTTGGGGACGTAGGTATGGCAGGCCTGATCTATAAACCATGAGAAGAACTCTTCAGGATATGAAGAAAGTGCGAGTCTGAGGCGCTGGCTCAGGCTTTTGTCTCTTGATTTTGTATCAGCTATGGCCATTGAATGTCGGGGAGGCCTCATGGGCCATGGACGGGGAGGCCTCATGGGCCATGGACGAATCTTCCTCTCTGAGGATTTGCCCCGATTCCCAATCGTTTTTCGTCAATCCATGGGATGGAAGGACTCCTTTCAGTATTGTTACCTCAGGTGTCCCACCAAAAGAGGAATTCCAAAGCCAAGCCGTGGGGACGACTGAAGGGACAACCCAAACTATGGTTCAAAATTGGGGCCTAGGGGCATGGCAAGCCCAATATGCTATCTCCTCATCCTGCCACTGAGTGGCCTTACTTGGGGACTGGGCTCAGGCTGAGGGTCACAATGTGTGTTTGTGACCAATGTGGCCCAAGAGCATGGGTGGGGCCTCATGGGCCACACTGGCTTCATCTACAGTGAAGGTTGGACAACATGCCAACCACAAGGATTCTTGCCAGGGGAAGGAGTTCTGATTTGTGCATCACGTTCAACCCTGGGCAGGGATTGGAGATAAGGTCTTGATTCGGAAGCCTGAAAACCGAGGTTGGGAAGAGATGACGACCTAAGGCCCTGGCGGCTCGATGTTCTCAGTGTGCAGCCAGCTGTCTGGGTGGGCCAGGAGGTCCAGGCTCAGGCTGTGTCAGAAAGGGCATTAGTGCCCTGGTCAGCCTATGTATTTGGGGTACAGACAAGGTAGGTGCAGGTTAATCCTCACTTGGGGTTACTGGGTAGCCCCAGAGGACATTGTTTTTCTTCTGGATGGCAGGCAGAGTGCTGCATTGTAGTTCTGGATTGCCAAACTGGAGGTCTTGTGGGTCAGTAGTCTGAGGACAGAATTCTGAGAACACAAGCTAGGCTTAGGTTTCTGGGTGAGGACATGGCAGGCGCAATCTACAGACCAGAATCGAGATCTCGTGCATCTGAAATCAGGGCGAGGATCAGACGATCGCTCAGGTTGGAGTTTCTGTCCATGATGGCTCCTTCATGAAGGGGGAGAATCACGAGGCCATGGGGGTTTTCCCACGATGGGATTTGTGAGAAGCTCCAAAATGCAAAGTGACTTCTGCAGGACAATTGAGACCTGTTGTTTGGCTCCAGGCCAATGATTCTGAGCAGGGTTCTAATGATGGATGGCTGGGTACCCACCTCGCATTCCAATTGTCTCCTAGCAACAAGACAGGTTAGATCTGCTGGATCTGGGGAAGCAACCGAGGAGGCTGAGTTGAAATGGACTCTCCTGAGGATGGGTCCTAATGTGCTTTTGTGTCTATGGAGACCTTGGAATGAAGCGGTGGCACTGGGGCCCTGAAGGGTTCTCCTAAACAGAGGCTTTGACACAGCTCCAACGTGCAAGTTTCCCATGTGTAGATGAGACGTTTTCTGATGGGTGAGTCAAGAAAAAGCCATTGCTGATTTTGAAATTCAGGCCTCTGAGGAGAGATGCCTGGAAACCAAAGAAATGGATCTGATTAGTGCCTAGGGGCCTGTTCTTTCCTTTTTACCTCTGGGGACATCTGTCTATGGGTCTGAGTGGAGGTAGGTGCTCAGTTGGGCTCAGATTGCCCCTTTTTGTCCTGGGAAGCCACCACTATTGAGATGGATCAGGGACTTTGGAGGTTTATCCTATTAGAAGGGTTGTGGCCATCGGAATGGGCACACACAATTCCCTTGGAGAGGGCAAGTACAGTCCTCAGGTTAGGCACCAGGGGCCTGAGCCTGTAGGTTGTGTAGGCCAGGGCTGTTTGGACAGTTGTCTGAAAACACAACATCGGCTTATGTTTCAGGTCATAGGTATGGCAGGACTGATCTACAAACCATGAGGAGAACTCTTCGAGATTTGAAAAAAGGGCGAGTGTGAGGCTCTTGCTCAAGTTTTTGTCTCTCGATATCGTGTCATTCATGGTCGTGAAATTTCTGGGTGACTTCATGGGAAATGGACGAGTCTTACTCTCTGGTGGTTTCGCCCCGTCCAAAGAGTTTGAGGTCATTCTGTGGGATGGAAGAAGTCCGGTTTTTTTTGTTGTTGTTTTCTTTTTTAACCTCAGGAGTCCCACCAAATGAGGGATTCCAGAGTAGAGCCCTGGGGAGGGGCGACTGGACAATCAGAAATCTGGTTAAAATTGGGTCCTAGGGACATGGCAAGACCATTATGGCATCTAATTGTCCAGCCGCTGAGAGGACTTACTAGAGGACAAGACTCATGCTGAGGGTCACAATGCGTGTGTATGCCCTCGTCACACTCAAGAATGGGCGGGGCCTCAGGGTGAATGCTGTTTTCTTTTACACTGAACTTTGGACAACGTGCCAACCACAAGGTTTCTTGCCATGGGTAAGGAGGAGTTCTGATTTCTGCATTACACTCACGCCTGGGCTGTGATTGGAGATAAGGTCTCGGTTCTGAAGCCTGAAAACTGAGGTAGGGAAGAGATGATGACGTAAGGCCATGGCTGGTCTTATGTGCTCAGAGTGCGGTCAGCTTTCTGGGTGTTGGTCATGAGGTCCGGGCTCAGGTTGTGTCCGACAGTGCATTAATGCCCAGGTTAGACTATATAATTTGGGTAAAGTCGAGTATTGTGTAGGTTTATCCTCATTTAAGGTGCCTGGGCAGCTCATGAGGCAATAATTTTTTTTCTAGAGAGCAGACAGAGTGCTGCATTGTGGGTCCGGAATTGCCAAACCTGAGGGCTTCGGGACCAGGAGTGTGAGGACGGAAGTAAGAAGACAAGCTAGACTTGCTTTTCAGGGCGAGGGCACGGCAGGTACCCCCTGCAGATCTGAACCAATATCATATACATCTGAAGTCAGGGCGAGGATCAGATGTTGGCTCAGTTTGGAGTCTCCGTGCATGACGGCCGCTTCATGAAGGGACCGGAATCTCGAGGCCATTGAGGTTTTCCCACGTTGGGAGTTGTGGGATGCCCCCTTCAAGGATTCCGTCTGCGGGACAATTGAGACCTGTTGGGCAGCTCCAGGACATCCCATATGGAATGACTCCAGAGCACCGTTAGAGGATGGATGCCAGGGAAGCCCGCCTGGCATACCAATTGTCTCCTAGCAACAAGACAGTTGAGATGTGATGGCTCTGCGGAAGCAACCGGGGTGGCTGAGGTGAAATGGACTTTCCTGAGGATGGGGCCTAATGTGTGTTTGTGTCCCTGGGGGCCTTAGATTGGGGTGGTGGCAACGGGACCCTGAAGTATTCTCCTAAGCTTTTGACATAGCTCCCATGAACAAGTTTCCTTGTGGAGACCAGATTTGTTCTGATGGGTGCCTCAGGAAACCCCCTATGCTGGAATTGGATTCCAGACTTTTGAGGAGACATGCCTGTAAACCAAAGCAATGGATCCTATTATGGCCTAGGGTCCTGTATGGTTCAATCTATTCTCTGGGGACATCCATATATGGTATGAGTGGAGGTAGATGTTCAGCTGGTGTCAGTCCGCCCTTTTTTGACCCGGGAGACCTACACTATTGAGATGGCCTCGGGGACTTTGGAGGTTTCTCCTAATTTGTAAGATTTTGGACAATGGAATGGGCAGAATTCCCATGCATTGGGTAGGCACATTCCTAATGTGTGGCTCCAGGGGCCCCAGCCTGGAGGGTGTGTGGCCCAGGACTTTGAGGACAGAAGTCTGAAAACACAAACTCAGCTTAGGTGTGGGTACATAGGTATGGCAGGTCCAATCTACAAACCATGAGAAGAACTCTTCAGGATATGAAGAAAGAGCGAGTCTGAGGCGCTGCTCAGGTTTTTGTCTCTATATTTTGTATCAACGATGGCCGTGGAATGTGGGGAGCCCTCATGGTCCATGGACGAATATTCCTCTCTGTGGATTTGGACTGGTCCCAATAGTTTTTCGTCAATCTGTGAGATGGGAGGTTTCCTTTCAGGTTTGTTACCTCAGGTGTCCCAACCAAAGAGGAATTCTAAAGCAGAGCCCTGGGGAAGAGTGAAGGGACAACCCAAACTATGTTTAAAAATAGGGGCCAAGGGGCATGGCAGGCCCAATATGCTGTCTCTTCATCCAGCCACTGAGAGGCCTTACTTGAAAACTGGGCTCAGGCTGTGGGTCACAATGAGTGTTTCTGACCAATGTGGCCCACTAGCATGGGCGGGGCCATATGGGACACAGTGGTTTCAACTACACTGAAATTTGGACAACATGCCAATCACAAGGTTTCTAGCCATGGGGCAGTGGTTCTGGTTTCTGCATCATTTTCAAACCTGGGGGGTGGTTGGAGATAAGGTCTAGGTTCTGAATCCTGAAAACCGCAGTTGGGAAGGGATGACGACCTAATGCCATGGCGGGTCTGATGTACTCAGTGTGCGCTCAGGTGCCTGGGTGTTGTTCAGGAGGTTCGGGCTCAGGTTGTGTCAGACAGTGCATTAGTGCCCAGGTTAGACCATTTAATTAGGGTACAGTCAAGTGCCGTGTACGTTTATCCTACTTCGAGGTGCCTGTGCAGCTCATTAGGCAATATATTTTTTCTAGAGGGCAGGCAGAATGCTGGATTGTGAGTCCGGAATTGCTAAACTTGAGGGCATTTGGGCCAGGAGTGTGAGGACAGAAGTCTGAGAACACAAGCTAGACTTGGGCTTCAGGACGAGAGCACGGCAGGTATTCCCTGCAGATCTGAACCAATATCTCAAGCAAATGAAGTCTCGGCGAGGATCAGACGATGGCTC
Source organism: Mustela nivalis (assembly GCF_964662115.1). NCBI lineage: Eukaryota > Metazoa > Chordata > Mammalia > Carnivora > Mustelidae > Mustela > Mustela nivalis. Next base: position 2,288,975 of record NW_028136552.1, on the reverse strand, counting down.
AGGTTGGAGTTTCTGTGAATGACTGCCCTTCATGAATGGAGCGGAGTCTCAAGGCTATGGAGGTTTTCCCACGTTGGGAATTGTGGGATGCCCCCTTCAAGGATTCCTTCTGCGGGACAATTGAGAACTGTTGCACAGCTCCAGGACATCCCATATGGAAAGACTCCAGAGCACCGTTCTAGGATGAATGCAAGGGAAGCCCGCCTTGCAATCCAATTGTCTCCTAGCAAAAGACACTTGAGATTGGTGGCTATGCAGGAGCAACCGGGGTGGCTGAGCTGAAATGGACTTTCCTGAGGATGGGGCCTAATGTGTATTTGTGTCCATGGGGCCCTTGGAATGGGGCAGTGGCACCGGGCCCTGAAGGTATTCTCCTAAGCTATTGACATAGCTCCCATGCACAAGTTTCCTTGTGGAGACGAGATTTGTTCTGATGGGTGCTCAGGAAACCCCCCGATGATGGTATTGGAATCCAGCCTTTTGAGGAGACATGCCTGTAAACCAAATCAATGGATCCGATTATGGCCTAGTGTCCTATCTGGTTCCATCTTCTACTCTGGGGACATCCATCTATGGTATGAGTGGAGGTAGATGCTCAGCTGGTGTCGGACCACCCTTGTTTGTCCCGGGAGACCTACACTATTGGGATGGCCTCGGGTACTTTGGAGTGTTCTCCTTATTTGTACGATTTTGGACAATGGAATTGGCAGAATTCCCATGCAAGGTGTAGGTACAGTCCTAATGTGTGGCTCCAGGGGCCCCAGCCTGGAGTGTGTGTGGCCCAGAACTTTGAGGACAGAAGTCTGAAAACACAAACTCAGCTTAGGTTTGGTGACGTAGGTATGGCAGACCCAATCTACAAACCATGAGAAGAACTCTTCAGGATATGAAGAAAGAGCGAGTCTGTGGCGCTTGCTCAGACTTTTGTCTTTATATTTTGTATCAACGATGGCCTAGGAATGTGGGGAGGCCTTATGGGCCATGGACGAATCTTCCTCTCTGTGGATTTGGCCCGGTCCCAACTGTTTTTCGTCAGTCTGTGGGATGGGAGGTCTCCTTTCAGGTTTGTTACCTCTGGTGTCCAAACCAAAGAGGAATTCCAAAGCAGAGCCCTAGGGAAGAGTGAAGGGACAACCCAAACTATGGTTAAAAATGGGGGCCTAGGGGCATGGCAGGCCCAATATGCTGTCTCTTCATCCAGCCACTGAGAGGCCTTACTTGAGGACTGGGCTCAGGCTGAGGGTCACTGTGGAGAGCCATGCAGCAGAAGCTGGGAGTCACGTACTAGGCGAGGCTTGAGGAGAAGGGCAGGTGAATGTTTATGTGGGAGCGCTCCAGGGAACGCACAACCTGTACTGAAGTATCGGGATTAGTATAAGTTTAACCAGGGACCATGGGAACGGCACAAAAACAGAGTGAACAATAAGTTTCGGGGGCTCACGTCAGTAGGCACGAGCTCCCCGCATGATCTGGATTGAAGTCATCTGTATCCCTTCTGATTGGATGTTATAGTAGTTGTGTTATGTGGTGATTGGTTGCTTTCTATCCACTGTGTTCTATAACTTGGGGCTATAATCGGTGTACGTGGTCCCGGGGCAGAAGACTGTCAATAAAGAAGTTTGCCACTCACCTCGTCTGCGGGTCGTTCTTGCGGGCCGAGAGCGACATCTGGTGCCGAAACCCGGGACCCGACCCCCCGCGCAGAGCGAGGATTGGGGTAAGAGCAACGAAAGGGAAAGCTTGCAACCATTTCTGTCTAAGTACAGGGGAGGCTCTCTGGGACAAGTGTAGACGAAGCTATTAAAGTTCCACAGAGACTAAAGTAACAAAAGATTTCCAGAGTGGGAAACGAGCTTGCTAGATATAGGATGGAAGGTCCTTTAAAAGATATTCTCAAAGCAAATGGCACGCCTTTATTTCAAAGACAGCTCGTGCCTTCTTGAAAGAGGCAGGGGAGATTGCCCCTTGGTTTATAGAAGAAGGACTCTTAAACATATCTCAGTGGGAACATCTGGGAGAGGATTTGAGACAAAGCCCCACTGTTGCTGCCGGCACTTTTGCCGTGTGGTCCCTCATGAAAGTATGTTTGCATTCCCCCCAAGAGCCCCTGCAGCGAGCAGTAATACAGGGAGGGGAAGTTTTTGAGCAAGTGAAAGAAGAATCCCGTAAGGGCTCCTCTCGAAACTCTGACTCCGAAAGCGAAAGCTCAGAGGGGATTACGCCGCTTCCGCATTCTAACCCCACAGCGCCACCCCATGAGTGGCCCCCGCCATATCAGTCAGGCTGTACAAGAACTTGGAAAACACCGGAGCCGCGCTAGGTGCCTCAATGGCCTTTAACAAAAGATAAATTACAAGCGGCAAAAGAGCTAGTCCAAGAACAACTCAAAGCAGGACATATTCAAAAATCCACATCCCCGTGGAATACACCCATATTTGTAATAAGAAAGAAATCAGGCAACTGGCGATTGCTACATGACCTACGACAGATTAATGATCAAATGCAGGTCATGGGGCCCATTCAGTTAGGGCTCCCAGTCGTGACGGCATTGCCAAGAAACTGGCCTTCTATTGTAATTGACATCAAAGACTGTTTCTTTTCCATTCCACTACACCCTGCAGATACAGAGTGCTTTGCATTTACCCTGCCATCAATTAATCATGCTGAGCCAGATCAAAGGTATGAATGGAAAGTACTCCCTCAGGGAATGGCCAATAGCCCCACCTTGTGTCAGCTGTATGTAAGCCAAGCACTAGAGCCTTTTCGGAAAGCATTTCCAGACTTGCTTTGTTATCATTATATGGATGATATCTTGATTTGTGGGCCAAATGAGAGGTCTCTTCCTTCAGCTCTAACCTTCCTACAGAAACAGTTAGCAAAGTGGGGACTAACTATATCCCCTGAAAAAATCCAAGCAGGAGACCTACAAAATTACCTTGGTATGCAGCTCTCTAAAACGTCAGTAAAGCCTCAGCTGATTCGAATCCATAGAGATCAGTTGCATACGATGAATGATTTCCAAAAACTTTTAGGGGACATTAACTGGATTCGACCATACATAAAAATTACTACTGCAGAGCTGAAACCTTTATTTGATATTCTGCCTGGGGCCCTGCATTGGACTCCCCAAGAGTACTCACTCCAGCTGCTATTAAATCATTACAGTTGGGGAGCCTGGGTGGCTCAGTGGGTTAAAGCCTCTGCCTTCAGCTCGGGTCATGATCCCAGGGTCCTGGGATCGAGCCCGGCGTCGGGCTCTCTGCTCAGCAGGGAACCTGCTTCCCTTCCTCTCTATGCCTGCCTTTCTGCCTACTTGTGATCTCTGTGTTTCAAATAAATAAATAAATTCTTTAAAAAAAAATAAATCATTACAGTTAGTTGAAAGCAGGCTAGCTTTAACAGCAGCAGATAGATGTGACCCGGAAAAGCCTATAAGTGTCATAATTATCCCATCCCCTGGATCACCCACGGGGGCCTTATGGCAAGGAGGACCCCTACTATGGATTTACCTACCCCATAATCTTAGCCGTGTCATCACCCCGTATGCTACGGCTGTAGCTACAGTGGCAAATAAAGCCTTTAAAGCCAGCATACAGGTCCTCGGGAAACTGCCCGATGTTTGTATAATCCCTTATGATAAAACCCAAATAAGCATTTTAACGCATAAAAATGACGATTGGGCCATTCTAACAGTTGCTTATCCTGTTACGTTTGATAATCATTATCCCTCACACCCTCTCATTGAGTTTTATAAGAATACACCCCTTATTTGGCCTAAATCCTGTCGATTGGAGCCATTAATCGGAGCCCTCACAATGTTTACAGATGGCAGTAAATTGGGAACTGGCGCTTATGTGGTAGAAGGAAAAATAATTCCTGTTGTTGTGCCCTCGACTTCAGCTCAGAGAACAGAATTGTTAGTGATTATATGTGTTTTACAAAGGTTTCTAAATCAACCCATTAATATTATCTCAGATAGCAAATATGCAGTTGCAGCCACCAGGTCTATCGAAACTGCTATTATCTCAGCCAGCCAGTCAGAAATTTCCTCCCTGCTGGCTGAATTGCAACACCTTATACTCTCCCGTGGTGCCCCTTTTTATATTGGACATCTTAGAGCACATTCAGACCTTCCAGGACCTATGGCTGAGGGAAACCGAATGGCTAATGCAGCTGCGCGCTTTTATGTTTGTAGTGCTCTAGAAGATGCTAAAAGATATCATGATAAATGGCATGTGAATGCCCAAACATTAAAGGCACGCTTTCATATCTCCAGGGCTGACGCACGAGATATCGTAAAGTCTTGTGGCAATTGTGTGGTACACTTGCCCATGCCCTCCCTAGGGGTAAACCCTAAAGGGCTATTGCCTAACCATTTGTGGCAAATGGATGTAACACATATACCTTCCTTTGGGCAACAAAAATACGTTCATGTGAGTGTGGATACTTGCTCAGGGGTCGTTAGCGCAACCCCCCTGCGAGGAGAAAATTTTAAAAACGTGATATCTCATTGCCTGCGCAGCTTTGCCTGCTGGGGAGTGCCTAAACAATTAAAAACAGACAATGCTCCTGCTTATACTTCTAAAAGCTTTTCAAACTTTCTAGCCTGTTATAATATTCACCATGTTACAGGCATTCCTTATAACCCTCGAGGCCAGGGTGTCATAGAGCGCACTCACCTGACCTTTAAAACTACCTTGCAAAAAATACAAAAAGGGGGAATTGGAGAGGAGCATCACACGCCTACAGACCTTACCAACTTGACCACTTTTATTTTAAATTTCCTCACGGTTGACAGAGATGGCATTTCGGCCGCGGAGCGGCATTGGGGCCAACAGAAAACACAGCAGTTAATGGTGAAGTGGAAGGATGTCCTTACTGGCTTATGGAAAGGGCCTGACCCGGTGCTTAGGCGGCACCGAGGTTCCCTTTGTGTTTTCCCGCAGGATGCGCCCGCCCCACTCTGGGTGCCGGAACGCCTCACCAGGCTGGTGGCCACGGAGCCTGTGGAGGATGCTGATGATGGTGATGATAACGACGATGACTATCCTGCAGCCTGTTCCCACGAAGGCGGAGCCAGTTCAACTGTGGCCGAGACAAGAGACTGCCCAGCTTCAGACCCTTCTTCAAATGGCTCAGCATAGAGTGCATTTTTCTCTTCTGGACTCATATATGTTACTGATGCTTGTTTAAATTCTGGATATAGGGGAAGCTCCAAGTGCTAAACTGACTGTGGCACAACTTGCTGAAAAGTTTGTAAATTCCTTGTTCTCTCACTTCCCTTCCCTGACGCATGCATGGTATGTTATAGGAACTATTATAGGTGTATTAGCAATAATCATTATTCTTATGTGCCTTTTGACCCTGGTATTAATAATAAGAACTTTATAGTACTCCTCCTCAAGCTAGACAAACGAACAAGCCTAATAAATGTGACTCAAATGTTCTTAAAGCCGTAGCTGCTGACTAACATGGCAGACATGGCCATGATGGCTCTGGAGGCTAGCACCTCCCCCCAGATATGGCTCTGTATGCTGGGTCGGTAGCCAAAGACGGGTAAGACTGATCCCTCACCTTAGCAACCTAAGACAGGGGCTCCTCGGTGAAGGGGAGTACCCGATGACGGGTAAGCATGTGTGCTGAGAATTGGCAACCTAAGACAGGCACGACCCCTGCCATGTAATAAATAAAAAAGGGGGAGCTGTGGAGAGCCATGCAGCAGAAGCTGGGAGTCACGTACTAGGCGAGGCTTGAGGAGAAGGGCAGGTGAATGTTTATGTGGGAGCGCTCCAGAAAATGCACAACCTGTACTGAAGTATCGGGACTAGTATAAGATTAACCAGGGACCATGGGAACGGCACAAAAACAGAGTGAACAATAAGTTTCGGGGGCTCATGTCGGTAGGCACGAGCTCCCCGCATGATCTGGGTTGAAGTCATCTGTGTCCCTTCTGATTGGGTCTCATATTAGTCGTGTTGTATGGTGATTGGTTACTTTCTATCCACTGTATCCTATAACTTGGGGCTGTAATCGGTGTTCGGGGTCCCGGGACTGAAGATTGACAATAAAGAAGCTTGCCACTCACCTCGTCTGCGGGTCGTACTTGCGGGTCGAGAGCGACAGGTCACAATGTGTGTTTGTGACCACTGTGGCCCACGGGCATGGGCAGGGCCTCATGGGCCACACTGGTTTCAACTACACTGAACTTTGGACAACAGGCCAATCACAAGGTTTCTTGCCATGGGGAAGGAGTTCTGATTTCTGCATCATTTTCAAACCTGGACAGTGGTTGGAGATAAGGTCTAGGGACTGAAGCCTGAAAACCGCAGTTGGGAAGAGATGACGACCTAAGGCCTTGGCGGGTCGTATGCGCTCATTGTGCGGTCAGCTGCCTGGGTGTTGGTCAGGAGGTTCTGGCTCAGGTTGGGTCAATAGTGCATTAGTGCCCAAGTTAGACTATATAATTTGGGTACAGTCGAGTGTCGTGTAGGTTTATCCTCATTTGAGGTGCCTGGGCAGCTCATTAGGCAATATATTCTTTCTAGAGTGCAGGCAGAGTGCTGCATTGTGGATCCGGAATTTCCAATCTTGAGGGCTTCTGGGCCATGAGTGTAAGGACAGAAGTCTGAGAACACAAGCTAGACTTGGGCTTCAGGCCGAGGGCACGGCAGGAACTCCTTGCAGATCTGAACCAATATCTCAAGCATCTGAAGTCAAGGCGAGGATCAGACGTTGGCTCAGGTTGGAGTTTCTGTGCATGACTTCCCCTTCATGAACAGAGCGGAGTCTCAAGGCCATGGAGGTTTTCCCACGTTGGGAGTTGTGGGATGCCCCCTTCAAGGGTTCCTTCTGTGGGACAATTGAGACCTGTTGTGCAGCACCGGGACATTCCGTATGGAATGACTCCAGAGCATCGAACAAGGATGGATGCCAGGAAAGCCCGCCTCGCATTCCAATTGTCTCCTAGCAACAAGACAGTTGAGATCTGATGGCTCTGCGGGAACAACCGGGGTGGCTGACTTGGAATGGACTTTCCCGAGGATGGGGGCTAATGTGTGTTTGTGTCCATGGGGGCCTTGGAATGGGGCGGTGGCACTTGGACCCTGAAGAATTCTCCTTAGGTTCGACATAGCTCCCATGCTCAAGTTTCCCTGGGGAAATGAGAATTGTTCTGATTGGTGCCTCAGGAAACCCCCTGTGCTTGTATTGGAATCCAGGCATTTGAGGAGACATGCCTGTAAATCAAAGCAATGGATCCGATTATGGCCTAGGGTCCTGTTTGGTTCCATCTTCTTCTCTGGGTTCATCCATCTATGGTATGAGTGGACGTGGATGCTCAGCTGGTGACAGACCACCCTTGTTTGTCCCTGGAGACTTACACTATTGGAATGGCCTCGGGGACTTTGGAGGGTTCTCCTATTTATACAATTTTGGACAATGGAATGGGCAGAATTCCCAAGGAATGTGTAGGCAGCGTCCTAATGTGTGGCTCCAGGGGCCCCAGACTGGAGGGTGTGTGGCCCAGGGCTCTGAGGACAGAAATCTGAAAACACAAACTCAGCTTAGGTTTGGGATCATAGGTATGGCAGGCCCAATCTACAAACCATGAGAAGAACTCTTCTTGACATAAAGAATGAGCGAGTCTGAGGCGCTTGCTCAGGCTTTTGTCTCTGGATTTTGTATCAACGATGGCCGTGGAATGCGGGGAGTCCTCATGGGCCATGGACGAATCTTCCTCTGTGTGGATTTGGCACGGTCCCAATTGTTTTTCGTCAATCTGTGGGATGAGAGTTCTCCTTTCAGGTTTGTTACCTCAGGTGTCCCAACCAAAGAGGAATTCCAAAGCAGAGCCCTGGGGAAGAGTGAAGGGACAACCCAACCTATGGTTAAAAATGGGGGCCTAGGGGCATGGCAGGCCCAATATGCTGTCTCTTCATCCAGCCACTGAGAGGCCTTACTTGAGGACTGGGCTCAGGCTGAGGGTCACAATGTGTGTTTGTGACCAATGTGGCCCGCGGGCATGGGCAGTGCCTCATGGGCCACACTGGTTTCAACTACACTAAACTTTGGACAACAGGCCAATCACAAGGTTTCTTGCCATGGGGAAGGAGTTCTGATTTCTGCATCATTTGCAACCCTGGGCACTGGTTGGAGATAAGGTCTAGGTTCGGAAGCCTGAAAACCGCAGTTGGGAAGAGATGACGACCTAAGGCCTTGGCGGGTCGTATGCGCTCAGTGTGCGGTCAACTGCCTGGGTATTGGTCAGGAGGTTCTGGCTCAGGTTGTGTCAATAGTGCATTAGGGCCCAGGTTAGACTATATAATTTGGGTACAGTCGAGTGTCGTGTAGGTTTATCCTCATTTGAGGTGCCTGTGCAGCTCATTAGGCAATATATTATTTCTAGAGTGCAGGCAGAGTGCTGCAATGTGGGTCCCGAATTTCCAATCTTGATGGCTTCAGGGCCAGGAGGGTGAGGATAGAAGTCTGAGAACACAAGCTAGACTTGGGCTTCAGGCCGAGGTCACGGCAGGTACCCCTTGCAGATTTGAACCAATATCTCAAGCATCTGAAGTCAAGGCGAGGATCAGACGTTGGCTCAGGTTGGAGTTTCTGTGAATGACTGCCCTTCATGATCGGAGCAGAGTCTCAAGGCCATGGAGGTTTTCCCACGTTGGGAGTTCAGGGATGCCCCCTTCAAGGATTCCTTATGCGGGACAATTGACACCTGTTGGGCAGCTCCAGGACATCCCATATGGAATGACTCCAGAGCACCGTTAGAGGATGGATGCCAGGGAAGCCCGCCTCGCATTCCAATTTTCTCCTAGCAACAAGACAGTTGAGTAGTGATGGCTCTGCGGAAGCAACCAGGGTGGCTGAGGTAAAATGGACTTTCCTGAGGATGGGGCCTAATGTGTGTTTGTGTCCATGGGGGCCTTAGATTGGGGTGGTGACACCGGGACCCTGAAGTATTCTCCTAAGCTTTTGACATAGCTCCCATGCACAAGTTTCCTTGTGGAGACCAGATTTGTTCTGATGGGTGCCTCAGGAAACCCCCTATGCTGGAATTGGATTCCAGACTTTTGAGGAGACATGCCTGTAAACCAAAGCAATGGATCCGATTATGGCCTAGTGTCCTGTCTGGTTCAATCTATTCTCTGGGGACATCCATCTGTGGTATGAGTGGAGGTAGATGCTCAGCTGGTGTCAGTCCGCCCTTTTTTGACCCGGGAGACCTACACTATTGAGATGGCCTCAGGGACTTTGGAGGGTTCTCCTAATTTGTAAGATTTTGGACAATGGAATGGGCAGAATTCCCATGGATTGGGTAGGCACATTCCAAATGTGTGGCTCCAGGGGCCCCAGTCTGGAGGGTGTGTGGCCCAGGACTTGAGGACAGAAGTCTGAAAACACAAACTCAGCTTAGGTGTGGGTACGTAGGTATGGCAGGCCCAATCTACAAACCATGAGAGGAACTCTTCAGGATATGAAGAAAGAGCAAGTCTGAAGCGCTTGCTCGGGCTTTTTCTCTATATTTTGTATCAACGATGGCCGTGGAATGTGGGGAGGCCTCATGGGACATGGACGAATCTCCCCTCTGTGGATTTGGCCCGGTCCCAATAGTTTTTCGTCAATCTGTGGTATGGGAGGTCTCCTTTCAGGTTTGTTACCTCAGGTGTCCCAACCAAAGAGGAATTCCAAAGCAGAGCCCTGGGGAAGAGTGAAGGGACAACCCAAACTATGTTTAAAAATTGGGGCCTAGGGGCTGGCAGGGCCATTATGCTCTCTTCATCTATCCACTGAGAGGCCTTACTTGAAAACTGGACTCAGGCTGAGGGTCACAATGTGTGTTTCTGACCAATGTGGCCCACGAGCCTGGGTGGGCCACATGGGACACATTATTTTCAACTACACTGAACTTTGGACAACATGCCAATCACAAGGTTTCTAGCCATGGGGCAGGAGTTCTGATTTCTGCATCATTTTCAAACCTGGGCGGTGGTTGGATATAAGGTCTAGGTTCTGAAGCCTGAAAACCACAGTTGGGAAGGGATGACGACCTAAGGCCATGGCGGGTCTGACGTACTCAGTGTGCGGTCAGGTGCCTGGATGTTGGTCAGGAGGTTCTGGCTCAGGTTGTGTCAGACAGTGCATTAGTGCCCAGGTTAGACCATTTAATTAGGGTACAGTCAAGTGCCGTGTACGTTTATCCTCCTTCGAGGTGCCTGTGCAGCTCATTAGGCAATATATTTTTTCTAGAGGGCAGGAAGAATGCTGCATTGTGAGTCCAGAATTGCCAAACTTGAGGGCTTCTGGGCCAGGAGTGTGAGGACAGAAGTCTGAGAACACAAGATAGACTTGGGCTTCAGGCCGAGGGCACGGCAGGTATTCCCTGCAGATCTGAACCAATATCTCAAGCAAATGAAGTCACGGCGAGGATCAGACGATGGCTCAGGTTGGAGTTTCTGTGAATGACTGCATTTCATGAACGGCGTGGAGTCACAAGGCTATGGAGGTTTTCCCACGTTGGGAATTGTGGGATGCCCCCTTCAAGGATTCCTTCTGCGGGACAATTGAGAACTGTTGCACAGCTCCAGGACATCCCATATGGAAAGACTCCAGAGCACCGTTCTAGGATGAATGCAAGGGAAGCCCGCCTTGCAATCCAATTGTCTCCTAGCAAAAGACCCTTGAGATTGGTGGCTATGCAGGAGCAACCGGGGTGGCTGAGTTGAAATGGACTTTCCTGAGGATGGGGCCTAATGTGTGTTTGTGTCCATGGGGGCCTTGGAATGCGGCAGTGGCACCGGGCCCCTAAAGTATTCTCCTAAGCTATTGACATAGCTCCCATGCACAAGTTTCCTTGAGGAGACGAGATTTGTTCTGATGGATGCTCAGGAAACCCCCCTATGATGGTATTGGAATCCAGGCTTTTGAGGAGACATGCCTGTAAACCAAATCAATGGATCCGATTATGGCCTAGTGTCCTGTCTGGTTCCATCTTCTTCTCTGGGGACATCCATCTATGGTATGAGTGGAGGTAGTTGCTCAGCTGGTGTCAGACCGCCCTTGTTTGTCCCGGGAGACCTACACTATTGGGATGGCCTCGGGTACTTTGGAGGGTTCTCCTAATTTGTACGATTTTGGACAATGGAATGGGCAGATCTCCCATGCATGGGGTAGGTACAGTCCTAATGTGTGGTTCCTAGGGCCCCAGCCTGGAGTGTGTGTGGCCCAGAACTTTGAGGACAGAAGTCTGAAAACACAAACTCAGCTTAGTCTGGTGACGTAGGTATGGCAGGCCCAATCAACAAACCATGAGAAACTCTTCAGGATATGAAGAAAGAGCGAGTCTGTGGCGCTTGCTCAGTCTTTTGTCTCTATATTTTGTATCAGCGATGGCCTAGGATTGTGGGGAGGCCTTATGGGCCATGGACGAATCTTCCTCTCTGTGGATTTGGCCCGGTCCCAATTGTTTTTCGTCAGTCTGTGGGATGGGAGTTCTCCTTTCAGGTTTGTTACCTCAGGTGTCCCAACCAAGAGGAATTCCAAAGCAGAGCCCTGGGGAATATTATAGGGAAAACCCAAACTATGGTTAAAAATTGGGGCCTAGGGGCATGGCAGGCCCAATATGCTGTCTCTTCATCCAGCCCCTGAGAGGCCTTACTTGAGGACTGGGCTCAGGCTGAGGGAAACAATGTGTGTTTTTGACCAATGTGGCTCGCAAGCATGGGCGGGGCCGCATGGGCCACACCGGTTTGAACTACACTGAACTTTGGACAACATGCCATCGCAAGGTTTCTAGCCATGGGGAAGGAGTTCTGATTTCTGCATCATTTTCAACCCTGGGCAGTGGTTGTAGATAAGGTCTATGTTCTGAAGCCTGAAAACTGCAGTTGGGAAGAGATGACGACCTAAGGCCATGGCGGGTCTGACTTACTCAGTGTGTGGTCAGCTTCCTGGCTGTTGGTCAGTAGGTTCGGGCTCAGGTTGTGTCAGACAGTGCATTATTGCCCAGGTTACACTATATAATTTGGGTACAGTCGAGTGCCGTTAAGGTTTATCCTCATTTGAGGTAACTGGGCAGCTCATAGGCAAGATATTTTTTCTAGAGGGCAGGCAGAGTGCTGCATTGTGGGAATCGGAATTGCCAAACTTGAGGGCTTTGGGCTAGGAGTGTGAGGACAGAAGTCTGAGAACACAAGCTAGACTTGGGCTTCAGGCCAAGGGCACGGCAGTAACCCCCTGCATATCTGAACCAATATCTCAAGCATCTGAAGTCACGGAGAGGACCAGACGTTGGCTGAGGTTGGAGTTTCTGTGCATGACTCACCCTTCATGAAGGGAGCAAAGTCTCAAGGCCATGGAGGTTTTCCCACGTTGAGAGTTGTGGAATGCCCCCTTCAAGAATTCCTTCTGTGGGACAATTGAGACCTGTTGGGCAGCACCAGGACATCCCCTATGGAATGACTCCAGAGCATCGTTTGAGGATGGATGCCAGGGAAGACCGGCTCGCATTCCAGTTGTCTCCTAGCAACAAGACAGTTGAGATCTGATGGCTCTGAGGGAGCAACCGGGGTGGCTGAGTTGAAATGGACTTTCCCGAATATGGGGCCTAATGTGTTTTTGTGTCCATGGGGGCCTTGGAATGGGGCGGTGGCACCGGGACCCTGAAGAATTCTCCTTAGATTTGACATAGCTCCCATGCTCAAGTTTCCTTGGGGAGATTTGAATTGTTCTGATGGGTGCCTCAGGAAACCCCCTATGCTGGTATTGGAATCCAGGGATGTGAGGAGACATGCCTGTAAACCAAAGAAATGATCCGATTATGGCCTAGGGCCCTGTCTAGTTCAATCTTCTTCTCTGGGTTCATCCATCTATGGTATGAGTGGAGGTGGATGCTCAGTTGGTGACAGACCGCCCTTGTTTGTCCCGGGAGACCTACACTATTGGGATGGCCTCGGGGACTTTGGAGGGATCTCCTAATTCGTACGAAATTGGAAAATGGAATGGGCAGAATTCCCATGGATTGGGTAGGCACATTTCTAATGTGTGGCTCCAGGGGCTCCAGCCTTGTAGGGTGTGTGGCCCAGGACTTTGAGGACAGAAGTCTGAAAACACAAACTCAGCTTTGGTGTGGGGATGTTGGTATGGCAGGCCCAATCTACACACCATGAGAAGAACTCTTCAGGATATGAAGAAAGAGCGAGTCTGAGGCGCTTTCTCAGGCTTTTGTCTCTATATTTTTTATCAACGATGGCCGAGGAATGTGGGGAGGCCTTAAGGGCAATGGACGAATCTCTCTCTCTGTGGATTTGGCCGGTTCCAATTGTTTTTCGTCAGTCTCTGGGATGGGAAGTCTCCTTTCAGGTTTGTTACCTCAGGTGACCCAACCAAAGACGAATTCCAAAGCAGAGCCCTGGGGAAGAGTGAAGGGACAACCCAAACTATGTTTAAAAATTGGGGCCTAGGGGCATGGCAGGCCCAATATGCTGTCTCTTCATCCAGACACTGAGAGGCCTTACTTGAGGACTGGCTCAGGCTGAGGGTCACAATGTGTGTTTTTGACCAATGTGGCCCGCGAACATGGAAGGGGCCTCATGGTCCACATTTGTTTCAACTAAACTGAACTTTGGAAAAAATGCCAGTCACAAGGTTACTAGCCATGGGGAAGGAGCTCTGATTTCTGCATCATTTTCAAACCTGGGCGGTGGTTGGATATAAGGTCTAGGTTCTGAAGCCTGAAAACCGCAGTTGGGAAGAGATGACGACCTAAGGCCATGGCGGATCTGACGTGCTCAGTGTGTGACAGAGCATCAGTGTTTTAGGTAGCCTATGCAGTTGTGGTGTTGCCGAGGCCAAGCCGTTTGATCCTCATTTGGGGTTTCTGGGCAGCACCATAGAAAATGTATTTCTTCTGGGAGGCAGGCAGAGTGCTTCATTGTGGCCCCAGAATTCCCTGTAGGGAGGGTTTGTGGACCAGGTGTGTGAGGACGGAAGTCTGAAAACACAAGCTAGGGTGAGGATTGGAGCCAAGGGCAGAGCAGGCCCACTCTGCAGAGGCGGAATCAAAATCTCCTGCATCTGAAGTCAGGCTGAGGATCAGACATTGGCTGAGGCTGGAGTATGTGTCCATGATGGCACCTTCATGAAGCGGGGGCCTCATGAGGACAAGGAAGTTTTCCCACACTGAGTTTGGAGGTTGCCCCAAACCACAAGGTTTCCTTCTGTGGGACATTCGAGTCCTGCTGCATGGCTCCAGGACATATCATACAGAAGGACTGGAGAGCAGGGTTCGAAGGATGGATCACTGTACAGCATGCCTCGCATTCCCATTGGCCATTAGCGAAAAGATATATTTGACCTGCTGCCTCTGGGGCACGCTACCCAGGGGGCTGAGTTGAAATGGCCTCTCCTGAGGATGCGTCATAATGTGCGTTTGGGTCCATGGAGACCTTGGAATGTGCTGATTGTTCAGAGGCCCTGCGGAACTCTCCTACCTGAAGGCTTTGATACATCCCCAGCAAGAAAGTTCCGATGTGGAGACGAGAGAGTTTTGGTTTGGTGCCTCGGAAAAGCCCTGTGTGCTGGTCTACGAAAACAGACCTCTGAGGACGGACACGTGGAAACCAAAGCTAAGGTTCATATTAGGGCCTGGGGGCCTGTCCATTTCAACCTTCTGACTCTGGGGACACTGTCTGAGAGTCTAAGTGGAAATAGTTACTCCGCTTGTGTTAGAGAGCCCTTCTTAGTCCAGGGTGGCCTACACTATTGATAGCCTCAGGGGTCTTGGAGCTTTTCCCTAACCTGTAGGGTTGTGGTCAATGGATTGGACAAACTTTCCTTGGAGAGGGCAGGCACAATCTTTCGCTGTGGTTCCAGACGCCCTAGCATGGAGGTTGTGTGGGTCCAGGCTGTGGGCACAGAAGTCTGAAAACACAAACTAATCTTATGAGTGGCACATAGGGTATGGCAGGCCGGATGTACAGCCCGAGAGGGAGCTCCTGGTCCTCTGAAACAAGGGCGAGTGGAAGGCGTTCCTTCAGGCTTTTGTGTCTGGATGTTGTGTCCGGGATAGCCGTGGATTGGAGGGGTGGCCTCAGGGACTGTGGATGAGTATCCCTCTCTGGGATTTTGTCCCAGCTCCCAAGAGTTTGGGGTCATTTTGTGAGAAGGGTGGAGTCGTGTTGTCTGGCTCATATGTCTCTCCAAGAAAGGGATTTCAGAGCAGAGCCCCAGGTACGGGTGGGGCGACTGGAAAACTCAAACCCTGGTGAGGATTGGGTGCATAGGGGCTTGGAAAGCCCCATATGCGGGCTCTTGGTCCAGGCCCTGACAGGCCTCTCTTTGACATGGGGCTCATGCTGAGGGTCACAGGGTGAATTTTTGCCCAAGCAGCACTCAAGTTTGGGCGTGGCATCAGGGGCCATGAAGGTTTCTCCCACCCTGAAGATGTGACTCCATGCCAAGAGTAAGCTTTACAGCCATAGAAAAGGAGGAATTCTGTATAGTGCTCGCTATACCAAGCTGTGTGGAGAATTGATATAATGTCTAGGTTCAGATATTTGAAAACCGGGTTAGGAAGATGTGACGGCATAAGACCATGGCGTGTCCGAAGTTCTGAGTGTGCGGCCAGCTGTCTGCTTGTCTGTCTGGACGTCTGGCTTCAGGCTGTTTCAGAGAGAGCATGAGTGCCCAGAGCATCCTATCCAGTTCGGGTACCGTCGAGGCCCGAGCAAGTTGATCCTCATCTGGGTTTTCTGGAAAGCCCCACAGGGAAACATTATTCTTCCGTTGGGCAGACACTGGGCTGGGTTGTGGTTGTGGAGAACCTAGTCTGGAGGGCTTGTTTGCCAGGAGTGTGAGGAAGGAAGTCTGAAAACACAAGCTAGCATGAGGTTTGGGACCGAGGGCACGGCAGGCCCACTCTGCAGAGGTTGAATCGAGATCTCCTGCACTGAGGTCATGTCAACTATGAGACGTGTCTCAGGCTAGAGTGTTTGTCCAGCATGGCCTCTTCCGGAAGGGTGTGGGGGTTCATGAGGCCAGGGAGGTTTTCCTAAGATGGGATTTGTGAACTACTCCAAACCTCAAGGTTTCCTTCTGCACGACAGTCGAGTCCTATTGGATGGTTCCAGGAGGCCCCATATGAAAAGACTCGAGAGCAGGTGTCTAAGCATGGATGCCTGGGAACGCCACCTCATATTCCCACTCTTTAGTCAGGACAAGGCAGGCTCAATCTGCGGGCTCCTGGGTGAGCTACCCAGAGGGGAGAGTTGAAATGGACTCTCCTGAAGATGAGTCCTACTGTGGGTTGGTGGCCTGGGAGACCTTGGAATGTGGAGGTGGCTCTGGGACTCTGCAGGATTCTCCAAGCTGAGGTGTTTGACACGGCTCCAAAAAGGAAGCTTCCCATGTGGAGACGAGAGGAGTTCTGTTCAGTGCCTCAGAAAAGCCCTATATCCTGTTCTTCGAACCAAAGCCTCTGAGGAGTGACACCTGGAAACCAAAGCTATAGATGAGATTAGGGCCTAAGGGCCTGTCCAGCTCAACCTTCTATCTCTGTTGACATCTGTGTGCATGCCTTCGTGGAGGTAGCAGCTCAGCTTGTGTCCGAATGCCCCTGTGTGTCCAGGGAGGCTCACAGTAGTGGGATGTCCTCGGGGGCCTTGAGGTTTCTCATATTCTGGGAATGTGTGGCCAAAGGAATGGACACAGTTCCTCAGGAGAGAGCAGGCACGGTCCTGTGGTATGGCTCCAGAGGACACAGCCTAGAGGCTGTGTTGGCCAGGGCTGTGCGGACAGATGTTTGAAAAAGCAAACTTGGCTCAGCTAGGGACCAAGGTAATGGCTGTCCTGATCTCCAGTCTGTGAGGGGACTTCCTCTGGATATCAAAGGAGGGCAAGTGGGAGGCATTCGCCTAAGCTTTTGTCTGTGGGTGTTGCATTCACAGTGTCCGTTCAGGGTAGGGGTTGCTTCAGGGGCCGGAAGAGCCTTCCTCTCGGGGATTGTCCAAGCACCCAAGTGTTTGGTTTCATTCTGTGGGAAGGGAAGAGTACTGTTTTCTGCCACAGTGGACACCCCAGGAGAGGGACTCTAGAGCAGAGCTGTGGGTTCCCTCAACTGGAATACACACCATCTAGTTAGTCCTGGGTGCCTATGGGCAAAGCAAGCCACATATGTGGGCTCTTGGTCCAGTCACTGAGAGGCGTTACTTGAATAAGGTACTCACGCTGAGGGTCACAATGTGTGTTTGTGCCCAAGGTGGCCTTCACGCATTGGCGTGGATTCGGGGCCATGCCGTTTTCTCCTACACTGAAGGTTTGACTCACTGCCAGCAGCAAGGTATCTTGCCATGGGGAAGGAGGGGTTCTGACTTGTGCATCAGGTTCCCCCCTGTGCAGGGATTGGAGATAAAGTCTAAGTTCCGTTGACTGAAAACCCAGGTTGGGAATGGATGGTGGCCTAAGGCAGTGGCGGGTCCAATGTGCTGGGTGTGCAGCCAGCTGTCGGTGTCTGTTGGAAGGTCTGGGCTCAGGATATTTGCGACAGAGCATCAGTGTTTAAGGAAGCCTATGCAATTGGGGTGTTGCCGAGGGCCAAGAAGTTTGATCCTCATTTGGGGTTTCTGGGCAGCACCATAGACAATGTTTTTCTCCTGGGAGGCAGGCAGAGTGCTTCATTGTGGCCCCAGAATTCCCAGAAGGGAGGGTTTGTGGGCCAGAAGTGAGAGGACGGAAGTCTGAAAACAAAAGCTAGGGTGAGGATTGGAGCCAAGGGCAGAGCAGGTCCACTCTGCAGAGGCTGAATCAAAATCTCCTGCATCTGAAGTCAGGCTGAGGATCAGACGTTGACTGAGGCTGGAGTATGTGTCCATGATGGCACCTTCATGATGTGGGGGCCTCATGAGGCCAAGGAAGTTTTCCTACGCTGAGTTTGGAGGTTGCCCCAAGCCACAACGTTTCCTTCTGCGGGACATTCGAGTCCTGTTCCAAGGCTCCAGGACATACCATACGGAAGGACTGGAGAGCAGGGTTCGAAGGATGGGACCCTGTACAGCATGAGTCACATTCCCATTGGCCATTAGCGACAAGATATGTTTGATCTGCTGCCTCTGGGGCACGCGACCCAGGGAACTGAGTTGAAATGGCCTCTCCTGAGGATGCGTCATAATGTGCGTTTGGGTCCATGGAGACCTTGGAATGTGCTGGTTGTTCAGTGTCCCTGCGGAACTCTCCTACCTGAAGGTTTTGATACATCCCCAGTAAGGAAGCTCCCCATGTGGAGACGAGAGAGGTTGGTTTGGTGCCTCAGAAAAGCCCCGTGTGCTGGTCTATGAAAACAGTCCTCTGAGGATGGACACATGGAAACCAAAGCTAAGG
Source organism: Mustela nivalis (assembly GCF_964662115.1). Taxonomy (NCBI): domain Eukaryota; kingdom Metazoa; phylum Chordata; class Mammalia; order Carnivora; family Mustelidae; genus Mustela; species Mustela nivalis. The sequence continues at coordinate 2,270,594 of NW_028136552.1, read as the reverse complement.
TTCAGATAAGGGCCTGGGGGCCTGTCCATTTCAACCTTCTGTCCCTGGGGACACTGTCTGAGAGTCTAAGTGGAGATAGTTGCTCCGCTGGTGTCAGAGAGCCCCTCTTAGTCCAGGGTGGCCTACACTATTGATGGCCTTAGCGGCCTTGGAGCTTTTTCCTAACCTGTAGGGTTGTGGTCAATGGATTGGGCACACTTTCCTTGGAGAGGGCAGGCACATTCTTTCTCTATGGCTCCAGAGGCCCTAGCCTGGAGGTTTTGTGGGTCCAGGCTGTGGGCACAGAAGTCTGAAAACACAAACTCAGCTTATGAGTGACGCCTAGGGTATGGCAGGCCGGATGTACAGCCCGAGAGGGAGCTCCTGGGCCTCTGAAAGAAGGGCGAGTGGGAGGCGTTCCTTCAGGCTTTTGTCTCTGGATGTTGTGTCCGGGATAGCAGTGGATTCGAGGGGTGGCCTCAGGGACTGTGGACGAGTATCCGTCTCTGGGGATTTGTCCCAGCTCCCAAGAGTTTGGGGTCATTTTGTGTGAAGGGTGGAGTCGTGTTGTCTGGCTCATGGGTCTCTACAAAAAGGGATTCCAAAACAGAGCCCCAGGTATAGGCGGGGAGACTGGAAAACTCAAACACTGGTGAGGATTGGGTGCATAGGGGCTTGGCAAGCCCCATATGCGGGCTCTTGGTCCAGGCCCTGACAGGCCTTTCATTGACATGGGGCTCATGCTGAGGGTCACAGTGTGAATTTGTGCTCAAGCAGCACTCAAATTTGGGCGTGGCATCAGGGGCCATGAAGGTTTCTCCCACCCTGAAGGTGTGACTCCATGCCAAGAGTAACCTTGACAACCATGAGGAAGGAGGAGTTCTGTTTTGTGCTTGCGATACCCAGCTGTGTGGAGAATTGATATGATGTCTAGGTTCAGATATCTGAAAACCAAGGTTAGGAAGAGGTGACGGCATAAGACCATGGCGTGTCCAAAGTGCTGGGTGTGCGGCCAGCTGTCTCCTTGTCTGTCTGGACGTCTGGCTTCAGGCTGTGTCAGACAGAGCATGAGTGCCCAGAGCAGCCTATCCAGTTCGGGTACCGTCGAGGCCCGAGCAGGTTGATCCTCATCTGGGTTTTCTGGAGAGCCCCACAGGGAAACCTTTTTCTTCCGTTGGGCAGACACTGGGCTGGGTTGTGGTTCTGGTGTTCCTAGTCCGGAGGGCTTGTTTGCCAGGAGTGTGAGGAAGGAAGTCTGAAAACACAAGCTAGCTTGAGGTTTGGGACCGAGGGCACGGCAAGCCCACTCTGCAGAGGCTGAATCGAGATCCCCTGCACTGAGGTCATGTCAACTATGAGACGTGTCTCAGGCTAGAGTTTTTGTCCAGCATGGCCTCTTCCGGAAGGGTGTGGGGGCTTCATGAGGCCAGGGAGGTTTGCCTACGATGGGATTTGTGAACTACTCCAAACCTCAAGGTTTCCTTCTGCACGACAGTCTAGTCCTATTGGATGGTTCCAGGAGGCCCCATACGGAAAGACTCGAGAGCAGGTGTCTAAGCATGGATGCGTGGGAACGCCACCTCATATTCCCACTCTTTAGTCAGGACAAGGCAGGCTCAGTCTGTGAGCTCCTGGGTGAGCTACCCAAAGGGGAGAGTGGAAATGGACTCTCCTGAAGATGAGTCCTACTGTGGCTTGGTGGCCTGGGAGACCTTGGAATGTGGAGGTGGCTCAGGGAATCTGCAGGATTCTCCAAGCTGAGGTGTTTGACACGGCTCCAACAAGGAAGCTTCCCATGTGGAGACGAGAGAAGTTCTGTTCAGTGCCTCAGGAAAGCCCCATATCCTGTTCTTCGAACCAAAGCCTCTAGGAGTGACACCTGGAAACCAAAGCAAGTGTTGAGATTACGGCCGAAGGGCCTGTCCGGCTCAACCTCTATCTCTGTTGATATCTATGTGCATGCCTTCGTGGAGGTAGCTGCTCAGCTTGTGTGCGAATGCACCTGTGTGTCCAGGGAGGCTCCCAGTAGTGGGATGTCCTCGGGGGCCTTGAGGTTTCTCATATTCTGGAGGTGTGTCGCCAAAGGAATGGACACAGTTTCCCAGGAGAGAGCAGGCACGGTCTGTGGTATGGCTCCAGAGGACCCAGCCTAGAGGCTGTTTTTGCCAGGGCTGTGGGGACAGATGTCTGAAAAAGCAAACTTGGCTCAGCTAGGGGCCAAGGTAATGGCCGGCCTGATCTCCAGTCCGTGAGATGAGATCCTCTGGAAATCAAAGGAGGGCAAGTGGGAGGCAGTCGCTCAGGCTTTTGTCTCTGGGTGTTGTGTTCAGAGTGTCAGGTCAGGGTAGGGGTTGCCTCAGAGGCCGAGGAAGAGCCTTCCTCTCGGGGGATTGTCCAAGCTCCCAAGTGTTTGGGTTCATTCTGTGGGAAGGGTAGAGTACTGCTTTCTGCCACAGGGGACCCCCCAGGAGAGGGACTCTAGAGCACAGCAGTGGGTTCCCTCAACTGGAATACACACCATCTAGTTAGTCCTGGGTGCCTATGGGCATGGCAAGCCACATATGCGGGCTCTTGGTCCAGTCACTGAGAGGCGTTACTTGAATAAGGTACTCACGCTGAGGGTCACAATGTGTGTTTGCGCCCATGGCGGCCCTCACGCTTGGGCGTGGCCTCATGGGCCATGCCGTTTTCTCCTACACTGAAGGTTTGACTCACTGCCAGCAGCAAGTTTTCTTGCCATGGGGAAGGAGGGGTTCTGACTTGTGCATCTGGTTCCCCCCTGTGCAGGGATTGGAGTTAAGGTCTAGGTTCTAATGACTGAAAACCCAGGTTGGGAATGATGGTGGCCTAAGGCAGTGGCGGGTCCAATGTGCTGGGTGTGCAGCCAGCTGTGTCGGTGTCTGTTGGAAGGTCTGGGCTCAGGCTATTTGCGACAGATCATCAGTGTTTAAGGTAGCCTATGCAATTGGGGTGTTGCCGAGGGCCAAGCAGTTTGATCCTCATTTGGGTTTTCTGGGCAGCACCATAGACAATGTTTTTCTCCTGGGAGGCAGCACAGTGCTTCATTGTGGCCCCAGAATTCCCAGGAGGGAGGGTTTGTGGGCCAGGAGTGTGAGGACGGAAGTCTGAAAACACAAGCTAGGGTGAGGATTGGAGCCAAGGGCAGAGCAGGCCCACTCTGCAGAGGCTGAATCAAAATCTCCTGCATCTGAAGTCAGGCAGAGGATCAGACGTTGGCTGAGGCTGGAGTATGTGTCCATGATGGCACCATCATGAAGTGGGGGCCTCATGAGGCCAAGGAAGTTTTCCCACGCTGAGTTTGGAGGTTGACCCTAACCACAAGGTTTCTTTCTGCAGGACATTCGAGTATGTTGCATGTCTCCAGGACAAAACATACGGAAGGACTGGAGAGCAGGGTTCAAAGGATGGATCCCTGTACAGCATGCCTCGCATTCCTATTGGCCATTAGCGACAAGATATGTTTGATCTGCTGCCTCTGGGGCACGCGACCCAGGGAACTGAGTTGAAATGGCCTCTCCTGAGGATGCGTCATAATGTGCGTTTGGGTCCATGGAGACTTTGGAATGTGCTGGTTGTTCAGTGGCCCTGCGGAACTCTCCTACCTGAAGGGTTTGCTACATCCCCAGTAAGAAAGCTCCCCATGTGGAGACGAGAGAGGTTTGGTTTGGTGCCTCAGAAAATCCCTGTGTGCTGGTCTGCGAAAAAAGTCCTCTGAGGATGGACACATGGAAACCAAAGCTAAGGTTCAGATTAGGGCCTGGGGGCCTGTCCATTTCAACTTTCTGTCTCTGGGGACACTGTCTGAGATTCTAAGTGGAGATAGTTGCTCCGCTGGTGTCAGAGAGCCCCTCTTAGTCCAGGGTGGCCTACACTATTGATGGCCTCAGGGGCCTTGGAGCTTTTTCCTAACCTGTAGGGTTGTGGTCAATGGATTGGGCACACTTTCCTTGGAGAGGGCAGGCACAATCTTTCTCTGTGGCTCCAGAGGCCCTAGCCTGGAGGTTGTGTGGGTCCAGGCCGTGGGCACAGAAGTCTGAAAACACAAACTCAGCTTATGAGTGGCGCCTAGGGTATGGCAGGCCGGATGTACAGCCCGAGAGGGAGCTCCTGGGCCTCTGAAAGAAGGGCGAGTGGGAGGCGTTTCTTCAGGCTTTTGTCTCTGGATGTTGTTTCCGGGATAGCTGTGGATTCGAGGGGTGGCCTCAGGGACTGTGGACGAGTATCCCTCTCTGGAGATTTGTCCCAGCTCCCAAGAGTTTGGGGACATTTTGTGTGAAGGGTGGAGTCGTGTTGTCTGGCTCATGGGTCTCTCCAAGAAAGGGATTCCAGAGCAGAGCCCCAGGTACGGGCGGGGAGACTGGAAAACTCAAACACTGGTGAGGATTGGGTGCAGAGGGGCTTGGCAAGCCCCATATGTGGGCTCTTGGTCCAGTCCCTGACAGGCCTTTCTTTGACATGGGGCTCATGCTGAGGGTCACAGTGTGAATTTGTGCTCAAGCAGCACTCAAGTTTGGGCGTGGCATCAGGGGCCATGAAGGTTTCTCCCACCCTGAAGGTGTGACTCCATGCCACGAGCAAGCTTGACAGCCATGGGGAAGGAGGAGCTCTGTTTTGTGCTTGCGATACCCAGTTGTGTGGAGAATTGATATGATGTCTAGGTTCAGATATCTGAAAACCAAGGTTAGGTAGAGATGACGGCATAAGACCATGGCGTGTCCGAAGTGGTGGGTGTGCGGCCAGCTGTCTCCTTGTCTGTCTGGACGTCTGGCTTCAGGCTGTGTCAGACAGAGCATGAATGCCCAGAGCAGGCTATCCAGTTCGGGTACCGTCGAGGCCCGAGCAGGTTGATCCTCATCTAGGTTTTCTGGAGAGTCCCACAGGGAAAGGTTTTTCTTCCGTTGGGCAGACACTGGGCTGGGTTATGGTTCTGGAGTTCCTAGTCTGGAGGGCTTGTTTGCCAGGAGTGTGAGGAAGGAAGTCTGAAAACACAAGCTAGCGTGATGTTTGGGACCGAGGGCACGGCAGGCCCACTCTGCAGAGGCTGAATCGAGATCTCCTGCACTGAGGTCATGTCAACTATGAGACGTGTCTCGGGCTAGAGTTTTTGTCCAGCAGGGCCTCTTCCGGAAGGATGTGGGGGCTTCATGAGGCCAGGGAGGTTTGCCTACGATGGGATTTGTGAACTACTCCAAACCTCAAGGTTTCCTTCTGCACGACAGTCGAGTCCTATTGGATGGTTCCAGGGTCCCCATATGGAAAGACTCGAGAGCAGGTGTCTAAGCATGGATGCCTGGGAACGCCACTTCATATTCCCACTCTTTACTCAGAACAACGCAGGCTCAATCTGCTGGCTCCTGGGTGAGCTACCCAGAGGGAGAGTTGAATGTACTCTCCTGAAGATGAGTCCTACTGTGGCTTGGTGGTCTGGGAGACCTTGGAATGTGGAGGTGGCTCAGGGACTCTGCAGGATTCTCCAAGCTGAGGTGTTTGACACGGTTCCAACAAGGAAGCTTCCCATGTGGAGACGAGAGAAGTTCTGTTCAGTGCCTCAGGAAAGCCCCATATCCTGTTCTTCGAACCAAAGCCTCTAGGAGTGACACCTGGAAACCAAAGCAAGTGTTGAGATTACGGCCGAAGGGCCTGTCCGGCTCAACCTTTTATCTCTGTTGACATCTGTGTGCATGCCTTCGTGGAGGTAGCTGCTCAGCTTGTGTGCGAATGCACCTGTGTGTCCAGGGAGGCTCCCAGTAGTGGGATGTCCTCGGGGGCCTTGAGGTTTCTCATATTCTGGAGGTGTGTCGCCAAAGGAATGGACACAGTTTCCCAGGAGAGAGCAGGCACGGTCTGTGGTATGGCTCCAGAGGACCCAGCCTAGAGGCTGTTTTTGCCAGGGCTGTGGGGACAGATGTCTGAAAAAGCAAACTTGGCTCAGCTAGGGGCCAAGGTAATGGCCGGCCTGATCTCCAGTCCGTGAGATGAGATCCTCTGGAAATCAAAGGAGGGCAAGTGGGAGGCAGTCGCTCAGGCTTTTGTCTCTGGGTGTTGCGTTCAGAGTGTCAGGTCAGGGTAGGGGTTGCCTCAGAGGCCGAGGAAGAGCCTTCCTCTCGGGGGATTGTCCAAGCTCCCAAGTGTTTGTGTTCATTCTGTGGGAAGGGTAGAGTACTGTTTTCTGCCACAGGGGACCCCCCAGGAGAGGGACTCTAGAGCACAGCAGTGGGTTCCCTCAACTGGAATACACACCATCTAGTTAGTCCTGGGTGCCTATGGGCATGGCAAGCCACATATGCGGGCTCTTGGTCCAGTCACTGAGAGGCGTTACTTGAAAAAGGTACTCACGCTGAGGGTCACAATGTGTGTTTGTGCCCAAGGCGGCCCTCACGCTTGGGCGTGGCCTCATGGGCCATGCCGTTTTCTCCTACACTGAAGGTTTGACTCACTGCCAGCATCAAGTTTTCTTGCCATGGGGAAGGAGGGGTTCTGACTTGTGCATCTGGTTCCCCCCTGTGCAGGGATTGGAGTTAAGGTCTAGGTTCCGATGACTGAAAACCCAGGTTGGGAATGATGGTGGCCTAAGGCAGTGGCGGGTCCAATGTGCTGGGTGTGCAGCCAGCTGTGTCGGTGTCTGTTGGAAGGTCTGGGCTCAGGCTATTTGCGACAGATCATCAGTGTTTAAGGTAGCCTATGCAATTGGGGTGTGCGAGGGCCAAGCAGTTTGATCCTCATTTGGGGTTTCTGGGCAGCACCATAGACAATGTTTTTCTCCTGGGAGGCAGCACAGTGCTTCATTGTGGCCCCAGAATTCCCAGGAGGGAGGGTTTGTGGGCCAGGAGTGTGAGGACGGAAGTCTGAAAACACAAGCTAGGGTGAGGATTGGAGCCAAGGGCAGAGCAGGCCCCCTCTGCAGAGGCTGAATCAAAATCTCCTGCATCTGAAGTCAGGCAGAGGATCAGACGTTGGCTGAGGCTGGAGTATGTGTCCATGATGGCACCATCATGAAGTGGGGGCCTCATGAGGCCAAGGAAGTTTTCCCACGCTGAGTTTGGAGGTTGACCCTAACCACAAGGTTTCTTTCTGCGGGACATTCGAGTATGTTGCATGTCTCCAGGACATACCATACGGAAGGACTGGAGAGCAGGGTTCAAAGGATGGATCCCTGTACAGCATGCCTCGCATTCCTATTGGCCATTAGCGACAAGATATGTTTGATCTACTGCCTCTGGGGCACGCGACCCAGGGAACTGAGTTGAAATGGCCTCTCCTGAGGATGCGTCATAATGTGCGTTTGGGTCCATGGAGACTTTGGAATGTGCTGGTTGTTCAGTGGCCCTGCGGAACTCTCCTACCTGAAGGGTTTGCTACATCCCCAGTAAGAAAGCTCCCCATGTGGAGACGAGAGAGGTTTGGTTCGGTGCCTCAGAAAATCCCCGTGTGCTGGTCTGCGAAAAAAGTCCTCTGAGGATGGACACATGGAAACCAAAGCTAAGGTTCAGATTAGGGCCTGGGGGCCTGTCCATTTCAACTTTCTGTCTCTGGGGACACTGTCTGAGATTCTAAGTGGAGATAGTTGCTCCGCTGGTGTCAGAGAGCCCCTCTTAGTCCAGGGTGGCCTACACTATTGATGGCCTCAGGGGCCTTTGAGCTTTTTCCTAACCTGTAGGGTTGTGGTCAATGGATTGGGCACACTTTCCTTGGAGAGGGCAGGCACAATCTTTCTCTGTGGCTCCAGAGGCCCTAGCCTGGAGGTTGTGTGGGTCCAGGCCGTGGGCACAGAAGTCTGAAAACACAAATTCAGCTTATGAGTGGCGCCTAGGGTATGGCAGGCCGGATGTACAGCCCGAGAGGGAGCTCCTGGGCCTCTGAAAGAAGGGCGAGTGGGAGGCGTTCCTTCAGGCTTTTGTCTCTGGATGTTGTTTCCGGGATAGCCGTGGATTCGAGGGGTGGCCTCAGGGACTGTGGACGAGTATCCCTCTCTGGAGATTTGTCCCAGCTCCCAAGAGTTTGGGGACATTTTGTGTGAAGGGTGGAGTCGTGTTGTCTGGCCCATGGGTCTCTCCAAGAAAGGGATTCCAGAGCAGAGCCCCAGGTACGGGCGGGGAGACTGGAAAACTCAAACCCTGGTGAGGATTGGGTGCATAGGGGCTTGGCAAGCCCCATATGTGGGCTCTTGGTCCAGTCCCTGACAGGCCTTTCTTTGACATGGGGCTCATGCTGAGGGTCACAGTGTGAATTTGTGCTCAAGCAGCACTCAAGTTTGGGCGTGGCATCAGGGGCCATGAAGGATTCTCCCACCCTGAAGGTGTGTCTCCATGCCACGAGCAAGCTTGACAGCCATGGGGAAGGAGGAGCTCTGTTTTGTGCTTGCGATACCCAGCTGTGTGGAGAATTGATATGATGTCTAGGTTCAGATATCTGAAAACCAAGGTTAGGTAGAGATGACGGCATAAGACCATGGCGTGTCCGAAGTGCTGGGTGTGCGGCCAGCTGTCTCCTTGTCTGTCTGGACGTCTGGCTTCAGGCTGTGTCAGACAGAGCATGAGTGCCCAGAGCATGCTAGCCAGTTCGGGTACCGTCGAGGCCCGAGCAGGTTGATCCTCATCTGGGTTTTCTGGAGAGTCCCACAGGGAAAGGTTTTTCTTCCGTTGGGCAGACACTGGGCTGGGTTATGGTTCTGGAGTTCCTAGTCTGGAGGGCTTGTTTGCCAGGAGTGTGAGGAAGGAAGTCTGAAAACACAAGCTAGCGTGATGTTTGGGACCGAGGGCACGGCAGGCCCACTCTGCAGAGGCTGAATCGAGATCTCCTGCACTGAGGTCATGTCAACTATGAGACGTGTCTCAGGCTAGAGTTTTTGTCCAGCAGGGCCTCTTCCTGAAGGTTGTGGGGGCTTCATGAGGCCAGGGAGGTTTGCCTACGATGGGATTTGTGAACTACTCCAAACCTCAAGGTTTCCTTCTGCACGACAGTCGAGTCCTATTGGATGGTTCCAGGGTCCCCATATGGAAAGACTCGAGAGCAGGTGTCTAAGCATGGATGCCTGGGAACGCCACCTCATATTCCCACTCTTTAGTCAGGACAAGGCAGGCTCAATCTGCGGGCTCCTGCGTGAGCTACCCAGAGGGGAGAGTTGAAATGGACTCTCCTGAAGATGAGTCCTACTGTGGCTTGGTGGCCTGGGAGACCTTGGAATGTGGAGGTGGCTCAGGGACTCTGCAGGATTCTCCAAGCTGAGGTGTTTGACACGGCTCCAACAAGGAAGCTTCCCATGTGGAGACGAGAGGAGTTCTGTTCAGTGCCTCAGGAAAGCCCCATATCCTGTTCTTCGAACCAAAGCCTCTGAGGAGTGACACCTGAAAACCAAAGCAAGAGTTGAGATTACGGCCGAAGGGCCTGTCCGGCTCAACCTTCTATCTCTGTTGACATCTGTGTGCATGCCTTCGTGGAGGTAGCTGCTCAGCTTGTGTGCGAATGCCCCTGTGTGTCCAGGGAGGCTCCCAGTAGTGGGATGTCCTCGGTGGCCTTGAGGTTTCTCATATTTTGGAGGTGTGTCACCAAAGGAATGGACACAGTTTTCCAGGAGAGAGCAGGCACGGTCCTGGGGTATGGCTCCAGAGGACCAAGCCTAGAGGCTGTGTTTGCCAGGGCTGTGGGGACAGATGTCTGAAAAAGCAAACTTGGCTCAGCTAGGGGCCAAGGTAATGGCCGGCCTGATCTCCAGTCCGTGAGGGGAGATCCTCTTGATATCAAAGCGGGGCAAGTGGGAGGCAGTCGCTCCTGCTTTTGTCTCTGGCTGTTGCGTTCACAGTGTCCGGTCAGGGTAGTGGTTGCCTCAGGGCCAAGGAAGAGCCTTCCTCTCGGGGGATATTCCAAGCTCCCAAGTGTTTGGGTTCATTCTGTGGGAAGGGAAGTGTACTGTTTTCTGCGACATGGGACCCCCCGGGAGAGGGACTCTAAAGCACCGCAGTGGGTTCCCTCAACTGGAATACACACCATCAAGTTAGTCCTGGGTGCCTATGGGCATGGCAAGGACTATATGCACGATCTTCGTCCAGAACCTGACAGAACTTTCTTTGACATGGGGCTCATGCTGAGGGTCACAGTGTGAATTTTTGCCCAAGCAGCACTCATGTTTGGCGTGGCATCAGGAGACATGAAGGTTTCTCCCACGTGAAGGTGTGACTGCATGCGAAGTACAAGAATTACAGCCATGTGGAAGGCAGAGTTCAGATTTGTGATTCCGATACACAAACTCAGCTTTGTTTGGGGACGTCGGTATGGCAGGCCCAATCTACAAACCATGAGAACAACTCATAAAGATTTGAATATAGAGCGAATCTGAGGCGCTTGCTCAGGCATTTGTCTCTGGAATTAGTATCAGCGATGGCCGGGGAATGTCGGGGATGCCTCATGGGCCATGGACGAATCTTCTTCTCTGAGAATTTCGCCCGATTCCCAATTGTTTTTCGTCAATCTGTGGGATGGGAGGACTCCTTTCAGTTTTGTTACCTCAGGTGTCCCACCAAAAGTGGAATCCCAAAGCAAATCCGTGGGGAAAACTAAAGGCACAACCCGAACTATGGTTCAAAATTGGGGCCTAGGGGCATGGCAAGCCCAATATGCTATCTCTGCATCCAGCCACTGAGAGGCCTTACTTGAGGACTGGGCTCAGGTTGAGGGTCACAATGTGTGTTTTTGACCAATGTTGCCTACGAGCATGGGCGGGGCCTCATGGTCCACACTGGTTTCAAATACACTGAAAGTTGGACAACATGCACCACAAGGTTTCTTGCCATGGGGAAGGAGTTCTGATTTCTGCATCACCTTCAACCCTGGGCAGTGAATGGAGATAAGGTCTAGATTCTGAAGTCTAAAACCCGAGGTTAGGAAGAGATGACGACATAAGGCCATGGCAGCACTATGTTCTCAGTGTGCGGCCAGCTGTCTGGGTGGGGCCAGGAGGTCCAGGCTCATGCTGTGTCAGAAAGGGCATTAGTGCCCTAGTCGGCCTATGTATTTGGGGTACTGCCAAGTTAGGTGCAAGTTGATCCTCATTTGGGGTTACTGGGTAGCCCCAGAGGACAATGTTTTTCTTCTGGAGGGTAGGCAGAGTGCTGCATTGTAGTTCTGGATTGCCAAACTGGAGGGCTTGTGGGCCAGTAGTCTGAGGACAGAAGTCTGAGAACACAAGCTAGGTGTAGGTTTCTGGGTGAGGACATGGCAGGCACAATCTACAGACCTGAATCGAGATCTCGTGCATCTGAAGTCAGGGCGAGGATCAGACGATCGCTCAGGTTGGAGTTTCTGTGCATGATTGCCCCTTCATGAAGGCGGAGCATCATGAGGCCATGGGGGTATTCCCACGATGGGATTTGTGAGAAGGTTTAAACTGCAAAGTGACTTCTGCAGGACAATTGAGACCTGTTGTTTGTCTCCAGGCCAATGATTCTGAGCAGGGTTCTAAGGATGGATGGCAGGGTAGCCCACCTCGCATTCCAATTGTCTCCTAGCAACAAGACAGGTTAGGTCTGCTGGATCTGGGGGAGCAACCGAGGAGGCTGAGTAGAAATGGACTCTCCTAGGGATGGGTCCTAATGTGCTTTTGTGTGTATGGAGACCTTGGGTATAATTTGGGTAAAGTCGAGTGCTGTGTAGGTTTATCCTCATTTAAGGTGCCTGGGCAGCTCATGAGGCAATAATTTTTTTTCTAGAGGGCAGGCAGAGTGCTGCATTGTGGGTCCGGAATTGCCAAACTTGAGGGCTTGGGACAAGGAGTGTAAGGACTAAAGTCTAAGAAGACAAGCTAGACTTGCGTTTCAGGGCGAGGGCACGGCAGGTACCTCCTGCAGATCTGAACCAATATCTTATACATCTGAAGTCAGGGCCAGGATCAGACGTTGGCTCAGTTTGCAGTTTCCGTGCATGACGCTAGCTTCATGAAGGGAGCTGAATCTCGAGGCCATTGAGGTTTTCCCACTTTGGGAGTTGTGGGATGCCCCCTTCAAGGATTCCTTCTGCCGGACAATTGAGACCAGTTGGACAGCTCCAGGACATCCCATATGGAAGGACTCCAGAGCACCGTTCGAGGATGGATGCCCGGGAAGCCCGCCACGCATTCCAATAGTCTCCTAGCAACAAGACAGTTTAGATCTGATGGCTCTGCAGGAGCAAACGGGGTGGCCGAGTTGAAATGGACTTTCCTGAGAATGGGTCCTAATGTGTTTTTGTGTCCATGAGGGCCTTGGAATGTGTCGGTGGCACCGGGAACTTGAAGTACTCTCTAAGCTTTGACATAGTTACCATGCACAGGTTTCCTTGTGGAGACGAGATGAGTTCTGATGGGTGCCTCAGGAAAACCCCTATGCTCGTATTGGAATCAGGCTTTTGAGGAGACATGCCTGTAAACCAAGACAACGGATCCTATTATGGCCTAGGATCCTGTCTGGTTCAATCTTCTTCTCTGGGGACATCCATCTATGGTATGAGTGGAGGTAGATTATCAGCTGGTGTCAGATAGCCCTTGTTTGTTCCGGTCGACCTACACTATTGGGATGGCCTAAGGGACTTTGGAGGTTTCTCCTAATTTGTATGATTTTGGACCATGGAATGGGAAAAATTCCCATGGATTAGGAGGCACAGTCCTAATGTGTGGCTCCAGGGGCCCCGGCCTGGAGAGTGTGTGGCCCAGGACTTTGAGTACAGAAATCTGAAAACACAAACTCAGCTTAGGTTTGGGGACGTAGGTATGGCAGGCCCGAACTACAAACCATGAGAAGAACTCTTCAGGATATGAAGAAGTGCGAGTCTGAGGCGCTTGCTCAGGCTTTTGTCTCCTAATTTTGTATCAGCGATGGCCGTTGAATGTGGGGGAGGCCTCATGGGCCATGGACGAATCTTCCTCTCTGAGGATTTGCCCCGATTCCCAATCGTTTTTCGTCAATTTGTGGGATGGAAGGACTCCTTTCAGTATTGTTACCTCAGGTGTCCCACCAAAATAGGAATTCCAAAGGCAAGCCGTGGGGACGACTGAAGGGACAACCCGAACTATGGTTAAAAATTGGGGCCTAGGGGCATGGCAAGCCCAATATGCTATCTCCTCATCCTGCCACTGAGTGGCCTTACTTGGGGACTGGGCTCAGGCTGAGGGTCACAATGTGTGTTTGTGACCAATGTGGCCCAAGAGCATGGGCGGGGCCTCATGGGCCACACTGGCTTCAACTACACTGAAGGTTGGACAACATGCCAACCACAAGGTTTCCTGTCATGGGGAAGGAGTTCTGATTTCTGCATCACGTTCAACCCTGGGCAGTAATTGGAGATAAGGTCTAGATTCTGAAGCCTGTAAACCGAGGTTGGGAAGAGATGACGACCTAAGGCCATGGCAGCTCGATGTTCTCAGTGTGGGGCCAGCTGTTTGGGTTGGCCAGGAGGTCCGGCCTCAGGCTGTGTCAGAAAGGGCATTAGTGCCCTGGACAGCCTATGTATTTGGGGTACAGCCAAGGTATGTGCAGGTTGATCCTCTCTTGGGGTTACTGGGTAGCCCCAGAGGGCAATGCTTTTCTTCTGGCGGGCAGGCAGAGTGCTGCATTGTAGTTCTGGATTGCCAAACTGGAGGGCTTGTGGGCCAGTAGTCTGAGGACAGAAGTCTGAGAACACAAGCTAGGCTTAGGTTTCTGGGTGAGGCCATGGCAGGCACAATCTACAGACCGGAATCGAGATCTCGTGCATCTGAAGTCAGGGCGAGGATCAGACGATGGCTCAGGTTGAAGTTTCTGTCCATGATGGCCCCTTCATGAAGGGGGAGCATCACGAGGCCATGGGGGTTTTCCCACGATTGGATTTGTGAGAAGCTCCAAACTGCAAAGTGTCTTCTGCAGGACAATTGAGACCTGTTGTTTGGCTCCAGGCCAATGATTCTGAGCAGGGTTCTAAGGATGGATGGCTGGGTACCCCACCTCGCATTTCAATTGTCTCCTAGCAACAAGACAGGTTAGATCTGTTGGATATGGGGGAGCAATCGAGGAGGATGTGTTGAAATGGACTCTCCTGGGGATGGGTCCTAATGTGCTTTTGTGTGTATGGAGACCTTGGAATGAAGCAGTGGCACTGGGGCCCTGAAGGGTTCTCCTAAACAGAGGCTTTGACACAGCTCCAACGTGCAAGTTTCCCATGTGTAGATGAGATGTTTTCTGATGGTTGAGTCAAGAAAAAGCCATTGCTCGTTTTGAAATCCAGGCGTCTGAGGAGAGATGCCTGGAAACCAAAGCAATGGATCTGATTAGTGCCTAGGGGCCTGTTTTTTCCTTTTTACCTCTGGGGACATCTGTCTATGGGTCTGAGTGCAGGTAGGTGCTCAGATGGGCTCAGATGTCCACTTTTTGTCCTGGAAGCCACCACTATTGAGATGGATCAGGGACTTTGGAGGTTTATCCTATTAGAAGGGTTGTGGCCATCGGAATGGGCACACACAATTCCCTTGGAGAGGGCAAGTACAGTCCTCAGGTTAGGCACCAGGGGCCTGAGCCTGTAGGTTGTGTAGGCCAGGGGTGTTTGGACAGTTGTCTGAAAACACAACCTCGGCTTGTGTTTCGGGTCATAGGTATGGCAGGACTGATCTACAAACCATGAGGAGAACTCTTCGAGATTTGAAAAAAGGGCGAGTGTGAGGCTCTTGCTCAAGTTTTTGTCTCTGGATATCGTGTCACTCATGGTCGTGAAATTTCTGGGTGACGTCACGGGAAATGGACGAGTCTTATTCTCTGGTGGTTTAGCCCCGTCCAAAAAGTATGAGGTCATTCTGTGGGATGGAAGAAGTCCGTGTTTTTGTTGTTGTGGTTTTCTTTTTTAACCTCAGGTGTCCCACAAAATGAGGGATTCCAGAGTAGAGCCCTGGGGAGGGGAGACTGGACAATCAGAAATCTGGTTAAAATTGGAGCCTAGGGACATGTCAAGACCATTATGGCATCTTATGATCCAGCCGCTGAGAGGACTTACTAGAGGACAGGACTCATGCTGAGGGTCACAATGCGTGTTTATGCCCTCGTCCAACTCAAGAAAGGGCGGGGCCTCAGGGTGAATGCTGGTTTCTCCTACACTGAACGTTGGACAACGTGCCAACCACAAGGGTTCTTGCCATGGGTAAGGAGGAGTTCTGATTTCTGCATCACACTCACCCCTGGGCAGTGATTGGAGATAAGGTCTCGGTTCTGAAGCCTGAAAACTGAGATAGGGAAGAGATGATGACCTAAGGCAATGGCGGGTCTTATGTGCTCAGAGTGCGGTCAGCTTTCTGGGTGTTGGTCATAAGGCCTGGGCTCAGGTTGTGTCCGACAGGGCATTAGTGCCCAGGTTAGACTATATAATTTGGGTAAAGTCGAGTGCTGTGTAGGTTGATCCTCATTTAAGGTGCCTGGGCAGCTCATGAGGCAATAATATTTTTTCTAGAGGGCAGGCAGAGTGCTGCATTGTGGGTCCGGAATTGCCAAACTTGAGGGCTTCGGGGCCAGAAGTGTGAGGACGGAAGTCTGAGAAGACAAGCTAGACTTGGGTTTCAGGGCGAGGGCACGGCAGGTACCCCCTGCAGATCTGAACCAATATCTCATGCATCTGAAGTCAGGGCGAGGATCAGACGTTGGCTCAGGTTGGAGTTTCTGTGCATGACGGCCGCTTCATGAAGGGAGCGGAATCTCGAGGCCATGGAGGTTTTCCCACGTTGGGAGTTGTGGGATGCCCCCTTCAAGGATTCATTCTGCGGGACAATTGAGACCTGTTGGACAGCTCCAGGACATCCCATATGGAATGACTCCAGAGCACCGTTCACAGATGGATGCCTGGGAAGCCCGCCTTGCATTCCAATTGTCTCCTAGAAACAAGACAGTTTAGATCTGATGGCTCTGCGGGAGCAACCGGGGTGGCTGAGTTGAAATGGACTTTCCTGAGGATGGGTCCTAATGTGTTTTTGTGTCCATGAGGGCCTTGGAAAGGGGCGGTGGCACCGGGACCCTGAAGTACTCTCCTAAGCTTTAGACATGGCTCCCATGCACAGGTTTCCTTGTGGAGACGAGAATAGTTCTGATGGCTGCCTCAGGAAAACCCCTATGCTCGTATTGGAATCAGGCTTTTGAGGACACATGCCTGTAACCCAAAGCAATGGATCCTATTATGGCCTAGGGTCCTGTGTGGTTCAATCTTCTTCTCTGGGGACATCCATCTATGGTATGAGGGGAGGTCAATTATCAGCTGGTGTCAGACAGCCCTTGTTTGTTCCGGGCGACCTACACTATTGGGATGGCCTCAGGGACTTTGGAGGTTTCTCCTAATTTACGATTTTGGAGCATGGAATGGGCAGAATTCCCATGGATTGGTAGGAACTGTCCTAATGTGTGGCTCCAGGGGCCCAGCCTGGAGGGTGTGTGGCCCAAGACTTTGAGGACAGAAGTCTGAAAACACAAACTCAGCTTAGGTTTGGGGACGTAGGTATGGCAGGCCCGATCTACAAACCATGAGAAGAACTCTTCAGGATATGAAGAAAGTGTGAGTCTGAGGCGCTTGCTCAGGCTTTTGTCTCTGGATTTTGTATCAGCGATGGCCGTGGAATGTCGGGGAGGCCTCATGGGCCATGGACGAATCTTCCTCTCTGAGGATTTGGCCCGATTCCCAATGCTTTTCGTCAATCTGTGGGCTGGGAGGACTCATTTCAGTTTTGTTACCTCAGGTGTCCCACCAAAAGAGGAATTCCAAAGCCAAGCCGTGGGGAAGACTGAAGGGACAACCCGAACTATGGTTAAAAATTGGTGCCTAGGGGATAACAAGCCCAATATGCTATCTCTTCATCCAGCCACTGAGTGGCCTTACTTTAGGCCTGGGCTCAGCCTGAGGGTCACAATGTGTGTTTGTGACCAATGTGGCCCGCGAGCATGGGCGGGGCCTCATGGGCCACACTGGTTTCAACTACACTGAACTTTGGACAACATGCCAACCACAAGGTTTCTTGCCATGGGGAAGGAGTTCTGATTTCTGCATCACCTTCACCCTGGGCAGTGATTGGAGATAAGGTCTAAGTTCTGAAACCTGAAAACCGAGGTTGGGAAGAGATGACGACCTAAGGGCATGGCGGCTCGATGTGCTCAGTGTGCGGCCAGCTGTCTGGGAGGGGCCAGGGGGTCCAGGCTCAGGCTGTGTCAGAAAGGGCATTAGAGCCCTGGTCAGCCTATGTATTTGGTGTACAGCCAAGGTCGGTGCAGGTTGATCATCATTTGGGGTTACTGGGTAGCCCCAGAGGACAATGTTTTTCTTCTGGAGGGCAGGCAGAGTGCTGCATTGTAGTTCTGGATTGCCAAACTGGAGGGCTTGTGGGCGAGTAGTCTGACGACAAAAGTCTGAGAACACAAGCTAGGCTTAGGTTTTTGGGTGAGGCCATGGCAGGTACAATCTACAGACCTGAATCGAGATCTCGTGCATCTGAAGTCAGGGCGAGGATCAGACGATCGCTCAGGTTGGAGTTTCTGTCCCTGATGGCCCCTTCATGAATGGGGGGGCATCACGAGGCCATGGGGTTTTTCCCACGATGGGAGTTGTGAGAAGCTCCAAACTGCAGAGAGTCTTCTGCAGGACAATTGTGACCTGTTGTTTGGCTCCAGGCCAATGATTCTGAGCAGGGTTCTTAGGGTGGATGGCTGGGTAGCCCACCTCGCATTCCAATTGTCTCCTAGCAACAAGACAGGTTAGATCTCCTGGATGTGGGGAGCAACCGAGGACGCTGAGTTGAAATGGACACCCCTGGGGATGGGTCCTAATGTGCTTTTGTGTCTATGGAGACCTTGGAATGAAGCGGTGGCACTAGAGCCCTAAAGGGTTCTCCTAAACAGAGGCTTTGACACAGCTCCAACGTGCAAGTTTCCCATATGTTGATGAGATGTTTTCTGATGGGTGAGTCAAGAAACAGCTATATGCTGCTTTTGAAATCCAGGCCTCTGAGGAGAGATGCCTGGAAACCAAACAATGGATCTGATGAGTGCCTAGGGGCCTGTTCTTTCCTTTTTACCTCTGGGGACATCTGTCTATGGGTCTGAGTGCAGGTGGGTGCTCAGTTGGGCTCAGATTGCCCCTGTTTTTCCTGGGAAGCCACCACTATTGAGATGGATCAGGGACTTTGGAGGTTTATCCTATTAGAAGTGTTGTGGCCATTGGAATGGGCACACACAATTCCCTTGGAGAGGGCAAGTACAGTCCTCAGGTTTGGCTCCAGGGGCCTGAGCCTGTAGGTTGTGTAGGCCAGGGCTGATTGGACAGTTGTCTGAAAACACAAACTCGGCTTATGTTTCAGGTCATAGGTATGGCATGACTGATCTACAGTCCATGAGGAGAACTCTTCGGGATTTGAAAGAAGGGCGAGTGTGAGGCTCCTGCTCAAGTTTTTGTCTCTGGATATCGTGTCACTCATGGTCGTGGAATTTCTGGGTGACTTCATGGGAAATGGACGAGTCTTACTCTCTGGTGGTTTGGCCCCGTCCAAAGAGTTTGGGGTCATTCTGTGGGCTAGAAGAAGTCCGTTTTTTGTTGTTGTTGTTGTTGTTGTTTTCTTTATTAACCTCAGGTGTCCCACCAAATGAGGGATTCCAGGGTAGAGCCCTGGGGAAGGGCGACTGGACAATCAGAAATCTGGTTAAAAATTGGGGCCTAGGGACATGTCAAGCCCATTATGACATCTAATGTTCCAGCCTCTGAGAGGACTTACTAGAGGACAGGACTCATGCTGAGGGTCACAATGGGTGTGTATGCCCTCGTCGCATTCAAGAATGGGCGGGGCCTCAGTGTGAATGCTGGTTTCTCCTACACTGAACGTTGGACAACGTGCCAACCACAAGGGTTCTTTCCATGGGTAAGGAGGAGTTCTGATTTCTGCATCACACTCACCCCTGGGCAGTGATTGGAGATAAAGTCTCGGTTCTGAAGCCTGAAAACTGAGGTAGGGAAGAGATGATGACCTAAGGCCATGGCGGGTTTTATGTGCTCAGTGTGCGGTCAGCTTTCTGGGTGTTGGTCAGGAGGTCCGGGCTCAGGTTGTGTTCGAAAGTGCATTAGTGCCCAGGTTAGACTATATAATTTGGGTAAAGTCGAGTGCTGTGTAGGTTGATCCTCATTTAAGGTGCCTGGGCAGCTCATGAGGCAATAATTTTTTTTTTCTAGAGGGCAGGCAGAGTGCTGCATTGTGGGTCCGGAATTGCCAAACTTGAGGGCTTCGGGGCCAGGAGTGTGAGGATGGAAGTTTGAGACAACAAGCTAGACTTGGGTTTCAGGGCGAGGGCACGGCAGGTACCCCCTGCAGATCTGAACCAATA
The DNA here is from genome assembly GCF_964662115.1 of Mustela nivalis. Taxonomy (NCBI): domain Eukaryota; kingdom Metazoa; phylum Chordata; class Mammalia; order Carnivora; family Mustelidae; genus Mustela; species Mustela nivalis. Next base: position 2,251,263 of record NW_028136552.1, on the reverse strand, counting down.
TCTCATGCATCTGAAGTCAGGGCGAGGAACAGACGTTGGCTCAGGTTGGAGTTTCTGTGAATGATGGCCGCTTCATGAAGGGAGCTGAATCTCGAGGCCATTGAGGTTTTCCCACGTTGGGAGTTGTGGGATGCCCCCTTCAAAAATTCCTTCTGCGGGACAATTGAGACCTGTTGGGCAGCTCCAGGATATCCCATATGGAAGGACTCCAGAGCACCCTTCGGGGATGGATGCCAGGGAAGCGGGCCTCGCGTTCCAATTGTCTCCAAGCAACAAGACAGTTGAGATCTGATGGCTCTGCGGGAGCAACCGGGGTGGCTGTGTTGAAATGGAATTTCCCGATGATGGTGCCTAATATGTGTTTGTGTACATCAAAGCCTTGGAATGGGGCGGTGGCACCGGGACCCTGAAGTATTCTCCTAAGCTTTTGACATAGGTCCCATGCACAAGTTTCCTTTTGGAGACGAGATTTGTTCTGATGGGTGCCTCTGGAAACCCCTATGCTGGTCTTGGAATCCAGGCTTTTGAGGAGACATGCCTGTAAACCAAAGAAATGATCCGATTATGGCCTAGGGTCCTGTCTGGTTCCATCTCCTTCTCTGGGGACATCCATCTATGGTATGAGTGTAGGTAGATGCTCAGCTGGTGTCAGACCGCCCTTGTTTGTACCGGGAGACATACACTATTGGGATGGCCTCGGGAACTTTGGAGGGTTTTCCTAATATGTACGATTTTGGAAAATGGAATTGGGAGAATTCCCATGGATTGGGTAGGCACAGTCCTAATGTCTGGCTCCAGGGGCCCCAGCATGGAGGTTCTGTGGCCCAGGAATTTGAGGACAGAAGTTTGAAAACACAAACTCAGCTTAGGTTTGGGGACGTAGGTATGGCAGGTCCAATCTAAAAACCATGAGAAGAACTCTTCAGGAAATGAAGAAAGAGCGAGACTGAGGCGCTTGCTGAGGGTTTTGTCTCTGGATTTTGTATCAAAGATGGGCGTGGAATGTGGGGAGGCCTCATGGGCCATGGAAGAATCTTCCTCTCTGTGGATATAGCCCGGTCCCAATTTCTTTCCGTCAATATGTGGTATGGGAGGTCTCCTCACAGGTTTGTTACCTCAGGTGTCCCAACCGAAGAGGAATTCCAAAGCAGAGCCCTGGGGAAGAGTGAAGGGACAACCCAAACTATGGTTAAAAATTGGGAATAGGGGAATGGCAGGCGCAATATGCTGTCTCTAAATCCAGCCACTGAGAGGCCTTACTTTAGGACTGGGCTCAGGATGAGGGTCACAATGTGTGGTTGTGACCAATGGGGCCCCGCGAGCAAAGGCAGGGCCTCATGGGCCACACTGGTTTCAACTACACTGACTTTGGACAACATGCCAATCACAAGGTCTCTTGCCATGGGGAAGGTGTTCTGATGTCTGCATCACTTTCAACCCTGGGCAGTGGTTGGAGATAAGGTCTAGGTTCTGAAGCCTGAAAAACTTAAGTTGGGAAGAGAAGACGACCTAAGGCCATGGCGGGTCTGATATGCTCAGTGTGCAGTCAGCAGCCTGTGTGTTGGTCAGGAGGTTCTGGCTCAGGTTGTGTCAGACAGTGCATTATAGCCCAGGTTAGACTATATGATTTTGGTACAGTCGTGTGCCGTGTAGGTTTATCCTCATTTGAGGTGCATGGGCAGCTCTTTAGGCAAGATATTTTTTCTAGAAAGCAGGCATAGTGCTGCATTGTGGGTCCGGAATTGTCAAACTTGAGGGCATCTGGACCAGGAGTGTGAGGACAGAAGTCTGAGAACACAAGCTAGACTTGGGCTTCAGGCTGAGGGCACGGCAGGTACCCCCTTCAGATCTGAACCAATATCTCATGCATCTGAAGTCAGGGCGAGGATCAGACGTTGGCTCAGGTTGGAGTTTCTGTGCATGACTGCCCCTTCATGAACGGAGCAGAATCTCAAGGCCATGGAGGTTTTCCCACGTTGGGAGTTGTGGGATACCTCCTCCACGGATTCCTTCTGGGGGACAATTGAGACCTGTTGGGCAGCTCCAGGCATCCCATATGGAATTACTCCAGAGCAACGTTGGAGGATGGATGCAGGGAAGCCCGCCTCGAATTCCAATTGTCTCATAGCAACAAAACAGTGGAGATCGGATGGCTCTGCGGGAGCAACCGGGGTGGCAGAGTTGAAATGGACTCTCCAGAGGATGGGGCCTAATGTGTGTTTGTGTCCATGAGGGCCTTGGAATGGGGCGGTGGCACTGGGACCCTGAAGTATTCTCCTAAGCTTTTGACATAGCTCCCATGCACAAGTTTCATTGTGGAGACGAGATTTGTTCTGATGGGTGCCTTAGGAAATCCCTTATATTGGTATTGGAATCCAGGCTTTTGAGGAGACACGCCTGTAAACCAAACAATGGATCCGATTATGGCCTAGGGTCCTGCCTGGTTCAATCTTCTACTCTGGGGATAACCATCTATGGAATGAGTGGAGGTAGATGTTCACCTGGTGTCAGACCGCCCTTGTTTGTCCCCGGAGACCTACACTATTGGGATGGCCTCGGGGACTTTGGAGAGTTCTCCTAATTTGTACGATTTTGGACAATGGAATGGGCAGAATTCCCATGGATTGGGTAGGCACAGTCCTAATGTGTGGCTCCAGGGGCCCCAGCTTGGAGGGAGTGTGGCCCAGGAATTTGAGGACAGAAGTCTGAAAACACAAACTCAGCTTAGGTTTGGAGAAGTACGTATTGCAGGTCCAATCTACAAACCATGAGAAGAACTATTCAGGATATGAAGAAAGATTGAGTCTGAGGCGCTTGCTCAGGCTTTTGTCTCTGGATTTTGTATCAAAGATGGGCGTGGAACGTGGGGAGGCCTCATGGGCCATGGACGAATCTTCCTCTCTGTGGATTTGGCCCGGTCCCAATTTCTTTCTGTCAATCTGTGGGATGGGAGGTCTCCTCTCAGGTTTGTTACCTCAGGTGTCCCAACCAAAGAGGAATTCCGAAGCAGAGACCTGGGGAAGAGTGAAGGGACAACCCAAACGATGGTTAAAAATTGGGGCCTAGGGGCATGGCAGGCCCAATATGCTGTCTCTTCATCCAGCCACTGAGTGGTCTTACTTAAAGACTGGGCACAGGCTGAGGGTCAGCATGTGTGTTTGTGACCAATGTGGCCCGCGAGGTTGGGCAGGGCCTCATGGGCCACACTGGTTTCAACTACACTGAACTTTGGACAACATGCCAATCACAAGGTCTCTTGCCATGGGGAAGGAGCTCTGATTTCTGCGTCATTTTCAACACTGGGCAGTGGTTGGATATAAGGTCTAGGTTCTGAACCCTGAAAACCACAGTTGGGAAGAGATGACGACCTAAGGCCATGGCGGGTCTCATGTGCTCAGTGAGCGGTCAGCTGCCTGTGTGTTGGTCCAGAGTTTCGGGTTCAGGTTGTGTCAGACAGTGCATTAGTACCCAGGTTAGACTATATAATTTAGGTACAGTCGAGTGCCGTGTAAGTTTATCCTCATTTGAGATGCCTGGGAAAATCATTAGGCAATATATTTTTCCTAGAGGGCAGGCAAATTTCTGCATTGTGGGTCCGGAATTGCCAAACTTGAGGCTTCTGGGCCAGGAGGGTGAGGACAGAAGTCTGAGAAGACAATTAGACTTGGGCTTCAGGCCGAGAGTATGGCAAGTACCCCCTGCAGATCTGAACCAATATCTCATGCATCTTAAGTCACGGAGAGGATCAGAAGTTGGCTCGGGTTGGAGTTTCTGTGCATGACTGCCCCTTCATGAACGGAGCGGAATCTCGCGGCCATGGAGGTTTTCCAACGTTGGGAGTGTGGGATCCCCCTTCAAGGATTCCTTCTGCGGGACAATTGAGACCTGTTGGTCAGCTCCAGGACATCCCATATGGAATGACTGCAGTGCATCGTTCAAGGATGGATGCCAGGGAAGCCTGCCTCGCATTCCAATTTTCTCCTAGCAACAAGACAGTTGAGTTCTATGGCCCTGCGTTAGCAATCGGGGTGGCTGTGTTGAAATGGACTTTCCCGAGGTTGGGGCCTAATGTGTGTTTTTGTCCATGAAGGCCTTGGAATGGAGCGGTGGCACTGGGACCCTGAAGGATTCTCCTAAGCTTTTGACATAGGTCCCATGTACAAGTTTCCTTGTGGAGACGAGATTTGTTCTGATGGGTGCCTCAGGAAACCCCCTATGCTGGTCTTGGAATCCACGCTCTTGAGGAGACATGCCTGTAAATCAACGCAACGGATCCGATTATGGCCTAGGGTCATGTCTGGTTCCATCTTCTTCTCTGGGGACATCCATTTATGGTATGAGTGGATGTAGATGCTCAGCTGGTGTCAGACCGCCCTTGTTTGTTCCGGGAGACCTACACTATTGGGATGGCCTTGGGGACTTTGTAGGGTTCTTCTAATTTGTACGATTTTGGACAATGGAATGGGCAGAATTCCCATGAATTGGGTAGGCACAGTCCTAATGTCTGGCTCCAGGGGCCCCAGCCTGGAGGGTGTGTGGCCCAGGAATTTGAGGTCAGAATTCTGAAAACACAAACTCAGCTTAGGTTTGCGGACGTAGGTATGGCAGGTCCAATCTACAAACCATGAGAAGAACTCTTCAGGATATGAAGAAAGAGCGAGTCTGAGGCACTTGCTCAGGCTTTAGTCTCTGGATTTTGTATCAAGGTTGGGCGTTGAATGTGGGGAGGCCTCATGGGCCATGGACAAATCTTCCTCTCTGTGGATTTGGCCCAGTCCCAATTTCTTTCCATCAATCTGTGGGATGGGAGGTCTCCTCTCAGGTTTTTTTCCTCAGGTGTCCGAACCAAAGAGGAATTTCAAAGCAGAGACCTGGGGAAGAGTGAAGGGACAACCCAAACTATGGTTAAAAATTGGCGCCTAGCAGCATGGCAGGCCCAATATGCTGTCTCTTCATCCAGGCACTGAGGGCCTTACTTGAGGACTGGGCACAGGCTGAGGGTCACAATGTGTGTTTGTGACCAATGTGGCCCGCGAGCATGGGCGGGGCCTCAGGGGCCACACTGGTTTCAACTACACTGAATTTGGACAACATTCCAATCATAGGTCTCTTGCCATGGGTAAGGAGCTCTGATTTCTGCATCATTTTCAACCCTGGGCAGTGGTTGGTGTTAAGATCTAGGTTCTGAAGCCTGAAAATCCCAGTTGGGAAGAGAAGACGACCTAAGGCCATGGCAGGTCTGATGTGCTCAGGGTGCGGTCAGCTGCCTAGGTGTTGGTCAGGAGGTTCGGGCTCAGGTTGTGTCAGACAGTGCATTAGTGCCCAGGTTAGACTATATAATTCAGGTACAGTCGAGAGCCGTGTAGGTTTATCCTCATTTGAGGTGCCTGGGCAACTCATTAGGCAATATATTTTTTCTAGAGGCAGGCAGAGTGCTGCATTGTGGGTCCGGTATTGCCAAACATAAAATATTCTGGAACAGGAGTGTGAGGACAAGTCTGAGAGCAGAAGCTAGACTTAGGCTTCAAGTCGAGGGCATGGCTGTTACCCACTGCAGATCTGAACGAATATCTCATGCTTCTGAAGTCAAGGCGAGGATCAGACTTTGGCTCAGGTTGGAGTTTCGGTGCATGACTGCCCCTTCATAAACGGAGCAGAATCTCATGGCCATGGAGGTTTTCCCACGTTGGGAGTTGTGGGATGCGCACTTCAAGGATTCCTTCTGCGGGACAATTGAAACCTGTTGGGCAGCTCCAGGATATCCCATATAGAAGGACTCCAGAGCACCGTTCGGGGATGGATGCCCGGGAAGCGGGACTCACATTCCAATTGTCTCCTAGCAACAAGTCAGTTGAGATCTGATGGCTCTGCGGGAGCAACCGGGGTGGCTGAGTTGAAATGGACTTTCCCGAGGATGGGGCCTAATATGTGTTTGTGTCCATGAAGGCCATGGAATGGGATGGTGGCACCGGGACCCTGAAGTATTCTCCTAAGCTTTTGACATAGGTCCCATGCACAAGTTTCCTTGTGGAGACGAGATTTGTTCTGATGGGTGCCTCAGGAAACCCCCAATGCTGGCCTTGGAATCCAGGCTTTTGAGGAGACATGCCTGTAAACCAAAGCAATGGATCCGATTATGGCCTAGGGTCCTGTCTGGTTCCATCTACTTCTCTGGTGACATCCATGTATTGTATGAGTGTAGGTAGATGGTCAGCTGGTGTCAGACCGCCCTTGTATGTCCCGGGCGACCTACACTATTGGGATGGCCTCGGGAACTTTGGAGGGTTCTCCCAATTTGTACGATTTTGGACAATGGAATGGGCAGAATTCCCATGGATTGGGTAGGCACAGTCCTAATGTCTGGCTCCAGGGGCCCCAGCCTGGAGGGTGTGTGGCCCAGAAAATTGAGGACAGAAGTTTGAAAACACAAACTCAGCTTAAGTTGGGGACGTAGGTATGGCAGGTCCAATCTACAAACCATGAGAAAAACTCTTCAGGATATGAAGAAAGAGCGAGTCTGAGGCGCTTGCTCAGGCTTTTGTCTCTGGATTTTGTATCAAAGATGGGCGTGGAATGTGGGGAGTCCTCATGGGCCATGGACGAATCTTCCTCTCTGTGGATTTGGCCCGGTCCCAATTTCTTTCCATCAATCTGTGGAATGGGAGGTCTCCTCTCAGGTTTGTTAATTCAGGTGTCCCAACCAAAGAGGAATTCCAAAGCAGAGCCCTGGGCAAGAGTGAAGGGACAACCCAACTATGGTTAAAAATTGGGGCCTAGGGGCATGGCAGGCCCAATATGCTGTCTCTTCATCCAGCAACTGAGTGGCCTTACTTAAGGACTGGGCATAGCCTGAGCGTCACAATGTGTGTTTGTGACCAATGTGGCCCGCGAGCTTGGGCGGGGCCTCATGGGCCATACTGGTTTCAACTACACTGAACTTAGGACAATATGCCAATCACAAGGTCTCTTGCCATGGGGAAGGAGCTCTGATTTCTGCATCATTTTCAACCCTAGGCAGTGGTTGGATATAAGGTCTAGGATCTGAAGTCTGAAAACCGCAGTTGGGAAGAGATGACGACCTAAGGCCATGGCAGGTCTGATGTGCTCTGTGTGCGGTCAGCTGCCTGGGTGTTGGTCCGGAGTTTCGGGTTCAGGTTGTGTCAGACAGTGCATTAGTGCCCAGGTTAGACTATATAATTTAAGTACAGTCGAGTGCCGTGTAATTTTATCCTCATTTGAGGTGCCTGGGCAACTCATTAGGCAATATATTTTTTCTAGAGGGGAAGCAGGGTGCTGCATTGTGGGTCCGGAATTGCCAAATTTGAGGGCTTCTGGGCCAGGAGTGTGAGGACAGAAGTCTGAGAACACAAGCTAGACTTGGGCTTCAGGCCGAGGGCATGGCAGGTACCACCTGCAGTTCTGAACCAATATCTCATGCATCTGAAGTCACGGCGAGGATCAGACGTTGGCTCGGTTTGGAGTTTCTGTTTATGACTGCCCCTTCATGAATGAAGCGGAATCTCAAGGCCATGGAGGTTTTCCCACGTTGGAAATTGTGGGATTCCCCCTTCAAGGATTCCTTCTGCGGGACAATGGAGACCTGTTGGTCAGCTCCAGGACATCCCATATGGAATGACTCCAGAGCACCTTTCGAGGATGGATGCCAGGGAATCCCGCCTCGCATTCAAATTGTCTCCTAGCAACAAGACAATTGAGTTCTGATGGCTCTGCGGGAGCAATCGGGGGGCTGTGTTGAAATGGACTTTCCCGAGTTTGGGCCTAATGTGTGTTTGTGTCCATGAGGGCCTTGGAATGGGGAGGTGGCACCGGGACCCTGAAGTATTCTCCTAAGCTTTTGACATAGGTCCCATGCACAAGTTTCCTTGAGGAGACGAGATTTGTTCTGATGGGTGCCTCAGGAAACCCCCCAAGCTGGCCTTGGAATCCAGGCTTTTGAGGAGACATGCCTGTAAACCAAAGGAATGGATCCGATTATGGCCTAGGGTCCTGTCTGGTTCCATCTTCTTCTCTGGGGACATTCATTTATGGTATGAGTGGAGGTAGATGCTCAGCTGGTGTCAGACCGCCCTTGTTTGTCCCGGGAGACCTACACTATTGGATTGCCTCGGGGCCTATGGAGGGTTCTTCTAATTTGTACGATTTTGGACAATGGAATGGGAAGAATTCCCTGGATTTGGTAGGAACAGTCTAATGTGTGGCTCCAGGGGCCCTAGCCTGGAGAGTGTGTGGCCCAGGAATTTGAGGACAGAAGTCTGAAAACACAAACTCAGCTTAGGTTTGGGACGTAGGTATGGCAGGTAAAATCTACAAACCATGAGAAGAACTCTTCAGGATATGAAGAAAGAGCGAGTCTGAGGCGCTTGCTCAGGCTTTTGTTTCTGGATTTTGAATCAAAGAGGGGTGTGGAATGTGGGGAGGCCTCATGAACCATTGACGAATCTTCCTCTCTGTGGATTTGGCCCGGTCCCAATTTCTTTCCGTGAATATGTGGGATGGGAGGTCTCTCAGGTTTGTTACTTCAGGGGTCCCAATCAAAGAGGAATTCGAAAGCAGAGACCTGGGGAAGAGTGAAGGGACCACCCAAACTATGGTTAAATATTGGGGCCTAGGGGCATGGCAGGCCCAATATGCTGTCTCTTCATCCAGCCACTGTGTGGCCTTACTTGAGGACTGGACTCAGGCTGAGGGTCACAATGTGTGTTTGTGACCAATGTGGCCCGTGAGTATGGGCGGGGCCTCATGGGCCACACTGATTTCAACTACACTGAACTTTGGACAACATGCCAATCACAAGGTCTCTTGCCATGGAGAAGGAGCTCTGATTTCTTCATCATTTTCAACCCTGGGCAGTGGTTGGAGTTAAGGTCTAGGTTCTGAAGCCTGAAAACGGCAGTTGGGAAGAGATGATGACCTAAGCCCATGGCAGGTCTGATGTGCTCAGTGTGAGGTCACCTGCCTGGGTGTTGGTCCAGAGGTTCGGGTTCAAGTTGTGTCAGACAGTGCATTAGTGCCCAGGTTAGACTGTAATTCAGGTACAGTCGAGAGCCGTGTAGGTTTATCCTCATTTGAGGTGCCTTGGCAACTCAATATGCAATATATTTTTTCTAGAGGCAGGCAGAGTGCTGCATTGTGGGTCCGGTATTGCCAAACATGAGGGATTCTGGACCAGGAGTGTGAGGACAAGTCTGAGAACAGAAGCTAGACTTGGGCTTCAGGCCGAGGGCAAAGCTGGTACCCCCTGCAGATCTGAACGAATATCTCATGTTTCTGAAGTCACAGCGAGGATCAGACTTTGGCTCAGGTTGGATTTTCTGTGCATGACTGCCCCTTCATTAACGGAACGGAAATTCAAGGCCATGGAGGTTTTCCCACGTTGGGAGTTGTGGGATGCGGCTTCAAGGATTCCTTCTGCGGGACAATTGAGACCTGTTGGGCAGCTCAAGGATATCCCATATGGAAGGACTCCAGAGCACCGTTCGGGGATGGATGCCAGGGAAGCGGGCTTCGCATTCCAATTGTCTCCTAGCAACAAGACAGTTGAGATCTGAAGGCTCTGCGGGAGCAACCGTGGTGGCTGAGTTGAAATGGACTTTCCCGAGGATGGGGCCTGATATGTGTTTGTTTCCATGAGGGCATTGGAATGGGGTTGTGGCATTGGGACCCTGAAGTATTCTCCTAAGCTTTTGACATAGGTCCCATGCACAAGTTTCCTTGTGGAGACGAGATTTGTTCTGATGGGTGCCTTAGGAAACCCCCTATGCTGGTCTTGGATTCCAGGCTTTTGAGGAAACATGCCTATAAACCAAAGCAATGGATCCGATTATGGCCTAGGGTCCTGTCTGGTTCCATCTTCTTCTCTGGGGACCTCCATCTATGGTATGAGTGGAGGGTGATGCTCAGCTGGTGTCAGACCGCCCTTGTTTATACCGGGAGACCTACACTATTGTGATGGCCTCGGGAAATTTGGAGGGTTCTCCTAATTTGTAAAATTTTCGACAATGGAATGGGCAGTGTTCCCATGGATTGGGTAGGCACAGTCCTAAAGTGGCTCCAGGGGCCCCATCCTGGAGGGAGTGTGGCCCAGGAATTTGAGGACAGAAGTCTGAAAACACAAACTCAGCTTAGGTTTGGGGAAGTACGTATTGCAGGTCCAATCTACAAACCATGAGAAGAACTCTTCAGGATATGAAGAAAGAGCGAGTCTGAGGCACTTGCTCAGGCTTTTGTCTCTGGATTTTGTATCAACGATGGCCTTGGAACGTGGGGAGGCCTCATGGGCCATGGACGAATCTTCCTCTCTGTGGATTTGGCCCGGTCCCAATTTCTTTCCGTCAATCTGTGGGATGGGAGGTCTCCTCTCAGGTTTGTTAATTCAGGTGTCCCAACCAAAGAGGAATTCCAAAGCAGAGCCCTGGGGAAGAGTAAAGGGACAACCCAAACGATGGTTAAAAATTGGGACCTAGGGGCATTGCAGGCCCAATATGTTGTCTCTTCATCCAACCACTGAGAGGCCTTACTTGAGGACTGGGCTCAGCCTGAGGGTCACAATGTGTGGTTGTGACCGATGTGGCCCGCGATAATGGGCGGGGCCTCATGGGCCACACTGGTTTCAACTACACTGAAATTTGGACAACATGCCAATCACAAGGTCTCTTGCCATGGGGAAGGTGTTCTGATGTCTGCATCATTTTCACCCCTGGGTAGTGGTTGGAGATAAGGTCTAGGTTCTGAAGCCTGAAAAACCGAAGCTGGGAAGAGATCACGACATAAGGCCATGGCGGGTCTGATATGCTCAGGGGGCGGTCAGCTGCCTGGGTGTTGGTCAGGAGGTTCTGGCTCAGGTTGTGTCAGACAGTGCATTAGGTCCCAGTTTTGACTATATAATTTAGGTACAGTCGAGTGCCGTGTAAGTTTATCCTCATTTGAGGTGCCTGGGAAAATCATTAGGCAATATATTTTTCCTAGAGGGCAGGCAGATTGCTGCATTGTGGGTCCGGAATTGCCAAACTTGAGGCTTCTGGGCCAGGAGGGGGTGGCGGACTTGAAATGGACTTTCCTGAGGATGGGGCCTAATGTGTGTTTGTGTCCATGAGGGCCTTGGAATGGGGCGGTGGCACCGGGACCCTGAAGTTTCTCCTAAGCTTTTGACATAGCTCCCATGCACAAGTTTCCCTGTGGAGACGAGATTTTTCTGATGGGTGCCTCAGGAAATCACTTATGCTGGTATTGGTATCCAGGCTTTTGAGGAGACACGCCTATACCAAAGCAATGGATCCGATTATGGCCTAGGGTCCTGCCTGGTTCAATCTTCTACTCTGGGGATAACCATCTATGGAATGAGTGGGGGTAGATGCACACCTGGTGTTAGACCGCGATTGTTTGTCCCCGGAGACCTACACTATTGGGATGGCCTCGGGGAATTTGGAGGGTTCTCCTAATTTGTACGATTTTGGACAATGGAATGGGCAGAATTCCTATTCATTGGGTAGGCACAGTCCTAATGTGTGGCTCCAGGGGCCCCAGCCTGGAGGGTGTGTTGCCCAGGACTTTGAGGACAGAAGTCTGAAAATACAAAATCAGCTCAGGTTTTGGGACATAGGTATGGCAGACCCAATCTACAGACCATGAGAAGAACTCTTCAGGATATGAAGAAAGAGCGAGGCTGAGGCACTTGTTGAGGCTATTGTCTCTGGATTTTGAATCATCGATGGCCGTGGATGTGGGGAGCCCTCATGGGCCATGGACGAATCTTCCTCTCTGTGAATTTGTCCCTGTCCCAATTCTTTTTCGTCAATCTGTGGAATTGGAGGTCCCCTTTCACGTTTGTTACTTCAAGTGACCCAACAAAAGAGAAATTACAAAGCCCAGCCCTGGGGAAGAGTGAAGAGACAACCCAAACTATCGTTAAAAATTGGGGCCTAGGGGCATGGCAGGCCCAATATGCTGTCTCTTCATCCAGCCACTGAGAGGCCTTACTTGAGGACTGGGCTCAGGTTGAGGGTCACAATGTGGGTTTGTGACCAATATGGCCCGCGAGCATGGGCGGGGCCACATGGGCCAAACTGGTTTCAACTACACTGGATTTGGACAACATGCCAATCACATGGTCTCTTGCCATGGGGAAGGTGTTCTTATTTCTGCATCATTTTCAACCCTGGGCAGTAGTTGGAGATAAGGTCTAGGTTCTGAAGCCTGAAAAACCGTAGTTGGGAAGAGATGACGACCTAAGGCCATTGCTGGTCTGATATGCTCATTTAGCGGTCAGCTGCCTGGGTGTTGGTCAGGAGGTTCTGGCTCGGGTTGTGTCAGACAGTGCATTAGTGCCCAGGTTAGACTATATAATTTGGGTGGCCTCAGGGGCCTTGGAGCTTTTCCCTAACCTGTAGGGTTGTGGTCAATGGATTGGGCACAATTTCCTAGGAGAGGGCAGGCACAAATTTTCGCTGTGACACCAGAGGCCCTAGCCTGGAGGTTGTGTGGGTCCAGGCTGTGGGCACAGAAGTCTGAAATCACAGACTCAGCTTATGAGTGGCACCTAGGGTATGGCAGGCCGGATGTACAGCTTCTGGGCCTCTGAAACAAGGGAGAGTTGGAGGCGTTCCTTCAGTCTTTTGTCTCTGGATGTTTGGGGTGAAGGGTGGAGTCGTGTTGTCTGGCTCATGTGTCTCTCCAAGAAAGGGATTCCAGAGCAGAGCCCCAGGTACGGGCGGAGCCACTGGTAAACTCAAACACTGGGGAGGATTGGGTGCATAGGGGCTTGGCAAGCCCCATATGCGGGCTCTTGGTCCAGACCCTGACAGGCCTTTCTTTGACATGGGGCTCATGCTGAGGGTCACAGTGTGAATTTGTGCCCAAGCAGCACTCAAGTTTGGGCGTGGCATCAGGGGCCATGAAGGTTTCTCCCACCCTGAAGGTGTGACTCCATGCCAAGAACAAGCTTTACAGCCATGGGGAAGGAGGAGTTCTGTTTTGTGCTTGCGATACCCAGCTGTGCGGAGAATTGATATAATGTCTAGGTTCAGATATCTGAAAACCAAGGTTAGGAAGAGGTGACGGCAGAAGACCTTGGCGTGTCCGAAGTGCGAGGTGTGCGGCCAGCTGTCTCCTTGTCTGTCTGGAAGTCTGGCTTCAGGCTGTGTCAGACAGAGCATGAGTGCCCAGAGCAGCCTATCCAGTTCGGGGACTGTCGAGGCCTAAGCAGGTTGATCCTCATCCGGGTTTTCTGGAGAGCCCCACAGGGAAACGTTTTTCTTCCGTTGGGCAGACATTGGGCTGGGTTGTGGTTCTGGAGTTCCTAGTCCGGAGGACATGTTTGCCACAGGTGTGAGGAAAAAATTCTGAAAACACAAGCTAGCATGAGGTTTGGGACCGAGGGTAGGGCAGGCCCACTCTGCAGAGGCTCAATCGAGATCTCCAGCACTGAAGTCATGTCAACTATACGACGTGCCTCAGGCTTGAGAGTTTGTCCAGTATGGCCTCTTCCTGAAGGATGTGGGGGCTTCATGAGTCCAGGGAAGTTTGCCTACAATGGGATTTGTGAACTACTCCAAACCACAAGTTTTCCTTCTGCAAGACAGTCGAGTCCTATTGGATGGTTCCAGGAGGCCCCATACGGAAGACTCAAGAGCAGGAGTCTAAGCATGGATGCCCGGGAACGCCACCTCATACTCCCATTCTTTAGACAGGACAAGGTAGGCTCAACCTGCGGGCTCCTGGGTGAGCTACCCAGAGGGGAGAGTTGAAATGGACTCTCCTGAAGATGAGTCCTACTGTGGGTTGGTGGACTGGGAGACCTTGGAATGTGGAGTTGGCTCAGGGACTCTGCAGGATTCTCCAACGTGAGGTGTTTGACACGGCTCCAACAAGGAAGCTTCCCATGTGGAGATGAGAGGAGTTCTGTTCGGTGCCTCAGGAAAGCCCCATGTCCTGTTCTTCCAACCAAAGCTCTGAGGAGTGACACCTGGAAACCAAAGCAAGAGTTGAGATTAGGGCCTAAGGGCCTGTCCGGCTCAACCTTCTATCTCTGTTGACATCTGTGTGAATGCATTTGGTGAAGTAGCTGCTCACCTTGTATCCGAATGCCCCTGTGTGTCCAGGGAGGCTCCCAGTAGTGGGATGTCCTCGGGGTCTTGAGGTTTCTCATATACTGGAGGTGTGTGGCCAAAGCAATGGACACAGTTTCCCAGGAGAGAGCAGGCACGGTCCTTTGGTATGGCTCCAGAGGACCCAGCCTAGAGGCTGTGTTTGCCAGGGCTGTGGGGACAGATGTCTGAAAAAGCAAACTTGGGTCAGCTAGGGGCCAAGGTAATGGCAGGCCTGATCTCCAGTCCGTGAGGGGAGATCCTCGGGATATCAAAGGAGGGCAAGTGGGAGATAGTCGCTCAGGCTTTTGTCTCTGGGTGTTGCATTCACAGTGGCCATTCAGGTTAGGGGTTGATTCAGGGGCCGAGGAAGAGCCTTTCTCTCAGGGGATAGTCCAAGCTCCCAAGTGTTTGGGTTCATTCTGAGGGAAGGGAAGAGTACTGTTTTCTGCCACAGGGGACCCCGCAGGAGAGGGAGTCTAGAGCAGAGCAGTGGGTTCCCTCAACTGGAATACACACCATCTAGTTAGTCCTGGGTGCCTATGGGCATGGCAAGCCCATATGCGGGCTCTTGGTCCATTCCCTGAGAGGCGTTACTTAAATAAGGTACTCACGCTGAGGGTCACAATATGTGTTTGTGCCCAAGGCGGCCCTCACGCATGGGCGTGGCCTCATGGGCCATGCCGTTTTCTCCTACACTGAAGGTTTGACTCACTGCCAGCAGCAAGGTTTCTTGCCATGGGGAAGGAGGGGTTCTCACATGTGCATCAGGTTCCCCCCTGTGCAGGGATTGGAGATAAGGTCTAGGTTCCAATGACTGAAAACCCAGGTTGTGAATGGATGATGGCCTAAGGCATTGGCGTGTCCAATGTGCTGGGTGTGCAGCCAGCTGTGTCAGTGTCCGTTGGAAGTTCTGGGCTCAGGATATTTGCGACAGAGCATCAGTGTTTAAGGTATCCTATGCAATTGGGGTGTTGCCGAGGGCCAAGCAGTTTGATCCTCAGTTGGGGTTTCTGGGCAGCACCATAGACAATGTTTTTCTCCTGGGAGGCAGGCAGAGTGCTTCATTGTGGCCCCAGAATTCCCAGGAGGGAGGGTTTGTGTGCCAGGAGTGTGAGGACAGAAGTCTGAAAACACAAGCTAGGGTGAGGATTGGAGCCAAGGGCAGAGCAGGGCCACTCTGCAGAGGCTGAATCAAAATCTCCTGCATCTGAAGTCAGGCTGAGGATCAGACGTTGGCTGAGGCTGGAGTGTGTGTCCATGATGGCACCTTCATGAAGCGGGGGCCTCATGAAGCCAAGGAAGTTTTCCCACGCTGAGTTTAGCGGTTGCCTCAAACCACAAGGTTTCCTTCTGCAGGACATTCGAGCCCTGTTGCATGGCTCCAGGACATACCATACGGAAGGACAAAGAGCAGGGTTCCATGGATGGATCCCTATACAGCGTGCCTCGCATTTCCATTGGCCATTAGCGACAAGATATGTTTGATCTGCTGCCTCTGAGGCACGCTACCCACGGGACTGAGTTGAAATGGCCTCTCCCGAGGATGCGTCATAATGTGCATTTGGGTCCATGGAGACCTTGGAATGTGCTGATTGTTCAGGGGCCCTGCGGAACTCTCCGACCTGAAGGGTTTGATACATCTCCAGTAAGAAAGCTTCCCATGTGGAGACGAGATAGGTTTGGTTTGGTGCCTAAGAAAAGCCCCGTGTGCTGGTCTACGAAAACAGTCCTCTGAGGACGGTCAAATGGAAACCAAGCCTAAGGTTCAGATTAGGGCCTGGGGGCCTGTCCATTTCAACCTTCTGTCTCTGGGGACACTGTCTGAGAGTCTAAGTGGAGATAGTTGCTCCGCTGGTGTCAGAGAGCCCCTCTTAGTCCAGGGTGGCCTACACTATTGATGGCCTCAGGGGCCTTGGAGCTTTTCCCTAACCTGTAGGGTTGTGGTCAATGGATTGGGCACACTTTCCTTGGAGAGGGCAGGCACAGTCTTTCGATGTGGCTCCAGAGGCCCTAGCCTGGAGGATGTGTGGGTCCAGGCTGTGGGCAGAGAAGTCTGAAAACACAAACTCAGCTTATGAGTGGCGCCTAGGGTATGGCAGGCCGGATGTACAGCCTGAGAGGGAGCTCCTGGGCCTCTGAAACAAGGGCGAGTGGGAGGCATTCCTTCAGGCTTTTGTCTCTGGATGTTGTGTCCGGGATAGCCGTGTATTGAAGAGGTGGACTCAGGGACTGTGGACGAGTATCCCTCTCTGGGGATTTGTCCCAGCTCCCAAAAAAATGGGGTCATTTTGTGGGAAGGGTGGAGTCGTGTTGTCTGGCTCATGTGTCTCTACAAGAAAGGGATTCCAGAGCAGAGCCCCAGGTACGGGCGGGGCGACTGGAAAACTCAAACACTGGTGAGGATTGGGTGCATAGGGGCTAGGCAAGCCCCATATGCGGGCTCTTGGTCCTGGCCCTGACAGGCCTTTCTTTGACATGGGGCTCATGCTGAGGGTCACAGTGCGAATTTGTGCCCAAGCAGCACTCAAGTTTGGGCGTGGCATCAGGGGCCATGAAGGTTTCTCCCACCCTGAAGGTGACTCCATGCCAAGAGAAAGCTTTACAGCCATGGGGAAGGAGGAGTTCTGTTTTGTGCTTGCGATACCCAGCTGTGTGGAGAATTGATATAATGTCTAGGTTCAGATATCTGAAAACCAAGATTAGGAAGAGGTGACGGCATAAGACCATGGCGTGTCCGAAGTGCTGGGTGTGCGGCCAGCTGTCTCCTTGTCTGACTGGACGTCTGGCTTCAGGCTGTGTCAGACAGAGCATGAGTGCCCAGAGCAGCCTATCCATTTCGGGTACCGTTGAGGCCCGAGCAGGTTGACCTTCATCTGGGTTTTCTGGAGAGCCCAACAGGGAAACGTTGTTCTTCCGTTGGGCAGACACTGGGCTGGGTTGTGGTTCTGGAGTTTCTAGTCCGGAGGGCTTGCTTGCCAGGAGTGTGAGGAAGGAAGTCTGAAAACACAAGCTAGCGTGAGGTTTGGGGCCGAGGGAATGGCAGGCCCACTCTGCAGAGGCTGAATCGAGATCTCCTGCACTGAGGTCATGTCAACTATGAGACGTGCCTCAGGCTAGAGTTTTTGTCCAGCATATCCTCTTCCTGAAGGATGTGGGGGCTTCATGAGGCCAGGGGTGTTTGCCTACATTGGGATTTGTGAACTTCTCCAAACCTCAAGGTTTCCTTCTGCACGACAGTCGAGTGCTATTGGATGGTTCCAGGAGGCCCCATACGGAAAGACTCGAGAGCAGGTGTCTAAGCATGGATGCCTGGGAACGCCACCTCATATTCCCACTCTTTAGTCAGGACAAGGCAGGCTCAATCTGCGGGCTCCTGGGTGAGCTACCCAAAGGGGAGAGTTGAAATGGACTCTCCTGAAGATGAGTCCTACTGTGGGTTGGTGGACTGGGAGACCTTGTAATGTGGAGGTGGCTCAAGGACTCTGCAGGATTCTCCAACGTGAGGTGTTTGACACGGCTCCAACAAGGAAGCTTCCCATGTGGAGACGAGAGGAGTTCTGTTCGGTGCCTCAGGAAAGCCCCATGTCCTGTTCTTCGAACCAAAGCTCTGAGGAGTAACACCTGGAAACCAAAGAAAGAGTTGAGATTAGGGCGTAAGGGCCTGTCCGGCTCAACCTTCTATCCCTGTTGACATCTGTGTGCATGCATTCAGGGAATTAGCTGCTTAGCTTGTATCCGAATGCCCCTGTGTGTCCAGGGAGGCTCCCAGTAGTGGGATGTCCTCGGGGGCCTTGAGGTTTCTCATATTCTGTAGGTGTGTGGCCAAAGCAATGGACACAGTTTCCCAGGAGAGAGCAGGCACGGTCCTTTGGTATGGCTCCAGAGGACCCAGCCTAGAGGCTGTGTTTGCCAGGGCTGTGGGGACAGATGTCTGAAAAAGCAAACTTGGGTCAGCTAGGGGCCAAGGTAATGGCAGGCCTGATCTCCAGTCCGTGAGGGGAGATCCTCGGGATATCAAAGGAGGGCAAGTGGTAGTTAGTCGCTCAGGCTTTTATCTCTGGGTGTTGCATTCACAGTGGCCGTTCAGGTTAGGGGTTGATTCAGGGGCCGAGGAAGAGCCTTTCTCTCAGGGGATAGTCCAAGCTCCCAAGTGTTTGGGTTCATTCTGAGGGAAGGGAAGAGTACTGTTTTCTGCCACAGGGGACCCCGCAGGAGAGGGAGTCTAGAGCAGAGCAGTGGGTTCCCTCAACTGGAATACACACCATCTAGTTAGTCCTGGGTGCCTATGGGCATGGCAAGCCCATATGCGGGCTCTTGGTCCATTCCCTGAGAGGCGTTACTTAAATAAGGTACTCACGCTGAGGGTCACAATATGTGTTTGTGCCCAAGGCGGCACTCACGCATGGGCGTGGCCTCATGGGCCATGCCGTTTTCTCCTACACTGAAGGTTTGACTCACTGCCAGCAGCAAGGTTTCTTGCCATGGGGAAGGAGGGGTTCTCACATGTGCATCAGGTTCCCCCCTGTGCAGGGATTGGAGATAAGGTCTAGGTTCCGATGACTGAAAACCCAGGTTGTAAATGGATGATGGCCTAGGGCATTGGCGTGTCCAATGTGCTGGGTGTGCAGCCAGCTGTGTCAGTGTCTGTTGGAAGGTCTGGGCTCAGGATATTTGCTACAGAGCATCAGTGTTTAAGGTATCCTATGCAATTGGGGTGTTGCCGAGGGCCAAGCAGTTTGATCCTCAGTTGGGGTTTCTGGGCAGCACCATAGACAATGTTTTTCTCCTGGGAGGCAGGCAGAGTGCTTCATTGTGGCCCCAGAATTCCCAGGAGGGAGGGTTTGTGTGCCAGGAGTGTGAGGACAGAAGTCTGAAAACACAAGCTAGGGTGAGGATTGGAGCCAAGGGCAGAGCAGGGCCACTCTGCAGAGGCTGAATCAAAATCTCCTGCATCTGAAGTCAGGCTGAGGATCAGACGTTGGCTGAGGCTGGAGTGTGTGTCCATGATGGCACCTTCATGAAGCGGGGGCCTCATGAAGCCAAGGAAGTTTTCCCACGCTGAGTTTAGCGGTTGCCTCAAACCACAAGGTTTCCTTCTGTGGGACATTTGAGCCCTGTTGCAAGGCTCCAGGACATACCATACGGAAGGACTAAGAGCAGGGTTCCATGGATGGATCTTTATACAGCGTGCCTCGCATTTCCATTGGCCATTAGCGACAAGATATGTTTGATCTGCTGCCTCTGGGGCACGCTACCCAGGGCATTGAGTTGAAATGCCCTCTCCCGAGGATGCGTCATAATGTGCATTTGGGTCCATGGAGACCTTGGAATGTGCTGGTTGTTCAGGGGCCCTGCGAAACTCTCCGACCTGGTGGGTTTGATACATCTCCAGTAAGAAAGCTTCCCATGTGGAGACGAGATAGGTTTGGTTTGGTGCCTAAGAAAAGCCCCGTGTGCTGGTCTACGAAAACAGTCCTCTGAGAACGGTCACATGGAAACCAAGCCTAAGGTTCAGATTAGGGCCTGGGACCTGTCCATTTCAACCTTCTGTCTCTGGGGACACTGTCTGAGAGTCTAAGTGGAGAAAGTTGCTCCGCTGGTGTCAGAGAGCCCCTCTTAATCCAGGGTGGCCTACAATATTGATGGCCTCAGGGGCCTTGGAGCTTTTCCCTAACCTGTAGGGTTGTGGTCAATGGATTGGGCACACTTTCCTTCGAGAGGGCAGGCACAGTCTTTCGCTGTGGCTCCAGAAGCCCTAGCCTGGAGAATGTGTGGGTCCAGGCTGTGGGCAGAGAAGTCTGAAAACACAAACTCAGCTTATGAGTGGCGCCTAGGTTATGGCAGGCCGGATGTACAGCCCGAGAGGGAGCTCCTGGGCCTCTGAAACAAGGGCGAGTGGGAGGCATTCCTTTAGGCTTTTGTCTCTGGATGTTGTGTCCGGGATAGCCGTGTATTGGAGGGGTGGACTCAGGGACTGTGGACGAGTATCCCTCTGGGGATTTGTCCCAGCTCCCAAGAGTATGGGGTCATTTTGTGGAAAGGTTGGAGTCGTGTTGTCTGGCTCATGTGTCTCTACAAGAAAGGGATTCCAGAGCAGAGCACCAGGTACGGGCGGGGCGACTGGAAACTCAAACACTGGTGAGGATTGGGTGCATAGGGGCTTGACAAGCCCCATATGCGGGCTCTTGTTCCTGGCCCTGACAGGCCTTTCTTTGACATGGGGCTCATGCTGAGGGTCACAGTGTGAATTTGTGCCCAAGCAGCACTCAAGTTTGGGCGTGGCATCAGGGGCCATGAAGGTTTCTCCCACCCTGAAGGTGACTCCATGCCAAGAGAAAGCTTTACAGCCATGGGGAAGGAGGAGTTCTGTTTTGTGCTTGCGATACCCAGCTGTGTGGAGAATTGATATAATGTCTAGGTTCAGATATCTGAAAACCAAGATTAGGAAGAGGTGACGGCCTAAGACCATGGTGTGTCCGAAGTGCTGGGTGTGCGGCCAGCTGTCTGCTTGTCTGTCTGGACGTCTGGCTTCAGGCTGTGTCAGACAGAGCATGAGTGCCCAGAGCAGCCTATCCATTTCGGGTACCGTCGAGGCCCGAGCAGGTTGATCTTCATCTGGGTTTTCTGGAGAGCCCAACAGGGAAACGTTGTTCTTCCGTTGGGCAGACACTGGGCTGGGTTGTGGTTCTGGAGTTTCTAGTCCGGAGGGCTTGCTTGCCAGGAGTGTGAGGAAGGAAGTCTGAAAACACAAGCTAGCGTGAGGTTTGGGACCGAGGTACGGCAGGCCCACTCTGCAGAGGCTGAATCGAGATCTCCTGCACTGAGGTCATGTCAACTATGAGACGTGCCTCAGGCTAGAGTTTTTGTCCAGCATGGCCTCTTCCTGAAGGATGTGGGGGCTTCATGAGGCCAGGGGTGTTTGCCTACATTGGGATTTGTGAACTTCTCCAAACCTCAAGGTTTTCTTCTGCACGACAGTCGAGTCCTATTGGATGGTTCCAGGAGGCCCCATACGGAAAGACTCGAGAGCAGGTGTCTAAGCATGGATGCCTGGGAACGCCACTTCATATTCCCACTCTTTAATCAGGACAAGGCAGGCTCAATCTGCGGGCTCCTGGGTGAGCTACCGAAAGGGGAGAGTTGAAATGGACTCTCCTGAAGATGAGTCCTACTGTGGGTTGGTGGACTGGGAGACCTTGTAATGTGGAGGTGGCTCAAGGACTCTGCAGGATTCTCCAACGTGAGGTGTTTGACACGGCTCCAACAAGGAAGCTTCCCATGTGGAGACGAGAGGAGTTCTGTTCGGTGCCTCAGGAAAGCCCCATGTCCTGTTCTTCGAACCAAAGCTCTGAGGAGTGACACCTGGAAACCAAAGCAAGAGTTGAGATTAGGGCATAAGGGCCTGTCCGGCTCAACCTTCTATCTCTGTTGACATCTGTGTGCATGCATTCAGGGAATTAGCTGCTCAGCTTGTATCCGAATGCCCCTGTGTGTCCAGGGAGGCTCCCAGTAGTGGGATGTCCTCGGGGGCCTTGAGGTTTCTCATATTCTGTAGGTGTGTGGCCAAAGCAATGGACACAGTTTCCCAGGAGAGAGCAGGCACGGTCCTTTGGTATGGCTCCAGAGGACACAGCCTAGAGGCTGTGTTTGCCAGGGCTGTGGGGACAGATGTCTGAAAAAGCAAACTTGGGTCAGCTAGGGGCCAAGGTAATGGCAGGCCTGATCTCCAGTCCGTGAGGGGAGATCCTCGGGATATCAAAGGAGGGCAAGTGGTAGTTAGTCGCTCAGGCTTTTGTCTCTGGGTGTTGCATTCACAGTGGCCGTTCAGGTTAGGGGTTGATTCAGGGGCCGAGGAAGAGCCTTTCTCTCAGGGGATAGTCCAAGCTCCCAAGTGTTTGGGTTCATTCTGAGGGAAGGGAAGAGTACTGTTTTCTGCCACAGGGGACCCCGCAGGAGAGGGAGTCTAGAGCACAGCAGTGGGTTCCCTCAACTGGAATACACACCATCTAGTTAGTCCTGGGTGCCTATGGGCATGGCAAGCCCATATGCGGGCTCTTGGTCCATTCCCTGAGAGGCGTTACTTAAATAAGGTACTCACGCTGAGGGTAACAATGTGTGTTTGTGTCCAAGGCGGCCCTCACGCATGGGCGTGGCCTCATGGGCCATGCCGTTTTCTCCTACACTGAAGGTTTGACTCACTGCCAGCAGCAAGGTTTCTTGCCATGGGGAAGGAGGGGTTCTCACATGTGCATCAGGTTCCCCCCTGTGCAGGGATTGGAGATAAGGTCTAGGTTCCGATGACTGAAAACCCAGGTTGTGAATGGATGATGGCCTAAGGCATTGGCGTGTCCAATGTGCTGGGTGTGCAGCCAGCTGTGTCAGTGTCTGTTGGAAGGTCTGGGCTCAGGATATTTGCGACAGAGCATCAGTGTTTAAGGTAGCCTATGCAATTGGGGTGTTGCCGAGGGCCAAGCAGTTTGATCCTCAGTTGGGGTTTCTGGGCAGCACCATAGACAATGTTTTTCTCCTGGGAGGCAGGCAGAGTGCTTTATTGTGGCCCCAGAATTCCCAGGAGGGAGGGTTTGTGGGCCAGGAGTGTGAGGACGGAAGTCTGAGAAGACAAGCTAGGGTGAGGATTGGAGCCAAGGGCAGAGCAGGCCCACTCTGCAGAGGCTGAATCAAAATCTCCTGCATCTGAAGTCAGGCAGAGGATCAGACGTTGGCTGAGGCTGGAGTATGTGTCCATGATGGCACCTTCATGAAGCGGGGGCCTCATGAGGCCAAGGGAGTTTTCCCACGCTGAGTTTGGGCTTGCCCCAAACCACAAGGTTTCCTTCTGCGGGACATTCGAGTCCTGTTGCATGGCTCCAGGACATACCATACGGAAGGACTGGATAGCAGGGTTCGAAGGATGGATCCCTGTCCTGCATGCCTCGCATTCCCATTGGCCATTAGCGACAAGATATATTTGATCTTCTGCCTCTGGGCCACGCTACCCAGGGGGCTGAGTTGAAATGGCATCTCCTGAGGATGCGTCATAATGTGCGTTTGGGTCTATGGAGACCTTGGAATGTGCTGGTTGTTCAGTGGCCCTGCGGAACTCTCCTACCTGAAGGGTTTGATACATCCCAGTAAGAAAGCTTCCCATGTGGAGACGAGAGAGGTTTGGTTGGGTGCCTCAGAAAATCCCCGTGTGCTGTTCTACGAAAACAGTCCTCTGAGGACGGACACATTGAAACCAAAGCTAAGGTTCAGATTAGGGCCTGGGGACTGTCCATTTCAACCTTCTGTCTCTGGGGACACTGTCTGAGAGTCTAAGTGGAGATAGTTGCACCGCTGGTGTCAGAGAGCCCCCTTTAGCCCCGGGGCCTACACTATTGATGGCCTCAGGAACCTTGGAGCTTTTCCCTAACCTCTAGGGTTGAGGTCAATGGATTGGGCACACTTTACTTGCAGAGAGCAGGCACAATCTTTCGCTGTGGCTCCAGAGGCCCTAGCCTGGAAGTTGTGTGGGTCCAGGCTGTGGGCACAGAAGACTGAAAACAGAAACTCAGCTTATGTGTGGCGCCTAGGGTATGGCAGGCCGGATGTACAGCCCGAGAGGGAGCTCCTGGGCCTCTGAAACAAGGGCGAGTGGGAGGCGTTCCTTCGGGCTTTTGTCTCCGGATGTTGTATCCGGAATAGCCGTGGATTGGAGGGGTGGCCTCAGGGACTGTGGACGAGTATCCCTCTCTGGGGATTATTCCCAGCTCCCAAGAGTTTGGGGTCATTTTGTGGAAAGGGTGGAGTCGTGTTGTCTGGCTCATGTGTCTCTCCAAGAAAGGGATTCCAGAGCAGAGACCCAGGTACGGGAGGGGCGACTGGAAAACTCAAACACTGGTGAGGATTGGGTGCATAGGGGCTTGGCAAGCCCCATATGCGGGCTCTTGGTCCTGGCCCTGACAGGACTTTCTTTGACATTGGGTTCATGATGAGAGTCACAGTGTGAATTTGTTCCCAAGCAGCACTCAAGTTTGGGCGTGGCATCAGGGGCCATGAAGGTTTCTCCCACCCTGAAGGTGTGACTCCATGCCAAGAGCAAGCTTTACAGCCACGGGGAAGGAGGAGTTCTGTGTTGTGCTTGCGATACCCAGCTGTGTGGTGAATTGATATAATATCTAGGTTCAGATATCTGAAAACCAAGGTTAGGAAGAGGTGATGGCATAAGACCATGGCGTGTCCGAAGTTCTGGGTGTGCGGCCAGCTGTCTCAATGTCTGTCAGGACGTCTGGCTTCAGGCTGTGTCAGACAGAGCATGAGCTCCCCTAGCAGCCTATCCAGTTCGGGTACAGTCGAGGTCCAAGCAGGTTGATCCTCATCTGAGTTTTCTGGAGAGCCCCACAGGGAAACGTTTTTCTTCCGTTGGGCAGACCCTGGGATGGGTTGTGGTTCTGGAGTTCCTAGTCCGGAGGGCTTGTTTGCCAGGAGTGTGAGGAAGGAAGTCTGAAAACACAAGCTAGCGTGAGGTTTGGGACCGAGGTACGGCAGGCCCACTCTGCAGAGGCTGAATCGAGATCTCCTGCACTGAGGTCATGTCAACTATGATTCGTGCCTCAGGCAAGAGTTTTTGACCAATATGGCCACTTCTTGAAGGGTGTGGTGTCTTCAGGAGGCCAGGGAGGTTTGCCTACGATGGTATTTGTGAACTACTCCAAACCTCAAGATTTCCTTCTCCACGACAGTCGAGTCCTATTGGATGGTTCCAGGAGGCCCAATACGGAAAGACTCGAGAGCATGTTTCTAAGCATGGATGCCTGGGAATGCAACCTCATATTCCCACTCTTTAGTCAGGACAAGGCAGGCTCAATCTGCGGGCGCCTGGGTGAGCTACCCAGAGGGGAGAGTTGAAATGGAATCTCCTGAAGATGAGTCCTACTGTGGCTTGGTGGCCTGGGAGAACTTGGCATGTGGAGGTGGCTCAGGGACTCTGCAGGATTCTCCAAGCTGAGGTGTTTGACACGGCTCCAACAAGGAAGCTTCCCATGTGGAGACCAGAGGAGTTCTGTTTAGTGCCTCAGGAAAGCCCCATGTCCTGTTCTTCGAACCAAAGCCACTGAGGAGTGACACCTGGAAACCAAAGCAAGAGTTGAGATTAGGGCGTAAGGGCCTGTCCGGCTCAACCTTCTATCTCTGTTGACATCTGTGTGCTTGCCTTCGTGGAGGTAGCTGCTCAGCTTGTGTCCGAAGGCCCCTGTGTGTACAGGGAGGCTCCCGGTAGTGGGATGTCCTCGGGGGCCTTGAGGTTTCTCATATTCTAGAGGTGTGTGGCCAAAGGAATGGACAGAGTTTCCCAGGAGAGAGCAGGCACGGTCCTGTGGTATGGCTCCAGAGGACCCATCCTAGAGGCTGTGTTTGCCAGGGCTGTGGGGACAGATGTCTGAAAAAGCAAACTTGGCTCTGGTAGGGGCCAAGGTAATGGCAGGCCTGATGTCCAGTCCGAGAGGGGAGATCCTCTGGATATCAAAGGAGGGCAAGTGGGAGGCAGTCGCTCAGGCTTTTGTCTCTAGGTGTTGCGTTCACAGTGGCCGTTCAGGGTAGGGGTTGCTTCAGGGGCCGAGGAAGAGCCTTCCTCTCGGGGGATTGTCCAAGCTCCCAAGTGTTTGGGTTCATTCTGTGGGAAGGGAAGAGTACTGTTTTCTGCCACAGGGGACCCCCAAGGAGAGGGCCTCTAGAGCACAGCAGTGTGTTCCCTCAACTGGAATACAGACCATCTAGTTAGTCCTGGGTGCCTATGGGCATGGCAAGCCACATATGCGGCCTCTTGGTCCAGTCACTGAGAGGCGTTACTTGAATAAGGTACTCACGCTGAGGTTCATCATGTGTGTTTGTGCCCAAGGCGGCCCTCACGCATGGGCGTGGCCTCATGAGCCATGCCGTTTTCTCCTACACTGAAGGTTTGACTCACTGCCAGCAGCAAGGTATCTTGCAATGGGGAAGGATGGGTTCTGACTTGTGCATCAGGTTCCCCCCTGTGCAGGGATTGGAGATAAGGTCTAGGTTCCGATGACTGAAAACCCAGGTTGGGAATGGATGGTGGCCTAAGGCAGTGGCGGGTCCAATGTGCTGGGTGTGCAGCCAGCTGTGTCGGTGTCTGTTGGAAGGTCTGGGCTCAGGCTATTTGCGACAGAGCATCACTATTTAAGGTAGCCTATGCAATTGGGGTGTTGCTGAGGGCCAAGCAGTTTGATCCTCATTTGGGGTTTCTGGGCAGCAACATAGACAATGTTTTTCACCTGGGAGGCAGACAGAGTGCTTCATTCTGCCCCAGAATTCGCAGGAGGGAGGGTTTGTGGGCCAGGAGTGTGAGGACGGTAGTCTGAGAACAAAAGCTAGGGTGAGGATTGGAGCCAAGGGCAGAGCAGGTCGACTCTGCAGAGGCTGAATCCAAATCTCCTGCATCTGAAGTCAGGCTGAGGATGAGACGTTGGCTGAGGCTGGAGTATGTGTCCGTGATGGCAACTTCATGATGCGGGGGCCTCATGAGGCCAAGGAAGTTTTCCCACCTTGAGTTTGGAGGTTGCCTCGAACCACATGGTTTCCATCTGCGGGACATTCGAGTCCTGTTGGATGGCTCCAGGACATACCATACGGAAGGACTGGAGAGCGGGATTCGAAGGATGGATCCCTGTACAGCATGCCTCGCATTCCCATTGGCCATTAGCGACAAGATATGTTTGATCTGCTGCCTCTGGGGCACGCTACCCAGGGGGCTGAGTTGAAATGGCCTCTCCTGAGGATGCGACATAATGTGCATTTGGGACCATGGAGACCTTGGTATGTGCTGGTTGTTCAGTGGCTCTGCGGAACTGTCCTACTTGAAGGGTTTGATACATCCCCAGTAAGAATCCTGCCAATGTGGAGACGAGAGAGGTTTGGTTTGGTGCCTCAGAAAAGCCCCGTGTGCTGGTCTACGAAAACAGTCCTCTGAGGACGGACACATGGAAACCAAAGCTAAGGTTCAGATTAGGGCCTGGGGGCCTGTCCATTTCAACCTTCTGTCTCTGGGGACACTGTCTGAGAGTCTAAGTGGAGATAGTTGCTCCGCTGGTGTAAGAGAGCCCCTCTTAGTCCAGGGTGGCCTACACTATTGATGGCCTCAGGGGCCTTGGAGCTTATCCCTAACCTGAAGGGTTGTGGTCAATGGATTGGGCACACTTTCCTTGGAGAGGGCAGGCACAATCTTTCGCTGTGGCTCTAGAGGCCCTAGCCTGGAGGTTGTATGGGTCTAGGCTCTGGGCACAGAAGTCTGAAAACACAAACTCAGCTTATGAGTGGCGCCTGGGGTATGGCAGGCCGGATGTAAAGCCCGAGAGGGAGCTCCTGGGCTTCTGAGACAGGGCGGGTGGGAGGCGTTCCTTCAGGCTTTTGTCTCTGGATGTTGTGTCTGGGATAGCCGTGGATTGGAGGAGTGGTCTCAGGGACTGTGGACGAGTGTCCCTCTCTGGGGATTTGTCCCAGCTCCCAAGAGTTTGGGGTCATTTTGTGGGAAGGGTGGAGTCGTGTTGTCTGGCTCATGTGTCTCTCCAAGAAAGGTATTCCAGAACAGAGCCCCAGGTACGGGCGGGGCTACTGGAAAACTCAAACACTGGTGAGGATTGGGTGCATAGGGGCTTGGCAAGCCCCATATTTGGGCTCTTGGTCCAGGCGCTGACAGGCCTTTTTTTGATATTGGGCTCATGCTGAGGGTCACAGTGTGAAATTGGGCCCAAGCAGCACTCAAGTTTGGGCGTGGCATCAGGGGCTATGAAGGTTTCTCCCACCCTGAAGGTGTGACTCCATGCCAAGAGCAAGCTTTACAGCCACGGGGAAGGAGGAGTTCTGTGTTGTGCTTGCGATACCCAGCTGTGTGGAGAATTGATATAATGTCTAGGTTCAGATATCTGAAAGCCAAGGTTAGGAAGTGGTGATGGCATAAGACAATGGCGTTTCTGAAGTGCTGGGTGTGTGGCCAGCTGTCTCCTTGTCTGTCTGGACGTCTGGCTTCAGGCTGTGTCAGACAGAGCATGAGTGCCCAGAGCAGCCTATCCAGTTCGGGTACCGTCGAGGCCCGAGCAGGTTGATCCTCATCTGGGTTTTCAGGAGAGAGCCCCACAGGGAAACGTTTTTCTTCCATTGGGCAGACCCTGGGCTGGATTGGGGTTCTGGAATTCCTAGTCCGGAGGGCTTTTTTGCCAGGAGTGTGAAGAAGGAAGTCTGAAAACACAAGCTAGCGTGAGGTTTGGGACCGTGGGCACGGCAGGCCCACTCTGCCGAGGCTGAATCGAGATCTCCTGCACTGAGGTCATGTCAACTATGAGAGGTGTTTCAGGATAGAGTTTTTGTCCAGTATGGCCTCTTCCTGAAGGGTGTGGGGGCTTCATGAGGCCAGGGAGGTTTGCCTACGATGGGATTTGTGAACTACTCCAAACCTCAAGGTTTCCTTCTGCACGACAGTCGAGTGCTATTGGATGGTTTCAGGAGGCCCCATACGGAAAGACTGGAGAGCATGTGTCTAAGCATGGATGCCTGGGAACGCAACCTCATATTCCCACTCTTTAGTCAGGACAAGGCAGGATCAATCTGCGGCGCCTGGGTGAGCTACCCAGAGGGGAGAGTTGAAATGGACTTTCCTGAAGATGAGTCCTACTGTGGCTTGGTGGCATGGGAGACCTTGTAATATGGAGGTGGCTCAGGGACTCTGCAGGATTCTCCACGCTGAGGTGTTTGACACGGCTCCAACTAGGAAGCTTCCCATGTGGAGACGAGAGGAGTTCTGTTCAGTGCCTCAGGAAAGCCCCATATCCTGTTCTTCATACCAAAGCCTCTGAGGAGTGACACCTGGAAACCAATGCAAGAGTTGAGATTAGGGCCTAAGGGCCTGTCCGGCTCAACCTTCTATCTCTGTTGACATCTGTGTGCATGCCTTGGTGGAGGTAGCAGCTCAGCTTGTGTCTGAAGGCCCCTGTGTGTACAAGGAGGCTCCCGGTAGTGGTATGTCCTCGGGGACCTTGAGGTTTCTCATATTCTGTAGGTGTGTCCAATGGAATGGACAGAGTTTCCCAGGAGAGAACAGGCACGGTCCTGTGGTATGGCTCCAGAGGACTCAGCCTAGAGGCTGTGTTTGCCAGGGCTGTGGGGACAGATGTCTGAAAAAGCAAACTTGGCTCAGGTAGGTGCCAAGGTAATGGCAGGCCTGATCTCCAGTCCGAGAGGGGAGATCCTCTGGATATCAAAGGAGGGCAAGTGGGAGGCAGTCGCTCAGGTTTTTGTCTCTGGGTGTTGCGTTCACAGTGGCCGTTCAGGGTAGGGGTTGCTTCAGGGGCCGAGGAAGAGCCTTCCTCTCAGTGTGTTTGTCCAATCTCCCAAGTGTTTGGGTTCATTCTGTGGGAAGGGAGGAGTACTGTTTTCTGCCACAGGGGACCCTCCAGCAGAGGGACTCTAGAGCACAGCATTGGGTTCCCTCAACTGGAATACACACCATCTAGTTAGTCCTGGGTGCCTATGGGCATGGCAAACCACATATGCGGGCTCTTGGTCCTGTCACTGAGAGTCGTTACTTGAATAAGGTACTCACGCTGAGGGTCACAATGTGTTTTTGTGCCCAAGGCGGCCTTCTCACATGGGCTTGGCCTCATGGGCCATGCCGTTTTCTCCTACACTGAAGGTTTGACTCACTGCCAGCAGCTAGGTTTCTTGCCATGGGGAAGGAGGTGTTCTGACTTGTGCATCATGTTTCCCCCTGTCCAGGGATTGGAGATAAGGTCTAGTTTCCGATGACTGAAAACCCAGGTTGGGAATGCATGGTGGCCTAAGGCAGTGGTGGGTCCAATGTGCTGGGTGTGCAGCCAGCTGTGTCGGTGTCTGTTGGAAGGTCTGGGCTCAGGCTATTTGCGACAGAGCATCAGTGTTTAAGGTAGCCTATGCAATTGGGGTGTTGCCGAGGGCCAAGCAGTTTGATCCTCATTTGGGGTTTCTGGGCAGCAGCATAGACAATGTTTTTCTCCTGGGAGGCAGGCAGAGTGCTTCATTGTGGCCCCAGAATTCCCAGTAGGGAGGGTTTGTGGGCCAGGAGTGTGAGGAAGGAAGACTGAAAACACAAGCTAGGGTGAGGATTGAAGCCAAGGGCAGAGCAGGCCCACTGTGCAGAGGCTAAATCAAATTCTTCTGCATCTGAAGTCAGGCTGAGGATCAGACGTTGGCTGAGGCTGGAGTATGTGTCCATGATGGCACCTTCATGATGCGGGACCTCATGGGCCAAGGAAGTTTTCCCATGCTGCTTTTGCAGATTGCCCAAAACCACAAGGTTTCCTTCTGCGGGACATTCGAGTCCTGTTGCATGGCTCCAGGACATACCATAAGGAAGGACTGGAGAGCAGGGTTCGAAGGATGGATACCTGTCCAGCATGCCTCGCATTCCAATTGGCCATTTGTCACAAGATATGTTTGATCTGCTGCCTCTGGGGCACGCTACCCAGGGGGCTGAGTTGAAATGGCCTCTCCTGAGGATGCGACATAATGTGCGTTTGGGACCATGGAGACCATGGTATGTGCTGGTTGTTCAGTGGCCCTGCGGAACTGTCCTACTTGAAGGGTTTGATACATCCCCAGTAAGAAAGCTCCCCATGTGGAGACGAGAGAGGTTTAGTTTGGTGCCTAAGAAAAGCCCCGTGTGCTGGTCTACGAAAACAGTCCTCTGAGGACGGACACATGGAAACCAAAGCTAAGGTTCAGATTAGGGCCTGGGACCTGTCCATTTCAACCTTCTGTCTCTGGGGACACTGTCTGAGAGTCTAAGAGGAGATAGTTGCTCCGCTGGTGTCAGAGAGCCCCTCTTAGTCCAGGGTGGCCTACAATATTGATGGCCTCAGGGGCCTTGGAGCTTTTCCCTAACCTGTAGGGTTGTGGTCAATGGATTGGGCACACTTTCCTTGGAGAGGGCAGGCACAATCTTTCGCTGTGGCTCTAGAGGCCCTAGCCAGGAGGTTGTGTGGGTCTAGGCTGTGGGCACAGAAGTCTGAAAACACAAACTCAGCTTATGAGTGGTGCCTGGGGTATGGCAGGCCGGATGTACAGCCCGAGAGGGAGCTCCTGGGCTTCTGAAACAGGGCGAGTGGGAGGCGTTCCTTCAGGCTTTTGTCTCTGGATGTTGTGTCCGGGATAGCCGTGGATTGGAGGAGTGGCCTTAGGGACTGTGGACGAGTGTCCCTCTCTGGGGATTTGTCCCAGCTCCCAAGAGTTTGGGGTCATTTTGAGGGAAGGGTGGAGTCGTGTTGTCTGGCTCATGTGTCTCTCCAAGAAAGGTATTCCAGAACAGAGCCCCAGGTACGGGCGGGGCTACTGGAAAACTCAAACACTGGTGAGGATTGGGTGCATAGGGGCTTGGCAAGCCCCATATGAGGGCTCTTGGTCAAGGCCCTGACAGGTTTTTTTTGATATGGGGCTCATGCTGAGGGTCACAGTGTGAATTTGGGCCCAAGCAGCACTCAAGTTTGGGCGTGGCATCAGGGGCCATGAAGGTTTCTCCCACCCTGAAGGTGTGACTCCATGCCAAGAGCAAGCTTTACAGCCACGGGGAAGGAGGAGTTCTGTGTTGTGCTTGCGATACCCAGCTGTGTGGAAAATTGATATAATGTCTAGGTTCAGATATCTGAAATCCAAGGTTAGGAAGTGGTGATGGCATAAGACCATGGCGTTTCTGAAGTGCTGGGTGTGTGGCCAGCTGTCTCCTTGTCTGTCTGGACGTCTGGCTTCAGGCTGTGTCAGACAGAGCATGAGTGTCCAGAGCAGCCTATCCTGCTCGGGTACCGTCGAGGCCTGTGCAGGTTGATCCTCATCTGGGTTTTCTGGTGAGAGCCCACAGGGAAACGTTTTTCTTCCGTTGGGCAGACACTGGGCTGGGTTGTGGTTCTGGAGTTCCTAGCCCGGAGGGCTTGTTTGCCAGGAGTGTGAGGAAGTAAGTCTGAAAACACAAGCTAGTGTGAGGTTTGGGACCGAGGGCACGGCAGGCCCACTCTGCAGAGGCTGAATCGAGATCTCCTGCACTGAGGTCACGTCAACTATGAGACATGCCTCAGGCTAGAGTTTTTGTCCAGCATGAATTCTTCCTGAACGGTGTGGGGGTTTCATGAGGCCAGGGAGGTTTGCCTACTATGGGATTTGTGAACTACTCCAAACCTCAAGGTTTTCTTCTGCACGACAGTCGAGTGCTATTGGATGGTTCCAGGAGGCCCAATACGGAAAGACTCGAGAGCATGTGTCTAAGCATGGATGCCTGGGAACGCAACCTCATATTCCCACTCTTTAGTCAGGACAAAGCAGGCTCAATCTCCGGGCGCCTGGGTGAGCTACCCAGAGGGGAGAGTTGAAATGGACTCTCCTGAAGATGAGTCCTACTGTGGCTTGGTGGCCTGGGAGACCTTGGCATGTGGAGGTGGCTCAGGGACTCTGCAGGATTCTCCACCCTGAGTTGTTTGACACGGCTCCAACAAGGAAGCTTCCCATGTGGAGACCAGAGGAGTTCTGTTCAGTGCCTCAGGAAAGCCCCATATCCTGTTCTTCGTACCAAAGCCTCTGAGGAGTGACACCTGGAAACCAAAGCAAGAGTTGAGATTAGGGCCTAAGGGCCTGTCCGGCTCAACCTTCTATCTCTGTTGACATCTGTGTGCATGCCTTCGTGGAGGTAGCTGCTCAGCTGTGTCCGAAGGCCCCTGTGTGTACAGGGAGGCTCCCGGTAGTGGGATGCCCTCGGGGGCCTTGAGGTTTCTCATATTCTGGAGGTGTGTGGCCAAAGCAATGGACACAGTTTCCCAGGAGAGAGCAGGCACGGTCCTGTGGTATGGCTCCAGAGGACTCAGCCTAGAGGCTGTGTTTGCCAGGGCTGTGGGGACAGATGTCTGAAAAAGCAAACTTGGCTCAGTTAGGTGCCAAGGTAATGGCAGGCCTTATCTCCAGTCCGAGAGGGGAGATCCTCTGGATATCAAAGGAGGGCAAGTGGGAGGCAGTCGCTCAGGCTTTTGTCTCTGGGTGTTGCGTTCACAGTGGCCGTTCAGGGTAGGGGTTGCTTCAGGGGCCGAGGAAGAGCCTTCCTCTCAGTGTGTTTGTCCAATCTCCCAAGTGTTTGGGTTCATTCTGTGGGAAGGGAGGAGTACTGTTTTCTGCCACAGGGGACCCTCCAGCAGAGGGACTCTAGAGCACAGCATTGGGTTCCCTCAACTGGAATACACACCATCTAGTTAGTCCTGGGTGCCTATGGGCATGGCAAACCACATATGCGGGCTCTTGGTCCTGTCACTGAGAGGCGTTACTTGAATAAGGTACTCACGCTGAGGTTCATCATGTGTGTTTGTGCCCAAGGCGGCCCTCACGCATGGGCGTGGCCTCATGAGCCATGCCGTTTTCTCCTACACTGAAGGTTTGACTCACTGCCAGCAGCAAGGTTTCTTGCCATGGGGAAGGAGGGGTTCTGACTTGTGCATCATGTTTCCCCCTGTGCAGGGATTGGAGATAAAGTCTAGGTTCCGATGACTGAAAACCCAGGTTGGGAATGGATGGTGGCCTAAGGCAGTGGCGGGTCCAATGTGCTGGGTGTGCAGCCAGCTGTGTCGGTGTCTGTTGGAAGGTCTGGGCTCAGGCTATTTGCGACAGAGCATCAGTGTTTAAGGTAGCCTATGCAATTGGGGTGTTGCCGAGGGCCAAGCAGTTTGATCCTAATTTGTGGTTTCTGGGCAGCACCATAGACAATGTTTTTCTCCTGGGAGGCAGGTAGAGTGCTTCATTGTGGCTTCACAATTCCAAGTAGGGAGGGTTTGTGGGCCAGGAGTGTGAGGACGGAAGATTGAAAACACAAGCTAGGGTGAGGATTGGAGCCAAGGGCAGAGCAGGCCCACTCTGCAGAGGCTGAATCAAATTCTCCTGCATCTGAAGTCAGGCTGAGGATCAGACGTTGGCTGAGGCTGGAGTATGTGTCCATGATGGCAACTTCATGAAGCGGGGGCCTCATGGGCCAAGGAAGTTTTCCCTTGCTGCTTTTGCAGGTTGCCCCAAACCACAAGGTTTCCTTCTGCGGGACATTCGAGTCCTGTTGCATGGCTCCAGGACATACCATACGGAAGGACTGGAGAGCAGGGTTCGAAGGATGGATACCTGTCCAGCATGCCTCGCATTCCCATTGGCCATTTGCCACAAGATATGTTTGATCTGCTGCCTCTGGGGCACGCTACCCAGGGGGCTGAGTTGAAATGGCCTCTCCTGAGGATGCGTCATAATGTGCGTTTGGGACCATGGAGACCTGGGTATGTGCTGGTTGTTCAGTGGCCCTGCGGAACTGTCCTACTTGAAGGGTTTGATACATCCCCAGTAAGAAAGCTCCCCATGTGGAGACGAGAGAGGTTTAGTTTGGTGCCTCAGAAAAGCCCCGTGTGCTGGTCTACGAAAACAGTCCTCTGAGGACGGACACATGGAAACCAAAGCTAAGGTTCAGATTAGGGCCTGGGGGCCTGTCCATTTCAACCTTCTGTCTCTGGGGACACTGTCTGAGAGTCTAAGTGGAGATAGTTGCTCCGCTGGTGTAAGAGAGCCCCTCTTAGTCCAGGGTGGCCTACACTATTGATGGCCTCAGGGGCCTTGGAGGTTTTCCCTAACCTGTAGGGTTGTGGTCAATGGATTGGGCACACTTTCCTTGGAGAGGTCAGGCACAATCTTTCGCTGTGGCTCTAGAGGCCCTACCCTGGAGGTTGTGTGGGACTAGGCTCTGGGCACAGAAGTCTGAAAACACAAACTCAGCTTATGAGTGGTGCCTGGGGTATGGCAGGCCGGATGTACAGCCCGAGAGGGAGCTCCTGGGCTTCTGAAACAGGGCGAGTGGGAGGCGTTCCTTCAGGCTTTTGTCTCTGGATGTTGTGTCCGGGATAGCCGTGGATTGGAGGAGTGGCCTCAGGGACTGTGGACGAGTGTCCCTCTCTGGGGATTTGTCCCAGCTCCCAAGAGTTTGGGATCATTTTGTGGGAAGGGTGGAGTCGTGTTGTCTGGCTCATGTGTCTCTCCAAGAAAGGTA
Source organism: Mustela nivalis (assembly GCF_964662115.1). Lineage (NCBI taxonomy): Eukaryota > Metazoa > Chordata > Mammalia > Carnivora > Mustelidae > Mustela > Mustela nivalis. The sequence goes on along the minus strand of NW_028136552.1, from coordinate 2,216,088 downwards.
TTCCAGAACAGAGCCCCAGGTACGGGCGGGGCGACTGGAAAACTCAAACACTGGTGAGGATTGGGTGCATAGGGGCTTGGCAAGCCCCATATTTGGGCTATTGGTCCAGGCCCTGACAGGCCTTTCTTTGATATGGGGCTCATGCTGAGGGTCACAGTGTGAATTTGTTCCCAAGCAGCACTCTAGTTTGAACATGGCATCAGTGGCCATGAAGGTTTCTCCCACCCTGAAGGTGTGACTCCATGCCAAGAGCAAGCTTTACAGCCACGGGGAAGGAGGAGTTCTGTGTTGTGCTTGTGATACCCAGCTGTGTGGAGGATTGATATAATGTCTAGGTTCAGATATCTGAAAACCAAGGTTAGGAAGACGTGACGGCATAAGACCATGGCGTGTCTGAAGTGCTGTGTGTGCGGCCAGCTGTCTCCTTTTCTTTTGGACGTCTGGCTTCAGGCTGTGTCAGAAAGAGCATGAGTGCCCAGAGCAGCCTATCCATTTCGGGTACCGTCGAGGCCTGAGCAGGTTGATCCTCATCTGGGTTTTCTGGAGAGCCCCAGGGACAAGTTTTCTTCCGTTGGGCAGAACCTGGGCTGGGTTGTGGTTCAGGAGTTCCTAGTCCGGAGGGCTTGTTTGCCAGGAATGTGAGGAAGGAAGTCTGAAAAGAAAAGCTAGCGTGAGGTTTGGGACCGAGGGCACGGCAGGCCCACTCTGCAGAGGCTGAATCGAGATCTCCTGCACTGAGGTCATGTCAACTATGAGACGTGTTTCAGGCTAGATTTTTTGTCCAGCATGGCCTCTTCCTGAAGGGTGTGTGGGTTTCATGAGGCCAGGGAGGTTTGCCTACAATGGGATTTGTGAACTACTCCAAAACTCAAGGTTTCCTTCTGCACGACAGTCGAGTCCAATTGGATGGTTCCAGGAGGCCCCATACGGAAAGACTCGAGAGCAGGTGTCTAAGCATGGATGCCTGGGAACGCAACGTCATATTCCCACTCTTTAGTCAGGACAAGGCAGGCTCAATCTTCAGGCTCCTCGGTGAGCTACCAAGAGGGGAGAGTTGAATGGACTCTCCTGAAGATGAGTCCTACTGCGGCTTGGTGGCCTGGGAGTCTTGAAATGTGGAGGTGGCTTAGGGTCTCTGCAGGATTCTCCAACCTGAGGAGTTTGACACGGGTTTAACAAGGAAGCTTCCCATGTGGAGACGAGAGGAGTTCTGTTCAGTGCCTCAGGATAGCCGCATATCCTGTTTCGAACCAAAGCCTCTGAGGAGTGAGACCTGGAAACCAAAGCAAGAGTTGAGATTAGGGCGTAAGGGCCTGTCCGGCTCAACCTTCTATCTCTGTTGACATCTGTGTGCTTGCCTTCGTGGAGGTAGCTGCTCAGCTTGTATCCGAAGGCCCCTGTGTGTCCAGGGGGGCTCCCGGTAGTGGGTTGTCCTCGGGGGCCTTGAGGATTCTCATATTCTGGAGGTGTGTGGCCAAAGCAATGGACACAGTTTTTTCAGGAGAAAGCAGGCACGGTCCTGTGGTATGGCTCCAGAGTACGAAGCCTAGAAGCTGTGTATGCCAGGGCTGTGGGGACAGATGTCTGAAAAAGCAAACTTGGCTCAGCTAGGGGCCAAGGTAATGGCAGGTCTGATCTCCAGTCCGTGAGGGGAGATCCTATGGATATTCATGGAGGGCAAGTGGGAGGCAGTCGCTCAGGCTTTTGTCTCTGGGTGTTGCGTTCAGAGAGGGCGTTCAGGGTAGGGGTTGCCTCATGGGACGAGGATGAGCCTTCCTCTCAGGGGGATGGTCCAAGCTCCCAAGTTGTCGGGTTCATTCTGTGGGAAGGTAAGATTACTGTTTTCTGCCACAAGGTACCCCCCAATAGAGGGAATCTAGAGCACAGCAGTGGGTTCCCCTACCTGGAATACACAACATCTATTTAGTCCTTGGTGCCTATGGGCATGGCAAGCCACATATGCGGGCTCTTGGTCCTGTCACTGAGAGGCGTTACTTGAATATGGTACTCACGCTGAGGATCACCATGTGTGTTTGTGCCCAAGGCGGCCCTCACACATGGGCGTGGCCTCATGGGCCATGCCGTTTTCTCCTACACTGAAGGTATGACTCAATGCCAGCAGCAAAGTTTCTTGCCATGGGGAAGGAGGGTTTCTGACTTGTGCATCAGGTTCCCCCCTGTGCAGGGATTGGAGATAAGGTCTAGGTTCCGATGACTGAAAACCCAGGTTAAGAATGGACGGTGGCCTAAGGCAGTGGCGGGTCCAATGTGCTGGGTGTGCAGCCAGCTGTGTCGGTGTCTGTTGGAAGGTCTGGGCTCAGGCTATTTGCGACAGAGCATCAGTGTTTAAGGTAGCCTATGCAATTGGGGTGTTGCCGAGGGCCAAGCAGTTTGATCCTCATTTGTGGTTTCTGGGCAGCACCATAGACAATGTTTTTCTCCTGGGAGGCAGGCAGAGTTCTGCATTGTGGCCCCAGAATTCCCAGGAGGGAGAGTTTGTGGGCCAGGAGTGTGAGGACGGTAGTCTGAGAACAAAAGCTAGGGTGAGGATTGGAGCCAAGGGCAGAGCAGGTCGACTCTGCAGAGGCTGAATCCAAATCTCCTGCATCTGAAGTCAGGCTGAGGATCAGACGTTGGCTGAGGCTGGAGTATGTGTCCGTGATGGCACCTTCATGATGCGGGGGCCTCATGAGGCCAAGGAAGTTTTCCCACCTTGAGTTTGGAGGTTGCCCCGAACCACAAGGTTTCCTTCTGCGGGACATTCGAGTCCTGTTGCATGGCTCCAGGACATACCATACGGAAGGACTGGAGAGCAGGGTTCGAAGGATGGATCCCTGTCCAGCATGCCTCGCATTTCCATTGGCCATTAGCCATAATATATGTTTGATCTACTGCCTCTGGGGCACGCTACCCAGGGGACTGAGTTGAAATGGCCTCTCCTGAGGATGCGTCATAATGTGCGTTTGGGTCCTTGGAGACCTTGGAATGTGCTGGTTGTTCAGTGGCCCTGCGGAACTCTCCTACCTGAAGGGTTTGATACATCCCCAGTAAGTAAGCTCCCCATGTGGAGACGAGAGAGGATTGGTTTGGTGGTTAAGAAAAGCCTCGTGTGCTGGTCTTCGAAAACAGTCCTCTGACGACGGACACATAGAAACCAAAGCTAAGGTCCAGATTAGAGACTGGGGGCCTGTCCATTTCAACCTTGTGTCTCTGGGGACACTGTCTGAGAGTCTAAGTGGAGATAGTTGCTCCGCTGGTGTCAGAGAGCCCCTCTTAGTCCAGGGTGGCCTACACTATTGATGGCCTCAGGGGCCTTGGAGCTTTTCCCTAACCTGTAGGGTTGTGATCAATGAATTGGGCACACTTTCCTTGGAGAGGTCAGGCACAATCTGTCGCTGTGGCTCCAGAGGCCCTAGCCTGGAGGTTGTGTGGGTCCAGGCTGTGGGCACAGAAGTATGAAAACACAAACTCAGCTGATGAGTGGCGCCTAGGGTATGGCAGGCCGGATGTACAGCCCGAGAGGGAGCTCCTGGGCTTCTGAAACAAGGGCGAGTGGGAGGCGTTCCTCAGGCTTTTGTCTCTGGATGTTGTGTCCGGGATAGCCGTGGATTGGAGGGGTGGCCTCAGGGACTGTGAACGAGTATCACTCTCTGGGTATTTGTCCCAGCTCCCAAGAGTTTGGGGTCATTTTGTGGGAAGGGTGGAGTCGTGTTACCTGGCTCATGTGTCTCTCCAAGAAAGGGATTCCAGAACCGACCCCCAGGTACGGGAGGGGCGACTGGAAAACTCAAACACTGGTGAGGATTGGGTGCATAGGGGCTTGGCAAGCCCCATATGCGGGCTCTTGGTCCAGGCCCTGACAGGCCTTTCTTTGACATGGGGCTCATGCTGAGGGTCACAGTGTGAATTTGTGCCCAAGCAGCACTCAAGTTTGGGCGTGGCATCAGGGGCCATGAAGGTTTCTCCCACCCTGAAGATGACTCCATGCCAAGAGAAAGCTTTACAGCCATGGGGAAGGAGGAGTTCTGTTTTGTGCTTGCGATACCCAGCTGTGTGGAGAATTGATATAATGTCTAGGTTCAGATATCTGAAAACCAAGGTTAAAAAAAGGTGACGGCATAAGACCATGGCGTGTCTGAAGTGCTGTGTGTGCGGCCAGCTGTCTCCTTGTCTGTCTGGACGTCTGGCTTCAGGCTGTGTCAGACAGAGCATGAATGCCCAGAGCAGCCTATCCAGTTCGGGTACCGTCGAGGCCCGAGCAGGTTGATCCTCATCTGGGTTTTCTGGAGAGAGTCCCACAGGGAAACGTTTTTCTTCCATTGGGCAGACCCTGGGCTGCGTTGTGGTTTTGGAGTTTCTAGTCCGGAGGGCTTTTTTGCCAGGAGTGTGAGGAAGGAAGTCTAAAAACACAAGCTAGCGTGACGTTTGGGACCGTGGGCACGGCAGGCCCACTCTGCAGAGGCTGAATCGAGGTCTCCTGCACTGAGGTCATGTCAACTATGAGAGGTGTTTCAGGCTAGAGTTTTTGTCCAGCATGTCCTCTTCCTGAAGGGTGTGGGGGCTTCATGAGGCCATGGAGGTTTGCCTACGATGGGATTTGTGAACTACTCCAAACCTCAAGGTTTCCTTCTGCACGACAGTCGAGAGCTATTGGATGGTTCCAGGAGGCCCCATACGGAAAGACTCGAGAGCATGTGTCTAAGCATGGATGCCTGGGAACGCCACCTCATATTCCCACTCTTTAGGTAGGACAAGGCAGGCTCAATCTGCGGGCGCCTGGGTGAGCTACCCAGAGGGGAGAGTTGAAATGGACTCTCCTGAAGATGAGGCCTACTGTGGCTTGGTGGCCTGGGAGACCTTGTAATATGGAGGTGGCTCAGGGACTCTGCAGGATTCTCCAACATGAGGTGTTTGACAAGGCTCCAACAAGGAATCTTCCCATGTGGAGACCAGAGGAGTATGTTCAGTGCCTCAGGAAAGCCCCATATCCTGTTCTTCGAACCAAAGCCTCTGAGGAGTGACACCTGGAAACCAAAGCAAGAGTTGAGATTAGGGCCTAAGGGCCTGTCCGGCTCAACCTTCTATCTCTGTTGACATCTGTGTGCATGCCTTCGTGGAGGTAGCAGCTCAGCTTGTGTCCGAAGGCCCCTGTGTGTACAGGGAGGCTCCCGGTAGTGGGATGTCCTCTGGGGCTTTGAGGATTCTCATATTCTGGAGGTGTGTGGCCAAAGGAATGGACACAGTTTCCCAGGAGAGAGCAGGCACGGTCCTGTGGTATGGCTCCAGAGGACTCAGCCAGATGCTGTGTTTGTCAGGGCTGTGGGGACAGATGTCTGAAAAAGCAAACTTGTCTCAGGTAGGGGCCAAGGTAATGGCAGGCCCAATCTCCAGTTAGAGAGGGGAGATCCTCTGGATATCAAAGGAGGCCAAGTGGGAGGCAGTTGCTCAGGCTTTTGTCTCTGGGTGTTGCGTTCACATTGGCCGTTCAGGGTAGGGGTTGCTTCAGGGGCCGAGGAAGAGCCTTCCTCTCAGGGGATTGTCCAAGCTCCCAAGTGTTTGGGTTCATTCTGTGGGAAGGGAAGAGTACTGTTTTCTGCCACAGGGGACCCCACAGGAGAGGGACTCTAGAGCACAGCAGTGGGTTCCCTCAACTGGAATACACACCATCTAGTTAGTCCTGGGTGCCTATGGGCATGGCAAGCCACATATGCGGGCTCTTGGTCCAGTCACTGAGAGGCGTTACTTGAATAAGGTACTCACGCTGAGGTTCACCATGTGTGTTTGTGCCCAAGGCGGCCCTCACACATGGGCGTGGCCTCATGGGCCATGCCGTTTTCTCCTACACTGAAGGTTTGACTCAATGCCAGCAGCAAGGTTTTTTGCCATGGGGAAGGAGGGGTTCTGGCTTGTGCATCAGGTTCCCCCCTGTGTAAGGATTGGAGATAAGTCTAGGTACCGATGACTGAAAACCCAGGTTGGGAATGGATGTTAGCCTAAGGCAGTGGCGGGTCCAATGTGCTGGGTGTGCAGCCAGCTGTGTCGTTGTCTGTTGGAAGGTCTGGGCTCTGGCTATTTGCGACAGAGCATCAGTGTTTAAGGTAGCCTATGCAATTGGGGTGTTGCCGAGGGCCAAGCAGTTTGATCCTCAGTTGGGGTTTCTGGGCAGCAGCATAGACAATGTTTTTCTCCTGGGAGGCAGGCAGAGTGCTTCATTGTGGCCCCAGAATTCCCAGTAGGGAGGGTTTGTGGGCCAGGAGTGTGAGGACGGAAGTCTGAGAACACAAGCTAGGGTGAGGATTGGAGCCAAGGGCAGAGCAGGTCGACTCTGCAGAGGCTGAATCAAAATCTCCTGCATCTGAAGTCAGGCTGAGGATCAGACGTTGGCAGAGGCTGGAGTATGTGTCCGTGATGGCACCTTCACGAAACGGGGGCCTAATGAGTCCAAGGAAGTTTTCCCACCTTGAGTTTGGAGGTTGCCCCGAACCACAAGGTTTCCTTCTGCAGGACATTCGAGTCCTGTTGCATGGCTCCAGGACATACCATACGGAAGGACTGGAGAGCAGGGTTCGAAGGATGGATCCCTGTCCAGCATGCCTCGCATTTCCATTGGCCATTAGCCACAATATATGTGTGATCTGCTGCCTCTGGGGCACGCTACCCAGGGGACTGACTTGAAATGGCCTCTCCTGAGGATGCGTCATAATGTGCGTTTGGGTCATTGGAGACCTTGGAATGTTCTGGTTGTTCAGTGGCCCTGCGGAACTGTCCTACTTGAAGGGTTTGATACATCCCCAGTAAGTAAGCTCCCCATGAGGAGACGAGAGAGGATTGGTTTGGTGCATCAGAAAAGCCTCGTGTGCTGGTCTTCGAAAACAGTCCTCTGACGACGGACACATAGAAACCAAAGCTAAGGTCCAGATTAGAGCCTGGGGGCCTGTCCATTTCAAACTTCTGTTTCTGGGGACACTGTCTGAGAGTCTAAGTGGAGATAGTTGCTCCGATGGTGTCAGAGAGCCCCTCTTAGTCCAGGGTGGCCTACACTATGGCCTCAGGGGCCTTGGAGCTTTTCCCTAACCTGTAGGGTTGTTGTCAATGGATTGGGCACACTTTCCTTGGAGAGGGCAGGCACAATCTTTTGCTGTGGCTCCAGAAACCCTAGCCTGGAGGTTGTGTGGGTCCAGGCTGTGGCACAGAATTCTGAAAACACAAACTCAGCTTGTGAGTGGCGCCTAGGGTATGGCAGGCCCGATGTACAGCCCGAGAGGGAGCTCCTGGGCCTCTGAAACAAGGGCGAGTGGGAGGGGTTCCTTCAGGCTTTTGTATCTGGACCTTGTGTCCAGGATAGCCGTGGATTGGAGGGGTGGCCTCAGGGACTGTGGACGACTATCCCGCTCTGGGGATTTGTCCCAGCTCCCAAGAGTTTGGGGTCATTTTGTGGGAAGGGTGGAGTCGTGTTGTCTGGCTCATGGGTCTCTTCAAGAATGGGACTCCAGAGCAGAGCCCCAGGTACAGGCGGGGCGACTGGAAAACTCAAACACTGGTGAGGATTGTGTGCATAGGGGCTTGGCAAGCCCCATATGCGCCTCTTGGTCCAGGCCCTGACAGGCCTTTCTTTGAAATTGGGCTCATGCTGAGGGTCACAGTGTGAATTTGTGCCCATCAGCACTCAAGTTTGGGCGTGGCACCAGGGGCCATGAAGGTTTCTCCCACCCTGAAGGTGTGACTCCATGCCAAGAGCAAGCTTTACAGCCACGGGGAAAGAGGAGTTCTGATTTGTGCTTGCGATACCCAGCTGTGTGGAGAATTGATATAATGTCTAGGTTCAGATATCTGAAAACCAAGGTTAAAAAAAGGTGACGGCATAAGACCATGGCGTGTCCGAAGTGCTGTGTGTGCGTCCAGCTGTCTCCTTGTCTGTCTGGACGTCTGGCTTCAGGCTGTGTCAGACAGAGCATGAGTGCCCAGAGCAGCCTATCCAGTTCGGGTACCGTCGATGCCCGAGCAGGTTGATCCTCATCTGGGTTTTCTGGAGAGAGCCCCACAGGGAAACGTTTTTCTTCCATTGGGCAGACCCGGGGCTGGGTTGTGGTTCTGGAGTTCCTAGTCCGGAGGGCTTGTTTGCCAGGAGTGTGAGGAAGGAAGTCTGAAAACACAAGCTAGCGTGAGGTTTGGGACCGAGGGCACGGCAGGCCCACTCTGCAGAGGCTGAATCGAGATCTCCTGCACTGAGGTCATGTCAACTATGAGAGGTGTTTCAGGCTAGAGTTTTTGTCCAGCATGTCCTCTTCCTGAAGGGTGTGGGGGCTTCATGAGGCCATGGAGGTTTGCCTACGATGGGATTTGTGAACTACTCCAAACCTCAAGGTTTCCTTCTGCACGACAGTCGAGAGCTATTGGATGGTTCCAGGAGGCCCCATACGGAAAGACTCGAGAGCATGTGTCTAAGCATGGATGCCTGGGAACGCCACCTCATTTTCCCACTCTTTAGTCAGGACAAGGCAAACTCAATCTGCGGGCTCCTGGGTGAGCTACCCAGAGGGGAGAGTTGAAATGCACTCTCCTGAAGATGAGTCCTACTGTGGCTTGGTGGCTGGGGAAACCTTGGAATGTGGAGGTGGCTCAGGCACTCTGCACGATTCTCCAACGTGAGTTGTTTGACACGGCTCCAACAAGGAAGCTTCCCATGGGGAGACGAGAAGAGTTCTGTTCAGTGCCTCAGTTAAACCCCATATCCTGTTCTTCGAACCAAAGCCTCTGAGGATTGACACCTGGACACCAAAGCAAGAGTTGTGATTAGGGCCTAAGGGCCTGTCCGGCTCAACCTTCTATCTCTGTTGACATCTGTGAGCATGCCTTCATGGAGGTAGCTGCTCAGCTTGTGTCCGAAGGCCCCTGTGTGTACAGGGAGGCTCCCGGTAGTGGGATGTCCTTGGGGGCCTTGAGGTTTCTCATATTCTGGAGGTGTGTGGCCAAAGGAATGGACAGAGTATCCCAGGAGAGAGCAGGCACGGTACTGTGGTATGGCTCCAGAAAACTCAGCCTAGAGGCTGTGTTTGCAGGGCTGTGGGGACAGATGTCTGAAAAAGCAAACTTGGCTCTGGTAGGGGCCAAGGTAATGGCAGGCCTGATCTCCAGTCCGTGAGGGGAGATCCTCTGGATATCAAAGGAGGGCAAGTGGGAGGCAGTCGCTCAGGCTTTTGTCTCTGGGTGTTGTGTTCACAGTGGCCGTTCAGGGTAGGGGTTGCTTCAGGGGCCGAGGAAGAGCCTTCCTCTCGGGGGATTGTCCAAACTCCCAAGTGTTTGGGTTCATTCAGTGGGAAGGGAAGAGTACTGTTTTCTGCCACAGGGGACCTTCCAGGAGAGGGCCTCTAGAGCACAGCAGTGGGTTACCTCAACTGGAATACACACCATCTAGTTAGTCCTGGGTGCCTATGGGCATGGCAAGCCACATATGCGGGCTCTTGGTCGAGTCACTGAGAGGCGTTACTTGAATAAGGTACTCACGCTGAGGGTCACCATGTGTGTTTGTGCCCAAGGCAGGCCTCACGCATGGGCGTGGCCTCATGGGACATGCCATTTTCTCCTACACTGAAGGTTTGACTCACTGCCAGCAGCAAGGTTTCTTGCCATGGGGAAGGAGGGGTTCTGACTTGTGCATCAGGTTCCGCCCTGTGCAGGGATTGGAGATAAGGTCTAGGTTCCGATGACTGAAAACCCAGGTTGGGAATGGATGGTGGCCTAAGGCAGTGGCGGGTCCAATGTGCTGGGTGTGCAGCCAGCTGTGTCGGTGTCTGTTGGAAGGTCTGGGCTCAGGATATTTGCGACAGAGCATCAGTGTTTAAGGTAGCCTATGCAATTGGGGTGTTGCCGTGGGCCAAGCAGTTTGATCCTCATTTGGGGTTTCTGGGCAGCAGCATAGACAATGTTTTTCTCCTGGGAGGCAGGCAGAGTGCTTCATTGTGGCCCCAGAATTCCCAGTAGGGAGGGTTTGTGGGCCAGGAGTGTGAGGACGGAAGTCAGGGAAACACAAGCTAGGGTGAGGATTGGAGCCAAGGGCAGAGCAGGACCACTCTGCAGAGGCTGAATCAAAATCTCCTGCATCTTAAGTCAGGCTGAGGATTAGACGTTGGCTGAGGCTGGAGTATGTGTCCATGATGGCACCTTCATGAAGCGGGGGCCTCATTAGGCCAAGGAAGATTACCCACTCTGAGTTTGGAGGTTTCCCCAAACCACAAGGTTTCCTTCTGCAGGACATTCGAGTCCTGTTGCATGTATGTCCAGGACATACCATACGGAAGGACTGGAGAGCAGGGTTCGAAGGATGGATCCCTGTCCAGCATGCCTCGCATTCCCATTGGCCATAAGCCACAAGATATGTTTCATCTGCTGCCTCTGGGGCACTCTAACCAGGGGGCTGAGTTGAAATGGCCTCTCCTGAGGATGCATCATAATGTGCGTTGGGTCCATGGAGACCTTGGAATGTGCTGGTTGTTCAGTGGCCCTGCGGAACTCTCCTACCTGAAGGGTTTGATACATCCCCCGTAAGTAACTCCCCATGTGGAGAGGAGAGAGGTTTGGTTTGGTGCCTCAGAAAAGCCCTGTGTGCTCGTCTACGAAAACAGTCCTCTGAGGACGGACACATGGAAACCAAAGCTAAGGTTCAGATTAGGGCCTGCGGGCTTGTCCATTTCAACCTTCTGTCTCTGGGGACACTATCTGAGAGTCTAAGTGGAGATGGTTGCTCCGCTGGTGTCAGAGAGCCCCTCTTAATCCAGGGTGGCCTACACTATTGATGGCCTCAGGGGCCTTGGAGCTTTTCCCTAACGTGTAGGGTTGTGGTCAAAGGATTGGGCACACTTTCCTTGGAGAGGGCAGGCACAATCTTTCGCTGTGGCTCCAGAGGCCGTAGCCTGGCAGTTGTGTGGGTCCAGGCTGTGGGCACAGAATTCTGAAAACACAAACTCAGCTTATGAGTGGCGCCTAGGGTATGGCAGGCCGGTTATACAGCCCGAGAGGGTCCTCCTGGGCCTCTGAAACAAGGGCGAGTGGGAGGCGTTCCTTCAAGCTTTTGTCTCTGGATGTTGTGTCCGGGATAGCCGTGGATTGGAGGGGTGGCCTCAGGGACTGTGGATGAGTATCCCTCTCTGGGGATTTGTCCCAGCTCCCAAGAGTTTGGGGTCATTTTGTGGGAAGGGTGGAGTCGTGTTACCTGGCTCATGTGTCTCTCCAAGAAAGGGATTCCAGAACCGACCCCCAGGTACGGGAGGGGCGACTGGAAAACTCAAACACTGGTGAGGATTGGGTGCATAGGGGCTTGGCAAGCCCCATATGCGGGCTCTTGGTCCAGGCCCTGACAGGCCTTTCTTTGACATGGGGCTCATGCTGAGGGTCACAGTGTGAATTTGTGCCCAAGCAGCACTCAAGTTTGGGCGTGGCATCAGGGGCCATGAAGGTTTCTCCCACCCTGAAGATGACTCCATGCCAAGAGAAAGCTTTACAGCCATGGGGAAGGAGGAGTTCTGTTTTGTGCTTGCGATACCCAGCTGTGTGGAGAATTGATATAATGTCTAGGTTCAGATATCTGAAAACCAAGGTTAAAAAAAGGTGACGGCATAAGACCATGGCGTGTCTGAAGTGCTGGGTGTGTGGGCAGCTGTCTCCTTGTCTGTCTGGACGTCTGGCTTCAGGCTGTGTCAGACAGAGCATGAGTGCCCAGAGCAGCCTATCCAGTTCGGGTACCGTCAAGGCCCGAGCAGGTTGATCCTCATCTGGGTTTTCTGGAGAGAGCCCCACAGGGAAACGTTTTTCTTCCATTGGGCAGACCCTGGGATTGGTTTTGGTTCTGGAGTTCCTAGTCCGGAGGCCTTGTTTGCCAGGAGTGTGAGGAAGGAAGTCTCAAAACACAAGCTAGCGTGAGGTTTGGGACCGAGGGCACGGCAGGCCCAATCTGCAGAGGCTGAATCGAGATCTCCTGCACTGAGGTCATGTGAACTATGAGACTTGCTTCAGGCTAGAGTTTTTGTCCAGCATGGCCTCATCCTGAAGGGTGTGGGGGCTTCATGAGGCCAAGGAGGTTTGACTACGATGGGATTTGAGAACTACTCCAAACCTCAAGGTTTCCTTCTGTACGACAATCGAGTACTATTGGATGGTTCCAGGAGGCCCCATACGGAAAGACTCGAGAGCAGTTGTCTAAGCATGGATGCCTGGGAACGCCACCTCATATTCCCACTCTTTAGTCAGGGCAAGGCAGGTTCAATCTGCGGGCTCTTGGGTGAGATACCCAGAGGGGAGAATTGAAATGGACTCTCCTGAAGATGAGTCCTACTGTGGCTTGGTGGCCTGGGAGACCTCGAATGTGGAGGTGGCTCAGGGACTCTGCAGGATTCTCCAACCTGAGGTGTTTGACACGGCTCCAACAAGGAAGCTTCCCATGTGGAGACGAGAGGAGTTCTGTTCAATGCCTCAGGAAAGCCCCATATCCTGTTCTTCGAAACAAAGCCTCTGAGGAGTGACACCTGGAAAACAAAGCAAGAGTTGATATTAGGGCCTAAGGGCCTGTCCGGCTCAACCTTCTATCTCTGTTGACATCTGTGTGCATATAATGTCTAGGTTCAGATATCTGAAAACCAAGGTTAGGAAGAGGTGAAGGCATAAGACCATGGCGTGTCCGAAGTGCTGGGTGTGCGGCCAGCTGTCTCCTTGTCTGTCTGGACGCCTGGCTTCAGGCTGTGTCAGACAGAGCATGAGTGCCCAGAGCAGCCTATCTAGTTCGTGTACCGTCAAGGCCTGAGCAGGTTGATCCTCATCTGGGTTTTCTGGAGAGAGCCCCACAGGGAAACGTTTTTCTTCCATTGGGCAGACCCTGGGCTGGGTTGTGGTTCTGGAGTTCCTAGTCCGGAGGGCTTGTTTGCCAGGAGTGTGAGGAAGGAAGTCTGAAAACACAAGCTAGCGTGAGGTTTGGGACGGAGGGCACGGTAGGCCCACTCTGCAGAGGCTGAATCGAGATCTCCTGCACTGAGGTCATGTCAACTATGAGACGTGCCTCAGGCTAGAGTTTTTGTCCAGCATGGCCTCTTCCTGTAGGGTGTGGGGGCTTCATGAGGCCAGGGAGTTTTGCCAATGATGGGATTTGTGAATTACTCCAAACCTCAAGGTTTCCTTCTACACGACAGTCGAGTGCTATTGGATGGTTCCAGGAGGCCCCATACCGAAAGACCTGAGAGCAGGTGTCTAAGCATGGATGCCTGGGAACGCCACCTCATATTCCCCCTCTTTAGTCCGGACAAGGCAGGCTTAATCTGCGGGCTCCTTTGTTAGCTACCCAGAGGGGAGAGTTGAAATGGACTCTCCTGAAGATGAGTCCTACTGTGGCTTGGTGGTCTGGGAGACCTTGGAATGTGGAGGTGGCTCAGGGACTCTGCAGGATTCTCCATCCTGAGGTGTTTGAGACAGCTCCAATAAGGAAGCTTCCCATGTGGAGACGAGAGGAGTTCTGTTCAGTGCCTCAGGAAAGCCCCATATCCTGTTCTTCGAACCAAAGCCTCTGAGGAGTGACACCTGGAAACCAAATCACGAGTTGAGATAAGGGCCTAAGGGCCTTTCCGGCTCAACCTTCTATCTCTGTTGACATATTTGTGCATGCCCTCGTGGAGGTAGCTGCTCAGCTTGTGTCTGAATGCCCCTGTGTGTCCATGGAGGATCCCGGTAGTGGGATATTCTCGGGGGCCTTGAGGTTTTTCATATTCTGGAGGTGTGTGGCCAAAGGAATGGTCACAGTTTCCCAGGAGAGAGCAGGCAGGGTCCTGTGTTATGGCTCCAGAGGACCCAGCCTAGAGGCTGTGTTTGCCAGGGCTGTGGTACAGATGTCTGAAAAAGCAACTTGGCTCAGCTAAGGGCCAAGGAAATGGCAGGCCTGATCTCCAGTCCTTGAGGGGAAATCCTCTGGATATCAAAGGAGGGAAATTGGGAGGCAGTCGCTCAGGCTTTTGTCTCTGGGTGGTGCATTCCCAGAGGCTGTTCAGGGTAGGGGTTGCCTCAGGGGACGAGGAAGAGCCTTCCTCTCGGGGGATTGTCCAAGCTCCCAAGTGTTTGTGTTCATTCTGTGGGAAGGGAAGAGTACTGTTTTCTGCCAAAGCGGACCCCACAGGAGTGGGACTCTAGAGCACAGCAGTGGGTTCTCTCAACTGGAATACACACCATCTAGTTAGTCCTGGGTGCCTATGGGCATGGCAAGCACTATATGCAGGCTCTTGGTCCAGACCCTGACAGACCTTTTTTTGACATCGGCTCATGCTGATGGTCACACTGTGAATTTGTGCCCAAGCAGCACTCAAGTTTTGGCGTGGCATCTGTGGCCATGAAGGGTTCTCCCACGGGAAGGTGTGACTCCATGCGAAGAACAAGCATTACAGCCATGTGGAAGGCAGAGTTCTGATTTGTGATTCCGATACACAAACTCAGCTTTGGTTGGGGACGTCGGTATTGCAGGCCCAATCTACAAACCATGAGAAGAACTCATGAGGATTTGAATATAGAGCAGGTCTGAGACTCTTGCTCAGGCATTTGTCTCTGGATGTTGTTCAGCGATGGCCGTGGAATGTCGGGGATGCCTCATGGGCCATGGAGGAATCTTCCTCTCTGAGGATTTGGCCCGATTTCCAATTGTTTTTCGTCAATCTGTGGGATGGGAGACTCCTTTCATGTTTGTTACCTCAGGTATCCCACCAAAGAGGAATTCCAAAGCAAAGCTGTGGGGAAGACTGAAGGGACAACCCGAATTATGGTTAAAAATTTGGGCTAAGAGGCATGGCAAGCCCAATATGCTATCTCTTTATCCAACCACTAAGAGGACTTACTTGAGGACTGGGCTCAGGCTTAGGTTCACAATGTGTGTTTGTGACCAATGTGGCACACGAGCATGGGCGGGGCCTCATGGGCCACACTGGTATCAACTACACAGAACGTTGGACAACATGCCAACCAAGAGATTTCTTGCCATGTGGAAGGAGTTCTGATTTCCTCATCATGTTCAACCCTGAGCAGTGATTAGAGATAAAGTCTAGTTTATGAAGCCTGAAAACCGAGGTTGGGAAGAAAAAATGACCTAAGGCCATGGTGGAACGAATGCTTAGTGTGCGGCCAGCTGTCTGCGTAGGGCCAGGAGGTCCAGGCTCAGGCTGTGTCAGAAAGGGCATTAGTGCCCTGGTCAGCTTAAGTATTTGGGGTACAGCCAAGGTCGGTGCGGTTGATCCTCATTTGGGGTTACTGGGTAGCAATGTTTTTCTTCTGGAGGGCTGGCAGAGTGCTGCATTGTAGTTCTGGATTGCCAAACTGGAGGGCTTGTGGGCTAGAATTCTGAGGACAGAAGTCAGGGAACACAAGCTAGGCTTAGGTTTCTGGGTGAGGCCATGGCAGGCACAATCTACAGACCTGAATCGAGATCTTATGCATCTGAAGTCAGGGAGAGGATCAGACGATCGTTCAGGTTGGAGTTTCTGAACCTGATGGCCCCTTCATGAAGGGGGGGGCATCACGATGCCATGGGGGTTTTCCCACGATGGGATTTTGAGAAGCTCCAAAGTGCAGAGAGTTCTGCAGAACAATTGAGACCTGTTGTTTGCTCCAGGCCAATGATTCTGAGCAGGGTTCTAAGGATGGATGGCTGGGTAGCCCACCTTGCATTCCAATTGTCTCCTAGCAACAAGACAGCTTAGATCTCCTGGATCTGTGGGGAGCAACCGAGGACGCTGAGTTGAAATGGACTCTGCTGGGGATGGGTCCTAATGTGCTTTTGTGTCTATGGAGACCTTCGAATGAAGCGGTGGCACTGGAGCCCTAAAGGGTTCTCCTAAACAGAGGCTTTGACACAGCTCCAACGTGCAAGTTTCCCATGTGTAGATGAAATGTTTTCTGATGGGTGAGTCAAGAAACAGCTATATGCTGCTTTTGAAATCCAGGCCTCTGAGGAGAGATGCCTGGAAACCAAAGCAATGGATCTGATTAGTGCCTAGGGGCCTGTTCTTTCCTTTTTACCTCTGGGGACATCTGTCTATGGGTCTGAGTGCAGGTAGGTGCTCAGTTGGTCTCAGATTGCCCCTATTTTTCCTGGGAAGTCACCACTATTGAGATGGATCAGGGACTTTGGAGGTTTATCCTATTAGAAGGGTTGTGGCCATTGGAATGGGCACACACAATTCCCTTGGAGAGGGCAAGTACAGTCCTCATGTTTGGCTCCAGGGGCCTGAGCCTGTAGGTTGTGTAGGCCAGGGCTGTTTGGACAGTTGTCTGAAAACACAAACTCGGCTTATGTTTCGGGTCATAGGTATGGCAGGACTGATCTACAGACCATGAGGAGAACTCTTCGGGATTTGAAAGAAGGGCGAGTGTGAGGCTCCTGCTCAAGTTTTTGTCTCTGGATATCGTGTCACTCATGGTCGTGGAATTTCTGGGTGACTTCATGGGAAATGGACGAGTCTTACTCTCTGGTGGTTTGGCCCCGTCCAAAGAGTTTGAGGTCATACTGTGGGCTGGAAGAAGTCCGTTATTTTGTTGTTGTTGTTTTCTTTATTAACCTCAGGTGTCCCACCAAATGAGGGATTCCAGAGTAGAGCCCTGGGAAGGGGCGACTGGACAATCAGAAATCTGGTTAAAAATTGGGGCCTAGGGACATGTCAAGCCCATTATGACATCTAATGGTCCAGCCACTGAGAGGACTTACTAGGGGACAGGACTCATGCTGAGGGTCACAATGCGTGTTGATGCCCTCGTTGCACTCAAGAGTGGGCGGGGCCTCAGGGTGAATGCTGGTTTCTCCTTCACTGAACCTTGGATAACGTGCCAACCACAACGTTTCTTGCCATGGGTAAGGAGGAGTTCTGATTTCTGCATCACACTCAACCCTGGGCAGTGAATGGGGATAATGTCTCGTTTCTGAAGTCTGTAAAATGAGGTAGGGAAGAGATGATGACCTATGGCCATGGCGGGTCTTATGTGCTCAGTGTGCGGTAGCTTTCTGGGTGTTGGTCAGGAGGTCTGCGCTCACGCTGTGTCCAACAGTGCATTAGTGCCCAGGTTAGACTAGATAATTTGGGTAAAGTCGAGTGCTGTGTAGGTTGATCCTCATTTAAGTTGCCTGGGCAGCTCATGAGGCAATAATTTTTTTTCTAGAGTGCAGGCAGGGTGCTGCATTGTTTGTCCGGAATTGCCAAACTTGAGGGATTCGGGGCCAGGGGTGTGAGGACGGAAGTCTGAGAAGAAAGCTAGACTTGGGTTTCAGGGCGAGGGCACGGCAGGTACCACCTGCAGCTCTGAACCAATATCTCATGCATCAGAAGTCTGGGCGAGGATCAGACGTTGGTTCAGGTTGGAGTTTCTGTGCATGACGGCCGCTTCATGAATGGAGCGGAATCTCGAGGCCATTGAGGTTTTCCCACGTTGGGAGTTGTGGGATGTCCCCTTCAAGGATTCCTTCTGCAGGACAATTGAGACCTGTTGGACAGCTCCAGGACATCCCATATGAAATGACTCCAGAGCACCATGCGAGGATGGATGCCTGGGAAGCCCGCCTCGCATTCTAATTTTCCCCTAGCAACAAGACAGTTTAGATCTGATGGCTCTGCGGGAGCTACCGGGGTTGTTGAGTTGAAATGGACTTTCCTGAGGTTGGATCCTAATGGGTTTTGAGTCCCTGAGGGCCTTGGAATGGGGCGGTGGCTCCGGGACCCTGAAGTACTCTCCTAAGCTTCTGACATAGCTCCCATTCACAGGTTTTCTTGTGGAGACGAGATGAGTTCTGATGGGTGCCTCAGGAAAACCCCTATGCTCGTATTGGAATCAGGCTTTTGAGGAGACATGCCAGTAAACTAAAGCAATGGATCCTATTATGGCCTAGGTTCCTGTCTGGTTCAATCTTCTTCTCTGGGGACATCCCTCTACGGTGTGAGTAGAGGTAGATGCTCAGCTGTTGTCAGACCGCCCTTGTTTGTCCCGGGCGACCTACACTATTGGGATGGCCTCAGGGATTTGGCGGTTTCTCTTAATTTGTACAATCTTGGACAATGGAATGGGCAGAATTCCCATTAATTGGTAGGCACAGTCCTAATGTGTGGCTCCAGGGGCCCCAGCCTGGAGGGTGTGTGGCCCAGGACTTTGAGGACAAAGTCTGAAAACACAAACTCAGCTTAGGTTTGGGGACGTAGCTATGGCATGCCCGATCTACAAACCATGAGAAGAATTCTTCAGGATATGAAGAAAGTGCGAATCTGAGGCGCTTGCTCAGGCTTTTGTCTCTGTATTTTGTATCAGCGATGGCCGTGGAATGTCGGGGAGGCCTCATGGGCCATGGACGAATCTTCCTCTCTGAGGATTTGGCCCGATTCCCAATTGTTTTTCGTCAATCTGTGGGATGGGTGGACTCCTTTCAGTTTTGTTACCTCAGGTGTCCCACCAAAAGAGGAATTCCAAAGCAAACCGTGGGGAAGACTGAAGGGACAACCCGAACTATGGTTAAAAATTGGGGCCTAGGGGCATGGCATCCCAATATGCTATCTCTTCATCCAGCCATTGAGAGGCCTTACTTGAGGACTGGGCTCAGGCTGAGGTTCACAATGTGTGTTTGGGACCCATGTGGCCCGCGAGCATGGGCAGGGCCTCATGGGCCACTCTGGTTTCAACTACACTGAACGTTGGACAACCTGCCAACCACAAGGTTTCTTGCCATGGGGAAGGAGTTCTGATTTCTGCAACACGTTCAACCCTGGGCAGTGATTGGAGATAAGGTCTAGGTTCTGAAGCCTGAAAACCGAGGTTGGAAAGAGTTGACGACCTAAGGCCATGGCGGCTCAATGTGCTCAGTGTACGGCCACTGCCTGGGTGGGGCCAGGAGTTCCAGGCTCAGGCTGTGTCAGAAAGGGCATTAGTGCCCTGGTCAGCCTATACATTTGGGGTACAGCCAAGGTAGGTGCAGGTTGATCCTCATTTGGGGTTACTGTGTAGCCCCTGAGGGCAATGTTTTTCTTCTGGACGGCAGGAAGAGTGCTGCATTATAGTTCTTGATTGCCAAACTGGAGGGCTTGTGGGCCAGTAGTCTGAGGACAGAAGTTAGCTAATACAAACTAGGCTTAGGTTTCTGGGTGAGGCCATGGCAGGCACAATCTACAGACCTGAATCGAGATCTCGTGCATCTGATGTCAGGGCGAGGATCAGACGATCGCTCAGGTTGGAGTTTCTGAACCTGATGGCCCCTTCATGAAGGGGGGGCATCACGATGCCATGGGGGTTTTCCCACGATGGGAGTTTGAGAAGCTCCAAAGTGCAGAGAATTCTGCAGGACAATTGAGACCTGTTGTTTGGCTCCAGGCCAATGATTCTGAGCAGGGTTCTAAGGATGGATGGCTGGGTACCCCACCTCGCATTCCAATTGTCTACTAGCAACAAGACAGGTTAGATCTGCTGGATCGGGAGAGACCGAGGATGCTGAGTTGAAATGGACTCTCCTGGGGATTGGTCCTAATGTCTTTTGTTTCTATGGAGACCTTGGAATGAAGTGGTGGCACTGGGGTCCTGAACGTTCTCCTAAACAGGGGCTTTGACACAGCTCGAACGTGCAAGTTTCCCATGTGTAGATGAGATGTTTTCTGATAGGTGAGTCAAGAAACAGCCATATGCTGGTTTTGAAATCCAGGCCTCTGAGGAGAGATGTCTGGAAACCAAAGCAATGGTTATGATAAGTGCCTAGGGGCCTGTTCTTTCCTTTTTTCCTCTGGGGACATCTGTCTATGGGTCTAAGTGCAGGTAGGTGCTCAGATTGGCTCAGATTGCCCCTGTTTTTCCTGGGAAGCCACCACTATTGGGATGGATCAGGGACTTTGGAGGTTTATCCTATTAGAAGGGTTGTGGCCATTGGAATGGGCACACACAATATCCTTGGAGAGGGCAAGTACAGTTTTCAGGTTTGGCTCCAGGGGCCTGAGCCTGTAGGTTGTGTAGGCCAGGGCTGTTTGGACAGTTGTCTGAAAACACAAACTCGGCTTATGTTTCGGGTCATAGGTATGGCAGGACTGATCTACAGACCATGAGGAGAACTCTTCGGGATTTGAAAGAAGGGCGAGTGTGAGGCTCTTGCTCAAGTTTTTGTCTCTGTATATCGTGTCCTCATTGTCGTGAAATTTCTGGGTGACATCAAGGGAAATGGACGAGTCTTACTCTCTGGTGGTTTGGCCCCGTCCAAAGAGTTTGGGGTCATTTTGTGATGGAATAAGTCCGTTTTTTTTTGTTGTTGTTGTTTTCTTTATTAACCTCAGGTGTCCCACCAAATGAGGGATTCCAGAGTAGAGCCCTGGGAAGGGACGACTGGACAATCAGAAATCTGGTTAAAAATTGGGGCCTAGGGACATGTCAAGCCCATTATGACATCTAATGGTCCAGCCACTGAGAGGACTTACTAGGGGACAGGACTCATGCTGAGGGTCACAATGCGTGTTTATGCCCTCGACGCACTCAAGAATGGGCGGGGCCTCAGGGTGAATGCTTGTTTCTCCTTCACTGAACCTTGGACAACGTGCCAACCACAAGGTTTCTTGCCATGGGTAAGGAGGAGTTCTGATTTCTGCATCACACTCACCCATGGGCAGTGATTGGAGATAAGGTCTCGTTTCTGAAGTCTGAAAAATGAGGTAGGAAAGAGATGATGACCTAAGGACATGGCGGGTCTTATGTGCTCAGTGTGCGGTCAGCTTTCTGGGTGTTGGTCAGGAGGTCTGGGCTCACGCTGTGTCCGACAGTGCATTAGTGCCCAGGTTAGACTAGATAATTTGGGTAAAGTCGAGTGCTGTGTTGGTTTATCCTCATTTAAGGTGCCTGGGCAGGTCATAGGCAATAATTTATTTTTTTAAATGGGTAGGCAGAGTGCTGCATTGTGGGTCCGGAATTGCCAAACTTGAGGGCTTCAGGGCCAGGAGTGTGAGGACGGAAGTCTGAGAAGACAAGCTAGACTTGGGTTTCAGGGCGAGGTCACGGCAGGTACCCCCTGCAGATATGAACCAATATCTCATGCATCTGAAGTCAGGGCGAGGATCAGACGATCGCTCAGGTTGGAGTTTCTGAACCTGATGGCCCCTTCATGAAGGGGGGGCATCACGATGCCATGGGGGTTTTCCCACGATGGGAGTTTGAGAAGCTCCAAAGTGCAGAGAATTCTGCAGGACAATTGAGACCTGTTGTTTGGCTCCAGGCCAATGATTCTGAGCAGGGTTCTAAGGATGGATGGATGGGTCGCCCACCTCGCATTCCAATTGTCTCCTAGCCAACAGACAGGTTAGATCTTCTGGATCGGGAGAGACCGAGGATGCTGAGTTGAAATGGACTCTCCTGGGGATTGGTCCTAATGTCTTTTGTAAAAACCGCAGTTGGGAAGAGATGACGACCTAAGGCCATGGCGGGTCTGATATGCTCAGTGTGCAGTCAGCTGCCTGGTTGTTGGTCAGGTGGTTCCGGCTCAGGTTGTCAGACAGTGCATTAGTGCCCAGGTTAGACTTTATAATTTGTGTAGAGTCGAGTGCCGTGAAGTTTTATCATCATTTGAGGTGCCTGGGCAGCTCATTAGGCAAGATATATTTTCTAGAGGGCAGGCAGAGTGCTGCATTGTTGGTCCGGAATTGCCAAACTTGAGGGCTTCTGGCCCACGAGTGTGAGGACAGAAGTATGAGAACACAAGCTAGACCAGGGCTTCAGGCCGAGGGCACGGCTTGTACCCCCTGCAGATCTGAACCAATATCTCAAGCTTCTGGAGTCACGGCGAGGATCAGACGTTGGCTCATATTGGAGTTTCGGTGCATGACTGCCCCTTCATGAACGGAGTGGAATCTCAAGGCCATGGAGGTTTTCCCACGTTGGGAGTTGTGGGATGCCCCCTTCAAGGATTTCTTCTGCGGACAATTGAGACCTGTTGGGCAGCTCCAAAACATCCCATAAGGAATGACTCCAGAGCACCATTGGAGGATGGATGCCAGGGAAGCCCGCCTAGCATTCCAATTGTCTCCTAGCAACAAGTCAGTTGAGATCGGATGACACTGCGGGGCAACCGGGGTGGCTGAGTTGAAATGGACTTTCCTGAGGATGGGGCCTAATGTGTGTTTGTGTCCATGAGGGCCTTGGAATGGGGCGGTGGCACCGGGACCTGAAGTATTCTCCTAAATTTTGACGTAGCTCCTATGCACAAGTTTCCTTGTGGAGACGAGATTTTTTCTGATGGGTGCGTCAGGAAACTCCTTATGCTGGTATTGGAATCCAGGCTTTTGACGAGACATGCCTGTAAACCAAAGCAATAGATCCGATTATGTCCTAGGGTCCTGTCTGGTTCAATCTTCTTCTCTGGGGATATCCATCTATGGAATGAGTGGCGGTAGATGCTCACCTTGTGTCAGACCGCCCTTGTTTGTCACAGGAGACCTACACTATTCGGATGGCCTTGGGGACTTTGGAGAGTTCTCCTAATTTGCACGATTTTGGACAATGGAATGGGAAGAATTCCCATGGATTGGGTAGGCCATGTCCTAATGTGTGGCTCCAGGGGCCCCAGCCTGGAGAGTGTGTGGCCCAGGATTTTGAGGACAGAATTCTGAAAACACAAACTCAGCTTATGTTTGGGGACGTAGGTATGGCAGGCCCAATCTACAAACCATGAGAAGAACTCTTCAGGATATGAAGAAAGAGCGAGTCTGAGGCACTTGCTCAGGCTTTTGTCTCTGGATTTTGTATCAACGATGGCCGTGGAATGTGGGGAGACCTCATGGGTCATGGAGGAATCTTCCTCTCTGTGGATTTGTCCCGGTCCCAATTGTTTTCGTCAATCTGTGGGATAAGAGGTCTACTTTCAGGTTTATTACCTCAGGTGTCTGAACAAAAGAGGAATTCCAAGCAGAGCCATGGGGAAGAGTGAAGGGACAACCCAAACTATGGTTAAAAATTGGGGCCTAGGGGCATGGCAGGCCCAATATGCTGTCTCTTCATCCAGCCACTGAGAGGTCTTACTTGAGGACTGGGCTCAGGCTGAGGGTCACAATGTGTGTTTGTGACCAATGTGGCCCGCGAGCATGGGCGGGGCCTCATGGGCAACACTGGTTTCAACTACACTGGACTTTGGACAACATGCCAATCACAAGGTCTCTTGCCACGAGGAAGGTGTTCTGATTTCTGCATCATTTTCAACCCTGGGCAGTGTTTGGAGATAAGGTCTATGTTCTGAAGCCTGAAAAACCACAGCTGGGAAGAGATGACGACCTAAGGCCATGGCGGCTCTCATATGCTCAGTGTACAGTCAGCTGCCTGGGTTTTGGTGAGGAGGTTCTGGCTCAGGTTGTGTCAGACAGTGCATTAGTGCCCAGGTTAGACTATATAATTTGGGTACAGTCGAGTGCAGTGTAGGTTTATCCTCATTTGAGGTGCCTGGGCAGCTCATTAGGCAAGATATTTATGCTAGAGGGCAGCCAGAATGCTGCATTGTGGGTCCGGAATTGCCAAACTTGAGGGCTTCTGGGCCATGAGTGTGAGGACAGAAGTCTGAGAACACAATCCTGATTTGGGCTTCAGGCTGAGGGCACGGCAGGTACCCCCTGCATATCTGAACCAATATCTCAAGCATCTGAAGTCACGGCGAGGATCAGACGTTGGCTAGGTTGGAGTTTCTGTGCATGACTGCCCCTTCATGAACAAAGCGGAATCTCAAGGCCATGGAGGTTTTCCCACGTTGGGAGTTGTGGGATGCCCCCTTCAAGGATTCCTTCTGCGGTACAGTTGAGACCTGTTGGGCAGCTCCAGCACATCCCATATGGAAATGACTCCAGAGCACCGTTGGAGGATGGATGCCAGGGAAGCCCGCCTAGCATTCCAATTGTCTCCTAGCAACAATACAGTTGAGATTGGATGGCACTGCGGGAGAAACCGGGGTGGCTGAGTTGAAATGGACATTCCTGAGGATGGGTCCTAATATGTGTTTGTGTCCATGAGGGCCTTGGAATGGGGCAGTGGCACCGGGACCCTGAGGTATTCTCCTAAGGTTTTGACGTAGCTCCTATGCACAAGTTTCCTTGTGGAGACGAGATATGTTCTGATGGGTGCCTCAGGAAACCCCTTATGCTGGTATAGGAATCCAGGCTTTTGAGGAGACATGCCTGTAAACCAAAGCAATGGATCCGATTATGGCCTAGGGTCCTGTCTGATTCAATCTGCTTCTCTGGGGATATCCATCTATGGAATGAGTGGAGGTAGATGCTCATTTTGTGTCAGACCGCCCTATTTAGTCCCCGGAGACCTACACTATTGGGATGGCCATGGAGACTTTGGAGAGTTCTCCTAATTTGCACGATTTTGGACAGTGGAATGGGCAGAATAACCATGGATTGGGTAGGCACAGTCCTAATGTGTGGCTCCAGGGGCCCCAGCCTGGAGGGTGTGTGGCCCAGGACTTTGAGGACAGAAGTCTGAAAACACAAACTCAGCTTAGGTTTGGAGACGTAGGTATGGCAGGCCCAATCTACAAACCATGAGAAGAAATCTTCAGGATATGAAGAAAGAGCGAGTCTGAGGCACTTGCTCAGGTTTTTTCTCTGGATTTTGTATCAACAATGGCCGTGGAATGTGGGTAGGCCTTATGGGTCATGGACGAATCTTCCTCTCTGTGGATTTGTCCCAGTCCCAATTGTTTTTGTCATCTGTGGGATGGGATGTTTCATTTCAGGTTTATTACCTCAGGTGTCCGAACAAAAGAGGAATTCCAAAGCAGAGCCTTGGGGAAGAGTGAAGGGACAACCCAAACTATGGTTAAAAATTGGGGCCTAGGGGCATGGCAGGCCCAATATGCTGCTGTTCATCCAGCCACTGAGAGGCCTTACTTGAGGACTGGGCTCAGGCTGAGGGTCACAATGTGTGTTTTGACCAATTTGGCCCGCGAGCATGGGCGGGGCCTCATGGGCCACACTGGTTTCAACGACACTGAACGTTGGACAACATGCCAATCACAAGGTCTCTTGCCATGAGGAAGGTGTTCTGATTTCTGCATTATTTTCAACCCTGGGGAGTGGTTGGAGATAAGGCCTAGGTTCTGAACCTGAAAAACCACAGTTGGGAAGAGATGATGACCTAAGGCCATGGCGGGTCTGATATGCTCAGTGTGCGGTCAGCTTCCTGGGTGTTATTCAGGAGGTTCTGGCTCAGGTTGTGTCAGACAGTGCATTAGTGCTCAGGTTAGACTATATAATTTGGGTAGAGCCGAGTGCAGTGAAGTTTTATCCTTATTTAAGGTGCCTGGGCAGCTCATTAGGGAAGATATTTTCTCTAGAGGGCAGGAAGAGTGCCGCATTGTGGGTCCGGAATTGCCAAACGTGAGGGCTTCAGGGCCACGAGTGTGAGGACAGAAGTCTGAGAAACAAGCTAGACCAGAGCTTCAGGCCGAGGGCACGGCAGGTACCCCATGCCGATCTGAACCAATATCTCAAGCATCTGAAGTCACGAGGACGATCAGACGTTGGCTCAGGTTGAAGTTTCTGTGCATGACTGCCCCTTGATGAACGGAGCGGATTCTCAATGGCATGGAGGTTTTCCAACGTTGGAAGTTGTGGGATGCCCCCTTCACGGATTCCTTCTGCGGGACAATTGAGACCTGTTGGGCAGCTCCATGACATCCCATATGGAATGACTCCAGAGCACCATTGGAGGATGGAAGCCGGGGAAGCCCGCCTCGCATTCCAATTGTTACCTAGCAACAAGACAGTTGAGATTGGATGGCTCTGCGGGAGCAACCGGGGTGGCTGAGTTGAAATGGATTTTCATGAATTGGGGCCTAATGTGTGTTTGTGTCCATGAGGGCCTTGGAATGTGGCGGTGGCACCAGGACCCTGAAGTATTCTCCTAAGCTTTTGACGTAGCTCCTATGCACAAGTTTCCTTATGGAGACGAGATTTGTTCTGATGGGTGCCTCAGGAAACCCCCTATGCTGGTATTGGTATGCAGGATTTTGGGGAAACATGCCTGTAAACCAAAGGAATGGATCCGATTATGGCCTAGGGTCCTGTCTGGTTCCATCTCCTTCTCTGGGGATATCCATCTATGGTATGAGTGGAGGTAGATGCTCAGCTGGTGTCAGACCGCCCTTGTTTGTCCAGAGACCTACATATTGGGATGTCCTCGGGGACTTTGGAAGGTTCTCCTAATTTGTACAATTTTGGACAATGGAATGGGCAGAATTCCCATGCATGGGGCAGGCACAGTCCTAATGTGTGGCTCCAGGGGCCCCAGCCTGGAGGGTGTGTGGCCCAGGACTTTGAGGACAGAAGTCGATAACACAAACTCAGCTTACTTAAGTTTGGACGTAGGTATGGCAAGCCCAATCTACAAACCATGAGAAGAACTCTTCAGGATATGAAGAAAGAGCGAGTCTGAGGCACTTGCTCAGGCTTTGGTCTCTGGATTTTGTGTCAACGATGGCCGTGGAATGTGGGGAGGCCTCATGGGACATGGACGAATCTACCTCTCTGTGTTTTTGGCCCGGTCTCAATTGTTTTTCGTCAATCTGTGGGATGGGAGGTCTCCTTTCAGTTTTGTTACCTCAGGTGTCCCAACCAAAGAGGAATTCCACGCAGAGCCCTGGGGAAGAGTGAAGGGACAACCCAAACTATGGTTAAAATTTGGGGCTGGGTGCATGGCAGGCCTCATATGCTGTCTCTTCATCCAACCACTGAGAGGACTTAACTGAGGACTGGGCTCAGGCTGAGGGTCACAATGTGTGTTTGTGAACAATGTGGCCCACGAGCATGGGCGGGGCCTCATGGGCCACACTGGTTTCAACTACACTGAACTTTGGACAATATGACAATCACAAGGTCTCTTGCCATCGGGAAGGAGTTCTGATTTCTGCATCATATTCAACCCTGGGCAGTAGTTGGAGATAAGGTCTAGGTTCGGACGCCTGAAAACCGCAGTTGGGAAGAGATGATGACCTAAGGCCATGGTGGGTCTGATGTGCTCAGTGTGCGGTCAGCTGCCTGGTTGTTGGTCAGCAATTTCGGGCACAGGTTGTGTCAGTCAGTGCATTACTGCCCAGGTCAGACTATATAATTTGGGTACTGTCGAGTGCCGTGTAGGTTGATCCTCATTTGAGGTGCCTGAGCAGCTCATTAGGCAAGATATTTTTTCTAGATGGCAGGCAGAGTGCTGCATTGTCTGTCCGGAATTGCCATACGTGAGCGCTTCTGGGCCAGTAGTGTGAGGACAGAAATCTGAGAACACAAGCTAGACTTTGGCTTCAGGCCAAGGGCAAGGCAGGTACCCCTTGCACATCTGAACCAATATCTCATGCATCTGAAATCACGGCGAGGATCAGACGTTGGCTAGGTTGGAGTTTCTGTGCATGACTGCCCCTTCATGAAAAAAGCGGAATCTGAAGGCCATGGAGGTTTTCCCACGTTGGGATTTGTGGGATGCCCCCTTCAAGGATTCCTTCTGCGGGACAATTGAGACCTTTTGGGCAGCTCCATGACATCCCATATGGAATGACTCCAGAGCACCATTGGAGGATGGAAGCCGGGGAAGCCCGCCTCGCATTCCAATTGTTACCTAGCAACAAGACAGTTGAGATTAGATGGCTCTGCGGGAGCAACCGGGGTGGCTGAGTTGAAATGGATTTTCATGAATTGGGGCCTAATGTGTGTTTGTGTCCATGAGGGCCTTGGAATGTGGCGGTGGCACCAGGACCCTGAAGTATTCTCCTAAGCTTTTGACGTAGCTCCTATGCACAAGTTTCCTTATGGAGACGAGATTTGTTCTGATGGGTGCCTCAGGAAACCCCCTATGCTGGTATTGGTATGCAGGATTTTGGGGAAACATGCCTGTAAACCAAAGGAATGGATCCGATTATGGCCTAGGGTCCTGTCTGGTTCCATCTCCTTCTCTGGGGACATCCATCTATGGTATGAGTGGAGGTAGATGCTCAGCTGGTGTCAGACCGCCCTTGTTTGTCCAGAGACCTACATATTGGGATGTCCTCGGGGACTTTGGAAGGTTCTCCTAATTTGTACAATTTTGGACAATGGAATGGGCAGAATTCCCATGCATGGGGCAGGCACAGTCCTAATGTGTGGCTCCAGGGGCCCCAGCCTGGAGGGTGTGTGGCCCAGGACTTTGAGGACAGAAGTCGATAACACAAACTCAGCTTACTTAAGTTTGGACGTAGGTATGGCAAGCCCAATCTACAAACCATGAGAAGAACTCTTCAGGATATGAAGAAAGAGCGAGTCTGAGGCACTTGCTCAGGCTTTGGTCTCTGGATTTTGTGTCAACGATGGCCGTGGAATGTGGGGAGGCCTCATGGGACATGGACGAATCTACCTCTCTGTGTTTTTGGCCCGGTCTCAATTGTTTTTCGTCAATCTGTGGGATGGGAGGTCTCCTTTCAGTTTTGTTACCTCAGGTGTCCCAACCAAAGAGGAATTCCACGCAGAGCCCTGGGGAAGAGTGAAGGGACAACCCAAACTATGGTTAAAATTTGGGGCTGGGTGCATGGCAGGCCTCATATGCTGTCTCTTCATCCAACCACTGAGAGGACTTAACTGAGGACTGGGCTCAGGCTGAGGGTCACAATGTGTGTTTGTGAACAATGTGGCCCATGAGCATGGGCGGGGCCTCATGGGCCACACTGGTTTCAACTACACTGAACTTTGGACAATATGACAATCACAAGGTCTCTTGCCATCGGGAAGGAGTTCTGATTTCTGCATCATATTCAACCTTGGGCAGTAGTTGGAGATAAGGTCTAGGTTCGGACGCCTGAAAACCGCAGTTGGGAAGAGATGATGACCTAAGGCCATGGTGGGTCTGATGTGCTCAGTGTGCGGTCAGCTGCCTGGTTGTTGGTCAGCAATTTCGGGCACAGGTTGTGTCAGACAGTGCATTATTGCCCAGGTCAGACTATATAATTTGGGTACTGTCGAGTGCCGTGTAGGTTGATCCTCATTTGAGGTGCCTGAGCAGCTCATTAGGCAAGATATTTTTTCTAGAGGGCAGGCAGAGTGCTGCATTGTCTGTCCGGAATTGCCATACGTGAGCGCTTCTGGGCCAGTAGTGTGAGGACAGAAATCTGAGAACACAAGCTAGACTTTGGCTTCAGGCCAAGGGCAAGGCAGGTACCCCTTGCACATCTGAACCAATATCTCATGCATCTGAAGTCACGACGAGGATCAGATGTTGGCTCAGGTTGTAGTTTCTGTGCATGACTGCCCCTTCATGAACGGAGAGGAATCTGAAGGCCATGGAGGTTTTCCCACGTTGGAAGTTGTGGGATGCCCCCATCAAGGATTCCTTCTGCGGGACAATTGAGACCTGTTGGGCAGCTCCAAAACATCCCATATGGAATGACTCCAGAGCACCGTTGGAGGATGGATGCCAGGGAAGCCCGCCTCGCATTCCAATTGTCTCCTAGCATCAAGACAGTTGAGATCAGATGGCTTGCGGGAGCCACCGGGATGGCTGAGTGAAATGGACTTTCCTAAGCATGGGGCCTAATGTGTGTTTGTGTCCATGAGGACCTTGGAATGGAGCGGTGGCACCGGGACTCTGAAGTATTCTCCTAAGATTTTGAAATAAGTCCCATGCACAAGTTTCCTCGTGGAGACGAGATTTTTTCTGATAGGTGCCTCAGGAAACCGCTATGCTGGTATTGGAATCCAGGCTTTTGAGGAGACATGCCAGAAAACCAAAGCAATGGATCCGATTATGGCCTAGGGTCCTGTCTGGTACAATATCCTTCTCTGGGGACATCCATCTATGGTATGAGTGGAGGCAGATGCTTAGCGGGTGTCAGACCGCCCTTGTTTGTCCACTGAGACGTACATATTGGGATGGCCTCGGGGACTTTGGAGGGTTCTCCTAATTTGTACAATTTTGGACAATGGAATGCGCTGAATTCCCAATAATGGGGTAGGCACAGTCCTAATGTGTGGCTCCAGGGGCCCCAGCCTGGAGGGAATGTGGCCCAGGACTTTGAGGACAGAAGTCTGAGCACAAACTCAGCTTAGGTTTGGGGACGTAGGTATGGCAGGCACAATCTACAAACCATGAGAAGAACTCATCAGGATATGAAGAAAGAGCGAGTCTGAGGCGCTTGCTCAGGCTTTGGTCTCTGGATTTTGTGTCAACAATGGCCGTGGAATGTGGTGAAGCTCATGGGCCATGGACGAATCTTCCTCTCTGTGTATTTGGCCCAGTCCCAATTGTTTTTCGTCAATCTGTGGGATGGCAAGTCTCCTTTCAGGTTTGTTACCTCAGGTGTCGCAACCAAAGAGGTATTCCAAAGCAGAGCCCTGGGGAAGAGTGAAGGGACAATCCAAACTATGGTTAAAATTTGGGGCCTAGGGGCATGGCAGGCCCCATATGCTGTCTCTTTATCCAGACACTGAGAAGCCTTACTTGAGGACTGGGCTCAGGCTGAGGGTCACATTGTGTTTTTTTGTCCAATATGGCCCGCGAGAATGGGCGGGGACTCATGGCCCACACTGGTTTCATCTATACTGAAATTTGGACAACATGCCAATCACAAGGTCTCTTGCCATGGGGAAGGAGTTCTGATTTCTGCATCATTTTCAACCCTTGGCAGTGGTTGGAAATAAGGTCTAGGTTCGGAAGCCTGAAAACCGCAGTTGGGAAGAGATGATGACCTAAGGCCATGGTGGGTCTGATGTGCTCAGTGTGCAGTCAGCTGCCTGCTTGTTGGTCAGGAGGTTCTGGCTCAGGTTGTGTCAGACAGTGCATTAGTGCCCAGGTTAGACTCTATAATTTGGGTACAGTTGAGTGCCGTGTAGGTTGATCCTCATTTGAGGTGCCTGGGCAGCTCATTAGGCAAGATATTTTTTCTAGAGGGCAGGCAGAGTGCTGCATTGTGGGTCCGGAATTGCCAAACTTGAGGGCTTCTGGGCCAGTAGTGTGAGGACAGAAGTCTGAGAACACAAGCTAGACTTTGGCTTCAGGCCGCGGGCAAGGCAGGTACCCCCTGCACATCTGAACCAATATCTCATGCATCTGAAGTCACGGCGAGGATCAGAGGTTGGCTCAGGTTGTAGTTTCTGTGCATGACTGCCCCTTCATGAACGGAGAGGAATCTGAAGGCCATGGAGGTTTTCCCACGATGGGAGTTGTGGGATGCCCCCTTCAAGGATTCCTTTTGCGGGACAATTGAGACCTGTTGGGCAGCTCCAAAACATCCCATATGGAATGACTCCAGAGCACCGTTCGAGGATGGATGCCAGGGAAGCCCGCCTCGCATTCCAATTGTCTCCTAGCAACAAGACAGTTGACAACGGATGGCTCTGTGGGAGCACCCGTGGTGGCTGATTTGAAATGGAATATCCTGAGCATGGGGCCTATTGTGTGTTTGTGTCCATGAGGACCTTGGAAGGGGCGGTGGCACCGGCAATCTCAAGTATTCTCCTAAGATTTTGACATAGGTCCCATGCAAAGTTTCCTCGTGGAGATGAGATGTTTTCTGATGGGTGCCTCAGGAAACCCCCTATGCTGGTATTGGAAACCAGGCTTTTGAGAAGACATACCTGTAAACCAAAGCAATGGATCCGATTATGGCCTAGGGTCCTTTCTGGTTCCATCTCCTTCTCTTGGGACATCCATCTATGGTATGAGTGGAGGTAGATGCTCAGCTGGTGTCAGACCGCCCTTGTTTGTCCACTGAGACCTAGATATTGGGATGGACTCCGGGACTTTGGAGGGTTCTCCTAATTTGTACGATTTTGGACAATGGAATGGGCAGAATTCCCAATAATGGGGTAGGCACAGTCCTAATGTGTGGCTCCAGGGGACCCAGCCTAGAGGGTGTGTGGCCCAGGACTTGGAGGACAGAAGACTGAAAACACAAACTCAGCTTAGGTTTGGGTACGTAGGTATGGCAGGCCCAATCTACAAACCATGAGAAGAAATCTTCAGGATACGAAGATAGAGCGAGTCTGAGGCGCTTGCTCAGGCTTTGGTCTCTGGATTTTGTGTCAAGGATGGCCGTGGAATGTGGGGAGGCCTCATGGGACATGGACGAATCTACCTCTCTGTGTTTTTGGCCCGGTCTCAATTGTTTTTCGTCAATCTGTGGGATGGGAGGTCTCCTTTCAGTTTTGTTACCTCAGGTGTCCCAACCAAAGAGGAATTCCACGCAGAGCCCTGGGGAAGAGTGAAGGGACAACCCAAACTATGGTTAAAATTAGGGGCTGGGTGCATGGCAGACCCCATATGCTGTCTCTTCATCCAACCACTGAGAGGCCTTAACTGAGGACTGGGCTCAGGCTGAGGGTCACAATGTGTGTTTGTGACCAATGTGGCTCGGAAGCATGGGCGGGGCCTCATGGGCCACACTGGTTTCAACTACACTGAACTTTGGACAATATGACAATCACAAGGTCTCTTGCCATCGGGAAGGAGTTCTGATTTCTGCATCAAATTCAACCCTGGGCAGTAGTTGGAGATAAGGTCTAGGTTCGGACGCCTGAAAACCGCAGTTGGGAAGAGATGATGACCTAAGGCCATGGTGGGTCACATGTGCTCAGTGTGAGGTCAGCTGCCTGGTTGTTGGTCAGCAATTTCGGGCACAGGTTGTGTCAGACAGTGCATTATTGCCCAGGTCAGACTATATAATTTGGGTACTGTCGAGTGCCGTGTAGGTTGATCCTCATTTGAGGTGCCTGAGCAGCTCATTAGGCAAGATATTTTTTCTAGAGGGCAGGCAGAGTGCTGCATTGTCTGTCCGGAATTGCCATACGTGAGCGCTTCTGGGCCAGTAGTGTGAGGACAGAAATCTGAGAACACAAGCTAGACTTTGGCTTCAGGCCAAGGGCAAGGCAGGTACCCCTTGCACATCTGAACCAATATCTCATGCATCTGAAGTCACGACGAGGATCAGATGTTGGCTCAGGTTGTAGTTTCTGTGCATGACTGCCCCTTCATGAACGGAGAGGAATCTGAAGGCCATGGAGGTTTTCCCACGTTGGAAGTTGTGGGATGCCCCCATCAAGGATTCCTTCTGCGGGACAATTGAGACCTGTTGGGCAGCTCCAAAACATCCCATATGGAATGACTCCAGAGCACCGTTGGAGGATGGATGCCAGGGAAGCCCGCCTCGCATTCCAATTGTCTCCTAGCATCAAGACAGTTGAGATCAGATGGCTTGCGGGAGCCACCGGGATGGCTGAGTGAAATGGACTTTCCTAAGCATGGGGCCTAATGTGTGTTTGTGTCCATGAGGACCTTGGAATGGAGCGGTGGCACCGGGACTCTGAAGTATTCTCCTAAGATTTTGAAATAAGTCCCATGCACAAGTTTCCTCGTGGAGACGAGATTTTTTCTGATAGGTGCCTCAGGAAACCGCTATGCTGGTATTGGAATCCAGGCTTTTGAGGAGACATGCCAGAAAACCAAAGCAATGGATCCGATTATGGCCTAGGGTCCTGTCTGGTACAATATCCTTCTCTGGGGACATCCATCTATGGTATGAGTGGAGGCAGATGCTTAGCGGGTGTCAGACCGCCCTTGTTTGTCCACTGAGACGTACATATTGGGATGGCCTCGGGGACTTTGGAGGGTTCTCCTAATTTGTACAATTTTGGACAATGGAATGCGCTGAATTCCCAATAATGGGGTAGGCACAGTCCTAATGTGTGGCTCCAGGGGCCCCAGCCTGGAGGGAATGTGGCCCAGGACTTTGAGGACAGAAGTCTGAGCACAAACTCAGCTTAGGTTTGGGGACGTAGGTATGGCAGGCACAATCTACAAACCATGAGAAGAACTCATCAGGATATGAAGAAAGAGCGAGTCTGAGGCGCTTGCTCAGGCTTTGGTCTCTGGATTTTGTGTCAACAATGGCCGTGGAATGTGGTGAAGCTCATGGGCCATGGACGAATCTTCCTCTCTGTGTATTTGGCCCAGTCCCAATTGTTTTTCGTCAATCTGTGGGATGGCAAGTCTCCTTTCAGGTTTGTTACCTCAGGTGTCGCAACCAAAGAGGTATTCCAAAGCAGAGCCCTGGGGAAGAGTGAAGGGACAATCCAAACTATGGTTAAAATTTGGGGCCTAGGGGCATGGCAGGCCCCATATGCTGTCTCTTTATCCAGACACTGAGAAGCCTTACTTGAGGACTGGGCTCAGGCTGAGGGTCACATTGTGTTTTTTTGTCCAATATGGCCCGCGAGAATGGGCGGGGACTCATGGCCCACACTGGTTTCATCTATACTGAAATTTGGACAACATGCCAATCACAAGGTCTCTTGCCATGGGGAAGGAGTTCTGATTTCTGCATCATTTTCAACCCTTGGCAGTGGTTGGAAATAAGGTCTAGGTTCGGAAGCCTGAAAACCGCAGTTGGGAAGAGATGATGACCTAAGGCCATGGTGGGTCTGATGTGCTCAGTGTGCAGTCAGCTGCCTGCTTGTTGGTCAGGAGGTTCTGGCTCAGGTTGTGTCAGACAGTGCATTAGTGCCCAGGTCAGACTCTATAATTTGGGTACAGTTGAGTGCCGTGTAGGTTGATCCTCATTTGAGGTGCCTGGGCAGCTCATTAGGCAAGATATTTTTTCTAGAGGGCAGGCAGAGTGCTGCATTGTGGGTCCGGAATTGCCAAACTTGAGGGCTTCTGGGCCAGTAGTGTGAGGACAGAAGTCTGAGAACACAAGCTAGACTTTGGCTTCAGGCCGCGGGCAAGGCAGGTACCCCCTGCACATCTGAACCAATATCTCATGCATCTGAAGTCACGGCGAGGATCAGAGGTTGGCTCAGGTTGTAGTTTCTGTGCATGACTGCCCCTTCATGAACGGAGAGGAATCTGAAGGCCATGGAGGTTTTCCCACGATGGGAGTTGTGGGATGCCCCCTTCAAGGATTCCTTTTGCGGGACAATTGAGACCTGTTGGGCAGCTCCAAAACATCCCATATGGAATGACTCCAGAGCACCGTTCGAGGATGGATGCCAGGGAAGCCCGCCTCGCATTCCAATTGTCTCCTAGCAACAAGACAGTTGACAACGGATGGCTCTGTGGGAGCACCCGTGGTGGCTGATTTGAAATGGAATATCCTGAGCATGGGGCCTATTGTGTGTTTGTGTCCATGAGGACCTTGGAAGGGGCGGTGGCACCGGCAATCTCAAGTATTCTCCTAAGATTTTGACATAGGTCCCATGCAAAGTTTCCTCGTGGAGATGAGATGTTTTCTGATGGGTGCCTCAGGAAACCCCCTATGCTGGTATTGGAAACCAGGCTTTTGAGAAGACATACCTGTAAACCAAAGCAATGGATCCGATTATGGCCTAGGGTCCTTTCTGGTTCCATCTCCTTCTCTTGGGACATCCATCTATGGTATGAGTGGAGGTAGATGCTCAGCTGGTGTCAGACCGCCCTTGTTTGTCCACTGAGACCTAGATATTGGGATGGACTCCGGGACTTTGGAGGGTTCTCCTAATTTGTACGATTTTGGACAATGGAATGGGCAGAATTCCCAATAATGGGGTAGGCACAGTCCTAATGTGTGGCTCCAGGGGCCCCAGCCTGGAGGGTGTGTGGCCCAGGACTTTGAGGACAGAAGTCGATAACACAAACTCAACTTACTTAAGTTTGGACGTAGGTATGGCAAGCCCAATCTACAAACCATGAGAAGAACTCTTCAGGATATGAAGAAAGAGCGAGTCTGAGGCACTTGCTCAGGCTTTGGTCTCTGGATTTTGTGTCAACGATGGCCGTGGAATGTGGGGAGGCCTCATGGGACATGGACGAATCTACCTCTCTGTGTTTTTGGCCCGGTCTCAATTGTTTTTCGTCAATCTGTGGGATGGGAGGTCTCCTTTCAGTTTTGTTACCTCAGGTGTCCCAACCAAAGAGGAATTCCACGCAGAGCCCTGGGGAAGAGTGAAGGGACAACCCAAACTATGGTTAAAATTAGGGGCTGGGTGCATGGCAGACCCCATATGCTGTCTCTTCATCCAACCACTGAGAAGCCTTAACTGAGGACTGGGCTCAGGCTGAGGGTCACAATGTGTGTTTGTGACCAATGTGGCTCGTAAGCATGGGCGGGGCCTCATGGGCCACACTGGTTTCAACTACACTGAACTTTGGACAATATGACAATCACAAGGTCTCTTGCCATCGGGAAGGAGTTCTGATTTCTGCATCATATTCAACCCTGGGCAGTAGTTGGAGATAAGGTCTAGGTTCGGACGCCTGAAAACCGCAGTTGGGAAGAGATGATGACCTAAGGCCATGGTGGGTCTGATGTGCTCAGTGTGCGGTCAGCTGCCTGGTTGTTGGTCAGCAATTTCGGGCACAGGTTGTGTCAGACAGTGCATTACTGCCCAGGTCAGACTATATAATTTGGGTACTGTCGAGTGCCGTGTAGGTTGATCCTCATTTGAGGTGCCTGAGCAGCTCATTAGGCAAGATATTTTTTCTAGAGGGCAGGCAGAGTGCTGCATTGTCTGTCCGGAATTGCCATACGTGAGCGCTTCTGGGCCAGTAGTGTGAGGACAGAAATCTGAGAACACAAGCTAGACTTTGGCTTCAGGCCGAGGGCAAGGCAGGTACCCCTTGCACATCTGAACCAATATCTCATGCATCTGAAGTCACGACGAGGATCAGATGTTGGCTCAGGTTGTAGTTTCTGTGCATGACTGCCCCTTCATGAACGGAGAGGAATCTGAAGGCCATGGAGATTTTCCCACGTTGGAAGTTGTGGGATGCCCCCATCAAGGATTCCTTCTGCGGGACAATTGAGACCTGTTGGGCAGCTCCAAAACATCCCATATGGAATGACTCCAGAGCACCGTTGGAGGATGGATGCCAGGGAAGCCCGCCTCGCATTCCAATTGTCTCCTAGCATCAAGACAGTTGAGATCAGATGGCTTGCGGGAGCCACCGGGATGGCTGAGTGAAATGGACTTTCCTAAGCATGGGGCCTAATGTGTGTTTGTGTCCATGAGGACCTTGGAATGGAGCGGTGGCACCGGGACTCTGAAGTATTCTCCTAAGATTTTGAAATAAGTCCCATGCACAAGTTTCCTCGTGGAGACGAGATTTTTTCTGATAGGTGCCTCAGGAAACCGCTATGCTGGTATTGGAATCCAGGCTTTTGAGGAGACATGCCAGAAAACCAAAGCAATGGATCCGATTATGGCCTAGGGTCCTGTCTGGTACAATATCCTTCTCTGGGGACATCCATCTATGGTATGAGTGGAGGCAGATGCTTAGCTGGTGTCAGACCGCCCTTGTTTGTCCACTGAGACGTACATATTGGGATGGCCTCGGGGACTTTGGAGGGTTCTCCTAATTTGTACAATTTTGGACAATGGAATGCGCTGAATTCCCAATAATGGGGTAGGCACAGTCCTAATGTGTGGCTCCAGGGGCCCCAGCCTGGAGGGAATGTGGCCCAGGACTTTGAGGACAGAAGTCTGAGCACAAACTCAGCTTAGGTTTGGGGACGTAGGTATGGCAGGCACAATCTACAAACCATGAGAAGAACTCATCAGGATATGAAGAAAGAGCGAGTCTGAGGCGCTTGCTCAGGCTTTGGTCTCTGGATTTTGTGTCAACAATGGCCGTGGAATGTGGTGAAGCTCATGGGCCATGGACGAATCTTCCTCTCTGTGTATTTGGCCCAGTCCCAATTGTTTTTCGTCAATCTGTGGGATGGCAAGTCTCCTTTCAGGTTTGTTACCTCAGGTGTCGCAACCAAAGAGGTATTCCAAAGCAGAGCCCTGGGGAAGAGTGAAGGGACAATCCAAACTATGGTTAAAATTTGGGGCCTAGGGGCATGGCAGGCCCCATATGCTGTCTCTTTATCCAGACACTGAGAAGCCTTACTTGAGGACTGGGCTCAGGCTGAGGGTCACATTGTGTTTTTTTGTCCAATATGGCCCGCGAGAATGGGCGGGGACTCATGGCCCACACTGGTTTCATCTATACTGAAATTTGGACAACATGCCAATCACAAGGTCTCTTGCCATGGGGAAGGAGTTCTGATTTCTGCATCATTTTCAACCCTTGGCAGTGGTTGGAAATAAGGTCTAGGTTCGGAAGCCTGAAAACCGCAGTTGGGAAGAGATGATGACCTAAGGCCATGGTGGGTCTGATGTGCTCAGTGTGCAGTCAGCTGCCTGCTTGTTGGTCAGGAGGTTCTGGCTCAGGTTGTGTCAGACAGTGCATTAGTGCCCAGGTTAGACTCTATAATTTGGGTACAGTTGAGTGCCGTGTAGGTTGATCCTCATTTGAGGTGCCTGGGCAGCTCATTAGGCAAGATATTTTTTCTAGAGGGCAGGCAGAGTGCTGCATTGTGGGTCCGGAATTGCCAAACTTGAGGGCTTCTGGGCCAGTAGTGTGAGGACAGAAGTCTGAGAACACAAGCTAGACTTTGGCTTCAGGCCGCGGGCAAGGCAGGTACCCCCTGCACATCTGAACCAATATCTCATGCATCTGAAGTCACGGCGAGGATCAGAGGTTGGCTCAGGTTGTAGTTTCTGTGCATGACTGCCCCTTCATGAACGGAGAGGAATCTGAAGGCCATGGAGGTTTTCCCACGATGGGAGTTGTGGGATGCCCCCTTCAAGGATTCCTTTTGCGGGACAATTGAGACCTGTTGGGCAGCTCCAAAACATCCCATATGGAATGACTCCAGAGCACCGTTCGAGGATGGATGCCAGGGAAGCCCGCCTCGCATTCCAATTGTCTCCTAGCAACAAGACAGTTGACAACGGATGGCTCTGTGGGAGCACCCGTGGTGGCTGATTTGAAATGGAATATCCTGAGCATGGGGCCTATTGTGTGTTTGTGTCCATGAGGACCTTGGAAGGGGCGGTGGCACCGGCAATCTCAAGTATTCTCCTAAGATTTTGACTTAGGTCCCATGCAAAGTTTCCTCGTGGAGATGAGATGTTTTCTGATGGGTGCCTCAGGAAACCCCCTATGCTGGTATTGGAAACCAGGCTTTTGAGAAGACATACCTGTAAACCAAAGCAATGGATCCGATTATGGCCTAGGGTCCTTTCTGGTTCCATCTCCTTCTCTTGGGACATCCATCTATGGTATGAGTGGAGGTAGATGCTCAGCTGGTGTCAGACCGCCCTTGTTTGTCCACTGAGACCTAGATATTGGGATGGACTCCGGGACTTTGGAGGGTTCTCCTAATTTGTACGATTTTGGACAATGGAATGGGCAGAATTCCCAATAATGGGGTAGGCACAGTCCTAATGTGTGGCTCCAGGGGACCCAGCCTAGAGGGTGTGTGGCCCAGGACTTTGAGGACAGAAGACTGAAAACACAACCTCAGCTTAGGTTTGGGTACGTAGGTATGGCAGGCCCAATCTACAAACCATGAGAAGAAATCTTCAGGATACGAAGATAGAGCGAGTCTGAGGCGCTTGCTCAGGCTTTGGTCTCTGGATTTTGTGTCAACGATGGTTTTGGAATGATGGGAGGCCTCATGGGCCATGGACGAATCTTCCTCTCTGTGGATTTGGCCCGAACCCAATTGTTTTTCGTCAATCTGTGGGATGGGAGGTCTCCTCTCAGGTTTGTTACCTCAGGTGTCCCAACCAAAGAGGAATTCGAAAGCAGAGCCCTGGGGAGGAGTGAAGGGACAACCCAAACTATGGTTAAAATTTGGGGCCTAGGGGCATGGCAGACCCCATATGCTGTCTCTTCATCTAGCCACTGAGAGGCCTTACTTGAGGACTGGGCTCAGGCTGAGTGTCACAATGTGTGTTTGTGACCAATGTGGCTCGGAAGCATGGGCGGGGCCTCATGGGCCACACTGGTTTCAACTACACTGAACTTTGGACAATATGACAATCACAAGGTCTCTTGCCATCGGGAAGGAGTTCTGATTTCTGCATCATATTCAACCCTGGGCAGTAGTTGGAGATAAGGTCTAGGTTCGGACGCCTGAAAACCGCAGTTGGGAAGAGATGATGACCTAAGGCCATGGTGGGTTACATGTGCTCAGTGTGAGGTCAGCTGCCTGGTTGTTGGTCAGCAATTTCGGGCACAGGTTGTGTCAGACAGTGCATTATTGCCCAGGTCAGACTATATAATTTGGGTACAGTCGAGTGCTGTGCAGGTTGATCCTAATTTGAGGTGCCTGAGCAGCTCATTAGGCAAGATATTTTTTCTAGAGGGCAGGCAGAGTGCTGCATTTTCTGTCCGGAATAGCCATACGTGAGCGCTTTTGGGCCAATAGTGTGAGGACAGAAATCTGAGAACACAAGCTAGACTTTGGCTTCAGGCCGAGGGCAAGGCAGGTACTCCTTGCACATCTGAACCATTATCTCATGCACCTGAAGTCACGTCGAGGATCAGACGTTGGCTCAGGTTGTAGTTTCTGTGCATGACTGCCCCTTCATGAACGGAGAGGAATCTGAAGGCCGTGGAGGTTTTCCCACGTTGGGAGTTGTGGGATGCCCCCTTCAAGGATTCCTTCTGCGGTACAGTTGAGACCTGTTGGGCAGCTACAAAACATCCCATATAGAATGACTCCAGAGCACTGTTCGAGGATGGATGCCAGGGAAGCCCGCCTCGCATTCCAATTGTCTCCTAGCAACAAGACAGTGGATATCGGATGGCTCTGTGGGAGCAACCGGGATGGCTGAGTGAAATGGACTTTCCTAAGCATGGGGCCTAATGTGTGTTTGTGTCCATGAGGACCTTGGAATGGAGCGGTGGCACCGGGACTCTGAAGTATTCTCCTAAGATTTTGAAATAAGTCCCATGCACAAGTTTCCTCGTGGAGACGAGATTTTTTCTGATAGGTGCCTCAGGAAACCGCTATGCTGGTATTGGAATCCAGGCTTTTGAGGAGACATGCCAGAAAACCAAAGCAATGGATCCGATTATGGCCTAGGGTCCTGTCTGGTACAATATCCTTCTCTGGGGACATCCATCTATGGTATGAGTGGAGGCAGATGCTTAGCGGGTGTCAGACCGCCCTTGTTTGTCCACTGAGACGTACATATTGGGATGGCCTCGGGGACTTTGGAGGGTTCTCCTAATTTGTACAATTTTGGACAATGGAATGCGCTGAATTCCCAATAATGGGGTAGGCACAGTCCTAATGTGTGGCTCCAGGGGCCCCAGCCTGGAGGGAATGTGGCCCAGGACTTTGAGGACAGAAGTCTGAGCACAAACTCAGCTTAGGTTTGGTGACGTAGGTATGGCAGGCACAATCTACAAACCATGAGAAGAACTCATCAGGATATGAAGAAAGAGCGAGTCTGAGGCGCTTGCTCAGGCTTTGGTCTCTGGATTTTGTGTCAACAATGGCCGTGGAATGTGGTGAAGCTCATGGGCCATGGACGAATCTTCCTCTCTGTGTATTTGGCCCAGTCCCAATTGTTTTTCGTCAATCTGTGGGATGGCAAGTCTCCTTTCAGGTTTGTTACCTCAGGTGTCGCAACCAAAGAGGTATTCCAAAGCAGAGCCCTGGGGAAGAGTGAAGGGACAATCCAAACTATGGTTAAAATTTGGGGCCTAGGGGCATGGCAGGCCCCATATGCTGTCTCTTTATCCAGACACTGAGAAGCCTTACTTGAGGACTGGGCTCAGGCTGAGGGTCACATTGTGTTTTTTTGTCCAATATGGCCCGCGAGAATGGGCGGGGACTCATGGCCCACACTGGTTTCATCTATACTGAAATTTGGACAACATGCCAATCACAAGGTCTCTTGCCATGGGGAAGGAGTTCTGATTTCTGCATCATTTTCAACCCTTGGCAGTGGTTGGAAATAAGGTCTAGGTTCGGAAGCCTGAAAACCGCAGTTGGGAAGAGATGATGACCTAAGGCCATGGTGGGTCTGATGTGCTCAGTGTGCAGTCAGCTGCCTGGTTGTTGGTCAGGAGGTTCTGGCTCAGGTTGTGTCAGACAGTGCATTAGTGCCCAGGTTAGACTCTATAATTTGGGTACAGTTGAGTGCCGTGTAGGTTGATCCTCATTTGAGGTGCCTGGGCAGCTCATTAGGCAAGATATTTTTTCTAGAGGGCAGGCAGAGTGCTGCATTGTGGGTCCGGAATTGCCAAACTTGAGGGCTTCTGGGCCAGTAGTGTGAGGACAGAAGTCTGAGAACACAAGCTAGACTTTGGCTTCAGGCCGCGGGCAAGGCAGGTACCCCCTGCACATCTGAACCAATATCTCATGCATCTGAAGTCACGGCGAGGATCAGAGGTTGGCTCAGGTTGTAGTTTCTGTGCATGACTGCCCCTTCATGAACGGAGAGGAATCTGAAGGCCATGGAGGTTTTCCCACGATGGGAGTTGTGGGATGCCCCCTTCAAGGATTCCTTTTGCGGGACAATTGAGACCTGTTGGGCAGCTCCAAAACATCCCATATGGAATGACTCCAGAGCACCGTTCGAGGATGGATGCCAGGGAAGCCCGCCTCGCATTCCAATTGTCTCCTAGCAACAAGACAGTTGACAACGGATGGCTCTGTGGGAGCACCCGTGGTGGCTGATTTGAAATGGAATATCCTGAGCATG
Organism: Mustela nivalis; assembly: GCF_964662115.1. Classification (NCBI taxonomy): domain Eukaryota; kingdom Metazoa; phylum Chordata; class Mammalia; order Carnivora; family Mustelidae; genus Mustela; species Mustela nivalis. The sequence goes on along the minus strand of NW_028136552.1, from coordinate 2,173,546 downwards.
GGGCCTATTGTGTGTTTGTGTCCATGAGGACCTTGGAAGGGGCGGTGGCACCGGCAATCTCAAGTATTCTCCTAAGATTTTGACATAGGTCCCATGCAAAGTTTCCTCGTGGAGATGAGATGTTTTCTGATGGGTGCCTCAGGAAACCCCCTATGCTGGTATTGGAAACCAGGCTTTTGAGAAGACATACCTGTAAACCAAAGCAATGGATCCGATTATGGCCTAGGGTCCTTTCTGGTTCCATCTCCTTCTCTTGGGACATCCATCTATGGTATGAGTGGAGGTAGATGCTCAGCTGGTGTCAGACCGCCCTTGTTTGTCCACTGAGACCTAGATATTGGGATGGACTCCGGGACTTTGGAGGGTTCTCCTAATTTGTACGATTTTGGACAATGGAATGGGCAGAATTCCCAATAATGGGGTAGGCACAGTCCTAATGTGTGGCTCCAGGGGCCCCAGCCTGGAGGGTGTGTGGCCCAGGACTTTGAGGACAGAAGTCGATAACACAAACTCAACTTACTTAAGTTTGGACGTAGGTATGGCAAGCCCAATCTACAAACCATGAGAAGAACTCTTCAGGATATGAAGAAAGAGCGAGTCTGAGGCACTTGCTCAGGCTTTGGTCTCTGGATTTTGTGTCAACGATGGCCGTGGAATGTGGGGAGGCCTCATGGGACATGGACGAATCTACCTCTCTGTGTTTTTGGCCCGGTCTCAATTGTTTTTCGTCAATCTGTGGGATGGGAGGTCTCCTTTCAGTTTTGTTACCTCAGGTGTCCCAACCAAAGAGGAATTCCACGCAGAGCCCTGGGGAAGAGTGAAGGGACAACCCAAACTATGGTTAAAATTAGGGGCTGGGTGCATGGCAGACCCCATATGCTGTCTCTTCATCCAACCACTGAGAGGCCTTAACTGAGGACTGGGCTCAGGCTGAGGGTCACAATGTGTGTTTGTGACCAATGTGGCTCGGAAGCATGGGCGGGGCCTCATGGGCCACACTGGTTTCAACTACACTGAACTTTGGACAATATGACAATCACAAGGTCTCTTGCCATCGGGAAGGAGTTCTGATTTCTGCATCATATTCAACCCTGGGCAGTAGTTGGAGATAAGGTCTAGGTTCGGACGCCTGAAAACCGCAGTTGGGAAGAGATGATGACCTAAGGCCATGGTGGGTCACATGTGCTCAGTGTGAGGTCAGCTGCCTGGTTGTTGGTCAGCAATTTCGGGCACAGGTTGTGTCAGACAGTGCATTATTGCCCAGGTCAGACTATATAATTTGGGTACTGTCGAGTGCCGTGTAGGTTGATCCTCATTTGAGGTGCCTGAGCAGCTCATTAGGCAAGATATTTTTTCTAGAGGGCAGGCAGAGTGCTGCATTGTCTGTCCGGAATTGCCATACGTGAGCGCTTCTGGGCCAGTAGTGTGAGGACAGAAATCTGAGAACACAAGCTAGACTTTGGCTTCAGGCCAAGGGCAAGGCAGGTACCCCTTGCACATCTGAACCAATATCTCATGCATCTGAAGTCACGACGAGGATCAGATGTTGGCTCAGGTTGTAGTTTCTGTGCATGACTGCCCCTTCATGAACGGAGAGGAATCTGAAGGCCATGGAGGTTTTCCCACGTTGGAAGTTGTGGGATGCCCCCATCAAGGATTCCTTCTGCGGGACAATTGAGACCTGTTGGGCAGCTCCAAAACATCCCATATGGAATGACTCCAGAGCACCGTTGGAGGATGGATGCCAGGGAAGCCCGCCTCGCATTCCAATTGTCTCCTAGCATCAAGACAGTTGAGATCAGATGGCTTGCGGGAGCCACCGGGATGGCTGAGTGAAATGGACTTTCCTAAGCATGGGGCCTAATGTGTGTTTGTGTCCATGAGGACCTTGGAATGGAGCGGTGGCACCGGGACTCTGAAGTATTCTCCTAAGATTTTGAAATAAGTCCCATGCACAAGTTTCCTCGTGGAGACGAGATTTTTTCTGATAGGTGCCTCAGGAAACCGCTATGCTGGTATTGGAATCCAGGCTTTTGAGGAGACATGCCAGAAAACCAAAGCAATGGATCCGATTATGGCCTAGGGTCCTGTCTGGTACAATATCCTTCTCTGGGGACATCCATCTATGGTATGAGTGGAGGCAGATGCTTAGCGGGTGTCAGACCGCCCTTGTTTGTCCACTGAGACGTACATATTGGGATGGCCTCGGGGACTTTGGAGGGTTCTCCTAATTTGTACAATTTTGGACAATGGAATGCGCTGAATTCCCAATAATGGGGTAGGCACAGTCCTAATGTGTGGCTCCAGGGGCCCCAGCCTGGAGGGAATGTGGCCCAGGACTTTGAGGACAGAAGTCTGAGCACAAACTCAGCTTAGGTTTGGTGACGTAGGTATGGCAGGCACAATCTACAAACCATGAGAAGAACTCATCAGGATATGAAGAAAGAGCGAGTCTGAGGCGCTTGCTCAGGCTTTGGTCTCTGGATTTTGTGTCAACAATGGCCGTGGAATGTGGTGAAGCTCATGGGCCATGGACGAATCTTCCTCTCTGTGTATTTGGCCCAGTCCCAATTGTTTTTCGTCAATCTGTGGGATGGCAAGTCTCCTTTCAGGTTTGTTACCTCAGGTGTCGCAACCAAAGAGGTATTCCAAAGCAGAGCCCTGGGGAAGAGTGAAGGGACAATCCAAACTATGGTTAAAATTTGGGGCCTAGGGGCATGGCAGGCCCCATATGCTGTCTCTTTATCCAGACACTGAGAAGCCTTACTTGAGGACTGGGCTCAGGCTGAGGGTCACATTGTGTTTTTTTGTCCAATATGGCCCGCGAGAATGGGCGGGGACTCATGGCCCACACTGGTTTCATCTATACTGAAATTTGGACAACATGCCAATCACAAGGTCTCTTGCCATGGGGAAGGAGTTCTGATTTCTGCATCATTTTCAACCCTTGGCAGTGGTTGGAAATAAGGTCTAGGTTCGGAAGCCTGAAAACCGCAGTTGGGAAGAGATGATGACCTAAGGCCATGGTGGGTCTGATGTGCTCAGTGTGCAGTCAGCTGCCTGGTTGTTGGTCAGGAGGTTCTGGCTCAGGTTGTGTCAGACAGTGCATTAGTGCCCAGGTTAGACTCTATAATTTGGGTACAGTTGAGTGCCGTGTAGGTTGATCCTCATTTGAGGTGCCTGGGCAGCTCATTAGGCAAGATATTTTTTCTAGAGGGCAGGCAGAGTGCTGCATTGTGGGTCCGGAATTGCCAAACTTGAGGGCTTCTGGGCCAGTAGTGTGAGGACAGAAGTCTGAGAACACAAGCTAGACTTTGGCTTCAGGCCGCGGGCAAGGCAGGTACCCCCTGCACATGAACCAATATCTCATGCAACTGAAGTCACGGCGAGGATCAGAGGTTGGCTCAGGTTGTAGTTTCTGTGCATGACTGCCCCTTCATGAACGGAGAGGAATCTGAAGGCCATGGAGGTTTTCCCACGATGGGAGTTGTGGGATGCCCCCTTCAAGGATTCCTTTTGCGGGACAATTGAGACCTGTTGGGCAGCTCCAAAACATCCCATATGGAATGACTCCAGAGCACCGTTCGAGGATGGATGCCAGGGAAGCCCGCCTCGCATTCCAATTGTCTCCTAGCAACAAGACAGTTGACAACGGATGGCTCTGTGGGAGCACCCGTGGTGGCTGATTTGAAATGGAATATCCTGAGCATGGGGCCTATTGTGTGTTTGTGTCCATGAGGACCTTGGAAGGGGCGGTGGCACCGGCAATCTCAAGTATTCTCCTAAGATTTTGACATAGGTCCCATGCAAAGTTTCCTCGTGGAGATGAGATGTTTTCTGATGGGTGCCTCAGGAAACCCCCTATGCTGGTATTGGAAACCAGGCTTTTGAGAAGACATACCTGTAAACCAAAGCAATGGATCCGATTATGGCCTAGGGTCCTTTCTGGTTCCATCTCCTTCTCTTGGGACATCCATCTATGGTATGAGTGGAGGTAGATGCTTAGCTGGTGTCAGACCGCCCTTGTTTGTCCACTGAGACCTAGATATTGGGATGGACTCCGGGACTTTGGAGGGTTCTCCTAATTTGTACGATTTTGGACAATGGAATGGGCAGAATTCCCAATAATGGGGTAGGCACAGTCCTAATGTGTGGCTCCAGGGGCCCCAGCCTGGAGGGTGTGTGGCCCAGGACTTTGAGGACAGAAGTCGATAACACAAACTCAACTTACTTAAGTTTGGACGTAGGTATGGCAAGCCCAATCTACAAACCATGAGAAGAACTCTTCAGGATATGAAGAAAGAGCGAGTCTGAGGCACTTGCTCAGGCTTTGGTCTCTGGATTTTGTGTCAACGATGGCCGTGGAATGTGGGGAGGCCTCATGGGACATGGACGAATCTACCTCTCTGTGTTTTTGGCCCGGTCTCAATTGTTTTTCGTCAATCTGTGGGATGGGAGGTCTCCTTTCAGTTTTGTTACCTCAGGTGTCCCAACCAAAGAGGAATTCCACGCAGAGCCCTGGGGAAGAGTGAAGGGACAACCCAAACTATGGTTAAAATTAGGGGCTGGGTGCATGGCAGACCCCATATGCTGTCTCTTCATCCAACCACTGAGAGGCCTTAACTGAGGACTGGGCTCAGGCTGAGGGTCACAATGTGTGTTTGTGACCAATGTGGCTCGGAAGCATGGGCGGGGCCTCATGGGCCACACTGGTTTCAACTACACTGAACTTTGGACAATATGACAATCACAAGGTCTCTTGCCATCGGGAAGGAGTTCTGATTTCTGCATCATATTCAACCCTGGGCAGTAGTTGGAGATAAGGTCTAGGTTCGGACGCCTGAAAACCGCAGTTGGGAAGAGATGATGACCTAAGGCCATGGTGGGTCACATGTGCTCAGTGTGAGGTCAGCTGCCTGGTTGTTGGTCAGCAATTTCGGGCACAGGTTGTGTCAGACAGTGCATTATTGCCCAGGTCAGACTATATAATTTGGGTACTGTCGAGTGCCGTGTAGGTTGATCCTCATTTGAGGTGCCTGAGCAGCTCATTAGGCAAGATATTTTTTCTAGAGGGCAGGCAGAGTGCTGCATTGTCTGTCCGGAATTGCCATACGTGAGCGCTTCTGGGCCAGTAGTGTGAGGACAGAAATCTGAGAACACAAGCTAGACTTTGGCTTCAGGCCGAGGGCAAGGCAGGTACTCCTTGCACATCTGAACCAATATCTCATGCATCTGAAGTCACGACGAGGATCAGATGTTGGCTCAGGTTGTAGTTTCTGTGCATGACTGCCCCTTCATGAACGGAGAGGAATCTGAAGGCCATGGAGGTTTTCCCACGTTGGGAGTTGTGGGATGCCCCCATCAAGGATTCCTTCTGCGGGACAATTGAGACCTGTTGGGCAGCTCCAAAACATCCCATATGGAATGACTCCAGAGCACCCTTGGAGGATGGATGCCAGGGAAGCCCGCCTCGCATTCCAATTGTCTCCTAGCATCAAGACAGTTGAGATCAGATGGCTTGCGGGAGCCACCGGGATGGCTGAGTGAAATGGACTTTCCTAAGCATGGGGCCTAATGTGTGTTTGTGTCCATGAGGACCTTGGAATGGAGCGGTGGCACCGGGACTCTGAAGTATTCTCCTAAGATTTTGAAATAAGTCCCATGCACAAGTTTCCTCGTGGAGACGAGATTTTTTCTGATAGGTGCCTCAGGAAACCGCTATGCTGGTATTGGAATCCAGGCTTTTGAGGATACATGCCAGAAAACCAAAGCAATGGATCCGATTATGGCCTAGGGTCCTGTCTGGTACAATATCCTTCTCTGGGGACATCCATCTATGGTATAAGTGGAGGCAGATGCTTAGCGGGTGTCAGACCGCCCTTGTTTGTCCACTGAGACGTATATATTGGGATGGCCTCGGGGACTTTGGAGGGTTCTCCTAATTTGTACAATTTTGGACAATGGAATGCGCTGAATTCCCAATAATGGGGTAGGCACAGTCCTAATGTGTGGCTCCAGGGGCCCCAGCCTGGAGGGAATGTGGCCCAGGACTTTGAGGACAGAAGTCTGAGCACAAACTCAGCTTAGGTTTGGGGACGTAGGTATGGCAGGCACAATCTACAAACCATGAGAAGAACTCATCAGGATATGAAGAAAGAGCGAGTCTGAGGCGCTTGCTCAGGCTTTGGTCTCTGGATTTTGTGTCAACAATGGCCGTGGAATGTGGTGAAGCTCATGGGCCATGGACGAATCTTCCTCTCTGTGTATTTGGCCCAGTCCCAATTGTTTTTCGTCAATCTGTGGGATGGCAAGTCTCCTTTCAGGTTTGTTACCTCAGGTGTCGCAACCAAAGAGGTATTCCAAAGCAGAGCCCTGGGGAAGAGTGAAGGGACAATCCAAACTATGGTTAAAATTTGGGGCCTAGGGGCATGGCAGGCCCCATATGCTGTCTCTTTATCCAGACACTGAGAAGCCTTACTTGAGGACTGGGCTCAGGCTGAGGGTCACATTGTGTTTTTTTGTCCAATATGGCCCGCGAGAATGGGCGGGGACTCATGGCCCACACTGGTTTCATCTATACTGAAATTTGGACAACATGCCAATCACAAGGTCTCTCGCCATGGGGAAGGAGTTCTGATTTCTGCATCATTTTCAACCCTTGGCAGTGGTTGGAAATAAGGTCTAGGTTCGGAAGCCTGAAAACCGCAGTTGGGAAGAGATGATGACCTAAGGCCATGGTGGGTCTGATGTGCTCAGTGTGCAGTCAGCTGCCTGGTTGTTGGTCAGGAGGTTCTGGCTCAGGTTGTGTCAGACAGTGCATTAGTGCCCAGGTTAGACTCTATAATTTGGGTACAGTTGAGTGCCGTGTAGGTTGATCCTCATTTGAGGTGCCTGGGCAGCTCATTAGGCAAGATATTTTTTCTAGAGGGCAGGCAGAGTGCTGCATTGTGGGTCCGGAATTGCCAAACTTGAGGGCTTCTGGGCCAGTAGTGTGAGGACAGAAGTCTGAGAACACAAGCTAGACTTTGGCTTCAGGCCGCGGGCAAGGCAGGTACCCCCTGCACATCTGAACCAATATCTCATGCATCTGAAGTCACGGCGAGGATCAGAGGTTGGCTCAGGTTGTAGTTTCTGTGCATGACTGCCCCTTCATGAACGGAGAGGAATCTGAAGGCCATGGAGGTTTTCCCACGATGGGAGTTGTGGGATGCCCCCTTCAAGGATTCCTTTTGCGGGACAATTGAGACCTGTTGGGCAGCTCCAAAACATCCCATATGGAATGACTCCAGAGCACCGTTCGAGGATGGATGCCAGGGAAGCCCGCCTCGCATTCCAATTGTCTCCTAGCAACAAGACAGTTGACAACGGATGGCTCTGTGGGAGCACCCGTGGTGGCTGATTTGAAATGGAATATCCTGAGCATGGGGCCTATTGTGTGTTTGTGTCCATGAGGACCTTGGAAGGGGCGGTGGCACCGGCAATCTCAAGTATTCTCCTAAGATTTTGACATAGGTCCCATGCAAAGTTTCCTCGTGGAGATGAGATGTTTTCTGATGGGTGCCTCAGGAAACCCCCTATGCTGGTATTGGAAACCAGGCTTTTGAGAAGACATACCTGTAAACCAAAGCAATGGATCCGATTATGGCCTAGGGTCCTTTCTGGTTCCATCTCCTTCTCTTGGGACATCCATCTATGGTATGAGTGGAGGTAGATGCTCAGCTGGTGTCAGACCGCCCTTGTTTGTCCACTGAGACCTAGATATTGGGATGGACTCCGGGACTTTGGAGGGTTCTCCTAATTTGTACGATTTTGGACAATGGAATGGGCAGAATTCCCAATAATGGGGTAGGCACAGTCCTAATGTGTGGCTCCAGGGGCCCCAGCCTGGAGGGTGTGTGGCCCAGGACTTTGAGGACAGAAGTCGATAACACAAACTCAACTTACTAAGTTTGGACGTAGGTATGGCAAGCCCAATCTACAAACCATGAGAAGAACTCTTCAGGATATGAAGAAAGAGCGAGTCTGAGGCACTTGCTCAGGCTTTGGTCTCTGGATTTTGTGTCAACGATGGCCGTGGAATGTGGGGAGGCCTCATGGGACATGGACGAATCTACCTCTCTGTGTTTTTGGCCCGGTCTCAATTGTTTTTCGTCAATCTGTGGGATGGGAGGTCTCCTTTCAGTTTTGTTACCTCAGGTGTCCCAACCAAAGAGGAATTCCACGCAGAGCCCTGGGGAAGAGTGAAGGGACAACCCAAACTATGGTTAAAATTAGGGGCTGGGTGCATGGCAGACCCCATATGCTGTCTCTTCATCCAACCACTGAGAGGCCTTAACTGAGGACTGGGCTCAGGCTGAGGGTCACAATGTGTGTTTGTGACCAATGTGGCTCGGAAGCATGGGCGGGGCCTCATGGGCCACACTGGTTTCAACTACACTGAACTTTGGACAATATGACAATCACAAGGTCTCTTGCCATCGGGAAGGAGTTCTGATTTCTGCATCATATTCAACCCTGGGCAGTAGTTGGAGATAAGGTCTAGGTTCGGACGCCTGAAAACCGCAGTTGGGAAGAGATGATGACCTAAGGCCATGGTGGGTCACATGTGCTCAGTGTGAGGTCAGCTGCCTGGTTGTTGGTCAGCAATTTCGGGCACAGGTTGTGTCAGACAGTGCATTATTGCCCAGGTCAGACTATATAATTTGGGTACTGTCGAGTGCCGTGTAGGTTGATCCTCATTTGAGGTGCCTGAGCAGCTCATTAGGCAAGATATTTTTTCTAGAGGGCAGGCAGAGTGCTGCATTGTCTGTCCGGAATTGCCATACGTGAGCGCTTCTGGGCCAGTAGTGTGAGGACAGAAATCTGAGAACACAAGCTAGACTTTGGCTTCAGGCCAAGGGCAAGGCAGGTACCCCTTGCACATCTGAACCAATATCTCATGCATCTGAAGTCACGACGAGGATCAGATGTTGGCTCAGGTTGTAGTTTCTGTGCATGACTGCCCCTTCATGAACGGAGAGGAATCTGAAGGCCATGGAGGTTTTCCCACGTTGGAAGTTGTGGGATGCCCCCATCAAGGATTCCTTCTGCGGGACAATTGAGACCTGTTGGGCAGCTCCAAAACATCCCATATGGAATGACTCCAGAGCACCGTTGGAGGATGGATGCCAGGGAAGCCCGCCTCGCATTCCAATTGTCTCCTAGCATCAAGACAGTTGAGATCAGATGGCTTGCGGGAGCCACCGGGATGGCTGAGTGAAATGGACTTTCCTAAGCATGGGGCCTAATGTGTGTTTGTGTCCATGAGGACCTTGGAATGGAGCGGTGGCACCGGGACTCTGAAGTATTCTCCTAAGATTTTGAAATAAGTCCCATGCACAAGTTTCCTCGTGGAGACGAGATTTTTTCTGATAGGTGCCTCAGGAAACCGCTATGCTGGTATTGGAATCCAGGCTTTTGAGGAGACATGCCAGAAAACCAAAGCAATGGATCCGATTATGGCCTAGGGTCCTGTCTGGTACAATATCCTTCTCTGGGGACATCCATCTATGGTATGAGTGGAGGCAGATGCTTAGCGGGTGTCAGACCGCCCTTGTTTGTCCACTGAGACGTACATATTGGGATGGCCTCGGGGACTTTGGAGGGTTCTCCTAATTTGTACAATTTTGGACAATGGAATGCGCTGAATTCCCAATAATGGGGTAGGCACAGTCCTAATGTGTGGCTCCAGGGGCCCCAGCCTGGAGGGAATGTGGCCCAGGACTTTGAGGACAGAAGTCTGAGCACAAACTCAGCTTAGGTTTGGGGACGTAGGTATGGCAGGCACAATCTACAAACCATGAGAAGAACTCATCAGGATATGAAGAAAGAGCGAGTCTGAGGCGCTTGCTCAGGCTTTGGTCTCTGGATTTTGTGTCAACAATGGCCGTGGAATGTGGTGAAGCTCATGGGCCATGGACGAATCTTCCTCTCTGTGTATTTGGCCCAGTCCCAATTGTTTTTCGTCAATCTGTGGGATGGCAAGTCTCCTTTCAGGTTTGTTACCTCAGGTGTCGCAACCAAAGAGGTATTCCAAAGCAGAGCCCTGGGGAAGAGTGAAGGGACAATCCAAACTATGGTTAAAATTTGGGGCCTAGGGGCATGGCAGGCCCCATATGCTGTCTCTTTATCCAGACACTGAGAAGCCTTACTTGAGGACTGGGCTCAGGCTGAGGGTCACATTGTGTTTTTTTGTCCAATATGGCCCGCGAGAATGGGCGGGGACTCATGGCCCACACTGGTTTCATCTATACTGAAATTTGGACAACATGCCAATCACAAGGTCTCTTGCCATGGGGAAGGAGTTCTGATTTCTGCATCATTTTCAACCCTTGGCAGTGGTTGGAAATAAGGTCTAGGTTCGGAAGCCTGAAAACCGCAGTTGGGAAGAGATGATGACCTAAGGCCATGGTGGGTCTGATGTGCTCAGTGTGCAGTCAGCTGCCTGGTTGTTGGTCAGGAGGTTCTGGCTCAGGTTGTGTCAGACAGTGCATTAGTGCCCAGGTTAGACTCTATAATTTGGGTACAGTTGAGTGCCGTGTAGGTTGATCCTCATTTGAGGTGCCTGGGCAGCTCATTAGGCAAGATATTTTTTCTAGAGGGCAGGCAGAGTGCTGCATTGTGGGTCCGGAATTGCCAAACTTGAGGGCTTCTGGGCCAGTAGTGTGAGGACAGAAGTCTGAGAACACAAGCTAGACTTTGGCTTCAGGCCGCGGGCAAGGCAGGTACCCCCTGCACATCTGAACCAATATCTCATGCATCTGAAGTCACGGCGAGGATCAGAGGTTGGCTCAGGTTGTAGTTTCTGTGCATGACTGCCCCTTCATGAACGGAGAGGAATCTGAAGGCCATGGAGGTTTTCCCACGATGGGAGTTGTGGGATGCCCCCTTCAAGGATTCCTTTTGCGGGACAATTGAGACCTGTTGGGCAGCTCCAAAACATCCCATATGGAATGACTCCAGAGCACCGTTCGAGGATGGATGCCAGGGAAGCCCGCCTCGCATTCCAATTGTCTCCTAGCAACAAGACAGTTGACAACGGATGGCTCTGTGGGAGCACCCGTGGTGGCTGATTTGAAATGGAATATCCTGAGCATGGGGCCTATTGTGTGTTTGTGTCCATGAGGACCTTGGAAGGGGCGGTGGCACCGGCAATCTCAAGTATTCTCCTAAGATTTTGACATAGGTCCCATGCAAAGTTTCCTCGTGGAGATGAGATGTTTTCTGATGGGTGCCTCAGGAAACCCCCTATGCTGGTATTGGAAACCAGGCTTTTGAGAAGACATACCTGTAAACCAAAGCAATGGATCCGATTATGGCCTAGGGTCCTTTCTGGTTCCATCTCCTTCTCTTGGGACATCCATCTATGGTATGAGTGGAGGTAGATGCTCAGCTGGTGTCAGACCGCCCTTGTTTGTCCACTGAGACCTAGATATTGGGATGGACTCCGGGACTTTGGAGGGTTCTCCTAATTTGTACGATTTTGGACAATGGAATGGGCAGAATTCCCAATAATGGGGTAGGCACAGTCCTAATGTGTGGCTCCAGGGGACCCAGCCTAGAGGGTGTGTGGCCCAGGACTTTGAGGACAGAAGACTGAAAACACAAACTCAGCTTAGGTTTGGGTACGTAGGTATGGCAGGCCCAATCTACAAACCATGAGAAGAAATCTTCAGGATACGAAGATAGAGCGAGTCTGAGGCGCTTGCTCAGGCTTTGGTCTCTGGATTTTGTGTCAACGATGGTTTTGGAATGATGGGAGGCCTCATGGGCCATGGACGAATCTTCCTCTCTGTGGATTTGGCCCGAACCCAATTGTTTTTCGTCAATCTGTGGGATGGGAGGTCTCCTCTCAGGTTTGTTACCTCAGGTGTCCCAACCAAAGAGGAATTCGAAAGCAGAGCCCTGGGGAGGAGTGAAGGGACAACCCAAACTATGGTTAAAATTAGGGGCCTAGGGGCATGGCAGACCCCATATGCTGTCTCTTCATCTAGCCACTGAGAGGCCTTACTTGAGGACTGGGCTCAGGCTGAGTGTCACAATGTGTGTTTGTGACCAATGTGGCTCGGGAGCATGGGCGGGGCCTCATGGGCCACACTGGTTTCAACTACACTGAACTTTGGACAATATGCCAATCACAAGGTCTCTTGCCATCGGGAAGGAGTTCTGATTTCTGCATCATATTCAACCCTGGGCAGTAGTTGGAGATAAGGTCTAGGTTCGGACGCCTGAAAACCGCAGTTGGGAAGAGATGATGACCTAAGGCCATGGTGGGTCACATGTGCTCAGTGTGAGGTCAGCTGCCTGGTTGTTGGTCAGCAATTTCGGGCACAGGTTGTGTCAGACAGTGCATTTTTGCCCAGGTCAGACTATATAATTTGGGTACAGTCGAGTGCTGTGCAGGTTGATCCTCATTTGAGGTGCCTGAGCAGCTCATTAGGCAAGATATTTTTTCTAGAGGGCAGGCAGAGTGCTGCATTTTCTGTCCGGAATAGCCATACGTGAGCGCTTTTGGGCCAATAGTGTGAGGACAGAAATCTGAGAACACAAGCTAGACTTTGGCTTCAGGCCGAGGGCAAGGCAGGTACTCCTTGCACATCTGAACCAATATCTCATGCACCTGAAGTCACGTCGAGGATCAGACGTTGGCTCAGGTTGTAGTTTCTGTGCATGACTGCCCCTTCATGAACGGAGAGGAATCTGAAGGCCGTGGAGGTTTTCCCACGTTGGGAGTTGTGGGATGCCCCCTTCAAGGATTCCTTCTGCGGTACAGTTGAGACCTGTTGGGCAGCTACAAAACATCCCATATAGAATGACTCCAGAGCACCGTTCGAGGATGGATGCCAGGGAAGCCTGCCTCGCATTCCAATTGTCTCCTAGCAACAAGACAGTGGATATCGGATGGCTCTGCGGGAGCAACCGGGATGGCTGAGTGAAATGGACTTTCCTAAGCATGGGGCCTAATGTGTGTTTGTGTCCATGAGGACCTTGGAATGGAGCGGTGGCACCGGGACTCTGAAGTATTCTCCTAAGATTTTGAAATAAGTCCCATGCACAAGTTTCCTCGTGGAGACGAGATTTTTTCTGATAGGTGCCTCAGGAAACCGCTATGCTGGTATTGGAATCCAGGCTTTTGAGGAGACATGCCAGAAAACCAAAGCAATGGATCCGATTATGGCCTAGGGTCCTGTCTGGTACAATATCCTTCTCTGGGGACATCCATCTATGGTATGAGTGGAGGCAGATGCTTAGCGGGTGTCAGACCGCCCTTGTTTGTCCACTGAGACGTACATATTGGGATGGCCTCGGGGACTTTGGAGGGTTCTCCTAATTTGTACAATTTTGGACAATGGAATGCGCTGAATTCCCAATAATGGGGTAGGCACAGTCCTAATGTGTGGCTCCAGGGGCCCCAGCCTGGAGGGAATGTGGCCCAGGACTTTGAGGACAGAAGTCTGAGCACAAACTCAGCTTAGGTTTGGGGACGTAGGTATGGCAGGCACAATCTACAAACCATGAGAAGAACTCATCAGGATATGAAGAAAGAGCGAGTCTGAGGCGCTTGCTCAGGCTTTGGTCTCTGGATTTTGTGTCAACAATGGCCGTGGAATGTGGTGAAGCTCATGGGCCATGGACGAATCTTCCTCTCTGTGTATTTGGCCCAGTCCCAATTGTTTTTCGTCAATCTGTGGGATGGCAAGTCTCCTTTCAGGTTTGTTACCTCAGGTGTCGCAACCAAAGAGGTATTCCAAAGCAGAGCCCTGGGGAAGAGTGAAGGGACAATCCAAACTATGGTTAAAATTTGGGGCCTAGGGGCATGGCAGGCCCCATATGCTGTCTCTTTATCCAGACACTGAGAAGCCTTACTTGAGGACTGGGCTCAGGCTGAGGGTCACATTGTGTTTTTTTGTCCAATATGGCCCGCGAGAATGGGCGGGGACTCATGGCCCACACTGGTTTCATCTATACTGAAATTTGGACAACATGCCAATCACAAGGTCTCTTGCCATGGGGAAGGAGTTCTGATTTCTGCATCATTTTCAACCCTTGGCAGTGGTTGGAAATAAGGTCTAGGTTCGGAAGCCTGAAAACCGCAGTTGGGAAGAGATGATGACCTAAGGCCATGGTGGGTCTGATGTGCTCAGTGTGCAGTCAGCTGCCTGGTTGTTGGTCAGGAGGTTCTGGCTCAGGTTGTGTCAGACAGTGCATTAGTGCCCAGGTTAGACTCTATAATTTGGGTACAGTTGAGTGCCGTGTAGGTTGATCCTCATTTGAGGTGCCTGGGCAGCTCATTAGGCAAGATATTTTTTCTAGAGGGCAGGCAGAGTGCTGCATTGTGGGTCCGGAATTGCCAAACTTGAGGGCTTCTGGGCCAGTAGTGTGAGGACAGAAGTCTGAGAACACAAGCTAGACTTTGGCTTCAGGCCGCGGGCAAGGCAGGTACCCCCTGCACATCTGAACCAATATCTCATGCAAATGAAGTCACGGCGAGGATCAGAGGTTGGCTCAGGTTGTAGTTTCTGTGCATGACTGCCCCTTCATGAACGGAGAGGAATCTGAAGGCCATGGAGGTTTTCCCACGATGGGAGTTGTGGGATGCCCCCTTCAAGGATTCCTTTTGCGGGACAATTGAGACCTGTTGGGCAGCTCCAAAACATCCCATATGGAATGACTCCAGAGCACCGTTCGAGGATGGATGCCAGGGAAGCCCGCCTCGCATTCCAATTGTCTCCTAGCAACAAGACAGTTGACAACGGATGGCTCTGTGGGAGCACCCGTGGTGGCTGATTTGAAATGGAATATCCTGAGCATGGGGCCTATTGTGTGTTTGTGTCCATGAGGACCTTGGAAGGGGCAGTGGCACCGGCAATCTCAAGTATTCTCCTAAGATTTTGACATAGGTCCCATGCAAAGTTTCCTCGTGGAGATGAGATGTTTTCTGATGGGTGCCTCAGGAAACCCCCTATGCTGGTATTGGAAACCAGGCTTTTGAGAAGACATACCTGTAAACCAAAGCAATGGATCCGATTATGGCCTAGGGTCCTTTCTGGTTCCATCTCCTTCTCTTGGGACATCCATCTATGGTATGAGTGGAGGTAGATGCTCAGCTGGTGTCAGACCGCCCGTGTTTGTCCACTGAGACCTAGATATTGGGATGGACTCCGGGACTTTGGAGGGTTCTCCTAATTTGTACGATTTTGGACAATGGAATGGGCAGAATTCCCAATAATGGGGTAGGCACAGTCCTAATGTGTGGCTCCAGGGGACCCAGCCTAGAGGGTGTGTGGCCCAGGACTTTGAGGACAGAAGACTGAAAACACAAACTCAGCTTAGGTTTGGGTACGTAGGTATGGCAGGCCCAATCTACAAACCATGAGAAGAAATCTTCAGGATACGAAGATAGAGCGAGTCTGAGGCGCTTGCTCAGGCTTTGGTCTCTGGATTTTGTGTCAACGATGGTTTTGGAATGATGGGAGGCCTCATGGGCCATGGACGAATCTTCCTCTCTGTGGATTTGGCCCGAACCCAATTGTTTTTCGTCAATCTGTGGGATGGGAGGTCTCCTCTCAGGTTTGTTACCTCAGGTGTCCCAACCAAAGAGGAATTCGAAAGCAGAGCCCTGGGGAGGAGTGAAGGGACAACCCAAACTATGGTTAAAATTAGGGGCCTAGGGGCATGGCAGACCCCATATGCTGTCTCTTCATCTAGCCACTGAGAGGCCTTACTTGAGGACTGGGCTCAGGCTGAGTGTCACAATGTGTGTTTGTGACCAATGTGGCTCGGAAGCATGGGCGGGGCCTCATGGGCCACACTGGTTTCAACTACACTGAACTTTGGACAATATGCCAATCACAAGGTCTCTTGCCATCGGGAAGGAGTTCTGATTTCTGCATCATATTCAACCCTGGGCAGTAGTTGGAGATAAGGTCTAGGTTCGGACGCCTGAAAACCGCAGTTGGGAAGAGATGATGACCTAAGGCCATGGTGGGTCACATGTGCTCAGTGTGAGGTCAGCTGCCTGGTTGTTGGTCAGCAATTTCGGGCACAGGTTGTGTCAGACAGTGCATTATTGCCCAGGTCAGACTATATAATTTGGGTACAGTCGAGTGCTGTGCAGGTTGATCCTCATTTGAGGTGCCTGAGCAGCTCATTAGGCAAGATATTTTTTCTAGAGGGCAGGCAGAGTGCTGCATTTTCTGTCCGGAATAGCCATACGTGAGCGCTTTTGGGCCAATAGTGTGAGGACAGAAATCTGAGAACACAAGCTAGACTTTGGCTTCAGGCCGAGGGCAAGGCAGGTACTCCTTGCACATCTGAACCAATATCTCATGCACCTGAAGTCACGTCGAGGATCAGACGTTGGCTCAGGTTGTAGTTTCTGTGCATGACTGCCCCTTCATGAACGGAGAGGAATCTGAAGGCCGTGGAGGTTTTCCCACGTTGGGAGTTGTGGGATGCCCCCTTCAAGGATTCCTTCTGCGGTACAGTTGAGACCTGTTGGGCAGCTACAAAACATCCCATATAGAATGACTCCAGAGCACCGTTCGAGGATGGATGCCAGGGAAGCCCGCCTCGCATTCCAATTGTCTCCTAGCAACAAGACAGTGGATATCGGATGGCTCTGCGGGAGCAACCGGGATGGCTGAGTGAAATGGACTTTCCTAAGCATGGGGCCTAATGTGTGTTTGTGTCCATGAGGACCTTGGAATGGAGCGGTGGCACCGGGACTCTGAAGTATTCTCCTAAGATTTTGAAATAAGTCCCATGCACAAGTTTCCTCGTGGAGACGAGATTTTTTCTGATAGGTGCCTCAGGAAACCGCTATGCTGGTATTGGAATCCAGGCTTTTGAGGAGACATGCCAGAAAACCAAAGCAATGGATCCGATTATGGCCTAGGGTCCTGTCTGGTACAATATCCTTCTCTGGGGACATCCATCTATGGTATGAGTGGAGGCAGATGCTTAGCGGGTGTCAGACCGCCCTTGTTTGTCCACTGAGACGTACATATTGGGATGGCCTCGGGGACTTTGGAGGGTTCTCCTAATTTGTACAATTTTGGACAATGGAATGCGCTGAATTCCCAATAATGGGGTAGGCACAGTCCTAATGTGTGGCTCCAGGGGCCCCAGCCTGGAGGGAATGTGGCCCAGGACTTTGAGGACAGAAGTCTGAGCACAAACTCAGCTTAGGTTTGGGGACGTAGGTATGGCAGGCACAATCTACAAACCATGAGAAGAACTCATCAGGATATGAAGAAAGAGCGAGTCTGAGGCGCTTGCTCAGGCTTTGGTCTCTGGATTTTGTGTCAACAATGGCCGTGGAATGTGGTGAAGCTCATGGGCCATGGACGAATCTTCCTCTCTGTGTATTTGGCCCAGTCCCAATTGTTTTTCGTCAATCTGTGGGATGGCAAGTCTCCTTTCAGGTTTGTTACCTCAGGTGTCGCAACCAAAGAGGTATTCCAAAGCAGAGCCCTGGGGAAGAGTGAAGGGACAATCCAAACTATGGTTAAAATTTGGGGCCTAGGGGCATGGCAGGCCCCATATGCTGTCTCTTTATCCAGACACTGAGAAGCCTTACTTGAGGACTGGGCTCAGGCTGAGGGTCACATTGTGTTTTTTTGTCCAATATGGCCCGCGAGAATGGGCGGGGACTCATGGCCCACACTGGTTTCATCTATACTGAAATTTGGACAACATGCCAATCACAAGGTCTCTTGCCATGGGGAAGGAGTTCTGATTTCTGCATCATTTTCAACCCTTGGCAGTGGTTGGAAATAAGGTCTAGGTTCGGAAGCCTGAAAACCGCAGTTGGGAAGAGATGATGACCTAAGGCCATGGTGGGTCTGATGTGCTCAGTGTGCAGTCAGCTGCCTGGTTGTTGGTCAGGAGGTTCTGGCTCAGGTTGTGTCAGACAGTGCATTAGTGCCCAGGTTAGACTCTATAATTTGGGTACAGTTGAGTGCCGTGTAGGTTGATCCTCATTTGAGGTGCCTGGGCAGCTCATTAGGCAAGATATTTTTTCTAGAGGGCAGGCAGAGTGCTGCATTGTGGGTCCGGAATTGCCAAACTTGAGGGCTTCTGGGCCAGTAGTGTGAGGACAGAAGTCTGAGAACACAAGCTAGACTTTGGCTTCAGGCCGCGGGCAAGGCAGGTACCCCCTGCACATCTGAACCAATATCTCATGCAAATGAAGTCACGGCGAGGATCAGAGGTTGGCTCAGGTTGTAGTTTCTGTGCATGACTGCCCCTTCATGAACGGAGAGGAATCTGAAGGCCATGGAGGTTTTCCCACGATGGGAGTTGTGGGATGCCCCCTTCAAGGATTCCTTTTGCGGGACAATTGAGACCTGTTGGGCAGCTCCAAAACATCCCATATGGAATGACTCCAGAGCACCGTTCGAGGATGGATGCCAGGGAAGCCCGCCTCGCATTCCAATTGTCTCCTAGCAACAAGACAGTTGACAACGGATGGCTCTGTGGGAGCACCCGTGGTGGCTGATTTGAAATGGAATATCCTGAGCATGGGGCCTATTGTGTGTTTGTGTCCATGAGGACCTTGGAAGGGGCAGTGGCACCGGCAATCTCAAGTATTCTCCTAAGATTTTGACATAGGTCCCATGCAAAGTTTCCTCGTGGAGATGAGATGTTTTCTGATGGGTGCCTCAGGAAACCCCCTATGCTGGTATTGGAAACCAGGCTTTTGAGAAGACATACCTGTAAACCAAAGCAATGGATCCGATTATGGCCTAGGGTCCTTTCTGGTTCCATCTCCTTCTCTTGGGACATCCATCTATGGTATGAGTGGAGGTAGATGCTCAGCTGGTGTCAGACCGCCCTTGTTTGTCCACTGAGACCTAGATATTGGGATGGACTCCGGGACTTTGGAGGGTTCTCCTAATTTGTACGATTTTGGACAATGGAATGGGCAGAATTCCCAATAATGGGGTAGGCACAGTCCTAATGTGTGGCTCCAGGGGACCCAGCCTAGAGGGTGTGTGGCCCAGGACTTTGAGGACAGAAGACTGAAAACACAAACTCAGCTTAGGTTTGGGTACGTAGGTATGGCAGGCCCAATCTACAAACCATGAGAAGAAATCTTCAGGATACGAAGATAGAGCGAGTCTGAGGCGCTTGCTCAGGCTTTGGTCTCTGGATTTTGTGTCAACGATGGTTTTGGAATGATGGGAGGCCTCATGGGCCATGGACGAATCTTCCTCTCTGTGGATTTGGCCCGAACCCAATTGTTTTTCGTCAATCTGTGGGATGGGAGGTCTCCTCTCAGGTTTGTTACCTCAGGTGTCCCAACCAAAGAGGAATTCGAAAGCAGAGCCCTGGGGAGGAGTGAAGGGACAACCCAAACTATGGTTAAAATTAGGGGCCTAGGGGCATGGCAGACCCCATATGCTGTCTCTTCATCTAGCCACTGAGAGGCCTTACTTGAGGACTGGGCTCAGGCTGAGTGTCACAATGTGTGTTTGTGACCAATGTGGCTCGGGAGCATGGGCGGGGCCTCATGGGCCACACTGGTTTCAACTACACTGAACTTTGGACAATATGCCAATCACAAGGTCTCTTGCCATCGGGAAGGAGTTCTGATTTCTGCATCATATTCAACCCTGGGCAGTAGTTGGAGATAAGGTCTAGGTTCGGACGCCTGAAAACCGCAGTTGGGAAGAGATGATGACCTAAGGCCATGGTGGGTCACATGTGCTCAGTGTGAGGTCAGCTGCCTGGTTGTTGGTCAGCAATTTCGGGCACAGGTTGTGTCAGACAGTGCATTTTTGCCCAGGTCAGACTATATAATTTGGGTACAGTCGAGTGCTGTGCAGGTTGATCCTCATTTGAGGTGCCTGAGCAGCTCATTAGGCAAGATATTTTTTCTAGAGGGCAGGCAGAGTGCTGCATTTTCTGTCCGGAATAGCCATACGTGAGCGCTTTTGGGCCAATAGTGTGAGGACAGAAATCTGAGAACACAAGCTAGACTTTGGCTTCAGGCCGAGGGCAAGGCAGGTACTCCTTGCACATCTGAACCAATATCTCATGCACCTGAAGTCACGTCGAGGATCAGACGTTGGCTCAGGTTGTAGTTTCTGTGCATGACTGCCCCTTCATGAACGGAGAGGAATCTGAAGGCCGTGGAGGTTTTCCCACGTTGGGAGTTGTGGGATGCCCCCTTCAAGGATTCCTTCTGCGGTACAGTTGAGACCTGTTGGGCAGCTACAAAACATCCCATATAGAATGACTCCAGAGCACCGTTCGAGGATGGATGCCAGGGAAGCCTGCCTCGCATTCCAATTGTCTCCTAGCAACAAGACAGTGGATATCGGATGGCTCTGCGGGAGCAACCGGGATGGCTGAGTGAAATGGACTTTCCTAAGCATGGGGCCTAATGTGTGTTTGTGTCCATGAGGACCTTGGAATGGAGCGGTGGCACCGGGACTCTGAAGTATTCTCCTAAGATTTTGAAATAAGTCCCATGCACAAGTTTCCTCGTGGAGACGAGATTTTTTCTGATAGGTGCCTCAGGAAACCGCTATGCTGGTATTGGAATCCAGGCTTTTGAGGAGACATGCCAGAAAACCAAAGCAATGGATCCGATTATGGCCTAGGGTCCTGTCTGGTACAATATCCTTCTCTGGGGACATCCATCTATGGTATGAGTGGAGGCAGATGCTTAGCGGGTGTCAGACCGCCCTTGTTTGTCCACTGAGACGTACATATTGGGATGGCCTCGGGGACTTTGGAGGGTTCTCCTAATTTGTACAATTTTGGACAATGGAATGCGCTGAATTCCCAATAATGGGGTAGGCACAGTCCTAATGTGTGGCTCCAGGGGCCCCAGCCTGGAGGGAATGTGGCCCAGGACTTTGAGGACAGAAGTCTGAGCACAAACTCAGCTTAGGTTTGGGGACGTAGGTATGGCAGGCACAATCTACAAACCATGAGAAGAACTCATCAGGATATGAAGAAAGAGCGAGTCTGAGGCGCTTGCTCAGGCTTTGGTCTCTGGATTTTGTGTCAACAATGGCCGTGGAATGTGGTGAAGCTCATGGGCCATGGACGAATCTTCCTCTCTGTGTATTTGGCCCAGTCCCAATTGTTTTTCGTCAATCTGTGGGATGGCAAGTCTCCTTTCAGGTTTGTTACCTCAGGTGTCGCAACCAAAGAGGTATTCCAAAGCAGAGCCCTGGGGAAGAGTGAAGGGACAATCCAAACTATGGTTAAAATTTGGGGCCTAGGGGCATGGCAGGCCCCATATGCTGTCTCTTTATCCAGACACTGAGAAGCCTTACTTGAGGACTGGGCTCAGGCTGAGGGTCACATTGTGTTTTTTTGTCCAATATGGCCCGCGAGAATGGGCGGGGACTCATGGCCCACACTGGTTTCATCTATACTGAAATTTGGACAACATGCCAATCACAAGGTCTCTTGCCATGGGGAAGGAGTTCTGATTTCTGCATCATTTTCAACCCTTGGCAGTGGTTGGAAATAAGGTCTAGGTTCGGAAGCCTGAAAACCGCAGTTGGGAAGAGATGATGACCTAAGGCCATGGTGGGTCTGATGTGCTCAGTGTGCAGTCAGCTGCCTGGTTGTTGGTCAGGAGGTTCTGGCTCAGGTTGTGTCAGACAGTGCATTAGTGCCCAGGTTAGACTCTATAATTTGGGTACAGTTGAGTGCCGTGTAGGTTGATCCTCATTTGAGGTGCCTGGGCAGCTCATTAGGCAAGATATTTTTTCTAGAGGGCAGGCAGAGTGCTGCATTGTGGGTCCGGAATTGCCAAACTTGAGGGCTTCTGGGCCAGTAGTGTGAGGACAGAAGTCTGAGAACACAAGCTAGACTTTGGCTTCAGGCCGCGGGCAAGGCAGGTACCCCCTGCACATCTGAACCAATATCTCATGCAAATGAAGTCACGGCGAGGATCAGAGGTTGGCTCAGGTTGTAGTTTCTGTGCATGACTGCCCCTTCATGAACGGAGAGGAATCTGAAGGCCATGGAGGTTTTCCCACGATGGGAGTTGTGGGATGCCCCCTTCAAGGATTCCTTTTGCGGGACAATTGAGACCTGTTGGGCAGCTCCAAAACATCCCATATGGAATGACTCCAGAGCACCGTTCGAGGATGGATGCCAGGGAAGCCCGCCTCGCATTCCAATTGTCTCCTAGCAACAAGACAGTTGACAACGGATGGCTCTGTGGGAGCACCCGTGGTGGCTGATTTGAAATGGAATATCCTGAGCATGGGGCCTATTGTGTGTTTGTGTCCATGAGGACCTTGGAAGGGGCAGTGGCACCGGCAATCTCAAGTATTCTCCTAAGATTTTGACATAGGTCCCATGCAAAGTTTCCTCGTGGAGATGAGATGTTTTCTGATGGGTGCCTCAGGAAACCCCCTATGCTGGTATTGGAAACCAGGCTTTTGAGAAGACATACCTGTAAACCAAAGCAATGGATCCGATTATGGCCTAGGGTCCTTTCTGGTTCCATCTCCTTCTCTTGGGACATCCATCTATGGTATGAGTGGAGGTAGATGCTCAGCTGGTGTCAGACCGCCCTTGTTTGTCCACTGAGACCTAGATATTGGGATGGACTCCGGGACTTTGGAGGGTTCTCCTAATTTGTACGATTTTGGACAATGGAATGGGCAGAATTCCCAATAATGGGGTAGGCACAGTCCTAATGTGTGGCTCCAGGGGCCCCAGCCTGGAGGGTGTGTGGCCCAGGACTTTGAGGACAGAAGACTGAAAACACAAACTCAGCTTAGGTTTGGGTACGTAGGTATGGCAGGCCCAATCTACAAACCATGAGAAGAAATCTTCAGGATACGAAGATAGAGCGAGTCTGAGGCGCTTGCTCAGGCTTTGGTCTCTGGATTTTGTGTCAACGATGGTTTTGGAATGATGGGAGGCCTCATGGGCCATGGACGAATCTTCCTCTCTGTGGATTTGGCCCGAACCCAATTGTTTTTCGTCAATCTGTGGGATGGGAGGTCTCCTCTCAGGTTTGTTACCTCAGGTGTCCCAACCAAAGAGGAATTCGAAAGCAGAGCCCTGGGGAGGAGTGAAGGGACAACCCAAACTATGGTTAAAATTAGGGGCCTAGGGGCATGGCAGACCCGAAATGCTGTCTCTTCATCTAGCCACTGAGAGGCCTTACTTGAGGACTGGGCTCAGGCTGAGTGTCACAATGTGTGTTTGTGACCAATGTGGCTCGGAAGCATGGGCGGGGCCTCATGGGCCACACTGGTTTCAACTACACTGAACTTTGGACAATATGCCAATCACAAGGTCTCTTGCCATCGGGAAGGAGTTCTGATTTCTGCATCATATTCAACCCTGGGCAGTAGTTGGAGATAAGGTCTAGGTTCGGACGCCTGAAAACCGCAGTTGGGAAGAGATGATGACCTAAGGCCATGGTGGGTCACATGTGCTCAGTGTGAGGTCAGCTGCCTGGTTGTTGGTCAGCAATTTCGGGCACAGGTTGTGTCAGACAGTGCATTTTTGCCCAGGTCAGACTATATAATTTGGGTACAGTCGAGTGCTGTGCAGGTTGATCCTCATTTGAGGTGCCTGAGCAGCTCATTAGGCAAGATATTTTTTCTAGAGGGCAGGCAGAGTGCTGCATTTTCTGTCCGGAATAGCCATACGTGAGCGCTTTTGGGCCAATAGTGTGAGGACAGAAATCTGAGAACACAAGCTAGACTTTGGCTTCAGGCCGAGGGCAAGGCAGGTACTCCTTGCACATCTGAACCAATATCTCATGCACCTGAAGTCACGTCGAGGATCAGACGTTGGCTCAGGTTGTAGTTTCTGTGCATGACTGCCCCTTCATGAACGGAGAGGAATCTGAAGGCCGTGGAGGTTTTCCCACGTTGGGAGTTGTGGGATGCCCCCTTCAAGGATTCCTTCTGCGGTACAGTTGAGACCTGTTGGGCAGCTACAAAACATCCCATATAGAATGACTCCAGAGCACCGTTCGAGGATGGATGCCAGGGAAGCCCGCCTCGCATTCCAATTGTCTCCTAGCAACAAGACAGTGGATATCGGATGGCTCTGCGGGAGCAACCGGGATGGCTGAGTGAAATGGACTTTCCTAAGCATGGGGCCTAATGTGTGTTTGTGTCCATGAGGACCTTGGAATGGAGCGGTGGCACCGGGACTCTGAAGTATTCTCCTAAGATTTTGAAATAAGTCCCATGCACAAGTTTCCTCGTGGAGACGAGATTTTTTCTGATAGGTGCCTCAGGAAACCGCTATGCTGGTATTGGAATCCAGGCTTTTGAGGAGACATGCCAGAAAACCAAAGCAATGGATCCGATTATGGCCTAGGGTCCTGTCTGGTACAATATCCTTCTCTGGGGACATCCATCTATGGTATGAGTGGAGGCAGATGCTTAGCGGGTGTCAGACCGCCCTTGTTTGTCCACTGAGACGTACATATTGGGATGGCCTCGGGGACTTTGGAGGGTTCTCCTAATTTGTACAATTTTGGACAATGGAATGCGCTGAATTCCCAATAATGGGGTAGGCACAGTCCTAATGTGTGGCTCCAGGGGCCCCAGCCTGGAGGGAATGTGGCCCAGGACTTTGAGGACAGAAGTCTGAGCACAAACTCAGCTTAGGTTTGGGGACGTAGGTATGGCAGGCACAATCTACAAACCATGAGAAGAACTCATCAGGATATGAAGAAAGAGCGAGTCTGAGGCGCTTGCTCAGGCTTTGGTCTCTGGATTTTGTGTCAACAATGGCCGTGGAATGTGGTGAAGCTCATGGGCCATGGACGAATCTTCCTCTCTGTGTATTTGGCCCAGTCCCAATTGTTTTTCGTCAATCTGTGGGATGGCAAGTCTCCTTTCAGGTTTGTTACCTCAGGTGTCGCAACCAAAGAGGTATTCCAAAGCAGAGCCCTGGGGAAGAGTGAAGGGACAATCCAAACTATGGTTAAAATTTGGGGCCTAGGGGCATGGCAGGCCCCATATGCTGTCTCTTTATCCAGACACTGAGAAGCCTTACTTGAGGACTGGGCTCAGGCTGAGGGTCACATTGTGTTTTTTTGTCCAATATGGCCCGCGAGAATGGGCGGGGACTCATGGCCCACACTGGTTTCATCTATACTGAAATTTGGACAACATGCCAATCACAAGGTCTCTTGCCATGGGGAAGGAGTTCTGATTTCTGCATCATTTTCAACCCTTGGCAGTGGTTGGAAATAAGGTCTAGGTTCGGAAGCCTGAAAACCGCAGTTGGGAAGAGATGATGACCTAAGGCCATGGTGGGTCTGATGTGCTCAGTGTGCAGTCAGCTGCCTGGTTGTTGGTCAGGAGGTTCTGGCTCAGGTTGTGTCAGACAGTGCATTAGTGCCCAGGTTAGACTCTATAATTTGGGTACAGTTGAGTGCCGTGTAGGTTGATCCTCATTTGAGGTGCCTGGGCAGCTCATTAGGCAAGATATTTTTTCTAGAGGGCAGGCAGAGTGCTGCATTGTGGGTCCGGAATTGCCAAACTTGAGGGCTTCTGGGCCAGTAGTGTGAGGACAGAAGTCTGAGAACACAAGCTAGACTTTGGCTTCAGGCCGCGGGCAAGGCAGGTACCCCCTGCACATCTGAACCAATATCTCATGCAAATGAAGTCACGGCGAGGATCAGAGGTTGGCTCAGGTTGTAGTTTCTGTGCATGACTGCCCCTTCATGAACGGAGAGGAATCTGAAGGCCATGGAGGTTTTCCCACGATGGGAGTTGTGGGATGCCCCCTTCAAGGATTCCTTTTGCGGGACAATTGAGACCTGTTGGGCAGCTCCAAAACATCCCATATGGAATGACTCCAGAGCACCGTTCGAGGATGGATGCCAGGGAAGCCCGCCTCGCATTCCAATTGTCTCCTAGCAACAAGACAGTTGACAACGGATGGCTCTGTGGGAGCACCCGTGGTGGCTGATTTGAAATGGAATATCCTGAGCATGGGGCCTATTGTGTGTTTGTGTCCATGAGGACCTTGGAAGGGGCAGTGGCACCGGCAATCTCAAGTATTCTCCTAAGATTTTGACATAGGTCCCATGCAAAGTTTCCTCGTGGAGATGAGATGTTTTCTGATGGGTGCCTCAGGAAACCCCCTATGCTGGTATTGGAAACCAGGCTTTTGAGAAGACATACCTGTAAACCAAAGCAATGGATCCGATTATGGCCTAGGGTCCTTTCTGGTTCCATCTCCTTCTCTTGGGACATCCATCTATGGTATGAGTGGAGGTAGATGCTCAGCTGGTGTCAGACCGCCCTTGTTTGTCCACTGAGACCTAGATATTGGGATGGACTCCGGGACATTGGAGGGTTCTCCTAATTTGTACGATTTTGGACAATGGAATGGGCAGAATTCCCAATAATGGGGTAGGCACAGTCCTAATGTGTGGCTCCAGGGGACCCAGCCTAGAGGGTGTGTGGCCCAGGACTTTGAGGACAGAAGACTGAAAACACAAACTCAGCTTAGGTTTGGGTACGTAGGTATGGCAGGCCCAATCTACAAACCATGAGAAGAAATCTTCAGGATACGAAGATAGAGCGAGTCTGAGGCGCTTGCTCAGGCTTTGGTCTCTGGATTTTGTGTCAACGATGGTTTTGGAATGATGGGAGGCCTCATGGGCCATGGACGAATCTTCCTCTCTGTGGATTTGGCCCGAACCCAATTGTTTTTCGTCAATCTGTGGGATGGGAGGTCTCCTCTCAGGTTTGTTACCTCAGGTGTCCCAACCAAAGAGGAATTCGAAAGCAGAGCCCTGGGGAGGAGTGAAGGGACAACCCAAACTATGGTTAAAATTAGGGGCCTAGGGGCATGGCAGACCCCATATGCTGTCTCTTCATCTAGCCACTGAGAGGCCTTACTTGAGGACTGGGCTCAGGCTGAGTGTCACAATGTGTGTTTGTGACCAATGTGGCTCGGGAGCATGGGCGGGGCCTCATGGGCCACACTGGTTTCAACTACACTGAACTTTGGACAATATGCCAATCACAAGGTCTCTTGCCATCGGGAAGGAGTTCTGATTTCTGCATCATATTCAACCCTGGGCAGTAGTTGGAGATAAGGTCTAGGTTCGGACGCCTGAAAACCGCAGTTGGGAAGAGATGATGACCTAAGGCCATGGTGGGTCACATGTGCTCAGTGTGAGGTCAGCTGCCTGGTTGTTGGTCAGCAATTTCGGGCACAGGTTGTGTCAGACAGTGCATTATTGCCCAGGTCAGACTATATAATTTGGGTACAGTCGAGTGCTGTGCAGGTTGATCCTCATTTGAGGTGCCTGAGCAGCTCATTAGGCAAGATATTTTTTCTAGAGGGCAGGCAGAGTGCTGCATTTTCTGTCCGGAATAGCCATACGTGAGCGCTTTTGGGCCAATAGTGTGAGGACAGAAATCTGAGAACACAAGCTAGACTTTGGCTTCAGGCCGAGGGCAAGGCAGGTACTCCTTGCACATCTGAACCAATATCTCATGCACCTGAAGTCACGTCGAGGATCAGACGTTGGCTCAGGTTGTAGTTTCTGTGCATGACTGCCCCTTCATGAACGGAGAGGAATCTGAAGGCCGTGGAGGTTTTCCCACGTTGGGAGTTGTGGGATGCCCCCTTCAAGGATTCCTTCTGCGGTACAGTTGAGACCTGTTGGGCAGCTACAAAACATCCCATATAGAATGACTCCAGAGCACCGTTCGAGGATGGATGCCAGGGAAGCCCGCCTCGCATTCCAATTGTCTCCTAGCAACAAGACAGTGGATATCGGATGGCTCTGCGGGAGCAACCGGGATGGCTGAGTGAAATGGACTTTCCTAAGCATGGGGCCTAATGTGTGTTTGTGTCCATGAGGACCTTGGAATGGAGCGGTGGCACCGGGACTCTGAAGTATTCTCCTAAGATTTTGAAATAAGTCCCATGCACAAGTTTCCTCGTGGAGACGAGATTTTTTCTGATAGGTGCCTCAGGAAACCGCTATGCTGGTATTGGAATCCAGGCTTTTGAGGAGACATGCCAGAAAACCAAAGCAATGGATCCGATTATGGCCTAGGGTCCTGTCTGGTACAATATCCTTCTCTGGGGACATCCATCTATGGTATGAGTGGAGGCAGATGCTTAGCGGGTGTCAGACCGCCCTTGTTTGTCCACTGAGACGTACATATTGGGATGGCCTCGGGGACTTTGGAGGGTTCTCCTAATTTGTACAATTTTGGACAATGGAATGCGCTGAATTCCCAATAATGGGGTAGGCACAGTCCTAATGTGTGGCTCCAGGGGCCCCAGCCTGGAGGGAATGTGGCCCAGGACTTTGAGGACAGAAGTCTGAGCACAAACTCAGCTTAGGTTTGGGGACGTAGGTATGGCAGGCACAATCTACAAACCATGAGAAGAACTCATCAGGATATGAAGAAAGAGCGAGTCTGAGGCGCTTGCTCAGGCTTTGGTCTCTGGATTTTGTGTCAACAATGGCCGTGGAATGTGGTGAAGCTCATGGGCCATGGACGAATCTTCCTCTCTGTGTATTTGGCCCAGTCCCAATTGTTTTTCGTCAATCTGTGGGATGGCAAGTCTCCTTTCAGGTTTGTTACCTCAGGTGTCGCAACCAAAGAGGTATTCCAAAGCAGAGCCCTGGGGAAGAGTGAAGGGACAATCCAAACTATGGTTAAAATTTGGGGCCTAGGGGCATGGCAGGCCCCATATGCTGTCTCTTTATCCAGACACTGAGAAGCCTTACTTGAGGACTGGGCTCAGGCTGAGGGTCACATTGTGTTTTTTTGTCCAATATGGCCCGCGAGAATGGGCGGGGACTCATGGCCCACACTGGTTTCATCTATACTGAAATTTGGACAACATGCCAATCACAAGGTCTCTTGCCATGGGGAAGGAGTTCTGATTTCTGCATCATTTTCAACCCTTGGCAGTGGTTGGAAATAAGGTCTAGGTTCGGAAGCCTGAAAACCGCAGTTGGGAAGAGATGATGACCTAAGGCCATGGTGGGTCTGATGTGCTCAGTGTGCAGTCAGCTGCCTGGTTGTTGGTCAGGAGGTTCTGGCTCAGGTTGTGTCAGACAGTGCATTAGTGCCCAGGTTAGACTCTATAATTTGGGTACAGTTGAGTGCCGTGTAGGTTGATCCTCATTTGAGGTGCCTGGGCAGCTCATTAGGCAAGATATTTTTTCTAGAGGGCAGGCAGAGTGCTGCATTGTGGGTCCGGAATTGCCAAACTTGAGGGCTTCTGGGCCAGTAGTGTGAGGACAGAAGTCTGAGAACACAAGCTAGACTTTGGCTTCAGGCCGCGGGCAAGGCAGGTACCCCCTGCACATCTGAACCAATATCTCATGCAAATGAAGTCACGGCGAGGATCAGAGGTTGGCTCAGGTTGTAGTTTCTGTGCATGACTGCCCCTTCATGAACGGAGAGGAATCTGAAGGCCATGGAGGTTTTCCCACGATGGGAGTTGTGGGATGCCCCCTTCAAGGATTCCTTTTGCGGGACAATTGAGACCTGTTGGGCAGCTCCAAAACATCCCATATGGAATGACTCCAGAGCACCGTTCGAGGATGGATGCCAGGGAAGCCCGCCTCGCATTCCAATTGTCTCCTAGCAACAAGACAGTTGACAACGGATGGCTCTGTGGGAGCACCCGTGGTGGCTGATTTGAAATGGAATATC
Source organism: Mustela nivalis (assembly GCF_964662115.1). NCBI lineage: Eukaryota > Metazoa > Chordata > Mammalia > Carnivora > Mustelidae > Mustela > Mustela nivalis. Next base: position 2,143,844 of record NW_028136552.1, on the reverse strand, counting down.
CTGAGCATGGGGCCTATTGTGTGTTTGTGTCCATGAGGACCTTGGAAGGGGCAGTGGCACCGGCAATCTCAAGTATTCTCCTAAGATTTTGACATAGGTCCCATGCAAAGTTTCCTCGTGGAGATGAGATGTTTTCTGATGGGTGCCTCAGGAAACCCCCTATGCTGGTATTGGAAACCAGGCTTTTGAGAAGACATACCTGTAAACCAAAGCAATGGATCCGATTATGGCCTAGGGTCCTTTCTGGTTCCATCTCCTTCTCTTGGGACATCCATCTATGGTATGAGTGGAGGTAGATGCTCAGCTGGTGTCAGACCGCCCTTGTTTGTCCACTGAGACCTAGATATTGGGATGGACTCCGGGACTTTGGAGGGTTCTCCTAATTTGTACGATTTTGGACAATGGAATGGGCAGAATTCCCAATAATGGGGTAGGCACAGTCCTAATGTGTGGCTCCAGGGGACCCAGCCTAGAGGGTGTGTGGCCCAGGACTTTGAGGACAGAAGACTGAAAACACAAACTCAGCTTAGGTTTGGGTACGTAGGTATGGCAGGCCCAATCTACAAACCATGAGAAGAAATCTTCAGGATACGAAGATAGAGCGAGTCTGAGGCGCTTGCTCAGGCTTTGGTCTCTGGATTTTGTGTCAACGATGGTTTTGGAATGATGGGAGGCCTCATGGGCCATGGACGAATCTTCCTCTCTGTGGATTTGGCCCGAACCCAATTGTTTTTCGTCAATCTGTGGGATGGGAGGTCTCCTCTCAGGTTTGTTACCTCAGGTGTCCCAACCAAAGAGGAATTCGAAAGCAGAGCCCTGGGGAGGAGTGAAGGGACAACCCAAACTATGGTTAAAATTAGGGGCCTAGGGGCATGGCAGACCCCATATGCTGTCTCTTCATCTAGCCACTGAGAGGCCTTACTTGAGGACTGGGCTCAGGCTGAGTGTCACAATGTGTGTTTGTGACCAATGTGGCTCGGGAGCATGGGCGGGGCCTCATGGGCCACACTGGTTTCAACTACACTGAACTTTGGACAATATGCCAATCACAAGGTCTCTTGCCATCGGGAAGGAGTTCTGATTTCTGCATCATATTCAACCCTGGGCAGTAGTTGGAGATAAGGTCTAGGTTCGGACGCCTGAAAACCGCAGTTGGGAAGAGATGATGACCTAAGGCCATGGTGGGTCACATGTGCTCAGTGTGAGGTCAGCTGCCTGGTTGTTGGTCAGCAATTTCGGGCACAGGTTGTGTCAGACAGTGCATTATTGCCCAGGTCAGACTATATAATTTGGGTACAGTCGAGTGCTGTGCAGGTTGATCCTCATTTGAGGTGCCTGAGCAGCTCATTAGGCAAGATATTTTTTCTAGAGGGCAGGCAGAGTGCTGCATTTTCTGTCCGGAATAGCCATACGTGAGTGCTTTTGGGCCAATAGTGTGAGGACAGAAATCTGAGAACACAAGCTAGACTTTGGCTTCAGGCCGAGGGCAAGGCAGGTACTCCTTGCACATCTGAACCAATATCTCATGCACCTGAAGTCACGTCGAGGATCAGACGTTGGCTCAGGTTGTAGTTTCTGTGCATGACTGCCCCTTCATGAACGGAGAGGAATCTGAAGGCCGTGGAGGTTTTCCCACGTTGGGAGTTGTGGGATGCCCCCTTCAAGGATTCCTTCTGCGGTACAGTTGAGACCTGTTGGGCAGCTACAAAACATCCCATATAGAATGACTCCAGAGCACCGTTCGAGGATGGATGCCAGGGAAGCCCGCCTCGCATTCCAATTGTCTCCTAGCAACAAGACAGTGGATACCGGATGGCTCTGCGGGAGCAACCGGGGTGGCAGAGTTGAAATGGACGTTTCTGAGAATGGGGCCTAATATGTGTTTGTGTCCATGAGGACCTTGGAATGGGGCGGTGGCACCGGGACTCTGAGTATTCTCCTAAGATTTTGATATAGGTCCCATGCACAAGTTTCCTCGTGTTGATGAGATTTTTTCTGATGGGTGCCTCAGGAAACCACCTATGCTTGTATTGGAATCCAGGATTTTGAGGAGACATGCCTGAAAACCAAAGCAATGGATCCGATTATGGCCTAGGGTCCTGTCTGGTTCCTTCTCCTTCTCTGGGGACATCCATCTGTGGTCTGAGTGGAGGTAGATGCTCAGCTGGTGTCAGACCGCCCTTGTTTGTCCAAAGAGACCTACATATTGGGATGGCCTCGGGGACTTTGCAGTGTTCTCCTAATTTGTACAATTTTGGACAATGGAATGGGCAGAATTCCCATGCGTGGTGTAGGCACAGTCCTAATGTGTGGCTCCAGGGGCCCCAGCCTGGAGGGTGTGTGGCTTAGAAATTTGAGGACAGAAGTCTGAAAACACAAACTCAGCTTAAGTTTGGAGACGTAGGTATGGCAGGCCCAATCGACAAACCATGAGAAGAACTCTTCAGGATATGAAGAAAGAGCGAGTCTGAGGCGCTTGCTCAGGCTTTGGTCTCTGGATTTTGTGTCAATGATGGCCGTGGAATGTGGGGAGGCCTCATGGGCCATGGACGAATCTACCTGTCTGTGTATATGGCCCGGTCCCAATTGTTTTTCGTCAATCTGTGGGATGGGAGGTCTCCTTTCAGGTTTATTACCTCAGGTGTCCCAACCAAAGAGGAATTCCACGCAGAGCCCTGGGGAAGAGTGAAGGGACAACCCAAACTATGGTTAAAATTTGGGGCCTAGGGGCATGGCAGGCCTCATATGCTGTCTCTTCATCCAGCCACTGAGAGGACTTACTTGAGGACTGGGCTCAGGCTGAGGGTCACAATGTGTGTTTGTGAACAATGTGGCCCACGAGCATGGGCGGGGCCTCATGGGCCACACTGGTTTCAACTACACTGAACTTTGGACAATATGCCAATCACAAGGTCTCTTGCCATCGGGAAGGAGTTCTGATTTCTGCATCATATTCAACCCTGGGCAGTAGTTGGAGATAAGGTCTAGGTTCGGACGCCTGAAAACCGCAGTTGGGAAGAGATGATGACCTAAGGCCATGGTGGGTCTGATGTGCTCAGTGTGCGGTCAGCTGCCTGGTTGTTGGTCAGCAATTTCGGGCACAGGTTGTGTCAGACAGTGCATTATTGCCCAGGTCAGACTATATAATTTGGGTACTGTCGAGTGCCGTGTAGGTTGATCCTCATTTGAGGTGCCTGAGCAGCTCATTAGGCAAGATATTTTTTCTAGAGGGCAGGCAGAGTGCTGCATTGTCTGTCCGGAATTGCCATACGTGAGCGCTTCTGGGCCAATAGTGTGAGGACAGAAATCTGAGAACACAAGCTAGACTTTGGCTTCAGGCCGAGGGCAAGGCAGGTACCCCTTGCACATCTGAACCAATATCTCATGCACCTGAAGTCACGTCGAGGATCTGACGTTGGCTCAGGTTGTAGTTTCTGTGCATGACTGCCCCTTCATGAACGGAGAGGAATCTGAAGGCCATGGAGGTTTTCCCACGTTGGGAGTTGTGGGATGCCCCCTTCAAGGATTCCTTCTGCGGTACAGTTGAGACCTGTTGGGCAGCTACAAAACATCCCATATAGAATGACTCCAGAGCACCGTTCGAGGATGGATGCCAGGGAAGCCCGCCTCGCATTCCAATTGTCTCCTAGCATCAAGACAGTTGAGATCAGATGGCTCTGCGGGAGCAACCGGGATGGCTGAGTGAAATGGACTTTCCTAAGCATGGGGCCTAATGTGTGTTTGTGTCCATGAGGACCTTGGAATGGAGCGGTGGCACTGGGACTCTGAAGTATTCTCCTAAGATTTTGACATAAGTCCCATGCACAAGTTTCCTCATGGAGACGAGATTTTTTCTGATAGGTGCCTCAGGAAACCCCCTATGCTGGTATTGGAATCCAGGCTTTTGAGAAGACATACCTGTAAACCAAAGCAATGGATCCGATTATGGCCTAGGGTCCTTTCTGGTTCCATCTCCTTCTCTTGGGACATCCATCTATGGTATGAGTGGAGGTAGATGCTCAGCTGGTGTCAGACCGCCCTTGTTTGTCCACTGAGACCTAGATATTGGGATGGACTCCGGGACATTGGAGGGTTCTCCTAATTTGTACGATTTTGGACAATGGAATGGGCAGAATTCCCAATAATGGGGTAGGCACAGTCCTAATGTGTGGCTCCAGGGGACCCAGCCTAGAGGGTGTGTGGCCCAGGACTTTGAGGACAGAAGACTGAAAACACAAACTCAGCTTAGGTTTGGGTACGTAGGTATGGCAGGCCCAATCTACAAACCATGAGAAGAAATCTTCAGGATACGAAGATAGAGCGAGTCTGAGGCGCTTGCTCAGGCTTTGGTCTCTGGATTTTGTGTCAACGATGGTTTTGGAATGATGGGAGGCCTCATGGGCCATGGACGAATCTTCCTCTCTGTGGATTTGGCCCGAACCCAATTGTTTTTCGTCAATCTGTGGGATGGGAGGTCTCCTCTCAGGTTTGTTACCTCAGGTGTCCCAACCAAAGAGGAATTCGAAAGCAGAGCCCTGGGGAGGAGTGAAGGGACAACCCAAACTATGGTTAAAATTAGGGGCCTAGGGGCATGGCAGACCCCATATGCTGTCTCTTCATCTAGCCACTGAGAGGCCTTACTTGAGGACTGGGCTCAGGCTGAGTGTCACAATGTGTGTTTGTGACCAATGTGGCTCGGAAGCATGGGCGGGGCCTCATGGGCCACACTGGTTTCAACTACACTGAACTTTGGACAATATGCCAATCACAAGGTCTCTTGCCATCGGGAAGGAGTTCTGATTTCTGCATCATATTCAACCCTGGGCAGTAGTTGGAGATAAGGTCTAGGTTCGGACGCCTGAAAACCGCAGTTGGGAAGAGATGATGACCTAAGGCCATGGTGGGTCACATGTGCTCAGTGTGAGGTCAGCTGCCTGGTGTTGGTCAGCAATTTCGGGCACAGGTTGTGTCAGACAGTGCATTATTGCCCAGGTCAGACTATATAATTTGGGTACAGTCGAGTGCTGTGCAGGTTGATCCTCATTTGAGGTGCCTGAGCAGCTCATTAGGCAAGATATTTTTTCTAGAGGGCAGGCAGAGTGCTGCATTTTCTGTCCGGAATAGCCATACGTGAGCGCTTTTGGGCCAATAGTGTGAGGACAGAAATCTGAGAACACAAGCTAGACTTTGGCTTCAGGCCGAGGGCAAGGCAGGTACTCCTTGCACATCTGAACCAATATCTCATGCACCTGAAGTCACGTCGAGGATCAGACGTTGGCTCAGGTTGTAGTTTCTGTGCATGACTGCCCCTTCATGAACGGAGAGGAATCTGAAGGCCGTGGAGGTTTTCCCACGTTGGGAGTTGTGGGATGCCCCCTTCAAGGATTCCTTCTGCGGTACAGTTGAGACCTGTTGGGCAGCTACAAAACATCCCATATAGAATGACTCCAGAGCACCGTTCGAGGATGGATGCCAGGGAAGCCCGCCTCGCATTCCAATTGTCTCCTAGCAACAAGACAGTGGATACCGGATGGCTCTGCGGGAGCAACCGGGGTGGCAGAGTTGAAATGGACGTTTCTGAGAATGGGGCCTAATATGTGTTTGTGTCCATGAGGACCTTGGAATGGGGCGGTGGCACCGGGACTCTGAGTATTCTCCTAAGATTTTGACATAAGTCCCATGCACAAGTTTCCTCGTGGAGACGAGATTTTTTCTGATAGGTGCCTCAGGAAACCCCCTATGCTGGTATTGGAATCCAGGCTTTTGAGAAGACATACCTGTAAACCAAAGCAATGGATCCGATTATGGCCTAGGGTCCTTTCTGGTTCCATCTCCTTCTCTTGGGACATCCATCTATGGTATGAGTGGAGGTAGATGCTCAGCTGGTGTCAGACCGCCCTTGTTTGTCCACTGAGACCTAGATATTGGGATGGACTCCGGGACATTGGAGGGTTCTCCTAATTTGTACGATTTTGGACAATGGAATGGGCAGAATTCCCAATAATGGGGTAGGCACAGTCCTAATGTGTGGCTCCAGGGGACCCAGCCTAGAGGGTGTGTGGCCCAGGACTTTGAGGACAGAAGACTGAAAACACAAACTCAGCTTAGGTTTGGGTACGTAGGTATGGCAGGCCCAATCTACAAACCATGAGAAGAAATCTTCAGGATACGAAGATAGAGCGAGTCTGAGGCGCTTGCTCAGGCTTTGGTCTCTGGATTTTGTGTCAACGATGGTTTTGGAATGATGGGAGGCCTCATGGGCCATGGACGAATCTTCCTCTCTGTGGATTTGGCCCGAACCCAATTGTTTTTCGTCAATCTGTGGGATGGGAGGTCTCCTCTCAGGTTTGTTACCTCAGGTGTCCCAACCAAAGAGGAATTCGAAAGCAGAGCCCTGGGGAGGAGTGAAGGGACAACCCAAACTATGGTTAAAATTTGGGGCCTAGGGGCATGGCAGACCCCATATGCTGTCTCTTCATCTAGCCACTGAGAGGCCTTACTTGAGGACTGGGCTCAGGCTGAGTGTCACAATGTGTGTTTGTGACCAATGTGGCTCGGAAGCATGGGCGGGGCCTCATGGGCCACACTGGTTTCAACTACACTGAACTTTGGACAATATGCCAATCACAAGGTCTCTTGCCATCGGGAAGGAGTTCTGATTTCTGCATCATATTCAACCCTGGGCAGTAGTTGGAGATAAGGTCTAGGTTCGGACGCCTGAAAACCGCAGTTGGGAAGAGATGATGACCTAAGGCCATGGTGGGTCACATGTGCTCAGTGTGAGGTCAGCTGCCTGGTTGTTGGTCAGCAATTTCGGGCACAGGTTGTGTCAGACAGTGCATTATTGCCCAGGTCAGACTATATAATTTGGGTACAGTCGAGTGCTGTGCAGGTTGATCCTCATTTGAGGTGCCTGAGCAGCTCATTAGGCAAGATATTTTTTCTAGAGGGCAGGCAGAGTGCTGCATTTTCTGTCCGGAATAGCCATACGTGAGCGCTTTTGGGCCAATAGTGTGAGGACAGAAATCTGAGAACACAAGCTAGACTTTGGCTTCAGGCCGAGGGCAAGGCAGGTACTCCTTGCACATCTGAACCAATATCTCATGCACCTGAAGTCACGTCGAGGATCAGACGTTGGCTCAGGTTGTAGTTTCTGTGCATGACTGCCCCTTCATGAACGGAGAGGAATCTGAAGGCCGTGGAGGTTTTCCCACGTTGGGAGTTGTGGGATGCCCCCTTCAAGGATTCCTTCTGCGGTACAGTTGAGACCTGTTGGGCAGCTACAAAACATCCCATATAGAATGACTCCAGAGCACCGTTCGAGGATGGATGCCAGGGAAGCCCGCCTCGCATTCCAATTGTCTCCTAGCAACAAGACAGTGGATACCGGATGGCTCTGCGGGAGCAACCGGGGTGGCAGAGTTGAAATGGACGTTTCTGAGAATGGGGCCTAATATGTGTTTGTGTCCATGAGGACCTTGGAATGGGGCGGTGGCACCGGGACTCTGAGTATTCTCCTAAGATTTTGACATAAGTCCCATGCACAAGTTTCCTCGTGGAGACGAGATTTTTTCTGATAGGTGCCTCAGGAAACCCCCTATGCTGGTATTGGAATCCAGGCTTTTGAGAAGACATACCTGTAAACCAAAGCAATGGATCCGATTATGGCCTAGGGTCCTTTCTGGTTCCATCTCCTTCTCTTGGGACATCCATCTATGGTATGAGTGGAGGTAGATGCTCAGCTGGTGTCAGACCGCCCTTGTTTGTCCACTGAGACCTAGATATTGGGATGGACTCCGGGACATTGGAGGGTTCTCCTAATTTGTACGATTTTGGACAATGGAATGGGCAGAATTCCCAATAATGGGGTAGGCACAGTCCTAATGTGTGGCTCCAGGGGACCCAGCCTAGAGGGTGTGTGGCCCAGGACTTTGAGGACAGAAGACTGAAAACACAAACTCAGCTTAGGTTTGGGTACGTAGGTATGGCAGGCCCAATCTACAAACCATGAGAAGAAATCTTCAGGATACGAAGATAGAGCGAGTCTGAGGCGCTTGCTCAGGCTTTGGTCTCTGGATTTTGTGTCAACGATGGTTTTGGAATGATGGGAGGCCTCATGGGCCATGGACGAATCTTCCTCTCTGTGGATTTGGCCCGAACCCAATTGTTTTTCGTCAATCTGTGGGATGGGAGGTCTCCTCTCAGGTTTGTTACCTCAGGTGTCCCAACCAAAGAGGAATTCGAAAGCAGAGCCCTGGGGAGGAGTGAAGGGACAACCCAAACTATGGTTAAAATTTGGGGCCTAGGGGCATGGCAGACCCCATATGCTGTCTCTTCATCTAGCCACTGAGAGGCCTTACTTGAGGACTGGGCTCAGGCTGAGTGTCACAATGTGTGTTTGTGACCAATGTGGCTCGGAAGCATGGGCGGGGCCTCATGGGCCACACTGGTTTCAACTACACTGAACTTTGGACAATATGCCAATCACAAGGTCTCTTGCCATCGGGAAGGAGTTCTGATTTCTGCATCATATTCAACCCTGGGCAGTAGTTGGAGATAAGGTCTAGGTTCGGACGCCTGAAAACCGCAGTTGGGAAGAGATGATGACCTAAGGCCATGGTGGGTCACATGTGCTCAGTGTGAGGTCAGCTGCCTGGTTGTTGGTCAGCAATTTCGGGCACAGGTTGTGTCAGACAGTGCATTATTGCCCAGGTCAGACTATATAATTTGGGTACAGTCGAGTGCTGTGCAGGTTGATCCTCATTTGAGGTGCCTGAGCAGCTCATTAGGCAAGATATTTTTTCTAGAGGGCAGGCAGAGTGCTGCATTTTCTGTCCGGAATAGCCATACGTGAGCGCTTTTGGGCCAATAGTGTGAGGACAGAAATCTGAGAACACAAGCTAGACTTTGGCTTCAGGCCGAGGGCAAGGCAGGTACTCCTTGCACATCTGAACCAATATCTCATGCACCTGAAGTCACGTCGAGGATCAGACGTTGGCTCAGGTTGTAGTTTCTGTGCATGACTGCCCCTTCATGAACGGAGAGGAATCTGAAGGCCGTGGAGGTTTTCCCACGTTGGGAGTTGTGGGATGCCCCCTTCAAGGATTCCTTCTGCGGTACAGTTGAGACCTGTTGGGCAGCTACAAAACATCCCATATAGAATGACTCCAGAGCACCGTTCGAGGATGGATGCCAGGGAAGCCCGCCTCGCATTCCAATTGTCTCCTAGCAACAAGACAGTGGATACCGGATGGCTCTGCGGGAGCAACCGGGGTGGCAGAGTTGAAATGGACGTTTCTGAGAATGGGGCCTAATATGTGTTTGTGTCCATGAGGACCTTGGAATGGGGCGGTGGCACCGGGACTCTGAGTATTCTCCTAAGATTTTGATATAGGTCCCATGCACAAGTTTCCTCGTGTTGATGAGATTTTTTCTGATGGGTGCCTCAGGAAACCACCTATGCTTGTATTGGAATCCAGGATTTTGAGGAGACATGCCTGAAAACCAAAGCAATGGATCCGATTATGGCCTAGGGTCCTGTCTGGTTCCTTCTCCTTCTCTGGGGACATCCATCTGTGGTCTGAGTGGAGGTAGATGCTCAGCTGGTGTCAGACCGCCCTTGTTTGTCCAAAGAGACCTACATATTGGGATGGCCTCGGGGACTTTGCAGTGTTCTCCTAATTTGTACAATTTTGGACAATGGAATGGGCAGAATTCCCATGCGTGGTGTAGGCACAGTCCTAATGTGTGGCTCCAGGGGCCCCAGCCTGGAGGGTGTGTGGCTTAGAAATTTGAGGACAGAAGTCTGAAAACACAAACTCAGCTTAAGTTTGGAGACGTAGGTATGGCAGGCCCAATCGACAAACCATGAGAAGAACTCTTCAGGATATGAAGAAAGAGCGAGTCTGAGGCGCTTGCTCAGGCTTTGGTCTCTGGATTTTGTGTCAATGATGGCCGTGGAATGTGGGGAGGCCTCATGGGCCATGGACGAATCTACCTGTCTGTGTATATGGCCCGGTCCCAATTGTTTTTCGTCAATCTGTGGGATGGGAGGTCTCCTTTCAGGTTTATTACCTCAGGTGTCCCAACCAAAGAGGAATTCCACGCAGAGCCCTGGGGAAGAGTGAAGGGACAACCCAAACTATGGTTAAAATTTGGGGCCTAGGGGCATGGCAGGCCTCATATGCTGTCTCTTCATCCAGCCACTGAGAGGACTTACTTGAGGACTGGGCTCAGGCTGAGGGTCACAATGTGTGTTTGTGAACAATGTGGCCCACGAGCATGGGCGGGGCCTCATGGGCCACACTGGTTTCAACTACACTGAACTTTGGACAATATGCCAATCACAAGGTCTCTTGCCATCGGGAAGGAGTTCTGATTTCTGCATCATATTCAACCCTGGGCAGTAGTTGGAGATAAGGTCTAGGTTCGGACGCCTGAAAACCGCAGTTGGGAAGAGATGATGACCTAAGGCCATGGTGGGTCTGATGTGCTCAGTGTGCGGTCAGCTGCCTGGTTGTTGGTCAGCAATTTCGGGCACAGGTTGTGTCAGACAGTGCATTATTGCCCAGGTCAGACTATATAATTTGGGTACTGTCGAGTGCCGTGTAGGTTGATCCTCATTTGAGGTGCCTGAGAGCTCATTAGGCAAGATATTTTTTCTAGAGGGCAGGCAGAGTGCTGCATTGTCTGTCCGGAATTGCCATACGTGAGCGCTTCTGGGCCAATAGTGTGAGGACAGAAATCTGAGAACACAAGCTAGACTTTGGCTTCAGGCCGAGGGCAAGGCAGGTACTCCTTGCACATCTGAACCAATATCTCATGCACCTGAATTCACGTCGAGGATCTGACGTTGGCTCAGGTTGTAGTTTCTGTGCATACTGCCCCTTCATGAACGGAGAGGAATCTGAAGGCCATGGAGGTTTTCCCACGTTGGGAGTTGTGGGATGCCCCCTTCAAGGATTCCTTCTGCGGTACAGTTGAGACCTGTTGGGCAGCTCCAAAACATCCCATATAGAATGACTCCAGAGCACCGTTCGAGGATGGATGCCAGGGAAGCCCGCCTCGCATTCCAATTGTCTCCTAGCATCAAGACAGTTGAGATCAGATGGCTCTGCGGGAGCAACCGGGATGGCTGAGTGAAATGGACTTTCCTAAGCATGGGGCCTAATGTGTGTTTGTGTCCATGAGGACCTTGGAATGGAGCGGTGGCACTGGGACTCTGAAGTATTCTCCTAAGATTTTGACATAAGTCCCATGCACAAGTTTCCTCGTGGAGACGAGATTTTTTCTGATAGGTGCCTCAGGAAACCCCCTATGCTGGTATTGGAATCCAGGCTTTTGAGAAGACATACCTGTAAACCAAAGCAATGGATCCGATTATGGCCTAGGGTCCTTTCTGGTTCCATCTCCTTCTCTTGGGACATCCATCTATGGTATGAGTGGAGGTAGATGCTCAGCTGGTGTCAGACCGCCCTTGTTTGTCCACTGAGACCTAGATATTGGGATGGACTCCGGGACATTGGAGGGTTCTCCTAATTTGTACGATTTTGGACAATGGAATGGGCAGAATTCCCAATAATGGGGTAGGCACAGTCCTAATGTGTGGCTCCAGGGGACCCAGCCTAGAGGGTGTGTGGCCCAGGACTTTGAGGACAGAAGACTGAAAACACAAACTCAGCTTAGGTTTGGGTACGTAGGTATGGCAGGCCCAATCTACAAACCATGAGAAGAAATCTTCAGGATACGAAGATAGAGCGAGTCTGAGGCGCTTGCTCAGGCTTTGGTCTCTGGATTTTGTGTCAACGATGGTTTTGGAATGATGGGAGGCCTCATGGGCCATGGACGAATCTTCCTCTCTGTGGATTTGGCCCGAACCCAATTGTTTTTCGTCAATCTGTGGGATGGGAGGTCTCCTCTCAGGTTTGTTACCTCAGGTGTCCCAACCAAAGAGGAATTCGAAAGCAGAGCCCTGGGGAGGAGTGAAGGGACAACCCAAACTATGGTTAAAATTAGGGGCCTAGGGGCATGGCAGACCCCATATGCTGTCTCTTCATCTAGCCACTGAGAGGCCTTACTTGAGGACTGGGCTCAGGCTGAGTGTCACAATGTGTGTTTGTGACCAATGTGGCTCGGAAGCATGGGCGGGGCCTCATGGGCCACACTGGTTTCAACTACACTGAACTTTGGACAATATGCCAATCACAAGGTCTCTTGCCATCGGGAAGGAGTTCTGATTTCTGCATCATATTCAACCCTGGGCAGTAGTTGGAGATAAGGTCTAGGTTCAGACGCCTGAAAACCGCAGTTGGGAAGAGATGATGACCTAAGGCCATGGTGGGTCTGATGTGCTCAGTGTGCAGTCAGCTGCCTGGTTGTTGGTCAGCAATTTCGGGCACAGGTTGTGTCAGACAGTGCATTATTGCCCAGGTCAGACTATATAATTTGGGTACTGTCGAGTGCCGTGTAGGTTGATCCTCATTTGAGGTGCCTGAGCAGCTCATTAGGCAAGATATTTTTTCTAGAGGGCAGGCAGAGTGCTGCATTGTCTGTCCGGAATTGCCATACGTGAGCGCTTCTGGGCCAATAGTGTGAGGACAGAAATCTGAGAACACAAGCTAGACTTTGGCTTCAGGCCGAGGGCAAGGCAGGTACCCCTTGCACATCTGAACCAATATCTCATGCACCTGAAGTCACGTCGAGGATCTGACGTTGGCTCAGGTTGTAGTTTCTGTGCATACTGCCCCTTCATGAACGGAGAGGAATCTGAAGGCCATGGAGGTTTTCCCACGTTGGGAGTTGTGGGATGCCCCCTTCAAGGATTCCTTCTGCGGTACAGTTGAGACCTGTTGGGCAGCTCCAAAACATCCCATATAGAATGACTCCAGAGAACCGTTCGAGGATGGATGCCAGGGAAGCCCGCCTCGCATTCCAATTGTCTCCTAGCATCAAGACAGTTGAGATCAGATGGCTCTGCGGGAGCAACCGGGATGGCTGAGTGAAATGGACTTTCCTAAGCATGGGGCCTAATGTGTGTTTGTGTCCATGAGGACCTTGGAATGGAGCGGTGGCACTGGGACTCTGAAGTATTCTCCTAAGATTTTGACATAAGTCCCATGCACAAGTTTCCTCGTGGAGACGAGATTTTTTCTGATAGGTGCCTCAGGAAACCCCCTATGCTGGTATTGGAATCCAGGCTTTTGAGAAGACATACCTGTAAACCAAAGCAATGGATCCGATTATGGCCTAGGGTCCTTTCTGGTTCCATCTCCTTCTCTTGGGACATCCATCTATGGTATGAGTGGAGGTAGATGCTCAGCTGGTGTCAGACCGCCCTTGTTTGTCCACTGAGACCTAGATATTGGGATGGACTCCGGGACATTGGAGGGTTCTCCTAATTTGTACGATTTTGGACAATGGAATGGGCAGAATTCCCAATAATGGGGTAGGCACAGTCCTAATGTGTGGCTCCAGGGGACCCAGCCTAGAGGGTGTGTGGCCCAGGACTTTGAGGACAGAAGACTGAAAACACAAACTCAGCTTAGGTTTGGGTACGTAGGTATGGCAGGCCCAATCTACAAACCATGAGAAGAAATCTTCAGGATACGAAGATAGAGCGAGTCTGAGGCGCTTGCTCAGGCTTTGGTCTCTGGATTTTGTGTCAACGATGGTTTTGGAATGATGGGAGGCCTCATGGGCCATGGACGAATCTTCCTCTCTGTGGATTTGGCCCGAACCCAATTGTTTTTCGTCAATCTGTGGGATGGGAGGTCTCCTCTCAGGTTTGTTACCTCAGGTGTCCCAACCAAAGAGGAATTCGAAAGCAGAGCCCTGGGGAGGAGTGAAGGGACAACCCAAACTATGGTTAAAATTAGGGGCCTAGGGGCATGGCAGACCCCATATGCTGTCTCTTCATCTAGCCACTGAGAGGCCTTACTTGAGGACTGGGCTCAGGCTGAGTGTCACAATGTGTGTTTGTGACCAATGTGGCTCGGAAGCATGGGCGGGGCCTCATGGGCCACACTGGTTTCAACTACACTGAACTTTGGACAATATGCCAATCACAAGGTCTCTTGCCATCGGGAAGGAGTTCTGATTTCTGCATCATATTCAACCCTGGGCAGTAGTTGGAGATAAGGTCTAGGTTCAGACGCCTGAAAACCGCAGTTGGGAAGAGATGATGACCTAAGGCCATGGTGGGTCTGATGTGCTCAGTGTGCAGTCAGCTGCCTGGTTGTTGGTCAGCAATTTCGGGCACAGGTTGTGTCAGACAGTGCATTATTGCCCAGGTCAGACTATATAATTTGGGTACTGTCGAGTGCCGTGTAGGTTGATCCTCATTTGAGGTGCCTGAGCAGCTCATTAGGCAAGATATTTTTTCTAGAGGGCAGGCAGAGTGCTGCATTGTCTGTCCGGAATTGCCATACGTGAGCGCTTCTGGGCCAATAGTGTGAGGACAGAAATCTGAGAACACAAGCTAGACTTTGGCTTCAGGCCGAGGGCAAGGCAGGTACCCCTTGCACATCTGAACCAATATCTCATGCACCTGAAGTCACGTCGAGGATCTGACGTTGGCTCAGGTTGTAGTTTCTGTGCATGACTGCCCCTTCATGAACGGAGAGGAATCTGAAGGCCATGGAGGTTTTCCCACGTTGGGAGTTGTGGGATGCCCCCTTCAAGGATTCCTTCTGCGGTACAGTTGAGACCTGTTGGGCAGCTCCAAAACATCCCATATAGAATGACTCCAGAGCACCGTTCGAGGATGGATGCCAGGGAAGCCCGCCTCGCATTCCAATTGTCTCCTAGCATCAAGACAGTTGAGATCAGATGGCTCTGCGGGAGCAACCGGGATGGCTGAGTGAAATGGACTTTCCTAAGCATGGGGCCTAATGTGTGTTTGTGTCCATGAGGACCTTGGAATGGAGCGGTGGCACTGGGACTCTGAAGTATTCTCCTAAGATTTTGACATAAGTCCCATGCACAAGTTTCCTCGTGGAGACGAGATTTTTTCTGATAGGTGCCTCAGGAAACCCCCTATGCTGGTATTGGTATCCAGGCTTTTGAGAAGACATACCTGTAAACCAAAGCAATGGATCCGATTATGGCCTAGGGTCCTTTCTGGTTCCATCTCCTTCTCTTGGGACATCCATCTATGGTATGAGTGGAGGTAGATGCTCAGCTGGTGTCAGACCGCCCTTGTTTGTCCACTGAGACCTAGATATTGGGATGGACTCCGGGACATTGGAGGGTTCTCCTAATTTGTACGATTTTGGACAATGGAATGGGCAGAATTCCCAATAATGGGGTAGGCACAGTCCTAATGTGTGGCTCCAGGGGACCCAGCCTAGAGGGTGTGTGGCCCAGGACTTTGAGGACAGAAGACTGAAAACACAAACTCAGCTTAGGTTTGGGTACGTAGGTATGGCAGGCCCAATCTACAAACCATGAGAAGAAATCTTCAGGATACGAAGATAGAGCGAGTCTGAGGCGCTTGCTCAGGCTTTGGTCTCTGGATTTTGTGTCAACGATGGTTTTGGAATGATGGGAGGCCTCATGGGCCATGGACGAATCTTCCTCTCTGTGGATTTGGCCCGAACCCAATTGTTTTTCGTCAATCTGTGGGATGGGAGGTCTCCTCTCAGGTTTGTTACCTCAGGTGTCCCAACCAAAGAGGAATTCGAAAGCAGAGCCCTGGGGAGGAGTGAAGGGACAACCCAAACTATGGTTAAAATTTGGGGCCTAGGGGCATGGCAGACCCCATATGCTGTCTCTTCATCTAGCCACTGAGAGGCCTTACTTGAGGACTGGGCTCAGGCTGAGTGTCACAATGTGTGTTTGTGACCAATGTGGCTCGGAAGCATGGGCGGGGCCTCATGGGCCACACTGGTTTCAACTACACTGAACTTTGGACAATATGCCAATCACAAGGTCTCTTGCCATCGGGAAGGAGTTCTGATTTCTGCATCATATTCAACCCTGGGCAGTAGTTGGAGATAAGGTCTAGGTTCGGACGCCTGAAAACCGCAGTTGGGAAGAGATGATGACCTAAGGCCATGGTGGGTCACATGTGCTCAGTGTGAGGTCAGCTGCCTGGTTGTTGGTCAGCAATTTCGGGCACAGGTTGTGTCAGACAGTGCATTATTGCCCAGGTCAGACTATATAATTTGGGTACTGTCGAGTGCCGTGTAGGTTGATCCTCATTTGAGGTGCCTGAGCAGCTCATTAGGCAAGATATTTTTTCTAGAGGGCAGGCAGAGTGCTGCATTTTCTGTCCGGAATAGCCATACGTGAGCGCTTTTGGGCCAATAGTGTGAGGACAGAAATCTGAGAACACAAGCTAGACTTTGGCTTCAGGCCGAGGGCAAGGCAGGTACTCCTTGCACATCTGAACCAATATCTCATGCACCTGAAGTCACGTCGAGGATCAGACGTTGGCTCAGGTTGTAGTTTCTGTGCATGACTGCCCCTTCATGAACGGAGAGGAATCTGAAGGCCGTGGAGGTTTTCCCACGTTGGGAGTTGTGGGATGCCCCCTTCAAGGATTCCTTCTGCGGTACAGTTGAGACCTGTTGGGCAGCTACAAAACATCCCATATAGAATGACTCCAGAGCACCGTTCGAGGATGGATGCCAGGGAAGCCCGCCTCGCATTCCAATTGTCTCCTAGCAACAAAACAGTGGATACCGGATGGCTCTGCGGGAGCAACCGGGGTGGCAGAGTTGAAATGGACGTTTCTGAGAATGGGGCCTAATATGTGTTTGTGTCCATGAGGACCTTGGAATGGGGCGGTGGCACCGGGACTCTGAGTATTCTCCTAAGATTTTGATATAGGTCCCATGCACAAGTTTCCTCGTGTTGATGAGATTTTTTCTGATGGGTGCCTCAGGAAACCACCTATGCTTGTATTGGAATCCAGGATTTTGAGGAGACATGCCTGAAAACCAAAGCAATGGATCCGATTATGGCCTAGGGTCCTGTCTGGTTCCTTCTCCTTCTCTGGGGACATCCATCTGTGGTCTGAGTGGAGGTAGATGCTCAGCTGGTGTCAGACAGCCCTTGTTTGTCCAAAGAGACCTACATATTGGGATGGCCTCGGGGACTTTGCAGTGTTCTCCTAATTTGTACAATTTTGGACAATGGAATGGGCAGAATTCCCATGCGTGGTGTAGGCACAGTCCTAATGTGTGGCTCCAGGGGCCCCAGCCTGGAGGGTGTGTGGCTTAGAAATTTGAGGACAGAAGTCTGAAAACACAAACTCAGCTTAAGTTTTGAGACGTAGGTATGGCAGGCCCAATCGACAAACCATGAGAAGAACTCTTCAGGATATGAAGAAAGAGCGAGTCTGAGGCGCTTGCTCAGGCTTTGGTCTCTGGATTTTGTGTCAATGATGGCCGTGGAATGTGGGGAGGCCTCATGGGCCATGGAAGAATCTACCTGTCTGTGTATATGGCCCGGTCCCAATTGTTTTTCGTCAATCTGTGGGATGGGAGGTCTCCTTTCAGGTTTATTACCTCAGGTGTCAGAACCAAAGAGGAATTCCACACAGAGCCCTGGGGAAGAGTGAAGGGACAACCCAAACTATGGTTAAAATTTGGGGCCTAGGGGCATGGCAGGCCTCATATGCTGTCTCTTCATCCAGCCACTGAGAGGACTTACTTGAGGACTGGGCTCAGGCTGAGGGTCACAATGTGTGTTTGTGAACAATGTGGCCCACGAGCATGGGCGGGGCCTCATGGGCCACACTGGTTTCAACTACACTGAACTTTGGACAATATGCCAATCACAAGGTCTCTTGCCATCGGGAAGGAGTTCTGATTTCTGCATCATATTCAACCCTGGGCAGTAGTTGGAGATAAGGTCTAGGTTCGGACGCCTGAAAACCGCAGTTGGGAAGAGATGATGACCTAAGGCCATGGTGGGTCTGATGTGCTCAGTGTGCGGTCAGCTGCCTGGTTGTTGGTCAGCAATTTCGGGAACAGGTTGTGTCAGACAGTGCATTATTGCCCAGGTCAGACTATATAATTTGGGTACTGTCGAGTGCCGTGTAGGTTGATCCTCATTTGAGGTGCCTGAGCAGCTCATTAGGCAAGATATTTTTTCTAGAGGGCAGGCAGAGTGCTGCATTGTCTGTCTGGAATTGCCATACGTGAGCGCTTCTGGGCCAATAGTGTGAGGACAGAAATCTGAGAACACAAGCTAGACTTTGGCTTCAGGCCGAGGGCAAGGCAGGTACCCCTTGCACATCTGAACCAATATCTCATGCACCTGAAGTCACGTCGAGGATCTGACGTTGGCTCAGGTTGTAGTTTCTGTGCATGACTGCCCCTTCATGAACGGAGAGGAATCTGAAGGCCATGGAGGTTTTCCCACGTTGGGAGTTGTGGGATGCCCCCTTCAAGGATTCCTTCTGCGGTACAGTTGAGACCTGTTGGGCAGCTCCAAAACATCCCATATAGAATGACTCCAGAGCACCGTTCGAGGATGGATGCCAGGGAAGCCCGCCTCGCATTCCAATTGTCTCCTAGCATCAAGACAGTTGAGATCAGATGGCTCTGCGGGAGCAACCGGGATGGCTGAGTGAAATGGACTTTCCTAAGCATGGGGCCTAATGTGTGTTTGTGTCCATGAGGACCTTGGAATGGAGCGGTGGCACCGGGGCTCTGAAGTATTCTCCTAAGATTTTGACATAAGTCCCATGCACAAGTTTCCTCGTGGAGACGAGATTTTTTCTGATAGGTGCCTCAGGAAACCCCCTATGCTGGTATTGGAATCCAGGCTTTTGAGGAGACATGCCTGAAAACCAAAGCAATGGATCCGATTATGGCCTAGGGTCCTGTCTGGTACAATATCCTTCTCTGGGGACATCCATCTATGGTATGAGTGGAGGCAGATGCTCAGCTGGTGTCAGACCGCCCTTGTTTGTCCACTGAGACGTACATATTGGTATGGCCTCGGAAACTTTGGAGGGTTCTCCTAATTTGTACAGTTTTGGACAATGGAATGGGCAGAATTCCCATGGATTGGCTAGGCACAGTCCTAATGTGTGGCTCCAGGGGCCCCAGCCTGGAGGGAGTGTGGCCCAGGACTTTGAGGACAGAAGTCTGAGCACAAACTCAGCTTAGGTTTGGGGACGTAGGTATGGCAGGCACAATCTACAAACCATGAGAAGAACTCATCAGGATATGAAGAAAGTGCGAGTCTGAGGCGCTTGCTCAGGCTTTGGTCTCTGGATTTTGTGTCAACAATGGCCGTGGAATGTTGTGAAGCTCATGGGCCATGGACGAATCTTCCTCTCTGTGGATTTGGCCCAGTCCCAATTGTTTTTCGTCAATCTGTGGGATGGCAAGTCTCCTTTCAGGTTTGTTACCTCAGGTGTCGCAACCAAAGAGGTATTCCAAAGCAGAGCCCTGGGGAAGAGTGAATGGACAATCCAAACTATGGTTAAAATTTGGGGCCTAGGGGCATGGCAGGCCCCATATGCTGTCTCTTTATCCAGACACTGAGAGGCCTTACTTGAGAACTGGGCTCAGGCTGAGGGTCACATTGTGTTTTCTTGTCCAATATGGCCCGCGAGCATGGGCGGGGACTCATGGCCCACACTGGTTTCAGCTACACTGAACTTGGGACACATGCCAATCACAAGCTCTCTTGCCATGGGGAAGGAGTTCTGATTTCTGCATCATTTTCAACCCTTGGCAGTGGTTGGAAATAAGGTCTATGTTCGGAAGCCTGAAAACCGCAGTTGGGAAGAGATGATGACCTAAGGCCATGGTGGGTCTGATGTGCTCAGTGTGCAGTCAGCTGCCTGTTTGTTGGTCAGGAGTTTCGGGCTCAGGTTGTGTCAGACAGTGCATTAGTGCCGAGGTTAGAGTCTATAATTTGGGTACAGTTGAGTGCCGTGTAGGTTGATCCTCATTTGAGGTGCCTGGGCAGCTCATTAGGCAAGATATTTTTTCTAGAGGGCAGGCAGAGTGCTGCATTGTGGGTCCGGAATTGCCAAACTTGAGGGCTTCTGGGCCAGTAGTGTGAGGACAGAAGTCTGAGAACACAAGCTAGACTTGGGCTTCAGACCGCGGGCAAGGCAGGTACCCCTTGCACATCTGAACCAATATCTCATGCATCTGAAGTCACGGCGAGGATCAGACGTTGGCTCTGGTTGGAGTTTCTGTGCATGACTGCCCCTTCATGAACGGAGAGGAATCTCAAGGCCATGGAGGTTTTCCCACGTTGGGAGTTGTGGGATGCCCCCTTCAAGGATTCCTTTTGCGGGACAATTGAGACCTGTTGGGCAGCTCCAAAACATCCCATATGGAATGACTCCAGAGCACCATTGGAGGATGGATGCCAGGGAAGCCCGCCTCGCATTCCAATTGTCTCCTAGCAACAAGACAGTTGACAACGGATGGCTCTGTGGGAGCACCCGTGGTGGCTGATTTGAAAAGGAATATCCTGATCATGGGGCCTATTGTGTGTTTGTGTCCATGAGGACCTTGGAAGGGGCGGTGGCACCGGCGATCTCAAGTATTCTCCTAAGATTTTGACATAGGTCCCATGCACAAGTTTCCTCATGGAGACGAGATGTTTTCTGATGGGTGCCTCAGGAAACCCCCTATGCTGGTATTGGAAACCAGGCTTTTGAGAAGACATACCTGTAAACCAAAGTAATTAATCCGATTATGGCCTAGGGTCCTTTCTGGTTCCATCTCCTTCTCTTGGGACATCCATCTATGGTATGAGTGGAGGTAGATGCTCAGCTGGTGTCAGACCACCCTTGTTTGTCCACTGAGACCTAGATATTGGGATGGACTCCGGGGCTTTGGAGGGTTCTCCTAATTTGTACAATTCTGGACAATGGAATGGGCAGAATTCCCAATAATGGGGTAGGCACAGTCCTAATGTGTGGCTCCAGGGGACCCAGCCTAGAGGGTGTGTGGCCCAGGACTTTGAGGTCTTTGAGTCTGAAAACACAAACTCAGCGTAGGTTTGTGTACGTAGGTATGGCAGGACCAATCTTCAAACCATGAGAAGGAATCTTCAGGATACGAAGAAAGAGCGAGTTTGAGGCGTTTGCTCAGGCTTTGTTCTCTGGATTTTGTGTCAACGATGGCCGTGGAATGTGGTGAAGCTCATGGGCCATGGACGAATCTTCCTCTCTGTGAATTTGGCCCGGTCCCAATTGTTTTTCGTCATCTGTGGGATGGGAGGTCTCCTTTCAGGTTTGTTACCTCAGGTGTCGCAATCAAATAGGAATTCCAAAGCAGAGCCCTGGGGAAGAGTGAGGGGACAACCCAAACTATGGTTAAAATTTGGGGCCTAGGGGCATGGCAGGCCCCATATGCTGTCTCTTCATCCAGCCACTGAGAGGCCTTACTTGAGGACTGGGCTCAGGCTTAGGGTCACAATGTGTGTTTGTGACCAACGTGGCCCGCGAGCATGGGCCGGGCCTCTTGCGCCACACAGGTTTCTACTATACTGAACTTTGTCACCATGCAATCACAAGCTCTCTTGCCATGGGGAAGGAGTTCTGATATCTGCATCATTTTCAACCCTGGGCAGTGGTAGGAGATAAGGTCTAGGTTCGGAAACCTGAGAACCGCAGTTGGGAAGAGATGATGACCTAAGGCCATGGTGGGTCTGATGTGCTCAGTGTGCGGTCAGCTGCCTGGTTGTTGGTCAGGAGGTTCGGGCTCAGGTTGTGTCAGACAGTGCATTAGTGCCCAGGTTAGAGTCTATAATTTGGGTACAGTCGAGTGCCGTGTAGGTTGTTCCTCATTAGAGGTGCCTGGGCAGCTCATTAGGCAAGATATTTTTTCTAGAGGGCAGGCAGAGTGCTGCATTGTGGGTCCGGAATTGCCAAACTTGAGGGCTTCTGGGCCAGTAGTGTAAGTACAGAAGTCTGAGAACACAAGCTAGACTTGGTCTTCAGGCCGCGGGCAAGGCAGGTACCCCCTGCACATCTGAACCAATATGTCATGCATCTGAAGTCACGGCGAGGATCAGACGTTGGCTCAGGTTGTAGTTTCTGTGCATGACTGCCTCTTCATGAACGGTAGGAATCTCAAGGCCATAGAGGTTTTCCCACGTTGGGAGTTGTGGGATGCCCCTTTCAAGGATTCCTTCTGCGGGACAATTGAGACCTGTTGGCAGCTCCAACACATCAAATATGGAATGACTCCAGAGCACCGTTCGAGGATGGATGCCAGGGAAGCCCGCTTCACATTCCAATTGTCTCCTAGCAACAAGACAGTGGAGATCGGATGGCTCTGCGGGAGCAACCGGGGTGGCTGAGTTGAAATGGACTTTCCTGAACATGGGGCATAATATGTGTTTGTGTCCATGAGGACCTTGGAATGGGGCGGTAGCACCGGGACTCTGAAGTATTCTCCTAAGATATTGACATAGGTCCCATGCACAAGTTTCCTCATGGAGATGAGATTTTTTCTGATGGGTGCCTCAGGAAACCCCATATGCTGTTTTTGGAATCCAGGATTTTGAGGAGACATGCCTGTAAACCAAAGCAATGGATCCGATTATGGCCTAGGGTCCTGTCTGGTTCCATCTCCTTCTCTGGGGACATCCATCTATGGTATGAGTGGAGGTAGATGCTCAGCTGGTGTCAGACCGCCCTTGTTTGTCCACAGAGGCCTACATATTGGGATGGCCTCGGGGAATTTGGAGGTCTCTCATAATTTGTACAATTTTGGACAATGGAATGGGCAGAAATCCCATGCATGGAGTAGGCACAGTCCTAATGTGTGGCTCCAGGGGCCCCAGCGTGGAGGGTGTGTGTCCCAGGACTTTGAGGACAGAAGACTGAAAACACAAACTCAGCTTAGGTTTGGGGACGTAGGTATGGCAGGCCCAATCTACACACCATGAGAAGAAATCTTCAGGATACGAATAAAGAGCGAGTCTGAGGCGCTTGCTCAGGCTTTGGTCTCTGGATTTTGTGTCAACGATGGTTGTGGAATGAGGGGAGGCCTCATGGGCCATGGACGAATCTTCCTCTCTGTGGATTTGGCCCGAACCCAATTGTTTTTCATCAATCTGTGGGATGGGAGGTCTCCTCTCAAGTTTGTTACCTCAGGTGTCCCAATCAAAGAGGAATCCGAAAGCAGAGCCCTGGGGAGGAGTGAAGGGACAACCCAAACTATGGTTAAAATTTGGGGCCTAGGGGCATGGCAGGCCCCATATGCTGTCTCTTCATCTAGCCACTGAGAGGCTTTACTTGAGGACTGGGCTCAGGTTGAGTGTCACAATGTGTGTTTGTGACCAATGTGGCTCGGAAGCATGGGCAGGGCCTCATGGGCCACACTGGTTTCAACTACACTGAACTTTGGACAATATGCCAATCACAAGGTCTCTTGCCATCGGGAAGGAGTTCTGATTTCTGCATCATATTCAACCCTGGGCAGTAGTTGGAGATAAGGTCTAGGATCGGACGCCTAAAACCGCAGTTGGGAAGAGATGATGACCTAAGGCCATGGTGGGTCACATGTGCTCAGTGTGAGGTCAGCTGCCTGGTTGTTGGTCAGCAATTTCGGGCACAGGTTGTGTCAGACAGTGCATTATTGCCCAGGTCAGACTATATAATTTGGGTACAGTCGAGTGCTGTGCAGGTTGATCCTCATTTGAGGTGCCTGAGCAGCTCATTAGGCAAGATATTTTTTCTAGAGGGCAGGCAGAGTGCTGCATTTTCTGTCCGGAATAGCCATACATGAGCGCTTTTGGGCCAATAGTGTGAGGACAGAAATCTGAGAACACAAGCTAGACTTTGGCTTCAGGCCGAGGGCAAGGCAGGTACTCCTTGCACATCTGAACCAATATCTCATGCACCTGAAGTCACGTCGAGGATCAGACGTTGGCTCAGGTTGTAGTTTCTGTGCATGACTGCCCCTTCATGAACGGAGAGGAATCTGAAGGCCGTGGAGGTTTTCCCACGTTGGGAGTTGTGGGATGCCCCCTTCAAGGATTCCTTCTGCGGTACAGTTGAGACCTGTTGGGCAGCTACAAAACATCCCATATAGAATGACTCCAGAGCACCGTTCGAGGATGGATGCCAGGGAAGCCCGCCTCGCATTCCAATCGTCTCCTAGCAACAAGACAGTGGATATCGGATGGCTCTGCGGGAGCAACCGGGATGGCTGAGTGAAATGGACTTTCCTAAGCATGGGGCCTAATGTGTGTTTGTGTCCATGAGGACCTTGGAATGGAGCGGTGGCACCGGGACTCTGAAGTATTCTCCTAAGATTTTGAAATAAGTCCCATGCACAAGTTTCCTCGTGGAGACGAGATTTTTTCTGATAGGTGCCTCAGGAAACCGCTATGCTGGTATTGGAATCCAGGCTTTTGAGGAGACATGCCAGAAAACCAAAGCAATGGATCCGATTATGGCCTAGGGTCCTGTCTGGTACAATATACTTCTCTGGGGACATCCATCTATGGTATGAGTGGAGGCAGATGCTTAGCGGGTGTCAGACCGCCCTTGTTTGTCCACTGAGACGTACATATTGGGATGGCCTCGGGGACTTTGGAGGGTTCTCCTAATTTGTACAATTTTGGACAATGGAATGCGCTGAATTCCCAATAATGGGGTAGGCACAGTCCTAATGTGTGGCTCCAGGGGCCCCAGCCTGGAGGGAATGTGGCCCAGGACTTTGAGGACAGAAGTCTGAGCACAAACTCAGCTTAGGTTTGGGGACGTAGGTATGGCAGGCACAATCTACAAACCATGAGAAGAACTCATCAGGATATGAAGAAAGAGCGAGTCTGAGGCGCTTGCTCAGGCTTTGGTCTCTGGATTTTGTGTCAACAATGGCCGTGGAATGTTGTGAAGCTCATGGGCCATGGACGAATCTTCCTCACTGTGTATTTGGCCCAGTCCCAATTGTTTTTCGTCAATCTGTGGGATGGCAAGTCTCCTTTCAGGTTTGTTACCTCAGGTGTCGCAACCAAAGAGGTATTCCAAAGCAGAGCCCTGGGGAAGAGTGAAGGGACAATCCAAACTATTGTTAAAATTTGGGGCCTAGGGGCATGGCAGGCCCCATATGCTGTCTCTTTATCCAGACACTGAGAAGCCTTACTTGAGGACTGGGCTCAGGTTGAGGGTCACATTGTGTTTTTTTGTCCAATATGGCCCGCGGGAATGGGCGGGGACTCATGGCCCACACTGGTTTCATCTATACTGAAATTTGGACAACATGCCAATCACAAGGTCTCTTGCCATGGGGAAGGAGTTCTGATTTCTGCATCATTTTCAACCCTTGGCAGTGGTTGGAAATAAGGTCTAGGTTCGGAAGCCTGAAAACCGCAGTTGGGAAGAGATGATGACCTAAGGCCATGGTGGGTCTGATGTGCTCAGTGTGCAGTCAGCTGCCTGGTTGTTGGTCAGGAGGTTCTGGCTCAGGTTGTGTCAGACAGTGCATTAGTGCCCAGGTTAGACTCTATAATTTGGGTACAGTTGAGTGCCGTGTAGGTTGATCCTCATTTGAGGTGCCTGGGCAGCTCATTAGGCAAGATATTTTTTCTAGAGGGCAGGCAGAGTGCTGCATTGTGGGTCCGGAATTGCCAAACTTGAGGGCTTCTGGGCCAGTAGTGTGAGGACAGAAGTCTGAGAACACAAGCTAGACTTTGGCTTCAGGCCGCGGGCAAGGCAGGTACCCCCTGCACATCTGAACCAATATCTCATGCATCTGAAGTCACGGCGAGGATCAGAGGTTGGCTCAGGTTGTAGTTTCTGTGCATGACTGCCCCTTCATGAACGGAGAGGAATCTGAAGGCCATGGAGGTTTTCCCACGATGGGAGTTGTGGGATGCCCCCTTCAAGGATTCCTTTTGCGGGACAATTGAGACCTGTTGGGCAGCTCCAAAACATCCCATATGGAATGACTTCAGAGCACCGTTGGAGGATGGATGCCAGGGAAGCCCGCCTCGCATTCCAATTGTCTCCTAGCAACAAGACAGTTGACAACGGATGGCTCTGTGGGAGCACCCGTGGTGGCTGATTTGAAATGGAATATCCTGAGCATGGGGCCTATTGTGTGTTTGTGTCCATGAGGACCTTGGAAGGGGCAGTGGCACCGGCAATCTCAAGTATTCTCCTAAGATTTTGACATAGATCCCATGCAAAGTTTCCTCGTGGAGATGAGATGTTTTCTGATGGGTGCCTCAGGAAACCCCCTATGCTGGTATTGGAAACCAGGCTTTTGAGAAGACATACCTGTAAACCAAAGCAATGGATCCGATTATGGCCTAGGGTCCTTTCTGGTTCCATCTCCTTCTCTTGGGACATCCATCTATGGTATGAGTGGAGGTAGATGCTCAGCTGGTGTCAGACCGCCCTTGTTTGTCCACTGAGACCTAGATATTGGGATGGACTCCGGGACTTTGGAGGGTTCTCCTAATTTGTACGATTTTGGACAATGGAATGGGCAGAATTCCCAATAATGGGGTAGGCACAGTCCTAATGTGTGGCTCCAGGGGACCCAGCCTAGAGGGTGTGTGGCCCAGGAC
This sequence comes from Mustela nivalis, assembly GCF_964662115.1. Classification (NCBI taxonomy): domain Eukaryota; kingdom Metazoa; phylum Chordata; class Mammalia; order Carnivora; family Mustelidae; genus Mustela; species Mustela nivalis. The sequence goes on along the minus strand of NW_028136552.1, from coordinate 2,117,333 downwards.
TTTGAGGACAGAAGACTGAAAACACAAACTCAGCTTAGGTTTGGGTACGTAGGTATGGCAGGCCCAATCTACAAACCATGAGAAGAAATCTTCAGGATACGAAGATAGAGCGAGTCTGAGGCGCTTGCTCAGGCTTTGGTCTCTGGATTTTGTGTCAACGATGTTTTTGGAATGATGGGAGGCCTCATGGGCCATGGACGAATCTTCCTCTCTGTGGATTTGGCCCGAACCCAATTGTTTTTCGTCAATCTGTGGGATGGGAGGTCTCCTCTCAGGTTTGTTACCTCAGGTGTCCCAACCAAAGAGGAATTCGAAAGCAGAGCCCTGGGGAGGAGTGAAGGGACAACCCAAACTATGGTTAAAATTAGGGGCCTAGGGGCATGGCAGACCCCATATGCTGTCTCTTCATCTAGCCACTGAGAGGCCTTACTTGAGGACTGGGCTCAGGCTGAGTGTCACAATGTGTGTTTGTGACCAATGTGGCTCGGAAGCATGGGCGGGGCCTCATGGGCCACACTGGTTTCAACTACACTGAACTTTGGACAATATGCCAATCACAAGGTCTCTTGCCATCGGGACGGAGTTCTGATTTCTGCATCATATTCAACCCTGGGCAGTAGTTGGAGATAAGGTCTAGGTTCGGACGCCTGAAAACCGCAGTTGGGAAGAGATGATGACCTAAGGCCATGGTGGGTCACATGTGCTCAGTGTGAGGTCAGCTGCCTGGTTGTTGGTCAGCAATTTCGGGCACAGGTTGTGTCAGACAGTGCATTATTGCCCAGGTCAGACTATATAATTTGGGTACAGTCGAGTGCTGTGCAGGTTGATCCTCATTTGAGGTGCCTGAGCAGCTCATTAGGCAAGATATTTTTTCTAGAGGGCAGGCAGAGTGCTGCATTTTCTGTCCGGAATAGCCATACGTGAGTGCTTTTGGGCCAATAGTGTGAGGACAGAAATCTGAGAACACAAGCTAGACTTTGGCTTCAGGCCGAGGGCAAGGCAGGTACTCCTTGCACATCTGAACCAATATCTCATGCACCTGAAGTCACGTCGAGGATCAGACGTTGGCTCAGGTTGTAGTTTCTGTGCATGACTGCCCCTTCATGAACGGAGAGGAATCTGAAGGCCGTGGAGGTTTTCCCACGTTGGGAGTTGTGGGATGCCCCCTTCAAGGATTCCTTCTGCGGTACAGTTGAGACCTGTTGGGCAGCTACAAAACATCCCATATAGAATGACTCCAGAGCACCGTTCGAGGATGGATGCCAGGGAAGCCCGCCTCGCATTCCAATTGTCTCCTAGCAACAAGACAGTGGATACCGGATGGCTCTGCGGGAGCAACCGGGGTGGCAGAGTTGAAATGGACGTTTCTGAGAATGGGGCCTAATATGTGTTTGTGTCCATGAGGACCTTGGAATGGGGCGGTGGCACCGGGACTCTGAGTATTCTCCTAAGATTTTGATATAGGTCCCATGCACAAGTTTCCTCGTGTTGATGAGATTTTTTCTGATGGGTGCCTCAGGAAACCACCTATGCTTGTATTGGAATCCAGGATTTTGAGGAGACATGCCTGAAAACCAAAGCAATGGATCCGATTATGGCCTAGGGTCCTGTCTGGTTCCTTCTCCTTCTCTGGGGACATCCATCTGTGGTCTGAGTGGAGGTAGATGCTCAGCTGGTGTCAGACCGCCCTTGTTTGTCCAAAGAGACCTACATATTGGGATGGCCTCGGGGACTTTGCAGTGTTCTCCTAATTTGTACAATTTTGGACAATGGAATGGGCAGAATTCCCATGCGTGGTGTAGGCACAGTCCTAATGTGTGGCTCCAGGGGCCCCAGCCTGGAGGGTGTGTGGCTTAGAAATTTGAGGACAGAAGTCTGAAAACACAAACTCAGCTTAAGTTTGGAGACGTAGGTATGGCAGGCCCAATCGACAAACCATGAGAAGAACTCTTCAGGATATGAAGAAAGAGCGAGTCTGAGGCGCTTGCTCAGGCTTTGGTCTCTGGATTTTGTGTCAATGATGGCCGTGGAATGTGGGGAGGCCTCATGGGCCATGGACGAATCTACCTGTCTGTGTATATGGCCCGGTCCCAATTGTTTTTCGTCAATCTGTGGGATGGGAGGTCTCCTTTCAGGTTTATTACCTCAGGTGTCCCAACCAAAGAGGAATTCCACGCAGAGCCCTGGGGAAGAGTGAAGGGACAACCCAAACTATGGTTAAAATTTGGGGCCTAGGGGCATGGCAGGCCTCATATGCTGTCTCTTCATCCAGCCACTGAGAGGACTTACTTGAGGACTGGGCTCAGGCTGAGGGTCACAATGTGTGTTTGTGACCAATGTGGCTCGGAAGCATGGGCGGGGCCTCATGGGCCACACTGGTTTCAACTACACTGAACTTTGGACAATATGCCAATCACAAGGTCTCTTGCCATCGGGAAGGAGTTCTGATTTCTGCATCATATTCAACCCTGGGCAGTAGTTGGAGATAAGGTCTAGGTTCGGACGCCTGAAAACCGCAGTTGGGAAGAGATGATGACCTAAGGCCATGGTGGGTCACATGTGCTCAGTGTGAGGTCAGCTGCCTGGTTGTTGGTCAGCAATTTCGGGCACAGGTTGTGTCAGACAGTGCATTATTGCCCAGGTCAGACTATATAATTTGGGTACAGTCGAGTGCTGTGCAGGTTGATCCTCATTTGAGGTGCCTGAGCAGCTCATTAGGCAAGATATTTTTTCTAGAGGGCAGGCAGAGTGATGCATTTTCTGTCCGGAATAGCCATACGTGAGCGCTTTTGGGCCAATAGTGTGAGGACAGAAATCTGAGAACACAAGCTAGACTTTGGCTTCAGGCCGAGGGCAAGGCAGGTACTCCTTGCACATCTGAACCAATATCTCATGCACCTGAAGTCACGTCGAGGATCAGACGTTGGCTCAGGTTGTAGTTTCTGTGCATGACTGCCCCTTCATGAACGGAGAGGAATCTGAAGGCCGTGGAGGTTTTCCCACGTTGGGAGTTGTGGGATGCCCCCTTCAAGGATTCCTTCTGCGGTACAGTTGAGACCTGTTGGGCAGCTACAAAACATCCCATATAGAATGACTCCAGAGCACCGTTCGAGGATGGATGCCAGGGAAGCCCGCCTCGCATTCCAATTGTCTCCTAGCAACAAGACAGTGGATACCGGATGGCTCTGCGGGAGCAACCGGGGTGGCAGAGTTGAAATGGACGTTTCTGAGAATGGGGCCTAATATGTGTTTGTGTCCATGAGGACCTTGGAATGGGGCGGTGGCACCGGGACTCTGAGTATTCTCCTAAGATTTTGATATAGGTCCCATGCACAAGTTTCCTCGTGTTGATGAGATTTTTTCTGATGGGTGCCTCAGGAAACCACCTATGCTTGTATTGGAATCCAGGATTTTGAGGAGACATGCCTGAAAACCAAAGCAATGGATCCGATTATGGCCTAGGGTCCTGTCTGGTTCCTTCTCCTTCTCTGGGGACATCCATCTGTGGTCTGAGTGGAGGTAGATGCTCAGCTGGTGTCAGACCGCCCTTGTTTGTCCAAAGAGACCTACATATTGGGATGGCCTCGGGGACTTTGCAGTGTTCTCCTAATTTGTACAATTTTGGACAATGGAATGGGCAGAATTCCCATGCGTGGTGTAGGCACAGTCCTAATGTGTGGCTCCAGGGGCCCCAGCCTGGAGGGTGTGTGGCTTAGAAATTTGAGGACAGAAGTCTGAAAACACAAACTCAGCTTAAGTTTGGAGACGTAGGTATGGCAGGCCCAATCGACAAACCATGAGAAGAACTCTTCAGGATATGAAGAAAGAGCGAGTCTGAGGCGCTTGCTCAGGCTTTGGTCTCTGGATTTTGTGTCAATGATGGCCGTGGAATGTGGGGAGGCCTCATGGGCCATGGACGAATCTACCTGTCTGTGTATATGGCCCGGTCCCAATTGTTTTTCGTCAATCTGTGGGATGGGAGGTCTCCTTTCAGGTTTATTACCTCAGGTGTCCCAACCAAAGAGGAATTCCACGCAGAGCCCTGGGGAAGAGTGAAGGGACAACCCAAACTATGGTTAAAATTTGGGGCCTAGGGGCATGGCAGGCCTCATATGCTGTCTCTTCATCCAGCCACTGAGAGGACTTACTTGAGGACTGGGCTCAGGCTGAGGGTCACAATGTGTGTTTGTGAACAATGTGGCCCACGAGCATGGGCGGGGCCTCATGGGCCACACTGGTTTCAACTACACTGAACTTTGGACAATATGCCAATCACAAGGTCTCTTGCCATCGGGAAGGAGTTCTGATTTCTGCATCATATTCAACCCTGGGCAGTAGTTGGAGATAAGGTCTAGGTTCGGACGCCTGAAAACCGCAGTTGGGAAGAGATGATGACCTAAGGCCATGGTGGGTCTGATGTGCTCAGTGTGCGGTCAGCTGCCTGGTTGTTGGTCAGCAATTTCGGGCACAGGTTGTGTCAGACAGTGCATTATTGCCCAGGTCAGACTATATAATTTGGGTACTGTCGAGTGCCGTGTAGGTTGATCCTCATTTGAGGTGCCTGAGCAGCTCATTAGGCAAGATATTTTTTCTAGAGGGCAGGCAGAGTGCTGCATTGTCTGTCCGGAATTGGCATACGTGAGCGCTTCTGGGCCAATAGTGTGAGGACAGAAATCTGAGAACACAAGCTAGACTTTGGCTTCAGGCCGAGGGCAAGGCAGGTACCCCTTGCACATCTGAACCAATATCTCATGCACCTGAAGTCACGTCGAGGATCTGACGTTGGCTCAGGTTGTAGTTTCTGTGCATGACTGCCCCTTCATGAACGGAGAGGAATCTGAAGGCCATGGAGGTTTTCCCACGTTGGGAGTTGTGGGATGCCCCCTTCAAGGATTCCTTCTGCGGTACAGTTGAGACCTGTTGGGCAGCTACAAAACATCCCATATAGAATGACTCCAGAGCACCGTTCGAGGATGGATGCCAGGGAAGCCCGCCTCGCATTCCAATTGTCTCCTAGCATCAAGACAGTTGAGATCAGATGGCTCTGCGGGAGCAACCGGGATGGCTGAGTGAAATGGACTTTCCTAAGCATGGGGCCTAATGTGTGTTTGTGTCCATGAGGACCTTGGAATGGAGCGGTGGCACTGGGACTCTGAAGTATTCTCCTAAGATTTTGACATAAGTCCCATGCACAAGTTTCCTTGTGGAGACGAGATTTTTTCTGATAGGTGCCTCAGGAAACCCCCTATGCTGGTATTGGAATCCAGGCTTTTGAGAAGACATACCTGTAAACCAAAGCAATGGATCCGATTATGGCCTAGGGTCCTTTCTGGTTCCATCTCCTTCTCTTGGGACATCCATCTATGGTATGAGTGGAGGTAGATGCTCAGCTGGTGTCAGACCGCCCTTGTTTGTCCACTGAGACCTAGATATTGGGATGGACTCCGGGACATTGGAGGGTTCTCCTAATTTGTACGATTTTGGACAATGGAATGGGCAGAATTCCCAATAATGGGGTAGGCACAGTCCTAATGTGTGGCTCCAGGGGACCCAGCCTAGAGGGTGTGTGGCCCAGGACTTTGAGGACAGAAGACTGAAAACACAAACTCAGCTTAGGTTTGGGTACGTAGGTATGGCAGGCCCAATCTACAAACCATGAGAAGAAATCTTCAGGATACGAAGATAGAGCGAGTCTGAGGCGCTTGCTCAGGCTTTGGTCTCTGGATTTTGTGTCAACGATGGTTTTGGAATGATGGGAGGCCTCATGGGCCATGGACGAATCTTCCTCTCTGTGGATTTGGCCCGAACCCAATTGTTTTTCGTCAATCTGTGGGATGGGAGGTCTCCTCTCAGGTTTGTTACCTCAGGTGTCCCAACCAAAGAGGAATTCGAAAGCAGAGCCCTGGGGAGGAGTGAAGGGACAACCCAAACTATGGTTAAAATTTGGGGCCTAGGGGCATGGCAGACCCCATATGCTGTCTCTTCATCTAGCCACTGAGAGGCCTTACTTGAGGACTGGGCTCAGGCTGAGTGTCACAATGTGTGTTTGTGACCAATGTGGCTCGGAAGCATGGGCGGGGCCTCATGGGCCACACTGGTTTCAACTACACTGAACTTTGGACAATATGCCAATCACAAGGTCTCTTGCCATCGGGAAGGAGTTCTGATTTCTGCATCATATTCAACCCTGGGCAGTAGTTGGAGATAAGGTCTAGGTTCGGACGCCTGAAAACCGCAGTTGGGAAGAGATGATGACCTAAGGCCATGGTGGGTCACATGTGCTCAGTGTGAGGTCAGCTGCCTGGTTGTTGGTCAGCAATTTCGGGCACAGGTTGTGTCAGACAGTGCATTATTGCCCAGGTCAGACTATATAATTTGGGTACAGTCGAGTGCTGTGCAGGTTGATCCTCATTTGAGGTGCCTGAGCAGCTCATTAGGCAAGATATTTTTTCTAGAGGGCAGGCAGAGTGATGCATTTTCTGTCCGGAATAGCCATACGTGAGCGCTTTTGGGCCAATAGTGTGAGGACAGAAATCTGAGAACACAAGCTAGACTTTGGCTTCAGGCCGAGGGCAAGGCAGGTACTCCTTGCACATCTGAACCAATATCTCATGCACCTGAAGTCACGTCGAGGATCAGACGTTGGCTCAGGTTGTAGTTTCTGTGCATGACTGCCCCTTCATGAACGGAGAGGAATCTGAAGGCCGTGGAGGTTTTCCCACGTTGGGAGTTGTGGGATGCCCCCTTCAAGGATTCCTTCTGCGGTACAGTTGAGACCTGTTGGGCAGCTACAAAACATCCCATATAGAATGACTCCAGAGCACCGTTCGAGGATGGATGCCAGGGAAGCCCGCCTCGCATTCCAATTGTCTCCTAGCAACAAGACAGTGGATACCGGATGGCTCTGCGGGAGCAACCGGGGTGGCAGAGTTGAAATGGACGTTTCTGAGAATGGGGCCTAATATGTGTTTGTGTCCATGAGGACCTTGGAATGGGGCGGTGGCACCGGGACTCTGAGTATTCTCCTAAGATTTTGATATAGGTCCCATGCACAAGTTTCCTCGTGTTGATGAGATTTTTTCTGATGGGTGCCTCAGGAAACCACCTATGCTTGTATTGGAATCCAGGATTTTGAGGAGACATGCCTGAAAACCAAAGCAATGGATCCGATTATGGCCTAGGGTCCTGTCTGGTTCCTTCTCCTTCTCTGGGGACATCCATCTGTGGTCTGAGTGGAGGTAGATGCTCAGCTGGTGTCAGACCGCCCTTGTTTGTCCAAAGAGACCTACATATTGGGATGGCCTCGGGGACTTTGCAGTGTTCTCCTAATTTGTACAATTTTGGACAATGGAATGGGCAGAATTCCCATGCGTGGTGTAGGCACAGTCCTAATGTGTGGCTCCAGGGGCCCCAGCCTGGAGGGTGTGTGGCTTAGAAATTTGAGGACAGAAGTCTGAAAACACAAACTCAGCTTAAGTTTGGAGACGTAGGTATGGCAGGCCCAATCGACAAACCATGAGAAGAACTCTTCAGGATATGAAGAAAGAGCGAGTCTGAGGCGCTTGCTCAGGCTTTGGTCTCTGGATTTTGTGTCAATGATGGCCGTGGAATGTGGGGAGGCCTCATGGGCCATGGACGAATCTACCTGTCTGTGTATATGGCCCGGTCCCAATTGTTTTTCGTCAATCTGTGGGATGGGAGGTCTCCTTTCAGGTTTATTACCTCAGGTGTCCCAACCAAAGAGGAATTCCACGCAGAGCCCTGGGGAAGAGTGAAGGGACAACCCAAACTATGGTTAAAATTTGGGGCCTAGGGGCATGGCAGGCCTCATATGCTGTCTCTTCATCCAGCCACTGAGAGGACTTACTTGAGGACTGGGCTCAGGCTGAGGGTCACAATGTGTGTTTGTGACCAATGTGGCTCGGAAGCATGGGCGGGGCCTCATGGGCCACACTGGTTTCAACTACACTGAACTTTGGACAATATGCCAATCACAAGGTCTCTTGCCATCGGGAAGGAGTTCTGATTTCTGCATCATATTCAACCCTGGGCAGTAGTTGGAGATAAGGTCTAGGTTCGGACGCCTGAAAACCGCAGTTGGGAAGAGATGATGACCTAAGGCCATGGTGGGTCACATGTGCTCAGTGTGAGGTCAGCTGCCTGGTTGTTGGTCAGCAATTTCGGGCACAGGTTGTGTCAGACAGTGCATTATTGCCCAGGTCAGACTATATAATTTGGGTACAGTCGAGTGCTGTGCAGGTTGATCCTCATTTGAGGTGCCTGAGCAGCTCATTAGGCAAGATATTTTTTCTAGAGGGCAGGCAGAGTGCTGCATTTTCTGTCCGGAATAGCCATACGTGAGCGCTTTTGGGCCAATAGTGTGAGGACAGAAATCTGAGAACACAAGCTAGACTTTGGCTTCAGGCCGAGGGCAAGGCAGGTACTCCTTGCACATCTGAACCAATATCTCATGCACCTGAAGTCACGTCGAGGATCAGACGTTGGCTCAGTTTGTAGTTTCTGTGCATGACTGCCCCTTCATGAACGGAGAGGAATCTGAAGGCCGTGGAGGTTTTCCCACGTTGGGAGTTGTGGGATGCCCCCTTCAAGGATTCCTTCTGCGGTACAGTTGAGACCTGTTGGGCAGCTACAAAACATCCCATATAGAATGACTCCAGAGCACCGTTCGAGGATGGATGCCAGGGAAGCCCGCCTCGCATTCCAATTGTCTCCTAGCAACAAGACAGTGGATACCGGATGGCTCTGCGGGAGCAACCGGGGTGGCAGAGTTGAAATGGACGTTTCTGAGAATGGGGCCTAATATGTGTTTGTGTCCATGAGGACCTTGGAATGGGGCGGTGGCACCGGGACTCTGAGTATTCTCCTAAGATTTTGATATAGGTCCCATGCACAAGTTTCCTCGTGTTGATGAGATTTTTTCTGATGGGTGCCTCAGGAAACCACCTATGCTTGTATTGGAATCCAGGATTTTGAGGAGACATGCCTGAAAACCAAAGCAATGGATCCGATTATGGCCTAGGGTCCTGTCTGGTTCCTTCTCCTTCTCTGGGGACATCCATCTGTGGTCTGAGTGGAGGTAGATGCTCAGCTGGTGTCAGACCGCCCTTGTTTGTCCAAAGAGACCTACATATTGGGATGGCCTCGGGGACTTTGCAGTGTTCTCCTAATTTGTACAATTTTGGACAATGGAATGGGCAGAATTCCCATGCGTGGTGTAGGCACAGTCCTAATGTGTGGCTCCAGGGGCCCCAGCCTGGAGGGTGTGTGGCTTAGAAATTTGAGGACAGAAGTCTGAAAACACAAACTCAGCTTAAGTTTGGAGACGTAGGTATGGCAGGCCCAATCGACAAACCATGAGAAGAACTCTTCAGGATATGAAGAAAGAGCGAGTCTGAGGCGCTTGCTCAGGCTTTGGTCTCTGGATTTTGTGTCAATGATGGCCGTGGAATGTGGGGAGGCCTCATGGGCCATGGACGAATCTACCTGTCTGTGTATATGGCCCGGTCCCAATTGTTTTTCGTCAATCTGTGGGATGGGAGGTCTCCTTTCAGGTTTATTACCTCAGGTGTCCCAACCAAAGAGGAATTCCACGCAGAGCCCTGGGGAAGAGTGAAGGGACAACCCAAACTATGGTTAAAATTTGGGGCCTAGGGGCATGGCAGGCCTCATATGCTGTCTCTTCATCCAGCCACTGAGAGGACTTACTTGAGGACTGGGCTCAGGCTGAGGGTCACAATGTGTGTTTGTGAACAATGTGGCCCACGAGCATGGGCGGGGCCTCATGGGCCACACTGGTTTCAACTACACTGAACTTTGGACAATATGCCAATCACAAGGTCTCTTGCCATCGGGAAGGAGTTCTGATTTCTGCATCATATTCAACCCTGGGCAGTAGTTGGAGATAAGGTCTAGGTTCGGACGCCTGAAAACCGCAGTTGGGAAGAGATGATGACCTAAGGCCATGGTGGGTCTGATGTGCTCAGTGTGCGGTCAGCTGCCTGGTTGTTGGTCAGCAATTTCGGGCACAGGTTGTGTCAGACAGTGCATTATTGCCCAGGTCAGACTATATAATTTGGGTACTGTCGAGTGCCGTGTAGGTTGATCCTCATTTGAGGTGCCTGAGCAGCTCATTAGGCAAGATATTTTTTCTAGAGGGCAGGCAGAGTGCTGCATTGTCTGTCCGGAATTGCCATACGTGAGCGCTTCTGGGCCAATAGTGTGAGGACAGAAATCTGAGAACACAAGCTAGACTTTGGCTTCAGGCCGAGGGCAAGGCAGGTACCCCTTGCACATCTGAACCAATATCTCATGCACCTGAAGTCACGTCGAGGATCTGACGTTGGCTCAGGTTGTAGTTTCTGTGCATGACTGCCCCTTCATGAACGGAGAGGAATCTGAAGGCCATGGAGGTTTTCCCACGTTGGGAGTTGTGGGATGCCCCCTTCAAGGATTCCTTCTGCGGTACAGTTGAGACCTGTTGGGCAGCTCCAAAACATCCCATATAGAATGACTCCAGAGCACCGTTCGAGGATGGATGCCAGGGAAGCCCGCCTCGCATTCCAATTGTCTCCTAGCATCAAGACAGTTGAGATCAGATGGCTCTGCGGGAGCAACCGGGATGGCTGAGTGAAATGGACTTTCCTAAGCATGGGGCCTAATGTGTGTTTGTGTCCATGAGGACCTTGGAATGGAGCGGTGGCACTGGGACTCTGAAGTATTCTCCTAAGATTTTGACATAAGTCCCATGCACAAGTTTCCTCGTGGAGACGAGATTTTTTCTGATAGGTGCCTCAGGAAACCCCCTATGCTGGTATTGGAATCCAGGCTTTTGAGAAGACATACCTGTAAACCAAAGCAATGGATCCGATTATGGCCTAGGGTCCTTTCTGGTTCCATCTCCTTCTCTTGGGACATCCATCTATGGTATGAGTGGAGGTAGATGCTCAGCTGGTGTCAGACCGCCCTTGTTTGTCCACTGAGACCTAGATATTGGGATGGACTCCGGGACATTGGAGGGTTCTCCTAATTTGTACGATTTTGGACAATGGAATGGGCAGAATTCCCAATAATGGGGTAGGCACAGTCCTAATGTGTGGCTCCAGGGGACCCAGCCTAGAGGGTGTGTGGCCCAGGACTTTGAGGACAGAAGACTGAAAACACAAACTCAGCTTAGGTTTGGGTACGTAGGTATGGCAGGCCCAATCTACAAACCATGAGAAGAAATCTTCAGGATACGAAGATAGAGCGAGTCTGAGGCGCTTGCTCAGGCTTTGGTCTCTGGATTTTGTGTCAACGATGGTTTTGGAATGATGGGAGGCCTCATGGGCCATGGACGAATCTTCCTCTCTGTGGATTTGGCCCGAACCCAATTGTTTTTCGTCAATCTGTGGGATGGGAGGTCTCCTCTCAGGTTTGTTACCTCAGGTGTCCCAACCAAAGAGGAATTCGAAAGCAGAGCCCTGGGGAGGAGTGAAGGGACAACCCAAACTATGGTTAAAATTTGGGGCCTAGGGGCATGGCAGACCCCATATGCTGTCTCTTCATCTAGCCACTGAGAGGCCTTACTTGAGGACTGGGCTCAGGCTGAGTGTCACAATGTGTGTTTGTGACCAATGTGGCTCGGAAGCATGGGCGGGGCCTCATGGGCCACACTGGTTTCAACTACACTGAACTTTGGACAATATGCCAATCACAAGGTCTCTTGCCATCGGGAAGGAGTTCTGATTTCTGCATCATATTCAACCCTGGGCAGTAGTTGGAGATAAGGTCTAGGTTCGGACGCCTGAAAACCGCAGTTGGGAAGAGATGATGACCTAAGGCCATGGTGGGTCACATGTGCTCAGTGTGAGGTCAGCTGCCTGGTTGTTGGTCAGCAATTTCGGGCACAGGTTGTGTCAGACAGTGCATTATTGCCCAGGTCAGACTATATAATTTGGGTACAGTCGAGTGCTGTGCAGGTTGATCCTCATTTGAGGTGCCTGAGCAGCTCATTAGGCAAGATATTTTTTCTAGAGGGCAGGCAGAGTGCTGCATTTTCTGTCCGGAATAGCCATACGTGAGCGCTTTTGGGCCAATAGTGTGAGGACAGAAATCTGAGAACACAAGCTAGACTTTGGCTTCAGGCCGAGGGCAAGGCAGGTACTCCTTGCACATCTGAACCAATATCTCATGCACCTGAAGTCACGTCGAGGATCAGACGTTGGCTCAGGTTGTAGTTTCTGTGCATGACTGCCCCTTCATGAACGGAGAGGAATCTGAAGGCCGTGGAGGTTTTCCCACGTTGGGAGTTGTGGGATGCCCCCTTCAAGGATTCCTTCTGCGGTACAGTTGAGACCTGTTGGGCAGCTACAAAACATCCCATATAGAATGACTCCAGAGCACCGTTCGAGGATGGATGCCAGGGAAGCCCGCCTCGCATTCCAATTGTCTCCTAGCAACAAGACAGTGGATACCGGATGGCTCTGCGGGAGCAACCGGGGTGGCAGAGTTGAAATGGACGTTTCTGAGAATGGGGCCTAATATGTGTTTGTGTCCATGAGGACCTTGGAATGGGGCGGTGGCACCGGGACTCTGAGTATTCTCCTAAGATTTTGATATAGGTCCCATGCACAAGTTTCCTCGTGTTGATGAGATTTTTTCTGATGGGTGCCTCAGGAAACCACCTATGCTTGTATTGGAATCCAGGATTTTGAGGAGACATGCCTGAAAACCAAAGCAATGGATCCGATTATGGCCTAGGGTCCTGTCTGGTTCCTTCTCCTTCTCTGGGGACATCCATCTGTGGTCTGAGTGGAGGTAGATGCTCAGCTGGTGTCAGACCGCCCTTGTTTGTCCAAAGAGACCTACATATTGGGATGGCCTCGGGGACTTTGCAGTGTTCTCCTAATTTGTACAATTTTGGACAATGGAATGGGCAGAATTCCCATGCGTGGTGTAGGCACAGTCCTAATGTGTGGCTCCAGGGGCCCCAGCCTGGAGGGTGTGTGGCTTAGAAATTTGAGGACAGAAGTCTGAAAACACAAACTCAGCTTAAGTTTGGAGACGTAGGTATGGCAGGCCCAATCGACAAACCATGAGAAGAACTCTTCAGGATATGAAGAAAGAGCGAGTCTGAGGCGCTTGCTCAGGCTTTGGTCTCTGGATTTTGTGTCAATGATGGCCGTGGAATGTGGGGAGGCCTCATGGGCCATGGACGAATCTACCTGTCTGTGTATATGGCCCGGTCCCAATTGTTTTTCGTCAATCTGTGGGATGGGAGGTCTCCTTTCAGGTTTATTACCTCAGGTGTCCCAACCAAAGAGGAATTCCACGCAGAGCCCTGGGGAAGAGTGAAGGGACAACCCAAACTATGGTTAAAATTTGGGGCCTAGGGGCATGGCAGGCCTCATATGCTGTCTCTTCATCCAGCCACTGAGAGGACTTACTTGAGGACTGGGCTCAGGCTGAGGGTCACAATGTGTGTTTGTGAACAATGTGGCCCACGAGCATGGGCGGGGCCTCATGGGCCACACTGGTTTCAACTACACTGAACTTTGGACAATATGCCAATCACAAGGTCTCTTGCCATCGGGAAGGAGTTCTGATTTCTGCATCATATTCAACCCTGGGCAGTAGTTGGAGATAAGGTCTAGGTTCGGACGCCTGAAAACCGCAGTTGGGAAGAGATGATGACCTAAGGCCATGGTGGGTCTGATGTGCTCAGTGTGCGGTCAGCTGCCTGGTTGTTGGTCAGCAATTTCGGGCACAGGTTGTGTCAGACAGTGCATTATTGCCCAGGTCAGACTATATAATTTGGGTACTGTCGAGTGCCGTGTAGGTTGATCCTCATTTGAGGTGCCTGAGCAGCTCATTAGGCAAGATATTTTTTCTAGAGGGCAGGCAGAGTGCTGCATTGTCTGTCCGGAATTGCCATACGTGAGCGCTTCTGGGCCAATAGTGTGAGGACAGAAATCTGAGAACACAAGCTAGACTTTGGCTTCAGGCCGAGGGCAAGGCAGGTACCCCTTGCACATCTGAACCAATATCTCATGCACCTGAAGTCACGTCGAGGATCTGACGTTGGCTCAGGTTGTAGTTTCTGTGCATGACTGCCCCTTCATGAACGGAGAGGAATCTGAAGGCCATGGAGGTTTTCCCACGTTGGGAGTTGTGGGATGCCCCCTTCAAGGATTCCTTCTGCGGTACAGTTGAGACCTGTTGGGCAGCTCCAAAACATCCCATATAGAATGACTCCAGAGCACCGTTCGAGGATGGATGCCAGGGAAGCCCGCCTCGCATTCCAATTGTCTCCTAGCATCAAGACAGTTGAGATCAGATGGCTCTGCGGGAGCAACCGGGATGGCTGAGTGAAATGGACTTTCCTAAGCATGGGGCCTAATGTGTGTTTGTGTCCATGAGGACCTTGGAATGGAGCGGTGGCACTGGGACTCTGAAGTATTCTCCTAAGATTTTGACATAAGTCCCATGCACAAGTTTCCTCGTGGAGACGAGATTTTTTCTGATAGGTGCCTCAGGAAACCCCCTATGCTGGTATTGGAATCCAGGCTTTTGAGAAGACATACCTGTAAACCAAAGCAATGGATCCGATTATGGCCTAGGGTCCTTTCTGGTTCCATCTCCTTCTCTTGGGACATCCATCTATGGTATGAGTGGAGGTAGATGCTCAGCTGGTGTCAGACCGCCCTTGTTTGTCCACTGAGACCTAGATATTGGGATGGACTCCGGGACATTGGAGGGTTCTCCTAATTTGTACGATTTTGGACAATGGAATGGGCAGAATTCCCAATAATGGGGTAGGCACAGTCCTAATGTGTGGCTCCAGGGGACCCAGCCTAGAGGGTGTGTGGCCCAGGACTTTGAGGACAGAAGACTGAAAACACAAACTCAGCTTAGGTTTGGGTACGTAGGTATGGCAGGCCCAATCTACAAACCATGAGAAGAAATCTTCAGGATACGAAGATAGAGCGAGTCTGAGGCGCTTGCTCAGGCTTTGGTCTCTGGATTTTGTGTCAACGATGGTTTTGGAATGATGGGAGGCCTCATGGGCCATGGACGAATCTTCCTCTCTGTGGATTTGGCCCGAACCCAATTGTTTTTCGTCAATCTGTGGGATGGGAGGTCTCCTCTCAGGTTTGTTACCTCAGGTGTCCCAACCAAAGAGGAATTCGAAAGCAGAGCCCTGGGGAGGAGTGAAGGGACAACCCAAACTATGGTTAAAATTTGGGGCCTAGGGGCATGGCAGACCCCATATGCTGTCTCTTCATCTAGCCACTGAGAGGCCTTACTTGAGGACTGGGCTCAGGCTGAGTGTCACAATGTGTGTTTGTGACCAATGTGGCTCGGAAGCATGGGCGGGGCCTCATGGGCCACACTGGTTTCAACTACACTGAACTTTGGACAATATGCCAATCACAAGGTCTCTTGCCATCGGGAAGGAGTTCTGATTTCTGCATCATATTCAACCCTGGGCAGTAGTTGGAGATAAGGTCTAGGTTCGGACGCCTGAAAACCGCAGTTGGGAAGAGATGATGACCTAAGGCCATGGTGGGTCTGATGTGCTCAGTGTGCGGTCAGCTGCCTGGTTGTTGGTCAGCAATTTCGGGCACAGGTTGTGTCAGACAGTGCATTATTGCCCAGGTCAGACTATATAATTTGGGTACAGTCGAGTGCTGTGCAGGTTGATCCTCATTTGAGGTGCCTGAGCAGCTCATTAGGCAAGATATTTTTTCTAGAGGGCAGGCAGAGTGATGCATTTTCTGTCCGGAATAGCCATACGTGAGCGCTTTTGGGCCAATAGTGTGAGGACAGAAATCTGAGAACACAAGCTAGACTTTGGCTTCAGGCCGAGGGCAAGGCAGGTACTCCTTGCACATCTGAACCAATATCTCATGCACCTGAAGTCACGTCGAGGATCAGACGTTGGCTCAGGTTGTAGTTTCTGTGCATGACTGCCCCTTCATGAACGGAGAGGAATCTGAAGGCCGTGGAGGTTTTCCCACGTTGGGAGTTGTGGGATGCCCCCTTCAAGGATTCCTTCTGCGGTACAGTTGAGACCTGTTGGGCAGCTACAAAACATCCCATATAGAATGACTCCAGAGCACCGTTCGAGGATGGATGCCAGGGAAGCCCGCCTCGCATTCCAATTGTCTCCTAGCAACAAGACAGTGGATACCGGATGGCTCTGCGGGAGCAACCGGGGTGGCAGAGTTGAAATGGACGTTTCTGAGAATGGGGCCTAATATGTGTTTGTGTCCATGAGGACCTTGGAATGGGGCGGTGGCACCGGGACTCTGAGTATTCTCCTAAGATTTTGATATAGGTCCCATGCACAAGTTTCCTCGTGTTGATGAGATTTTTTCTGATGGGTGCCTCAGGAAACCACCTATGCTTGTATTGGAATCCAGGATTTTGAGGAGACATGCCTGAAAACCAAAGCAATGGATCCGATTATGGCCTAGGGTCCTGTCTGGTTCCTTCTCCTTCTCTGGGGACATCCATCTGTGGTCTGAGTGGAGGTAGATGCTCAGCTGGTGTCAGACCGCCCTTGTTTGTCCAAAGAGACCTACATATTGGGATGGCCTCGGGGACTTTGCAGTGTTCTCCTAATTTGTACAATTTTGGACAATGGAATGGGCAGAATTCCCATGCGTGGTGTAGGCACAGTCCTAATGTGTGGCTCCAGGGGCCCCAGCCTGGAGGGTGTGTGGCTTAGAAATTTGAGGACAGAAGTCTGAAAACACAAACTCAGCTTAAGTTTGGAGACGTAGGTATGGCAGGCCCAATCGACAAACCATGAGAAGAACTCTTCAGGATATGAAGAAAGAGCGAGTCTGAGGCGCTTGCTCAGGCTTTGGTCTCTGGATTTTGTGTCAATGATGGCCGTGGAATGTGGGGAGGCCTCATGGGCCATGGACGAATCTACCTGTCTGTGTATATGGCCCGGTCCCAATTGTTTTTCGTCAATCTGTGGGATGGGAGGTCTCCTTTCAGGTTTATTACCTCAGGTGTCCCAACCAAAGAGGAATTCCACGCAGAGCCCTGGGGAAGAGTGAAGGGACAACCCAAACTATGGTTAAAATTTGGGGCCTAGGGGCATGGCAGGCCTCATATGCTGTCTCTTCATCCAGCCACTGAGAGGACTTACTTGAGGACTGGGCTCAGGCTGAGGGTCACAATGTGTGTTTGTGAACAATGTGGCCCACGAGCATGGGCGGGGCCTCATGGGCCACACTGGTTTCAACTACACTGAACTTTGGACAATATGCCAATCACAAGGTCTCTTGCCATCGGGAAGGAGTTCTGATTTCTGCATCATATTCAACCCTGGGCAGTAGTTGGAGATAAGGTCTAGGTTCGGACGCCTGAAAACCGCAGTTGGGAAGAGATGATGACCTAAGGCCATGGTGGGTCTGATGTGCTCAGTGTGCGGTCAGCTGCCTGGTTGTTGGTCAGCAATTTCGGGCACAGGTTGTGTCAGACAGTGCATTATTGCCCAGGTCAGACTATATAATTTGGGTACTGTCGAGTGCCGTGTAGGTTGATCCTCATTTGAGGTGCCTGAGCAGCTCATTAGGCAAGATATTTTTTCTAGAGGGCAGGCAGAGTGCTGCATTGTCTGTCCGGAATTGCCATACGTGAGCGCTTCTGGGCCAATAGTGTGAGGACAGAAATCTGAGAACACAAGCTAGACTTTGGCTTCAGGCCGAGGGCAAGGCAGGTACCCCTTGCACATCTGAACCAATATCTCATGCACCTGAAGTCACGTCGAGGATCTGACGTTGGCTCAGGTTGTAGTTTCTGTGCATGACTGCCCCTTCATGAACGGAGAGGAATCTGAAGGCCATGGAGGTTTTCCCACGTTGGGAGTTGTGGGATGCCCCCTTCAAGGATTCCTTCTGCGGTACAGTTGAGACCTGTTGGGCAGCTCCAAAACATCCCATATAGAATGACTCCAGAGCACCGTTCGAGGATGGATGCCAGGGAAGCCCGCCTCGCATTCCAATTGTCTCCTAGCATCAAGACAGTTGAGATCAGATGGCTCTGCGGGAGCAACCGGGATGGCTGAGTGAAATGGACTTTCCTAAGCATGGGGCCTAATGTGTGTTTGTGTCCATGAGGACCTTGGAATGGAGCGGTGGCACTGGGACTCTGAAGTATTCTCCTAAGATTTTGACATAAGTCCCATGCACAAGTTTCCTCGTGGAGACGAGATTTTTTCTGATAGGTGCCTCAGGAAACCCCCTATGCTGGTATTGGAATCCAGGCTTTTGAGAAGACATACCTGTAAACCAAAGCAATGGATCCGATTATGGCCTAGGGTCCTTTCTGGTTCCATCTCCTTCTCTTGGGACATCCATCTATGGTATGAGTGGAGGTAGATGCTCAGCTGGTGTCAGACCGCCCTTGTTTGTCCACTGAGACCTAGATATTGGGATGGACTCCGGGACATTGGAGGGTTCTCCTAATTTGTACGATTTTGGACAATGGAATGGGCAGAATTCCCAATAATGGGGTAGGCACAGTCCTAATGTGTGGCTCCAGGGGACCCAGCCTAGAGGGTGTGTGGCCCAGGACTTTGAGGACAGAAGACTGAAAACACAAACTCAGCTTAGGTTTGGGTACGTAGGTATGGCAGGCCCAATCTACAAACCATGAGAAGAAATCTTCAGGATACGAAGATAGAGCGAGTCTGAGGCGCTTGCTCAGGCTTTGGTCTCTGGATTTTGTGTCAACGATGGTTTTGGAATGATGGGAGGCCTCATGGGCCATGGACGAATCTTCCTCTCTGTGGATTTGGCCCGAACCCAATTGTTTTTCGTCAATCTGTGGGATGGGAGGTCTCCTCTCAGGTTTGTTACCTCAGGTGTCCCAACCAAAGAGGAATTCGAAAGCAGAGCCCTGGGGAGGAGTGAAGGGACAACCCAAACTATGGTTAAAATTTGGGGCCTAGGGGCATGGCAGACCCCATATGCTGTCTCTTCATCTAGCCACTGAGAGGCCTTACTTGAGGACTGGGCTCAGGCTGAGTGTCACAATGTGTGTTTGTGACCAATGTGGCTCGGAAGCATGGGCGGGGCCTCATGGGCCACACTGGTTTCAACTACACTGAACTTTGGACAATATGCCAATCACAAGGTCTCTTGCCATCGGGAAGGAGTTCTGATTTCTGCATCATATTCAACCCTGGGCAGTAGTTGGAGATAAGGTCTAGGTTCGGACGCCTGAAAACCGCAGTTGGGAAGAGATGATGACCTAAGGCCATGGTGGGTCTGATGTGCTCAGTGTGCGGTCAGCTGCCTGGTTGTTGGTCAGCAATTTCGGGCACAGGTTGTGTCAGACAGTGCATTATTGCCCAGGTCAGACTATATAATTTGGGTACAGTCGAGTGCTGTGCAGGTTGATCCTCATTTGAGGTGCCTGAGCAGCTCATTAGGCAAGATATTTTTTCTAGAGGGCAGGCAGAGTGATGCATTTTCTGTCCGGAATAGCCATACGTGAGCGCTTTTGGGCCAATAGTGTGAGGACAGAAATCTGAGAACACAAGCTAGACTTTGGCTTCAGGCCGAGGGCAAGGCAGGTACTCCTTGCACATCTGAACCAATATCTCATGCACCTGAAGTCACGTCGAGGATCAGACGTTGGCTCAGGTTGTAGTTTCTGTGCATGACTGCCCCTTCATGAACGGAGAGGAATCTGAAGGCCGTGGAGGTTTTCCCACGTTGGGAGTTGTGGGATGCCCCCTTCAAGGATTCCTTCTGCGGTACAGTTGAGACCTGTTGGGCAGCTACAAAACATCCCATATAGAATGACTCCAGAGCACCGTTCGAGGATGGATGCCAGGGAAGCCCGCCTCGCATTCCAATTGTCTCCTAGCAACAAGACAGTGGATACCGGATGGCTCTGCGGGAGCAACCGGGGTGGCAGAGTTGAAATGGACGTTTCTGAGAATGGGGCCTAATATGTGTTTGTGTCCATGAGGACCTTGGAATGGGGCGGTGGCACCGGGACTCTGAGTATTCTCCTAAGATTTTGATATAGGTCCCATGCACAAGTTTCCTCGTGTTGATGAGATTTTTTCTGATGGGTGCCTCAGGAAACCACCTATGCTTGTATTGGAATCCAGGATTTTGAGGAGACATGCCTGAAAACCAAAGCAATGGATCCGATTATGGCCTAGGGTCCTGTCTGGTTCCTTCTCCTTCTCTGGGGACATCCATCTGTGGTCTGAGTGGAGGTAGATGCTCAGCTGGTGTCAGACCGCCCTTGTTTGTCCAAAGAGACCTACATATTGGGATGGCCTCGGGGACTTTGCAGTGTTCTCCTAATTTGTACAATTTTGGACAATGGAATGGGCAGAATTCCCATGCGTGGTGTAGGCACAGTCCTAATGTGTGGCTCCAGGGGCCCCAGCCTGGAGGGTGTGTGGCTTAGAAATTTGAGGACAGAAGTCTGAAAACACAAACTCAGCTTAAGTTTGGAGACGTAGGTATGGCAGGCCCAATCGACAAACCATGAGAAGAACTCTTCAGGATATGAAGAAAGAGCGAGTCTGAGGCGCTTGCTCAGGCTTTGGTCTCTGGATTTTGTGTCAATGACGGCCGTGGAATGTGGGGAGGCCTCATGGGCCATGGACGAATCTACCTGTCTGTGTATATGGCCCGGTCCCAATTGTTTTTCGTCAATCTGTGGGATGGGAGGTCTCCTTTCAGGTTTATTACCTCAGGTGTCCCAACCAAAGAGGAATTCCACGCAGAGCCCTGGGGAAGAGTGAAGGGACAACCCAAACTATGGTTAAAATTTGGGGCCTAGGGGCATGGCAGACCCCATATGCTGTCTCTTCATCCAGCCACTGAGAGGACTTACTTGAGGACTGGGCTCAGGCTGAGGGTCACAATGTGTGTTTGTGAACAATGTGGCCCACGAGCATGGGCGGGGCCTCATGGGCCACACTGGTTTCAACTACACTGAACTTTGGACAATATGCCAATCACAAGGTCTCTTGCCATCGGGAAGGAGTTCTGATTTCTGCATCATATTCAACCCTGGGCAGTAGTTGGAGATAAGGTCTAGGTTCGGACGCCTGAAAACCGCAGTTGGGAAGAGATGATGACCTAAGGCCATGGTGGGTCTGATGTGCTCAGTGTGCGGTCAGCTGCCTGGTTGTTGGTCAGCAATTTCGGGCACAGGTTGTGTCAGACAGTGCATTATTGCCCAGGTCAGACTATATAATTTGGGTACTGTCGAGTGCCGTGTAGGTTGATCCTCATTTGAGGTGCCTGAGCAGCTCATTAGGCAAGATATTTTTTCTAGAGGGCAGGCAGAGTGCTGCATTGTCTGTCCGGAATTGCCATACGTGAGCGCTTCTGGGCCAATAGTGTGAGGACAGAAATCTGAGAACACAAGCTAGACTTTGGCTTCAGGCCGAGGGCAAGGCAGGTACCCCTTGCACATCTGAACCAATATCTCATGCACCTGAAGTCACGTCGAGGATCTGACGTTGGCTCAGGTTGTAGTTTCTGTGCATGACTGCCCCTTCATGAACGGAGAGGAATCTGAAGGCCATGGAGGTTTTCCCACGTTGGGAGTTGTGGGATGCCCCCTTCAAGGATTCCTTCTGCGGTACAGTTGAGACCTGTTGGGCAGCTCCAAAACATCCCATATAGAATGACTCCAGAGCACCGTTCGAGGATGGATGCCAGGGAAGCCCGCCTCGCATTCCAATTGTCTCCTAGCATCAAGACAGTTGAGATCAGATGGCTCTGCGGGAGCCACCGGGATGGCTGAGTGAAATGGACTTTCCTAAGCATGGGGCCTAATGTGTGTTTGTGTCCATGAGGACCTTGGAATGGAGCGGTGGCACTGGGACTCTGAAGTATTCTCCTAAGATTTTGACATAAGTCCCATGCACAAGTTTCCTCGTGGAGACGAGATTTTTTCTGATAGGTGCCTCAGGAAACCCCCTATGCTGGTATTGGAATCCAGGCTTTTGAGAAGACATACCTGTAAACCAAAGCAATGGATCCGATTATGGCCTAGGGTCCTTTCTGGTTCCATCTCCTTCTCTTGGGACATCCATCTATGGTATGAGTGGAGGTAGATGCTCAGCTGGTGTCAGACCGCCCTTGTTTGTCCACTGAGACCTAGATATTGGGATGGACTCCGGGACATTGGAGGGTTCTCCTAATTTGTACGATTTTGGACAATGGAATGGGCAGAATTCCCAATAATGGGGTAGGCACAGTCCTAATGTGTGGCTCCAGGGGACCCAGCCTAGAGGGTGTGTGGCCCAGGACTTTGAGGACAGAAGACTGAAAACACAAACTCAGCTTAGGTTTGGGTACGTAGGTATGGCAGGCCCAATCTACAAACCATGAGAAGAAATCTTCAGGATACGAAGATAGAGCGAGTCTGAGGCGCTTGCTCAGGCTTTGGTCTCTGGATTTTGTGTCAACGATGGTTTTGGAATGATGGGAGGCCTCATGGGCCATGGACGAATCTTCCTCTCTGTGGATTTGGCCCGAACCCAATTGTTTTTCGTCAATCTGTGGGATGGGAGGTCTCCTCTCAGGTTTGTTACCTCAGGTGTCCCAACCAAAGAGGAATTCGAAAGCAGAGCCCTGGGGAGGAGTGAAGGGACAACCCAAACTATGGTTAAAATTTGGGGCCTAGGGGCATGGCAGACCCCATATGCTGTCTCTTCATCTAGCCACTGAGAGGCCTTACTTGAGGACTGGGCTCAGGCTGAGTGTCACAATGTGTGTTTGTGACCAATGTGGCTCGGAAGCATGGGCGGGGCCTCATGGGCCACACTGGTTTCAACTACACTGAACTTTGGACAATATGCCAATCACAAGGTCTCTTGCCATCGGGAAGGAGTTCTGATTTCTGCATCATATTCAACCCTGGGCAGTAGTTGGAGATAAGGTCTAGGTTCGGACGCCTGAAAACCGCAGTTGGGAAGAGATGATGACCTAAGGCCATGGTGGGTCTGATGTGCTCAGTGTGCGGTCAGCTGCCTGGTTGTTGGTCAGCAATTTCGGGCACAGGTTGTGTCAGACAGTGCATTATTGCCCAGGTCAGACTATATAATTTGGGTACAGTCGAGTGCTGTGCAGGTTGATCCTCATTTGAGGTGCCTGAGCAGCTCATTAGGCAAGATATTTTTTCTAGAGGGCAGGCAGAGTGATGCATTTTCTGTCCGGAATAGCCATACGTGAGCGCTTTTGGGCCAATAGTGTGAGGACAGAAATCTGAGAACACAAGCTAGACTTTGGCTTCAGGCCGAGGGCAAGGCAGGTACTCCTTGCACATCTGAACCAATATCTCATGCACCTGAAGTCACGTCGAGGATCAGACGTTGGCTCAGGTTGTAGTTTCTGTGCATGACTGCCCCTTCATGAACGGAGAGGAATCTGAAGGCCGTGGAGGTTTTCCCACGTTGGGAGTTGTGGGATGCCCCCTTCAAGGATTCCTTCTGCGGTACAGTTGAGACCTGTTGGGCAGCTACAAAACATCCCATATAGAATGACTCCAGAGCACCGTTCGAGGATGGATGCCAGGGAAGCCCGCCTCGCATTCCAATTGTCTCCTAGCAACAAGACAGTGGATACCGGATGGCTCTGCGGGAGCAACCGGGGTGGCAGAGTTGAAATGGACGTTTCTGAGAATGGGGCCTAATATGTGTTTGTGTCCATGAGGACCTTGGAATGGGGCGGTGGCACCGGGACTCTGAGTATTCTCCTAAGATTTTGATATAGGTCCCATGCACAAGTTTCCTCGTGTTGATGAGATTTTTTCTGATGGGTGCCTCAGGAAACCACCTATGCTTGTATTGGAATCCAGGATTTTGAGGAGACATGCCTGAAAACCAAAGCAATGGATCCGATTATGGCCTAGGGTCCTGTCTGGTTCCTTCTCCTTCTCTGGGGACATCCATCTGTGGTCTGAGTGGAGGTAGATGCTCAGCTGGTGTCAGACCGCCCTTGTTTGTCCAAAGAGACCTACATATTGGGATGGCCTCGGGGACTTTGCAGTGTTCTCCTAATTTGTACAATTTTGGACAATGGAATGGGCAGAATTCCCATGCGTGGTGTAGGCACAGTCCTAATGTGTGGCTCCAGGGGCCCCAGCCTGGAGGGTGTGTGGCTTAGAAATTTGAGGACAGAAGTCTGAAAACACAAACTCAGCTTAAGTTTGGAGACGTAGGTATGGCAGGCCCAATCGACAAACCATGAGAAGAACTCTTCAGGATATGAAGAAAGAGCGAGTCTGAGGCGCTTGCTCAGGCTTTGGTCTCTGGATTTTGTGTCAATGATGGCCGTGGAATGTGGGGAGGCCTCATGGGCCATGGACGAATCTACCTGTCTGTGTATATGGCCCGGTCCCAATTGTTTTTCGTCAATCTGTGGGATGGGAGGTCTCCTTTCAGGTTTATTACCTCAGGTGTCCCAACCAAAGAGGAATTCCACGCAGAGCCCTGGGGAAGAGTGAAGGGACAACCCAAACTATGGTTAAAATTTGGGGCCTAGGGGCATGGCAGGCCTCATATGCTGTCTCTTCATCCAGCCACTGAGAGGACTTACTTGAGGACTGGGCTCAGGCTGAGGGTCACAATGTGTGTTTGTGAACAATGTGGCCCACGAGCATGGGCGGGGCCTCATGGGCCACACTGGTTTCAACTACACTGAACTTTGGACAATATGCCAATCACAAGGTCTCTTGCCATCGGGAAGGAGTTCTGATTTCTGCATCATATTCAACCCTGGGCAGTAGTTGGAGATAAGGTCTAGGTTCGGACGCCTGAAAACCGCAGTTGGGAAGAGATGATGACCTAAGGCCATGGTGGGTCTGATGTGCTCAGTGTGCGGTCAGCTGCCTGGTTGTTGGTCAGCAATTTCGGGCACAGGTTGTGTCAGACAGTGCATTATTGCCCAGGTCAGACTATATAATTTGGGTACTGTCGAGTGCCGTGTAGGTTGATCCTCATTTGAGGTGCCTGAGCAGCTCATTAGGCAAGATATTTTTTCTAGAGGGCAGGCAGAGTGCTGCATTGTCTGTCCGGAATTGCCATACGTGAGCGCTTCTGGGCCAATAGTGTGAGGACAGAAATCTGAGAACACAAGCTAGACTTTGGCTTCAGGCCGAGGGCAAGGCAGGTACCCCTTGCACATCTGAACCAATATCTCATGCACCTGAAGTCACGTCGAGGATCTGACGTTGGCTCAGGTTGTAGTTTCTGTGCATGACTGCCCCTTCATGAACGGAGAGGAATCTGAAGGCCATGGAGGTTTTCCCACGTTGGGAGTTGTGGGATGCCCCCTTCAAGGATTCCTTCTGCGGTACAGTTGAGACCTGTTGGGCAGCTCCAAAACATCCCATATAGAATGACTCCAGAGCACCGTTCGAGGATGGATGCCAGGGAAGCCCGCCTCGCATTCCAATTGTCTCCTAGCATCAAGACAGTTGAGATCAGATGGCTCTGCGGGAGCAACCGGGATGGCTGAGTGAAATGGACTTTCCTAAGCATGGGGCCTAATGTGTGTTTGTGTCCATGAGGACCTTGGAATGGAGCGGTGGCACTGGGACTCTGAAGTATTCTCCTAAGATTTTGACATAAGTCCCATGCACAAGTTTCCTCGTGGAGACGAGATTTTTTCTGATAGGTGCCTCAGGAAACCCCCTATGCTGGTATTGGAATCCAGGCTTTTGAGAAGACATACCTGTAAACCAAAGCAATGGATCCGATTATGGCCTAGGGTCCTTTCTGGTTCCATCTCCTTCTCTTGGGACATCCATCTATGGTATGAGTGGAGGTAGATGCTCAGCTGGTGTCAGACCGCCCTTGTTTGTCCACTGAGACCTAGATATTGGGATGGACTCCGGGACATTGGAGGGTTCTCCTAATTTGTACGATTTTGGACAATGGAATGGGCAGAATTCCCAATAATGGGGTAGGCACAGTCCTAATGTGTGGCTCCAGGGGACCCAGCCTAGAGGGTGTGTGGCCCAGGACTTTGAGGACAGAAGACTGAAAACACAAACTCAGCTTAGGTTTGGGTACGTAGGTATGGCAGGCCCAATCTACAAACCATGAGAAGAAATCTTCAGGATACGAAGATAGAGCGAGTCTGAGGCGCTTGCTCAGGCTTTGGTCTCTGGATTTTGTGTCAACGATGGTTTTGGAATGATGGGAGGCCTCATGGGCCATGGACGAATCTTCCTCTCTGTGGATTTGGCCCGAACCCAATTGTTTTTCGTCAATCTGTGGGATGGGAGGTCTCCTCTCAGGTTTGTTACCTCAGGTGTCCCAACCAAAGAGGAATTCGAAAGCAGAGCCCTGGGGAGGAGTGAAGGGACAACCCAAACTATGGTTAAAATTTGGGGCCTAGGGGCATGGCAGACCCCATATGCTGTCTCTTCATCTAGCCACTGAGAGGCCTTACTTGAGGACTGGGCTCAGGCTGAGTGTCACAATGTGTGTTTGTGACCAATGTGGCTCGGAAGCATGGGCGGGGCCTCATGGGCCACACTGGTTTCAACTACACTGAACTTTGGACAATATGCCAATCACAAGGTCTCTTGCCATCGGGAAGGAGTTCTGATTTCTGCATCATATTCAACCCTGGGCAGTAGTTGGAGATAAGGTCTAGGTTCGGACGCCTGAAAACCGCAGTTGGGAAGAGATGATGACCTAAGGCCATGGTGGGTCTGATGTGCTCAGTGTGCGGTCAGCTGCCTGGTTGTTGGTCAGCAATTTCGGGCACAGGTTGTGTCAGACAGTGCATTATTGCCCAGGTCAGACTATATAATTTGGGTACAGTCGAGTGCTGTGCAGGTTGATCCTCATTTGAGGTGCCTGAGCAGCTCATTAGGCAAGATATTTTTTCTAGAGGGCAGGCAGAGTGATGCATTTTCTGTCCGGAATAGCCATACGTGAGCGCTTTTGGGCCAATAGTGTGAGGACAGAAATCTGAGAACACAAGCTAGACTTTGGCTTCAGGCCGAGGGCAAGGCAGGTACTCCTTGCACATCTGAACCAATATCTCATGCACCTGAAGTCACGTCGAGGATCAGACGTTGGCTCAGGTTGTAGTTTCTGTGCATGACTGCCCCTTCATGAACGGAGAGGAATCTGAAGGCCGTGGAGGTTTTCCCACGTTGGGAGTTGTGGGATGCCCCCTTCAAGGATTCCTTCTGCGGTACAGTTGAGACCTGTTGGGCAGCTACAAAACATCCCATATAGAATGACTCCAGAGCA
Source organism: Mustela nivalis (assembly GCF_964662115.1). Taxonomy (NCBI): domain Eukaryota; kingdom Metazoa; phylum Chordata; class Mammalia; order Carnivora; family Mustelidae; genus Mustela; species Mustela nivalis. The sequence goes on along the minus strand of NW_028136552.1, from coordinate 2,090,056 downwards.
CCGTTCGAGGATGGATGCCAGGGAAGCCCGCCTCGCATTCCAATTGTCTCCTAGCAACAAGACAGTGGATACCGGATGGCTCTGCGGGAGCAACCGGGGTGGCAGAGTTGAAATGGACGTTTCTGAGAATGGGGCCTAATATGTGTTTGTGTCCATGAGGACCTTGGAATGGGGCGGTGGCACCGGGACTCTGAGTATTCTCCTAAGATTTTGATATAGGTCCCATGCACAAGTTTCCTCGTGTTGATGAGATTTTTTCTGATGGGTGCCTCAGGAAACCACCTATGCTTGTATTGGAATCCAGGATTTTGAGGAGACATGCCTGAAAACCAAAGCAATGGATCCGATTATGGCCTAGGGTCCTGTCTGGTTCCTTCTCCTTCTCTGGGGACATCCATCTGTGGTCTGAGTGGAGGTAGATGCTCAGCTGGTGTCAGACCGCCCTTGTTTGTCCAAAGAGACCTACATATTGGGATGGCCTCGGGGACTTTGCAGTGTTCTCCTAATTTGTACAATTTTGGACAATGGAATGGGCAGAATTCCCATGCGTGGTGTAGGCACAGTCCTAATGTGTGGCTCCAGGGGCCCCAGCCTGGAGGGTGTGTGGCTTAGAAATTTGAGGACAGAAGTCTGAAAACACAAACTCAGCTTAAGTTTGGAGACGTAGGTATGGCAGGCCCAATCGACAAACCATGAGAAGAACTCTTCAGGATATGAAGAAAGAGCGAGTCTGAGGCGCTTGCTCAGGCTTTGGTCTCTGGATTTTGTGTCAATGATGGCCGTGGAATGTGGGGAGGCCTCATGGGCCATGGACGAATCTACCTGTCTGTGTATATGGCCCGGTCCCAATTGTTTTTCGTCAATCTGTGGGATGGGAGGTCTCCTTTCAGGTTTATTACCTCAGGTGTCCCAACCAAAGAGGAATTCCACGCAGAGCCCTGGGGAAGAGTGAAGGGACAACCCAAACTATGGTTAAAATTTGGGGCCTAGGGGCATGGCAGGCCTCATATGCTGTCTCTTCATCCAGCCACTGAGAGGACTTACTTGAGGACTGGGCTCAGGCTGAGGGTCACAATGTGTGTTTGTGAACAATGTGGCCCACGAGCATGGGCGGGGCCTCATGGGCCACACTGGTTTCAACTACACTGAACTTTGGACAATATGCCAATCACAAGGTCTCTTGCCATCGGGAAGGAGTTCTGATTTCTGCATCATATTCAACCCTGGGCAGTAGTTGGAGATAAGGTCTAGGTTCGGACGCCTGAAAACCGCAGTTGGGAAGAGATGATGACCTAAGGCCATGGTGGGTCTGATGTGCTCAGTGTGCGGTCAGCTGCCTGGTTGTTGGTCAGCAATTTCGGGCACAGGTTGTGTCAGACAGTGCATTATTGCCCAGGTCAGACTATATAATTTGGGTACTGTCGAGTGCCGTGTAGGTTGATCCTCATTTGAGGTGCCTGAGCAGCTCATTAGGCAAGATATTTTTTCTAGAGGGCAGGCAGAGTGCTGCATTGTCTGTCCGGAATTGCCATACGTGAGCGCTTCTGGGCCAATAGTGTGAGGACAGAAATCTGAGAACACAAGCTAGACTTTGGCTTCAGGCCGAGGGCAAGGCAGGTACCCCTTGCACATCTGAACCAATATCTCATGCACCTGAAGTCACGTCGAGGATCTGACGTTGGCTCAGGTTGTAGTTTCTGTGCATGACTGCCCCTTCATGAACGGAGAGGAATCTGAAGGCCATGGAGGTTTTCCCACGTTGGGAGTTGTGGGATGCCCCCTTCAAGGATTCCTTCTGCGGTACAGTTGAGACCTGTTGGGCAGCTCCAAAACATCCCATATAGAATGACTCCAGAGCACCGTTCGAGGATGGATGCCAGGGAAGCCCGCCTCGCATTCCAATTGTCTCCTAGCATCAAGACAGTTGAGATCAGATGGCTCTGCGGGAGCAACCGGGATGGCTGAGTGAAATGGACTTTCCTAAGCATGGGGCCTAATGTGTGTTTGTGTCCATGAGGACCTTGGAATGGAGCGGTGGCACCGGGACTCTGAAGTATTCTCCTAAGATTTTGACATAAGTCCCATGCACAAGTTTCCTCGTGGAGACGAGATTTTTTCTGATAGGTGCCTCAGGAAACCCCCTATGCTGGTATTGGAATCCAGGCTTTTGAGGAGACATGCCTGAAAACCAAAGCAATGGATCCGATTATGGCCTAGGGTCCTGTCTAGTACAATATCCTTCTCTGGGGACATCCATCTATGGTATGAGTGGAGGCAGATGCTCAGCTGGTGTCAGACCGCCCTTGTTTGTCCACTGAGACGTACATATTGGTATGGCCTCGGAAGCTTTGGAGGTTTCTCCTAATTTGTACAGTTTTGGACAATGGAATGGGCAGAATTCCCAATAATGTGGTAGGCACAGTCCTAATGTGTGGCTCCAGGGGCCCCAGCCTGGAGGGAGTGTGGCCCAGGACTTTGAGGACAGAAGTCAGAGCACAAACTCAGCTTAGGTTTGGGGACGTAGGTATGGCAGGCACAATCTACAAACCATGAGAAGAACTCATCAGGATATGAAGAAAGTGCGAGTCTGAGGCGCTTGCTCAGGCTTTGGTCTCTGGATTTTGTGTCAACAATGGCCGTGGAATGTTGTGAAGCTCATGGGCCATGGACGAATCTTCCTCTCTGTGGATTTGGCCCAGTCCCAATTGTTTTTCGTCAATCTGTGGGATGGCAAGTCTCCTTTCAGGTTTGTTACCTCAGGTGTCGCAACCAAAGAGGTATTCCAAAGCAGAGCCCTGGGGAAGAGTGAATGGACAATCCAAACTATGGTTAAAATTTGGGGCCTAGGGACATGGCAGGCCCCATATGCTGTCTCTTTATCCAGACACTGAGAGGCCTTACTTGAGAACTGGGCTCAGGCTGAGGGTCACATTGTGTTTTTTTGTCCAATATGGCCCGCGAGCATGGGCGGGACTCATGGCCCACACTGGTTTCAGCTACACTAAACTTGGGACAACATGCCAATCACAAGCTCTCTTGCCATGGGGAAGGAGTTCTGATTTCTGCATCATTTTCAACCCTTGGCAGTGGTTGGAAATAAGGTCTAGGTTCGGAAGCCTGAAAACCGCAGTTGGGAAGAGATGATGACCTAAGGCCATGGTGGGTCTGATGTGCTCAGTGTGCAGTCAGCTGCCTGGTTTTTGGTCAGGAGTTTCGGGCTCAGGTTGTGTCAGACAGTGCATTAGTGCCGAGGTTAGAGTCTATAATTTGGGTACAGTTGAGTGCCGTGTAGGTTGATCCTCATTTGAGGTGCCTGGGCAGCTCATTAGGCAAGATATTTTTTCTAGAGGGCAGGCAGAGTGCTGCATTGTGGGTCCGGAATTGCCAAACTTGAGGGCTTCTGGGCCAGTAGTGTGAGGACAGAAGTCTGAGAACACAAGCTAGACTTGGGCTTCAGACCGCGGGCAAGGCAGGTACCCCTTGCACATCTGAACCAATATCTCATGCATCTGAAGTCACGGTGAGGATCAGACGTTGGCTCTGGTTGGAGTTTCTGTGCATGACTGCCCCTTCATGAACGGAGAGGAATCTCAAGGCCATGGAGGTTTTCCCACGTTGGGAGTTGTGGGATGCCCCCTTCAAGGATTCCTTCTGCGGGACAATTGAGACCTGTTGGGCAGCTCCAAAACATCCCATATGGAAAGACTCCAGAGCACCGTTGGAGGATGGATGCCAGGGAAGCCCGCCTCGCATTCCAATTGTCTCCTAGCAACAAGACAGTTGACAACGGATGGCTCTGTGGGAGCACCCGTGGTGGCTGATTTGAAAAGGAATATCCTGAGCATGGGGCCTATTGTGTGTTTGTGTCCATGAGGACCTTGGAAGGGGCGGTGGCACCGGCGATCTCAAGTATTCTCCTAAGATTTTGACATAGGTCCCATGCACAAGTTTCCTCATGGAGACGAGATGTTTTCTGATGGGTGCCTCAGGAAACCCCCTATGCTGGTATTGGAAACCAGGCTTTTGAGAAGACATACCTGTAAACCAAAGTAATTAATCCGATTATGGCCTAGGGTCCTTTCTGGTTCCATCTCCTTCTCTTGGGACATCCATCTATGGTATGAGTGGAGGTAGATGCTCAGCTGGTGTCAGACCACCCTTGTTTGTCCACTGAGACCTAGATATTGGGATGGACTCCGGGGCTTTGGAGGGTTCTCCTAATTTGTACAATTTTGGACAATGGAATGGGCAGAATTCCCAATAATGGGGTAGGCACAGTCCTAATGTGTGGCTCCAGGGGACCCAGCCTAGAGGGTGTGTGGCCCAGGACTTTGAGGACTTTGAGTCTGAAAACACAAACTCAGCGTAGGTTTGGGTACGTAGGTATGGCAGGACCAATCTTCAAACCATGAGAAGGAATCTTCAGGATACGAAGAAAGAGCGAGTTTGAGGCGCTTGCTCAGGCTTTGTTCTCTGGATTTTGTGTCAACGATGGCCGTGGAATGTGGTGAAGCTCATGGGCCATGGACGAATCTTCCTCTCTGTGAATTTGGCCCGGTCCCAATTGTTTTTCGTCATCTGTGGGATGGGAGGTCTCCTTTCAGGTTTGTTACCTCAGGTGTCGCAACCAAATAGGAATTCCAAAGCAGAGCCCTGGGGAAGAGTGAGGGGACAACCCAAACTATGGTTAAAATTTGGGGCCTAGGGGCATGGCAGGCCCCATATGCTGTCTCTTCATCCAGCCACTGAGAGGCCTTACTTGAGGACTGGGCTCAGGCTTAGGGTCACAATGTGTGTTTGTGACCAACGTGGCCCGCGAGCATGGGCCGGGCCTCTTGCGCCACACAGGTTTCTACTATACTGAACTTTGTCACCATGCAATCACAAGCTCTCTTGCCATGGGGAAGGAGTTCTGATATCTGCATCATTTTCAACCCTGGGCAGTGGTAGGAGATAAGGTCTAGGTTCGGAAACCTGAGAACCGCAGTTGGGAAGAGATGATGACCTAAGGCCATGGTGGGTCTGATGTGCTCAGTGTGCGGTCAGCTGCCTGGTTGTTGGTCAGGAGGTTCGGGCTCAGGTTGTGTCAGACAGTGCATTAGTGCCCAGGTTAGAGTCTATAATTTGGGTACAGTCGAGTGCCGTGTAGGTTGTTCCTCATTAGAGGTGCCTGGGCAGCTCATTAGGCAAGATATTTTTTCTAGAGGGCAGGCAGAGTGCTGCATTGTGGGTCCGGAATTGCCAACCTTGAGGGCTTCTGGGCCAGTAGTGTGAGTACAGAAGTCTGAGAACACAAGCTAGACTTGGTCTTCAGGCCGCGGGCAAGGCAGGTACCCCCTGCACATCTGAACCAATATGTCATGCATCTGAAGTCACGGCGAGGATCAGACGTTGGCTCAGGTTGTAGTTTCTGTGCATGACTGCCTCTTCATGAACGGTAGGAATCTCAAGGCCATGGAGGTTTTCCCACGTTGGGAGTTGTGGGATGCCCCTTTCAAGGATTCCTTCTGCGGGACAATTGAGACCTGTTGGCAGCTCCAACACATCAAATATGGAATGACTCCAGAGCACCGTTCGAGGATGGATGCCAGGGAAGCCCGCTTCACATTCCAATTGTCTCCTAGCAACAAGACAGTGGAGATCGGATGGCTCTGCGGGAGCAACCGGGGTGGCTGAGTTGAAATGGACTTTCCTGAACATGGGGCATAATATGTGTTTGTGTCCATGAGGACCTTGGAATGGGGCGGTAGCACCGGGACTCTGAAGTATTCTCCTAAGATATTGACATAGGTCCCATGCACAAGTTTGCTCATGGAGATGAGATTTTTTCTGATGGGTGCCTCAGGAAACCCCATATGCTGTTTTTGGAATCCAGGATTTTGAGGAGACATGCCTGTAAACCAAAGCAATGGATCCGATTATGGCCTAGGGTCCTGTCTGGTTCCATCTCCTTCTCTGGGGACATCCATCTATGGTATGAGTGGAGGTAGATGCTCAGCTGGTGTCAGACCGCCCTTGTTTGTCCACAGAGGCCTACATATTGGGATGGCCTCGGGGAATTTGGAGGTCTCTCATAATTTGTACAATTTTGGACAATGGAATGGGCAGAAATCCCATGCATGGAGTAGGCACAGTCCTAATGTGTGGCTCCAGGGGCCCCAGCGTGGAGGGTGTGTGTCCCAGGACTTTGAGGACAGAAGACTGAAAACACAAACTCAGCTTAGGTTTGGGGACGTAGGTATGGCAGGCCCAATCTACAAACCATGAGAAGAAATCTTCAGGATACGAATAAAGAGCGAGTCTGAGGCGCTTGCTCAGGCTTTAGTCTCTGGATTTTGTGTCAACGATGGTTGTGGAATGAGGGGAGGCCTCATGGGCCATGGACGAATCTTCCTCTCTGTGGATTTGGCCCGAACCCAATTGTTTTTCATCAATCTGTGGGATGGGAGGTCTCCTCTCAAGTTTGTTACCTCAGGTGTCCCAATCAAAGAGGAATCCGAAAGCAGAGCCCTGGGGAGGAGTGAAGGGACAACCCAAACTATGGTTAAAATTTGGGGCCTAGGGGCATGGCAGGCCCCATATGCTGTCTCTTCATCTAGCCACTGAGAGGCTTTACTTGAGGACTGGGCTCAGGCTGAGTGTCACAATGTGTGTTTGTGACCAATGTGGCTCGGAAGCATGGGCAGGGCCTCATGGGCCACACTGGTTTCAACTACACTGAACTTTGGACAATATGCCAATCACAAGGTCTCTTGCCATCGGGAAGGAGTTCTGATTTCTGCATCATATTCAACCCTGGGCAGTAGTTGGAGATAAGGTCTAGGTTCGGACGCCTGAAAACCGCAGTTGGGAAGAGATGATGACCTAAGGCCATGGTGGGTCACATGTGCTCAGTGTGAGGTCAGCTGCCTGGTTGTTGGTCAGCAATTTCGGGCACAGGTTGTGTCAGACAGTGCATTATTGCCCAGGTCAGACTATATAATTTGGGTACAGTCGAGTGCTGTGCAGGTTGATCCTCATTTGAGGTGCCTGAGCAGCTCATTAGGCAAGATATTTTTTCTAGAGGGCAGGCAGAGTGCTGCATTTTCTGTCCGGAATAGCCATACGTGAGCGCTTTTGGGCCAATAGTGTGAGGACAGAAATCTGAGAACACAAGCTAGACTTTGGCTTCAGGCCGAGGGCAAGGCAGGTACTCCTTGCACATCTGAACCAATATCTCATGCACCTGAAGTCACGTCGAGGATCAGACGTTGGCTCAGGTTGTAGTTTCTGTGCATGACTGCCCCTTCATGAACGGAGAGGAATCTGAAGGCCGTGGAGGTTTTCCCACGTTGGGAGTTGTGGGATGCCCCCTTCAAGGATTCCTTCTGCGGTACAGTTGAGACCTGTTGGGCAGCTACAAAACATCCCATATAGAATGACTCCAGAGCACCGTTCGAGGATGGATGCCAGGGAAGCCCGCCTCGCATTCCAATTGTCTCCTAGCAACAAGACAGTGGATACCGGATGGCTCTGCGGGAGCAACCGGGGTGGCAGAGTTGAAATGGACGTTTCTGAGAATGGGGCCTAATATGTGTTTGTGTCCATGAGGACCTTGGAATGGGGCGGTGGCACCGGGACTCTGAGTATTCTCCTAAGATTTTGATATAGGTCCCATGCACAAGTTTCCTCGTGTTGATGAGATTTTTTCTGATGGGTGCCTCAGGAAACCACCTATGCTTGTATTGGAATCCAGGATTTTGAGGAGACATGCCTGAAAACCAAAGCAATGGATCCGATTATGGCCTAGGGTCCTGTCTGGTTCCTTCTCCTTCTCTGGGGACATCCATCTGTGGTCTGAGTGGAGGTAGATGCTCAGCTGGTGTCAGACCGCCCTTGTTTGTCCAAAGAGACCTACATATTGGGATGGCCTCGGGGACTTTGCAGTGTTCTCCTAATTTGTACAATTTTGGACAATGGAATGGGCAGAATTCCCATGCGTGGTGTAGGCACAGTCCTAATGTGTGGCTCCAGGGGCCCCAGCCTGGAGGGTGTGTGGCTTAGAAATTTGAGGACAGAAGTCTGAAAACACAAACTCAGCTTAAGTTTGGAGACGTAGGTATGGCAGGCCCAATCGACAAACCATGAGAAGAACTCTTCAGGATATGAAGAAAGAGCGAGTCTGAGGCGCTTGCTCAGGCTTTGGTCTCTGGATTTTGTGTCAATGATGGCCGTGGAATGTGGGGAGGCCTCATGGGCCATGGACGAATCTACCTGTCTGTGTATATGGCCCGGTCCCATTTGTTTTTCGTCAATCTGTGGGATGGGAGGTCTCCTTTCAGGTTTATTACCTCAGGTGTCCCAACCAAAGAGGAATTCCACGCAGAGCCCTGGGGAAGAGTGAAGGGACAACCCAAACTATGGTTAAAATTTGGGGCCTAGGGGCATGGCAGGCCTCATATGCTGTCTCTTCATCCAGCCACTGAGAGGACTTACTTGAGGACTGGGCTCAGGCTGAGGGTCACAATGTGTGTTTGTGAACAATGTGGCCCACGAGCATGGGCGGGGCCTCATGGGCCACACTGGTTTCAACTACACTGAACTTTGGACAATATGCCAATCACAAGGTCTCTTGCCATCGGGAAGGAGTTCTGATTTCTGCATCATATTCAACCCTGGGCAGTAGTTGGAGATAAGGTCTAGGTTCGGACGCCTGAAAACCGCAGTTGGGAAGAGATGATGACCTAAGGCCATGGTGGGTCTGATGTGCTCAGTGTGCGGTCAGCTGCCTGGTTGTTGGTCAGCAATTTCGGGCACAGGTTGTGTCAGACAGTGCATTATTGCCCAGGTCAGACTATATAATTTGGGTACTGTCGAGTGCCGTGTAGGTTGATCCTCATTTGAGGTGCCTGAGCAGCTCATTAGGCAAGATATTTTTTCTAGAGGGCAGGCAGAGTGCTGCATTGTCTGTCCGGAATTGCCATACGTGAGCGCTTCTGGGCCAATAGTGTGAGGACAGAAATCTGAGAACACAAGCTAGACTTTGGCTTCAGGCCGAGGGCAAGGCAGGTACCCCTTGCACATCTGAACCAATATCTCATGCACCTGAAGTCACGTCGAGGATCTGACGTTGGCTCAGGTTGTAGTTTCTGTGCATGACTGCCCCTTCATGAACGGAGAGGAATCTGAAGGCCGTGGAGGTTTTCCCACGTTGGGAGTTGTGGGATGCCCCCTTCAAGGATTCCTTCTGCGGTACAGTTGAGACCTGTTGGGCAGCTCCAAAACATCCCATATAGAATGACTCCAGAGCACCGTTCGAGGATGGATGCCAGGGAAGCCCGCCTCGCATTCCAATTGTCTCCTAGCATCAAGACAGTTGAGATCAGATGGCTCTGCGGGAGCAACCGGGATGGCTGAGTGAAATGGACTTTCCTAAGCATGGGGCCTAATGTGTGTTTGTGTCCATGAGGACCTTGGAATGGAGCGGTGGCACCGGGACTCTGAAGTATTCTCCTAAGATTTTGACATAAGTCCCATGCACAAGTTTCCTCGTGGAGACGAGATTTTTTCTGATAGGTGCCTCAGGAAACCCCCTATGCTGGTATTGGAATCCAGGCTTTTGAGAAGACATACCTGTAAACCAAAGCAATGGATCCGATTATGGCCTAGGGTCCTTTCTGGTTCCATCTCCTTCTCTTGGGACATCCATCTATGGTATGAGTGGAGGTAGATGCTCAGCTGGTGTCAGACCGCCCTTGTTTGTCCACTGAGACCTAGATATTGGGATGGACTCCGGGACATTGGAGGGTTCTCCTAATTTGTACGATTTTGGACAATGGAATGGGCAGAATTCCCAATAATGGGGTAGGCACAGTCCTAATGTGTGGCTCCAGGGGACCCAGCCTAGATGGTGTGGGCCCAGGACTTTGAGGACAGAAGACTGAAAACACAAACTCAGCTTAGGTTTGGGTACGTAGGTATGGCAGGCCCAATCTACAAACCATGAGAAGAAATCTTCAGGATACGAAGATAGAGCGAGTCTGAGGCGCTTGCTCAGGCTTTGGTCTCTGGATTTTGTGTCAACGATGGTTTTGGAATGATGGGAGGCCTCATGGGCCATGGACGAATCTTCCTCTCTGTGGATTTGGCCCGAACCCAATTGTTTTTCGTCAATCTGTGGGATGGGAGGTCTCCTCTCAGGTTTGTTACCTCAGGTGTCCCAACCAAAGAGGAATTCGAAAGCAGAGCCCTGGGGAGGAGTGAAGGGACAACCCAAACTATGGTTAAAATTTGGGGCCTAGGGGCATGGCAGACCCCATATGCTGTCTCTTCATCTAGCCACTGAGAGGCCTTACTTGAGGACTGGGCTCAGGCTGAGGGTCACAATGTGTGTTTGTGACCAATGTGGCTCGGAAGCATGGGCGGGGCCTCATGGGCCACACTGGTTTCAACTACACTGAACTTTGGACAATATGCCAATCACAAGGTCTCTTGCCATCGGGAAGGAGTTCTGATTTCTGCATCATATTCAACCCTGGGCAGTAGTTGGAGATAAGGTCTAGGTTCGGACGCCTGAAAACCGCAGTTGGGAAGAGATGATGACCTAAGGCCATGGTGGGTCACATGTGCTCAGTGTGAGGTCAGCTGCCTGGTTGTTGGTCAGCAATTTCGGGCACAGGTTGTGTCAGACAGTGCATTATTGCCCAGGTCAGACTATATAATTTGGGTACAGTCGAGTGCTGTGCAGGTTGATCCTCATTTGAGGTGCCTGAGCAGCTCATTAGGCAAGATATTTTTTCTAGAGGGCAGGCAGAGTGCTGCATTTTCTGTCCGGAATAGCCATACGTGAGCGCTTTTGGGCCAATAGTGTGAGGACAGAAATCTGAGAACACAAGCTAGACTTTGGCTTCAGGCCGAGGGCAAGGCAGGTACTCCTTGGCATCTGAACCAATATCTCATGCACCTGAAGTCACGTCGAGGATCAGACGTTGGCTCAGGTTGTAGTTTCTGTGCATGACTGCCCCTTCATGAACGGAGAGGAATCTGAAGGCCGTGGAGGTTTTCCCACGTTGGGAGTTGTGGGATGCCCCCTTCAAGGATTCCTTCTGCGGTACAGTTGAGACCTGTTGGGCAGCTACAAAACATCCCATATAGAATGACTCCAGAGCACCGTTCGAGGATGGATGCCAGGGAAGCCCGCCTCGCATTCCAATTGTCTCCTAGCAACAAGACAGTGGATACCGGATGGCTCTGCGGGAGCAACCGGGGTGGCAGAGTTGAAATGGACGTTTCTGAGAATGGGGCCTAATATGTGTTTGTGTCCATGAGGACCTTGGAATGGGGCAGTGGCACCGGGACTCTGAGTATTCTCCTAAGATTTTGATATAGGTCCCATGCACAAGTTTCCTCGTGTTGATGAGATTTTTTCTGATGGGTGCCTCAGGAAACCACCTATGCTTGTATTGGAATCCAGGATTTTGAGGAGACATGCCTGAAAACCAAAGCAATGGATCCGATTATGGCCTAGGGTCCTGTCTGGTTCCTTCTCCTTCTCTGGGGACATCCATCTGTGGTCTGAGTGGAGGTAGATGCTCAGCTGGTGTCAGACCGCCCTTGTTTGTCCAAAGAGACCTACATATTGGGATGGCCTCGGGGACTTTGCAGTGTTCTCCTAATTTGTACAATTTTGGACAATGGAATGGGCAGAATTCCCATGCGTGGTGTAGGCACAGTCCTAATGTGTGGCTCCAGGGGCCCCAGCCTGGAGGGTGTGTGGCTTAGAAATTTGAGGACAGAAGTCTGAAAACACAAACTCAGCTTAAGTTTGGAGACGTAGGTATGGCAGGCCCAATCGACAAACCATGAGAAGAACTCTTCAGGATATGAAGAAAGAGCGAGTCTGAGGCGCTTGCTCAGGCTTTGGTCTCTGGATTTTGTGTCAATGATGGCCGTGGAATGTGGGGAGGCCTCATGGGCCATGGACGAATCTACCTGTCTGTGTATATGGCCCGGTCCCATTTGTTTTTCGTCAATCTGTGGGATGGGAGGTCTCCTTTCAGGTTTATTACCTCAGGTGTCCCAACCAAAGAGGAATTCCACGCAGAGCCCTGGGGAAGAGTGAAGGGACAACCCAAACTATGGTTAAAATTTGGGGCCTAGGGGCATGGCAGGCCTCATATGCTGTCTCTTCATCCAGCCACTGAGAGGACTTACTTGAGGACTGGGCTCAGGCTGAGGGTCACAATGTGTGTTTGTGAACAATGTGGCCCACGAGCATGGGCGGGGCCTCATGGGCCACACTGGTTTCAACTACACTGAACTTTGGACAATATGCCAATCACAAGGTCTCTTGCCATCGGGAAGGAGTTCTGATTTCTGCATCATATTCAACCCTGGGCAGTAGTTGGAGATAAGGTCTAGGTTCGGACGCCTGAAAACCGCAGTTGGGAAGAGATGATGACCTAAGGCCATGGTGGGTCTGATGTGCTCAGTGTGCGGTCAGCTGCCTGGTTGTTGGTCAGCAATTTCGGGCACAGGTTGTGTCAGACAGTGCATTATTGCCCAGGTCAGACTATATAATTTGGGTACTGTCGAGTGCCGTGTAGGTATATCCTCATTTGAGGTGCCTGAGCAGCTCATTAGGCAAGATATTTTTTCTAGAGGGCAGGCAGAGTGCTGCATTGTCTGTCCGGAATTGCCATACGTGAGCGCTTCTGGGCCAATAGTGTGAGGACAGAAATCTGAGAACACAAGCTAGACTTTGGCTTCAGGCCGAGGGCAAGGCAGGTACCCCTTGCACATCTGAACCAATATCTCATGCACCTGAAGTCACGTCGAGGATCTGACGTTGGCTCAGGTTGTAGTTTCTGTGCATGACTGCCCCTTCATGAACGGAGAGGAATCTGAAGGCCATGGAGGTTTTCCCACGTTGGGAGTTGTGGGATGCCCCCTTCAAGGATTCCTTCTGCGGTACAGTTGAGACCTGTTGGGCAGCTCCAAAACATCCCATATAGAATGACTCCAGAGCACCGTTCGAGGATGGATGCCAGGGAAGCCCGCCTCGCATTCCAATTGTCTCCTAGCATCAAGACAGTTGAGATCAGATGGCTCTGCGGGAGCAACCGGGATGGCTGAGTGAAATGGACTTTCCTAAGCATGGGGCCTAATGTGTGTTTGTGTCCATGAGGACCTTGGAATGGAGCGGTGGCACCGGGACTCTGAAGTATTCTCCTAAGATTTTGACATAAGTCCCATGCACAAGTTTCCTCGTGGAGACGAGATTTTTTCTGATAGGTGCCTCAGGAAACCCCCTATGCTGGTATTGGAATCCAGGCTTTTGAGGAGACATGCCTGAAAACCAAAGAAATGGATCCGATTATGGCCTAGGGTCCTGTCTGGTACAATATCCTTCTCTGGGGACATCCATCTATGGTATGAGTGGAGGCAGATGCTCAGCTGGTGTCAGACCGCCCTTGTTTGTCCACTGAGACGTACATATTGGTATGGCCTCGGAAGCTTTGGAGGGTTCTCCTAATTTGTACAGTTTTGGACAATGGAATGGGCAGAATTCCCAATAATGGGGTAGGCACAGTCCTAATGTGTGGCTCCAGGGGCCCCAGCCTGGAGGGAGTGTGGCCCAGGACTTTGAGGACAGAAGTCTGAGCACTAACTCAGCTTAGGTTTGGGGACGTAGGTATGGCAGGCACAATCTACAAACCATGAGAAGAACTCATCAGGATATGAAGAAAGTGCGAGTCTGAGGCGCTTGCTCAGGCTTTGGTCTCTGGATTTTGTGTCAACAATGGCCGTGGAATGTTGTGAAGCTCATGGGCCATGGACGAATCTTCCTCTCTGTGGATTTGGCCCAGTCCCAATTGTTTTTCGTCAATCTGTGGGATGGCAAGTCTCCTTTCAGGTTTGTTACCTCAGGTGTCGCAACCAAAGAGGTATTCCAAAGCAGAGCCCTGGGGAAGAGTGAATGGACAATCCAAACTATGGTTAAAATTTGGGGCCTAGGGGCATGGCAGGCCCCATATGCTGTCTCTTTATCCAGACACTGAGAGGCCTTACTTGAGAACTGGGCTCAGGCTGAGGGTCACATTGTGTTTTCTTTTCCAATATGGCCCGCGAGCATGGGCGGGGACTCATGGCCCACACTGGTTTCAGCTACACTGAACTTGGGACAACATGCCAATCACAAGCTCTCTTGCCATGGGGAAGGAGTTCTGATTTCTGCATCATTTTCAACCCTTGGCAGTGGTTGGAAATAAGGTCTAGGTTCGGAAGCCTGAAAACCGCAGTTGGGAAGAGATGATGACCTAAGGCCATGGTGGGTCTGATGTGCTCAGTGTGCAGTCAGCTGCCTGGTTGTTGGTCAGGAGTTTCGGGCTCAGGTTGTGTCAGACAGTGCATTAGTGCCGAGGTTAGAGTCTATAATTTGGGTACAGTTGAGTGCCGTGTAGGTTGATCCTCATTTGAGGTGCCTGGGCAGCTCATTAGGCAAGATATTTTTTCTAGAGGGCAGGCAGAGTGCTGCATTGTGGGTCCGGAAAGGCCAAACTTGAGGGCTTCTGGGCCAGTAGTGTGAGGACAGAAGTCTGAGAACACAAGCTAGACTTGGGCTTCAGACCGCGGGCAAGGCAGGTACCCCTTGCACATCTGAACCAATATCTCATGCATCTGAAGTCACGGCGAGGATCAGACGTTGGCTCTGGTTGGAGTTTCTGTGCATGACTGCCCCTTCATGAACGGAGAGGAATCTCAAGGCCATGGAGGTTTTCCCACGTTGGGAGTTGTGGGATGCCCCCTTCAAGGATTCCTTCTGCGGGACAATTGAGACCTGTTGGGCAGCTCCAAAACATCCCATATGGAAAGACTCCAGAGCACCGTTGGAGGATGGATGCCAGGGAAGCCCGCCTCGCATTCCAATTGTCTCCTAGCAACAAGACAGTTGACAACGGATGGCTCTGTGGGAGCACCCGTGGTGGCTGATTTGAAAAGGAATATCCTGAGCATGGGGCCTATTGTGTGTTTGTGTCCATGAGGACCTTGGAAGGGGCGGTGGCACCGGCGATCTCAAGTATTCTCCTAAGATTTTGACATAGGTCCCATGCACAAGTTTCCTCATGGAGACGAGATGTTTTCTGATGGGTGCCTCAGGAAACCCCCTATGCTGGTATTGGAAACCAGGCTTTTGAGAAGACATACGTGTAAACCAAAGTAATTAATCCGATTATGGCCTAGGGTCCTTTCTGGTTCCATCTCCTTCTCTTGGGACATCCATCTATGGTATGAGTGGAGGTAGATGCTCAGCTGGTGTCAGACCACCCTTGTTTGTCCACTGAGACCTAGATATTGGGATGGACTCCGGGGCTTTGGAGGGTTCTCCTAATTTGTACAATTTTGGACAATGGAATGGGCAGAATTCCCAATAATGGGGTAGGCACAGTCCTAATGTGTGGCTCCAGGGGACCCAGCCTAGAGGGTGTGTGGCCCAGGACTTTGAGGACTTTGAGTCTGAAAACACAAACTCAGCGTAGGTTTGGGTACGTAGGTATGGCAGGACCAATCTTCAAACCATGAGAAGGAATCTTCAGGATACGAAGAAAGAGCGAGTTTGAGGCGCTTGCTCAGGCTTTGTTCTCTGGATTTTGTGTCAACGATGGCCGTGGAATGTGGTGAAGCTCATGGGCCATGGACGAATCTTCCTCTCTGTGAATTTGGCCCGGTCCCAATTGTTTTTCGTCATCTGTGGGATGGGAGGTCTCCTTTCAGGTTTGTTACCTCAGGTGTCGCAACCAAATAGGAATTCCAAAGCAGAGCCCTGGGGAAGAGTGAGGGGACAACCCAAACTATGGTTAAAATTTGGGGCCTAGGGGCATGGCAGGCCCCATATGCTGTCTCTTCATCCAGCCACTGAGAGGCCTTACTTGAGGACTGGGCTCAGGCTTAGGGTCACAATGTGTGTTTGTGACCAACGTGGCCCGCGAGCATGGGCCGGGCCTCTTGCGCCACACAGGTTTCTACTATACTGAACTTTGTCACCATGCAATCACAAGCTCTCTTGCCATGGGGAAGGAGTTCTGATATCTGCATCATTTTCAACCCTGGGCAGTGGTAGGAGATAAGGTCTAGGTTCGGAAACCTGAGAACCGCAGTTGGGAAGAGATGATGACCTAAGGCCATGGTGGGTCTGATGTGCTCAGTGTGCGGTCAGCTGCCTGGTTGTTGGTCAGGAGGTTCGGGCTCAGGTTGTGTCAGACAGTGCATTAGTGCCCAGGTTAGAGTCTATAATTTGGGTACAGTCGAGTGCCGTGTAGGTTGTTCCTCATTAGAGGTGCCTGGGCAGCTCATTAGGCAAGATATTTTTTCTAGAGGGCAGGCAGAGTGCTGCATTGTGGGTCCGGAATTGCCAACCTTGAGGGCTTCTGGGCCAGTAGTGTGAGTACAGAAGTCTGAGAACACAAGCTAGACTTGGTCTTCAGGCCGCGGGCAAGGCAGGTACCCCCTGCACATCTGAACCAATATGTCATGCATCTGAAGTCACGGCGAGGATCAGACGTTGGCTCAGGTTGTAGTTTCTGTGCATGACTGCCTCTTCATGAACGGTAGGAATCTCAAGGCCATGGAGGTTTTCCCACGTTGGGAGTTGTGGGATGCCCCTTTCAAGGATTCCTTCTGCGGGACAATTGAGACCTGTTGGCAGCTCCAACACATCAAATATGGAATGACTCCAGAGCACCGTTCGAGGATGGATGCCAGGGAAGCCCGCTTCACATTCCAATTGTCTCCTAGCAACAAGACAGTGGAGATCGGATGGCTCTGCGGGAGCAACCGGGGTGGCTGAGTTGAAATGGACTTTCCTGAACATGGGGCATAATATGTGTTTGTGTCCATGAGGACCTTGGAATGGGGCGGTAGCACCGGGACTCTGAAGTATTCTCCTAAGATATTGACATAGGTCCCATGCACAAGTTTGCTCATGGAGATGAGATTTTTTCTGATGGGTGCCTCAGGAAACCCCATATGCTGTTTTTGGAATCCAGGATTTTGAGGAGACATGCCTGTAAACCAAAGCAATGGATCCGATTATGGCCTAGGGTCCTGTCTGGTTCCATCTCCTTCTCTGGGGACATCCATCTATGGTATGAGTGGAGGTAGATGCTCAGCTGGTGTCAGACCGCCCTTGTTTGTCCACAGAGGCCTACATATTGGGATGGCCTCGGGGAATTTGGAGGTCTCTCATAATTTGTACAATTTTGGACAATGGAATGGGCAGAAATCCCATGCATGGAGTAGGCACAGTCCTAATGTGTGGCTCCAGGGGCCCCAGCGTGGAGGGTGTGTGTCCCAGGACTTTGAGGACAGAAGACTGAAAACACAAACTCAGCTTAGGTTTGGGGACGTAGGTATGGCAGGCCCAATCTACAAACCATGAGAAGAAATCTTCAGGATACGAATAAAGAGCGAGTCTGAGGCGCTTGCTCAGGCTTTGGTCTCTGGATTTTGTGTCAACGATGGTTGTGGAATGAGGGGAGGCCTCATGGGCCATGGACGAATCTTCCTCTCTGTGGATTTGGCCCGAACCCAATTGTTTTTCATCAATCTGTGGGATGGGAGGTCTCCTCTCAAGTTTGTTACCTCAGGTGTCCCAATCAAAGAGGAATCCGAAAGCAGAGCCCTGGGGAGGAGTGAAGGGACAACCCAAACTATGGTTAAAATTTGGGGCCTAGGGGCATGGCAGACCCCATATGCTGTCTCTTCATCTAGCCACTGAGAGGCTTTACTTGAGGACTGGGCTCAGGCTGAGTGTCACAATGTGTGTTTGTGACCAATGTGGCTCGGAAGCATGGGCAGGGCCTCATGGGCCACACTGGTTTCAACTACACTGAACTTTGGACAATATGCCAATCACAAGGTCTCTTGCCATCGGGAAGGAGTTCTGATTTCTGCATCATATTCAACCCTGGGCAGTAGTTGGAGATAAGGTCTAGGTTCGGACGCCTGAAAACCGCAGTTGGGAAGAGATGATGACCTAAGGCCATGGTGGGTCACATGTGCTCAGTGTGAGGTCAGCTGCCTGGTTGTTGGTCAGCAATTTCGGGCACAGGTTGTGTCAGACAGTGCATTATTGCCCAGGTCAGACTATATAATTTGGGTACAGTCGAGTGCTGTGCAGGTTGATCCTCATTTGAGGTGCCTGAGCAGCTCATTAGGCAAGATATTTTTTCTAGAGGGCAGGCAGAGTGCTGCATTTTCTGTCCGGAATAGCCATACGTGAGCGCTTTTGGGCCAATAGTGTGAGGACAGAAATCTGAGAACACAAGCTAGACTTTGGCTTCAGGCCGAGGGCAAGGCAGGTACTCCTTGCACATCTGAACCAATATCTCATGCACCTGAAGTCACGTCGAGGATCAGACGTTGGCTCAGGTTGTAGTTTCTGTGCATGACTGCCCCTTCATGAACGGAGAGGAATCTGAAGGCCGTGGAGGTTTTCCCACGTTGGGAGTTGTGGGATGCCCCCTTCAAGGATTCCTTCTGCGGTACAGTTGAGACCTGTTGGGCAGCTACAAAACATCCCATATAGAATGACTCCAGAGCACCGTTCGAGGATGGATGCCAGGGAAGCCCGCCTCGCATTCCAATTGTCTCCTAGCAACAAGACAGTGGATACCGGATGGCTCTGCGGGAGCAACCGGGGTGGCAGAGTTGAAATGGACGTTTCTGAGAATGGGGCCTAATATGTGTTTGTGTCCATGAGGACCTTGGAATGGGGCGGTGGCACCGGGACTCTGAGTATTCTCCTAAGATTTTGATATAGGTCCCATGCACAAGTTTCCTCGTGTTGATGAGATTTTTTCTGATGGGTGCCTCAGGAAACCACCTATGCTTGTATTGGAATCCAGGATTTTGAGGAGACATGCCTGAAAACCAAAGCAATGGATCCGATTATGGCCTAGGGTCCTGTCTGGTTCCTTCTCCTTCTCTGGGGACATCCATCTGTGGTCTGAGTGGAGGTAGATGCTCAGCTGGTGTCAGACCGCCCTTGTTTGTCCAAAGAGACCTACATATTGGGATGGCCTCGGGGACTTTGCAGTGTTCTCCTAATTTGTACAATTTTGGACAATGGAATGGGCAGAATTCCCATGCGTGGTGTAGGCACAGTCCTAATGTGTGGCTCCAGGGGCCCCAGCCTGGAGGGTGTGTGGCTTAGAAATTTGAGGACAGAAGTCTGAAAACACAAACTCAGCTTAAGTTTGGAGACGTAGGTATGGCAGGCCCAATCGACAAACCATGAGAAGAACTCTTCAGGATATGAAGAAAGAGCGAGTCTGAGGCGCTTGCTCAGGCTTTGGTCTCTGGATTTTGTGTCAATGATGGCCGTGGAATGTGGGGAGGCCTCATGGGCCATGGACGAATCTACCTGTCTGTGTATATGGCCCGGTCCCAATTGTTTTTCGTCAATCTGTGGGATGGGAGGTCTCCTTTCAGGTTTATTACCTCAGGTGTCCCAACCAAAGAGGAATTCCACGCAGAGCCCTGGGGAAGAGTGAAGGGACAACCCAAACTATGGTTAAAATTTGGGGCCTAGGGGCATGGCAGGCCTCATATGCTGTCTCTTCATCCAGCCACTGAGAGGACTTACTTGAGGACTGGGCTCAGGCTGAGGGTCACAATGTGTGTTTGTGAACAATGTGGCCCACGAGCATGGGCGGGGCCTCATGGGCCACACTGGTTTCAACTACACTGAACTTTGGACAATATGCCAATCACAAGGTCTCTTGCCATCGGGAAGGAGTTCTGATTTCTGCATCATATTCAACCCTGGGCAGTAGTTGGAGATAAGGTCTAGGTTCGGACGCCTGAAAACCGCAGTTGGGAAGAGATGATGACCTAAGGCCATGGTGGGTCACATGTGCTCAGTGTGAGGTCAGCTGCCTGGTTGTTGGTCAGCAATTTCGGGCACAGGTTGTGTCAGACAGTGCATTATTGCCCAGGTCAGACTATATAATTTGGGTACAGTCGAGTGCTGTGCAGGTTGATCCTCATTTGAGGTGCCTGAGCAGCTCATTAGGCAAGATATTTTTTCTAGAGGGCAGGCAGAGTGCTGCATTTTCTGTCCGGAATAGCCATACGTGAGCGCTTTTGGGCCAATAGTGTGAGGACAGAAATCTGAGAACACAAGCTAGACTTTGGCTTCAGGCCGAGGGCAAGGCAGGTACTCCTTGCACATCTGAACCAATATCTCATGCACCTGAAGTCACGTCGAGGATCAGACGTTGGCTCAGGTTGTAGTTTCTGTGCATGACTGCCCCTTCATGAACGGAGAGGAATCTGAAGGCCGTGGAGGTTTTCCCACGTTGGGAGTTGTGGGATGCCCCCTTCAAGGATTCCTTCTGCGGTACAGTTGAGACCTGTTGGGCAGCTACAAAACATCCCATATAGAATGACTCCAGAGCACCGTTCGAGGATGGATGCCAGGGAAGCCCGCCTCGCATTCCAATTGTCTCCTAGCAACAAGACAGTGGATACCGGATGGCTCTGCGGGAGCAACCGGGGTGGCAGAGTTGAAATGGACGTTTCTGAGAATGGGGCCTAATATGTGTTTGTGTCCATGAGGACCTTGGAATGGGGCGGTGGCACCGGGACTCTGAGTATTCTCCTAAGATTTTGATATAGGTCCCATGCACAAGTTTCCTCGTGTTGATGAGATTTTTTCTGATGGGTGCCTCAGGAAACCACCTATGCTTGTATTGGAATCCAGGATTTTGAGGGGACATGCCTGAAAACCAAAGCAATGGATCCGATTATGGCCTAGGGTCCTGTCTGGTTCCTTCTCCTTCTCTGGGGACATCCATCTGTGGTCTGAGTGGAGGTAGATGCTCAGCTGGTGTCAGACCGCCCTTGTTTGTCCAAAGAGACCTACATATTGGGATGGCCTCGGGGACTTTGCAGTGTTCTCCTAATTTGTACAATTTTGGACAATGGAATGGGCAGAATTCCCATGCGTGGTGTAGGCACAGTCCTAATGTGTGGCTCCAGGGGCCCCAGCCTGGAGGGTGTGTGGCTTAGAAATTTGAGGACAGAAGTCTGAAAACACAAACTCAGCTTAAGTTTGGAGACGTAGGTATGGCAGGCCCAATCGACAAACCATGAGAAGAACTCTTCAGGATATGAAGAAAGAGCGAGTCTGAGGCGCTTGCTCAGGCTTTGGTCTCTGGATTTTGTGTCAATGATGGCCGTGGAATGTGGGGAGGCCTCATGGGCCATGGACGAATCTACCTGTCTGTGTATATGGCCCGGTCCCAATTGTTTTTCGTCAATCTGTGGGATGGGAGGTCTCCTTTCAGGTTTATTACCTCAGGTGTCCCAACCAAAGAGGAATTCCATGCAGAGCCCTGGGGAAGAGTGAAGGGACAACCCAAACTATGGTTAAAATTTGGGGCCTAGGGGCATGGCAGGCCTCATATGCTGTCTCTTCATCCAGCCACTGAGAGGACTTACTTGAGGACTGGGCTCAGGCTGAGGGTCACAATGTGTGTTTGTGAACAATGTGGCCCACGAGCATGGGCGGGGCCTCATGGGCCACACTGGTTTCAACTACACTGAACTTTGGACAATATGCCAATCACAAGGTCTCTTGCCATCGGGAAGGAGTTCTGATTTCTGCATCATATTCAACCCTGGGCAGTAGTTGGAGATAAGGTCTAGGTTCGGACGCCTGAAAACCGCAGTTGGGAAGAGATGATGACCTAAGGCCATGGTGGGTCTGATGTGCTCAGTGTGCGGTCAGCTGCCTGGTTGTTGGTCAGCAATTTCGGGCACAGGTTGTGTCAGACAGTGCATTATTGCCCAGGTCAGACTATATAATTTGGGTACTGTCGAGTGCCGTGTAGGTATATCCTCATTTGAGGTGCCTGAGCAGCTCATTAGGCAAGATATTTTTTCTAGAGGGCAGGCAGAGTGCTGCATTGTCTGTCCGGAATTGCCATACGTGAGCGCTTCTGGGCCAATAGTGTGAGGACAGAAATCTGAGAACACAAGCTAGACTTTGGCTTCAGGCCGAGGGCAAGGCAGGTACCCCTTGCACATCTGAACCAATATCTCATGCACCTGAAGTCACGTCGAGGATCTGACGTTGGCTCAGGTTGTAGTTTCTGTGCATGACTGCCCCTTCATGAACGGAGAGGAATCTGAAGGCCATGGAGGTTTTCCCACGTTGGGAGTTGTGGGATGCCCCCTTCAAGGATTCCTTCTGCGGTACAGTTGAGACCTGTTGGGCAGCTCCAAAACATCCCATATAGAATGACTCCAGAGCACCGTTCGAGGATGGATGCCAGGGAAGCCCGCCTCGCATTCCAATTGTCTCCTAGCATCAAGACAGTTGAGATCAGATGGCTCTGCGGGAGCAACCGGGATGGCTGAGTGAAATGGACTTTCCTAAGCATGGGGCCTAATGTGTGTTTGTGTCCATGAGGACCTTGGAATGGAGCGGTGGCACCGGGACTCTGAAGTATTCTCCTAAGATTTTGACATAAGTCCCATGCACAAGTTTCCTCGTGGAGACGAGATTTTTTCTGATAGGTGCCTCAGGAAACCCCCTATGCTGGTATTGGAATCCAGGCTTTTGAGAAGACATACCTGTAAACCAAAGCAATGGATCCGATTATGGCCTAGGGTCCTTTCTGGTTCCATCTCCTTCTCTTGGGACATCCATCTATGGTATGAGTGGAGGTAGATGCTCAGCTGGTGTCAGACCGCCCTTGTTTGTCCACTGAGACCTAGATATTGGGATGGACTCCGGGACATTGGAGGGTTCTCCTAATTTGTACGATTTTGGACAATGGAATGGGCAGAATTCCCAATAATGGGGTAGGCACAGTCCTAATGTGTGGCTCCAGGGGACCCAGCCTAGAGGGTGTGTGGCCCAGGACTTTGAGGACAGAAGACTGAAAACACAAACTCAGCTTAGGTTTGGGGACGTAGGTATGGCAGGCCCAATCTACAAACCATGAGAAGAAATCTTCAGGATACGAATAAAGAGCGATTCTGAGGCGCTTGCTCAGGCTTTGGTCTCTGGATTTTGTGTCAACGATGGTTGTGGAATGAGGGGAGGCCTCATGGGCCATGGACGAATCTTCCTCTCTGTGGATTTGGCCCGAACCCAATTGTTTTTCATCAATCTGTGGGATGGGAGGTCTCCTCTCAAGTTTGTTACCTCAGGTGTCCCAATCAAAGAGGAATCCGAAAGCAGAGCCCTGGGGAGGAGTGAAGGGACAACCCAAACTATGGTTAAAATTTGGGGCCTAGGGGCATGGCAGGCCCCATATGCTGTCTCTTCATCTAGCCACTGAGAGGCTTTACTTGAGGACTGGGCTCAGGCTGAGTGTCACAATGTGTGTTTGTGACCAATGTGGCTCGGAAGCATGGGCGGGGCCTCATGGGCCACACTGGTTTCAACTACACTGAACTTTGGACAATATGCCAATCACAAGGTCTCTTGCCATCGGGAAGGAGTTCTGATTTCTGCATCATATTCAACCCTGGGCAGTAGTTGGAGATAAGGTCTAGGTTCGGACGCCTGAAAACCGCAGTTGGGAAGAGATGATGACCTAAGGCCATGGTGGGTCACATGTGCTCAGTGTGAGGTCAGCTGCCTGGTTGTTGGTCAGCAATTTCGGGCACAGGTTGTGTCAGACAGTGCATTATTGCCCAGGTCAGACTATATAATTTGGGTACAGTCGAGTGCTGTGCAGGTTGATCCTCATTTGAGGTGCCTGAGCAGCTCATTAGGCAAGATATTTTTTCTAGAGGGCAGGCAGAGTGCTGCATTTTCTGTCCGGAATAGCCATACGTGAGCGCTTTTGGGCCAATAGTGTGAGGACAGAAATCTGAGAACACAAGCTAGACTTTGGCTTCAGGCCGAGGGCAAGGCAGGTACTCCTTGCACATCTGAACCAATATCTCATGCACCTGAAGTCACGTCGAGGATCAGACGTTGGCTCAGGTTGTAGTTTCTGTGCATGACTGCCCCTTCATGAACGGAGAGGAATCTGAAGGCCGTGGAGGTTTTCCCACGTTGGGAGTTGTGGGATGCCCCCTTCAAGGATTCCTTCTGCGGTACAGTTGAGACCTGTTGGGCAGCTACAAAACATCCCATATAGAATGACTCCAGAGCACCGTTCGAGGATGGATGCCAGGGAAGCCCGCCTCGCATTCCAATTGTCTCCTAGCAACAAGACAGTGGATACCGGATGGCTCTGCGGGAGCAACCGGGGTGGCAGAGTTGAAATGGACGTTTCTGAGAATGGGGCCTAATATGTGTTTGTGTCCATGAGGACCTTGGAATGGGGCGGTGGCACCGGGACTCTGAGTATTCTCCTAAGATTTTGATATAGGTCCCATGCACAAGTTTCCTCGTGTTGATGAGATTTTTTCTGATGGGTGCCTCAGGAAACCACCTATGCTTGTATTGGAATCCAGGATTTTGAGGAGACATGCCTGAAAACCAAAGCAATGGATCCGATTATGGCCTAGGGTCCTGTCTGGTTCCTTCTCCTTCTCTGGGGACATCCATCTGTGGTCTGAGTGGAGGTAGATGCTCAGCTGGTGTCAGACCGCCCTTGTTTGTCCAAAGAGACCTACATATTGGGATGGCCTCGGGGACTTTGCAGTGTTCTCCTAATTTGTACAATTTTGGACAATGGAATGGGCAGAATTCCCATGCGTGGTGTAGGCACAGTCCTAATGTGTGGCTCCAGGGGCCCCAGCCTGGAGGGTGTGTGGCTTAGAAATTTGAGGACAGAAGTCTGAAAACACAAACTCAGCTTAAGTTTGGAGACGTAGGTATGGCAGGCCCAATCGACAAACCATGAGAAGAACTCTTCAGGATATGAAGAAAGAGCGAGTCTGAGGCGCTTGCTCAGGCTTTGGTCTCTGGATTTTGTGTCAATGATGGCCGTGGAATGTGGGGAGGCCTCATGGGCCATGGACGAATCTACCTGTCTGTGTATATGGCCCGGTCCCAATTGTTTTTCGTCAATCTGTGGGATGGGAGGTCTCCTTTCAGGTTTATTACCTCAGGTGTCCCAACCAAAGAGGAATTCCACGCAGAGCCCTGGGGAAGAGTGAAGGGACAACCCAAACTATGGTTAAAATTTGGGGCCTAGGGGCATGGCAGGCCTCATATGCTGTCTCTTCATCCAGCCACTGAGAGGACTTACTTGAGGACTGGGCTCAGGCTGAGGGTCACAATGTGTGTTTGTGAACAATGTGGCTCACGAGCATGGGCGGGGCCTCATGGGCCACACTGGTTTCAACTACACTGAACTTTGGACAATATGCCAATCACAAGGTCTCTTGCCATCGGGAAGGAGTTCTGATTTCTGCATCATATTCAACCCTGGGCAGTAGTTGGAGATAAGGTCTAGGTTCGGACGCCTGAAAACCGCAGTTGGGAAGAGATGATGACCTAAGGCCATGGTGGGTCTGATGTGCTCAGTGTGCGGTCAGCTGCCTGGTTGTTGGTCAGCAATTTCGGGCACAGGTTGTGTCAGACAGTGCATTATTGCCCAGGTCAGACTATATAATTTGGGTACTGTCGAGTGCCGTGTAGGTTGATCCTCATTTGAGGTGCCTGAGCAGCTCATTAGGCAAGATATTTTTTCTAGAGGGCAGGCAGAGTGCTGCATTGTCTGTCCGGAATTGCCATACGTGAGCGCTTCTGGGCCAATAGTGTGAGGACAGAAATCTGAGAACACAAGCTAGACTTTGGCTTCAGGCCGAGGGCAAGGCAGGTACCCCTTGCACATCTGAACCAATATCTCATGCACCTGAAGTCACGTCGAGGATCTGACGTTGGCTCAGGTTGTAGTTTCTGTGCATGACTGCCCCTTCATGAACGGAGAGGAATCTGAAGGCCATGGAGGTTTTCCCACGTTGGGAGTTGTGGGATGCCCCCTTCAAGGATTCCTTCTGCGGTACAGTTGAGACCTGTTGGGCAGCTCCAAAACATCCCATATAGAATGACTCCAGAGCACCGTTCGAGGATGGATGCCAGGGAAGCCCGCCTCGCATTCCAATAGTCTCCTAGCATCAAGACAGTTGAGATCAGATGGCTCTGTGGGAGCAACCGGGATGGCTGAGTGAAATGGACTTTCCTAAGCATGGGGCCTAATGTGTGTTTGTGTCCATGAGGACCTTGGAATGGAGCGGTGGCACCGGGACTCTGAAGTATTCTCCTAAGATTTTGACATAAGTCCCATGCACAAGTTTCCTCGTGGAGACGAGATTTTTTCTGATAGGTGCCTCAGGAAACCCCCTATGCTGGTATTGGAATCCAGGCTTTTGAGGAGACATGCCTGAAAACCAAAGCAATGGATCCGATTATGGCCTAGGGTCCTGTCTGGTACAATATCCTTCTCTGGGGACATCCATCTATGGTATGAGTGGAGGCAGATGCTCAGCTGGTGTCAGACCGCCCTTGTTTGTCCACTGAGACGTACATATTGGTATGGCCTCGGAAGCTTTGGAGGGTTCTCCTAATTTGTACAGTTTTGGACAATGGAATGGGCAGAATTCCCAATAATGGGGTAGGCACAGTCCTAATGTGTGGCTCCAGGGGCCCCAGCCTGGAGGGAGTGTGGCCCAGGACTTTGAGGACAGAAGTCTGAGCACAAACTCAGCTTAGGTTTGGGGACGTAGGTATGGCAGGCACAATCTACAAACCATGAGAAGAACTCATCAGGATATGAAGAAAGTGCGAGTCTGAGGCGCTTGCTCAGGCTTTGGTCTCTGGATTTTGTGTCAACAATGGCCGTGGAATGTTGTGAAGCTCATGGGCCATGGACGAATCTTCCTCTCTGTGGATTTGGCCCAGTCCCAATTGTTTTTCGTCAATCTGTGGGATGGCAAGTCTCCTTTCAGGTTTGTTACCTCAGGTGTCGCAACCAAAGAGGTATTCCAAAGCAGAGCCCTGGGGAAGAGTGAATGGACAATCCAAACTATGGTTAAAATTTGGGGCCTAAGGGCATGGCAGGCCCCATATGCTGTCTCTTTATCCAGACACTGAGAGGCCTTACTTGAGAACTGGGCTCAGGCTGAGGGTCACATTGTGTTTTCTTGTCCAATATGGCCCGCAAGCATGGGCGGGGACTCATGGCCCACACTGGTTTCAGCTACACTGAACTTGGGACAACATGCCAATCACAAGCTCTCTTGCCATGGGGAAAGAGTTCTGATTTCTGCATCATTTTCAACCCTTGGCAGTGGTTGGAAATAAGGTCTAGGTTCGGAAGCCTGAAAACCGCAGTTGGGAAGAGATGATGACCTAAGGCCATGGTGGGTCTGATGTGCTCAGTGTGCAGTCAGCTGCCTGGTTGTTGGTCAGGAGTTTCGGGCTCAGGTTGTGTCAGACAGTGCATTAGTGCCGAGGTTAGAGTCTATAATTTGGGTACAGTTGAGTGCCGTGTAGGTTGATCCTCATTTGAGGTGCCTGGGCAGCTCATTAGGCAAGATATTTTTTCTAGAGGGCAGGCAGAGTGCTGCATTGTGGGTCCGGAAAGGCCAAACTTGAGGGCTTCTGGGCCAGTAGTGTGAGTACAGAAGTCTGAGAACACAAGCTAGACTTGGGCTTCAGACCGCGGGCAAGGCAGGTACCCCTTGCACATCTGAACCAATATCTCATGCATCTGAAGTCACGGCGAGGATCAGACGTTGGCTCTGGTTGGAGTTTCTGTGCATGACTGCCCCTTCATGAACGGAGAGGAATCTCAAGGCCATGGAGGTTTTCCCACGTTGGGAGTTGTGGGATGCCCCCTTCAAGGATTCCTTCTGCGGGACAATTGAGACCTGTTGGGCAGCTCCAAAACATCCCATACGGAATGACTCCAGAGCACCGTTGGAGGATGGATGCCAGGGAAGCCCGCCTCGCATTCCAATTGTCTCCTAGCAACAAGACAGTTGACAACGGATGGCTCTGTGGGAGCACCCGTGGTGGCTGATGAGAAAAGGAATATCCTGAGCATGGGGCCTATTGTGTGTTTGTGTATATGAGGACCTTGGAAGGGGCGGTGGCACCGGCGATATCAAGTATTCTCCTAAGATTTTGACATAGGTCCCATGCACAAGTTTCCTCATGGAGACGAGATGTTTTCTGATGGGTGCCTCAGGAAACCCCCTATGCTGGTATTGGAAACCAGGCTTTTGAGAAGACATACCTGTAAACCAAAGTAATTAATCCGATTATGGCCTAGGGTCCTTTCTGGTTCCATCTCCTTCTCTTGGGACATCCATCTATGGTATGAGTGGAGGTAGATGCTCAGCTGGTGTCAGACCACCCTTGTTTGTCCACTGAGACCTAGATATTGGGATGGACTCCGGGGCTTTGGAGGGTTCTCCTAATTTGTACAATTTTGGACAATGGAATGGGCAGAATTCCCAATAATGGGGTAGGCACAGTCCTAATGTGTGGCTCCAGGGGACCCAGCCTAGAGGGTGTGTGGCCCAGGACTTTGAGGACTTTGAGTCTGAAAACACAAACTCAGCGTAGGTTTGGGTACGTAGGTATGGCAGGACCAATCTTCAAACCATGAGAAGGAATCTTCAGGATACGAAGAAAGAGCGAGTTTGAGGCGCTTGCTCAGGCTTTGTTCTCTGGATTTTGTGTCAACGATGGCCGTGGAATGTGGTGAAGCTCATGGGCCATGGACGAATCTTCCTCTCTGTGAATTTGGCCCGGTCCCAATTGTTTTTCGTCATCTGTGGGATGGGAGGTCTCCTTTCAGGTTTGTTACCTCAGGTGTCGCAACCAAATAGGAATTCCAAAGCAGAGCCCTGGGGAAGAGTGAGGGGACAACCCAAACTATGGTTAAAATTTGGGGCCTAGGGGCATGGCAGGCCCCATATGCTGTCTCTTCATCCAGCCACTGAGAGGCCTTACTTGAGGACTGGGCTCAGGCTTAGGGTCACAATGTGTGTTTGTGACCAACGTGGCCCGCGAGCATGGGCCGGGCCTCTTGCGCCACACAGGTTTCTACTATACTGAACTTTGTCACCATGCAATCACAAGCTCTCTTGCCATGGGGAAGGAGTTCTGATATCTGCATCATTTTCAACCCTGGGCAGTGGTAGGAGATAAGGTCTAGGTTCGGAAACCTGAGAACCGCAGTTGGGAAGAGATGATGACCTAAGGCCATGGTGGGTCTGATGTGCTCAGTGTGCGGTCAGCTGCCTGGTTGTTGGTCAGGAGGTTCGGGCTCAGGTTGTGTCAGACAGTGCATTAGTGCCCAGGTTAGACTCTATAATTTGGGTACAGTCGAGTGCCGTGTAGGTTGTTCCTCATTAGAGGTGCCTGGGCAGCTCATTAGGCAAGATATTTTTTCTAGAGGGCAGGCAGAGTGCTGCATTGTGGGTCCGGAATTGCCAACCTTGAGGGCTTCTGGGCCAGTAGTGTGAGTACAGAAGTCTGAGAACACAAGCTAGACTTGGTCTTCAGGCCGCGGGCAAGGCAGGTACCCCCTGCACATCTGAACCAATATGTCATGCATCTGAAGTCACGGCGAGGATCAGACGTTGGCTCAGGTTGTAGTTTCTGTGCATGACTGCCTCTTCATGAACGGTAGGAATCTCAAGGCCATGGAGGTTTTCCCACGTTGGGAGTTGTGGGATGCCCCTTTCAAGGATTCCTTCTGCGGGACAATTGAGACCTGTTGGCAGCTCCAACACATCAAATATGGAATGACTCCAGAGCACCGTTCGAGGATGGATGCCAGGGAAGCCCGCTTCACATTCCAATTGTCTCCTAGCAACAAGACAGTGGAGATCGGATGGCTCTGCGGGAGCAACCGGGGTGGCTGAGTTGAAATGGACTTTCCTGAACATGGGGCATAATATGTGTTTGTGTCCATGAGGACCTTGGAATGGGGCGGTAGCACCGGGACTCTGAAGTATTCTCCTAAGATATTGACATAGGTCCCATGCACAAGTTTGCTCATGGAGATGAGATTTTTTCTGATGGGTGCCTCAGGAAACCCCATATGCTGTTTTTGGAATCCAGGATTTTGAGGAGACATGCCTGTAAACCAAAGCAATGGATCCGATTATGGCCTAGGGTCCTGTCTGGTTCCATCTCCTTCTCTGGGGACATCCATCTATGGTATGAGTGGAGGTAGATGCTCAGCTGGTGTCAGACCGCCCTTGTTTGTCCACAGAGGCCTACATATTGGGATGGCCTCGGGGAATTTGGAGGTCTCTCATAATTTGTACAATTTTGGACAATGGAATGGGCAGAAATCCCATGCATGGAGTAGGCACAGTCCTAATGTGTGGCTCCAGGGGCCCCAGCGTGGAGGGTGTGTGTCCCAGGACTTTGAGGACAGAAGACTGAAAACACAAACTCAGCTTAGGTTTGGGGACGTAGGTATGGCAGGCCCAATCTACACACCATGAGAAGAAATCTTCAGGATACGAATAAAGAGCGAGTCTGAGGCGCTTGCTCAGGCTTTGGTCTCTGGATTTTGTGTCAACGATGGTTGTGGAATGAGGGGAGGCCTCATGGGCCATGGACGAATCTTCCTCTCTGTGGATTTGGCCCGAACCCAATTGTTTTTCATCAATCTGTGGGATGGGAGGTCTCCTCTCAAGTTTGTTACCTCAGGTGTCCCAATCAAAGAGGAATCCGAAAGCAGAGCCCTGGGGAGGAGTGAAGGGACAACCCAAACTATGGTTAAAATTTGGGGCCTAGGGGCATGGCAGGCCCCATATGCTGTCTCTTCATCTAGCCACTGAGAGGCTTTACTTGAGGACTGGGCTCAGGCTGAGTGTCACAATGTGTGTTTGTGACCAATGTGGCTCGGAAGCATGGGCAGGGCCTCATGGGCCACACTGGTTTCAACTACACTGAACTTTGGACAATATGCCAATCACAAGGTCTCTTGCCATCGGGAAGGAGTTCTGATTTCTGCATCATATTCAACCCTGGGCAGTAGTTGGAGATAAGGTCTAGGTTCGGACGCCTGAAAACCGCAGTTGGGAAGAGATGATGACCTAAGGCCATGGTGGGTCACATGTGCTCAGTGTGAGGTCAGCTGCCTGGTTGTTGGTCAGCAATTTCGGGCACAGGTTGTGTCAGACAGTGCATTATTGCCCAGGTCAGACTATATAATTTGGGTACAGTCGAGTGCTGTGCAGGTTGATCCTCATTTGAGGTGCCTGAGCAGCTCATTAGGCAAGATATTTTTTCTAGAGGGCAGGCAGAGTGCTGCATTTTCTGTCCGGAATAGCCATACGTGAGCGCTTTTGGGCCAATAGTGTGAGGACAGAAATCTGAGAACACAAGCTAGACTTTGGCTTCAGGCCGAGGGCAAGGCAGGTACTCCTTGCACATCTGAACCAATATCTCATGCACCTGAAGTCACGTCGAGGATCAGACGTTGGCTCAGGTTGTAGTTTCTGTGCATGACTGCCCCTTCATGAACGGAGAGGAATCTGAAGGCCGTGGAGGTTTTCCCACGTTGGGAGTTGTGGGATGCCCCCTTCAAGGATTCCTTCTGCGGTACAGTTGAGACCTGTTGGGCAGCTACAAAACATCCCATATGGAATGACTCCAGAGCACCGTTCGAGGATGGATGCCAGGGAAGCCCGCCTCGCATTCCAATTGTCTCCTAGCAACAAGACAGTGGAGATCGGATGGCTCTGCGGGAGCAACCAGGGTGGCAGAGTTGAAATGGACGTTCCTGAGAATGGGGCCTAATATGTGTTTGTGTCCATGAGGACCTTGGAATGGGGCGGTGGCACCGGGACTCTGAGTATTCTCCTAAGATTTTGATATAGGTCCCATGCACAAGTTTCCTCGTGTTGACGAGATTTTTTCTGATGGGTGCCTCAGGAAACCCCCTATGCTTGTATTGGAATCCAGGATTTTGAGGAGACATGCCTGAAAACCAAAGCAATGGATCCGATTATGGCCTAGGGTCCTGTCTGGTTCCTTCTACTTTTCTGGGGACATCCATCTATGGTATGAGTGGAGGTAGATGCTCAGCTGGTGTCAGACCGCCCTTGTTTGTCCAAAGAGACCTACATATTGGGATGGCCTCGGGGACTTTGCAGTGTTCTCCTAATTTGTACAATTTTGGACAATGGAATGGGCAGAATTCCCATGCGTGGTGTAGGCACAGTCCTAATGTGTGGCTCCAGGGGCCCCAGCCTGGAGGGTGTGTGGCTTAGAAATTTGAGGACAGAAGTCTGAAAACACAAACTCAGCTTAAGTTTGGAGACGTAGGTATGGCAGGCCCAATCGACAAACCATGAGAAGAACTCTTCAGGATATGAAGAAAGAGCGAGTCTGAGGCGCTTGCTCAGGCTTTGGTCTCTGGATTTTGTGTCAACGATGGCCGTAGAATGTGGGGAGGCCTCATGGGCCATGGACGAATCTACCTGTCTGTGTATATGGCCCGGTCCCAATTGTTTTTCGTCAATCTGTGGGATGGGAGGTCTCCTTTCAGGTTTATTACCTCAGGTGTCCCAACCAAAGAGGAATTCCACGCAGAGCCCTGGGGAAGAGTGAAGGGACAACCCAAACTATGGTTAAAATTTGGGGCCTAGGGGCATGGCAGTCCTCATATGCTGTCTCTTCATCCAGCCACTGAGAGGACTTACTTGAGGACTGGGCTCAGGCTGAGGGTCACAATGTGTGTTTGTGAACAATGTGGCCCACGAGCATGGGCGGGGCCTCATGGGCCACACTGGTTTCAACTACAATGAACTTTGGACAATATGCCAATCCCAAGGTCTCTTGCCATCGGGAAGGAGTTCTGATTTCTGCATCATATTCAACCCTGGGCAGTAGTTGGAGATAAGGTCTAGGTTCGGACGCCTGAAAACCGCAGTTGGGAAGAGATGATGACCTAAGGCCATGGTGGGTCACATGTGCTCAGTGTGAGGTCAGCTGTCTGGTTGTTGGTCAGCAATTTCGGGCACAGGTTGTGTCAGACAGTGCATTATTGCCCAGGTCAGACTATATACTTTGGGTACAGTCGAGTGCTGTGTAGGTTGATCCTCATTTGAGGTGCCTGAGCAGCTCATTAGGCAAGATATTTTTTCTAGAGGGCAGGCAGAGTGCTGCATTGTCTGTCCGGAATTGCCATACGTGAGCGCTTCTGGGCCAATAGTGTGAGGACAGAAATCTGAGAACACAAGCTAGACTTTGGCTTCAGGCCGAGGGCAAGGCAGGTACTCCTTGCACATCTGAACCAATATCTCATGCACCTGAAGTCACGTCGAGGATCTGACGTTGGCTCAGGTTGTAGTTTCTGTGCATGACTGCCCCTTCATGAACGGAGAGGAATCTGAAGGCCATGGAGGTTTTCCCACGTTGGGAGTTGTGGGATGCCCCCTTCAAAGATTCCTTCTGCGGGACAATTGAGACCTGTTGGGCAGCTCCAAAACATCACATATGGAATGACTCCAGAGCACCATTGGAGGTTGGATGCCAGGGAAGCCCGCTTCGCATTCCAATTGTCTCCTAGCATCAAGACAGTTGAGATCGGATGGCTCTGCGGAAGAAACCGGGATGGCTGAGTGAAATGGACTTTCCTAAGCATGGGGCCTAATGTGTGTTTGTGTCCTTTGGACCTTGGAATGGAGCGGTGGCACCGGCACTCTGAAGTATTCTCCTAAGATTTTGACATAAGTCCCATGCACAAGTTTCCTCGTGGAGACGAGATTTTTTCTTATAGGTGCCTCCGGAAACCCCCTATGCTGGTATTGGAATCCAGGCTTTTGAGGAGACATGCCTGTAAACGAAAGCAATGGATCCGATTATGGCCTAGGGTTCTGTCTGGTACCATATTTTTCTCTGGGGACATCCATCTATGGTATGAGTGGAGGCAGATCTCAGCTGGTGTCAGACCGCCCTTGTTTGTCCACTGAGACCTAGATATTGGGATGGACTCCGGGACATTGGAGGGTTCTCCTAATTTGTACTATTTTGGAAAAAGGAATGGGCAGAATTCCCAATAATGGGGTAGGCACAGTCCTAATGTGTGGCTCCAGGGGCCCCAGCCTGGAAGGAGTGTGGCCCAGGACTTTGAGGACAGAAGTCTGAAAACACAAACTCAGCTTAGGTTTGGGGACGTAGGTATGGCAGGCCCAATCTACAAACCATGAGAAGAACTCTTCAGGATATGAAGAAAGAGCGAGTCTGAGGCACTTGCTCAGGCTTTGGTCTCTGGATTTTGTGTCAACAATGGCCGTGGAATGTGGTGAATCTCATGGGCCATGGACGAATCTTCCTCTCTGTGTATTTGGCCCAGTCCCAATTGTTTTTCGACAATCTGTGGGATGGGAAGTCTCCTTTCAGGTTTGTTACCTCAGGTGTCGCAACCAAAGAGGTATTCCAAAGCAGAGCCCTGGGGAAGAGTGAAGGGACAACCCAAATTATGATTAAAATTTGGGGCTTAGGGGCATGGCAGGCCCCATATGCTGTCTCTTCATCCAGACACTGAGAGCCCTTACTTGAGGACTGGGCTCAGGCTGAGGGTCACATTGTGTTTTTTTGTCCAATATGGCCCGTGAGAATGAGCGGGGACTCATGGCCCACACTGGTTTCATCTACACTGAACTTTGGACAACATGCCAATCACAAGGTCTCTTGCCATGGGGAAGGAGTTCTGATTTCTGCATCATTTTCAACCCTGGGCAGTGGTTGGAGATAAGGTCTAGGTCGGAAGCCTGAAAACCGCTGTTGGGAAGAGATGATGGCCTAAGGCCATGGTGGGTCTGATGTGCTCAGTGTGTGGTCAGCTACCTGGTTGTTAGTCAGGAGGTTCGGGCTCAGGTTGTGTCAGACAGTGCATTTGTGCCCAGGTTAAACTATATAATTTGGGTACAGTCGAGTGCCTTGTAGGTTGATCCTTATTTGAGGTTCCCGGCAGCTCATTAGGCAAGATATTTTTTCTAGAGGGCAGGCAGAGTGCTGCATTGTGGGTCCGGAATTGCCAAACGTGAGGGCTTCAGGGCCAGTAGTGTGAGGATAGAAATCTGAGACCACAAGCTGGACTTGGGCTTCAGGTCGAGGGCAAGGCAGGTACCCCTTGCACATCTGAACCAATATCTCATGCATCTGAAGTCACGGCGAGGTCTGAAGTTGGCTCAGGTTGTAGTTTCTGTGCATGAATGCCCCTTCATGAACAGAGAGGAAACTCAAGGCCATGGAGGTTTTCCCACGTTGGGAGTTGTGGGATGCCCCCTCAAGGATTCCTTCTGCGGGACAATTGAGACCTGTTGGGCAGCTTCAAAACATCCCATATGGAATGACTACAGAGCACCGTTCGAGGATGGAAGCCAGGGAAGCCCGCCTCGCATTCCAATTGTCTCCTAGCAACAAGACAGTTGAGATCGGATGGCTCTGCGTGAGCAACCGGGGTGGCTGAGTTGAAATGGACGTTCCTGAGCCTGGGGCCTAAGGTGTGTTTGTGTCCATGAGGACCTTGGAATGGAGCGGTGGCACCGGGACTTTGAAGTATTCTCCTAAGATTTTGACATAGGTCCCATGCACAAGTTTCCTCGTGGAGACGAGATATTTTCTGATGGGTGCCTCAGGAAACCCCCTATGCTGGTATCGGAATCCAGGCTATGAGGAGACATGACTGTAAACCAAAGCAATGGATCCGATTATGGCCTAGGGTCCTGTCTGTTACCATATCCTTCTCTGGGCACATCCATCTATGGTATGAGTGTACCTAGATACTAAGCAAGTGTCAGACAACACTTGTTTGTCCACAGAGACCTAGATATTGGGATGGCCTCGGGGACATTGGAGGGTTCTCCTAATTTGTCCAATTTTGGACAATGGAATGGGCAGAATTTCCATGCATGGGGTAGGCACAGTCCTAATGTGTGGCTCCAGGGGCCCCAGCCTGGAGGATATGTGGCCCAGGACTTTGAGGACAGAAGTCTGAAAACACAAACTCAGCTTAAGTTTGGAGACGTAGGTATGGCAGGCTCAATCTACAAACCATGAGAAGAACTCTTCAGGATATGAAGAAAGAGCGAGTCTGAGGCGCTTGCTCGGGCTTTGTTCTCTGGATTTTGTGTCAACGATGGCCGTGGAATGTGGGGAGGCCTCATGGACCATAAATGAATCTTCCTCTCTGTGGATTTGGTTCGGTCCCAATTGTTTTTCGTCAATCTGTGGGATGGGAGGTCTCCTTTCAGGTTTGTTACCTCAGGTGTCCCAACCAAAGAGGAATTCCAAAGCAGAGCCCTGGGGAAGAGTGAAGGGACAACCCAAACTATGGTTAAAATTTGGGGCCTAGGGGCATGGCAGGCCCCATATGCAGTCTCTTCATCCAGCCACTGAGAGGCCTTACTTGAGAACTGGGCTCAGGCTGAGGGTCACAATGTGTGTTTGTGACCAATGTCCCTCGCGAGCATGGGCGGGGCCTCATGGGCCACACTGGTTTCAACTACACTGAACTTTGGACAACATGCCAATCACAAGGTCTCTTGCCATGGGGAAGAAGTTCTGATTTCTGCAACATTTTCAACCCTGGGCAGTGGTTGGAGATAAGGTCTAGGTTCGGAAGCCTGAACACAGCAGTTGGGAAGAGATGATGACCTAAGGCCATGGTGGGTCTGATATGCTCAGTGTGCGGTCAGCTGTCTGGTTGTTGGTCAGCAGGTTCGGGCTCAGGTTGTGTCAGACAGTGCATTAGTGCCCAGGTTACACTCTATAATTCGGGTAGAGTCGAGTGCCGTGTAGGTTGATCCTCATTTGAGGTGCCTGGGCAGCTCATTAGGCAAGATATTTTTTCTAGAGGGCAGGCAGAGTGCTTCATTGTGGGTCCGGAATTGCCAAACTTGAGGGCTTCTGGGCCAGTAGTGTGATGACAGAAGTCTGAGAACACAAGCTAGACTTGGGCTTCAGTCCGAGGGCAAGGCAGGTACCCCCTGCACATCTGAACCAATATCTCATGCATCTGAAGTCAAGGCGAGGATCCGACGTTGGCTCAGGTTGTAGTTTCTCTGCATGACTGCCCCTTCATGAACGGAGAGGAATCTCAAGGCCATGGAGGTTTTTCCACGTTGGGAGTTGTGGGATGCCACCTTCAAGGATTCCTTCTGCGGGACAATTGAGACCTGTTGGGCAGCTCCAAAACATCCCATATGGAATGACTACAGAGCACCGTTCGAGGATGGATGCCAGGGAAGCCCGCCTCCCATTCCAATTGTCTCCTAGCAACAAGACAGTTGAGATCGGATGGCTCTGCGGGAGCAACTGGGGAGGCTGAGTTGAAAAGGACTTTCCTGTGCATGGGGCCTAATGTGTGTTTGTGTCCATGAGGACCTTGGAATGGGGCGGTGGCACTGGGACTCTGAAGTATTCTCCTAAGATTTTGACATAGGTCCCATGCACAAGTTTCCTCGTGGAGATGAGATTTTTTCCGATGTGTGCCTCAGGAAACCCCCTATGCTTGTATTGGAATCCAGGATTTTGAGGAGACATGCCTGTAAACCAAAGCAATGGATCCGATTATGGCCTCGGGTCCTGTCTGGTTCCATCTCCTTCTCTTGGGACATCCATCTATGGTATGAGTGGAGGTAGATGCTCAGCTGGTGTCAGACCGCCCTTGTTTGTCCAAAGAGACCTACATATTGGGATGGCCTCGGGGACTTTGGAGGGTTCTCCAAATTTGTAGAATTTTGGACAATGGAATGGGCAGAATTCCCATGCATGGGGTAGGCGCAGTCCTAATGTGTGGCTCCAGGGGCCCCAGCCTGGAGGGTGTGTGGCCCAGGACTTTGAGGACAGAAGTCTGAAAACACTAACTCAGCTTAGGTTTGGGTACGTAGTTATGGCAGGCCCAATCTACAAACCATGAGAAGAACTCTTCATGATAGGAAGAAAGATCGAGTCTGAGGTGCTTGCTCAGGCTTTGGTCTCTGGATTTTGAGTCAACGATGGCCATGGAATGTGGTGAAGCTCAAGGGCCATGGACGAATCTTCCTTTCTGTGGATTTGGCCCTGTCCCAATTGTTTTTCGTCAATCTGTGGGATGGGAGGTCTCCTTTCAGGTTTCTTACCTCAGGTGTCCCAACCAAAGAGGAATTCCAAAGCAGAGCCCTGGGGAAGAGTGAAGGGACATCCCAAACTATGGTTAAAAATTGGGGCCTAGGGGCATGGCAGGCCCCATATGCTGTCTCTTCATCCAGCCCCTGAGAGGACTTAATTGAGGACTCGGCTCAGGGTGAGGGTCACAATGTGTGTTTGTGACCAATGTGTCTCGTGAGCACGGGCGGGGCCTCATGGGCCACACTGGTTTCAACTACATTGAACTTTGGACAACATGCCAATCACAAGGTCTCCTGCCATGGGTAAGGAGTTCTGATTACTGCATCATTTTCAACCCTGGGCAGTGGTTGGAGATAAGGTCTAGGTTCAGAAGCCTGAAAACCGCAGTTTGGAAGAGATGATGACCTAAGGCCATGGTGGGTCTGATGTGCTCAGTGTGCGCTCATCTGCCTGGTTGTTGGTCAGTAGGTTCGGGCTCAGGTTGTGTCAGACAGTGCATTAGTGACCAGTTTGACTCTATAATTCGGGTGGAGTCGAGTGCCGTGTAGGTTGATCCTCATTTGAGGTGCCTGGGCAGCTCATTAGGCAAGATATTTTTTCTATAGGGCAGGTAGAGTGCTGCATTGTGGGTCCGGAATTGCCAAACTTGATTTCTTCTGAGCCAGTAGTGTGAGGACAGAAGTCTGAGAAGACAAGCTAGACTTGGGCTTCAGGCCGAGGGCAAGGCAGGTACCCCCTGCACATCTGAACCAATATCTCATGCATCTGAAGTCACGCCGAGGTCAGACGTTGGCTCAGGATATAGTTTCTGTGCATGACTTCCCCTTCATGAACGGAGAGGAATCTGAAGGCCATGGAGGTTTTCCCACGTTGGGAGTTGTGGGATGCCCCCTTCAAGGATTCCTTCTGCGGGAAAATTGAGACCTCTCGGGCAGCTCCAAAACATCCCATATGGAATGACTCCAGAGCAGCGTTCGAGGATGGATGCCAGGGAAGCCCGCCTCGCATTCCAATTGTCTCCTAGCAACAATTCAGTGGAGATTGGATGGCTCTGGGGGAGCAACCTGGGTGGCTGAGTTGAAATGGACGTTCCTGAGAATGGGGCCTAATATGTGTTTGTGTCCATGAGGACCTTCGAATGGGACGGTGGCACAGGGACTCTGAAGTATTCTCCTAAGGTTTTGATATAGGTCCCATGCACAATTTTCCTCGTGTTGACGAGATTTTTTCTGATGGGTGCCTCAGGAAAACCCCTATGCTTGTATTGGAATCCAGGGTTTTGAGGAGACATGCCTGTAAACCAAAGCCATGGATCCGATTATGGCCTAGGGTCCTGTCTGGTTCCTTCTCCTTCTCTGGGGACATCCATCTGTGGTCTGAGTGGAGGTAGATGCTCAGCTGGTGTCAGACCGCCCTTGTTTGTCCAAAGAGACCTACATATTGGGATGGCCTCGGGGACTTTGGAGTGTTCTCCTAATTTGTACAATTTTGGACAATGGAATGGGTAGAATTCCCATGCATGGTGTAGGCACAGTCCTAATGTGTGGCTCCAGGGGCCCCAGCCTGGAGGGTGTTGGCCCAGGACTTTGAGGACAGAAGTCTGAAAACACAAACTCAGCTTAAGTTTGGGGACGTAGGTATGGCAGGCCCAATCTACAAACCATGAGAAGAACTCTTCAGGATATGAAGAAAGAGCGAGTCTGAGGCGCTTGCTCGGGCTTTGTTCTCTGGATTTTGTGTCAACGATGGCCGTGGAATGTGGGGAGACCTCATGGGCCATGGACGAATCTTCCTCTCTGTGGATTTGGACCGGTCCCAATTGTTTTTCGTCAATCTGTGGGATGGGAGGTCTCCTTTCAGGTTTGTTACCTCAGGTGTCCCAACCAAAGAGGAATTCCAAAGCAGAGCCCTGGGGAAGAGTGAAGGGACAACCCAAACTATGGATAAGTTTTGGAGCCTAGGGGCATTGCAGGCCCCATATGCTATCTCTTCTTCCAGCCACTGAGAGGCCTTACTTGAGGACTGGGCTCAGGCTGAGGGTCACAATGTGTTTTTGTGACCAATGTGGCTCGCGAGCATGGGCGGTGCCTCATGGGCCACACTGGTTTCATCTACACTGAACTTTGGACAACATGCCAATCACAAGGTCTCTTGCCATGGTGAAGGAGTTCTGATTTCTGTATCATTTTCAACCCTGGGCAGTGGTTGGAGATAAGGTCTAGGTCGGAATCCTGAAAACCGCTGTTGGGAAGAGATGATGGCCTAAGGCCATGGCGGGTCTGATGTGCTCAGTGTGCGGTCAGCTGCCTGGTTGTTGGTCAGGGGGTTCGGGCTCAGGTTGTGTCAGACAGTGCATTAGTGACCAGTTTGACTCTATAATTTGGGTACATCGAGTGCCGTGTAGGTTGATCCTCATTTGAGGTGCCCGGGCAGTTCATTAGGCAAGATATTTTTTCTAGAGGGCAGGCAGAGTTCTGCATTGTGGGTCCGGAATTGCCAAACTTGATTTCTTCTGAGCCAGTAGTGTGAGGACAGAAGTCTGAGAAGACAAGCTAGACTTGGGCTTCAGGCCGAGGGCAAGGCAGGTACCCCCTGCACATCTGAACCAATATCTCATGCATCTGAAGTCACGCCGAGGTCAGACGTTGGCTCAGGATATAGTTTCTGTGCATGACTTCCCCTTCATGAACGGAGAGGAATCTGAAGGCCATGGAGGTTTTCCCACGTTGGGAGTTGTGGGATGCCCCCTTCAAGGATTCCTTCTGCGGGAAAATTGAGAACTCTCGGGCAGCTCCAAAACATCCCATATGGAATGACTCCAGAGCAGCGTTCGAGGATGGATGCCAGGGAAGCCCGCCTCGCATTCCAATTGTCTCCTAGCAACAATTCAGTGGAGATTGGATGGCTCTGGGGGAGCAACCTGGGTGGCTGAGTTGAAATGGACGTTCCTGAGAATGGGGCCTAATATGTGTTTGTGTCCATGAGGACCTTCGAATGGGACGGTGGCACAGGGACTCTGAAGTATTCTCCTAAGGTTTTGATATAGGTCCCATGCACAATTTTCCTCGTGTTGACGAGATTTTTTCTGATGGGTGCCTCAGGAAAACCCCTATGCTTGTATTGGAATCCAGGGTTTTGAGGAGACATGCCTGTAAACCAAAGCAATGGATCCGATTATGGCCTAGGGTCCTGTCTGGTTCCTTCTCCTTCTCTGGGGACATCCATCTGTGGTCTGAGTGGAGGTAGATGCTCAGCTGGTGTCAGACCGCCCTTGTTTGTCCAAAGAGACCTACATATTGGGATGGCCTCGGGGACTTTGGAGGGTTCTCCTAATTTGTACAATTTTGGACAATGGAATGGGTAGAATTCCCATGCATGGTGTAGGCACAGTCCTAATGTGTGGCTCCAGGGGCCCCAGCCTGGAGGGTGTTGGCCCAGGACTTTGAGGACAGAAGTCTGAAAACACAAACTCAGCTTAAGTTTGGGGACGTAGGTATGGCAGGCCCAATCTACAAACCATGAGAAGAACTCTTCAGGATATGAAGAAAGAGCGAGTCTGAGGCGCTTGCTCGGGCTTTGTTCTCTGGATTTTGTGTCAACGATGGCCGTGGAATGTGGGGAGACCTCATGGGCCATGGACGAATCTTCCTCTCTGTGGATTTGGACCGGTCCCAATTGTTTTTCGTCAATCTGTGGGATGGGAGGTCTCCTTTCAGGTTTGTTACCTCAGGTGTCCCAACCAAAGAGGAATTCCAAAGCAGAGCCCTGGGGAAGAGTGAAGGGACAACCCAAACTATGGATAAGTTTTGGAGCCTAGGGGCATTGCAGGCCCCATATGCTATCTCTTCTTCCAGCCACTGAGAGGCCTTACTTGAGGACTGGGCTCAGGCTGAGGGTCACAATGTGTTTTTGTGACCAATGTGGCTCGCGAGCATGGGCGGTGCCTCATGGGCCACACTGGTTTCATCTACACTGAACTTTGGACAACATGCCAATCACAAGGTCTCTTGCCATGGTGAAGGAGTTCTGATTTCTGTATCATTTTCAACCCTGGGCAGTGGTTGGAGATAAGGTCTAGGTCGGAATCCTGAAAACCGCTGTTGGGAAGAGATGATGGCCTAAGGCCATGGCGGGTCTGATGTGCTCAGTGTGCGGTCAGCTGCCTGGTTGTTGGTCAGGGGGTTCGGGCTCAGGTTGTGTCAGACAGTGCATTAGTGACCAGTTTGACTCTATAATTTGGGTACATCGAGTGCCGTGTAGGTTGATCCTCATTTGAGGTGCCCGGGCAGTTCATTAGGCAAGATATTTTTTCTAGAGGGCAGGCAGAGTTCTGCATTGTGGGTCCGGAATTGCCAAACTTGATTTCTTCTGAGCCAGTAGTGTGAGGACAGAAGTCTGAGAAGACAAGCTAGACTTGGGCTTCAGGCCGAGGGCAAGGCAGGTACCCCCTGCACATCTGAACCAATATCTCATGCATCTGAAGTCACGCCGAGGTCAGACGTTGGCTCAGGATATAGTTTCTGTGCATGACTTCCCCTTCATGAACGGAGAGGAATCTGAAGGCCATGGAGGTTTTCCCACGTTGGGAGTTGTGGGATGCCCCCTTCAAGGATTCCTTCTGCGGGAAAATTGAGAACTCTCGGGCAGCTCCAAAACATCCCATATGGAATGACTCCAGAGCAGCGTTCGAGGATGGATGCCAGGGAAGCCCGCCTCGCATTCCAATTGTCTCCTAGCAACAATTCAGTGGAGATTGGATGGCTCTGGGGGAGCAACCTGGGTGGCTGAGTTGAAATGGACGTTCCTGAGAATGGGGCCTAATATGTGTTTGTGTCCATGAGGACCTTCGAATGGGACGGTGGCACAGGGACTCTGAAGTATTCTCCTAAGGTTTTGATATAGGTCCCATGCACAATTTTCCTCGTGTTGACGAGATTTTTTCTGATGGGTGCCTCAGGAAAACCCCTATGCTTGTATTGGAATCCAGGGTTTTGAGGAGACA
Organism: Mustela nivalis; assembly: GCF_964662115.1. Lineage (NCBI taxonomy): Eukaryota > Metazoa > Chordata > Mammalia > Carnivora > Mustelidae > Mustela > Mustela nivalis. The sequence goes on along the minus strand of NW_028136552.1, from coordinate 2,047,004 downwards.
TGCCTGTAAACCAAAGCAATGGATCCGATTATGGCCTAGGGTCCTGTCTGGTTCCTTCTCCTTCTCTGGGGACATCCATCTGTGGTCTGAGTGGAGGTAGATGCTCAGCTGGTGTCAGACCGCCCTTGTTTGTCCAAAGAGACCTACATATTGGGATGGCCTCGGGGACTTTGGAGGGTTCTCCTAATTTGTACAATTTTGGACAATGGAATGGGTAGAATTCCCATGCATGGTGTAGGCACAGTCCTAATGTGTGGCTCCAGGGGCCCCAGCCTGGAGGGTGTTGGCCCAGGACTTTGAGGACAGAAGTCTGAAAACACAAACTCAGCTTAAGTTTGGGGACGTAGGTATGGCAGGCCCAATCTACAAACCATGAGAAGAACTCTTCAGGATATGAAGAAAGAGCGAGTCTGAGGCGCTTGCTCGGGCTTTGTTCTCTGGATTTTGTGTCAACGATGGCCGTGGAATGTGGGGAGACCTCATGGGCCATGGACGAATCTTCCTCTCTGTGGATTTGGACCGGTCCCAATTGTTTTTCGTCAATCTGTGGGATGGGAGGTCTCCTTTCAGGTTTGTTACCTCAGGTGTCCCAACCAAAGAGGAATTCCAAAGCAGAGCCCTGGGGAAGAGTGAAGGGACAACCCAAACTATGGATAAGTTTTGGAGCCTAGGGGCATTGCAGGCCCCATATGCTATCTCTTCTTCCAGCCACTGAGAGGCCTTACTTGAGGACTGGGCTCAGGCTGAGGGTCACAATGTGTTTTTGTGACCAATGTGGCTCGCGAGCATGGGCGGTGCCTCATGGGCCACACTGGTTTCATCTACACTGAACTTTGGACAACATGCCAATCACAAGGTCTCTTGCCATGGTGAAGGAGTTCTGATTTCTGTATCATTTTCAACCCTGGGCAGTGGTTGGAGATAAGGTCTAGGTCGGAATCCTGAAAACCGCTGTTGGGAAGAGATGATGGCCTAAGGCCATGGCGGGTCTGATGTGCTCAGTGTGCGGTCAGCTGCCTGGTTGTTGGTCAGGGGGTTCGGGCTCAGGTTGTGTCAGACAGTGCATTAGTGACCAGTTTGACTCTATAATTTGGGTACATCGAGTGCCGTGTAGGTTGATCCTCATTTGAGGTGCCTGGGCAGCTCATTAGGCAAGATATTTTTTCTAGAGGGCAGGCAGAGTGCTGCATTGTGGGTCCGGAATTGCCAAACTTGAGGGCTTCTGGGACAGTAGTGTGAGGACAGAAATCTGAGACCACAAGCTAGACTTGGGCTTCAGGCCGAGGGCAAGGCAGGTACCCCCTGCACATCTGAACCAATATCTCATGCATCTGAAGTCACGGGGAGGTCAGACGTTGGCTCAGGATATAGTTTCTGTGCATGACTGCCCCTTCATGAACGGAGAGGAATCTCAAGGCCATGGAGGTTTTCCCACGTTGGGAGTTGTGGGATGCCCCCTTCAAGGATTCCTTCTGCGGGACAATTGAGACCTGTCGGGCAGCTCCAAAACATCCCATATGGAATGACTCCAGAGCACCGTTCGAGGATGGATGCCAGGGAAGCCCGCCTCGCATTCCAATTGTCTCCTAGCAACAAGACAGTGGAGATCGGATGGCTCTGCGGGAGCAACCGGGGTGGCTGAGTTGAAATGGACGTTCCTGAGAATGGGGCCTAATATGTGTTTGTGTCCATGAGGACCTTCGAATGGGGCGGTGGCACCGGGACTCTGAAGTATTCTCCTAAGTTTTTGATATAGGTCCCATGCACAAGTTTCCTCGTGTTGACGAGATTTTTTCTGATGGGTGCCTCAGGAAACCCCCTATGCTTGTATTGGAATCCAGGATTTTGAGGAGACATGCCTGAAAACCAAAGCAATGGATCCGATTATGGCCTAGGGTCCTGTCTGGTTCCTTCTCCTTCTCTGGGGACATCCATCTGTGGTCTGAGTGGAGGTAGATGCTCAGCTGGTGTCAGACCGCCCTTGTTTGTCCAAAGAGACCTACATATTGGAATGGCCTCGGGGACTTTGGAGTGTTCTCCTAATTTGTACAATTTTGGACAATAGAATGGGCAGAATTCCCATGCATGGTGTAGGCACATCCCTAATGTGTGGCTCCAGGGGCCCCAGCCTGGAGGGTGTTTGGCCCAGGACTTTGAGGACAGAAGTCTGAAAGCACAAACTCAGCTTAAGTTTGGGGACGTAGGTATGGCAGGCCCAAACTACAAACCATGAGAAGAACTCTTCAGGATATGAAGAAAGAGCGAGTCTGAGGCGCTTGCTCAGGCTTTGTTCTCTGGATTTTGTGTCAACGATGGCCGTGGAATGTGGGGAGACCTCATGGGCCATGGACGAATCTTCCTCTCTGTGGATTTGGACCGGTCCCAATTGTTTTTCGTCAATATGTGGGATGGGAGGTCTCCTTTCAGGTTTGTTACCTCAGGTGTCCCAACCAAAGATGAATTCCAAAGCAGAGCCCTGGGGAAGAGTGAAGGGACAACACAAACTATGGATAAATTTTGGGGCCTAGGGGCATTGCAGGCCCCATATGTTGTCTCTTCTCCAGCCAATGAGAGGCCTTACTTGAGGACCTGGCTCAGGCTGAGGGTCACAATGTGTTTTTGTGACCAATGTGGCTCACGAGCATGGGCGGGGCCTCATGGGCCACACTGGTTTCATCTACACTGAACTTTGGACAACATGCCAATCACAAGGTCTCTTGCCATGGTGAAGGAATTCTGATTTCTGCATCATTTTCAAACCTGGGCAGTGGTTTGAGATAAGGTCTAGGTCGGAAGCCTGAAAACCGCTGTTGGGAAGAGATGATGGCCTAAGGCCATGGTGGGTCTGATGTGCTCAGTGTGCGGTCAGCTGCCTGGTTGTTGGTCAGGAGGTTCGGGCTCAGGTTGTGTCAGACAGTGCATTTGTGCCCAGGTTAGACTATATAATTTGGGTACAGTCGAGTTCCGTGTAGGTTGATCCTTATTTGAGGTGCCCGGGCAGTTCATTAGGCAAGATATTTTTTCTAGAGGGCAGGCAGAGTTCTGCATTGTGGGTCCGGAATTGCCAAACGTGACGGCTTCAGGGCCAGTAGTGTGAGGATAGAAGTCTGAGACCACAAGCTAGAATTGGGCTTCAGGTCGAGGGCAAGGCAGGTACCCCCTGCACATCTGAACCAATATCTCATGCATCTGAAGTTACGGCGAGGTCTGAAGTAGGCTCAGGTTGTAGTTTCTGTGCATGACTGCCCCTTCATGAACGGAGAGGAAACTCAAGGCCATGGAGGTTTTCCCATGTTGGGAGTTGTGGGATGCCCCCTCAAGGATTCCTTCTGCGGGACAATTGAGACCTGTTGGGCAGCTCCAAAACATCCCGTATGGAATGACTCCAGAGCACTGTTGGAGGATGGATGCCAGGGAAGCCCGCCTCGCATTCCAATTGTCTCCTAGCAACAAGACAGTTGAGATCGGATGGCTCTGCGGGAGCAACCTGGGTGGCTGATTTGAAATGACTTTTCTGAGCCTGGGGCCTAATGTGTGTTTGTTTCCATGAGGACCTTGGAATGGAGCGGTGGCACTGGGACTCTGAAGTACTCTCCTAAGATTTTGACATAGGTCCCATGCACAAGTTTCCTCGTGGAGACGAGATATTTTTTGATGGGTGCCTCAGGAAACCCCCTATGCTGGTATCGGAATCCAGGCTATGAGAAGACATGACTGTAAACCAAAGCAATGGATCCGATTATGGCCTAGGGTCCTGTCTGGTTCAATCTTCTTCTCTGGGGATATCTATCTATGGAATGTGTGGAGGTAAATGCTCAACTGGTGTTAGACCGCCCTTGTTTGTCCCCGGAGACCTACACTATTGGGATGGCCACGGGTACTTTGGAAAGTTCTCCTAATTTGTACGATTTTGGACATCGGAATGGGCAGAATTCCCATGGATTGGCTAGGCACAGTCCTAATGTGTGTCTCCAGGGGCCCCAGCCTGGAGGGTGTGTGGCCCAGGACTTTGAGGACAAAAGTCTGAAAACACAAATCAGCTTAGGTTTGGGGACGTAGGTATGGCAGGCCCAATCTACAAACCATGAGAAGAACTCTTCAGGATATGAAGAAAGAGCGAGTCTGAGGCACTTGCTCAGGCTTTTGTCTCTGGATTTTGTAGCAACGATGGCCGTGGAATGTGGGGAGGCCTCATGGGTCATGGACGAATCTTCCTCTCTGTGGATTTGTCCCAGCCTCATTGTTTTCGTCAATCTGTAGGATGGGAGGTCTCCTTTCAGGTTTATTACCTCAGGTGTCCGAAAAAGAGGAATTCCAAAGCAGAGCCCTGGGAAAGAGTGAAGGGACAACCCAAATTATGGTTAAAAATTGGGGCCTATTGGCATGGCAGGCCCAATATGATGTCTCTTCATCCAGCCACTGAGAGGCCTTACTTGAGGACTGGGCTCAGGCTGAGGGTCACAATGTGTGTTTGTGACCAATGTGGCCCGCGAGCATGGGAGGGGTCGCATGGGCCACACTGGTTTCAAATACACTGGACTTTGGACAACATGCCAATCACAAGGTCTCTTGCCATGGGGAAGGTGTTCTGATTTCTGCATCATTATCAACCCTGGGCAGTGGTTTGAAATAAGGTCTAGGTTCTGAAGCCTGAAAACCGCAGTTCTGAAGAGATGACGACCTAAGGCCATGGCAGGTCTGATATGCTCAGTGTACAGTCAGCTGCCTGGGTTTTGGTCAGGAGGTTCTGGCTCAGATTGTGTCAGACAGTGCATTAGTGCCCAGGTTAGACTATATAATTTGGGTACAGTCGAATGCCGTGTAGGTTTATCCTCATTTGAGGTGCCTGGGCTGCTCATTAGGCAAGATATTTTTTCTAGAGGGCAGGCAGAGTGCTGCATTGTTGGTCCGGAATTGCCAAACTTGAGGGCTTCTGGACCATGAGTATGAGAACAGAAGTCTGAGAACACAAGCCTGATTTGGGCTTCAGGCTGAGGGCACGGCAGGTACCCCCTGCAGATCTGAACCAATATCTTAAGCATCTGAAGTCAAGGCGATGATCAGACGTTGGCTCTGGTTGGAGTTTCTGTGCATGACTGCCCCTTGATGAACGGAGCGGAATCTCAAGTCCATGGAGGTATTCCCACGTTGGGAGTTGTGGGATGCCCCCTTCAAGGATTCCTTCTGCGGTTCCATTGAGACCTGTTGGGCAGCTTCAGGACATCCCATATGGAATGACTCCAGAGTACCATTGGAGGATGGATGCCAGGGAAGCCCGCCTCGCATTCCAATTGTCTTCTAGCAACAAGACTGTTTAGAACAGATGGCTCTGCGGGAGCAACCGGGGTGGCTGAGTAGAAATGGACTTTCATGAGGATGGGGCCTAATGTGTGTTTGTGTCCATGAGGGCCTTGGAATGGGGCGGTGGCACCGGAACCCTGAAGTATTCTCCTAAGCTTTTGACGTAGCTCCTATGCACAAGTTTTCTTGTGGAGACGGGATTTGTTCTGATGGGTGCCTCAGGAAACCCACTATGCTGGTATTGGAATCCAGGCTTTTGAGGAGACATGCCTGTAAACCAAAGCAATGGATCCGATTATGGCCTAGGGTCCAGTCTGGTTCATTCTTCTTCTCTGGGGATATCCATCTATGGAATGAATGGAGATAGATGCTCAGCTGGTGTCAGACCGCACGTGTTTGTCCCTGAGACCTACACTATTGGGATGGCCATGGGGACTTTGGAGATTTCTCCTAATTTGCACGATTTTGGACAATGGAATGGGCAGAATTCCCATGGATTGGGTAGGCACTGTCCTAATGTGTGGCTCCAGGGGCCCCAGCCTGGAGGGTGTGTGGCCCAGGACTTTGAGGACAGAAGTCTGAAAACACAAACTCAGCTTACGTTTGGGGACGTAGGTATGGCAGGCTCAATCTATAAACCATGAGAAGAACTCTTCTGGATATGAAGAAAGAGCGAATCTGAGGCGCTTGCTCAGGATTTTGTCTCTGGATTTTGTATCAATGATGGCCGTGGAATGTGGGGAGGCCTCATGGGCCATGAACGAAACTTCCCCTCTGTGGATATTGCCCAGTCCAAATTGTTTTTCGTCAATCTGTGGGATGGGAGGTCTCCTTTCCGGTTTGTTATGTCAGGTGTCCCAACTAAGAGGAATTCCAAGGGAGAGCTCTGGGGAAGAGTGAAGGGACAACCCAAAATATGGTTAAAAATTGGGGCCTAGGTGCATGGCAGTCCCAATAGCTGTCTCTTTTCTAGCCACTGAGAGGCCTTACTTGAGAACTGGGCTCAGGCTGAGGGTTCCAATGTGTGTTTGTGACCAATGTGCCCCGCGAGCATGGGCCACCCTGGTTTCAACTACACTGAAGTTTGGACAACATACTAATCATAAGGATTCTTGCCATGGGGAAGGAGTTCTGATTTCTGCATCATTTTCAACCCTGGGCATTGGTTGGAGATAAGGTCTAGGTTCTGAAGTCTGAAAACTACCGTTGGGAAGAGATGACGACCTAAGTCCATGGCGGGTCTGATGTGCTCAGTGTGCGGTCAGCTGCCTGGGTGTTGGTCAGAAAGTTCGGGCTCAGGATGTGTCAGACAGTGCATTAGTGCCCAGGTTAGACTGTATAATTTGGGTACAGTCGAGTGCCGTGTAGGTTGTTCCGCATTTGAGGTGCCAAGGCTGCAAATCAGGCAAGATATTATTTCTAGAGGGCAGGCACAGTGCTGCATTGTGGGTCCGGAATTGCCAAACTTGAGGGCTTCTGGGCCAGGCGTGTGAGGACAGAAGTCTGAAAACACAAGCTAGACTTGGGCTTCAGGCCGAGGGCACGGCAGGTACCACCTGCAGATCTGAACCGATATCTCATGCATCAGATGTCACAGCGAGGTTCAGACTTGGCTCAGGTGGAGTTTCTGTGCATGACTGCCCCTTCATGAACGGAGCGGAATCTCAAGGCCATGGAGGTTTTCCCACATTGGGTGGTGGGATGCCCCCTCCAAGGATTTCTTCTGCGGCACAATTGAGACCTGTTGGGCAGCTGCAAAACATCCCATATGGATTGACTCCAGAGCACCGTTCGAGGATGGATGCCAGAGAAGCCCGCCTCGCATTCCAATTGTCTCCTAGCAACAAGACAGTTGAGATAGGATGGCTCTGCGGGATCAATTGGGGTGGCTGAGTTGAAATGGACTTACCTGAGGATGGGGCCTAATGTGTGTTTTTGTCCATGAGGGCCTTGGAATGGGGCGGTGGCACCGGGACCCTGAAGTATTCTCCTAAACTTTTGACATAGCTCCCATGCACATTTTCATTGTGGAGACGAGATTTGTTCTGATGGGTGCCTCAGGAAACCCCCTATGCTGGTCTTCTAATCCAGGCATTTGAGGAGACATGCCTGTAAACCAAAGCAATGGATCTGATTTTGGCCTAGGGTCCTGTCTGTTTCCATCTCCTTCTCTTGGGACATCCATCTATGGTATGAGTGGAGGTAGATGCTCACCTGGTGTCAGACCGCCCTTGTTTGTCCCGGGAGACCTACACTATTGGGATGGCCTCGGGGACTTTGGGGGGTTCTCCTAATTTGTACGATTTGGACAATGGAATGGGCAGAATTCCTATTCATTGGGTATGCACAATCCTGATGGGTGGCTTCAGGGGCCCTAGCCTGGATGGTGTATCACACAGGATTTTGAGGACAGAAGTCTGAAAATAAAAATTCAGCTTAGGTTTTAGGGACGTAGGTATGACAGGCCCATATACAAACCATGAGAAGAACTCTTCAGGATATGAAGAAAGAGCGAGTCTGAGGCGCTTGCTCAGGCTTTTGTGTCTGGATTTTGTATCAACGATGGCCGTGGAATGTGGGGAGGCCTCATGGGCCATGGACGAATCTTCCTCTCTGTGGATTTGGCCCAGTCCCAATTGTTTTTCGTCAATCTGTGGGATGGGAGGTCCCCTTTCAGGTTTGTTACCTCAGGTGTCCCAACCAAAGAGGAATTCCAAAGCAGAGCCCTGAGGAAGAGTGAAGGGACAACCCAAACTATGGTTAAAAATTGGGGCCTAGCGGCATGACAGGCCAAATATGCTGTCTCTTCTTCGAGCCACTGAGAGGACTGGGTTCAGGCTGAGGTTCACAATGTGTGTTTGTGACCAATGTGGCCACGAGCATGGGCGGGGCCTCATGGACCACACTGGTTTCAACTTCACTGAACTTTGGACAACATGCCAATCAAAAGGATTTTTGCCATGGGGAAGGAGTTCTGATTTCTGCATCATTATCAACCCTGGGCAGTGGTTGGAGATAAGGTCTAAGTTCTGAAGCCTGAGAAATTGGGAAGAGATGACGACCAAAGGCCATGGCAGGTTGTTGTGCTCAGTGTGCGGTCAGCTGCCTGGGTGTTGGTCAGGAAGTTCGGGCTCATGTTGTGTCAGAAAGTGCATTAGTGCCCAGTTTAGACTGTATAATTTGGGTACAGTCGAGTGCCTGTAGATTGTTCCGCATTTGAGGAGCCTGGGCAGCTCATTAGGCAAGATATTTTTCTAGAGGGCAGGTAGAGTGCTGCATTGGGGCTCCGGAATTGCCAAACGTGAGGGCTTCTGGGCCAGGAGTGTGAGGACAGAAGTCTGAGAACACAAGCTAGACTTGGGCTTCAGGCCGAGGGCCCGGCGGTACCCCCTGCAAATCTGAAACGATATCTCATGCATCAGAGGTCACGGCGAGGATTAGACGTTGGCTCTGGTTGGAGTTTCTGTGCATGACTGCCCCTTCATGAACGGAGCGGATTCTCAAGGCCATGGAGATATTCCCACGTTGGGAGTTGTGGGATGCCCCCTTCAAGCATTCCTTCTGCGGGACAATTGAGTCCTGTTGGGCAGCTCCAGCCCATCCCATATGGAATGACTCCAGAGCACCGTTCGAGGATGAATGCCAGGGAAGCACGCCTCGCATTCCAATTGTCTCCTAGCAACAAGACAGTTGAGATCGGATGGATCTGCGGGAGCAACCGGGTGGCTGTATTAAAATGGACTTTCCTGAGGATGGGGCCTAATGTGTGTTTTTGTCCATGAGGGCCTTGGAATGGGGCGGTGGCACCGGGACCCTGAAGTATTCTCCTAAACTTTTGACATAGCTCCCATGTACAGTTTCCTTGTGGAGACGAGATTTGTTCTGATGGGTGCCTCAGGAAACCCCTTATGCTGGTCTTGGAATCCAGGTATTTGAGGAGACATGCCTGTAAACCAAAGCAATGGATCCGATTTTGGCCTAGGGTCCTGTCTGTTTCCATCTCCTTCTCTTGGGACATCCATCTATGGTATGAGTGGAGGTAGATGCTCAGCTGGTGTCAGACCGCCCTTGTTTGTCTGGGAGACCTACAATATTGGGATGGCCTCGGGGACTTTGGAGGGTTCTCCTAATTTGTACGATTTTGGACAATGGAATGGGCAGAATTCCTATTCATTGGGTAGGCACAGTCATAATGGGTGGCTTCAGGGGCCCTAGCCTGGATGGTGTAAGGCCCAGGACTTTGAGGACAGAAGTCTGAAAACAAAAACTCAGCTTAGGTTTTAGGGACGTAGGTATGACGGGCCCAATATACAAACCATGAGAAGAACTCTTCAGGATATGAAGAGAGAGCGAGTCTGAGGCGCTTGCTCAGGCTTTTGTGTCTGGATTTTGTATCAACGATGGCCGTGGAATGTGGGGAGGCCTCATGGGCCATGGACGAATCTTCCTCTCTGTGGATTTGGCCCAGTCCCAATTGTTTTTCGTCAATCTGTGGGATGGGAGGTCCCCTTTCAGGTTTGTTACCTCAGGTGTCCCAACCAAAGAGGAATTCCAAAGAAGAGCCCTGGGGAAGAGTGAAGGGACAACCCTAAATATGGTTAAAAATTGGGGCCTAGGGGCATGACAGGCTAAATATGCTGTCTCTTCATCGAGCCATTGAGAGGCCTGGGTTCAGGCTGAGGGTCACAATGTGTGTTTGTGACCAATGTGGCCCGCGAGCATGGGCGGGGCCTCATGGGCCACACTGGTTTCAACTACACTGAACTTTGGACAACATGCCAATCATAAGGATTTTTCCCATGGGGAAGGAGTTCTGATTTCTGCATCATTTTCAACCCTGGGCAGTGTTTGGAGATAAGGTCTAGGTTCTGAAGCCTGAAAAGCAATTGGGAAGAGATGACGACCTAAGGCCATGGCAGGTCTGTTGTGCTCAGTGTGCGGTCAGCTGCCTGGGTGTTGGTCAGGAAGTTCGGGCTCACGTTGTGTCAGACAGTGCATTAGTGCCCAGTTTAGACTGTATAATTTGGGTACAGTTGAGTGCCTGTAGATTGTTCCGCATTTGAGGATCCTGGGCAGCTCATTAGGCAAGATATTTTTCTAGAGGTCAGGCAGAGTGCTGCATTGTGGGTCCGGAATTGCCAAACTTGAGGGCTTCTGGGCCAGGAGTGTGAGGACAGAAGTCTGAGAACACAAGCTAGACTTGGGCTTCAGGCCGAGGGCACGGCAGGTACCCCCTGCAAATCTGAAACGATATCTCATGCATCAGAAGTCACGGCGAGGATCAGGCGTTGGCTCTGGTTGGAGTTTCTGTGCATGACTGCCCCTTCATGAACGGAGTGGAATCTCAAGGCCATGGAGGATTTCCCACGTTGGGAGTTATGGGATGCACCCTTCAAGCATTCCTTCTGCGGGACAATTGAGACCTGTTGGGCAGCTCCAGGGCATCCCATATGGAATGACTCCAGAGCACCGTTCGAGAATGGATGCCAGGGAAGCCCGCCTCGCATTCCAATTGTGTCCAAGCAACAAGACAGTTGAGATCGGATGGTCCTGCGGGAGCAACCGGGGTGGCTGAGTTAAAATGGACTTTCCTGAGGATGGGGCCTAATGTGTGTTTTTGTCCATGAAGGCCTTGGATGGGGCGGTGGCACCGATACCCTGAAGTATTCTCTTAAACTTTTGACATAGCTCCCATGCACAGTTTCCTTGTGGAGACGAGATTTGTTCTGATGGGTGCCTCAGGAAACCCCCTGTGCTGGTCTTGGAATCCAAGCTTTTGAGGAGACAAGCCTGTAAACGAAAGCAATGGATCCTATTATAGCCTAGGGTCCTGTCTGGTTCCATCATCTTCTCTGGGACATCCATCTATGGTATGAGTAGAGGTAGATGCTCATCTGGTATCAGACCGCCTTTGTTTGACCACAGAGACCTACACTATTGGGATGGTTTCGGGGACTTTGGAGGGTTCTCCTAATTTGTACGATTTTGGACAATGGAATGGGCAGAATTCCCATGCATGGGGTAGACACAGATCTAATGTGTGGCTTCAGGGGCCCCAGCCTGGATGTGTGAGGCCCAGTACTTTGAGGACAGAATTCTGTAGACACAAACTCAGCTTAGGTTTGGAGACGTAGGTATGGCAGGCCCAATCTGCAAACCATGAGAAGAACTCTTCAGGATATGAATAAAGAGCGAGTCTGAGGCGCTTGCTCAGGCTTTTGTGTCTGAATTTTGTATCAACGATGGCCGTGGAATGTGTGGAGGCCTCATGGGCCATGGACGAATCTTCCTCTCTGTGGATTTGGCCCAGTCCCAATTGATTTTCGTCCAAATGTTGGATGGGAGGTCTCCTTTCCGGTTTGTTACCTCAGGTGTCCCAACCAAAGAGGAATTCCAAAGCAGCGCCCTGGGGAAGAGTGAAGGGACAACCCAAACTATGGTTAAAATTTGGGGCCTAGGGGCATGGCAAGCCCCATATGCTGTCTCTTCATCCAGCCACTGAAAGGCCTTACTTGAGGACTGTGCTCAGGCTGAGGGTCACAATGTGTGTTTTTGACCAATGTGGCTTGCGAGCATGGGCGGGGCCTCATGGGCCACACTGGTTTCAACTACACTGAAGATTGGACAATATGCCAATCACAAGGTCTCTTGCCATGGGGAAGGAGTTCTGATTTCTGCATCATTTTCAACCCTGGGCAGTGTTTGGAGATAAGGTCTAGGTTCGGAAGCCTGAAAACAGAGGTTGGGAAGAGATGACGACCTAAGGCCACTGCGGCTCGATGTGCTCAGTGTGCGGCCAGCTGTCTGGGAGGGGCCAGGGGGTCCAGGCTCAGGCTGTGTCAGAAAGGGCATTAGTGCCCTGGTCAGCCTATGTATTGGGGGTACAGCCAAGGTCGGTGCAGGTTGATCCTCATTTGGGGTTACTGGTTAGCACCAGAGGGCAATGTTTTTGTGTCCATGAGGGCCTTGGAATGGGGCGGTGGCACCGGGATCCTGAAATACTCTCCTAAGCTTTGGACATGGCTCCCATGCACAGGTTTCCTTGTGGAGACGAGATGAGTTCTGATGGGTGCCTCAGGAAAACCCCTATGCTCGTATTGGAATCAGGCTTTTGAGGACACATGCCTGTAAGCCAAATTAATGGATCCTATTATGGCCTAAGGTCCTGTCTGGTTCAATCTTCTTCTCTGGGGACATCCATCTATGGTATGAGTGGAGGTCGATTATCAGCTGGTTCAGACAACCCTTGTTTGTTCCGGGCGACCTACACTATTGGGATGGCCTCAGGGACTTTGGAGGTTTCTCCTAATTTATACGATTTTGGACCATGGAATGGGCAGAATTCCCATGGATTGGTAGGCACAGTCCTAATGTGTGGCTCCAGGGGCCCAGCCTGGAGGGTGCGTGGCCCAAGACTTTGAGGACAGAAGTCTGAAAACACAAACTCAGCTTAGGTTTGGGGACGTAGGTATGGCAGGCCCGATCTACAAACCATGAGAAGAACTCTTCAGAATATGAAGAAAGTGCGAGTCTGAGGCGCTTGCTCAGGCTTTTGTCTCTCGATTTTGTATCAGCGATGGCACTGGAATGTCGGGGAGACCTCATGGGCCATGGACGAATCTTCTTCTGTGAGGATTTGGCCAGATTCCCAATTGCTTTTCGTCAATCTGTGGGATGGGAGGACTCATTTCAGTTTTGTTACCTCAGGTGTCCCACCAAAAGAGGAATTCCAAAGCCAAGCCGTGGGGAAGACTAAAGGGACAACCTGAACTATGGTTAAAAATTGGTGCCTAGGGGCATGGCAAGCCCAATATGCTATCTCTTCATCCAGCCACTGAGTGGCCTTACTTGAGGACTGGGCTCAGCCTGAGGGTCACAATGTGTGTTTGTGACCAATGTGGCCTGCGAGCATGGGCGGGGCCTCATGGGCCACACTGGTTTCAACTACACTGAACTTTGGACAACATGCCAACCACAAGGTTTCTTGCCATGGGGAAGGAGTTCTGATTTCTGCATCACCTTCAACCCTGGGCAGTGATGGAGATAAGGTCTAGGTTCTGAAACCTGAAAACAGAGGTTGGGAAGAGATGACGACCTAAGGCCACAGCGGCTCGATGTGCTCAGTGTGCGGCCAGCTGTCTGGGAGGGGCCAGGGGGTCCAGGCTCAGGCTGTGTCAGAAAGGGCATTAGTGCCCTGGTCAGCCTATGTATTGGGGGTACAGCCAAGGTCGGTGCAGGTTGATCCTCATTTGGGGTTACTGGGTAGCCCCAGAGGGCAATGTTTTTCTTCTGGAGGGCCGGCAGAGTGCTGCATTGTAGTTCTGGATTGCCAAACTGGAGGGCTTGTGGGCCATTAGTCTGACGACAAAAGTCTGAGAACACAAGCTAGGCTTAGGTTTCTGGGTGAGGCCATGGCAGGCACAATCTACAGACCTGAATCGAGATCTCGTGCATCTGAAGTCAGGGCGAGGATCAGACGATCGCTCAGGTTGGACTTTCTCTCCCTGATGGCCCCTTCATGAATGGGGGGGCATCACGAGGCCATGGGGGTTTTCGCACGATGGGAGTTGTGAGAAGCTCCAAACTGCAGAGAGTCTTCTGCAGGACAATTGAGACCTGTTTTTTGGCTCCAGGCCAATGATTCTGAGCAGGGTTCAAAGGATGGATGGCTGGGTAGCCCACCTCGCATTCCAATTGATTCCTAGCAACAAGACAGGTTAGATCTCCTGGATCTGTGGGGAGCAACCGAGGACGCTGAGTTGAAATGGACACCCCTGGGTATGGGTCCTAATGTGCTTTTGTGTCTATGGAGACCTTGGAATGAAGCAGTGGCACTGGGGCCCTAAAGGGTTCTTCTAAACAGAGGCTTTGACACAGCTCCAACGTGCAAGTTTCCAATGTGTAGATGAGATGTTTTCTGATGGGTGAGTCAAGAAACAGCTATATGCTGCTTTTGAAATCCAGTCCTCTGAGGAGAGATGCCTGGGAACCAAAGGAATGGATCTGATTAGTGCCTAGGGGCCTGTTCTTTCCTTTTTACCTCTGGGGACATCTGTCTATGGGTCTGAGTGCAGGTAGGTGCTCAGTTGGGCTCAGATTGCCCCTGATTTTCCTGGGAAGCCACCACTATTGAGATGGATCAGGGACTTTGGAGGTTTATCCTATTAGAAGGGTTGTGGCCACTGGAATGGGCACACACAATTCCCTTGGAGAGGGCAAGTACAGTCCTCAAGTTTGGCTCCAGGGGCCTGAGCCTGTAGGTTGTGTAGGCCAGGGCTGTTTGGACAGTTGTCTGAAAACACAAACTCGGCTTATGTTTCGGGTCATAGGTATGGCAGGACTGATATACAGACCATGAGGAGAACTCTTCGGGATTTGAAAGAAGGGCGAGTGTGAGGCTCCTGCTCAAGTTTTTGTCTCTGGATATCGTGTCACTCATGGTCGTGGAATTTCTGGGTGACTTCATGGGAAATGGACGAGTCTTACTCTCTGGTGGTTTGGCCCCGTCCAAAGAGTTTGGGGTCATTCTGTGGGCTGGAAGAAGTCCGTTTTTGTTGTTGTTGTTGTTGTTGTTGTTGTTTTCTTTTTTAACCTCATGTGTCCCACCAAATGAGGGATTCCAGAGTAGAGCCCTGGGGAGTGGCAATTGGACAATCAGAAATCTGGTTAAATATTGGGGCCTAGGGACATGTCAAGCCCATTATGACATCTAATGGTCCAGCCACTGGGAGGACTTACTAGAGGACAGGACTCATGCTGAGGGTCACAATGTGTGTGTATGCCCTCGTCGCACTCAAGAATGGGGGGGCCTCAGGGTGAATGCTGGTTTCTCCTACACTGAACGTTGGACAACGTGCCAACCACAAGGGTTCTTGCCATGGGTAAGGAGGAGTTCTGATTTCTGCATCACACTCACCCCTGGGCAGTGATTGGAGATAAGTTCTCGGTTCTGAAGCCTGAAAACTGAGGTAGGGAAGAGATTATGACCTAAGGCCATGGCGGGTTTTATGTGCTCTGAGTGCAGTCAGCTTTCTGGGTGTTGGTCAGGAGGTCCGGGCTCACGTTGTGTTCGACATTGTATTAGTGCCCAGGTTAGACTATATAATTTGGGTAAAGTCGAGTGCTGTGTAGGTTTATCTTCATTTAAGGTGCCTGGGCAGCTCATGAGGCAATAATTTTTTTTTTATAGGGCAGGCAGAGTGCTGCATTGTGGGTCCGGAATTGCCTAACTTGAGGGCTTCGGGGCCAGGAGTGTGAGGACGGAAGTCTGAGAAGACAAGCTAGACTTGGGTTTCAGGGCGAGGCACGGCAGGTACCCCCTGCAGATCTGAACCAATATCTCATGCATCTGAAGTCAGGGCGAGGATCAGACGTTGGCTCAGGTTGGAGTTTCTGGCATGACGGCCGCTTCATGAAGGGAGCGGAATCTCGAGGCCATTGAGGTTTTCCCACGTTGGGAGTTGTGGGATGCCCCCTTCAAGGATTCCTTCTGCGGGACAATTGAGACCTGTTGGACAGCTCCAGGACATCCCATATGGAATGACTCCAGAGCACCGTTCGCGGATGGATGCCTGGGAAGCCCGCCTCGTATTCCAATTGTCTCCTAGCAACAAGACAGTTTAGATCTGATGGCTCTGCCGGAGCAACCGGGGTGGCTGAGTTGAAATGGACGTTCCTGAGGATGGGTCCTAATGTGTTTTTGTGTCCATGAGGGCCTTGGAATGGGGCGGTGGCACCGGGACCCTGAAGTACTCTCCTAAGCTTTGGACATGGCTCCCATGCACAGGTTTCCTTGTGGAGATGAGATGAGTTCTGATGGGTGCCTCAGGAAAACCCCTATGCTCGTATTGTAATCAGGTTTTTGAGGACACATGCCTGTAACCCAAAGCAATGGATCCTATTATGGCCTAGGGTCCTGTCTGGTTCAATCTTCTTCTCTGGGGACATCCATCTATGGTATGAGTGGAGGTCGATTATCAGCTGGTGTCAGACAGCCCTTGTTTGTTCTGGGCGACCTACACTATTGGGATGGCCTCAGGGACTTTGGAGGTTTCTCCTAATTTGTACGATTTTGGACCATGGAATGGGCAGAATTCCCATGGATTGGTAGGCACAGTCCTAATGTGTGGCTCCAGGGGCCCAGCTTGGAGGGTGTGTGGCTCAAGACTTTGAGGACAGAAGTCTGAAAACACAAACTCAGCTTAGGTTTGGGGACGTAGGTATGGCAGGCCCAATCTACAAACCATGAGAAGAACTCTTCAGGATATGAAGAAAGAGCGTGTCTGAGGCGCTGGCTCGGGCTTTGGTCTCTGGATTTTGTGTCAACGATGGCCGTGGAATGTGGGGAGACCTCATGGGACATGGACGAATCTTCCTCTCTGTGGATTTGGCCCGGTCCCAATTGTTTTTCGTCAATCTGTGGGATGGGAGGTCTCCTTTCAGGTACTATTGTTTTTTTTTTTTTTTAAGATTATTTATTTATTTATTTGACAGAGAGAGAGATCACAAGCAGGCAGAGAGGCAGGCAGGCAGAGAGAGAGGAGGAAGCAGGCTCCCTGCTGAGCAGAGAGCCCGATTAGGGCCTCGATCCCAGGACCCTGAGATTATGACCCGAGCAGAAGGCAGCGGCTTAACCCACTGAGCCACCCAGGCGCCCTCTTGGTACTATTGTTAAAGATGCTTTTGTCTCAATTTCTTCCCTTCAGAAGTACTTAGAATGATAAAGAGAATTTTTATCTTTGACCATCCATGGGGCCGATCCTGGGATCCCAGGGAAGCTATCCCTTATCATTTTACCAAGCTCAAAATGATGGGGCAAAGCCTCAGTGCATAGTCCCTATTTTTGTCCTAAGCACATGTTTCACATCTGCTGCTTTGAGAAGAAAAAGATCACCAAAGACTGCCATTGCACACATAAAGATAAGAAAAACAGAAGAACCTCTCCTGCTCCCATAAGATTAAAGTCATACTGATTTGCACAAACTGAAAACATATGAAAAAGTTCTGGAATGTTCTTCCTCATGATGATGTGTACAAACAAAACAGAATATAGAAATTTTCCCCAAATGCCCTTTCCCTGGAGTCCTCCTTTTCTTTAAGATTTTATTTATTTATTTAAGAGAGAGAGAGAGAGTGCACACAAGCCAAGGGAGAGCGAGAATCAGGTTACCACTGAGCAGGGAGCCTGATGTGGAGCTCAATGCAGGGCTTGATTCCAGGACCCTGGGATCATGACCTGAGCTGAAGGAAGACACCTAAAGGATGAGCCACCCAGGTGCATGGGCTCTCCTTTTTTTGTGAAGATTGTGTCTCCCAGGCAGCTCTCTTGACTTGGGTTTGAATAAAACTCTCTTCCTTTCTCTCTAAAATGTTTAAAGGGGTTTGTCATTTAGTGTCAATAATAGCAATATGTTTTCTTTTTAAGTGAAGAGTATTCCTGGTTTACTACTCCAACAGCACAGAAGGGCGGTTGTTCTCATTCGTCCTGGAGCTTCCCTGCAGAAGCAAGCACATGTATATATATTGCAGCACAAAAGGCTCATCCTAGAGGGTGTGTTGAAGGTCTAAGAAGTACTGCCCACTCTAGGGGTGAGAGTTCTTCCCACTTGGAGCATTACTATTTGGGTCTTAAAATTGTCTTGGAAATGTGGGAAACCATTGCATTTCCTGAAGCCCAAGCCTCAGAAGGTCTGAGAACAGCTGACCTGTTCAGGAGCCAGGCACAGCTCCTCAGGTAGGGTTGATGCAGGAATGGAAAGGGCAAGGCTCTGAGGGTGGTCTGCAGCTAGAGGGATGTGGGGAATGGGCCCTGTGTTAGGAGGCCCTGCTCCAAACTCCTCCCATGCCTGTGTGTCCCAGTCAGCTGTAAAGGTGGGAAGGGACTCTAGGACCACCTGCATATACAGGAAGGCACCAGTATAAGTTCCAGTGGCTGGATGCAGGCAGTCACAGCAACCAATGGGCGTGGGCACCATCCTCCCTTACCAATCATCCTGTGGGGGTGGAGCTACCTTTCTGTGGGTAGGCCCCCAGTGCCCAGGATGCAGCAGTGAGGTAGGAGAAGGTGAGATTGACCTGTGGGGGTTCCCTCGTGCATGAATAGACACTGTGGACCAGGGTAGGGACCTGGGGGGTAGGATAAGCCCCACGTGGGAGGTTGGGATATGGGAAGGGGGCATGGAATGAACTAATCCTGGGAACTCAAATGAGTTCTCCTTTTTCCCTTGAAAGTCTCTTCTGCCCTATATCCGTTAATTGGCCGTATCCCCAAGATCCCTGAACTCTAGGGTGCCCACTCACTCCAGGTTTTGTGGGGTGAGTTGTGGACATTTCAGGTTTCCCAGTGTTCTCCAGGAAAAGTGGATATAAGGATGGCACACAGTCCCCACGCCATTGAGTTCCACCCCAGTCTCTGACACAGTGCAGGTAATGGACCTTGAGCAGCACCTCCAGTTCAGCAGGGTCCCCCTGTTCAGGCACAAGTGTGGCAGCACCGACCTCAGAGCCACCCCCCAACTTCAGCATTGTTCCCTGTGTCCCTAGGAGATGATGGTAATGGCCTATCAGGATCATGAAGGTGGGTCCTCCAAGTTCCTTTCTCAGGCCCCAGGCACAGGTGTGGTGGTACAGCCCCAGAGGCATCCACCCATTTTATCATTGTGCCCTGTGTCCCTCAAGGATGGTGGTGATAGGCTGTCAGGATTGTGCAGGAGAGTCCTCCAAGTCCCTGTTCTCCCAGGCACAGGTGTGGTGGCAACAAACCTTAGAGTAGTACCCCATCTTAAACACTGTGCCTTGTGCCCTGGGGTTGGTGGTCATAGGCTGCAGGATCCTGCAGGAGAGTCCTCCAGTTGGGGGCCTGGAAGCTGAAGTAAACCAGACCCCACTTAAGTTGCACAAGGAACAGGTGAGTTGAGGTATTCATTTAGAAGAGTAATCTCACTTTTCCAACAAAGACAGAGTCATCAGTCTACTTTTGATGAAGATAATTACTACTTAAGAAAAAAGTGTGTGGGGGGCACCTGGGTGGCTCAGTGGGTTAAGCCTCTGCCTTCCGCTGAGGTTGTGATCCCACGGTCCTGGGATCGAGCCTCAAATTGGGCTCTCTGATTAGCAGGGAGCCTCCTTCCTCTTTTCTCTTTGTCTGCTTCCCAGACTGCTTGCAATCTCTCTGTCAAATAAATAAATAAAATCTTAAAAAAAAAGAAACAAGTGTGTGTTTCCCCTTCTCCCAGGAACTGAAACAGATGTGCAGGCCATAGATTGTAGATGCCTATTTGTGCCCACCTGACAGCATTTTTCTGCTCTGGCTCCAGAAAACCTGGAGTTTTGAACAACAGCATCTGGGTCAGTGATACAGCTTGTCACAGGACATTTATGTTCAGAGAAAGCAGCAGATACAGTGGGCGCAATGTCACATCCATGTCAGGAGTAGAGGTAAAACTTCTCATTAACTCAAAATCTCCTGGACTTTTCTCTTTCCTATAGTTGAGCCACGAAGTAAAACTTAAGTCATTGTCAGCATTCTGGATTTGGTTCAAGAGTTACTCAGTTTCCCTGCAGGTAGATCATTTCAGGAAATACCCTTTTATCTGTTGATTTATTGCTTACAAAATGTCATCTGAACATCTGTTTCTGAGGAAATCACTTATTGGAAAGGAGTGATAAGATTTACCCCTTGTGCGTGCGTGTGTGTGTGTGTGTTTAAAGATTTTATTTACTTATTTGACAGACAGAGATCACAAGTAGGCAGAGAGGCAGGCAGAGAGAGAGAGAGGAGTTAGAAGGCTCCCCGCAGAGCAGAGAGCCCCAAGTGGGGCTCGATCTCAGGACCCTGGGATCATGACCTGAGCCAAAGGCAGAGGCTTTAACACACTGAGCCACCCAGGCGCCCCAGCTCTTTGTGTGTTTTTAACATACAATTTCATCCCTTATCTAACAAGGTTTATTCCGTTGGGCCTAGGGTATAGTTAGGTGGCCAACATCTAGAGTTGGGTGGCTTTTTGTCATCAGATACAGACTTGGATGATGTCTTGTCATTTGTCAAAGGTGATGTTTCCTAATTTATCAGTCTTTTCATCATTAGAGTTATAATTAACATATGGGGAAAATTCAAAGTTATTGAAAGTAGCCATTTACTGTTTAAAAGTTGACCTTGGTTTTCTAATTTAACTAAATGCATTATCTAGATACTTTGACGTGCTGTATTTTTTCTGCAGTTTCTTTGGTGGTAGAGTCAGAAGAAGAGATTTCAGAAATTCTTATGGATAGATGCATGCTGGTGGCTCCAAGGAGCTTGGTGTCAGGAGCCCTGGGGTGAGTTCTGCAACTGCTTGCCTGACCTCAGGTGAGTCAGGTTATACCACAGAGTTTCTGTTTCCTCATTATGAATCTGCTGGCAGGTAATATCTATGGAAAGGCTTTTTACACAGAAACTGTAATGTATATTGAAGAGCATTAAAATCAGATGATTTGGCTGTATTGTTCTGTAAATAATAGTTTTAATCCTTGCCTCAGACAGGATGCCTGGGTGGCTCAGTGGGTTAAAGCCTCTGCCTTCAGTAGAGATCAGGTCATGATCTCAGGGTCCTGGAATTGAGCCCCACATCAGGCTCTCTTCTCAGCAGAGAGCCTGCTTCCCTTTCTCTCTCTCTGCCTGCTTGTGATCTCTGTTTAAATAAATAAATAAAATCTCTACAGAAATAGTTTTAAACCCTCCTGTCATGAGATATGGTATTTTATTGCACAAGGAGTCCTCAGAAGGCTATAATGAAAGTGTCAGGTCACAGAGAACATTCAGGTTCCATTGGTAGGTTAGTGACCATTTACGAGGTAGGAGGTAAGTGGAGAGAAATATGACAGAAGGCAAAAGTAGGTGTTAACCATTCATTAGGTAGCATTCTGCATTTCTCATGAAAGCCTTGGGCCAGTTTAATTTTGGAAGAAGGAGAAGGAATCCTGGAGCTTTCTGGCAGACAGGGGAATTCCAGGTCTGAGTAGAGCTGACAGGGGTCCCAGAGTAGAGCTGAGTGCATTCTGCAAGAGGTTGTGGGCAGGACTGGCTCCAGGGGGTGGCTGCGTCTCCCGTGTGATGGTTGTGACAGGTCAGAGCTGTGAGCAGTTTCCTGGATGAGGACAAGTGAGCCACAGGTGGAGAACTGGCAGAACACTTTCTTCTGTGCCACCAGCCTCACCCAACACACACAATCTCATTGTCTGTCCCTGTCACTCCAATTTTGACTGCTCTGTGCTGCCAGGACGAGATATTGGTTTGTGCTCCTTTCTTTGCATGTCAGTGAAGTTTCAAAACTTTGATTATGGAAGGGACACCTGGGTGGCTCAGTTGGTTAAGCAGCTGCCTTCGGCTCAGGTCATGATTCCAGCATCCTGGGATCGAGTTCCACATCGGGCTCCTTGCTCGGCAGGGAGCCTGCTTCTCCCTCTGCCTCTGCCTGCCTCTCTGTCTACTTGTGCTCACTCTCGCTCCTCTTTCTCTCTGAAAAATAAATAAAATCTTTAAAAAAAACTTTGATTATGGAAATGGTGTGTCATCAGAATGGCTATTATTCTTATTTCCTGCTCTTTAATTCACCACAGTGAATCATACCTGCTAGTGGAAGGGGCGATCTGTGTGTTTTTATTTCCTGTTTAAATTAAACAATGGGAAAACAATCTTTTGAGGAATTAAAAAAACCCTTCATGGGGACTCATGTTTTTCTCTTCTGTGAACCACTTTCTGATAGTAGAAACTTTTTTTTTTAATTAAAGCTCAGACTCAGAGCTGTAACAGGATGCTGTGCCCTTTGTCAGGGGGAGAAACAGAGGAGGAGTGTAGGTTGTTTAGGAGCTTGGGGTGTGGCTCATTACGCTCCCAGTGGAACGCAAGCCCCTGTTAGCCTTCCTTGACAGTGGGTGGGGGAGATAGGAGTTGCTGCTCACCTGGTGGACCATCCTGGTCTCTGAAACCTGACCCAGTGAATCACTATTGACTTGAACTGGGGAATTTATGAAGAAAACAGAATGAACCCTGAAGGGTGCCTATATCCTTTGCACTCAGACAATTCCATGGAGCAAAGGAACTCATCACCCATGAGACATGTCAGGATCCCTGAGGGTGTGGGCTTTGCTCCCTGGGAAGAGGTTGTGTCTTCATCCTTATCTGAACCAGAACCATGTTGTCTGGTTACCAAGATCCAGACTTTTATGTGACCATGGAATTATTATTATTGTTATTTTAAGAAAGCAATGTAGGCACTGTCTTCAAGATACAAATGTCAAAAGGAAAAACAAAAGGTTATATATATATATATATATATATATATATATAATGACTAAAGTTGTGTTATCTCTCATTAGTAAGGGTAACTTAGGGCTGCCCATATGAGAAAACCAAGGAATTATATTTTGATCGAAGTGTGTTGTGCAAGTGTAGTGTATGTGTGGAATTTTTATTTATTTTGTTTTATTTTTTAATTATTTTTTAATTTCTAAAAATTTTTATATAAACATATAATGGAAGTATAGCCCAAGGGGTACAGATCTGTGAATCACCAGGTTTACACACTTCACAGCACTCACCATAGCACATACCCTCCCTGATGTCCATAACCCCACCACCGTCTCCTGACACCCCCTAGAAACCCTGTTTATTTTGTGAGATTAAGAGTCACTTATGGTTTGTCTCCCTCCCGATCCCATCATGTTACTTTTATTATTTTCCTAACACCGAACCACCCCCACGTTGCATCTCCACTTCCTCATGTCAGGGAGATCTTATGATCGCTGTCTTTCTCTGATTGACTTATTTCACTAAGCATAATACTCTCTAGTTCCATCCATGTTGTCACAAATGGCAAGATTTCATTTATTTTGATGGCTGCATATTATTCCATTGTTTGTGTGTGTGTGTGTGCGCGCCACATATTCTTTATCCATTCATCTGTTGATGGGCATCTAGGTTATTTCCATAGTTTGTCTATTGTGGACATTGCTGCTAAAACATTCGGGTGCACATGCCCATTTGGATCACTAGACTTCTATCTTTAGAGTGAATGCCCTGTAGTGCAAAAGTTGGGTCATAGGGCAGTTCTATTTTCAACTTTTTGAGGAAATTCCATGATGTTTTCCAGAGTCGTTGCACCAGCTTGTATCCCACCAACAGTGTAGGAGGGTTCCCCTTTCTTTGCATCCTTGCTAGCATATGTCACTTCCTGGCTTGTTGATTTTAGCCATTCTGACTGCTGTGAGGTGGTATCTCATTGTGGTTTTGATTTGTAATTCCCTGATGCCGAGTGACTTGGAGCACTTCTTCATGTGTCCGTTGGCCATCTGGATGGCTTCTTTGCAGAAATGTCTGTTCATGTCCTCTGCCCATTTCTTGATTGGATTATTTGTTCTTTGGGTGTTGAGTTTGCTAAGTTCTTTATAGATTTTGGATACTAGCCCTTTATCTTATATGCGGTTTGCAAATATCTTCTCCCATTCTTTCCGTTGTCTTTTGGTTTTGTTAACTGTTTCTTTTGCTGTGAAAAAGCTTTTGCACTTGATGAAATCCCTATAGTTCATCTTTGCCCTTGCTTCCCTTGCCTTTGGCGATGTTCCTAGGAAGAAGTTTCTGCAGCTGAGGTTGAAGAAGTTCTTGCCTGTGTTCTCCTCAAGGACTTTGAAGGATTCCTTTCTTACCTTGCAGTCCTTCATCCATTTTGAGTCTATTTTCATTTGTGGTGCAAGAAAATGGTCCAATTTCATTTTTCTACATGTGACTGTCCAATTTTCCCAACACCATTTGTTGAAGAGGCTGTCTTTTTTCCATTGGACCTTCTTTCCTGCTTTGTTGAAGATTAGTTGACTATAGAGTGGAAGTCTACTTCTGGGCTCTCTATTCTATTCCTTTGATCTGTATGTCTGTTTTTGTGTCAGTACCATACTGTCTTGATGATGACAGCTTTGTAATAGAGCTTGAAGACCGGAATGGTGATGCCACCAACTTTGGCTTTCTTTTTCAATATTCCTTTGGCTATTCGAGGTCTTTTCTGGTTCCATATAAATTTTAGGATTATTTCTTCCATTTCTTTGAAGAAATGGATGGGATTTTGGTAAGGATGGCATTAAATGTGCAGATTGCTTTAGGTATAATAGACATTTTCACAATATTTGTTCTTCCAATCCAGGAGCATAGAACATTTTTCCATTCCTTTGTGTCTTCCTTAATTTCTTTCATGAGTACTTTATAGTTTTCTGAGTATAGATTCTTTGCCTCTTTGGTTAGGTTTATTCCTAAGTATTTTACGGATTTGGGTGCAATTGGAAATGGGATTGACTTCTTAATTTCTCTTTCTTCTGTCTTGCTGTTGTTGTAAAGAAATACAACTGATTTCTGTGCATTGATTTTATATCCTGACACTTTACAGAACTCCTGTACAAGTTCTAGCATTTTTGGAGTGGAGCCTTTTGCGTTTTCCACAGAGAGTGTCATATATCTGCAAAGAGTAATAGTTTGTCTTCTTTGTCGATTTGGATGCCTTTAATTTCTTTTTGTTGTCTGATTGATGAGGCTAGGACTTCTAGTACTATGGTGAATAGCAGTGGTGATAATGGACATCCCTGATGTGTTCCTGACCTTAGCAGAAAAGCTGGGTTTAGGCTTCCTTTGTTGTTCTTTCTCCAGCTCCTTTAGGTGTAGGCTTATTTTCTGTATTTCAGAACTTTCTTGTTTCTTGAGAAACACTATATATTTTCCTCTCAGGACTTCCTTGCTGTGTTCCACAGATTTTGAACTGTTGTGTTTTCATTATCATTTGTTTCCATGAATTTTTTCAATTCTTCTTTAATTTCCTGGTTGGCCCATTTATTCCTTAGAAGGATGCTGTTTAGTCTCCATGTATTTGTGTTCTTTCCAAATTTCCTCTTGTGATTGAGTTCTAGCTTCAGAGCATTGTGGTCTGAGAATATGCAGGGAATAATCCCAATTTTTTTAAGTTTATTTATTTATTTATTTGACAGACAGAGATCACAAGTAGGCAGAGAGGCAGGCAGAGAGAGAAGAGGAAGCAGGCTCCCCACTGAGCAGAGAGCCTGATGAGTGTTTCGATCTCAGGACTCTGGGATCATGACTTGAGCCGAAGGCAGAAGCCTTATCCCACTGAGCCACCCAGCCGCCCCGATCCCAATCTTTTGATACCAGTTGAGACATGATTTATGACCTAGGATGTGATCCATTCTGGAGACTGTTCCATGTGTGCTAAAGAAGAATGTGTATTCTGTTGCTTTGGGATGAAATGTTCTGAAGAGATCTGTTATTTCAATTTGGTCCAGTGTGTCATTTAAGGCTTTTATTTCCTTGTTGATCTTTTGCTGGAAGATCTTTCCATTTCAGTGAGGTGAGTGTTAACGTCCCCTACTATTATTGTATTATTGTCAATGTGTTTCTTTGATTTTGTTACTATTAATTGGTTTATATATTTGGCTGCTCCCAAGTTAGGGGCATAGATATTTAGAATTGCTAGATCTTCTTGTTGGACAGACCCTTTGAGTATGACATAGTGTCCTTCCTCCTCTCTTATTATATTCCTTGGCTTAAAATCTAATTAATATCCTATAAGGATTGCCACCCCAGCTTTCTTCTGATGTTCATTAGCATGGTGAATTGTTTTCCACCTCCTCATTTTAAATCGGGAGATGTCTTTGGGTCTAAATTAAGTTTCTTATAGACAGCATATTGATGGGTTTTGTTTTTTTATCCATTCTGATACCCTGTGTCTTTTGATTGGGGCATTTAGCCCATTTAGATTCAGATTAACTATTGAGAGATACGAATTTTGTGTCATTGTATTGCCTGTAAGGTGACTGTTACTGTGTATTGTCTCTGATCCTTTCTGATCTAGTACTTTTAGGTTCTCTCTTTGATTAGAGGACCCCTTTCAATATACCCCGCACAGCTGATTAGGTGTCTGCAAATTCTTTGCATATTCAGTTTTTGTTTGTCCTGGAAGATTTTTATCTTTCCTTCTATTTTCAATGATAGCCTAGCTGGATATAGTATTCTTAGCTGCATGTTTTTCTCGTTTAGTGCTTTGAAGTTCTTTCTGGCCTGCCAGGTCTCTGTGGGTAAGTCCACTGCCAATCTAATATTTTTACCATTGTATGTTACAGACTTCTTTTCCTGGGCGGCTTTCAGGATTTTCTCTTTGTTGCTAAGACTTGTAAATTTTACTATTAGGTGACAGGTGTGGACCTATTCTTATTGATTTTGAGGGGGGAATCTCTTGATGCTTGTTCCCTTTGCCATATTAGGGAAATTCTCTATAATAATTCCCCCTAATATACTTTCTGCTCCCCTCTCTCTTTCTTCTTCTTATGGAATCCCAATTATTCTAATCATTTCATCTTATGGTGTCACTTAACTCTCAAATTCTCTGTTCATGGTCCAGTATTTGTTTGTCTCTCTTTTTAGCTCAGCTTCTTTATTCTCTGTCAGTTGGTCTACTATATCACTATTTTTTCTTCTGCCTCATTTATCCTAGCAGTAAGAGCCTCAATTTTTTATTGCACCTCATTAATAACTTTTTTGTTTTCAACTTGGTTAGATTTTAGTTATGTCATTTCTCCAGAAAGGACTTTTATCTCTCCAGAGAGGGTTTCTCTAATATCTTCCATGCCTTTTTCGAGCACAGCTAGAACCTTGAGAGTTGTCATTCTGAACTCTAGATCAGACATATTACCAATATCTGTATTGATTAGGTCCCCAGCCTTTGGTACTGCCCTTGTTCTTTTTTATTGTGATGAGTTTTTCGGCCTTGTCATTTTGTCAAGATAAGGAAAGTCTCAATCACTTCTTGAGATGGTTGATCTCAAGAAGGGTGGCAAAGGGTGGCAAAGACCCCAGGAAAATGTGCTTTAACTAAATAAGAAGAGACTCTAAATCGTTGAAGGTATATATATATATATATATTAGTCTGGTGACTAGAACTGGGTCACCCACTTAATTACTTAATTTTGGGAGTATTTTGGTCTCTTAGAAGAAACTACCTCCCAAAATTTTAAAGAATGAAGAACATATTTAAGGGTAAACACAATGAAGGGAGGGAATATGCCTATAAAGATGAAAAAAAATTTTCTAAAAAAAGGAGTTGATAAAGTAAGTTGGTTGGGAGAAAAAAGAAAAAGAAAGTGGGGAGAATTTGCTCGGGCTGGAGACTAGAACAAGCCCAAGAAAGATTTAGAGTTTATTTTGATCTATTAGAAGAAATTGTACCCCAAATTTTTTTAGAAGCAAAAACCCCGTGTGTATACAAAAATAAAGTTAGATACAATTAAGGATAAAATATGATTATAATAATGAAGGTTATAAAAGATTATTTTTAAATGAAAGGCATTGTTAAGATAAACTAGTTAACATTAAAAGAAGAAAGGGTAAAAGTTAAAAAAAATTAGCAGAAGAAATAAAAGAAAATTAAAAAAACATTAACTGCAAGACTAAAGAATCTTGGGGGAAAAGCCATGAATTCTATGCTTTGCTTTCTCCTCCTTTGGAATTTTGCTGTTATCCTTGGTAAATGAACTTGGTCTTGGCTGGATTTCTTATTGATCTTCTGAGGGAGGGGCCTCTTATAGTGATTCTCAAGTGCCTTTGCCTGAGGTGGAATTAACCGCCTTTACCAGGGGCCAGACTAAGTAATCTTCGGGAGCTTTTCTTCCCTGAACACTTTCTGTAGAGTTCTGGAGGACGGGAATGAAAATGCCGGCCTCCCCGTCTCTGCAGCCCAGAGTAGACGAGAGCTTGGGGCCCCACTCCTCAGTGCGCACTCAGAGAAAAGTGCTCAATTACTCCCGTCTCCCTGGTCTCCAGCCACACTCGGAACTCACCCAGCCTGTGCCCTGTTCAAGGTAACCCCGAGTTGAGAGCTCACTTCTCTGCTCTGTCTCTGTAGCCAGCTTCCCCACTCTAATACCTGCGAGCTCTTTCATAATCAGACACCCCGGATCCTTCTGTGACCAGGAGGATCTGTGACCCATCCTTCTGGGGCCAAGCTGACCCCTCATGGACTTCATCCCAGTTTAGCCTCTGGAGCAATGTTCCTCAGTGGAGCAGACTTTTAAAAGTCCTGATTTTGTGCTCTGTTGTTCTGCCACTTGCGAGGAACTGGCTCCTCCCACCACAAGTCTATCTTGCTGTCACTTTGGATTCACTTCTCTGCTGGTCGTACCTTTCATAA
This sequence comes from Mustela nivalis, assembly GCF_964662115.1. Lineage (NCBI taxonomy): Eukaryota > Metazoa > Chordata > Mammalia > Carnivora > Mustelidae > Mustela > Mustela nivalis. The sequence goes on along the minus strand of NW_028136552.1, from coordinate 2,018,490 downwards.
AGTGGTTGATTCTCTGTTTCTAGAATTGTTTCTCTTCTTCTATTTGATCTCCTGTTGGATTTGTAGGTGTTCACAATGCTTTGACAAGCTATGTAGCCCATCTCCTGCTACCTGATGTTGTCTTAACCAGCTGCTTCTCCACCATCTTGCGTGTGTGTGTGTGTGCGTGTGTGTGTGTTTAAAGATTTTATTTGACACAGAGGGAGAGACATCACAAGTAGGCAGAGAAGCAGGCAGAGAGAGAAGGAAGCAGGTTCCCTGCTGAGCAGAGAGCCTTATACGGGGCTCAACCCCAGGATGCTGAGATCATGACCTAATCTGAAGGCAGAGGCTTAACCCACTGAGACACCCAGGTGCCCAACACATGTAGTGTTTTATTCTACCATTTTCCTTACTTCTCTGAAGGGAAAAGGAAGTGGTGACTGGAGCCTGGTTTCTGATTTGAAGGAATGGGTTATAAGAGATTTAAAAAAAATAGTGTTCATGCTGACATGGTCCTCAGTGCACAGTGAGCAAAGGTTTGAATCTTGGACTTGGAGGTGTTGGTGTTCAGGGAAGATGATGTCCAAGTTTCCAGCATGTAGAGTCACTTGGCTGGTATTCCTACTCGGACCAGTTCCTGCCTTCCTAAGGGGAGCTTGAAAGTGGCTTGGAACCCTAGGCACTTGAGGAATGATTTGGATGAGACACCTGGGTGGGCCAGTGTAGACAAACTAAGGGAATTCCAGAGCTAATGATGAATACATTTCTGAGGCTGGAGTTTGCTTCTCTGTGAGTAGCATTGAGCTGGGGCGGAAAGCAGGCTCTGGATCTTAGGACTCATCGTGTGAGCAGGTCTGAACCGGAATGCATTGTCATATCAGACAGCTGGGAGATTGTGAGGCCATGGTGGTGGACCATTACTCTTGAGGGAAGGCCATCCTGCTCCAGGGATAGGGCTCTTCTACCTGGTCAGCCCTACTACTGCAGATGTACCACGAAAGTTATTTTCTCTTTGGTTCTCATGCTCTTGGCTCAGCAGGGTGGTTGGTGGGAAGCCACCCACAGGAAACCTTATTGATTCTTGCCCAGGTGCCCCTTGATTCCTCAGATGAGGCACAGCAGGTATTCTCTACCTGGTGTCTATTAATTCAACCATCAGAAGCAGTTCTTCCAGAGCCACACCCCTGAGAAATCCTCCACTTTCCTGTGCTGTGTGGAAGAGGCCAGTTTTCTTTTGGAACTGAAATCTCAGATCCTGCTATTAGATTCCAAGTCCACACAGTACTCCATTCTCCATGATGCTCTAGTTGTGCTTGAGTCCTGATGTGCAAGACTGAGGCCAAACCTGGGAAGCTGGTGCTCAATTTGTTTCCCAGAGTCAAGAGTCTCATATGTTTTTTCTCCTTCTCATATATCTTCCAATTCAGGTTTCCCACCCTGTCCCTATGATCCTCTCTGTTGTTCCTTATATTCCACATATGAGTGAAACCATATGATAACTGTCTTTCTCTGCTTGACGTATTTCACTTAGCATAATCTCCCCCAGTTCCAGCCATGTCAATGCAAATGGTAAGTATTCATTATTTCTGATGGCTGAGTAATATTCCATTGTATATATGAACCACATATTCTTCTTCTTTTTTTTAAAGGATTTTGTTTATTTATTTGACACAGAGAGAGAGAGACAACTATCACAAATAGGCAGAGCGGAAGGCAGGGATAGCAGGGGAAGCAGCTCCCCACTGTGTAGAAAGCCCTATGCATGCTCGATCCCAGCAACCTGAGATCTTGAACTGAGCCACAGGCAGAGGCTTAACACACTGAGTCACCCAGGGGCCCCTGAACCACATCTTCTTTATACATTAATCTGTTGAAGGACTCTCTTCTCCTTCCACAGTTTGGCTATTGTGGACATTGCTGCTAGGAACACTGGGGTGCATGTGCCTCTTCATTTTACCAAATCCATATGGTAGATACCCAGGGGTGCAATTGGTGGGTCATAGGGTAGCTTTATTTTTAATGTCTTGAGGAAACTCCATGCTGTTTTTCAGAGTGAGTGTACCAGCTTGCGTTCCAACCAACAGTGTAAGAGGGAATATGTTTCACATATGCTTCACATCCTCATCAACATTTGTTGTTCCCTGTCTTTTGATTTTTGCCATTCTAACAGGTGTAAGGTGGTGTCTCATTGTGGTTTTGATTTTTATTTCCCTGATGGCAAGGCATGTGTAGAATGTTTTCATGTGTCTGTTAGTCATCTGTATGTCTTTTTGGAGAAGTGTCTTTTTAGGTCTTCTGACCATTTCTTGAGTGGACTCTTTGTTTTTTGGGGTGTTGAGTTTGAGAAATTCTGTGTAAATCTTGGATACCAGACCTTTAACTGTAATAGCATTTGCAAATATCTATTGCCATTTAACAGGTCGCCATTTAGTTTTGCTGATTGTTTCCAAGCTTTTCATCCTGATGAAGTACTGAAAGTTTATTTTTGCTTCTGTTTCCCTTATATTTAGAGTCTTGTCCTGAAAGAAGTTGCTGTGTTGGAAATCGAAGAGGTTGCTGCCTGTGTTCTCTGGGATTTTGGTGTGAGACAGGAATTAATCATCTTTCTTTCCTGATTGTATTTGAGACCTCTCTCCTTCTTGGTGAGTCTAGCTAAGGGTTTCTTAGTTTTGTTTATCTCCAACAAAGGCAGTTCTTATTTTCATTGATGTTTTGTCTTTTTAGTCATCATTATTAATTTTCACATTCCGTTTTGTTATTTCCTTATTCCTACTGATTTGGGGATTTGCTTGTTTTTTTTTTAACACTTCTTTATCATGTAAAATTATAATGTTTATAGGAGAGCTTTCTTGTGGACTGACGGGGACCTGAATTTCTATGAACTTCCCCCTTAGAACTAATTTTGCTGTATCCCTTACATTTTTGTAGGTTTTTCTTTTTGTCTCGAGGTACTTTTAAAATTTCTTGATTTCTTCTTTGACTGTTGGTAGCTTATTACCATGTTGTTAAATCTCTACAAATTTTTGACTCTCGCATTTTCTTCTTGTGATTGATTTCTAGTTTCATATCATTGTGGTTGGACAATATTTGAATCAGCAGGTGAGGGGAACATTCAGGATAAAGTTTTGTTTACTGGGCTTTTTTTCTGAGGGCAGAGAATGAGCTCCATACAGTGGAAGGTGTTGGGTTGGCAAGTTCCAGGAGTGCAGGAAAAACAATGGAAATGACCGCCGCAGGGTCCTGCCGTCTTCCAGCCTCCACCCCCACTTTCCTTCACCCTTGACGCTCCCGCCAAAAAGATGTATGCCCAGGTCATGTCCCCATAGGTAACCTGATACCTATGTGGGAAACAGATGAAAGACCCCTGCCAACTCCCTCCCAGTGTGACTTCCCCTACTCTCTTTCCGGAGTCAAGGAACCTTGACAGAGGGTACCCACGTCCTCCCGGAGCAACTTTCCTGGTTCCCTTTCTCTTGAGCCCTGAAATTTTGCAGGAGAGTGCCTTTAATAAATCTTGCCTTGCACCCACTTCGCCTGGCATGTTTATCTCGCCTATAAAAACTTACATTTGGTGCCCAAAACCCGGGAGGGTTTTGAGAGCCTCCCACCCTGGTGAGGAGGCTCTCTCCTCTCCCTAGCCAGACCTGGACCTGCCTTTCCCAACGCCACTTTCTGAAGCCATGGTGAGTTTCCCGGATTCCGCACCTCTGTCTGGAAAGCCCTGCCCTAATTGCGCCCGTGTCCGGGCGGACCCCGCCGGTCACCAGGTGACCTCCGTGACTCTGAGAAGCTGGGAGACATACTAACCTCTAGGGTATTTGACACAGTTTTTCTGCAACCCAGTGGTGGATGAGAGGATGCCTTCCTCCTGCCCTCAGGTTGTCTGGCAAGGAGTCTTGGAGACCTCCCAATCCAAATTCAACCCTAAAACATCACGGGTTTGTTATAGGCCTGTTGGACAATCTTAAAACCCTGGAACTGGACCAGGACCTGAAAAAATGACGTTACAATACGGTAGCTTGGCCACAATACTGATTAGACAGTCAGTCCCAATGGTCTCCAGAAGTCACGTTTAATTATCAGATTTTCATGGACCTAAATAACCTCAATAGACACCAAGGCAGATGGGCCAAGGTCCCTTAAGTTCAGGATTTCTGAACCAGCGCCCTTGTTTACCCATCCCTCTCCCCACTCCTATCCGAACTCCTGACAAATTTATCCACAGTAAATATGAAACTTTAATCAGTTTACTGAAGCTCTTGTTATTTGTTAAAATCTGTTAGCAAAGAAATGAATAAACGGAATGTTAATTGTCTGTCTCAAAGTTTTAATGGGTAATTGCTGAGATAGCTTTCAAAGTCTTTGGTAACTTGAAAGTTTTAAGTTTTGCTTGGATGACAAATGGGATTAAATCTGTTGGACATTTAGGTCTTTTCCAAAGGGATAAAATGCCAAGTCATTTATTACTGAACATAGCTTTGTGCTTTTGACTTCTTACAGCAAAGAAAATAAGAATATTTAAATCTGTTAGTAAGCATGGTTTGTGCTTAACTGATTCATAAATTGGCATCTAAAGAATTCTGTTATAGCCGTTCATGATTAATAACTGACTAGAGGTTAATAACTAAAGGTGTTTCTAAGAGTACAAAATTCTGCTAAATAAAGGAAGCAACTCTGTATGTAGGAAAGTAAAAGATATAGGAGAAAGATTTAAGGAATGGGAGTATATTTTATTGAAAGTGAAAGGAGATAATTTTGTCCAAGTGAGAAGGCTTTTTGAGACAAAACCTGAATGCAAAGGAAAGTTGTAGAATGTTTGTGTAGGGAAATCATTCAGGAACCCAATGAAAACCCGGCCATGTTTCTTAAACAACTTACTAAGGCGCTGACTCAATACACTTGCCTCGACCTGGCCTCTCCATCAGGGGCGACTGTATTAGCTACTCACTTTATTTCTCAGTCAGCCGCCGACATTCGGCAAAAATTAAAGAAAGTGGAAGAGGACCCTCAAACTCCCATTTTTGATCTGGTTAAAATGGCATTTAAAGTCTTTGACTCCCAAGAGGAGGCAGAACTTAAGCACCAAGCCAGACTCCAACCAAAGGTCCAACTGCGGACCCAAGCCCTGGTAGCAGCCCTAAGGCCGGCAGGTTCTGGGTGTCAACAGAAGGGAGCACCTAACTGCGTTCCTCTGGGGGCCTGTTTCACGTCTGGAGCCAAGGGATTCTGGGCCCGTCAATGCCCCAATCCAAAAACGCCTACTAGGCCGTGCCCTCAATGCCGCATGATGGGCCACTGGAAATTGGACTGCCCCAGCCTCAGGGTATTCCCAGCGCCTCCACATGGGGGAGACCCTGAGATGGTAAGTTCTGTCTTCCAACTTCTCCTATTGGATGACTGATGGAGCCCAGTCTCAGACACCCCTCCCACCCATGCCGAGCCCAGGGTCATGCTCCAGGTAGTGGGTAAGTCCCTTTCCTTTCTATTGGACATGGCACATGCTGTCCTGCCTTTGTACTCAGCTCCTACTCATCCCTCCTCAGTTGCAGTTATGGGAATTGATGGTACTTCCTCCACTCCAAAGGCCAGCCAACCCCTTACCTGCAGCCTGTATGGGTTCCCCTTCTCACACTTCTTCCTCATTATCCCTTACTGCCCTGTTCCCTTACTAGGCAGGGACATCCTCCACAACCTCAGGCCACCATATGTCTCTCTCCCTCTCCCTTGTCTTCTGTTCACCTCATCCTTCCTCTACTTACCTATGACTTGTCCTCTATCCCAGACTGTCTCCCCTCTGTAGACCCACAGATATGGGACATTTCCAGACCTGTAGTAGCAACCCACCAGTGAGAACTCAAGTTCATCAGTGACCGCCTTTGGCAGCAGGGTCTCCTTATTCGCATTAACTCTCCAAGGAACTAGATGTCACTGTCCAGGGATGGCAGCCCTGCCTCAAGGCCCTAGCCGCAGCCACTTCTATGACAAAGGAGGCCCTCAAACTTACCTTAGGACAGCCCATCATGGTCTTCTCCCCCCATAGACTGATGGACTTAGTCAGCCACAAATACTTGGCACAGCTCACTCCTTCCCATCTCCAACTCTACCACCTGCTGTTCATAGAAAACCCCCAGGTCACACTCTGTCTCCCTTCGCCTAAATCCCACCACTCTCTTGCTGACACCTTCATCTACCCCCACTCCTCTCCACTCCTGCGCTGAACACCTGGAAGAACTCTCTCCCTCCCATCCAAGACTTTGGGACCAGCCGCTGACTGAACCCGATCACACTCTGTTCGTGGATGTGAGCTGTCTCATAGCTCCATATGGATGGCAATGTGTGGCCTATGCAGTGGTCACCCTGGATGCCATCATATAAGCAGCCCCCCTTCCCATTGAGACTACTTCTCAAAAGGCAGAACTCCTGGCTCTTACCAAGGCCCTTCACTTATCTGAGGGCCAACGGGTCACTCTTTATTCTGACTCCAAATATGCTCTCCTTATTACCGACACTCACTCTGTCCTCTGGCGAGAAAGGGGATTTCTCACAACCAAGGGCACCCCCATAGTCAAAGGGCCTCTTATTGACAAACTCCTTGAGGCTCTCAAGTACCCTACTGAGGTGGCTATTGTCCACTGCCATGGCCGTCAGGCTTCCAAAGACCCCATCTCATTGGGGAACAACAAGGCTGACTCTGTTGCCTGACAGATGGCCTTAAACCCCTTTCTAGCCCCTCTCCTGTTTCTCAACACTCCTCACAGTCCCTGTACACTCATGAGGAGACTCAGGCCCCTAAAACATTAGGTGGCAGGTTGGATGACAATGGATGGTATTTTGTCCAGGACAAAATTGCCCTCCCAAACAGCCTAATCCACACCCTCTTTACTGACATCCACCAGTCTCTCCACATCGGTCCAAAGGCCCTATATCAATTTCTCCAAACTCTCTTTCACCACCCCCTCATCCAAAAGACTATTAAGAAGGTACACAAGGCCTGCAGAACCTGTCCTGCGGTCAATGCCCAGGGCGGCCTCCTCAGACCAGGACCCACCCACCAGCTCCAAGGGCATCAGCCAGGCGAAAACTGGCAACTTGACTTCAATCACATGCCTCGACACAAAACCTTTAGATATCTAATAACTCTTGTGGACACCTTCACAGGCTGGATCGAGGCATTCCCCACCACTAGGGAAACAGCAGAGGTGGTTGCCGCTGTTCTCATTAAGCACATCATTCCGAGGTTTGGACTCCCTCGAATCCTACAATCGGACAACGGACCGGCCTTCATCTCCAGCATCACACAACAGATCTCTGAGAGCCTCAACGTCACCTGGAAACTCCATATCCCCTACCAACCCCAATCTTCGAGTAAGGTCAAGAGGGCCAATGGCCTCCTCAAGGAACAACTCACCAAACGCACTCTTGAAACCTGACTGTCTTGGCCAACCCTTTTCTCACTAGCACTCACCCGCCTTAGGGCCTCCCCTAGCCACCCATCAGGTCTCACTCCCTTTGAGCTCCTGTACAGCAGGCCTTTTCTACTCAGTCACAACCTGCCTGCCTCTGCTCCACCCCTCCTATCCTATGTGCCCTATCAGACCCTCTTAAGAGCCCTCCTAAGGGCTCATGCAGGTTCAAACATCCTCACCACTGACAGCCCGAGTGGAGATTTCCCCCAGGCCCTAAATGCTGGGGACCAAGTTCTCCTAGGAGAACTTCACCCAAAGTCCTTACAGCCCAGGTGGACCGGCCCCCATACTGTTATTCTTACAACTCCCACAGGGGCAAAATTCCTAGGACACCACCCATGGGTACACATCTTCTTTCTAAAACCAGCCCCACAACAGGATCCCCCCCCCATAGCTGTCCCTCAGGTGACCCTGAATTCAGGTGGTACTTCTTCCTAGTGGAAACTTGGGCACCACACGGTCTAGTCAGCTGGTCACCACATATTGCCAGTCTGGGGGGGTGCCAGCCCAAGCGGGAATGGCCATCCTCTCCACCCCCCTCCTGTAACAAAAAAGGGCTGTGTTTCTTCCTCTTGTTATTGGGGTCTCCTTGGTGTCTTCCCTAGTGGCCACCTGGCTGGGCACCGGGCCCATAGCCCACTCCATAGGTGCTACCCGAGATTTATCTGAACAGCTCTGAACAGCCATGGAAGTCTCAGCTGAGTCCTTGGCATCTCTACAATGACAGATTAATTCAGTGGCCCAGGTATCCCTACAGAACCAGCGAGCCCTGGGTCTGCTCACTGCAGAAAAGGGAGGAACCTGTTTATTCCTCAGTGAAGAATGATGCTATTATATCAATGAATCCAGTGTAGTTGAAACCAATATCAGTGCCCTGACAAAAATCTGCGACTTCCTTGGTGGCCAGCATCACCCTGTAATAAAACCCTTTCAATGGTGGCTCTCCCCCTTGGTTCCTTCCAATCCTAAGTCCCATTATTCTCTTCTGCCTATTAGGACTTATCACCCCCTGTGTTCTTTGCTTCATTCAGGAACGCATACGTGAGGTGTCCAGGGTCACTGTCTACCAACTCCTCCTGGATTCCTATACCTGCCTATCCACATACAAAGGACCCTATGATGACGCCCCTTTACCAGCAGGAGATAGCCATATCTGAGTCGCTGCCCCCATTACACCAAAAAGGTCGAAATGTTGGGTTGGCAGGCTCCGGGAGTGCAGGAGGAACAATAGAAATGACCACCGGCTCCAGAGGCTCGTGGAGTGCAGGAGGAACAATGGAAATGACTGCTGCCAGGTCCCGCCGTCTTCCAGCCCCCCCCTTTTCCTTCACCCTTGACTCTCCCACCTAAAGGATGTATGCGCAGGTCACATCTCCATAGGTAACCTGATACATATGCAGGAAACAGATAAAAAACCCCCACCAACTCCCTCCCAGTGTGACTTCCCCCTCTCCCTTTCCGGAGTCAAGGAACCTCTCCTGAGGGTGCCCACCTCCTCCCAGAGCAACTTTCCTGGCTCCCCTTCTCTTGAGCCCTGAAACTTTGCAGGAGAGTGCCTTTAATAAATCTTGCCTTGCACCCACTTTGCCTGGCGTGTTTATCTCGCCTATAAAACCTTACAGAAGGTTTTGCAAGATGGTGGGAAGAGGTCAACCCTTCTTAGAATTACTGACTACCATGAAGGCAGTGTACCACTGTTTACACCGTATTCCTGATGGATTTGCACTTCATTAGAAACATTATCTTTTCTTTTTTTTTTAAGATTTCATTCATATTTTTGACAGAGAGAGAGATCACAAGTAGGCAGAGAGGCAGGTAGAGAGAGAAGGGGAAGCAGGCCCCCTGCTGAGCAGAGAGCCCAATGCGGGGCTCGATCCCAGGCTCCTGAGATCATGACCTGAGCTGAAGGCAGAGGTTATCCCACTGAGCCACCCAGGTGCCCCAATTAGGAACATTTTCTATGAGGTTCAGGGTTGACCTTCTCTAACAGAAAGGTGCCATGTGGGCTCATGGCATGTCCCCAGGTCAGCAGCCAGGATGTATGGTATTGTACGGGAACAGAACTGTCTTTGAAAGTGATAGAAACACATCATGGTGAGCTCCATGACAATAGCCGAGGTCCTGAGTGACCCACTGGGTGTTGGTGGTGGGTGGGGTAGTGGGGTCTGTTAATCTGTCTCATAAGGTCCTGTGGAACTCAGGGACACCTTCCTGTCTGTCTAGTTGTGTGGATACAGTTAGACAGCAGTATCTGGTCAAGCACAAGGGTTGCACTTGACCACCAGCAGAGGCGCAGTATGCCCGGGAAGCACTCCATTTCCATAAAAATAGACCAGGGTCTGTGAACATGATTCTTAGCAGCAGCATGGGGAAAGGAGGTCGGTAGTGGTGCACACTACCTAGGGTTGTGGTCAAGACTAGTTTGGAGCCCACTGAAGGCAACCATACCTGGCACAGAAGGCATCCAGTCACTGTAGCTGTGAGCACTGTGCCAGCTCTGATGCTGCTGCCTCCTATTTTTCATCATCTTTATGGACATGAGCCACTGCTTTTGCCCCATGGCCTCCAGGGTATTGCCCTCCCTCCATCTGGCCCTCTCCTCTGCCCTGTGTAACCTGATGCCAGAGTACCTTCTCAAGAGGCAGCTCAGTCAGTCCCTTGATGGGACACTTCCATGGATCCTCTGTGAGGTGAGGACGATACCTTGCCCTGGAAGGGGTTTGCAGGTCCCCAGTCAAGAAAGCCACATCTCTCTTTTCAGCCTGACCTACCCTCCCCTCAGTCTTCCTCAGGGAAGATCTTCTCACTTCATGAGCTGAGAGCTCTAAACTTAAAAACATCCCAACATCGATGGCATGTCTTTCAAAACTGCCAGTGGGTTTTTAGCAGTCCTGGAGGTCTGCCTGCTCAAGGAGGGCATGACCTGGGAGTGGCAGCCTTCCTTCCCATCTCCCTCAGCATGTCCCTGAGCCCTGGAGCCATCTATCCCACTGAGGGTTGAGCGACCCAAGACAGCCCATCTTGAGCCCAGGCTGGGTCAGCTGCGTAGACTGATGTATATTAGTAGTGGTGGGAAGCTGGCATGGGCAGGTGCAGACAATTTCTCCTTCTTTTTCCTTGTTCCCTTCCCACACAGAGGTAGCTCAGAACAGTCTTCAAGCCCTCTATCTCAAGATCCCATGACCCAGGCTCCCTGCTTTCAGCTGGTGACCTTAGTGGTTTCCTGTCGCTTCTGCCTCCCATACCCACTCCCATGGACATTCCTAGATCAGGGGAGGGATACAACCCTTGACTGTACTTGGTCTTCCTCCTGTCCCACACCCAGCCCACCCACATTTGTCTTCCAGGTATGTGCTTGGAAGCAAGCCCATCAACAGGAACTTATCAGCCAACAGAACCAGGTAATGACCACTGAATTAGAGATCCTGGGTGCATAACAAACCTGCTCTGGAAGCTGCCCCATACTCTATGACAATCTCACACGAAAACAGAAACAATAATAGCTTTCTGGACAGTGAAGTGACATTCGTCTCTACTTACACTCTTGAAAGCATAGGTGCTGACCCTGGATGGAAAGGGACCATGGCTCCTGTGGGCTACCATTAACAGGAAAAGTATAAGAATTCAGTGAAATTTGAATTCCAAGCATAGAGTGAATAATTATTGTACAGTAAATACTCTCACAAGTAAGTCTTATGCACATTGCATAGCAAAAGTTTTTCCAAATAGTTTACTGAAAGAAAAAAACTTTTTTATTGTTTATTTTAATTCAGGTAGAGTTAACATACAGTGGTATATTAGTTTCAGGTGTACAATGTAGTGATTTGGTGATTCTATGTATTACTCAACGGATTTCAAAAAAAGTGAACTCTTAGTCCCCGTCATCCATTTCACTCATCCCTCCATCCACTTCTACTCTGGTAACCACAGAGTTGGTATTTTGCTTTGTATCTTCTTTCTCCTTTATTTATGTATTTTCGTTTCTTAAATTCCATGTAAGAGTGACATTGAAAGGCATTTGTCTTGCTCCAACTGATGGGTTTCACTTAGGACAGTACTCTCTAGCTCCATCCATGTGTCTGCAAATGGCAAGATCTCATTCTTTTTATGGCTGAGTAATTTCCCACTGTGTGTGTGTGTGTATGTGTGTGTGTGTGTGTGTGTGTGTGTATACATATATCATCTCATTAATCAAATTATCAAGAAATACTTGGATTGCTTCCATATTGTAATATTGTAAATAATGCTGCAAGAAATATAGGGGCTCATGTATCCTTTTGAGTTATTGTTCTCATATTCTTCGAGTAAACACCCGGTAGTGTGATTGCTGGATCACAATGAAGTTCTATATTTAACGTTTTGAGGAACAGTCATACTGTTTTCTAAAGTGGCTGCAGCAGCTTGCATTCCCACCAACAGTGTAAGAGGGTTCCCTTTTATCCACATCTTCCCAACATCTGTTTTCTTGTGCTGGTGCTGTTAGCCATTCTGATAGTGTGAGGTAGTATCTCATGGAACTTTTCATTTGTATTTTCCTGTTGATGGGTGATGGTGAACATATTTTCATGTGACTGTTGACATCTGTATTTCTTCTTTGGAGAAATGTCTATTCATGTCTTCTATTTTTTTAACTGTACTATTTGTTTTTTGGGTGTTGCATTGTATCAGTTCTACATATTTTGGACACTACCCCCCTTATTGCATATGGTATTCACAAACATCTTCTCCCATTAAGTAAGCTGTCTTCTATTTATTACATTTTCATTGTTCTTCTGCTGTGTGGTAAGCTTTCATATTGATGTAGTTCCAGTAGTTTATTTTTTATTTTGTTTCCTTTGCCTTAGGAGGCATGTCTAGAAAATGTATGGTTCATGGCAGAGAAGTTACTTTCTGTGCCCTCTTGTAGGATTTTTATGATTTCAGGTCTCACATTGAGGTCTTGAAACTCTCTTGGGTTAATTTGTCCATCTGGTGTAAGAAAGCAGTCTAATTTCATTCTTTTGTGCATAGCTGTCCAGTTTTCCCAAAACCATTTGTTGTAGAGCCTGTTCTTTTCCCTTTTATACTTTTGCCTGTTTTGCAGAAGACTAATTGGGCACGTGATTGTGGGTTTATGTCTGAGCTTCTATTCTGTTCCCTTGGTCACTGTGTATATATATGCACCAGTCCCATACTGTTAGGATGACTGAAGCTTTGTACTATAATTTGAAATATGGAATTGTGACGCCTCAAGCTTTGTTTTCCATCATAACATTGTGTTGGTTCTTCAGTATCTTTTGTGATTCCATAGAAATTTTTAAGGTACTTTCTTTGAGCTCTTTCATTTTTTAAAAAATTTAAATTCAATTAGCCAACTTATCATACATCATTAGTTTCAGATGTAGTGTTAATTAATATATCAGATGTGTATAACACCAAGTGCTCATTGCATCATGTGCCCTCCTTAGTACCCATCACCCAGGTACACCCTGCCCCCATCCAGCAACCCTCAGTTTGTTACTACAGTTAGTTATTATTATGGTTTTTTCCCATCTCTGATGACTTCTCATTCTGTTTCCCTTTCCTTTTTCTGTAGTTCTCTGCCCTATTTCTGATATTTGACATATGAGTGAAACCATATGATAGTTGTGTTTCTTTCATTGCCATATTTTACTCAGCATAATATCTTCCAGACCCATCCAGGTTGATGTGATGATAAATACTCATCCTTTCTGATGGCTGAGTAATATTCCATTGAACATATGAACAACATCTTCTTTATCCATTCCTCTGTCCATGGGTATCTGGGTTCTTTCCATAGTTTAGGTATAGTGGATATTGTTGCAGTGAACACTGGGGTGCAGGTGTCAGTTCTTTTTATTACATCTTTATTTTTGTAGTAAAAGCCCTGTGGTGCAATTGCTGTGTTTTAGGGTAACTTTACTTTTAACTTCTTGAAGAAACCCTGTACTGTTTTCCAGAGCGGATGTAACAGTATGCATGCCCACCAGGAGTGTAGGAAGCTTCCCCATTTTCTGTTTTATCACCAACACTTGTGGTTTCATGTCTTGTTAATTTTAGACGTTCTTCCTTGTGTGAATGGACACCTTAATGTGGTTTAGATTTGCGTTTCCCAGAAGCCATGTGATGTGGAACATTTATGCATATATCTGTTGGTCACATGTGTGTCGTCATTGGAGAAATGTCTGTTCATATTTTCACCCATATCTAGACCTTACATTGGGTTAAGGCCCTGAAGCCTGGAAGATACACTCATCCAGAACTGTGGAGATCTTCACAAGATCTGAGTTAAAATGGAGTTTTAGGGTGTATATGAAGCTCAGGGATTGTGTTCAGAGTGTGGATGAAAGTGTAGGTTCACTGACATTGTCTCAGGTTTGCATTCAGATTTGTCATGCTCTGAATCCAGTCTGGAGTACAAAAGGGAATTTCCTTTTGTGTGGTAGGCTGATCCTCTGGTGTTGTTCAAGTGTTCCCAATACCCGGTGCTTGGGAGCCAGGCCTCTACAGATGGTGCTCTCAGAACTCCAAATAGGGTTATGGTTAGGACATAGGAGCATGGAAGGTCCGAACTGGCAACCGTGTGGTGAGTGTCCTGGAGGGCTGAGTTGAGGGCATGGGTTAAGGTGAGTGTGCGGCTCAGGGTTTCAATCCATGAGCCATTGAAAGTGGGAGTTCAGTGGAATGGAAAGAGATGGGCCTTCATATTTCTACTGACCTATATACTTATTGGAGTCCATTATGGAAAGATTTCCTACTGGGTGGGAGGCTGAGTCCTCTGGTATTGCTCAGCCATCCCCAAATCCTGGGGCTTTGGAGCCCTCCCTTAAGGGACATTTACCTGAGAGCCCAACATAGGGATAGAGTTAGGGTCAAGGGGCATTGCAGGGCCAAAGAGCTGGCAGTGTGTGTGGAATTAAAAATTAAAGATGAGTGTTCCCGTTCACGTCAGGCACAGGGTTTGTAGCCTAGAGGCCACTGAAAGTGGTGGTTTGCTGGGATGGGCTCAGATGGGCAGGCATTTTCTCCTGCTTTGAATATTTCTAGAGGTCTACATGGCACACTTTCCTCCTGTGTGTTAGGCTGAGTCCTGTTGTATGGCTAAGGTGACCCCAGTGCCTGGGGCAAGGAGCCAGGCCCCTAGGAATGGAATGCTCAGGACATGTCAGGCTCAATCTGCCACCCTGAGAGGAGCGACCTGGGGAGCAGAGTTGAGGACGTAGGTCAGTGTGAGTGTTAGGATCCAGGTAGTGAATAGGGGGTTGCTGAGAGTGGGATAGTCTCACGGGGCCACAACATATTCTGGTATAGTTCAGGTGTAACCCATCAGTGGGGCTTTGGTGTGGATCCTCAGAGGACAGAACACTGAAAGTATAGCCTAAGGCTAGGGGCATGGCTGGCCTGATCTGCTGGTGCTGAGGCGGGATGCCTAGGGCAATGAGTTGAGGGTCATGGCCAAGTGGTGCATTACACTCTGGGTTTGTGCCTGAGGGGTGGCCGATGGTGGAGGTTGCTTCATGGGCTGTTCAGGTTTCTCCCATTCTGAAGGTTCTGTGCAGCTCCAAACAAAACAGTTTCCTCCTGGGTGGCAGACGGAGACTTGGTTTGGGGATCAGGGGTCCAAATATGGAGGAAATGGGGGCCCAGCCCCTGGGGAGGAAGACTGAAACCCAACCTAACGTTAAGTTTAGGGCCAGGAGCATGGAAGGCCTAATTTGCTGGCACTGAGGAGGGATCCCAGGGGGCTGAATTGAGGGCAGGGGTCCGGTGGCATGGCAGGGTCCAGGTTTGTGGTCAGGGGACCACTGCCCACAGCGGAGGAGGGTGTGCTCAGGGGGACATGCAGCTTCTCCCACTCTGAGGGTTCTACTCAGCTTCAATTGGCACGGTTTCCTCCTGGGTGACAGGCTGAGTGTCAGCCCCCGCATTTGTTGCCAATGGTGTGCAGAAGGTGGGGATGGCCTCAGGTGGGCATGCAGGTTTCTCCTGCTCTCAGGATTTGGCACAGCTCCAAACAGCATGGTTTCCTCCTGCATGGTGGGCAGAGTCCTGGGGTGCCACCAGGGGTCTTTAATCTTGGGGGCTTAGGGTCAGGCCTCTTGGGATGGAAGCCTGAAAACCCAAATTAGGGATAGGGTCAAGGCCTAGGGACATGGCAGACCTGATATGCCAGTGCTGAGGCAGGTGCCCTGGTGCGCTGAGTTGAATTTGGTTGTCAGACAGTATGTTACCCTCTGGGTTTGTGTCCAGGCATTCACATAACCTGGGAGTGACTTCAGGGGTCCATGGAAGTTTCTCCAGCTCTGAGGGTTCAGCGCAGCTCCAAACAGCACAGCTGTGCCCTGTGTGGCAGGCAGAGTCCCAGCATGAGTATCAGGCATCCTTAATCTGGACTTAAGGACCAGGCCTCTGGGTGCAGAAGCCTGTATTCCCCACCTAGGATTAGGATTAGGACCTAGGGACATGGCAGGCCCGATCTGTCAGCACTGAGACACGATCCCCTTTGGGCTGAGTTCAGGGCATATGTCAGGCGGTGCCTCAGAATCCGGGTTTGTGGCCAGGGGGGCTGAAGATGGTGTGTGTGGTGGGGGGTCACGTTAGTGGGGTATGCGGGTTTCTCCCTCTCTGAGGGTTCTGTGAAGCTTCATATGGCACATCTTCCTACAACATGGGAGGCTGAATTCTGGGATAACACTCAGGGGTCCTTAATGAGGCTGGTTTGGGGGCCAGGTCTTTTGGGATGGAAGCCAGAAAACCCAAACTAGGATTAGGGTTAGGGCCTAGGACCATGGCAGGTTCTCTGGTGGGCTGAGTTGATGACACATGTCTGCAGGTGCATCAGATTCCAGGTTTATGTCAAGGGGTTCCACAGAACCTGGGGTGGCCTCATGGGGTCATAGAGGTATCTCCTCATTCTGAGGATTCTGTGCAGCTCCAAGCAGCAGAGTTGTGCCCTCAGTGGGAGGTATAATTCTGGTGTGAGTCTCAGGGGTCCCCCGTCTGTCTTGGTTGTGGGCCAGGTCTCTGAGCATGATAACCTGTGCACCTCACCTAGGTTTAGGCTTAGGGCCTCGGGGCATGGAAGGCCTGATCTGCCATTTCTGAGGCATGCTCTGCTCAGGGCCAAGTTGAGGATTTGTCAGTCATTGCATCAGAGTCTGTTTTTGTGCCGGGGGGCCACCGAAAGTGGTGCTGGCTTTACGAGTGCAGGTTTCTCCCACTCTGAGAGTTTGGCACAGCTCCAAATCGTCTGATTTGCAACCACATTGTGGACTGAATTCTGGGGTGTTAATCGGGGTTCTTAATCTGGGGGGCTTCGGAGCCAGGCCTTTAGGGTGGAATCCTGAAAACCCAAACTACGTTAGGGTTAGGGCCTAAGGGCATGGCAGGCCTGATCTACTGGTGCTGAGGCGGGCTCTCTGGTGGGCTGAGTTGAGGGAAGGCATCATGCAGGGCCTCAGTCTCTGGGTTGGTGACCATGGGTGCCACCGAAAGTGGGCGTGGCCTCAGGGAGGCATGTAGATTTCTTCTGCTCTGAGGGTTGGGCGCAGCTCTAATGGCACAGTTTCCATCTGGGTAGCAGGTGGATTCCTGGGGTGTGGCTCTGGAGTCCTCAATCTGTAGATGGAAGCCTGAAAACCCAACCTAGTGTTAGGTTTAGGGTCTGGGGCATGGCAGGCCTGTCTGAAATCGCTGGGACTGGCACTCCAGGGGTATTAGTAGAGTGAGGGTATGGCCATGTATGCACCAGGA
Organism: Mustela nivalis; assembly: GCF_964662115.1. NCBI lineage: Eukaryota > Metazoa > Chordata > Mammalia > Carnivora > Mustelidae > Mustela > Mustela nivalis. The sequence continues at coordinate 2,001,289 of NW_028136552.1, read as the reverse complement.
TTTTAAACTGTTTTCTCATGGGGTTTGGACCGTGACCACTTGAGATCATGGGCCAGGCCCAGGTGGCCACCCTGCATGTCCGTGCTGCCAAAAGCCATTTCAGTGGGGGATTTTCTGGCTAATTATCATGAGCGAGAAGCTGATGAGCATTGGTTGGCATTTGGAGGCAATTTGGGATGCACTCACACCCATTGTTTAGAGTGCTTTCTTCCTAGATGTTCATTATGACCATCCAGGAACTTGGACTGGTCCCACAAGGCTCCCCTGCGGTCCCCAGCTGATGGGAGATTTCCGGAGGTAGAGTTGTGGGAGGGTCTCCGGCTGAGAATAAGGCTTCATGTTTGTGATTCGTTTGGGTGCTGAAGGTGGGGGTGGCCTCAGGAGGGTATGAAGGTTTCTCCCCATCTGAGGGTTTTCTGCATCTCAAAACAGTAATGTTTCCTGCTTTGTGGCAGTGGAGTCCTGGGGTGCAGCTCTGGGGTTCCCAATCTGGAGGGCTTGGAGACCAGGTCTCTGGGAATGTAAGCCTGAACACCCAACCTAGGGCTAGGTTTAGGTCCTAGGGGCATGGCACACCCATTCTGCCAGTGCTGAGGCTGGCCTCCCAGGGGACTGAGTAGAGGCCAGGACTGCCAGCATTCTGGGGCAACTCCGAGCACGTGTGCTTCTGGAGTTTAGAGCTCTTTCTGGCATGGTTTGGGCTGCGAACCCTCAGGAAAATGGTCCAGATCCATGCAGCTTCTCTGAGGGCTCCCACCTCTGGATGCAAGTTCAAAGGAGGTTTCTGGCAAATTCACATGAGATTTCTGCCCAAATCGATATTGATTTGGGCAGAATTTTTGTGGGAATTGGCCGGCATTGTGGAGTGATTTTGGTCACGTGTGCTCCTAACGTCTGGATTGCTTTGTCGCTAGGTTCACGTAGCAGCCACCCATGACCATGGGCTGGGCCTGCACAGGTCCCTGAGAGCTCACACTGATGAGGGCAGAATTGAGTATGGGGGTCAGAGTGAACACCAGGCACTGGTTTTGTGGCCTGTGTGGGCTCTGATTGTGATGGTCACCTCAGGAGGCATGCAGTTTTTTCCTGATCTGAAGGTTTTGCACATCTCCAAAAGTCACAGTCTCATCCTGGGTGGCAAGTGTAGTTCTGTGGTCTGTCTCAGGGGCCCCCAGTCTGGAGGGACTGTGCCATTGTGACTTGAGACCTGTGAGGCGTTGTGAGCTGGATTAGGAGACTCATGCCAGTTCATGAATCACAGATGAGATTGACTTGGTGTGTGTTTTGAACATAGAATGTGTTCCTTCATCTAACAGTGTTTATTCAATTGGGCCTACGTGGTGGGGGAATGGCAGGCATCTAGAGTTATTTGGCTGTTTGAGGTCAGATAGTAACTTGGATGATGTCTTTTCCATTGTCAAAGGTGATGTAAACTAATGAATTCATCTTTCCATCCAAAGAGTTTCAGTGAGGGCAGAGGGCACATTCATTCAAAATTATTCCAAGGAGGCTTGGATGATTTAAAAGGGAAACCTGACCTTCTAGTTTTACTAAATAGATACTTGGACAGCTGTATTTTCTCTGCAGTTCATGGGTGGTGAAGTCAGAAGGAGAATCTTTGGGAATTCCCCCAGATAGAGTCATCCTGGTGGCTTCAAGGGGCTTGGCATCAGGAACCCTGGGGTGAATATCTGGGGCTGCTTGCCTGAAACTTGGTGAGTCAGGTTATCCCACAGGTTTTCCATTCCCTCCTAGGGAACTGCAGGAAGGTAACGTTCTGCTTAAAGCAGAACCCTCCCTCACTGTCAGTGGGCATGCAGATTTTCGCAACCTCTTTGGAAAAGAATATGGAGTTTTCTCCAAAAGCTAAAATCTGAACAACACTAAGACCCAGAGATTGTACTCCTTAGTATTTATCCAAAGGACACAAAAGTGCACATTCAATGGCGTACAAGCACCATGATGTTTATAGCAGTATTATCAACAATAGCAAAAAAAAGGAGGGAGTCCCTCTGTCCATTTTCTGATAAATGGAGAAAGAAGATGTGAGAAATTGATCTATCTGTCTATCTATCTATCTATCTATCTATCCAATAGCATAGGACCCAGCCTCAAAAATAATGAAATGTTGCCATCAGCAAGAATGTGGAAGGATCTAGCGTGGATTAAAGTAAGCAAAACCAGTAAGAAAAGACCAATGGCCTATGATTTGACTCCTATGGAATTTGAGAGAGAAAACATATGAACATAGTGAGGGGAGAAAGATAGGACAATGAGGGAGCAGTGTCAACCTTAGAGCACAAACTGAGGGTTGCTAGAGGGCAGGGATGTTGGCAGGAAGGGTTAAATGGGTGACCGCTATTAGGGAGAGTACTTGTTGCGATAAGCTCTGGGTGTTCTATGCAGGTGAGAAATCACAAAATCCTACCCCTGAAGCAAAAGAATGAACAGTGCATGGAAACGAATTGGAATGGATGTCAAGGAAGGAAAGAAGAAGACCATGTTCTACTTCATGAGGAGTGGGGTAAAAATGGAGGGGTTATCGCTGTCCTGTTCTACTAATGATCATTTCCAAGCATGGTATGGTACAATACACTAGTTTCTGTTTGCATAAGGAGCCCTCAGAAAGCTTGCAGGAAGATTCAGATGTCAGAGCATATCCATGATCAATTGATATGTTCCTTCCAGTCTGCCCAGGTACAAAGGTACGTGGAAACAAATATGGCAGAAGAGGTAAGGAGGTGTTAAGCATTCAGCAGGTAGCCTTCCCCTTTCTCATGAATGCCTGGACGAGTGTAAATTAAGAAGAAGGATGGGGGATCCCTGAGCTTTGCCGCAGACAGGGGAATTCTAGCTATGCCTAGACCTGATGGATTTGCCGCGGAGAGACAAGCTATTAGCATGGCAGGCCAGAACTGCTGGTGCTGAGGTGAGTTCCCCGAGGGGCTGAATCGATGATGGGGGTCAGGCTGTACGTCAGGCTCTGGGTTTGTAACTAGGGAGCTGCACAATGTGGGGGAGTTCTCATGTGGGCATGCAGGTTTCTCCAGTTCTGAGGGTTCTGCACAGCTCCAAACAGACTGGTTTCCTGCTGGGTGGCAAGCAGACTCCTACAGTGTAGCTCCAGGGCTCCCAATCTAGAGGTCTTGGGGGACAGATCCCTGGGGAAGGAAGCCTGAAAATGCAACTTAGAGTTAGGTTTAGGGCCTAGGGGTATGGCAAATCTGATCTGCCAGTGTTGAGGCAGGCTCCATGGTGGGCATAGTTGAAGGTGGGCATCAGGTGAAATGTCAGACTCTGGGTTTGTGTCCAGGGGTGCCACAGAAGCTGAGGGTGCCTCAGGCGACATGCAGGTTTTTCTTGCTCTGAGGGTTCTGGACAACTCCAAAGGGACACGTTTTTCCCTGGGCAGCTGGTGGAGTCCTGGGGTTGAGTCTCAAGGGTCCCCAATCTGGTGGGCCGAGGGGCCAGGCCTCTTGGCATGGAAACCTATACACCACACCTAGGGTTCGGTTTAGGGCCCTGAGGCATGGCAGGCCTGATGTTCTGATGAGGAGGTAGGCTCTCAAGTCAGCTGGGATGACTTGGGGGCGGTCATCAGGCAGCATGACAGAGCCTGGGTTTGTGTCCAGGGGCTGTAGAAGCTGGTGGTAGCCTCAGGGTGACATGCAGGTTTCTCCTTGTCCGAGGGTACTGCAAAGCTACAATGGCATGGCTTCCTTCCGCGTGGTGGGTGCAGTCCTGAGGTGTCACTCAGGTGTCCTTAATCTGTGGAGCGTGGGGGCCAGGAGTTTTTGGTTGGAAGCATGAAAATGCAAACTAGGGTTAGGGTTAGGGCCAGGGGGAATGGCAGGCCCAATCTTCTGGCACTGAGGCGGGATCACTGGGGGGCTGAGACAAAGAAAAGGGTCAGGCGGGGAGTCAGAGTCTAGCTTGAGGGAAGGGGTCCGGCAGAGGGTCAGCCACCGTGTTTGTGACCCACTCGAGGGCTGAAAGTGGGGGATGGCCTCGTGGGTGGGGCATGCAGGTTTCCCCTGCTCTGAGGCTTTTGGTCAGGTTGTAATTGCATGATTTCCTCCTGCTGGCAGGCGGAGGCCTGGGGTGTGGCTATGGGGTCCTTAATCTGGAGGGATTGGGGGTCAGTTCTATGGGGTGAGCCTGAGAGCTCACCTTATGGTTACCATTAGGGCCTAGGAGAATGACAGGCCTGATCAGCCAACTCTGAGGCGGTATCCCCAGAGGGGGGTGTGTGTTGAGGATGAGGGTAAAGCGGCATGTCAGACTCCAGGTTTTATGGATGGGGCGGGCCACCAAAGTTAAGGGTGGCCTCAGGGGTGCATGCAACTTTCTCCCAGTCTGAGGGTTCTGCACAGCTCTGATGGCCACGGTATGCTTCAGGGTGGCAGGTGGACTCCTACAGTGTGGCTCCGGGGCCCCCAATCTGGAGTGCTCAGGGGAGAGATCCCAGGGTCCGAAGCCTAAAAATCCAAAGGAGGCTTAAGGTGAGGGCCTGGGGCCCTGGCAGGCCCAATCCAACAGCCCTGGGGCAGGCATCCCACAGGACTGAATAACAGGAGTAGTAGGCTGTGCATGGCCCTGGCTCATAGAGGGCTATATCACAGGGTTTGTGTCACGACCACTCGGGATTCAAGGGCAGGCACAGGCAGTGGCCTGCGGCGCTGCCAGATAGTTCACTGGGGGTTTTCTGAACAATTCTCATGGGTTTTCTGCCTAAATCAATATTGATCTGAGTAGAAAGCTTATGAGAGTTGGCCAGTGTTGGGTGGCGATTTGGGCTGTGCTGGCGCCCATGGTCTAGAGCAGTTTCTCCCTAGGTGTGTGTCCTGGCCATCCGGGAACACTGGCTGGGCCCACGTGGCTCCCCCAAAAGCCCCCATCAAGTGGAGCTTTCTGGGGGCTGTGCTGAGTCAGTGTGTCTTGCTGAACATCAGCCTCCATGTTTGTGGCCCCGTGGGGCAATGAATGTTGGGGTGGCCTCAGGGAGTCATGCAGGTTTCTTCTGCTCTGTGGGTTTTGTGCAGCTCTGAATAGCACAGTTTCCTCCTCGGTGGCAGGAGGAGCCCTGGGTTGTGGCTCAGGACTTCCCAATCTGGGGGGGTTGGGGGCCAGGTCTCTGGGGATGGAAGCTTAAAAATCCAAACTAGTGTTAGGGTTAGGGCCTAGGAGCATGATAGGCCCGATCTTTTGCCACTGAGGCAGGATCCCCAATTGGCTGAGTCAAGGATGGGTGACCAGCGATATGTCAAGCTCTGTGTTTTGTGACTGAGGGGTCCCCAGGTGTAGGGGTGGACTCAGGGAAGCATGTGGTTTTACCCCAGTCTGAGGGTTTTGAGCAACTCTGAATAGTATGGTTTCTTCCTGGGTGCCAGGTAGACTTCTGCAGTGTGGCTCAGATATCCCCCATATTGAGGGCGTGGGGGACAGGCCCCTGGAGATGGAAGTGTCAAAAGCAAACTGAGGGTTAGTACGAGGGCTTAGGGGCCTGGCAGGCCCGAACTGCCAGCACCAGGGTAGGCACCCCAGGGAAGTGACTAGCAGGAGGGATTGGCCACCCATATGCCTGGCTCGAAGGGGGCTATCTCTCAGGTTTCAGGCTGCGAAATTTAGGACCCTGGACCAGGCCCAGGCGCAGCCCTGTTGGCCCATGACACCAGAAGCGTGCTCCTGGGTTTTTTGTGTCCAATTCTTATAAGCTTTCTGCCCAAATTGATATTGTGGTTGGGCAGCGAGTTGGGCCATGGTGGCACCCGCTCTACAGCTCTTTCTAGCTAGGTGGGTGTCTCGGCCATCCAGGAACATGAGCCAGGCCCACCCGGCTCCCCTGAGGGCCCCCGTACACTGGAGCTTTCCAGGGGTAGAGCTGAGGGAGGGTGTCTGGCTGAGTGTCACCCTCTGTGTTTGTTGCCCATTGGGATGCTGATGGTGAGGGTGGTTTCAGGGGGATATGCAGGTATCTCCTGCTCTGAGGGTTTTGCACAGCTATGAATGGCATGGTTTCCTCCTGGATGGCAGGTGTACTCCTGGGATGTGGCTCTGGGGTTCCCAATCTTGAGGGCTCAGGGGACAGGCTCCTGGGGATGAAAGTCTGAAAACCAAACTAAGCTATGGGTCCAGGGCCTAGGGGCATGACAGATCTGATCTGCCAGTGCCACCGTGGGCATCCCAGGGGGCTGAGTAGCAGGAGCGGTTGACCCACATGCACTTGCCTCGCAGAGAGCTTTCTCTCAGGGTTTGGTCTGCAACCATTCGGGACTCTGGCCCAGGCCTAGGCCACAGCCTAGTTGCGCAAACAAGGTCTCTTGGCATTTTCCTGACAATTATGATATTTTTTCTGCCCAAATTGATATTGATTTGGGCATAAAGCTTATGAGAATTGGCCAGCATGGGCGGCTTTATGGGCTGCACGTGTGGCTTGGTCTAGAGCACTTTCTCACTAGGTACATTTCACGGCCATGTGGGAGCACAGGCTGGTCCCACGTGGCTCCACCGAGTAGCCCCAACAGGGGAGCATCCCAGGAGCAGAGTTGAGGGAGGGGTAAGGCTGAGCATCACCCTCTTTGTTTGTGGCCTGGTGGGGCGATGGATGTGCGTGGCCTTAGAAGGGCATGCAGGTTTTCTCTCACTCTGAGGGTTTTGGGCAGCTCTGAACAGCAGTTTCATCCTGGGTGGCAGTGGAGTCCTGGGGTGTGGTTCAGGTGTCCGTAATCTGGAGGGCATGGGGGCCCAGGTCTCTGGGAACAGAAGCCTGAAAAACCAAGCTATGGTGAGACTCTCTAGAGGGTGAATTGAGGATGGTGGTTGGGCGGTACATCAGGCGCCAGGTTTTGTGGCCAGGGGGCTGCCACAGGTGGGTGTTTCCTCAGGTTGGAATGCAGGTTTCTCCCTGTCTGAGTGTTCTGCACAGCTCCAAAAGGCACGGCTGTCCTTCTGGGTGGCAGGCGGTCTCTTGGGGTGTGTTTTTGGTATCCCTAATCTGGAAGGCTCAGGGGACAGGCCCCTGGGGATGGAAGCCTGAAAACCCAACTGAGCATTAGGTTGAGGGTCTGGGGGCATGGCAAGCCTGATCTGCCAGCACCAGGGTGAGCACAGCAGGGGACTGAATAGCCGGAAGGGTTGGGCATATGTGCACCTGGCTCGTAGATGGCTTTCTTGCGGGGTTCTGGTTGCACTACTCCAGACCCCATGCCAGGCCCAGGCGGTTGCCCTCTGGCTCCGAGTCACTGGCAGCAAGTTTGCTGGGGGTTTTCCAGCCAATTCTCACAAGCTTTCTATTCAAGTCGATATCAATTTGGCAGAGAGATCATGAGAAATGGTTGTTGTTGGGTGGCAATTCAGGCTACACTGGCACCCGCAGTCTAGAACAATTTCTCACTAGGTGCTTATAGTGGACATCTTGGAAACATGGGCCAGGACCATGAGACTCCCTCGAGGGCCCCCGCATAGAGGGTTTTCTGTGGACAGAGTTGAGGCAGGGGTTCTGGCTGAGCATCAGGCTCCATGTTTGCAGCTCAGATGCGCGCCAAAGGTTGGGGTGGCCTTGGGGGGACATGAAGGTTTATCCTGCTCTGAGGGTTTTGGGAGACTCCAAAAGGTACAGTTTTCTCCTGGGTGGCAGGCAGATTCTTGTGGTGTGGCTCAGGGGTCTGCAATCTAGAGGGTTCATGGGCCAGGTCTCTGGGGACAGAAGCCTGAGAAGCTACTCAGACTCCGTTTTTGCAGCCCAGTGGTGAGTCAAGGGTGGGGGTGGACTGGGGAGAGCATGCAGGTTTCTCCCCTCTCCCACTCCCACAGCTCCTATCGACCCGGTTTCCTCCTGGAGGCAGGTGTACTCCTGCAGTGTGGCTCTGGGGTCCCTGGTGTGGAGGACTCAGACTACTGGCCACTGGAGATGGAAACCTGAAAACCCAACCTAGGTTTAGGGCAAGGGCCTAGGGGCATCGCAGATGTGATCTGCCAGTGTCAGGGCCCGCACCTCAAAGGGAGCGGGAGTGCTTAGCATCACGTGCACCTGCCTCACAGAGGGCTTTTTTGCAGGGCTTGGATTGCAAATATTGGGTGCCCAGGCCAGGTTCAGGCAGTGGACCTGACAGCCCATGCTGATAAATGCAAGTTCGCTGGGTTTTTCTGGCTAAATCTGACTTTTTTTCTGCCCAAATTGATATCTATTTGGGCAGAAAGCTGTGAGAATTGGCCAGCATTGGGCAGTGATTCAGGCCATGCTGGCATATGCAATCTAGAGCTCTTTCTCACTCGGTGTTGGCGTGGCCTTCCGGGAACATGGGTCGGGCCCATGCGGCTCCCCTGAGTGCCCCCAGGAAGGGAGAGGGCCCCGCAGGCAGAGTTGAGGGAGGAGGATCCAGCTGAGCACCAGTCTACATGTTTGTGATCTGGTGGGGAGCCAAAAGTGGGGGTGGGTCTCAAGGAGGGTATGCAGGTTTCTCCCACGCTGAGGGTTTTGCACAGCTCCAAGCAGCACGGTTTCCTCCTGGGTGGCAGGCGGAATCCTGGGCTGTGGCTCAGGGGTCCATAATTTGGAGGGATTGGTGGCTAGTTCTATGGGGACAGAAGCCTGAGAAACTACCCTAGGGTTACTATTAGGGCCTAGGAGTATGACAGGTCCAATATGTCCATACAAAAGCAGGTCCCCAGGGGGCTGAGTTCAGGACAGGGGTCCAGTAGTGCATCAGGCACTTGATTTTGTGCCCGGGTGGGCTACTGGAAGTGGGGGTGGTCTGAGGGAAGCTTGCGGGTTTGTTCTGTTCTGAGGGTTCTGCGTGGGTGTGGTTTCCTCCTGAGTGGCAGGCGAACTCTTGGGGTGTGGCTCTGGGGTCCCCAATCTGGAGGGATTGGGGACAGGTCTCTGGGGACAGAAGCCTGAAAAGCCAACGCACGATTAGGGTTAGGGCCTAGGGCCATGGCAGGCCCAAACTGTCAGTGCTGAGGCGGGATCTCCCATGGGCTGAGTCAAGGATGGGGGTCAAGTGGTATGTCAATCTCTGGGTTTTGTTGCCATGTGGGCCATCAGAGGTGATGGCAGCCTCTGGAATGCATGTGGGCTTCTCCTGGTCTGAGGGTTCTGGGTAGCTCTGAAGGGCACCCAGGAGAACATGGATGGTAGGCGGAGTCCTTGCTTCTGGCTCAGGGGTGCCCAATCTGGAGGGATTTTGGGCCATGTCTCTGGGCATGGAAGCCTGAAAACACAACCTAGGGTTTGGGTTAGGGCTTAGGGGTATTCTGGCCCTACCTTCTGGTGCTGAGGCTGGATCCCCAGGGGCTGAGTCAAACATGGGTATCAGGAAACACATCAGAATGAGTTTGTGACTGCGGGGTCCATCGAAGTTAGGGGTGTCCTCAGGGAGTCATGTGGGTTTGTTCCATTCTGAGGGTTCTGCTCAGCTTCGAATGGTACAGTTTCCTCCTGGGTGGCAGGCGGACACCTGGGGTGTGGCCCAGAGGACCTCAATCTGGAGGGACAGTGCCAGTGTGGTTTTAAACCTGTGGAGGGTTTGGGGGTTGCTTTAGGAGTCTGTGGAAAGCCCAACAGTGCCAGTTCATGCCACTGGAGGTGGTGAGTGAGCTGTGGTGTGAGAGAGCACGGTAGGGGTGGCAATGCTGCTTGCGACCACTGGAGGCAGTGGCGAGCTGCCATGGGAAACCCACCTGAAGAAGAGTCAGTGCTGCCTGCTGGCTCTGAGGGAAGTGGGGAGGTGCTGGGTGAGAGACCCTGAATCCTGAGGAACTACAGATTGTTTCTGCAGGACGGAGTGGTGAGCTGTATAGTCTCTGTTTCTCCAGGCTTAAGAGTGGTCATAAGAAACACTGGAGCCGGGCCCCCACTCAGCATTGTGCCCTGTTTCCCCAGGTTTGCTGGTAGTCTGCTGTCAGGATGGCTCAGGAGGGTCCTCCCAGCTGGGCTCTGGAGCCGGGGGAAACCAAACCTGACTCATGGTGCATTTGGAACTGAGGAGTTGAGTGTTTGTTTGGAAGAGTATGTTTGTTTCTCCAAAAAGGACAAGGGCATTGGTCGGCTTGAGAAGGAAGTGGATGACCACTTAAGAAATAAGCATATGTCTCTCCTTCTCCCAGGAATTGGAGCAGGTGTGAAGACTAGGTGGGAGACGCCGGCTTTTCCACACCTGACAACCCTTCTTCACTCTGGCTCCACAAGACCTGAACTTTGAAAATCAGCATCTGAGTCAGTCATGCAGCTTGTCCCAGGACGTCAGCATTCAGAGAAAACAGCAGGCCAGTGGGGCACAATGTCACATCCATGCCAGGACAGGAGGTAAAACTTCTCTTTCACCCCAAACCTCCTGGGCTTTTCTCTTGTCTCTGGTGGAGTTCACAATTGGCACACTGGACAAGCTGTAAGCAATCTAGTGTGGGTGCCAGAGTTCCCGAGTTTCTCTGCAGGGAACACCTGTCAGGGATATCATTTTCTCTGTTTATTTCTGGATTACAAAGGTATTTGGACCATCTCTTTCCTAGGTAATCCCTTGGATTTGAAAGGGAATATGAGATTGATTGGTGTGCGTTTTGAATATAGAAAGTATTCCTTCATCTAGCAGTGTTTATTCCACTGGGCCTAGGCTGTGGCCGGCATCTAGAGTGAGGTGGATGTTTGGGTCAGATAGAGACTTGGATGATGGCTTCTCCTTTGTCCAAGGTGATATATCCTAATGGATTGGTCTTTGCATTCAAAGAGTTCCAATGAGGGCTGAGGGAAAATTCAAAATGATTCCAAGGAGCCTTGGACAATTTAAAAGGGATGCTTTTCTTCCTACGTTCACTGAAACAGCTATATATGGTTGGGCATGCTCTATTTTCTGTGCAGTTGGTGGGTTCTGTGGGTGGTGAAGGAGAGTGTTTGGGAATTTCCCTGGATAGAGGCATTCTGGTGGCTTCAAGGGACTTGGCGTCAGGAACCCTGGGGTGAATTACTGTGGCTGCTTGCCTGATGCTCAGTGAGTCAGGTTATCCCTCAGGTTTTACATTTCCTCCATAGGAAATGGCTGGCAGGGAATGTTCTGCTTAAAGTGGAACCCTCAGAAGCACCTGGGTGGCTCAGTGGGTTAAGCACCTCCCTTTGGATCAGGTCATGATCCTAGGTTCCTCTGATGGAACCCTGCCTTAATTTCTCTGCTCAGCAGGGAGCCTGCTTCATGCTCTCTCTCTCTGCCTGCATCTCTGCCTACTTCTGATCTCTCTCTGTCAAATAAATAAATAAAATCTTTTAAAAAACACCCTAAAATGGAACGCTCCTACACTGTTGGTGGCCATGTGGGTTGTTGCAGCCACTCTGGAAAAGAAATGGTGTGTCCTCCGAAACCTAAGAACAGAACAACACTAGGATCCAGCAATTGTCCTCCTAAGTATTTGCTTAAAGGGCACAATAATGTACATTCTGTGTGGTACAAGCACCGTGATATTTACAGCAGCATTATCAACGATAGTAACATTATCAACCACAGCACATTATCAACCATAGTAAAACAATGGAGGGAGTCCAAATGTCCATTCACTGATGAGTGATTTTATATATATATATATATATGTGTGTGTGTGTGTGTGTGTGTGTGTGTGTGTGTGTGTATTCATTCACCCACATCATCTTCTTCTTTTTTTAATTAATTTATTTTTTTTAGAATAACAGTATTTATTGTTTTTGCACCACACCCATTGCTCCATGCAATCCGTGCCCTCTCCAATACCCACCACCTGGTTCCCCCAAACTCCCACCCCCGCCCCTTCAAAACCCTCAGATTGTTTTTCAGAGTCCATAGTCTCTCATGGCTCACCTCCACTTCCAATTTCCCCCAACTCCCTTCTCCTCTCTAACTCTCCTTTTCCTCCATGCTATTTGTTATGATCCACAAATAAGTGAAACCATATGATAGTTGAGTCTCTCTGCCTGACTTACTTCATTCAGCATAATCTCTTCCCGTCCCATCCATGCTGCTACAAAAGTTGGGTATTCATCCTTTCTGATGGAGGCATAATACTCCATAGTGTATATGGACCACATCTTCCTTATCCATTCGTCTGTTGAAGGGCATCTTGGTCCTTTCCACAGTTAGGCGACCATGGCCATTGCTGCTATAAACATTGTCTCCCACATCTTCTTAATGGAATAAGAGCCAGGATCAAAAAGGACGAAATCTTATAATCTGTAAGGATGTGGATGAATCTACAGTGGATTTAGCTAAGTAAAATCAGTAAGAAAAGACCAATAGCCTGTAACTTGGATTCTGTAGATTTTCAGAACGAAAGCAGATGAACATAGTGAGGGGAGAAGGCCAATGAAGAAACACACTCAAACTTAGAGCACAAATTGATTGTTGCTAGAGGACAGGGGTGTGGGTGGAAGGGTTAAATGGGTGACAACTATTAGGGAGAGTACTTGCTGTGATGAGCTCTGGGTGTTCTATGCAGGTGGGGAATCACAAAATCCTACCCTTTACGCAAAGGAATGAACACTGCATGGAAACAAATTGGAATGGAAGTCAAGGAAGGAAAGAAGAATACCATGTTCTACTTCATGAGGAGTGAGGTAAAAATGGAGGGATTTTTGCTCTACTGTGCTGCCAATGATCACTGTCCAACACACTGTTGTATGATAAACTAGTTTCTGTTTGCATAAGGAGCCCTCAAAAAGCTTCCTGGAAGATTCAGATATCAGAGCATGTTCATGTTCCATAGATATGTTCCTTCCAGTCTGCCCAGGTACAAAGGTAATTGGAGAAAAATATGGCAGAAGAGGAAAGGAGGTATTAAGCCTTCAGGAGGTAGCTTTCCCCTTTATCATGAATGCCTGGGACAGTGTCAACTGAGAAGGAGGAGGGGGGATCCCAGAGCTTTGCCGCAGACAGGGGAGATCCAGGTCTGCCTAGAGCGGACAGGGGTCTTTGAGGAGAGCTGAGCTAGTGGCATGGTGAGCCCGAACTGTTGGTGCTGAGGTGAGTTCCCCAAGGAGCTGAGTTGATGATGGGGGTCGGGTGGTGCATCAGGCTCTGGGTTTGTAGCCAGGGGGCCGCAGAACATGCAGGGGTCCTGATTGGGGCATGCAGGTTTCTCTGGCTCTGAGGGTTCTGCACAGATTCAAAGGGACTAGTTTCCTGCTGGGTGGCAGGTGAACTCCTAGAGTGTGGGTCCAAGCTTACCAATCTAGAGGGCTTTGGGGACAGGCCTCTGGGGAAGGAAGCCTGAAAATGCAACCAAGAGTTAGGGTCATGGCCTTGGGGCATGGCAGACCTGATCTGCTGACACTGAGGTGGGATACCCTCGGGATTGAGTTGAGGCTATGTGCCCTGCAACGTAAAAGAGTCAGGGTTTCTGGCCAGAGGGATGGCTGATGGTGGGGGTGGCTTTAGAGGGGCATGCTGGTTTCTCCCTCTCTGAGAAAACTGTGGAGCTCCAAATGACATGGCTTCCCCCTGCATGGTGGTCAGGTTTCTGGCTTGTTACAAAGGGGTCCTGAATCTGGGGAGTTTGGGGACCAGGCCTCTTGGGGGAGCATGGATTCAGGAAGCCTGAATTCAGAAACTAGAGTTATGCTAAGGTCCTAGGGGCATGGCATGCTCAATCTGCTGTTGCTGAGATGGGCTCCCTGGTGGGATGATTTCAGGGTGGGTATCAGGGGGCATGTCAGACTCCAACTTTGTGCCCTGGGGGTGAACTCAGGGTTGCATGGAGTTTTCTCCAACCCTGAGGGTTCTGTAGAGCTCCAAATGGCATGGTTTCCTCCTGTGTGGCGGACGCAATCCTCGGGTGTCACTGAGGCATCCTTAATCTATACAGGCATGAATCTCAGAAGTGGCCAATCTGGTGGGCTTGGGGGACAGGCATCTGAGCATGAAAGCCTGTACACCCTACATAGGGTTAGGGTTAAGGGCTAAGGACATGGCAGGCCCAATGTGCTGGTGCTGATGTGGGCTCCTCTAAGGGCTGAGTTGAGGGCATAGATATGGTATCACAGCAGAATCCGGTTTTATGGCCATGGGGGTGACTCATGGTAGGGATGGCGTTAGGGGGGCTTACAGGTTTCTCCTGGTCTGAGGCTTTGGTGCAGCTCCAAACCACAAGGTTTCCTCCCGTGTGGCAGGTGGAGTCCTGTGGTGTAGCTCAGTAGTCCTTAATCTAGGGGACTTGGGGATGGAAGCCTGAAAACCCAAACAGGGGTAATAGTAAGGGCCTAGGGACATGGTGACCCAATCTGCTGATGTTGAGGTGGGGTCCCCTCAGGGCTGAGTTGAGGGCGTGTGTCCAGCAGCTCAGCAGAATCCGATTTTATGACCGGTGGGGGCCACAGATGGTGGGAGTGTCTTTATAGGGGCAGGTTTCTCCCCCTCTGACAGTTCAGCACAACTCCAAATGGCATAGGTTTCTACTGTATGGTGAGCGGAGTCCTAGGGTGTATGTCAAGGTTTCTTAATCAAGGGGGTTTGTTGCATGGAATCTCAGAATGGAAGCCTGAAAACCCAAACTAGGGTTAGGGTTATGGCCTAGGGGCATGGCAGGTCTGATCTACCAGTGCTGAGGCGGGCTCCATGGAGGGCTGAGTTGAGGGCGGGTAATAGGTGGCTCGTGTGAATCTGGGTTTTTGTTCAGGAGGGACTCAGATGCCGAGGCTTGCCTTAGGGGACATGAAGTTATTCCCTGCTCTGAGGTCTGACTAGCTACAAATGGCACCATAACAACATAGGCAGCTGGCAGACTGCCAGAGTGAGTCTCAGGCGTCTCCAATCTGGCCAGTTTGTAGGCTAGACCTAAGGCTACGGAAGCCTATACACACAACCTAGGGTTAGGGTTAAGGACTAGTGGCATGGAAGCTCTGATATGCTGGTATTGAGGTGGGCTCCCTCGGGGCTGAGTGGACATGCATCTGGCTTGTGGCAGAATCCGGCATTATGTCCGGGGCGCTGCAGATGATGCGAGTGTGTGTAGGTGCTCATGCATCTTTCTTTCTGGAGGGCAGGCAGAGTCTCCTGGTGTGGATGTTGAATCCCCTGTCTGGAGGGTTAGAGTTAGGGATATAGGTTAGGTATAGGGTTAGGGTTAGGGGTTAGGGTTAGTATTATGTCTTAGGGACATGGGTTAGGGTTATGTCTTAGGGAAAAAGGTTAGGTTTAGAGTCAGAGTTATGGATAGGGTGGGGTTAGGGTTTAAGATTAGGGTTAGAGTTAGGGATTAGGGTTACAGTTAGTCTTAGGGTTAGGACTATGTCTTAGGGACAAGGCATGTCGGATCTGGAAACACAGATATAGGATCACACAAGCACTGAGTTAGGACGGGATGCAGGAGGCTCCTCCAGCCATGGGTTTTTGGCTTGGAGGGGCAAAGATGGCGGGAATGGCATCAGGGGACCATGCTGGTTTCTAGGGTTCTGAGGGTGTTAGAGAGCACGAAATGAAATGGTCTCCTTCTGTCTGAGACTCTGAATATGGGTATCAGTCTGATGCTCCCATCCATGGAAGGGATTGAGTGTCATGTCTCGGGGTCCTGGTCCTGAGCACCCAACCTAGGGTTAGGGTTTGGTCCTGGGAGAACAGCAGGCCTGCTATGCCAGTGCAGACTCAGGCTCTCTGGAGGGCTGAGTTGAGGACATTGGTCTGGCGGTCCATCAGGCTCTGGGATTGTGGTGTGTGGGTCCTCGGAAGGTGGGAATCATTTAGGGGCATGGAGTTTTCTCCAGCACAGGAGGTCCTGCACAGGGCCATGGGGTCCAGTTTCCTCGGGGTTGGCCGCCAGATTCCTGCATTGTGAATACGGGGTCCCCAGTCTGGAGGGCTAGGGAGCCAGACCTCTGGGGTGGGAAGCCAGAATATGCAAATGAAGCTTAGGGTTAAGTCATAGAGGCATGTCATCCCCTACCTGCCAGTGCTGTGGTGACCCAGCGAGCTGAGTTGGGGGCGCATGTCTACAGGACCGTGAGACTCGGTTCCTTGCCCTTGGGGCTGCCAGAAGTGGGGATGGCCACAAGAAGGCATGCAGGTTTCTTCTGCTCCGTGGGTTCAGTACATTTCCAAATGGCAGTGTGTCCTCCTGGGATCAGGTGCAATGATGGTGTGCAGCTCAGGGGTCCCCCATCTCGGGGCTTTGGGGACCAGGCATCGGAGGATTGACAGTGAAACACACAACCTGGGCTAGGGTTAGTATTAGGGTTTGGCTTAGGGATAGGGTTACTGTTATGTCTTAGAGACAAGGCAGGTCGGATCTGCCAGCACAGATATCGACACATCCAAGGGCATAGTTGAGGGCGGGAATCAGGAGGCTCCTCAGTCTTTGGTCTGGAGGATCAAAGATGGCAGAAATGGCCTTAGGGAAGCATGCCGAGTTCTAGGGCTCTGAGGGTGTTAGAGAGCACAAAATGAAATGGTCTCCTCCTGACTAAGGGTCTGAGTAAGGCCATCAATCTGATGCTCCCATCCATGGGAGGGATTGGGTTTTAGACCTCTGGGGTCCAGAGCCTGAACACCAATGTAGGGTTAGGGTTTGGTCCTTGGAGAATGGCAGGCCTGATATGCCAGTGCAGACCCAGGATCTCCAGATGGCTGAGTTGAGGTCATTGCTCTGGTGGCCCATCAGGCTCCAGGATTGTGGTGTGTGGGTCCTTGTAAGCTGTGGGTGTCTTTAGGAGGCATGGAAGTTTCTCTAGCCAGGAGGGTTTTACAGAGAGCCATGGGGTCCATTTTCCTCATGAGTGGCATCCAGAGTCCTGTGTTGGGAATATGGGGTCCCTAGTCTCAAAGTCTAGGGAGCCAGGCCTCTGGGGATGGAAGCTTGAACACCCAAACTAGGGTTAGGGTTAGGTGGTAGGGGCAGGGCAGCACACCCAGAAGCCTTAGTTGAGGGTTAGGATCAACCCTGTAGACCTGGTGCGCCTAAAGTGAGTTAGCCAATAGGGCCACCAATTCTCACAAGCATTTTGCCCATATTGTTATCTATTTGAGCAGAATGCTCATCAGAATAGGCCGGCATTGGGCAGCCCTGTGGATGCTATGTCCTCCGTGCTGAGGGCCCTTTCTCGGCACCCGAAGCGAGTTCGCCAGGCTTTTACCGGCCAAATCAATACTGATTTGGGCAGAACGATCATGAGAATTGGCCAGCATTGGGCAGCCCTGGGGACCACCCTGTTACCCGTTGCTGAGGGCCCTTTCTCGCTTGGGGAATGTCCCGGCCGCCCAGAATATGCGTCAAGATAATGCGGAACACCCGGGGCCCCTGGTGAAGGGGAGCTTTCCAGGAGCAGAGTTGAGGGGTGGGTAGTAGCCGATCATCTTTCTCCAACTTTTCGGGAGGCTGGGGAGCCCAGAGATGGGTCTGGCCTCTGTGGGGGAATGAAGGAGAATGTATCTCTTGTTTGAAGGCTTCCCTAACCCTAACCCTAACCTTAAACCTAACCCTAACTTTTATGGATCCTCTGTGAGGTGAGGACAATACCTTGTCCTGGAAGGGGGCTACAGGTCCCCAATCAAGAAATCCACATCTCTCTTTGCAACCTGACATGCCCTTCCCTCAGTATTCCTCAGGGAATATCTTCTCACTTCATGAGCTGACAGCTCTGAACTTAAAAACGAATATTGTTTTATATTTTTCAATGCCTTAGTTCATTTATGGCATGTCTTTCAAAACTGCCAGTGGGGAGGCACCTGGGTGGCTCAGTGGGTTGAAGCCAGGGTCCTGGGCTCAAGCCCTGCATCGGGTTCCATGCTCAGTGTGGAGCCTGCTTCCTCCTCTCTCTCTCTCTTCCTGCCTATCTGCCTACTTGTGATTTCTGTCTGCCAAATAAATAAATAAAATCTTTTAAAAAAAACTGCCAGTGGGTTTTTAGCAGTCCTGGAGGTCTGCCTGCTCAAGGAGGGGTTGACCTGGGAGAGGCAACCTTCCTTCCCATCTCCCTCAGCATGTCCCTGAGCCCTGGAGCCATCTGTCCCACTGAGGGCTGAGGGATCCAAGACAGCCCATCTTTAGCCCAGGCGGTGTCAGCTGTGTAGACTGATGTGTACCAGTAGTGGTGGGAAGCTGGTATGGGCCAGGTGCAGGCAATTTCTCCTTCTTTTTCCTTCCTCCTTTTCCACCCAGAGGTAGCTCAGAACAGACTTCAAGCCCTGCATCTCAAGATCACTTGACCCAGACACCCTGCTTTCAGCTGGTGACCTTGGCGGTTTCCTGTTGCTTCTGCCTCCCATACCCACTCCCATGGCCATTTCTAGATCAGGGGAGGGATCCAACCCTTGTATGTACTTGGTACTCTTCCTGTCCCACACCCAGCCCACCCACATTTGTCTTCCAGGTATGTGCTTGGGAGCAAGCCCATCCATAGGAACTTACCATCCAAACAGATCTAGGTAATGACCACTAAATTAGAGATCCAGGATGCATAACAAACCTGCTCTGAAATCTGTCTCATACTGTATGACAATCTCACATGAAAACAGAAACAATAATAGCTTTCTGGACAGTGAAGTGACATCTGTCTCTACTTACACTCTTGAAAGCATAGGTCCTCACCCTGTTACAGTTAACAGGAAAAGTATAAGAATTCAGTGAAATTTGAATTCCAAGCATAGAGTGAATACTTATTGTACAGTTATACTCTCACAAGTATGTCTTATGAATATTGCACAGCAAAAGATTTTTCAAATAGTTTACTGAAAGAAAAACTCTTTTATTGTTTATTTTAATTCAGGTAGAGTTAACATACAGTGGTATATTAGTTTCAGGTGTACAATGTAGTGATTCAGTGATTCTATGTATACTTAGCTGTCATCAAGAAAAGTGTACTCTTAGTCCCCATCATCCATTTCATTCATTCCTCCATCTACTTCCACTATGGTAACCACAGATTCAGCATTTTGCTTTGTATCTTCTTTCTCCTTTATTTATGTATGTTCGTTTCTTAAATTCCATGTAAGAATGACATCACAAGGCATTTGTCTTTCTCCGACTGATGGATTTCACTTAGGACAGTACTCTCTAGCTCCATCCATGTGTCTGCAAATGGCAAGATTTCATTTTTTTATGGATGAGTAATTTCCCACTGTGTGTGTGTGTGTGTGTGTGTGTGTACATGTATCATCTCATTTATCAATTTATCAAGAGATACTTTGATTGCCTCCATATTGTAATACGGTAAATAATGTTGCAAAAAAACATAGGGGCACATGTATCCTTTTGAGTTATTGTTCTCATGTTCATTGGGTAAACACACGGTAGTGTGATTGCTGGATCATAATGTAGTTCTATATTTAACGCTTTGAGGAACAGTCATACTCTTTTCTACAGTGGGTTCAGCAGCTTGCATTCCCCAACAGTGCAAGAGGGTCGCCTTTTATCCACATCCTCCCAACATCTGTTTTCTTGTGCTGGTGCTGTTAGCCAATCTGATAGTGTGAGTTAATATCTCATGGAGATATTTTATTTGGATTTTCCTGTTGATGGTTGATGGTGAACATCTTTCCTGGTTGGTTTTCTGGGGGAGGGGCCTGCCACGTGGGTTTTCAGTCAATGGTGTTCCCTGAGTTAAGTCCTCCAGTCCCCCTCAAGGGGGTGGGCTTTGAGGAAACCGTTTTTTTTCAGACTTTTGTTCTCTGGAGGATTTTATGTTTGTTCACTTTTTTTTTTTTCCCTCTCGCCTTGACCACTTTTGATGGTTTTTGTAGTTTTAGAGGAAAACAGACTGCACCCTGACCTCCCTCTCAGAGAGAAGCCTCAGTCTGGCTGCAGAGCCCAGATGAGATCCCCCTTGGCCGCCTGCAGAGCAGGTTCTGAGTCGCGGTCCCTGGGGACACAGGATCTTCTGCTTGTACCACAAACCATGGCAGTGGTGGCTGTCTGGACAGCTCCAGACCGCCAGAGAGGTTCCAAGCAGCGATCGCACACTGAGATTTTCCCACTGGCCGGGACTGGGAGTGCCTGGTGTTTCTGGGTCTAAGAGTGCCAGGCTTGCGCAGGACTCTCTCAGGAGGGCTGTGGGTCCTGCGCATGTCTCAGGCTCTGAGAAGGGGCGCAGGTCCAAGAGCACCAGCCTGGCCCTTTGCGCATCTCTTTCACAGGAGAGTTTGGGGCGCGTGTCTTAGGCTCTGAAACAATGGCGTGGGTCAAAGAGCGCCAGCTGGGCTTTTGTGTACATCTCTCAGGGGAGGATGTAGCAGGGCTCGAGCATTCTGTCCTATGATGTGACTCCTGGCCGCTCACAAGAACCAGACCCCAGGCAATCAGGCGTGCTGGCGGCTCAGGGGCCAAGACCTGGTTTCTCAACCGCACTCCATCTGGCTCAGTGCCATGGGAGGCTGTCCTGGGACCGGGGACTTAAGACCCTGTCCCTCACCGCCCCAATTCCTACAGTACCTCCCCCATGATACTTTGCACTTTTGGAGTGCTTTCAAACAGTCTCCAAGTTAATGCTGGTACCCTGACGCAGGGCACTCTCGCTCATATTGGGGGTATTACTTTTGAACCAGTCGCCTCTGGTGGCTCCCTCCCCTTTTGTTTATCTTCCAATATCAGTCTGCCTTTCCCACCACAGTTTACCTGCCCACCGGCGTCTTCTGCCATTATAAAGATCCAGACGTGTATAATTCTGACCTCAGGCTGATTTCATGGGTGATCGTAGTTCTTTGGTTGGTAATCTGCTCACTTTAGGGTACAGGTTGAAAAGTCGCCTCCTCCTACTTGCCTGCCATCTGGTCCCCTCCCTGCAATGTTGAGCTCTTTTATCCATTTCGAGTTTCTCTTTGTGTATGGTGGAAGAGAATGGTTGAGTTTCATCCATCTACACAGAGCTGGCCCAATTTTTCCAGCACCATTTATTGAAGAGACTGTATTTTTTCCACTGTATATTTTCCCGCTTTGTTGAAGATTATTTGACCATAGAGTTGATGATCAATATATGAGCTCTCTACTCTATTCCACATGTCTATGTGTCTGTTTTTATGCCAGTACCATTCTGTCTTGGTGATCACAGCTTTGTAGTTACCCTTGAAATTGGGCAAAGTGATGCTCCCAATTTTCTTTTTCTTATTTTTTTAATTTATTTTTTATTTATTTCCAGCATAACAGTATTCATTATTTTGCACCACACCCAGTGCTCCATGAAATCCATGCACTCTGTAATGCTCACTACCTGGTACGCCGACCTCCCACCCCCTGCCCCTTCAAAACACTCAGATTGTTTTTCAGAGTCCATAGTCTCTCATGGTTCACCTCTCCTTTCAATTTCCCCCAACTCCTTTCTCCTCTCTATCTCCCCATGTCTTTCATGTTATTTGTTATGCTTCACAAATAATTGAAACCATATGATCATTGACTCTCTCTGCTTGACTTATTTCACTAAGGAGAATCTCTTCCAGTCCCATCCCTGTTGCTCCAAAAGCTGGGTATTCATCCTTTCTGATGGAGGCATAATACTCCATAGTGTATATGGACCACATCCTCCTTATCCATTCGTCCATTGAAGGGCATCTTGTTTCATTCCACAGTTTGACGACCGCGGCCATTGCCGCTATAAACATTGGGGTACAGATGGCCCTTCTTTTCACTCCACCTGTATCTTTCGGGTCAATACCCAGGAGTGTAATTGCAGGGTCATAGGGACGTTCTGTTTTTAATTTCTTGAGGATTCTCCAACACTGTTCTCCAGAGAGGCTGTATCAACTTGCATTCCCACCAACAGTGGAAGAGGGTTCCCCTTTCTCCACATCCTCTCCAACACATGTTGTTTCCTGTCTTGCTAATTTTGGTCATTCTAACTGGTGTAAGATGATATCTCAATGTGGTTTTAATTTGAATCTCCCTGATGGCTAGTGACGATTAACATTTTTTCATGTGTCTGATAGCGATGTGTATGTCTTGATTGGAGAAGTGTCTTGTCATATCTTCTGATTTTTTTTGATATGATTGTCTGTTTTGTGATATGATTGTCTGTTTTTTTTAATATAATTTTTTTATTTTTTATAAAAATATATTTTTATCCCCAGGGGTACAGGTCTATGAATCACCAGGTTTACACACTTCACAGCACTCACCAAAACACATACCGCCCCAATGTTTTGATATGCAAAACGCAAGGATTCCTTCTGCAGGACATTTGAAACCTTTGATGGGTCCGGGATGTTCCATATGGAATGACTCCACAGCAAGATTCTAACGAACGAGGCCTGGTCAAGCCGCCTCGCATCTCAATGGTCTCCTAGCGACAAGACAGGTTCTATCTGCTGGCTCTGGGGGAGCAACCAAGAAGCCGGAGTTGAAATGGATTCTCCTGCGCATGGGTCCTAATGTGGGCTTGTGTCCATGGTGGCACCTGGCCCTGAAGGATTCTCTTAACCGGAAGTTTAGACACAGTTCCAACCTGTAAGTTTCCTATGTGAAGACGAGATTTTCTCTGATGGTGCCTCCAGAAACCCCCACATGCTTGTATTTGAAAACATGCCTCTGAGGAGAGATGCCTGGAAGCCAAAACAATGGATCCTATTATGGCCTAGGGACCAGTGCGGTTCAATATACTTTTCTGGTGACATCCAACTACGGTATTAGTGGAGGTAGATGCTCAGCTGCTGTCAGACGCCCTTGTTTGTCACGGGCGGCCTACACTCTTGGGATGTCTTCAGGGACTTTGGACATTTCTCCTAATTTGTAGGCATGTGGTCAAGTGAATGGGCAGAATCCCATTGGAGTGGGAAGGCACAGACCTGATGTGTGGCTCCAGGGGCCCCAGCCTGGAGGGTGTGTGGGCCAGGACTGTGGGGATAGAAGTCTGAAACACTAATTTGGCTTACGTTTGGGGATGTAAATATGGCAGGACGGATCTACAGACCCTGAGGAGAACTCTTCGCGATATGAAGAAAGAGTGAGTGTGAGGCATTTATTCAGGCTTTTGTCTCTGGATTTTGTGTCAACAATGGCCATGGAATCGAGAGGTCTCATGGGCCATGGACGAGTCTTCCTCTCTGTGGATTTGGCCTGAACACAATTGTTTTGGGTCAATCTTGGGGATGGGAGGCGTCCTTTCAGTTAGGTTACTTCAGGTGTCCCACCAAAAAAGGGATTTCAAAGCATAGCCCTGGGGAGTGGCGAGTGGACAAACCGAACTATGCTTAGTTCCAGCCCCTGAGAGGAAATCCTTAATGACAGAACTCACGCTAAGGGTCACAATGTGTTTTTATGCCTTCTAGGCGCTGAAGCATGGGCGGGGAATCATGGTGCACACTGTCGCTTTTACACTGAATGTTGGACTCCATGCCAACCACATGTATTCTTGCCATGGGGAAGTAGTAGTTCTGATTTTTTCATCTCTCTCACCCCTGGGCAGCGATTGGAGTTAAGGTCTAGGTTGTGTAGTCTGAAAACTGAGCTTGGGAAGAGATGACGACTTAAATCCATGTCGGGCCGACGTGCTGAGAGTTGGACGGGAGGTTCAGGCCTAGGCTGCGTCAGACCAGGCATTAGTTTTCAGGGTATATTGTATAATTGGGGGAGAGTCGAGTGCCGTGCAGGTTGATCCTCATTTAACATTTCTGGGTAGCCCCAAGCACAACGTTTTTCTTCTGGAGGGCAAGCAGAGTGCTGCATTGTGGCTCCGAAATTCCCAAACTGGATGCGCTGTGGGCAAGGAGTGTGAGGACGGAAGTATAAGAACACAAGTTATGCGTAGGTTTCTGGGGGAGCGCACGGCAGGCACTCTCTGCAGATCTGAATCGGGGCTTCGTGCATCTGAAGTCAGGGCGAGTTCAGACCTAAGCTCAGGTTGGAGTGTCTGTCCATTATGGCCCTTTCTTGAAGGGGGCAGCTTCTCGAGGCCATGGAGGTTTACCCAGGATGGGAGTTGGGAGATGCTCCAAGCTACAAGGATTTTTTCTGTTCAACAATTGAGACCTGTTGCATCAATCCAGGATGTCTCATACCGAACAACGCCAGAGCAGGGATCTAAGGATGCATGCCTGGGCAGCCTGCCTCACATTCTAACTGTCTCCTAGCTAATAGACAGTTCGGATATGATAGCTCTAGGGGAGCAACCGAGTGGGCTGAGTTGAAAGGGACTCTCCTGCGGATGGTTCCTAATGTGGGTTTGTGTGCATGGAGACCTTGGCATGTGGCGTTGGCACACAGACCCTGAATGCTTCTCCTAATCAGAGGATTTGAGTCATCTCCAAAAGACAAGTTTCACATGTGGAGACTAGATTTGTTGTGATTGGTGCCTCAGGAAACCCCCACATGCTGATATTGGAAACCAGGCCTCTGATAAGAGATTCCAGGAAACTAAAACAATGGCCTCCATAAGGGCCTAGGGCCCTGTCCCGTTCAATCTCCTTCTCTGCGGACATCCATCTACAGTATGAGTGGAGATGGGTGCTCCGCTGGTTCCAGACAGCCCTTGTTTGTCCCGGGCGTTCTATACTATTGGGATCACCTTGGGGACTTTGGAGGTTTCTGCTAGTTTGTATGAATGTGGTCAATCGAAGGGGCAGAATTCCCGTGTAGTTGACAGGCACAGACCTGATGTGTGGCTGCAAGGTCCCCATGCTGGAAGGTATTTAGGAAGGAATGTGGGGATAGAAGTCTGAGAACACACACTCTGCTTGTTTTGGGGACATAGGTATGGCAGGCCCTTCTACAGACCGTGAGGAGAACTCTTTGGGATATGAAGAAAGAGCAAGTGTGAGGTGCTTCTTCAGGCTTTTGTCTCTGGATTTTGTTCAATGATGGGCGTGGAATGTCGGAGAGGCCTCATTGGCCATGGATGAGTCTTCTTCTCTGTGGATTTGGCCCGATCCCAATTTCGGCATCAATCTGTGGGATGGGAGGAGTCCTTTCATTTTGGTTACCTCAGATATCCCACCAAAAGAGGGATTCTAAAGCAGAGCAATGGGGAAGGGCGAATGGACAACCTGAACTCTGGTTAAAAATTGAGGCCTAGGGGCATGGCAAGCCCAATATGCCGTCTCTTGTTCCAGCCACTGAGAGACCTTACTTGGGGACTGGGCTCACGCTGAGGGTCACAATGCGTATTTGTGACCAACGTGGCCCTCAAGAATTGCAGGGTCACAAGGGCCACACTGCTTTCAACTACACTGAATGTTGGGCAACATGCCAACCACAAGATTTCTTGCCATGGGGAAGGATTTCCTATTTCTGCCTCATGTTCAACCCTGGGCAGTGATTGGGGAAAACGTCTAGGTTCTGAAGCCTGAAAACCGAAGTTGGGATGAGATGACGCAGGTCCGATGTGTTCAGTGTGCGTCCAACTGGCTGTTTGGGTTGGAAGGTCCAGGCTCAGGCTGTGACAGAAAGGGCATTAGTGCACAGGGCATCCTGTAGAATTGGGGTACAGTCAAGTGGCAAGAAGGTTGATCCTCATTTGTGGTTTCTGGGTAGCCCCAGAAGGCAATGTTTTTTCTTCTGGATGGCAGTCAGAGGGCTGCATTGTAGTTCTGGAATTGCCAAACTGGACTGCTTGTGGGCCAGGAGTTGAGGACAGAAGTCTGGAACACAAGCAACCTTAGGTTTCTGGGCGAGGGCATGGCAGGTACGCTCTACAGAACTGAATCGAGATCTCGTGCATCTGAATTCAGGTGAGGTTCTGACGAATGCTCAGGTAGGAGTTTCTCTCCATGATAGCCCTCTTCATGAAGAGGGGGTGGATCACGAGTCCATGGAATTATTCCCACGAAGGGAGTTGTGAAATGCTCCAAACCATAAAGTATCTTCTGCAGGACAATTGAGACCTGTTGGTTCGCTCCAGGACTTCTCATACGGAACGATTCCGAGCAGGGTTCTAAGGATGAATGGCTGGGCATCCCGACTCTCATTCCTCTCGTGTCCTAGTGACAAGACAGGTTAGATCTGCTGGATCTGGGGAGCAACTGAGGGGGTTGAGTTGAAATGGACTCTCTTGTGGATGGGTCTTAATGTGGGTATGTGTCCATGGAGAACTTGGAACGAATCAGTGGCACAGGGTCCCTGAAGAGTTCTTCTAACCAGAGGCTTTGACACAGCTCCAACGTGCAAGATTCCCACGTTGAGATGAGATTTGTTCTGATGGGTGCCTCAAGAAACAGCCATATGCTGCTGTTGGAATCCAGGCCTCTGAG
The DNA here is from genome assembly GCF_964662115.1 of Mustela nivalis. Lineage (NCBI taxonomy): Eukaryota > Metazoa > Chordata > Mammalia > Carnivora > Mustelidae > Mustela > Mustela nivalis. Next base: position 1,975,178 of record NW_028136552.1, on the reverse strand, counting down.
GAGAGATGCCTGGACAACAAAGAAATGGATCCGATTAGTATCTAGGGGCCTGCTCATACCAATTTTCCTCTGGGGACATCTGTCTATGGTTCTAAGTTCAGGTAGATGCTCAGCTGGTGTCAGACCGCCCTTGTTTATCCTGGGCTCCAACACTATTGGGATGGCCCAGGGCACTTTGGAGGTTAATCCTATTTTTAGGTTTGTGGCCAATGGAATGGGCAGAATTCCCAGGTACAGTCCTCAGGTTCGGCTACAAGAACCTGTGCCTGTAGGTTTTGTGGGCCAGGGCTGTGGGGACATTTGTCTGAAAACACAAACTCGGCTTAGCTTTCGGGTCGTAGGTATTGCAGGACTGATCTACAGACCGTGAGGAGAACTCTTCAGGATATGAACAAAGGGCGAGTGTGAGACGCTTGCTCAAGATTCTGTCTCTGGATATTGTGTCACTGATGGCCGGCAATGTCTGGGTGACCTCTTGGGCCATGGACGAGTCTTCCTCTCTGGGCATTTTGCCAGATCCCAAAAGTTTGGGGTTATTCTGTGAGATGGGAGGAGTTCGTTTTGTTTTGCTTTACTTCAGGTGTCCCACCAAAAGATAGTTTCCAGAGCAGAGCCCTTTGGAGGGGCGACTTGACAACCAGAAATCTGGTTAAAACTTGGGGCCTAAGGCATTGCAAGCCCATTATGATGTCTAATCATCCAGCACTGAGAGGACTTACTAGAGGAGAGGACTCACGCTGAGGGTCACAATGCGTGCTCGTGCCCTCTTCGAACTCAAGCATGGGTGGGGCCTCATGGAGAACGCTCGTTTCTCCTACACTGAACGTTGGACATCAAGCCAACCACAAGGTTTCTTTCCATGGGGAAGGAGGAGTTTTGATTTCTGTATCGCATTCACCCCTTGGCGGGGTTTGGATTTAAGGTCTATGTTCTGAAACCTGAGAAGCTAGGTTGTGAATAGATGATGAGCAAAGGCCATGGGGGGGTCTGATGTGCTCAGTATGCAGTCATCTGTCTGGGTGTTGGTCAGGAAGTCCGGGCTCAGGCTGTGTCAGACAGTGTATTTGTGCCCAGGTTTGTCGATATATTTTGAGTACAGATGTGCCTTGTAGGTCTATCCTCATTTGGGGTGTCTGGGAAGCTCCTTAGGGCAACATTTCTTTTCTTATGGAGGGCAGGCGGAGTGCTGCCTTGTGGGTCTGGAATTCCCAAGCGTTATGTCTGGGGGTAAGTGTGAGGACGACCTTGCAGAACAGAAGATTCACATAGTTTTAAGGGCGAGGGTAAGGCCGGCATATTCTGCAGGGCGATGGCACGGCCTGCACCCTCTGCAGAACTGAATTGAGATGTTGTGCATCTGAATTCAGGGTGAGGATCAGACGTTGGCTCACGTTGGAGTTCCTGTCCATGATTTCCCCTTCAGAAACCTGGTGGGAGCTTCAGAACTCCATCACGGTTTTCCATTATTGGGAGTTGTGAGATGCTCCAAACGCATGGATTCCTTCTGCAGGACATTTGAGACCCTTTGGATAGGTCCAGGACGTTCCATATGGAACGACGACAGAGCAGGGTTCTAAGGATGGAGGCCTGAACAACCCGCCTCGCATCTCAATTGTCTCCTAGCGACAAGACAGGTTCTCTCTGCTGGCTCTGGGGGAGCAACCAAGAAGTCTGAGTTGAATTGGACTCTATTGCGGATGGGTCCTAATGTGGGTTTGTGTCCATGGAGACCTTGGAATGGGGTGGTGGCACCGGGCCCTGAAGGATTCTCCTAACTGGAAGTTTTGACACAGTTCCAAACTGCATGTTACCCATGTGGAGACGAGATTCGCTCTGATGGTGCCTCTGGAAACTTCCTCATGCTGGTCTTTCCTTTCTTTCCTCTCTCTCTTTCTCTCTCTCTCTATATATTTTTTCTTTTTATTTTCTTTTGTCTCTCGTTTGGGTGGGGAATCCTGATTGCTCAGAAGTGTTCTAGGTTGCACCTTGACTTCACCACGGTTGATACATCCATCTACATCCGTTCAGTCATCACTCACCAAAATGACTAGGAGGAGGAATGCCCAACAGAAGAAAAATACAGAGGATGGACCTTCTGCAACAGAGTTAATGGCTATCAACATAGACAATAGGTCGGAAAGAGAACTCAGGCTATCAATTATTCACACAATAGCTAGGTTGGAGAAAGCCATGGATGACCAAACGGATTGATTAGGGCGGAGTTGAAAGCGACCAGAGATAATGTTCACAATGTTAGGGTGGAGCTAAAAGCTACCAGGGATGAGGTTTGCAATGCTCTCAATGAGTTTCAATCCGATCTAAATTCTCTCAAAGATAGGGTAACTGAGACAGAATATAGAATTAGTGATCTAGAAGACAAACAGATAGAGAGAAAAGATCAGGAGGAAGCCTGGAACAAACAGCTTAGAAACCATGAAAACAGATTCAGGGAAATAAATGATGACATGAAACATTCCAACATCAGAATTATTGGAATCCCTGAAGGGGGAGAGAAAGAAAGAAATCTAGAACATATAGTGGAACAAGTTCTTTATGAAAATATTCCCAATTTCACAGATGGAACCAACATTCAAGTATTAGAGGCCAAACAGTCTCCACCAAAGATTATAGATTCTAAAAAAAAGCAAGGTACCTGATAGTCAGATTGAGGAATCATAATTGTAGGTATAATCTCTTGAAAGCTGCTAGGATAATGAGGCTCCTTACTTACAGAGGTAAGCCCATCAGAATAATGTCAGACCTGTCAACAGAAACCTGGAAAGCCAGAAAAGGCTGGCAAGACCAATTGAGGGAATTAAATAAGACGAATGTGCAGCCAAGTATACTTTTTACAGCAACACTGACATTCAAAGTGAATGGAGAGATAAAGAGTTTCAGAGACTGGCAAGGCTAAAAAGACCATGCAATCCCCAAGCTGACACTGCAGGAGATATTAAGGGGGGTTCTATAAAAGAAGAAAAATTTAAAGAATAGCATTCTAGAGAAATATAGAGACAATCTACAGAAAGCCAGACATCAAAGTTAACACGATATCAATAAAAACGTATCTATCAATAATCACTCTCAATGTGAATTGCTTAATGTGCCCCCCAAATGGCAAAGGGTTGCAGATTGGAAAAAACGACAGGACCCATCCATATGTTGTCTACAAGAGACCCATTTTGAACCTAAAGATACACCCAAACTGAAAGTGAAGGGATGGGGAAGCATCTTTCATGCCAGTGGTCCTCCAAAGAAGGCTGGGGTAGTAATTATCATATCAGATAAAATAGATTTTAAACTAAAGACTGTAGTCAGAGATACAGAAGGACACTACATCATTCTTTTTTTAAGATTTTATTTATTTATTTGACAGAGAGAAAGATCACAGGTAGGCAGAGAGGCAGGCAGATAGAGAGGGGGAAACAGGCGCCCTGCTGGGCAGAGAGCCCGATGTGGGGCTCGATCCCAGGACCCTGAGATCATGACCTGAGCTGAAAGCAGAGGCTTAACCCACTGAGCCACCCAGGTGCCCCAGGACACTACATCATTCTTAAAGGGACTCTCCACCAAGATGATCTAACAATTGTAAATATCTATGCTCCCAATATGGGAGCATCCAATCACATAAGAAAACTGTTAATCAAGATAAAGAGTCATATTGACATGAATACACTAATCATAGGAGATGTTAACACAACTCTCTCAGAAATAGACAAATCATTGAAGCAGAAAATCAATAAAGAAACAAGAGCATTGAATGACACACTGGAACAAATGGACCTCATATATATATATAGAACATTCCACCCTAAAACAACAGAATACTCATTCTCCTCAAGAGCACATGGACCTTCTCAATAATAGACCATATATTGGGTCACAAATGAGGACTCCACCGATACCAAAAACTGAGATTATTCCCTGCATATTCTCAGATCACAATGCTTGGAAACTGGAGCTCAATCACAAGGAAAAGTTCAGAAGGAACTCAAACACCTGGAAGCTAAAGACCACCTTGCTTAAGAATGCTTGGATCAACCAGGAGATCAAAGAAGAACTGAAACAGTTCATGGAAACCAACGAGAATGAGGACACTTCAGTCCAAAACTTATGGGATGCAGCAAAGTCGGTCCTAAGGGGAAAATACATAGCCATCCAAGGCTCTCTCAAAAAATTGAAAAATCCAGCACACAGCAGCAGTCTCTACACCTTAAAGAACTGGATAATCAACAACAAATCAAACCAAATCCACACATAAGAAGGGAAATAATCAAGATTAGAGCTGAGATCAATGAGCTAGAAGCCAGAGATATAGTAGAACGTATCAATAAAACTAGAAGCTCGTTTTTTGAAAGAATCAATAGGATTGATAAACCATTGGCCACACTAAATCAAAAGAAAAGAGAGAAAGCCCTAATTAATAAATTATGAATGGAAAGGGAGAGAACACAACTGACATCAAGGAAGTAGAAACAATCATCAGAAGTTATTATCAACAGTGCTATGCCAAAAAGCTAAGCAACCTAGATAAAATGGATGCATTCCTGGAAAACTATAAACTCCCAAAATTGAACCAGGAAGAAATCAACAACCGGAATAGACCGATATCTAGTAATGAGATTGAAGCAGTGATCAAAAACCTCTCAAAGAACAAGAGCCAGGGACCTGATGGATTCCCTGGGGATTTCTACCAAACTTTCAAAGAAGAAATAACACCTTTTCTCCTGAAGCTGTTTCAAAAAATTCAAGCGGAAAGAAAACTTCCAGACTCTTTCTATGAAGCCAGCATTACCCTAATCCCCAAACCAGGCAAAGACCCTACCAAAAGGAGAATTTCAGACCAATATCACTAATGGATATGGATGCTAAGATTCTCAACATGATCCTAGCAAACAGGATCCAACAGCACATTAAAAAGATTATCCACCATGACCAGGTGGGATTTATCCCTGGGCTACAAGGATGGCTCAACATTTGCAAATCAATCAATGTGATAGAACAAATCAAGAAGAGAAGAGTGAAGAACCAAATGGTCCTCTCAATTGATGCAGAAAAAGCATTTGACAAAATCCAGCATCCATTCCTGATTAAACGCTTCAAAGTTTAGGGATAGAGGGAACATTCCTGATCTTCATCAAATATATCTGTGAAAGACCACAGCAAATCATCATCCTCAATGGAAAAAGCTTGCAGCCTTCCCGTTGAGATCAGGATCACGACAAGGATTCCCTCTCTCACCACCCTTATTCAACATAGTATTAGTAGTCCTAGCAACAGCAATCAGACAACAAAGAGAAATAAAAGATATCCAAATTGGCAATGAAGAAGCCAAACTCTCTGTCTTCACAGATGATATGATTCTTTAAATGGAAAACCCAAAAGACTCCACCCCCAAACTACTAGAAGTCATACAGCAATTTAGTAACGTGGCAGGATACAAAGTCAACTTTCAGAAATCAGTGGCTTTCTTCTACAATAACAATGAAAATATAGAAAGGGAAATTAGAGAATCGATTCCATTTACTATAGCACCAAGTACCATAAGATACCTGGGAATAAACCTGAACAAAGAGGTAAAGGAACTGTACTTGAGGAACTACAGAACACTTATGAAAGAAATTGAAGAAGACACAAAAAGATGGAAGACCATACCATGCCCTTGGATCAGAAGAATAAACATTGTTAAAATGTCTATACTGCCTGGAGCAATCTATACTTTTAATGCCATTCCCATCAAAATTCCACTGGTATTCTTCAAAGAGCTGGAGAAAATAATCCAAAATTTTGTATGGAATCAGAAGAGACCCCGAATCACTAAGGAAATGTTGAAAAACAAAAATAAAGCTGGAGTCATCACGTTACCTGATTTCAACTTTAGTACAAAGCTGTGATCACCAAGACAGCATGGTACTGGCATAAAAACAGACACATAGAACAGTGGAAAAGCGTAAAGAGCCAGATATGGACACGCAACTCTATGGTCAATTAATCTTCGACAAAACAGGAAAAAATATACAGTGGAAAAAAGACAGTCTCTTCAATAAATGGTCTGGGAAAACTGGGCAGCTATATGTAGAAGAATGAAACTCAACCATTCTCTTACACCATACACAAAGATAAACTCAAAATGTATAAAATACCTCAACGTGAGAAAGGAATCCATCAGAATCCTAGAGGAGAACATAGTAATTAATCTCTTCGATATCAGCCACGCAAGATCTTTCAAGATATGTCTCCAAAGGCAAAGGAAACAAAAGCGAAAATAAGCTTTTGGAACTTCATCAAAATCAAAGCTTCTGCACAGCAAAGGAAACAGTAAAGAAAAAAAAAAGAGGCAACCCACGGAATGGGAGAAGATTTAAAAATCTTTAAAAAATTAAAAGCCCTGCTTTTGGCTCAGTTTATGATCGTAGGGTCCTGTGATCGAGCCCTCCATCAGGATCTCTGCTCAGAAGGGATTCTGCCTCCTCCTCTCTGCCTGCCTCTCTCCCTACTTGTGATCTCTATCTGTCAAATAAATAAACAAAATCTTAATCAAAAAAGAAAGAAAAACAAACTTCTCTTTCATGTTGAGCTGAGAACCTATTATCTCGCCTCCCAAACAGTCATCCTAGCACTTTCCTTTTAGAAACATAAATAACATTTCTACTCCTTCTTTCATGTAAAATCTTTCAAATACATGAATAAAGAGACCACATATATCTAATCCTCTTTATTTCAGGTGAAATATGTCCATTATCTTAAGAGTTCCAATGATTACCATTTTGTCCCGTTTTATGAACATGTTTGAATATGACATTATAGCAGTCATTATTCTTCAAATGGGTGCATGCAATCTGAGGACACACGACATCATTATCTTTCTTGGTCTAAGCCCTACAATTCTATAAAGTTCATATGAGATATAGTTTACAGATGCACTAAATGTTGGCAGCTACATCACACTTTGGCACACAAATATTGATATGAATCTGGATTTTCTTTAACTTTGAATCTTAGCAGTTGATATATAAAAAAATAGTACAGGATTTAAAATTAGGATAGAATTATTCCGGATAGACTACCCAAAAAATATATTTCTAGTTATCTAATGAAACAGTGATGGACGAGTGTATTGAGCCTTGAAAGATATAATGGACTCTGAAGATGAATCATGAATGTTTTCTAATGATAGGGTGGAATACAGAATGACATGGAGAGGGAAATTAAAGTAATACGTCAGCTCAAAGCTGAATTATCATTACTTGCTGCTTTTTTTCTTTTTCCCCACACGCCATTTGCTAATTCTTATCTCCAAGCCTTGAACATCTTTCTTCAATACTGGCGGATTTGTCTTCAAAGCACCTTAGACCCTGATTATGCCAGGTTTGAAACTGTATTTTTTTGGCATGTATTATTATTTTTTTGAGACAGAAAAGCAATTCAATAGAGAAAGTTCTGAAATTATAGAAATTTGATCTCATATATATATATATATATATATATAGTGATTCATATATATATATTTATATCACTGAATTAAATACATAGACATATTTATGTCACTGAGTATATTTATATGTCATATAAATTTTATATATGTATATATAAAATTTATCCTTCTTCCACCTAGATTCCACTTCAAAGCAATAAACACTGCAATTTACTTGTCTGGGTCCACCCTTAAGCTACAGATTCTTTGAAAATGTAAACTGAATTTATTCAAGGTTGTTAAGTCCATGATCAAAGATAAAGTCTTTTGAAGATGAGATCCATTAAGTATCAACTCTTACCAGGCAAAATTTCAATATCCAGCCAGTACTGTATAAGACATATTGTATAGAAATAATACATAAGGGTGAAAATGGGAGTTCTCTACCCCATAACACAATTACAGATATGTGAGAAAATATTTTTGACTGGAAAAACTAGGCACAAACTAAGCATTCTTGATGCCATTTAGACTTCTAAAAAGCACTCAGAAATAAACCTAGGCTGTACCCTGATAGAGAAATTTTGCCAAAAGAGACAGTCTCATTAGCCTTTGTGCATCTCAGCAGCATGCAGCAGCACCAAAAATGAAAACTGGATTTAACTATAGCAACAAACATTGTCACATAGGGTAGAGAGAACAAAAGTAACCAGGAGAACAAGTGATAGAGATGATAAAGCTCAGTATCTTGGCAACATTTTCTATTGTGTTATGTTTAGAAAGTGAGTAATAATGTGCTCTACTTCTAATTTCTTTTTTTAATTTTTATTAACATATAATGTGTTATTAGCCCCAGGGGTTCAGGTCTGTGAATCACCAGGTTTACACACTTCACAGCAATCACCATAGCACATTATTCCCCAATGTCCATAACCCAACCACCCTCTCCATACCCCCTTACCCCCGATCCTCTCAGTTTGTGATATTGAGTCTCTTATGGTTTGGCTTCTTCAACATTCCACCTTGTTTCATTTTTTTCTTGTCAACTTCCTCTTATCAGGGCGATCACATGATAATTATCTTTCTCTGATTGACTTATTTCACTCAGATTAATACCCTCTAGTTCCATCCATGTCCTATGATATATATATATGATATATATATATAATTTCTTCTGATGACTGCGTAATAGTCCTATATATATTTATATAATATTATATGTTTATATAATATTATATTTTATATAATATTATATTTCTATATATAGGAATATTATATATTTATATATATAATATATATATATATATATGACTATTATGCAGTCATCAAAAGAAATTATATATATATATATCATAAATATATCATATATATGTATCATATATATAACATATATCATATATAAGATATATATCATATCATATCATAAATATATGTATATCTATCATAGAGATATATAATATATATATCATATCATATCATAACATGTCATATATATGTATTTTATATATATATATGTATATATACATATATATATATCACATCTCCTTTATCCATTCATCTGTTGATGGACTTTTAAGTTCTCTCCATAGTTTGGCTACTGTGGACATTGCTGCTATAAACATTCAGGTGCACATGCCCCTTTGGATCACTATATTTGTGTCTTTAGAGTAAATACCCAGTAGTGTGATTGCTGGGTCATAGGGTAGTTCTATTTTCAACATTTTGATGAACCTCCATGCTGTTTTCCAGAGTGGTTGCATTCCCACCAACCACGTAGGAGGTTTCCCCTTCCTCCACATCCTCTCCAGCACCTGTCGTTTCCTGACTTGTTAACTTCAGCCATTCTGACTGGTGTGAGGTGGTATCTCAATGTGGTTTTGATTTGTATTTCCCTGATGCCAAGTGATGTGGAGTGCTTTTTCATGTGTCTGTTGGCCATCTGGATGTCTCCTTTGCAGAAATGTCTGTTCATGTCCTCTGCCCATTTCTGCCCATTTCTGGATTGGATTATTTGTTCTTTGGGTGTTGAAATTGATAAGTTCTTTATAGATTTTAGATACTAGCCTTTCATATGATATGTCATTTGCAAATATCTTCTCCCATTCTGTCAGTTGTCTTTTGGTTTTGTTGACTGTTTCCTTTGCCATGCAAAAGCTTTTGACCTTGATGAAGTCCCAATTGTTAATTTTTGCCCTTGATTCCCTTGCTTTGGTGATGTTTCTAGGAAGAAGTTGCTGCACCTGAGGTCGAAACGCTTTCTGCCTTTGTTCTTCTCAAGAATTTTGATGGATTAGTTTCTGTAACTACAGAAACTCTACGTCATTTTGATCTTGTCAGTATATCCTAACTGAAGTAATACTTGTTTATTTTTATCTTGTTTAGTTATGCTGCTTTGTGCAGAAATCCTTAAAGAAATACTTACTGGATTAGCTCAGCTATGTTGCCAGGCCAACAAGTCACTATCATGTCTATTTTTTTTATTTTATTTTGAGAAATATTTCTTAAAATTTCTATTTGAGAAAGCCTGGAGACAATATTATGTCAGCCTCCTTTTGTCACTTGTTAATATGTTTGAAAGAACACTCTGGGATATAATTTTATTAGTCTAAGCATATCCGTGAAATTATTTTTACAAACTGATTGGTAAAAGCTTAAGTAAACAGGGTCACTAAAGGTTAAACAGATCCTTAATTAAGTTCCACAAATACGAAATGCCATTTGTGTGCAGTGCACTATACTGGGTGCTAGCTCTGAAGGTAGGGATATATATGAAAAAGTCCTATTCCTTATGTAGTTCATAGATCAATGGTAAATAATAGTCCCTTATAACTTTCATGATTTATATCTTTCAAAGATCTTTTAAGCTGAAAATGAAGTGAACAGCCTAATGTTTATTTATGCATTATTCATAGCACGCTGGTGCCTTAGACATTGTTCAGAAGGATTGCTATCCATTGTTAAATTCATACACCTCTGCTACTCCTCTTCCTTCAAGGTTAAGAACTGTGGATGCTCAAAGCATCTCAAAGGCAAATCAAAAAACCTCTGAAAAGCATGCCTCCCTCCTTATTCCCCAAGTGAAACTGGCAGGTTGAGTCAGACCAACTAAATCCTTTCTGAAATTTATGAAAATCAGACCATGAGTTTCAGATGAGCCTATGTACTATATTTAGCGCCCCAAATTTCACCCCCTCCTCTTCTTCCTCCCCTTTCTGCTCTTTCTTCTCCTTCTCTTCCTCTTCCTCCTCCTCCTCTTCCTCCTCTTCCTCCTCCTCCTCCTTCTTCTTTTAGGTATAAAAGCATAAGTATCTTTTCTTTTTTAAAAGTAAACTTTACACCCAGTGCCAACCTTGAACTGAAAGAACCTGAGATCAAAAATCACATGTTCTACTGGCTGGACCAGCCCAGGTAACTCTAAATTTCCAGATATAGATGATATAGATTATTAATCCCCTATGATCACCATCCAGCATATTATAATCAGATATGTATGGTGATTTTTATCTCTTTTTCTATGTAATTTCTTTTCTCATCAGTTCTCTTCACTATTTCACTATGACTAGCACAGTAAATACATGTGAAAATTGTGAGGGAATGAATGAGTGAGTGAATAAATGAATGAATGAATGAGTGAATGAATAATGCTTTACCCTTCTGCCATCCCCTGCAGAGCATTTCCCAACTGTGTTATTCGCTTCCAATCGTGCCCCAAACTGTGACTGTAGTTGACTCTTCCCCTCAACCCCCAACCTGTAAAGGAGTGTCTCTTGAAGCTGTCTGTTGTCTGTTGTCTACTCACATTTCTCATACTTGGTGCTTTCTGTGATGTTGTGTTCTGCGGAAAACTTCATATCACAGTGACTTCTAGTATCTGCCTAGAAATATGTCTAAACCTTTTGTTTAAATTCTTCGATTTTGTTTTACTATTTCAGTGTTGTCTTCCCATCCCCCCTTTTTAATCTTTAGATTTTGAAATTCTACCCCCACTAAAGTCTACAGCAGTCTTTGAGCACTTTCAGTCTATCACCCTGTCTAATTCTCACTGTCACTTTACGATGCACACATAAGAAAATAGATTCCAGTGGGATGGTCAATGGCTCGGCCCTGCAGCTGAGATGGTTGAGCCTGATTTCAGAGGGATCTGTTTCTGCCACAGCGGATGCTTTTCCACACTGCTGTGCATCACCACCTGGCCCAGTTTGGGCCACCTTCTGCATTCGTGTATTTGAAAGACAAAAACACTGACTGATGAAGTGCCTTGACATAGAACTTTCTCTCGTAAGAAGTATGAACAATCCTGTTAAGTTTCCTTGCCCTTGTTGTGCCATGGGGACTTTCAAATGACTCTTTAATGAAGGAGCTGCACACAATAGTGGGAACTGTCATGTGTACACATGGATTGGCATTGGCAATGCATAAGTATACATGTCTTGCTTCCAAATATTGTTCAAATCCCCTCTGGTTATTTCCATCTTCTGTTCTCTTATTTTCACTGCACTAATGCTATTCTGTGTCTTCTTCCTCTCCAAAGCAAGTCAAGCATTGCCAGTAGCTTGGCCTGCACTTTGACGTTTTCAATATCATCTCCTTCTGTCTCATTTGATGGCACTGTTACTCTTGCCAAAGCTTTCCTGGAGAAGCCTTTATAGATTTTAAATATTCTCATGTTTGTTTTCTCTGCTACTGTAAAAATGAGTTATTGGCAGAAGGCACCTAGGCTTATTAACTAACCTCTGATAGCATCTCTTTTTCACATCATTTCCATTTTTCTTCTCTCTGATTTGTTATTTATTCTCTGTTGAGAGGGTGTACAGAGCACACACGAAAATAAAGAATTGTGTGGGTAAACTTGCCTCCTGCTCCTTGTCACATTAATTTATTTCTTCCCCCAACCACTGAGCATTAGAATGTGGGTCAATTTGATAGATAACATCCTCACTTATTTTTGCAGCTTATCTGCCAAACATTATTTTGGGTCTAGATTTACAGAAATAAGCATTGTAGTTCAACAGCAAAGCCATATTTTTGAATAAACTAATTTCGCTATTTTGGCCTGTTTCAGATCTCCTCTGAAATACACAATCAGCCATTTTTGGATGTCTGACACATCATTTTCCCAGTGCATCATGCCTTCAGCTAAGCTTTCCAACCATTACCCCCAACATATCTATGTAAATCTTCTGATCAGTACTCAGTTATGCTCCTGGTTTCTGGGTTCTAATGCCTTTCTTCACTCCTTTGTAATTATTATTGGTAGTTTTCCTTGTGCTGACCTTTTGCCCTTTTGGTCATATACCTTTAATCCAAAAGCTTTTTAGAATCCCTTCTGTTTAAAGAGCTGAAAGACTCAGTGGAGAACCATCAAATGTCAACCCCAAGAGAAATATCACATTCCACCTTAATCACTCTGTGCGATTTTTGAGTTGATATGTTTACCATAAAATAATTTTTAGCTTCTTTAGGGGAAGGTATGTGTTATGGTGAGTACTGTGAAGTGGCTAAACTAGGCGATTCACACACTCGTACCCTGGGGCTAATAATACATTATATGTTAATAAAAATAAAAGATTAAAACCTAAATTTTAACTTCTCGATCAAGTCCTTGGCATTGGCACACATAATTTCTGTTTTATGTAACATATCATTTTCTTTTTTAAAGAATTTTTTTTTGTACTCTTACTGTTTATTTTTAATATGTGAAAAATCAGTCCTAATTTCCTTTTCTTTGTACATTCCATGTTTCCTGTGTGACATTTAGTTCTTGTCTGAACTCTTCTTTATACTTTCTACCTTGATGGTATAGACAGCTTTTCTCACCTGTACTCATATTTTGGCTATTTTATCCTTAAATTATTTTCTCTCCTTTGCTGTTCTGTTCTTACATTGTCCATTAAAAGTTTCTGCAGTCTTATAGAATATTGACTTGCTCCTTGAAAGACTTGCCTCTACTCATCCCCTTTCAAAACCATTCTTCATATCACTTTAACTTTTTCACTCACTCTCTGACATTTTAAAAGGGTCAGCCACCATTCACTCTCTTAATCCAACCTCCTAGAAAGTTCGTCCTGTTCCCACAACTCATTCTCTGTTTACCATTATATATATATATATATATATATATATATATATATATATATTGCTCTAAAACTATCCTACAAAAACCTTTATAGACTTTATTCAAAGGAAATATAATATGCTATGGATTATCATAAGAAAAAAAAAAAAGGACGGAAGTAGAGAGGCAGGTTTCCCATGAATTCTCCCTGGAATTGTTCTGCCTGCAAGGTTGTGGCCCTTTGAGATACTCAGGCACTGTTTACTGTAAGTGGGTCATTGGAAGGTGGGTCGGACATTACCTTTCTGGACAGACCTGTAAGAGAAGGAGGGGGTCTGCTGCTTTAGCTTCTGGACTTGGTTTTCTTAAATCTCTGGGCTCATTTTCATTAACCTCCCCTTCAGGTTCAGTGAACTTTATGTCATTCCTCAGTCCTTATTCTCCATCACCGAAGGACCTTTATAATGTTTCCTCTCCCAGAAACATTTTGACCTCTCATTACAGCATCCATCATCTCACTTGATGAATCAGTCTTCAGTTTAGATGGGTCTTTCCTGTTCTCATTCCTTGGGTTAGAGAGTTCTCATATGTGTTCTCATTAAGAGCTTAAATACAACACACTGTACCTTTTGTCATGCTTTATTATAACTATTTGGTTCCTTGTGCCAGTCTTTAAGTTCTCTGAGAACACATGCTCATCTCAGAGGCGTCTACCACCTTATGCCTAGAGGTACAATATTGCTACCTATGACTTTTAGTGGTTTACAGTCTTAAGAGAGTGACCCACCTCAGACTCTCATTTACTCACCTATACATCATTGGTATTATTATACAGGTCTCATTTTTTTGTCTATTTTATTTATTTATTTCTGATTAGTTTAATTTCTTTCAGCATAACAGTGTTCATTGTTTTTTCACCACACCCAGTGCTCCATGCAATCTGTGCCTTCTCTAATACCCACCACCTGGTTCCCCCAACCTCCCATCCCCCACCTATTCAAAACCCTCATATTGTTTTTCAGAGTCCATGGTCTCTCATGATTCACCTCCCCTTCCAATTCCCCTTAACTCCCTTCTCCTCTCCATCTCCCCTTGTCCTCCATGCTATTTGTTATGCTCCACAAATAAGTGAAACCATGTGATAATTGACTATCTCTGCTTATCTTATTTCACTCAGCATAATCTCTTCCATTCCTGTCCATGTTGCTTCCAAAGTTGAGTATTCGTCCTTTCTGATGGAGGCATAATACTCCATAGTGTATATGGACCACATCTTCTTTATTTTGTGTGTTTGATAATCATATGCTTAGAAAAATTCCCAGCCTGACTCATAGTGAGTAATCTGTAAAGTTGGCTATAAAGCTTACTATAAAAGCAGTTCCTAATATACACAAACACACACACACACACACACACACAAACATACACACACACACACACACACACACACATATATATATATATATACACACACACATATAATCATATTACAGTTTATTTTATATGCTATGTATTATTGCATAATTGTATATTATTATTATTAGTCACATATTCCCAGGATATGTAGCACAATATTAGCCATAGAATAGTGCTAAATCAATGCTTGTTGAATAAAACAACTAAAGAATGTATCCAAATCTGAATTTTCCACAGACCACTTTTAAAAATAAGACTTATTTATTTATTTTATAAAGAAAGAGAGAGAGTGGGAAGTGCACATAAACATGGGAAGGGCAGAGAGAGAAGGAGAGAAACTCAAGCAAATTTCATGCTGAGTGTGGAGATGGTATGTGGCTCAACTCACAATCCTGAGATAATGACCCACGACAAAATCTAGAGCCAGATGCTTGACCAGTTGAGCCTCCCAGGTGTCCCTTCCACAAATCACTTGTGCAATGCACTGTATATTGCAATGAATGCAATGGATATTGCATTCTTTGGCTTGATATCTAATCAAATCTTACAAGGTGGTATAAGGAAGATCTAAGCCATAGGTCTTTTAAAGAAGTGTATTTTTTTAAAGATTTTATTTATTTATTTGATAGAAAGATCACAAGTAGACAGAGAGACAGGCAAAAGCGAGGGAGAAGCAGACTCCCCACTGAGCAGAGAGCCCAATGTGGTGCTCGATCCCAGGACCCTGAGATCATGACCTGAGCTGAAGACAGGGGCTTAAACCACTGAGGCACCCAGGTGCCCAGAAAGTGTATTTTCTTTTGTAATGTTAACATTTTGGTGTTTTCTATATACTACTAATAAATGATAATAGGTATAAAAATTCTAGGAAGAAATAACATTTATTTAATACTAACTGTCTGCCAAGTTTTGTTCCAAGAATTTTGCATACATAAACCTACTTAGTTTCCACAAAAGCCCATAAGTACTATATGTATTTCCACTTCATAAATGAAGAATCTGAGTAACAGATCCTAACAATTGCTTGTTATTAAACATATATTGAATAAAAAATATAAAAAATAAGCAGCGTATTGTAGCCAATATAATCAGATAATGGTTATTAATTTTTAATATAGTAGGTAATAAAAGCTCCAAGGATGGAAAAACAGTCATGATATGTGATATTCTGAATTGTGACCTCTGACACTGTCTAAATACTTTACACTTATTGTATAAGTAGGTCTCAAACTATTTGCATAGTTCTTATTATTGGCTCGGTATTATAGAAAAGGAAGCCCAGGTTCAGATAGAACCAATATGTGACTCAAGTTCACAGACCTACAAACTGAAAAATGAAATTCAAGAGATCAATAACAAACGTGAAAAAAATCAACCTTACTAGTTAAGAAATGCACACTAGTAAATAAAAACACCATTTTTGTTATCAAATCAAGCAAAGTTTTAAAAACAATGTTGAGTGAAATCAGTCAAGCAGAGAGAGTCAATTATCATATGGTTTCACTTATTTGTGGAGCATATCAAATAGCACGGAGGACATGGGGAGTTAAAGAGGAGAAGGGAGTTGGGGTAAATTGGAAGCAGAGGTGAATCATGATATACTATGGACCCTGAAAGACAATCTGAGGGGTTTGAAGTGGCGGGGGTGGGAGGTTGGGGTAACAGGTTTGGGTATTACAGAGGGCATGGATTGCATGGAGCACTGGGTGTGGTGAAAAAGTAATGAATACTGTTATGCTGAGAATAAATAAAAAATAAATTAAGAAAAATAAAATAAATAAATAAAAACAATGTTGACAAATGATAATGAAATGGTTATAGAACATACATAGCCAAGAATCGTTCTAAAAGTCAAAAACTCTATGATGAATATTTTGGGAATATATATATATATTTTTTTTAAAGCTTTTTACCCCGTTTCTTCTCCCACTGACTTTGGGTGCCTTCTGACTTGGTTAGCATGCTTTTTATGGGCTCTTTGCCAACATTTTAGTATTTTATTCTCTCATTAATATATTCTTATATAGATAAAATGATAAGGCTGAAAAACTCACCAAAAAAAAAGAAGAACAAGAAAATAAAGAACAAGAAGTACTGAAGGCTATGGACCTCATCAATATAGACATTGGTAATATTTCAGACAACAGTTCAGAATGAAGATTCTCAAGGTGCTAGCTGGGCTCGAAAAAAGCATAGGAGAGATTAGGGAGACCGTTTCTGGAGAAATAAAAGCCCTTTCTGGAGAAATAAAAGAACTAAAATCTAACGAAGCTGAAATTTTTAAAAAGCTATTAAAGAGGTGCAATAAAATGGAGCCTCTTACTGCTATTATAATGAGGCAGAAGAAACAATTAGTGGTATAGAAGAACAAGTGATGGAGAATAAAGAAGCTGAGAAAAAGAGAAACAAACAAGTGCTGGACTATGAGGGGAGAATTAGAGAAATAACTGATACCATAAGAGAAATAAAATTATAATTATTTTGATTACAGAAGAATAAGAGACAGGGGGACAGAAAGCATATTGGAGAGAATTATAATAAAGAATTTCCTTAATATGGCAAAAGGAACAAGCATCCAATCCAAGAGGCACAGAGAACCCCTCTCAAAGTCAATAAAAATATATAACCACACCCTGTCATCTAGTAGTAGAAATACAAGTCTTAGTGACAAAGAGAAAAATTCTGAAAGCAGCTTGGGACAAGAATGCTGTAGCATACAATGATGTAAATATTATTTTGGCAGCAGACTCACCCACAGAGCATGGCAGGCCAGAAAGAACTGGGATGGTATATTCAGAGCACTAAATGCGGAAAACATGCAGCTAAGAATACTATATCCAACTATGCTATCATTGAAAATAGAAGGAGAGACTAAAGCTTCCAGGACAAACAAAAACTAAAAGAATGTGTAAACACTAAACCAGCCCTACTGAAAATGTTGAAATGGGTCCTCTAAGCAAAGAGAGAGCCTAGAAGTAGTAGACCAGAAAGGAACAGAGACAATAACAGTAACAGTCACCTTACAGGCAATATGATGGCACTAAATTCATATCTTTCAATATTACGCTGAATGTACCCTTTCAATAGTTACCCTGAATGTAAATGGTCTGAACGCCCCAATCAAAAGACACAGGATATCAGAATGGATACAAAAAGAAAGCCCATCAATATGTGATCTACAAGAAACTCATTTTACCACCACAAACACCTACAAATTTAAAGTGAGGGAGTAGAAAACAACTTACCATGCTACTAGACATCAGAAGAAAGCTGGGGAGGCAATCCTTATATCAGATCATTTAGCTTTTAAGACAAAGACTATAAGAAGAGGTGAAAAAGGACACTATATCATACTCAACAGGTCTGTCCAACAAGACTATCTAACACTTTTAAATATATATACCATGGGGGCTGCGAACTATATAAACCAGTTAACAACACAATCAAACACATCAACAGTAATAGTATAAGAGTAGGGGACTTTAACCCTCCCCCCCACAGAAATGGACAGATCATCCAAGCAAAAGTTCAATAGGTAAATAAAGGCCTTAAATAACACACTGGACTAGATGGACATCACAGATATATTTAGAACATTCAATCCCAAATTAACAGAATACACATTCTTCTCTAGCGCACATGGAACATTCTCCAGAATAGATCACATCCTGGGTCAAAAACCAAGTCTCAATCAGTACCAATGGTTTGGGGTCATTCCCCACCTGTTTTAAGACTACAATGCTCAGAAGGTAGAACTCAATAACAAGAGAAAAGTTGGAAAGAACCCAAACACATGCAGGCTAAAGAGCATCCTATTTAAGGATGAATGGCTCAGCCAGGAAATTAAAGAATTGAAAGAATTCATGGAAAGAAATGATAATGAAAACAAGATCTTAGCAAACAGGATCCAACAGCACATTTGAAAGATTACCCACCATTACCAGGTGGGATTCATCCCTGGGCTACAAAGATGGTTCAACATTGGAAAATCAATCAATGTGATAGAACAAATTAATATGAGAAGAGAGAAGAACCAAATGGTTCGCACAATCGATGCAGAAGAGCATTTGACAAAATCCAGCATCCGTTCCCGATTAAAACACTTCAAAGTATAGGGATAGCAAGATAATTCCTGAACTTCATCAAATCTATGTATGAAAGACCCACAGCAAAATATCATCCTCAATGGGAAAAATCTTGCAGCCTTCCCATTGAGATTAGGAGCACGACAAAAATGCCCACTCTCACCACTCTTGTTCAACATAGTATTAGAAGTTCTAGCAACAGAAAACAGACAGCAAAGAGAAATAAAAGGTATCCAAATTGGCAATAAAGAAGCCACCTCTCTTTCTTCACAGATGACATGATTCTTTCTATTTAAAACCCAAAGACTCCACCCCCAAACTACTAGAATTCATACAGCAATTCAGTAACATGGCAGGATACAAAGTCAACTTTGAGAAATCAGTGGCTTTCTTCTACACTAACAATTAAAATAGAGAAAGAGAAATTAGAGAATCAATTCCATTCACTATAGCACCAAGAACCATAAGATACCTGCTAATAAACCTAACCAAAGAGGTAACTGATCAGTACTTGAGGAACTACAGAACACTCATGAAAGAAATTGAAGAAGACACAAAAAGATAGAAGACTATTTCATGCTCTTGGATCGGAAGAATAAACATTGTTAATATGTGTATACTCCTTGGAGCAATCTATACTTTTTTAAAAAGATTTTTATTTATTTATTTGACTGACAGAGATCACAAGTAGTCAGAGAGGCAGGCACAGAGAGGTAGGCAAAGAGAGGCACAGAGAGATAGATAGAGAGAAGGAAGCAGGCTCTCTGCACAGCAGGGAGCCTGATGTGGGGCTCTGGTTCCTGGGATCATGACCTGAGTCAAAGGCAGAGGCATCACCCACTGAGCCACCCACGCGCCCCGGAGCAATCTATAATTTTAATGTCATTCTGATCAAAATTCCACCAGTATTCTTCCAAGAACTGGACCAAATAATCCAAAAATTTGTATGGGATCAGAAAAAATCCCGAATCACTAAGGAAATGTTGAAAAACAAAAATAAAATTGGGGGTATCACGTTACCTGATTTCAAGCTTTTTTTACAAAGCTATGATCACCAAGACAGCATGTTGCTGTCATAAAAACAGACACATAGACCAGTGAAACAGAGTAGAGAGCCCAGATATGGACCTTCAACTCTATGGGCAAATAATCTTCGACAAAGCAGGAAAAAATATACAGTGGAAAAAAGACAGTCTCTTCAATAAATGGTGCTAGGAAAACTGGGCAGCTATAAGTGGAAGAATGAAACTCGACCATTCTCTTACACCATACATAAATATAAACTTTAAATGGATAAAAGACCTCAACGTGAGACAGGAATCCATCAGAATACTAGAGGAGAACATAGGCAGTAATCTCTTCGATATCAGCCACAGCAACTTTATTCAAGATATGTCTCCAAATGCAAAGGAAACAAAAGCGAAAAAAAACTTGGGACTTCATCAAAATCAAAACCTTCTGCACGGCAAAGGAAACAGTCAACACAAAAAAGAGGCAACCCACGAATTGGGAGAAATTATTTGCAAATGACAGTAGAGACAAAAGGTTGATATCCAGGATCTATAATAAACTCCTCAAACACACAAAACAGACAATCTTATTTAAAAATGGGCAGAAGATATGAACAGACACTTCTCCAATGAAGACATACAAATGGCTATCAGATACATGAAAAAAAAATGTTCTTCATCACTAGCCATCAGGGAGATTCAAATTAAAACCACATTGAGATATCACCTTACACCAGTTAGAATGGCCAAAATTAACAAGACAGGAAACAACATGTATTGGAGGGGATGTGGAGAAAGGGAAACCCTCTTCCAGTGTTGGTGGGAATGCAAGTTGGTGCAGCCTCTTTGGAGAACAGTGTGGAGATTACTCAAGAAATTAAATGTAGAACCTCCCTATGACCCTGCAATTGCACTCCTGGGTATTTACCCCAAGGATACAGATGTCGTGAAAAGTAGGGCCATCTGTACCCCAATGTTTATAGCAACAATGTCCACTGTCGCCAAACTGTGAAAAGAACCAAGATGCCTTTCAGCAGATGAATGGATAAGGAAAATGTGCTCCATATACACTATGGAGAATTATGCCTCCATCAGAAAGGATGAATACCCAACTTTTGTAGCAACATGGACAGGACTGAAGGAGATTATGCTGAGTGAAATAAGTCAAGCAGAGCGAGTCAATTATCTTATGGTTTCACTTTTTTGTGGAGCATAACAAATAGCATGGAGGACATGGGGAGTTAGGGAGGAGAAGGGAGTTGGGGTAAACTGGAAGGGGAGGTGAACTATGATATACGATGCACTCTGGAAAACAATCAGATGGGTTTGAAGTGGCAGCGGGGTGGGAGGTTGGGGTACCAGGTGGTGGGTATTATGGAGGGCACGGATTGCATGAAGCACTGGGTGTGGTGAAAAATAATGAATACTGTTATGTTGAAAATAAATTAAAAATAAATTTAAAAAAACCCCACAATGGTTCAAAACCTGTGGGACACAGCAAACGCAGTCCTGAGAGGAAAGTATATAGTTATTCAAGCCTTTTTTGAAGAAAAAATAAAGGTCCCAAATAAACAACCTAACAATACCCTTAAAGGAGCTGGAGAAAGAACAGCAAAGAAAGCCTAAACTCAGCCAGACAATAGAAATAATACCAGTCAGAGCAGAAATCAATAAAATAGAAACCACAAAAAAAAAATAAAAAGGAAAACAGTAGACGGAACTAACAAAACTAAGAGCTAGTTCTTTAGAAGAATTAATATGTTTGATAAATCCCTGGCCAGACTTTTCAAAAAGAAAGAGAAAGGACCCAAATAAATAAAATCATCAATGAAAGAGGAGAGATCACAAGCAACACCAAAGAAATGCAAACAATTATAAGAACATATTATGAGCAAATATATGTCCTGGAAGCAAATATACATATCTGGAAGAAATGGATGCATTCCTAGGGATGTATAGACTACAACTGAACCAGGAAGAAATAAAAAATTTGAACAGACCCATAAGCAGTAAGTATATTGAAGTAGTCATCAAAAATCTCCCAACAAACAGGAGTCCAGGGCCAGATGGCTTCCCAGGGAAATTCTACCAAACATTTAAAGAAGAATTAATACCTATCTCTTAAAAATGTCCCCCCCCCCACACACACAAAATGGAAGGAAAACATCCAAACCCATTTTATGAGGCCAGCATTATACTTGACCTCAAAACCAGACAAAGACCCCATAAAAAGCAGAATTACACACCAGTATCCCTGATGAACACAGATGTGAAAATTCTCAATGCAATACGAGCCAATAGGATCCAAGCATACATTAAAAGGTTTAGTCACCACGAACAAGTGGGATTTATTCCAGGGCTGCCAGGATGGTCCAACGTTCACAAATCAATCAATGTGTTACAATACATAAATAAAGGAAAGAACATGAACCATATGATACTTTCAATAGATGCTGAAAAAGCATTCGACAACGTACAACATCTTTTCTTGATCAAAACACTTCAAAGTGTGGGGAATTGTAGAGAGTACCTACCACAATATCATCAAAGCAGTCTATGAAAAACCCACAGCGAATACCACTCTCAATGGAGAAAACCCGAGAGCTTTTCCGCTAAGGTCAGGAACATGGCAAGGATGTCCATTATCACCACTGTTATCACTGTTATTCAACATAGTACTAGAAGTCCTACCCTCAGCAATCAGACAACAAAAAGAAATTAAAGCCATCCAAATCAGCAAAGAAGAAATCAAACCATTATCTAGCACTGACACAAAGAGAGATCATCCATCATTATCCATTAACTGAGTTGAAATAATATCCACAGTATATTTTATGTGGAAAAGGGAGTGAAAATAACATGAAATCAAAATATGATGCAAAATTGGATTTTTTTTATAATATGAGGAAATTTTATCTATTGGTAGTCCCCTGGGACAGAGCTTTAAGTATATTTGAGATAAAATGTTTTAGAGCAGTGTAGAGCCCTGAGGGCCATACTCATGTAGCAGGTGCTTGCCTTCAAAAGAGGGCAGAAATAATGAACACAGGCATTTAGTTAATCAAGATGGGTTTGGACATATTGATGATGGGGTGTCAGCTCAGGAAGGACCAACCAAATCATGTGTGTAGCAAAATAGATATCTGAGTGATATCTGTTAAGAAGAGGCCAAATACTGGTGGAGGAAATAGGGGAAGAACATGTAGATAGCCCTCTGATCAGGGTTGATACTGTACTTGTGAGAGAAAACAAATTGTCACGGTTATTTTTAAGTTTTTTTTTTTTTAAAGATTTTATTTATTTATTTGACAGAGGGAGATCACAAGTAGGCAGAGCGGCAGACAGAGAGAGAGAGAGGAGGAAGCAGGCTCCCCGCCAAGCAGAGAGCCCGATGCGGGACTCGATCCCAGGACCCTGAGATCATGACCTGAGCCGAAGGCAGCAGCTTAACTCACTGAGCCACGTAGGCGCCCCCTCTTTTTTTTAAATTGTGGGATGTGTGATATAAACAATTGCATTCATCTCCTCAGTAAAATCCACAGTAAGTCTTGAATAGCTCACCATAAATAAGAGTGTATGCTTCCAGAGTATAAATGAGAGAATATGCTGAATTATGTATTCAGCACAGACACAACCTCAGAGATGCTGAAGTGAGAGGAACAGAGACCAGTGATGCGTTTGTACCTTGAGCAATGGTCAAGACGTACAAGTGATGGAACTCTCTGAACTAAGCACCAAATTGCACAAACTCACCAAAGTGCATACAATGCAAAAGACTGCCATTTTTGCTTTCTGTTTCTCCATTTCGAATTACATATAGCCTAATCTTTCATAACAAATATGTGCTGATAGCTAGGAAACATATTGGTTTCATTAAAAGAGCTATGCTCATCCGGTGGTTTGTTTAGCCTTTCATCCATACTGATTGGGTATGGATCATATGCCAGTAATCATGTGTTTTTTGACTTTTAAAATTTTACTTGCTCAAAACACCCATCAGCCTGACCGGGGTTTCCTTGCAACTGCATAAGTTCAAGGTGCTCCTTACAAAGCCCTTTGGCCTTCCTTTCTCTTGTCCCACACGTTACCCTGCATCACATCATTAAAGGTGACTCCACCTCCTCCCTCTCCCTAGTAATATATTCTTTAGAGAGAGTGGCCCTACCAATCTCGTCCTGTCTACCATCTGCACCAAGAGGCCCTAAATGATACTGCTGTTAACAAATAGCTTCCAAGTTTGAGCATTTGACACACACCTGGCCTATGTGGCTAGAGCTGAGCTTGGCATAGAAAGAGCTGTCCACTTAGTGTAAGTCCTGTGGCTCAGAGGGATCACAGTGCTGCCATCTTGACCTCAGATCATGCAGTTATTGCTGGTGTAACTGAAGGGAGTGCAGAAATGGGCAGAAGCCATCCTGTACCACTCCTCTCACCAAGACATATCCCTCTGGGGCTCACTTTGGGCTACCCCAAGGATGGAGTTGGAAATTCACGGGGAATGTGGTTGTCTTTTGTCTGAGATGACCCACACACCCCAAAAAGAGAAGTATGGGTTGAAGCTTAGGACAACAATATAATACTTGACAGAGAATAGATCACTTCAAATGAGAAAAAAATAACACCCACCACGTTTTATTAAAGTAAACAGACCATTTATTGCCTAGATGGGAGTCTATAGACAGTAGAAGATCATTGATCTAAGTCCAGGTTTACTTGGCCATTAACAAGCTAACTGGAACTAGCAAAATGTGATATAAAAGCTCCTCACACTATGACAAATTTATAAAGATAACAACAACATCAACAGCTATGTAGACCTTCACAAGAGTAAAAAATCTTGGAAATTATTGTGAGATATAAAGTTTGAGGACTTGGCTTCCAGAAGTTGAGAAAGAGAGTTGAATTCAGAAACTGATTTTACATTTTCAGAGTTCAGATATTTTCTGTTTAAAGCAGAAGCAGTTTTGTCTTTTGGTGACTGTATTCCTGATTTAACCCATTTTTCAGTGAGTACACACATGGAGAAAGTGATAATCCCACGATTTGCACAGTGGTATCCATCAGGGTCCAGTAAAGAACTGGATTCCCTGGAATCATTGCAATGAGTAGAATTTATTGAAGGGGAGCAAGCATGGGTCTGACAACCCAGGGATGAGCTACTGCTGGAAGCCACTGTATCCCCTGGGGACAAAAAACCAGGACATAATCTGAAGATGAAGCTGTGCCTCTTGGAATTCTACAGTGTGGAGGAACATTGCAATTGCTCTCACTCCAGAGCTACAACCAGGAGTAAGAAAGAGAAATCCTGAAGCTTCCTCTAGACTAGGCATATTCTGCCAGTGTTCAGGTGGGCATATCTATTATAGTAGCCTTGGTTATGCAGAACAAGGCTATAGCCTTTGTGTGTGAAGGTCAAGGCAAACATGAATAGAGATTAATTTATAACGAGGATGATCAGCAAAAGATCTCCAAATGGTTTTCCAGTCCACCATTATAATGCAACTTGTGAATGAGTAGCTCTCTTTTTAAATTAATTGATTAATTTTTAATGACTGGATTCCTGTATATGGGTTATGACTAGTTTACAGGACAAGAACTAGTTTAGACGACTGGGAGGTTTTATGTTCTGCCAACTGCCAGGATCCATCCAGATTTCACATATTTTAAAAAAATGAAATATCTTTTCATATTTTCTATAATAATAATTATCTATTAATTTTTTATTGAAGTCACAGTGCCTATTAAAAATTTTAAATATTTCTTGTGAAAAAATCAACACCTACCATAATGAGGGACCCTAATACAGGATCTTTGGTGAATCCTCCTAAGGCAAGGGTTTAAATGTCAGACAGTGAACAAGACAAATCATGGCAAATACAAGCAAAAGTCATAGAAACAAACTGCTAATACAAATATTTCCCTTGTATTTTGTACAGCATATTATTTAGAAATGTGTTTGGGAGATGGTTAATACAGATAGACTATATCAGAATGAAGTCTTTTTAAGAGAAATTTTTATTCATCAGCTGTACTTGCGACATACCTTAGTGCTGTTTATTAAAGTATTCCCAAATTTTTGTATTCTAGAAACAAGTGAAAATGGCAAACCCCTTGTTCTTTACTTTGGCCAATAAAATGTGAATGTCAGTGTCATGTTCATTCCCAGGGGCGCTTGAAGACTGTCCTCCCACTGCCAGAGGTACCAGCAATTCTGCAAAGACTGGCCACGGTGCAGGCTCAGGTCTTTAATGAGAAGAATGCAGGGAATCATAGTGGCTATGTTGTTTGAAGCCACCATAATGTGAGTTTATTTTACTGCAGGGTGATTTTGCTTGTGTTCTTTGGTAGAGCAAGTGTTCAAAACAAAAGCAGCTCATGCTTGCAAAGCCTGGCATCAACGATGGATGTGGTAGTGAAGATATGATCAAGTTCTTCATGATGGTGGCTTCATGGCTTGAGAAAATGGCTTCCAACTGTGAACCTCCCCTTTGCTACATATTTTACATTAAAAAATAAAAACCAAAACCAAACACCTGAGGCCTGAGGACTCTTGGTAATGGAGGTTATTTGTGCATTATCGGTCTGTTGGTGAGGTGCTTGGGGGGGACACTAACCTCTGCACTGACGCCATCATGCAACACCTTGGTTGGAGGCAAACAGTGGCTTCCCAGATTTATGCAATGGTGTGAGCTTCACACAGCTCACACATCTGAGCTGCGGGACCTATTAAAAATAATTAAGAGCAGACATCTGCAAAACACTGATTACTGAGGCATTCATAGCCTCAGCAACATTCTCTATGGGTAACCAAGGCTTAGTTAAAAAAAAAAAAGAGTATTTTCCCTTTTGTTTCAAAAGAAGCTCATTGACCATGCATATAAAACACAAATGTTAAAATGGGGAGAACTCATTCTGAATTTTTTTCTTAGAAATTTCAGAAGCAGAATGATTTCTCCAGAAAAGAGACTTTGGCAAGATCACAGAAAGCATTGCACAGTAGGCCCGCAAAATTTTATGCCAGCATTCATCCTATAAACGTTCCAGAAAATCTGCATTATGATGGGCATCTGTGCCAATTTCTCAGAATACAAATGGGAATGAGACATTTTCTCCAGTCTTGTGGGATTTAGACACAACACATCAGTGGAAACAGAGTGGAACTCTAGGTGAAGCATTTACATTGTTGGTCCAAAGCAAATTTACAGTCTAACGTTTAGAGTTAAATTTGATGCCATGCTTGGCTTTTAATAAATGACCAAGAAATACTGAAAATATCCTAAATTCCTGCTTATTTTAAAACTCCATTGTTTAATGTCTGGGTAGATGTGTGATAATTGGTTTACTGTAACTTCGAAGCAACCTGAGACCTACATCTCCATCTCACCTCCCTCCCTGAATGGTGGTAGTGCTGCTGATGGACCAAATATGATATGAAGAAATAGAATACAGCTTGATCTTACTGTGGAGAATAAACATCTTGTAGTAATTTTAAGTGGATGCTAAATACACAAAGCTAATTATCTTCCTGAACTGGTGTCCTTCAGAGATTAAATTGTAGTCTATTTCCTGCCCACTCACAGTTGTGTCAAGAATTCCCCAAGCAATGCAATCTAAGAACAACAACCAAAGTAGAAAGTATTCCTGCCATGCTGGTCCTTGAATATCTTTTGGGGGGACTTGAATTATGTTGCTAATTATTTCAAGTGTCCACTTTCCTTTGCTGGCATTAGCCTGCAGAATGTATGGTTCTTTCCTCTAACATATCAGCAGGTGTTTTTGAGAGCAGGAAACACTCCTCTGTGGAAGACAGAGATGAATTGTTTATACTATGTGAAGGGATAGTCATGCAGCATTTATCAGAACAAGGGGATGCCTGAGCTGGGCTTCCTTCTGTGCAGGTTTATTTCCTGGAGTGGTGATTGAGGTGAGACCCCAGCCAGACTCATTAAAGTTAGTCTTTTGATCTCTGTATGGGAACAATTAGAGTGCTTCTCCAAATATAATGGCTATCAAGAAAAAAGACAGTTCTTTGAAAGTTTAGAGGAAAGCAAACTTTACCCAGACTTCCACCTCAGAGAGAGGCCTCAGTCTATTCCCCTCTGGGAACATAGTCTCCCCCTCTGCCAACTTCCACTGGCAGAGCACGGCCCCAGCCACTGTCTCAGGGGTCATAGGAGCTCTAGTTTGTCTCTGAACCACGGTGCTACTAAAAGCCACATTTGTCCAGTGAAACTGCTTTTTATGAAGCCAGAATTACCCTGATCTCCAAACCAGGGAAAGATCCCAACAAAGAAGAGAATTTCCGACCAATATCCCTGATAAATATAGATGCCAAGATTCTCAACGAGATCTCAATTTATAGGATCTGACAGTACATTGAGAGGTGGATGTACCATGAACAGGTGGGATCTATCCCTATGATTCAGGGGCGGTTTGACACTTGCAAATCAATCATTGTGATATAACAAACAATAAGAGAAGAGAGGAAAACCACCTGGTCCTCTCAATTGATGCAGAAATAGCATTTGACAAAATCCAGCATCCATTTCTGGTTAAAACCATTCAAAGTATAGGGATAGAGGATACATTCCTAAACTTCATCAAATCTATCTATGAAAACCCACAACAAATATCATTATCAATGTGGAAAAGTTGACAGCCTTCCCTTTGAGATCAGGGACATGAAAGGATGCCCACTCTTACCACTAGTGTTTAACATAGTATTAAATCACTTTGCAACAGCTATCAGACAACAAAGTGAAATAAAATGTATTCGAATTGGCAAAGAATAAGTCAAACTCTCTCTTTTGGCAGATGACATGATACTTTATATGGAAAACCGATACTATTAGAACTCATACAGCAAATCAGCAATGTGCAGAATACAAAACCAATGTACAGGGGTGTCTGGGTGTCTCATTGGATTAAAGCCTCTACCTTCATCTCAGGTCATCATTCCAGAGTCCTGGGATCGAGTCCCACAATTGTGATGAAGATCCCATGAAATTATGTCAGTGAAAATACTTGAAAACATAATGAGGATGAAAACATAGCGGAAAACATAATGAGAGTGAATTTATTCATATACTTAAATTAATGTACATATTATCCTAACAATAACACATGTATGGTCACAGAGTCAGCCCCAAGGTTTCAGTTCTACCACTAACAGAGAGCAAAGCATAAATTTAATATAACCACTGGGCTATGTGTGCTGTTACATTTTGATTTTTCTGGTGACCAGAGAAAAATAGAATCGAGGGTTAAGTTCCCCGGTCAGCATTTTGGTAAGGGGTAAGGAAGAAGTTCTTGTTTATGATGTATTTCACTTGACACTTATTTCTCTAATGAGTATAACTCAAGGTCTTCTCATACTACAAAGCTAATGAGGGCATTTCTGTTCATGCAATTCTACAGTGAACATCTAGTGCTGGTTCTTGGGAGCTTTTTTTTCTTTTAGTTTTTGAGAAAAGCTTGTTCATATGTATGTATACTATACATGAAAGCCCAGAACAGTGAGTGATTCTGAAGATAAATAAAACTCACCTTTTCCATGATTTTGACCAGTCTTTGTTGAGAAAGAGCACCTAGACACATATACACATTTTATTATGCAAACTGTTCCCTTAATGTCTGTATGTCAGTCGATGCATGATGTTAAAAGATTTGTATTTATCTTTTTTACAGTTTTGATTTTCATTCCAGTTAGCTAACCTGAGATTATATTATTTTCAGGTGCACAATATGATGACTAATGTCACTGTATTGAAAAGAAGGAGACATTAAAAGCACTTTAAATTTAGCTCTTTAGGTTATTTTAACAGGTGACATAATTATGCTATTTTCCTTCTTGGGATTTACCACCTTGCTTAGACCACCAACCCACTTCCAGAACACACCTGGTGCCAGTCCCTATGCAGAAATTCTCTTACGGCCGGTCTCCCACTGATTATTTCCAGGGCACGCCAGTAATGTCAGAACAGCCAGGCAGCCCCTGGGCAGCAGTAGGATGGTACTGAGGGCCTTCATGCGGGACTTGACAGTGGAGGGGTGGGAAGCAACAGTGGGGAGGGGAGGCAGAAACCAGAGGGGTGCAGTGAGGCAGCAGGGGCAATGGGGGGAGCAGCGGGGAAGCAATGTCACTGGGTCACACTCACGGCAGCATTGGGGAAGTGCTGTGGGGTGGCAGTGGCATTGGCAGGGCACAGTGGTCAGCAGCAGAATGGGGGGTGTGAAGCATGACAGTACTGTAGTGGGGATTAATGGTGGGGGGCGGGCAGGACCAGCAGGGTGGCGGTCTCATGGTAGTGGGGCAAGGCAGCAGCAGCAGGGCAACCAAGGAAGGGGCATTGCCTTGTAATCACTGGCAGCAGCTCCAGGCCAGCGGGTGGTGGGGCGGGGAGTGGGGCGGAGTCAGGGTGGTTAGAAGGGGTGAAGTGGAGAGTAATTGGGGCGGAGTCAGGATGGCAAGAAGGGGTGGATGGGCCCATAGTGCATTCCATGGGGGCAGGGCAGGCAGTTAGGAGGGCGTTGTGGGCGGGCCCATCATGCATGTCATGGGGGCGGGGCAGCAGCAGTTACGAGGGCATAGTGGGAGGGCCCACAGCGCACATCAAAGGGGCTGGGCTACAACGGTTATTAGGGCATGGTGGGCGGTCCCACTATGCACATCATGGGAAAGGGGCAGCAACAGTTAGGTGAGCGTGGTGTGCGGGCCCAATGTGCATGTCATGGGGGTGGGGCAACAGCAGTTAGGAGGCGTGGTAGGCGGGTTTAGATTGCACGTCAAGGGGGCAGGGCAGCAATAGTTAAGCGAGCGTGGTGGGCGGGCCTATCCTGCACATCAAGTGGCGGGGCACTGAATCTCGGCAGAGACCAGGGGCACAAGGCAGCCGCAGAGCTGCGGCAGCTGAGCTAAAGCAGGCGGTTTGAGAGGTACAGCATGGTGGCAGGGGTGCATGTGGTGGTACCAATGTGAGCTGCGTGGGGAGGGGGGCAGAAATTCAGGGTGGAAGTAACATGGTAAATCACCTGGCAGTGGGGAGGCAATGGAGCAGGGGGAGGGGGAAGCCATTAGGCAGTCCTGGAATGTGGGGTGTGGCCGGACCACCCGGGAGTCAGTGGGATGTCAAGGTCATGGCAGGTTAGGCGGGAATGCATGGGAGTGAGGAATTGGCAGCCAGGAGACTACATTGAGGAAGGGGTTTGGGATCACAGGGGAGGGTGCAGGATCATCAGAGGCAGGGACAGTGGCAGGCAGTAGTGGCACTGGGAGGAGTGGGAGCTGTGTGGCACCTGTGGAGGATGGATGGAATCTAGGCGGCCACAGAGGGGGTGAGAGGGTGGGAGCAGCGCCAGGCAGCAGTGCAGCAGTAGATAGGATGGCGTGGTGGGTGGGCCCATGGTGATGAAGTCCCAGAACCTTAAGTCAGGTTCGGTGTGGTGAGGAGGTTCGGAGCCGACGACTAAAGAAAGAATTCTTAAGACGTCATTGGTGCAAAATGGTGGTTTATTAAAGCACGGGGACAGGACCCGTGGGCAGGAAGAGCTGCTGCCCCGGGTTGTGAAGGTGGGCATGTTATATACCCCACGGTTGGGGGGAGGTGGTGAAGGAATGGGGGATTTCGACAGAGTTCTCACATGCTAGGGAGGGCCTACAAGGTGCCGGGGGGGAGTCTTTGACATTATGGCTTGATTAATGTCGTCCCTAGGTCAAGCACTAACATCAAGATAATGGGGGATTCTTGGTGGGGCATTATGATCTGGCTATCATTTACATTCCTTTCTACCCCAGTCTCCTCCAGTTTATGGTGGGAGGGGGACATTAGGGCTTCAGGAACCAAGAGTTATTTGCCTCTGGAAATTTGTGCTATTGATAAGGTAACCTCCCTGTTTAGGTCTCTAGGACATCTTGTAGGGCAAGGGAGATTCCTGTTCTGCAGGATTGCGATCCCTGCAAGTTAACTATTTATCGCTTTATGGCAGTCAGGGGTGCCTGAGAAATGCTACACACATGGAGGGGAGCGGGTGAAGAGGGGGTGCAAGGCGCCAGCTTTTGCTTTGTCCTCAGCCAGCCTCCTGCTCCCTCATCATTCCCCCCTGAACAATTTTGACCCTTAAATCTTTAAGGTGGTTGAAGGTGGAAGGTCTCATCTTCTGTAACTTCTTCGTGCTGAATAGGGGCGTAGAGCTGTCCCTACCTGCTCGGGTCAATATTGGTCAGGGTAGGAACGTATAAGGGAGTTACGAAAGGTGGAGGCAGCTGAATCCAGCGCTGATAGTGAAGAGGCGTCCTCGCGCGCGACAAGGATCGTCTGTCGTGGTGTAGTCATTGTAGCAATGGAGTCTCAGCACCAAGTGGAAAAACATGGAACAAAGCAACATATTAGGATTAATAAGGCGATAAGAATGAGAAGCCCGAAAAGGAGATTTGACCATAGCCCTCCTCCAAGCCAGGAACTTAACCAATCACTAAAAGAGAAAGAAGGATCTTGTAGGGCCTTAATCTGGGTATTCATATCTTTAATTAGTCCTGTGACATTTTTGTGATAGTCTGGGATGTACACACAACATTCTGTTTTGATAATTGCACATGTGCCACCCTGTGCTGCCGTCAGGACATCTAAGGCCATCCTGTTCTGTAGGACTGCCTGGCGCATTTGTGACACTTCAGTATTAAGTAGGGAGATGCTGTTTAGTGAATCATTGAGTGCCTTTGTAGTATATTTATTAAGGGCTTCTACATGCCACATGACATCCTCTATTCCCGCAGATGGAACAAAAATGGATGCTAAGTGATCATACCATTTAAAAACAGATTGTGTCCATCTTTGTTTCAAGTTGTGGAGATTAGCTGGAGTTGTAATGGTTTTAGTAATGCGCCCATGAATCCAGGCAAATCCTAAAGTACAGCGACCTATCTACCCTGGAGGAAGCCAGGGCCACAGGTTAGTTCCACATATCCAGTGGGTTCCATTTGGAGCTGGCCATCTGATGCCAGGTCACCTTACCCAATCAGTAGCAAAACATTCAGTAGCCTGGAGTACTATTATTTGGGAACACATTTCTAATGATAGCCATCCTCGATACTGTGTGTTATTTGTCCAAGTATCCTACGTATGATTCTTTTGTTCCCAGCATAAAACTGCCTTTTAACTGAGCTGTCCAATCGTGGGTGTGAACCACAAATATGTATCCCGGATCTGATATATGCCATCTTCAGTATAGCGATAAGGAGGGTTTTATAACTTAGGCTCATATTTGATTGGGGAGTTATGGCTTGATAGCAATCCCCTTTCCTTCCAAATAGCTCCATGGGCATGTAGTACCAGGAAAGCATATTTGGAGTCAGTATAAATGTTAATTCTTAGACTTTGGCAATTGCAAAGTGCTAGTAAGCACTATGGCACACCTAGCTTTTCTTATTTTTTTTTTCTATGAAAACTACTGTCATCAGAAAACCAACTGTCATTCATATTTTTAACAGTGGCATCTTAAATCTGGCCAGATAGAGTAAGCAAGATCAATAACCTTTTTGCTCTATAGAGAAAGAAGTACAGTGGTCAGGTTCAGGCATACAGGTAACTAGGTTTAAAGTTTGACAAGTTTTATTTCTGGCATATCTGTTAATGTAGCCCAGTATTTAATAAGTTGGCCTCCATCATCCATTGATGGCCTTTGCCTTCTAAGACAAATCTGGACCTGATGTGACATCATTACAGTCAAGGACTGTCCCATAGTGAGCTTTGAGGCTCTTTTATAGGAGGGCTGTTCCATGCTTAGCTAAAGCATCTATTTGCAATTGCACCTCAACAGAGGTGGCCTCTAGGATAAATATGACAAAGGGGTGAAACCAATAAGAAGACCTTTGAGTGGTCCAACCTTAACAATATCCTGATTACAGAGGATCATTGCCAAGTGGGAGAGAACTTGTCAAGAGATAAGGGGAGTCCCCCAGGGATCATTCAATCCACTCAAAGAAAGTGGGGTCATCCATTATCTCCACAAGTCCATAGTTAATCCTATGGAGTGCGATAGGTTGGCTTTTAGGCAATTTCATTATCCCAGCCACACACAAGGTGTTAGTCAAGTTATACAATTGTAGGGGAATCAATCCCATTTTTCCAGTTGTTTAATCATGTGCCGTGGGGTCTGCTAATATCCCCACAAAATAAAAAAGCAAGAAGATCATCTAAATGAGCTATTGTGTAACTTCTCTGAAGTTTACCTCAAATTGTATAGCTTAGGTAAACATTTAAAGACAATCAAATCTAGAATTCAACATCCATAAAGGTGTGTTACTAAAACAATTTTTCTCTCTAAAATAACCCTCATTTCCAGAGATAGCCAAATCAGGACTAATTCACTTGTGAAACAAGTCCAGTTTTAACAAACTTGGCCTAATTATTTACATAAGCTCAGTAAGAACAGTGACTGTGATCAATAGATCTTTTAGAATCTGCTTTGCTGGAACTTTGTATAAGGAATCTCTAGGTTGAACTTTTAGTAGCCTCTCCGGGCCAGAAGCCAAGCCCTGTACTTGCCATGAGGCATGCCTGCAATACCTTTGGGCGAATTCCTCTTCCCGAGACTGCGCCTACCAAGGAGTGACATTCTTTACTCACCTGGTGGGGCTGCTGGGAACTCTGTAAGCAAGGTATCAGGCCAACAGTCCCAAGGGGCTTTATGGCTCCAGGTTTCATAAAGTCAACCTTAGTTCCTTTAAAGCTGTCTGGTCATATCTGAGTCTTTTCAAATATGACATCCCAGTCAAAGCCTTGGTAAAATAACCCGTGTTTCCAATTCTTTCCTGTTACAAGGAGAACAGATTCTTATTGAACTTATGCAAATGACTGATTGCCATGGAAGAATGAATACTTACTGAGACCTTTTGGTTTCAGAGGGTTCAGATAGAGAGAAAATTTGAATGCTTTGAGCACTTTTACAAATGAGCACTTTTACATCTCTATAAGTTACAGATAACTAGGAGGGAGTATCCCTAGTCTGTAAGAGCAAACAGTAGAGAGAACGAGCAATGTTTAAAGTAAGACAAAACATTAAGAGACACAACACTATAATCTTTTAGTTCATTTAGTCCCATGTTACTAATTCTGGTGAGTGCGGCTTTAGTCAGTTCTGGAAATTCTTACCCATTTCAGTTTTAGGATTTTCAAGCATATCAAATATCTGTATTTGTCCTGAAAGTCCTTCATAGGAATCTACTTGAAGATAAAACTCATTTTACAAGAGAATTAAAACAATTATAAATGACAAAAACTCAGAATGGATATGGTTAGAGCTAAAGAGATACGGGCGTTTACAATTTAGCTGCAAGGAAATCAGATTATTTCTGTGATACATAACATTTCCATAATTACAGTATCAAGCGATGATCTCTCAAAACGTTAAAACTTTAGGAAGTGCGTAGAATCTCTAGAATAGTTATAGCATTTTCCCAAATGTAGCCCAAGGTTTATCATTGGTTCAGTAGTACTTCATGAGCAACTTCACATACCAAGGAAAAGCCTGAGTTAAAGAGATTTACGATTTAAATCTTGTCAACATTTGCTAAAATCTTAGAAAGTTTTAAAGCACATGCCTAAATATAATTAGGGATGTTAAACACCTGATAAAACTGAACATAGAAACTCGTTTTTCTGGGCAGGCAAAGAGAAAACCATTTACATTTTCTTAACAGCAGATCAATTGATCTAAGAAAACATTGTCCTTTTGAACAGAGAATTTCAGTCTTGTACCAATGTACCTTTAAAACCCATTCATTTCAATCTTAATCCATTCTTGACCATAGCTAAAATTCCTTTTCTGAAGATTTCCCTTCACAAACCTTCTACAACTTTCCTTTGCATTCAGGTTTTGTCCCAAGCCATTTCCTTCCAAACAACCATCTCATTTAGGACAAAATTACCTTCCTTTACCTTCAACAAAATGTATTCCCATTCCTTAAATCTTTCTTACATATCTCCTACTTTCCTACATACAGAGTTTCCCTTTATTTCCATCAGTCTTAGTTACACTAAGCAGAACTTTGTATTCTTAGAAACACCTTTAGTTATTAACCAATTGTGAACTGTTACAACAGAATTCTTCAGGTGGCAATTTATGAATCAGTTAAGTGGCAAACAAGTTTACCAGCAGATTTAAATACTCTTAGTTTCTATGCAGTAAGAAGTCAAAAAGCACAAGCCTACATCCAGAAATTAACGACTTAGCATTTTATCCTATTTGGTTAAGACCTAGATGTCCACAATTTAATTCCATTTGTCATCCAAGCAAAACTTTAAAACTTTCAGGTTACCAAAGACTTTGAAAGCTACTTCAGCAATTACCCATTAGAAATTTGAGACAGACAATTAACCATCAGTTTAGTCATTTCTTTGCTAACAAATTTTAACAAGTAACACAAGCTTATTTGACCTTCAGTAAACTTTGATAGAATAAAAGCTTCACATTTACTGCTGTAAACTTAAAAGACAGGTCTTAATTAAACCAACAAACGTAACTTAGTTCCAATAGTGATTTATGTTCCACCTGGACCCACTCCACTTTGAATGTTTACCTGAGACATGCGTGGGAAGATCTGGAGTGGGGGTGTTAGGTCCAGGGGGGCTCTTCTCGCTCCTTGACAGTGAAGAGAGAAGGAGCCGTGGTGCATAATCTAGAAGCTAGTCATGCAGGCTGCACACACGTTGGTACAGAAACACGTAAGGGGGAAACAGAAGAAACAAAGTGCTGCCAGGAGGCAGAGAAAAGATTCCCGGTTTCGGAGCTCATAAGCCCCAACAGAGGAGCAGACGCCATACTTTCCCACCAGCAAGGGGGAAGGGGTTAGGCAGTCCAAGTCAGGCCAGAGAACACAGGGAAACTTCCCCGAAACAAAGAGAGTTTCGGCAGCTGCTTGGGAATATTCCTTATGGTCTCTGTCTCGAGTTAGACCAACACCCAGTTGGCTCCAGTTATAGCCATTAACACGGGAAGTGAGTGAGGGAGAAGCCCCCACATCTATTAAGAGAAACAGAGGAATAAAGCCAGAGTCCCCTTTGCTAGGGATGGCCCAGCAACCTGGGTTTACTAGAAGAAGGCTTATTTACGTAATTACCATCCAATATGTCAGGAGAAAGTTTACTAGCTGACTCATTTGGGCAAACACATTTTGCAAAAGCCCCTTAGTCTGGGGTCCTGGTGTAGAGCAATAAAGGCCTAGGTATGAGCGGTGCAGGCACCCTAGGTCCATTTGCCCTGTTTCCTGCAGAGATCTAACTGATAGATCCCACTGAGGCCATGCAGTGTTACAGGAGCTCAGTCCTTTCCTAAGTTTTGCAATCCAAATTATTTCCAGTGGGATAAAAGGCACCCCAAGGTAGAGTCCTTGGGAACTGAAGAAGCCTACTGAGGCCATGCTTCCAGAAAAGTAATGAAGGTCCATTACCAAATCCCCCCTGACTCCTGGGTAGCGTCCCACGCAGGATATGTCAGAGGTTCCTGTGTCAAAAGCGACCGGAGGCGTCCCTCAACAAAAATCGCTATTGATCACCGTTTTGCCTTCCCTGGGAAGGCATTCCTGCCGTTAAAGGCCCTGGAAGGGGTGCCGGCGTCCCTCCGCTTCCCCATCGCATCCTAGGCTGCCAATGGGTGCCTGGTGAATGGACTAAAACGTTTGTGCCATGCCAAGCCACTGTCTATCCTGAAGACTGCATACCGTTTTGCCATATTAACCCATGGAAGTACTAGAAAAGTTTGGCAAGGGGAAATTACCCAATTTCATAGCTTTAGGCGGTTTGCAGAAGACACTGACGAGAAACAGTAAAGATTGAAATCCATCATGGTCTATGCGACATTCCAGCACATGTGGTCCTTACAGCCAACTTCCCTAGGAAACGGTCCCCGGTTGCGTTTTAATTCAATCGGGTACTGGTTTCGGCCGGCTCCCAGTGGAGGTCTCTCGGCCAGAAGTGGCTAGACCGGGCATGTGGAGGGGATCACATTAGATCAATCAGGAGGAAACCTCACACGGGAGTCTTAAGATTGGCAGCCGTCCTGGTGACTTAGGTGGCTGTCCCGTGCCCAAGAGAGACAACTTTCTATAAGAACAGGAATAAAGTGAGGCCATCAAGTTTCTGGGTCTTATTGCCATTCCGGCCAGGGTACTAGCTTACAGCCAAAAGGCAGACGCTCTCCTCCCTGTGGAGTAGCCACAGGCTAGAGGATTACAGCCTGAGCAATTGACATGCAAGTGTTCCAATAAGACCATACTCCTTGAAAAAGCCCTGGAATGAGAGTACAGGAAAAGGAGAGAAAGTACTCACCAATTTGCACCGAAGCTCAGAGTCCAAATGTAAAGACTCACAAATCTCCTGGCTGGCTCGCCAAAAATGATGAAGTCCCAGAACCTTAAGTCAGGTTCGGTGTGGTGAGGAGGTTCGGAGCCGACGACTAAAGAAAGAATTCTTAAGACGTCATTGGTGCAAAATGGTGGTTTATTAAAGCACGGGGACAGGACCCGTGGGCAGGAAGAGCTGCTGCCCCGGGTTGTGAAGGTGGGCATGTTATATACCCCACGGTTGGGGGGAGGTGGTGAAGGAATGGGGGATTTCGACAGAGTTCTCACATGCTAGGGAGGGCCTACAAGGTGCCGGGGGGGAGTCTTTGACATTATGGCTTGATTAATGTCGTCCCTAGGTCAAGCACTAACATCAAGATAATGGGGGATTCTTGGTGGGGCATTATGATCTGGCTATCATTTACATTCCTTTCTACCCCAGTCTCCTCCAGTTTATGGTGGGAGGGGGACATTAGGGCTTCAGGAACCAAGAGTTATTTGCCTCTGGAAATTTGTGCTATTGATAAGGTAACCTCCCTGTTTAGGTCTCTAGGACATCTTGTAGGGCAAGGGAGATTCCTGTTCTGCAGGATTGCGATCCCTGCAAGTTAACTATTTATCGCTTTATGGCAGTCAGGGGTGCCTGAGAAATGCTACACACATGGAGGGGAGCGGGTGAAGAGGGGGTGCAAGGCGCCAGCTTTTGCTTTGTCCTCAGCCAGCCTCCTGCTCCCTCATCAATGGTACAGGTCAAGGAGGAGCAAGCAACAGCAGCAGGGAGGGTGTGGTGGGCGGGCCCATCCTGCACATCAAGGGTATAGGGTAGCAACAGTTAGGCAGGCGTGACGGGCGGGCACATTGTGCATGTCAAGGGGGTGGGGCAGCAGCAGCAGGGTGGGCATGGTGGGTGGGTCCATCGTGAAGGTGAAGGGGGCGGGTCAGCAGCAGTTAGGAGGTTGTTGGTGGGCGGGCCTGTCGTGCACGTCAAGGGGGCAGGGCATCAAAGTTAAGAGGACATGGTGGGTGGGGCTATCATGCAGGTCATGGGGGAGGGTCAGCAACAGTTAGGAGCCCATGGTGGGTGGCCCATCATGCTCATCAATGGTTTGGGGTAGCAGTAGGTAGGAGATCAGGGTGTGCGTGTCCATCATACATATAAAGAGGACGGGCAGCATCAGTCGGGCAGTTGTGGTGTGCAGGCCCATAGTGCACATAAAGATGGCGGGAAGCATCAGTGGGGCAGGCATGGGGGGCGGGCCATTTGTGCACGTCAAGGGGGCGGGGTAGCAGCAGTGGGGCGGGCGTGGAGGACGGGCCCATAGTGCATGTCATGGGGAAAGGGTAGCATCAGTGGGGCAGGCGTGGGAGGCCGGACCATTGTACATGTAAAATAGGCGGGGCAGCATCAGTGGGGCAGGCGTTGGGGGCTAGCCCTTGTGCCTGTCAAGGGGGCGGGGTAGCAGCAGTGGGGTAGGCGTGGGGGCGGGCCATTTGTGCACGTCAAGGGGGTGGGGCACCGAAGCACAGTAGAGGCTGGGACACAGGGCAACAGTGGAGCCACAGCAGCAGTGGTTAAGAGGGTTGTGTGGGGGGGTATAGCAGGGTGGTAAGGGTACATGTGGGGGGCAGCAAGATGGTGGCAGTGTGAGAGGGGCAGGGGGTGGGCGTGCGAAGCAATAATGCGTGTGGCCGCGGCTAGGCAACAGAGCAGGGGAGGGGGAAACAGTTACACGGTCGTGGCGGGTGGAGCGGAGGGACCATCCTGGCATCAGCGGGGCGTCAGTGTCATGGTGTGGCGGGCAAGGCTGCTAAGCTCCATGAGGGCGAGGAGGTGGCAGGGAGGTTATAACACTCAGGAGGTGGGGCCGGCAGGGGGGGGCAGTGAGGGTGTCACCAAGCAGCACTGGAAAAGGAGGGGAAGCTTTTTGAGGTAAGGGGAAGCTGTGTGACAACTGAGTGGGGCAGCCATGTGGCACCTGTGGAGGGATGGAATATAGGCGACAGGGCAGTGTATAGAGGGTGGGACCAGCCCTGAGGCAGCAGCACAGCGACTGCTTGGCTGTCGTACTGGGCCTGCTCATAGTGCATGCCAACAAGGTAGGGCAGCTAAGCACAGCAGAGGCCGTGGGCACAGGACAGAGGTGGCACAGCAGTAAGGGGGCCAGAGAGGGCACAGCAGGGTGGCAGAGGTGCATTTTTGGGGGGTCAGAAAGCTGGTAGCAGCGTGGGGTGTGGTGGAGATACTGGGTAACCACAGTCTTGGCAGACAGGAGGCATTGGAGAGGGTGGAGGGAAGTATTTAGGCGGTAGTGTCGCATGGGCCTGGGCAGGACTAGCTGGGTATAAGCGGGACACCTATATCATGGTGTGGTGTTTCAGGGCCTGGCTTTGCTTTGCTTGGTGCATGTCTACAGGGCGGCACCACTGATAGCAGAAGCAGCCGCGACCCAGGTTAGCAGCGGAGAGGAAATGGTGGTTGTAAGTGGGGGCACTGTGAACGGTGGTCCAGCGTGGTGGGAGCGGCTCATGTTATGGGGGTAGCTTGGTGGTACCAGTGCGGGGAAGGTGGAGTAGGACTCGTGGGATGGCAGCAGCGTGGCAACAGGGGTAGAAAATCAGAAAGGCTTCATAGTGGGGGGCAGGATTCACACTAGGTAGTAGCTGCAGGGAGGGGTGGCTGGAACAGCACGGGGGCAGCGTGGCAGGTGTGGCAGGCATGCAAGTCAACAGGGAAGGGCTGCATAGGGCTGGACTACGAAGACCAGCAGCAACGGGACACAGGACAGCAGCAGGATATAGGGCAAGAGTGGGACACAGGGCAGCAGCAGATCAGAAGCAGGGTAGCGGTAAGGGGGCAATGACAGTCAGGCCAGGGAATTGGTAGTGGGGGTATGGGGCACTCGGCAGGGTAGAGGTGCAGGGAGAGCAGAGAGGGATGGTATCAGCAATGTGGTGGGGCAGCAGGACAGTGATGAGCATGGTGGTGGGTGGGGTGGGACAGCACAGACGCACGGGTGCATGTGGGTTCGCAGGCGGGTGGTGGTGTGGGGAGAAGGGGGGGCATAGAAACAACTGGGAGGCAGTGGCACAGAAACTGCTCAGGAAGGGCATGAAGGGCGGGTTAGGGCCTTAATGCATGTCAGTGGGGACTGGACAGTGAAGGTCAGCAGTGGCCTGGGGCACAGGGCAGAAGCTTAGCTACAGCAGCAGTGGTAATGTGGACAGAATGAGGCGTGTGCTGCGGATGGCAGGGTCATGAGGCGGGGAACCCAGGAAGTAGTAGCATTGGGAGAAAGCTGGGACGATTGGGGCGGCAGTAGCAGGTCAACGGGGAGGGAATCTAGAGGCACTGGAGTAGCATGT
This sequence comes from Mustela nivalis, assembly GCF_964662115.1. Lineage (NCBI taxonomy): Eukaryota > Metazoa > Chordata > Mammalia > Carnivora > Mustelidae > Mustela > Mustela nivalis. Next base: position 1,933,498 of record NW_028136552.1, on the reverse strand, counting down.
TGGGGATGTTTGGTGGGACCAGCAGGGCAAGAGCATCAGGTTAATATCTGTGTGGGCAGGGCAGGGGCCCTGCACAGCTGCGGCAGAAAGGAGACAGTATGCAGTGAAGAAATGGCAGTGGGGGGCAGTGAGACAGCAGTGACTTGAGAAAGGCAGTGACTTAAGGAAGTGCAGTAGGATGGCAGCAGACGTGGAGGCAAAGTGGGGAGGGATCGGCCCGGATGTGGTTGGGAGTGACCAGGAGGCAGCAGCTGCCTTGTAATGGCATGGCATGGCATGGCTTGGGGGCAGGGCAGGATGGTGGAGATGGGAAGAAGCATCACGGTGACCATGGTAGCAGTGGTAGTGCTTGGAAACACAGGCAACAAGCCAGTAGAAGCACTGGAGAGTAGCACAGCAGTGTGGCAGTGTCCTGGGGGTGCACAAGGGAGTGGTAGGGGCACTGGGGGTCACAGAGCAGGGCATCAATTCCAAGCACAGGGCAGCAGGGCAGCTATGGTGAGGGTTAGCTATTGTGGGACAAAGGGGCACTGCTGTGGAGTAGCAGGTGGAGGGTGGCAGTGCTGGTGGCAGTGGCCTCTCAGCAATAGGGGTGTGGAATGGACAGAGGCGGGTGTGTGGGGTGCAGCAGGGTGGCAGTGGGGGGATGGCACAGTGGGGTGGCCGTGGTACGGGGTTTGGGCACCAACCAGGCAGCAGAAACACAGATGGGGGTGTGGTGATTTGATAGCAGCACTATCAAATGCTTTTTCTACATATGTTGAGATGGTCCTATGATGCTGATCCTTCGTTTTGTGAATGCAGAACATTAGTTTGATTTGTGGGACGATTTTTATGTCTATGTTCGTGACAGATATTAGTCTGACATTTATTTGGGGCACATTGGGAGGTTTCGATAAGGACCATGCTGGCCTCATAAAATGAGGTGGGGATTTCAAAATGTGGATGAAATGGTCCATCACTACGCCTGCCAGGCTTAGTTACAATAGATGCTAATAAACCAAGTGTGCTTGTGGCAGCCTTCTTGCATCTATGAAATGATCCCAAATCCGTTGAACTGAAATCCATCAGCCGCGTGGACTGGCACCCGCTGCCACCATCGGGAGGCATTTCTTTGCCTCATAGTGGGTCCCGTGAAGCTCTGATTCTATTTAGTTTGCAATCAGGTTTGGAGGCTGGCAGTGTTTTCTTATTGGGAAAATTCTATCAGAACTATACCCCAAATTGTCCCAGAATCCTGTAGAAGCTAGTTGCTGGAGGGCTGGCCCTTTGGGTCAGTAGCATAGTCGCTGGCTAGAGTGAAGCAACTTCAATCTCGAAGGTATAGGTTACAATCATATTGGGTGGTGATTAGTTGTTGTGTTTTTTTATTTCTTTTTATTATTATTATTTTTTTATGAGTTCCAGGGTCCATGAGAGGCATGTCTTAGAAAGGAAAGACCAGAGGCTCATTTCAGCCAAATAGAGTTCTGAAAAGAGAAAGAAAGACTAACAGAGTCACTCAGGTAGAGTAGAAAAGACATTAAGAAGGTAGAGTATGTGCACATCTCCTATGGGAGTTCTGTGTCGTTGAAGTTATGGGGTAGATAATGAGACTGCATGTCAAAGGTGAAAAAAGATTCAGGGAGAAGTAAGCAACCCTAGGACGGTCATGCAAAATGCAGTTGAAATAGGGTTTCTGCAGATCTTCTGTTCGGGTTCTCAGAGCAGCAGGAACCTTACTTAGACTCTCCTCACTAGTTGCAAATGATGATTGACCTCCGGGCCATCTTCTGGCCCACATCCTCCTGCTTGGGACTGGCATAGATATCATGGAATTCCCGGTAGCCAAATTACCATGCATGTATTATTTGAAGGTCTCCAGCAGCAGTGCTAAGTCTTTCACAAATTTCGGGATCCTGTGGTTTTAGCGTCTTTGAACTTGAGCTCTCTGCTGAAAGGGAGGAGCATGCTTTCAGTTTTGTATGACATTGTGTCTTCCTGAGTATGGGTCCTGTGACCTCAGCTAAATGCTCTCTGTGTTTTTACAGGTGGTGCTTCGAGGCTCAGGTGACTTGGCCTCCTTGGCAGCATCCAATGCATCTGGCCTCTGTCTCTTCAGTGCAGATTCATGTGCAACACGTACAGTAGTGTGACCCCTGTCGTCTCCATGGTGGATGTGCATCACAGCAGTAAGTTGTCCTGGTTCTGAACTTTCTTCCTGCGTTGAGGTTCATGGTGTGACTTGGGTGCATCTTTTGATGGCTTCTATCTTTCTTCCAGAGGGAAAGATACCTTCTTCTTTTCGATTAAATTGGAGATGTACCCTTAGCCAGAATATCTAGAATTTGTTTCTTGGGGGAAAATTACTTAGTGGCACATATGGAGAAGGTTCTGTAAGTCCCGGCTCCAAACAAAACATCTAAACTACAGTTTGCTTCTGTTACCAGAATCTTGAATTATTGCAGGGTTATCTTATAAACAGACATTCTCTCCAAAATAGTGTTTTATGTCAACACATTCTTTTTAGGGCCAGTAAACTAGAGTAAAAAATATCGGGCATCTTTACAAATTGACCTCTGAGTGGACATGCTGTTTTTTGTTTGTTTGTTTGTCCTTTTTTTTTTTTTTTAGAGGGGGAGGTGCGAGAGAGAGAGACGGAGACACTGGGCAGGCACCACACACTTTTCAGGGCTCAATCTCACAACCCTGGAATCATCATCTCAGCCAAAATCAAGAGGGTCAGTAAGAAGGTCACTCACATAGAGTAGAGAAGATATGAGGAGGTAGAGTGTTTGCACATCTCCTGTAGGAATTCCATATCACTGAAGATTCAGGGTAGATGAATGAGAAAATATTTCTTACATGAAGATTCTAGGAGAAGAAAGCATTGTTAAGATGGTCATGTGAAATGCAGTTGTAATAGGGTTTCTGCAACTCTTCTGTTTGGTTCTGGGAGCAGCAGGAAATTTGTTTAGTCTCTTGTCACTACTTGCCAATGGTGATTGACGTCTGGGTTACCTCTTGTCCTACACGCTCCTCCCTTAGTCTGGCATAAACATCATGGAACTTCTGGTAGCCAAGATTGGAAGGGGAGGTAGAGAGAGAGAGACCTTTACTCAGGCCCCATCTGCGGTGCAGGGCATGATATGATGCCAGGGGCTCGATCTGACAACCCTGATATCAGGATCTCAGCGAAAATCAAGAGTTTGTCCCTTAAATAAAAGAACCACACAGGCATTCCTGGATGTGCTTTGTATTTATGGAAGGGAGCATACGTATCCCCTCCTATTCTAAATCATCTTAATAGAGGATTGTTTCCATATCAGCAGTGAATTACACCTTCTCAGGCCAAGAGATAAGGAGCTATTCTTCGTGGTGGAGAAAAAGCGCTAACAAATTCTCCTAGAGGGGTAGGAAGCCCTCACTGCCTGAATCTGAACAGTACAGTTTAATTCCTCTCCTGATATACACAATTCTTCAAAAACAGCACCATTTTAAAAGATGAAATTAATTTGCAAGTCCCTGGGTGGCACAGTTGGCTAAGCATCTGCCTTTGGCTGAGATCAGGATCCCTGGATCCTGCAGGATCAGGCCCTGCATTGGGCACCCTTCTCAATGTGAAGCCTGCTTTCTCTCCCTCTTCTCTGCTGCCCAACTCGGACTGTTATTGCTCCCTCTCTAGCTCTCTCACTCTCAAATAAGTAATGAAAATGGAAATATTTCTAAGCATGTAATTAATTTATAAATCCTTTCCAATTTATGAGAACAATATTAGTAGAATTAAGGACCCATGAGAGGTAGATCACAAACCATGCGTTTGTTGAGTCTTGTTGCCATTCATCCTTGCAATCTACATACATCAATAGATTAATGTTTTCATGAACATACATCAATCACCTTTTGTTCTAAGATTCTAAGTTAACCTTTCAATTGATGTTTTCATGGATCCCAGGTAGTGTATATATGTGTCAAACTTCCTACCCAGAGACAGTACCAGTGTCATTTTTGAGCGCTAGTAAAGGAAAAGTCCCCCAATTTTATAGTGTGCATGGTTGTGAGACCCCTCCTTTTCAGTGATCCTGGCCTTTATGCAAGTACTGATGGATGGGAGCAGATTTGCTTTATTTCTAGCTATTGATTACTGAAATACTGCATTCAGCATCCCTCAGAACGTGACACAGTTGTATGTGTTTGTAGTGAAAAATTGTCAGTGTCTGGGTTTGTATCTCGTTTTCACCCTAAGAAATTCCTTTGGAGGTATTTGCCCAGGGATTTTCTCATGTGAGTGCCCGGGTAAGAATATCCCCCCATTGCATTGTTTCCTCAGAGTGAGGGTGTCGTTGTTGGCTAAGGAAGAAGGGATACCTGAGAACATTCCTTTCCTCATTACTCCGGGAGGATTTTCTTCCGTGTGAATCCCCCCACGTCCTTAACGTGTTGGCTTCATGAGGAATGGGATTCCCACATATATTTCATCAGCATTCAGCAGCAGCAATGATGCAGGGTGTCCCAGGAGGTCCCTGCACCTTTGCTCCTTAATGAGGGATGACCTGCTCTCTGAGATGGTAGCAGGAGCTCAGGTCTGAGCCCCAGTTGAAGCTTCTTCCACCAAGGCACAGCGCTAGTGGCTCTCCCCGTGTGAATTCACTGGTGTTGGAAAAGTGACCAAATCTGGCAGAAGGCTCTGCCTCAATGATCAAAGACACACGGTTTGTACTCTCTGATTTCTGTGGTGATGAGAAAGGTGGGCACTCTGGGTACAGGAAGGCCCCCAGTAATGACAGAAGCAGGTTTCCCTGCTCTGAGATATCTGGTGTCTCCAAATGTGAGACCTGTATCTAACAGCTCTTCCACATTGACCACATTTGTAGGGGTTCCCACTGGTGTGGATCCTCAGATGCTGGCTAAGAGTATGGCTGTACTAAATGTTTTCCCTTGAATATGGATTCAACCAGCTTCTGTCTATGGCAACATGTCCATGGCCTCGAAGGGATGCATGTTGCTGCAGGCTCTGGTACAGCAATGCCACCACATGGCTTCTAACCCATGTGAGGTCATGGGGAAGAATAAGAACAGAGCTCTCTGAATGAGGGGTATCCCACCTTTGTTACAGGTGCCTAAGGTGCCTCTCCTGTGGTTTTGCTGTGTGCAGAGGTGAGCCCTGGCCTAGAATTGATTCCCCCATGTGTATCATGTCTACTTTCCTCAGAAGGGTGAGTTCTCTTGTTTCTCCCGAGGTTAGAGCTCCGACCAAAGGCTCTCCCACACTGGGAAGATGCGTGTGGTGCAATCCAGGATGAACGAGTTCTGATGTCATTTGAACTGGGGACAAATGGCTGAAGGTTCTTCCACATTGTCTGTAAATACAAGGTTTCTCTTCCCAGGACATAGCACACATGGAATGAGGTGAGGTACGTGAGAAATCTCCCTCTTGTGCCCCAGCATTGGCTGATTTCCTGTGCAGGGTGAACCACTGCTAATGGCCAAGACAGGAGGGGCTGTGGAAGGACTGCTCACTCACGTTCCTCCCTTTCTGACTCAACATACGAATTCCAGCCCCTTACTTCAGGAATTGTCTCTGCATCAACCTCTGCATGCCACTTCTAGTCAGGTGCCATGTTACTTTCTGGAATTCAGATAGATCTTCCTACATGGTAGCCTCACATCCATGTCAACTGTTGATTAAATTTTAGATGTTTAAGTTTCAAGCTATAACGTTGAGTCATGTTCAAGACAGTGACTTTTGCAGACACTCAGTCGATGGTTTGACCTGAGGTGCGTTTCAGTCCAGAAATGAAACTATTCATATTTCTGTGCTATGCTGGGGTCATGATGGGAGGCAGACTCTATGATGGGGTTGGGGGTGGTCAGGCAAAAGGGAGATTTTACAAGAACATTGCAGTAGGACAGATGACACACAGGATACAGGAGAATTTTTGCTCTTCTCAAATGAAGGTAGATTTTCCTACTAGGAAAGCATTAATAGAAGGAGAGATGGGAGCTCCCTGGAGGAATATTACTTTCCTCCTCTCACAAGTCCTTCTGAAGGGACTGCAGGTTTGATTAGAAATTCCTTTTTATTGACATTTCCTTCTGCCACAGCCTTCCTCACTGTGATGGAAGGGAGGGGGATGTTAGGGCTTCAGGAAATGGAGTTATGGTAGTTATGGTAGCTAGCCTCTTGTTAAGAAACCTCTTCCTTGAGAATCATGAGGACTTTTATAAACTGAGGAAGACTCAGGTCTTGCAGGGTTTTGATCTCTATTTGTGGAGAATCTGTTTTTTCCATTCCTTGTTCTAGGGCAGTGAGAGAACCTGAGGAATGTCACTCATATCACATGTTGGGTGTGGGGGCTTTGTTGTGTGCCAGCTCCTGCTTGGTGCTCAGCTGGCTTTCTTCTCCCCCCTTGTGTGCCCCTGAACAGTTTAGACTCTTCTGTCATTAAGGTTGTTGAAGGAGGAAGGTCTCATCTTCTGTAAGATCTTCCTGTTGAATAGGGGCATAGAGCTGTCCCTAACGTTGGGTCATTCCTGGTCAGTTGGGGGCCCTCTCTGGGTCAGATTTGTGAAATGAAAAAGCCACTGAATTCAGGGGAGAAGTTTTAACTGGATCCTATTGAGTGGAAAGGACCATCTGTCCTCTGGAAGTTACTGCAGTGAAGGGCTCCTGGAACCACCTGCAGAGACGGAAGGGATGGGTGGAGAACAACACAACATGGTTAGAAGAAGAAAGAGAAGAAAAATACCCATGAAGAGTTCTTTGATAATGGGTGAGAATGCTCCTCCAGGTCAAGAGTTGAGCCAATCCTTAAAGAGAGGGATCCTTGGAAGTGCGAATTTGGGCAGTGGTATCTGTTAGGAACCCAGAAATCTCTTTGTGGTAGTGGGGAATGTACCCACGTCATTCTGTCTTTATATTGGCACAAGCTCCACCTTGTGCAGCAGTTACAACATCTAAAGCCGTTGTGTTTTGTATAACTGCTTCATGCATTGGGATCATTCCCTTATTTCATTGAGAAATCCTATTGGAGTTGACATATAGGGCCTTGACTGTGTACTCTGTAAGGACTTCCCAATATCACACAACATCCTCCAGTCCCAAAGAGGGGCAAAGATGGATACTAGGTGACCATGTCAATGAAACAGGGGACAAGTGCACCGTTGCTTGAAATGGGGAAAGTTGGCTGGGTCGGTGATGTTTTTCATAATGAGCCCATGCATGTGGCCCACCGGGTGCCAGTAGGCTCTTGAGCTTGGGGAATCCATGGGCACAGGTTAGAGCTTCAAGGCCATTTTTTCCCAGCTAGGGTCCCTTATCTAATCCTGAGTCTCCTTGAGCTGCAGTCAGGCTTTCAAGGGCTCCTCGGGTTTGGAGGACAATTCTTGGGATGTGCAATCATTTCAGGCCCATGTTGGGTTGGCAGGTTATGGCTTAGGAAGAAGAGCCTTTTCTGTCAATTGCTTCATGGGCATAGTAGACAAAGAAGATCTGTTGGAGTCAGGATAAATATTTGTAAGACTTTTGCCAATTACAACCAACAGGTGGGCAGTGTCGCTCTCGACCCGCAAGAACGACCCGCAGACGAGGTGGGTGGCAAACTTCTTTATTGACAATCTTCAGCCCCGGGACCCCGAACACCGATTACAGCCCCAAGTTATGGGACACAGTGGATAGAAAGTAACCAATCACCACATAACACAACTACTATAACATCCAATCAGAAGGGATACAGATGACTTCAATCCAGATCATGCGGGGAGCTCGTGCCTACTGACGTGAGCCCCCGAAACTTATTGTTCACTCTGTTTTTGTGCCGTTCCCATGGTCCCTGGTTAATCTTATACTAGTCCCGATACTTCAGTACAGGTTGTGCGTTGCCTGGAGTGCTCCCACATAAACATTCACCTGCCCTTCTCCTCAAGCCTCGCCTAGTACGTGACTCCCAGCTTCTGCTGCATGGCTCTCCACAGGGCAGTAGGATCTCTGATTTGGGGGCAAACATGTTTGCTGACTGGCTTTGGCCTCAGCAGTCTGAGTTCGATTGATGACAGCATATCTGGTTTTTCTTAGCCCCTTTCAATGAAACTGTTGCCATTGTTAAGGGACCTGTCCTCTGCATTTTCGTGGGGCATCTTAAGTCTGGTCGACTTAAGAACGTTTCAAGAGTTAGGAGCTATAGGTGTAGAGTTTTCGGGTTCAGGCCTAAGGGTGGCTGGGTTTAAAGTTGGGCTGGTTTCCAGCATTAGTTCAGGCATATCTCAAAACGTAAGCTGGTACTTGATAAATCAGCCTCCTGTCATCGTTTGGTGGCCTTTATTCTCTGTGATGCTCTGGAGCTGATGCCAAGTCTGTAGAGTCAGGGGCTATCCCTGTATGAATCAGGAGGTTCGTTTTCCCAGGCGGGCAGTGGGATGCTTAGCTAAAGGCTTTGTTTGCCATTGTAGTGGATCAGTAGTACTGGGAGGGAAGAAACCATTCCAGGAAGCCCTTTTTATTTTGAGGTCTCGCCTGAATATCCTCATTAGTAGTAGTCTCCAGCGAGTGGGAGAAAACTTCGCTGGCAGATAAGGGCCTTCCCAAGTGCACCCTCCACTCCAGTTACAGGGAAAGCTGTGTCCTTCATTGTCTCCATATGTCCCCAGAGAACCCTGTGGAGTGGTGTATGTTCTCTGGATTTGAAGGATTGAGTTCCTCATCCCAGGCCCATCCAATTTCCCAAGGTGCTAGTTGAGTTCTACAGTCGTGGGGGAATCAATCGCATGCCCCAGTTGTTGAATTAGCCTGAGCCCATGGGGTCCTGGTATCCCCACAGAATAAGAAGCAAGGGGAATGACTGACCATGAGCTAATGTGGAAATGTTTCTGAAAATGACCTCAAGTTATCTCACCCACGTAAGCAACACATATGGAAAGGCCACCAGATTTAGATTAGAATGTCCACAAAATGGGTTTTTGAAGTCTACATTTCCGCTTCAAAAGAATGCTTCTTTCCAGAGACAGCCAGCTCAGGGCTCATGTCCTTGGAAAGCAAGTCCTGCTTTAATGCACGTGATGCAATTATTGACTTAAGCTTAGCAAGCCTAGTGATCAATCATGGTGATTGCTTAGAATCTGCATCACTGGGACTTTTTTGAGGACTCTCTGATCGTTGTCTCACCAGGCCATCAGCCAAGGAAAGTGCTTGCCATCAGACATGCATGTGATACCTGTGCATTTGGGCATATTCCTCTTCCTGAGGTGCCTGTATATCCAAAGTTCCTACACCTTTCAGAGAGAGACATTCTTTAAGCTCCTGGTGAGGCAATGGGGAAGTCTGTATGCAAGGGGTCAGGCCAACATTCCCAAGGGGTTGGATGGCTGTAGTTTTTCTGAAAGTCAGCCTTAGTTCCTTAAAGCCCTTTGGTCCCATCTGAGTCTCTGTCTAACTCTCTCAATAGGACAGCCCTGTCCAAGCCTTGTTTAAATCACCCATGTTTTCAATAATGCCTCGTTACAAGGAGAAGAGATTCTTCTTGAACATGGGGAGATAGATTATGGTTGCTGTGAGAGAAGAAATGGTTCCTGAGACCCTTGGACTTGGAGACCTCAGGTTGAGCAATGCGTGCAATGCTTCAACATGCTTCCTAAGGAATGTTGGCCATTGCTGCTATGAACATTGGGATACAGATGGCTGTTCTTTTCACTACATCTGTATCTTTGGGGTAAATACCTTGTAGTGCAATTCTAGGGTCATAGGGAAGCTCTATTTTTAATTTCTTAAGGAATATCCACACTGTTCTCCAAATTGGCTACTCCAGCTTGCATTCCCACCAAAGGAGTGTTGGATCCCATTTCTGTACACCCTAGGTGTCTAGCATTGCCGACCTTCAAGCTCATGTTTTCCCCGAGGTGCAGCGTGGTGCTTGAGGTCCCAGTTCCACTGCTGTGGTGTCTGGCTTCTCCAGAGGTGGAGCTCCGTTTAGGGACAGCCTCTCCTCCCTACACCTGTTGCTGCTGCAGAACACAGAGACTGAGAAGGGCCCGTTTTGTGGGGCCACTGCCAGTGTTGAGCCCAGCATTGGTCATGGTCCTGAGTGTGGAAGCGACAGGGTGGTTCTGGGGAAGCACCCTGGAGGAGTACAGCAGGGGTGGATGCTACTCTTCAAGTCAATTCCATGGTGGTCAAGGGGCCCTGGAAATCACGCTTCTTCATGCAGCTGTCATGCTCTACATGGTTGATGGGGACTGGAGGGGTCAGTGGGAGGAGGAGCAGTCCCTGCATTGGTTAGGGGAAATGACCAGAAGACTGCTGTCCCACCCAGTCCCAGGGAGGCCCAGTCTCACCAGACAATGGACTGTTGTGGGCCTAGATAATTGCTTCCTGCCCCAAGTGTCAGTCATCAGAAGGGCTTGGACAGCCAACTGTGGGTGTGGTGGCCAACTCAGAGGGTCCTCTTGTCTCATCCTTGGGGATCCATTGCCGTCTTCTGAAAGGGTTCAAGGAAGTGTTCTCTTTGTTTAGCCTGTGGAGGTCAAGTGCAAGAAAGCCATTCCTGCATGTGTGTTTCCTTGTGTCTTCACACCGAGTCTTCCTACAGGCCCAAATCGAAGTCACAAGAGAGGCTCTAGGGCCCTCCTGGCTCCCTTTGTCTGAGAACCTCTGGAGATGCTGGTGCTTTGGTGTCATGGGTAGACTGTCCTGTGGTGTAGCTGTGGAGACAGAAGGTGGAGTGGTATGAGATAGCAAGTGGCATGGACCCTGGGGCAGGTCTTACCAGAGGCCTGTGGGATTTTGTGGGACATGTCTTCTGAGGTGTTGAGGTAGAGGTTTCCCTGCAGGACCAACGTGTGACATAAAGAAAGGGAAGTTTTCCATGGGCTCCCTGGGCTGAATGAAGGCTACACTCCCAGGGTCACTCAGGCCCCTTCCCTGACCATCTTCCTCCATTACTGCCAGGTCCTCCTCCTGCTGGGCTGTTGCTTCTCCAGCCTCTCTGAGAGCCATCAACATGCCCTTATCTGTGGCAGGAGCCTTTGCCCATATGAGTGTTGCAGGTGGCATGACAGAGAAGGCATGCTCCCGACTCCCATGGGAAATGAGTTTGCATGGGCCCCACACTGTGGGCAGGTGGTGGGCAAGGTGGAAGTAGGCAGTGTGGGCTTTTCCTGATGGGTCTTCCCTGCGGATTTAGAAATTGAGGAGAATATCAAACTCACGTAGTGAAATGGTGCCATGAGGGGACCGGCTACCTCCCCTGAGGTGTTTTGGAGGCTTGGGGGACTGGAGGTGTTGGTCAGGTACTACAGGAGTGGCCAGCATATATGAATCAGCCAGAGACTGTTGCCTTCCTCCATGCCCACAAGGATACAGCGCTGGGAGGGGTGAGCTGTCCGACTCCTATGAGCCTGGGGCCTGTCTTTTTTGCTCATTTCTCAGATGTCTGAAGTGGGAGATGGGGCCACCCCACCACTATCTATTCTCAACTAGGGTTGTTTGGGAGCAAGCCATACACTAAGTTTTGCAGGGTAGGAGGGCAAGCCTTGGATTGTCCAGAGTGAGTGGTCACTGGGGTGAGGGGGTGAGGGGCTCTTTTCCAGAGGAGCACAGTGCATGGGCTGCCTGGGGTCCAGTACCTCCAGACAGCCAGTGCCCTTCCTCCAAGAGCAGTGGCTCCTGGACGACAGTACCCAACCACCACAGGGAGTTGTACGGATCAGGTGGAGCTTCCTTGTGGGATGTTCTCAGGCTTCCTACTGCCTGCACGTACTGTGACTATCCTCTAATTTCCTGTTTGTTGTCAGAGTCCAGGGAAGAACCCTGGATTTTGTGTTGTTTCCCGAGGTGCCCACAACAAATTCAGGGCAATGACGTAGAGCATGTGTCCATGTTTGCCTGCCCGTCTTCCTTCCCAACTCACCCCATTCCCAAGTCCTTCTCTTCTGCTTCCATTGTTGTTTCTGTCAAGTCCACAAAAGTGAAGCTTTTTGAGAGCTGCAAGCAAGATCAGAGTAGGGCATGAGAACAGATTCCCTGGAAGCAGAGAACCAAGTGGGGACACCCACGCCCAGCCTCCCTACCTGAGGCCCCTTCAGCAGGGTGACCTGTGCCCTGCCAACTCCCATCCATACCCACTGCTCTTCTGTCCAGTGCTGTTTCCCAGATTCAGTGGTGAGGGGTCAGGGTGATGTTAGGAATGAAGTGAGGAGGGCTGCCCACCGATATCATGCAGCAGTTCAGATGCAAAGCCTGAATGCCTGCCAGAGATTAGGGCCTCCAGGGTGGGCATCGCCAAAGCAGGGAGGAGGTGATTATGGACAGATGACACAGGAAGCCCAAGAGAAGGAGGTGGAAATAAATTATCGGCACAGTGTGGCTCCTTCCCTCAGAATCGTTGTCTTCCGTGGAATCCTCCTCCCGGTCAGAAAGCAGAGAGGATGCTGGGGTGGCTGTGAGAGAGGATAAAGGGGAGTTAGTGTAGCTGACGATTTATGACCTACTGCTCTGGGTACGATAGCTCTGCCCTCAGCTGGGTGGGGCCCCAGCTCCGAGTCCTCCCTGGCCTTCAACACTTGATCTCTGCACAGTGCAGGTGGGGCCGCAAGTGTGTGAAGCAGGCCCAGGAGCCCCTTAACACAGGTTTGGAGGACATTGGCCCATGAATGTGTCTCCAGGGCTGCTTCATGGGGGTGTCCTTCTTGGGGAACACGTACACAGGTAAGACTAAGCTGGGGTGGGAAGGCTGGCAGAAGCTAAGGATCATGGGAGCCTGCGTGGTGAACCCAGGGGAAGTTTGCTTTACCTCCTCCAGCTCTGGGAGTCCCCTTGAAGGTACAGCAGCTTGGACAGAACCAGGAAGGTTTGGTAATAGACGTTATGAGGGAGAGAGTTTACCTGTCTTCTACATCCTGGCTCTCAATAGAACGTAGTGTCCTGGTTCTCTTACACAGGAGAGGGTGGTTGGGTCTGCAAAGTCATGACAATAACCAGGTCTGTGACCATGCCAAGAAAGACCCAGAATCTATTGTGCCCCATTCTTGAGAGGCCTTGAGTAAAGAGACCAAGCTTTGACATGTGGCAGCAACAAAGGGAGGCAAGAGCAGGTTTGATGGGAAAGGTCCTTAAAATAGCTGCCCAAGGAGTTGAGCAGTGATGACAAACACAGCCTACACTAAAGGCCTGTGGTCACAATGTCTGTTCTTTTCATTCAGAAACTATGAAATGGGAAATCCATGCCTGTTGCCAATGAATCCCTTCCTTGGCAGTTTTTATCGACCTTCTTCTTTCTCCAGTGCACCAGAGGCAACACCCTGTTCCCAGGTACCCTGTCCCACTGTTTCCTTCCTCTTTGCTGTTCCCTACCTGAAGAGAATTCATCCTCACTGCTGGAGTTTTCAGTGGTTTCTATACCCAAATCTGTAAGAACTGAAACAAGAGCAATGCTGTTATGAGAGAGACTGCCTCACTTATTCATCCCAGTTCTATTGAGATGTCTATGGGCCATGCAGCATTTGTCTGAGCCTTTTGCTCTGCTGTCCTATGCCCATGGGGCTGCTGGAGCCAGAGGCCTTCGAGGAGACAGGGATTGGAGTTTCATCCCTTCTAATGAGACTAGGATGATGCAGCAATCACCTCAGTGTCAGTTCTATATGCCCATGACTCCTGTCCCCTCCCAATGCAACCATCTAGAATTCCAGTTGTTATGGGACTCTTGACATGTGGCTAGTGGGAGTGAGCAACTGGACGTTTTATTTTCCTGGATGCATTCCCTATAGTACATTGAGATAATGAGTGACTTTGTAAAACGGATTGTAGACGACTCTTTCCTGGTTAGATAAGGATTAGAAACCAACCAGGAGCGAGAGACAAGCCCTGCTCTCCAGAATATTTTTCCAGCCTTAGTGGCTGACCTGACAGGACCTTTGATACGTAAGATGTTCCCAGGTTCACGCACACCCACCAGGCAATGTAGGAAGATGTTGGACCCTAAGAGATTAAGGTGAACCCCCCGTTCCTAGAATACGTGGGGAACAGATTCAGTACAGCACTGACCAAAAACACAATGTGGTGCTCTCAAAACAGAGAAACTGCTAGAAAAGATATGGAACCACAAAGAACACAAGGAGTCAAAACGTTTCCGAATATGAAGAAGTCTGTGGTGGGTCCCTAGAAGCTGACCTTCCAATACATTGGATCAATCCCCTGAGCTAACAGGATGGTGCTGGCCTACAAATAGGCAGGGGCACGTGGGAGTGAAATAGAAATGCCCAAAGAAATGCATTCTTTTGGCATCATGATGCTTGTCAAGAGGACTGCCTAGAAAAAGCATCTTCTTCTAAACAGCAAACAGAATGAAAAGGCATCCCACAGATTGGAGATACTTATGAAAAGATGATCAATATAAGGCATCATTAGGGCAATGACAATCCAAAGGGCGCTGAGCTGTGGCATTGTCTGTTAGGATAGTGAGGATCCAAACCAGGAATTCAAGCCCAGAACCCATGTTGGAAGGATGCAGAATTTGAGACTTTGTATGCAACTAGTGGAAAGCAGAATGTTGCAGCAACCCAGGAAGAGCCTGTAGAGTGTCCTCAGACAGCATCAAAAGGCACTCCCGTGGATCCCGCATATGCGAGTGAGGAAAAGAGATATCAGAAAATCAGATTATTTTCAAACATGTGTTTCTCACCAAGAGAAAGTCTTGTTTGCTGCCAAAGAACCTTGAAACCCTGACCTGGCTGTTTCCATTCCCAGGCATGGACCTCCCCTGACTAGTCTATTGGCCTAAACCTTCTGAATAAAACAAGCCCCTCTTGCATGGACAGATGGCTAGTGAAATGTGTGCTGATTGTCCAGTCACACCTGTCGAGGTTTGAGGTTCTCTTTCAGCACTTTGCAATGCACAGAGCACCCCTCGTTCCTGCATGGAGGGTGCCCAGGACCACGCAACGATGCCCAGTCCCTGAAGACGACCTCATTTCTCCTTTGATAGGACACCTTTTGGGCCTACCTAAGAAAGCCCCAGCTAGGGCCACTGGTGGGTGTGTGATTTCCCATGGGAGAAGGCCAGTTTAATTCTCAGACATCTGCAGGGAAATGGTAGATCTCCACGGAGAAACACAGAGTGAATTGGCCCCATCTATTCCTGGCCACTGCTCCTTTGTCAGGGTCTTCCCTGAATGGGCTGTTGCATGAGGCTGCCCCAGAAGCCGCCTGCAGAAGGAAGGAGACTGTCCCAGCACTCAGTGCTTCCAATGAGGTTGGGAAGATGCATCATGGGGCCTCTGATGCAGAGACGTATGTGTGAGTGAAATGGAAAGAGAGAAGTACTGTGACCATTCATGCCTGTGATGTACCATGACATCAGAGACCCATGGACACTGACTCAGTAAAAGGGATTGGAAAAAAGACACTTGTGTCTTTGGAGCACAGCTTTCCCCTTCCTATTTAGTGATGGGATCTGTTATCTAGGGGAATCTATGTATATTTTCAAGGAAAGAACACCTATTAAAGGGGCACCTGGGTGGCTCACTGGGTTCAGCCTCCAACTTCGGCTCAGGTCATGGTCCCAATGTCCAGGTTTCAGCCTCGCATCAGGCTCTCTGCTCAGCAGGGGGCCTGCTTCCTTTCCTCTCTCTCTGTCTACCCCTCTGCCTATTTGTGATCTCTGTCTATCAAATAAATAGATAAAATCTTAAAATAAAATGAGCACCTATTTAAATTGCAGGTGTTGAAGTTTTCATGTGCATGGATGTTCATGGCGTGATGGTGATGGGAAACTTCCTTGAGAAAGTGGGCACCATTAACCGCCATTTGGAAGGGAACAGACACGTCTGAGAACATACTATTCACCCAACTGACACAAAAACCAAACCTGAGAATCACAGCACATGGGTTCCCATGTAAACACACCTACCCAACACCCACTCCTACAGCAACTAAGACCAGCACGGTATCTTCCGGGGACAGGGTCATGAGACCTCGGGTCATGGTCTGGAACATGAACTTTAGGCTCCTTGTTGCAGGATCTGGATTCTGGGTGGCTCTCAAGATGGAGCCTGCAATGAAGCCCCACCTTGCCCATTGTCCAGGTTGCTCCAAAACAATGAGTAACCCTAGAATACAGAATACATACCATTCTCCATTTCCAGCAGGGCCACGTGTGATTTCAAAAAAGAAAATATGATGGAGAGAGAAATATTGACTCTGAACTTTATCTACAGGGAATTGAATCAGGGTGATCTCTTCAATCAGAAGAGTGTAAACACTACTGTGCATGCTCTGTTGTACTGACAGGCAAGTTCCTCCAATCAGCAACTGTGTCATGGTCATTGTCAAGACTGTTTCTTTGCCAGGATCAACCTGTGAGGCTCCTCCTTATATCTCACCTCTTCTAGGAGATTGTATTTCTTCAGAAGAACAGTGTGTGGCAGGGTTGCATTCAATGGAAGCACAAGTACCCTAGAGGTTTCTATTTCTTCCTGAGACATGCATGGTGAGGAAAACCAAAGACACAGGATTTCTATGTCCTGATATCTGT
The DNA here is from genome assembly GCF_964662115.1 of Mustela nivalis. Taxonomy (NCBI): domain Eukaryota; kingdom Metazoa; phylum Chordata; class Mammalia; order Carnivora; family Mustelidae; genus Mustela; species Mustela nivalis. The sequence continues at coordinate 1,916,999 of NW_028136552.1, read as the reverse complement.
ATATTCCAAAAGAGTCCCCATCCTCAAAGTGCTTGTTCTTCCCAGTCATCCTTTTCTGTGGTATGTGTGTGTTTCCTTTGAGTCAGCGGGGCCTAGTTTCCCAGGAGCCCCTCCCCCCAACCCATCCTCAATCAGGAACCAGCAATTTCATGAGACAGCGGAGGCCAGGCAAGAGAAGGGTACTCACTAACCTGGCCATGTAGCAGAATGTCAGGAAATTTGATCAGGTGCCAAGCTAATTATGAGGCGTTCTTCGCAGTTGCCATTTGCCAGTGAGCCTTCCCTCTGTGCATTCAAGATGTGAGCATTTTTGTAGGTCTGGTGATGATGTTTTGGTAGACTGAAGTAGGTTCTGATTCTTTTGTGTTTTGACCCTGTCTGAGAAATGTCCCCATATAGGACAGATGTGTGCTCCTTCCTTTCTCCCCATCCCTGTTTGAGGAAAGGGAATCCTAAGCAACCCTCCAGGTATATCTGTGGTCAGCAAGGAATATGGTGTCCTAGGTGGGTGTGTGCAGTGGGGATGAAGGAGGTTTGGTTTTGAAACTTTGACCCATATCCTGAACTCCATTAAGTGGGAGATGTCTTCTGATGAAACACACACATTCATCACACCCACAGGCCCAGTTGCATCGCATCGACCCCCACAAAAACAAGCCCACACTCTCGGACGCACCAAGCACACCACCTGAATGACCTACTGGTTTTCAGGGACTGTAGCACAGGGTCCTGTTTTCTACAGGACACTCCATATGTTCAGCCTGCCCCAGCCTCCATTCTGAGCAGGAACTCAGAATGGAGGAAGACCTCCAGACCAAATGAGGAGACAAAGCCCTACCTTGTTCTTCAGCTAGATGTGTCCCCAAAATGACTGATGGGAGAATATGCACATGGTCCCTTTCCAGTTGGTGCCTCCTGCAGTTGGAGAAAGGGAAACCCAGTGAGGATCCCGGCATCCTGTGCACACCATGTGCACTTATAATGTGCTCTTGGTGTCAGAAGCAAGCCATATGGGATGCAGTCATTGAATTTATGATCCAGAGAAGGAGAAAATGACCTCGAGAAAAGGCTCCAGCTTGGAATGTCAAATATCCCAAGTCTATTTTCTTCAGCAACTCAAATCAAAGCTATTTTTCATAGACAGAATGACCTGGTGGAAAATGATCATGACCATCCATTGCTTAAGGAATGGTGGTGGTGTTTTCTCAGTGTCCCTCTAAATATGGTGTCCCTTACTGATATAAACTCACTGCAGGCTCTAAGCACCAAGGAAATTGTCTCTCCCCTCTGGCATGTACATGCTCAGATACTCGTGGAAAGAGAAATCAAACACCGCTTGTCCCTCAGAAGCACAAAATGACTTTACTGAGGGAACTGAGCGGCACAGACATTGAAGTTTCTTCCTTAAGATCAGGACCTGATCCTAGGGTGCTGGGATGGAGCCCCACATTGGGAACCCTGCTCAGAAAAGGAGCCTGCTTCTTTTTGGTAATGGAATCTAAGTAATATTGATGTTTGTATTTGTTAGTACATGTATGTTCAGTGACACTGCTCACGTGCCTGATGCTTTGTAGACAGAACTGCCTTCTATGTGGAAAACTTTGCCATCCTATCTCATGGAACCTCTGTACCCATGACAACATGACCGGCCCTCCCCCTTTCGTCCCTGCACTGTACTTTCCACTTTCTGGGTCTACTAATGTCCCTACCCTAGTGTAATCAAAGCCTGGGATCATGTAATGTACCTCTCTCCTTGTGTGCCTTCTCTCAAAATGTGTGTTAGGTTTCCAAGGCCCCTCTATTTCCTAAAATATTGGAAACTTTTGTTTCTTCTTATGCCTGAATAGCACTCCATGGTGCAAATTAAGGCCATTTAATGTGTCCTTTTCTCCCATGATGGATTTGGGGGCTGTGACTGTCTACGGCTATTGGGAACCCAGCTGTCTTAGACATTCGTGGACATATTTCTGTTTCCAGAATGAGAAGACATCACAGAATGCATTTGCCCAATGTGTAGAATGGTAAACACATGGAATGTACTGGGTACTTTAGTTCCCCAAATGTGAGGTTGTTTTGTTCCTTTGAAGGTACCTAGAACACTCATGTAAGATGTGGCTAATGGACGGAAGTGGATGGGGGGGATCGTAAAACCTTCTTCGTATTCTGTTCCATTGTTATGTTCAGTGTTACTGGTGGAAAACATAGTCTCTTCCTTGATACACATCTAAGAACCATGTTTCCTGGAGAGAGCTATATGGACCTGTGTTCCAAAAAGACCTAAGATCCATCCCTTCAGCTAGTAGGCACTTTTTTCCTGTGTCCCTTGGATCCAGTTTGAATCATAATTCCATCTTGACTTCTGGATTTAATGGTGATGGACATAGAGGGAAACTGCTACCAGTGAAATCATAGGAAATTGTGTCTCAGCATTTTGAAAGCTTGGGTTATGTCCGTGTTACTGAGTAGAAAAATGTGTCTCCAATCAACGTAATGAATCAATATCCAAGGTACATTCCTGGGTGTCCCTAATGGAGTAGACCTGATCCTGGAGGAAGAACAGTACATTCCTCTTGGTTACTTGTGGAGGGGCTGGCATGGTAGTGCGTGCCTCCACTTTCTAAGGGGGATGATCCACAGAGATTGCTGGATGACACACAGAAATAGAGAGTAATGTTGGCATCTTGTTGACAGAAGACCATAGGGGGATTCGACATTTTTAAAAAATATTTTTATTTATTTATTTGACAGACAGAGATCACAAGTAGGCAGAGAGGCAGGCAGAGAGAGGAGGAAGCAGGCTCCCTGCTGAGCAGAGAGCCCGATGCAGGCCTCGATCCCAGGACCCTGAGATCATGACACAAGCCGAAGGCAGAGGCTTTAACCCACTGAGCCACCCAGGTGCCCAGGATTCGACATTCTTTACTTCTAGTCCAACCATATCCTCCCCCTACTCACCAGCTGCACAGCAGGCATTGCTCCCTCCAGGTGGGACTTAGAAAGATGTCACCATGTGCTGTGCTCTGAATTCCGCCCCCTCCCACAACACAGGTTCTGTGTGAATCTGCTTGTATTTAGCATAGACATTACAGAAATGCAGCAGAGCGCAATCAGCATGCCTGATGGCCTGGGTTTACATCCCATTGAGCAGCCACACCTACCCAAGAGCATCCCTGAAAGCCCTCTGTGCCCGGTTTCTCTGTCTACCAGCCTAGACATTAGTGTGCCATCAGGGTGTCCCAAGTGATTTACCACAAGGAGCCCATGGTACATAGGAAAGAACGGGATGCTTCCCAGTTGCTCTGCAGGTGTTGAGGAACATACTGCCTAGGGAATCAGCTACACGGCTGGCTGTGGTTGAATCCAGACATAGGATTTAGAATATCTCCAGTGCATGGGAGGATGGAAGCCCCCTCTTTATCCTTCACATGAGAATGATGCTTTATAGCCAACAGAGAATCCATGTCCCTTTCTCCTATCCTCCCCACAGCAGCACCAATGGGAGTGGAAACAGGCTGGAAGCCCCATTTCACAGTGGAAGGCACTGAAATGTAGTGTGGCAAAGGGACTGTTGAGAGTTGCCACCCTGATGAGGGATGGATCTGGGACAGGAATGCTGTTGTTTCCCTGTGGATAGAGATCCCCAAGCCCCTGACAAGTACCCAGTGCCCCTGAGAAAACACTCTAAACCCCTGAACCAAGAGCTGCCCTCACAATCTAAATTTCCCTTTGCCAGTGTTTCTTTAGGGGAGACCGAGTGCCATTAGACCAGACTCAGCCCTCAGTCACCTCTGTGTTTGGGGCCTGACGTAAAAAATATAACAGTTTCTTCCAAATGGAGCCCTAGTGAAGAACCAGGAATGTGTATCATTGGCCATGTTCCCCCACCTGTTCGTAAGGTCAGCACTGTCACCCACGACCTTCCTGAAGGCCAGTAGAGCCCCACTGATACCGGTGTTCTGCTCGGCTCCCAAGTTGATTCAAACTGAATTAACTGCGGTTCAGATATCTGAAAACCAAGGTTAGGAAGAGGTGACAGCATAAGCCTGGCGTTTCCGAAGTGCTGGGTGTGCGCCCAGCTGTCTCCTTGTCTGTCTGGATGCCTGGCTTAAGGCTGTGTCAGACAGAGCATGAGTGCCCCGAGGAGGTTGATCGTCATCTGGGTTTCTGGAGAGCCCCACAGGGAAACGTTTTTCTTCCGTTGGGCAGACACTGGGCTGGGTTGTGGTTCTGGAGTTCATAGTCAGGAGGGCTTGTTTGCCAGGGGTGTGAGGAAGGAAGTCGGAAAACACCAGCTAGCGTGAGGTTTGGGACTGAGGGCATGGCAGGCCCACTCTGCAGAGGCTGAATCGAGATCTCCTGCACTGAGGTCATGTCAACTATGAGACGTGCCTCAGGCTAGAGTTTTTGTCCAGCATGACCTCTTCCTGAAGGGTGTGGGGGCTTCATGAGGCCAGAAAATTTTGCCTACGATGGGATTTGTGAACTGCTCCAAAACTGAAGGTTACCTTCTGCACGACAGTCGAGTCCTATTGGATGGTTCCAAGAGGCCCCATATGGAAAGACTCGAGAGCAGGTGTCTAAGCATGGATGCCTGGGAACGCCACTCTTTAGTCAGGACAAGGCAGGCTCAATCTGCGGGCTCCTGGGTGAGCTACCCAGAGGGGAGAGTTGAAATGGTCTCTCCTGAAGATGAGTCCTACTGTGGCTTGGTGGCCTGGGAGACCTTGGAATGTGGAGGTGGCTCAGGGACTCTGCAGGATTCTCCAACATGAGGTGTTTGACACGGCTCCAACAAGGAAACTTCCCATGTGGAGACGAGAGGAGTTCCGTTCTGTGCCTCAGGAAAGCCCCATACCCTGTTCTTCGAACCAAAGCCTCTGAGGAGTGACTCCTGGAAACCAAAGCAAGAGTTGAGACTACGGCCTAAAGTCCTGTCCGGCTCAACCTTCTATCTCTGTTGACATCTGTGTGCATGCATTCATGGATGTAGCTGCTCAGCTTGTGTCCGAATGCCCCTATGAGTCCAGTGAGGCTCCCAGTAGTGAGATGTCCTCGGAGGCCTTGAGGTTTCTCATATTCTGGAGGTGTGTCGCAAAAGGAATGGATACTGTTTCCCAGGAGAGAGCAGGCACGGTCCTGTGGTATGGCTCCAGAGGACCCAGCCTAGAGGCTGTGTTTGCCAGGGCTGTGGGGACAGATGTCTGAAAAAGCAAACTTGGCTCAGCTAGGGGCCAATGTAATGGCAGGCCTGATCTCTAGTCCGTGAGGGGAGATCCTCTGGAAATCAAAGTAGGGTGAGTGGGAGGCAGTCACTCAGGATTTTGTCTCTGGGTGTTGCGTTTACAGTGTCCGGTCAGGGTAGGGATTGTCTCAGAGGCCGAGGAAGAGCATTCCTCTCGGGGGGTGTCCAAGCTCCCAAGTGTTTTTGTTCATTCTGTGGGAATGAAGAGTACTGTTTTCTGCCACAGGGGACCCCCCAGGAGAGGGACTCTAGAGCACAGCAGTGGGTTCCCTCAACTGGAATACACACCATCTAGTTAGTCCTGGGTGCCTATGGGCATGGCAAGCCACATATGCGGGCTCTTGGTCCAGTCACTGAGAGGCGTTACTTGAAAAAGGTACTCACGCTGAGGGTCACAATGTGTGTTTGTGCCCAAGGCGGCCCTCACGCTTGGGCGTGGCCTCATGGGCCATGCCGTTTTCTCCTACACTGAAGGTTTGACTCACTGCCAGCAGCAAGGTTTCTTGCCATGGGGAAGGAGGGGTTCTGACTTGTGCATCAGGTTCCCCCCTGTGCAGGGATTGGAGATAAGGTCTAGGTTCCGATGACTGAAAACCCAGGTTGGGAATGGATGGTGGCCTAAGGCAGTGGCGGGTCCAATGTGCTGGGTGTGCAGCCAGCTGTGTCGGTGTCTGTTGGAAGGTCTGGGCTCAGGCTATTTGCGACAGAGCATCAGTGTTTAAGGTAGCCTATGCAATTGGGGTGTTGCCGAGGGCCAAGCAGTTTGATCCTCATTTGTGGTTTCTGGGCAGCGCCATTGACAAGGTTTTTCTCCTGGGATGCAGGCACAGTGCTTCATTGTGGCCCCAGAATTCCCAGTAGGGAGGGTTTGTGGGCCAGGAGTGTGAGGACGGAAGTCTGAAAACACAAGCTAGTGTGAGGATTGGAGCCAAGGGCAGAGCAGGCACACTCTGCAGAGGCTGAATCAAAATCTCCTGCATCTGAAGTCAGGCTGAGGATCAGACGTTGGCTGAGGCTGGAGTATGTGTCCATGATGGCACCTTCATGAAGTGGGGGCCTCATGAGGCCAAGGAAGTTTTCCCACGCTGAGTTTGGAGGTTGCTCAAACCACAAGGTTTCCTTCTGCGGGACATTCGAGTCCTGTTGCATGGCTCAAGGACATACCATATGGAAGGACTGGAGAGCAGGGTTCGAAGGATGGATCCCTGTACAGCATGCCTCGCATTCCCATTGGCTATTAGCGACAAGATATGTTTGATCTGCTGCCTCTGAAACACGCGACCCAGGGGGCTGAGATGAAATGGCCTCTCCTGAGAATGCGTCATAATGTGCGTTTGGGTCCATGGAGACCTTGGAATGTGCTGGTTGTTCAGTGGCCCTGCGGAACTCTCCTACCTGAAGTGTTTGATACATCCCAGTAAGAAAGCTGCCCATGTGGAGATGAGAGAGGTTTGGTTTGGTGCCTCAGAAAAGCCCCAGGTGCTGGTCTACGAAAACAATCCTCTGAGAACGGAAACATGGAAACCAAAGCTAAGGTTCAGATTAGGGCCTGGGGGCCTGTCCATTTCAACCTTCGGTCTCTGGGGACACTGTCTGAGAGTCTAAGTGGAGATAGTTGCTCCGCTGGTGTCAGAGAGCCCCTCTTAGTCCAGGGTGGCCTATACTATTGATGGCCTCAGGGACCTTGGAGCTTTTCCCTAACCTGTAGGGTTGTGGTCAATGGATTGGGCACAATTTCCTTGGAGAGGGCAGGCACAATCTTTCGCTGTTTGGTCCATAGGCCCTAGCCTGGATGTTGTGTGGGTCCATGCTGTGGGCACAGAAGTCTGAATACACAAACTCAGCTTGTGAGTGGCGCCTAGGGTATGGCAGGCCGGATGTACAGCCCGAGAGGGAGCTCCTGGGCCTCTGAAACAAGGGCGAATGGGAGGCGTTCCTTCAGGCTTTTGTCTCTGGATGTTGTGTCCGGGATAGCCGTGGATTGGAGCGGTGGCCTCAGGTACTGTGGACGAGTATCCCTCTCTGGGGATTTGTCCCAGCTCCCAAGAGTTTGGGGTCATTTTGTGGGAAGGGTGGAGTCGTGTTGTCTGGCTCATGGGTCTCTCCAAAAAAGGGATTCCAGAGCAGAGCTCCAGGTACGGGCGGGGCGACTGGAAAATTCAAACCGTGGTGAGGATTGGGTGCATAGGGGCTTGGCAAGCCCCATATGTGGGCTCTTGGTCCAGGCCCTGACAGGCCTTTCTTTGACATGGGGCTCATGCTGAGGGTCACAGTGTGAATTTGTGCCCAAGCAGCACTCAAGTTTGGGCGTGGCATCAGGGGCCATGAAGGTTTCTCCCACCCTGAAGGTGTGACTCTATGCCAAGAGCAAGCTTGACAGCCATGGCGAAGGAGGAGTTCTGTTTTGTGCTTGCAATACCCAGCTGTGTGGAGAATTGATATAATGTCTAGGTTCAGATATCTGAAAACCAAGGTTAGGATGAGGTGACGGCATAAGACCATGGCGTGTCCGAAGTGCTGGGTGTGCGACCAGCTGTCTCCTTGTCTGTCTGGACGTCTGGCTTCAGGCTGTGTCAGGCAGAGCATGAGTGCCCAGAGCAGCCTATCCAGTTCGGGTACCGTCGAGGCCCGAGCAGGTTGATCCTCATCTGGGTTTTCTGGAGAGCCCCACAGGGAAACGTTTTTCTTCCATTGGGCAGACACTGGGCTGGGTTTTGGTTCTGGAGTTCCTAGTCCGGAGGGCTTGTTTTCCAGGAGTGTGAGGAAGGAAGTCTGAAAACACAAGCTAGCGTGAGGTTTGGGATCGAGGGCACGGCAGGCCCACTCTGCAGAGGCTGAATCGAGATCTCCTGCACTGAGGTCATGTCAACTATGAGACGTGCCTCAGGCTAGAGTTCTTGTCCAGCATGGCCTCATCCTGAAGGGTGTGGAGGCTTCATGAGGCCAGGAAGTTTTGCCTACGATGGGATTTGTGAACTGCTCCAAAACTGAAGTTTACCTTCTGCACGACAGTCCAGTCCTATTGGATGGTTCCAAGAGGCCCCATATGGAAAGACTCGAGAGCAGGTGTCTAAGCATGGATGCCTGGGAACGCCACCTCATATTCCCACTCTTTAGTCAGGACAAGGCAGGCTCAATCTGCGGGCTCCTGGGTGAGCTACCCAGAGGGGAGAGTTGAAATGGTCTCTCCTGAAGATGAGTCCTACTGTGGCTTGGTGGCCTGGGAGACCTTGGAATGTGGAGGTGGCTCAGGGACTCTGCAGGATTCTCCAACATGAGGTGTTTGACACGACTCCAACAAGGAAACTTCCCATGTGGAGACGAGAGGAGTTCTGTTCCGTGCCTCAGGAAAGCCCCATACCCTGTTCTTCGAACCAAAGCCTCTGAGGAGTGACACCTGGAAACCAAAGCAAGAGTTGAGACTACGGCTTAAAGGCCTGTCCGGCTCAACCTTCTATCTCTGTTGACATCTGTGTGCATGCATTCATGGATGTAGCTGCTCAGCTTGTGTCCGAATGCCCCTGTGAGTCCAGTGAGGCTCCAAGTAGTGGGATGTCCTCGGAGGCCTTGAGGTTTCTCATATTCTGGAGGTGTGTGGCCAAAGGAATGGACACAGTTTCCCAGGAGAGAGCAGGCACGGTCCTGTGGTATGGCTCCAGAGGACCCAGCCTAGAGGCTGTGTTTGCCAGGGCTGTGGGGACAGATGTCTGAAAAAGCAAACTTGGCTCAGCTAGGGGCCAATGTAATGGCAGGCCTGATCTCTGGTCCGTGAGGGGAGATCCTCTGGAAATCAAAGTAGGGCAAGTGGGAGGCAGTCACTCAGGATTTTGTCTCTGGGTGTTGCGTTTACAGTGTCCGGTCAGGGTAGGGGTTGTCTCAGAGGCTGAGGAAGAGCCTTCCTCTCGGGGGATTGTCCAAGCTCCCAAGTGTTTGTGTTCATTCTGTGGGAATGAAGAGTACTGTTTTCTGCCACAGAGGACCCCCCAGGAGAGGGACTCTAGAGCACAGCAGTGGGTTCCCTCAACTGGAATACACACCATCTAGTTAGTCCTGGGTGCCAATGGGCATGGCAAGCCACATATGCGGGCTCTTGGTCCAGTCACTGAGAGGCGTTACTTGCATAAGGTACTCACGCTGAGGGTCACAATGTGTGTTTGTGCCCAAGGCGGCCCTCACGCTTGGGCGTGGCCTCATGGGCCATGCCGTTTTCTCCTACACTGAAGGTTTGACTCACTGCCAGCAGCAAGGTTTCTTGCCAGGGGGTAGGAGCGGTTCTGACTTGTGCATCAGGTTCCCCCCTGTGCAGGGATTGGAGATAAGGTCTAGGTTCCGATGACTGAAAACCCAGGTTGGGAATGGATGGTGGCCTACGGCAGTGGCGGGTCCAATGTGCTGGGTGTGCAGCCAGCTGTGGCGGTGTCTGTTGGAAGGTCTGGGCTCAGGCTATTTGCGACAGAGCATCACTGTTTAAGGTAGCCTATGCAATTGGGATGTTGCAGAGGGCCAAGCAGTTTGATCCTCATTTGGTGTTTCTGGGCAGCACCATAGACAATGTTTTTCTCCTGGGAGGCAGGCACAGTGCTTCATTGTGGCCCCAGAATTCCCAGTAGGGAGGGTTTGTGGGCCAGGAGTGTGAGGACGGAAGTCTGAAAACACAAGCTAGTGTGAGGATTGGAGCCAAGGGCAGAGCAGGCCAACTCTGCAGAGGCTGAATCAAAATCTCCTGCATCTGAAGTCAGGCTGAGGATCAGACGTTGGCTGAGGCTGGCGTATGTGTCCATGATGGCACCTTCATGAAGTGGGGGCCTCATGAGGCCAAGGAAGTTTTCCCACGCTGAGTTTGGAGGTTGCCCCAAGCCACAAGGTTTCCTTCTGCGGGACATTTGAGTCCTGTTGCATGGCTCCAGGACATACCATATGGAAGGACTGGAGAGCAGGGTTCGAAGGATGGATCCCTGTACTGCATGCCTCGCATTCCCATTGGCTATTAGCGACAAGATATGTTTGATCTGCTGCCTCTGGAACACGCGACCCAAGGGGCTGAGTTGAAATGGCCTCTCCTGAGGATGCGTCATAATGTGCGTTTGGGTCCATGGAGACCTTGGAATGTGCTGGTTGTTCAGTGGCCCTGCGGAACTCTCCTACCTGAAGTATTTGATACACCCGAGTAAGAAAGCTGCCCATGTGGAGATGAGAGATGTTTGGTTTGGTGCCTCAGAAAAGCACCATGTGCTGGTCTACGAAAACAGTCCTCTGAGAACGGAAACATGGAAACCAAAGCTAAGGTTCAGATTAGGGCCTGGGGGCCTGTCCATTTCAACCTTCTGGTCTGGGGACACTGTGTGAGAGTCTAAGTGGAGATAGTTGCTCCGCTGGTGTCAGAGAGCCCCTCTTAGTCCAGGGTGGCCTATACTATTGATGGCCTCAGGGACCTTGGAGGTTTTCCGTAACCTGTAGGGTTGTGGTCAATGGATTGGGCACACTTTCCTTGGAGAGGGCAGGCACAATCTTTCGCTGTTTGGTCCAGAGGCCCTAGCCTGGATGTTGTGTGGTTCCAGGCTGTGGGCACAGAAGTCTGAATACACAAACTCAGCTTATGAGTGGCGCCTAGGATATGGAAGGCCGGATGTAAGGCCCGAGAGGGAGCTCCTGGGCCTCTGAAACAAGGGCGAGTGGGAGGCGTTCCTTCAGGCTTTTGTCTCTGGATGTTGTGTCCGGGATAGCCGTGGATTGGAGCGGTGGCCTCAGGTACTGTGGACGAGTATCCCTCTCTGGGGATTTGTCCCAGCTCCCAAGAGTTTGGGGTCATTTTGTGGGAAGGGTGGAGTCGTGTTGTCTGGCTCATGGGTCTCTCCAAGAAAGGGATTCCAGAGCAGAGCTCCAGGTATGGCGGGGCGACTGGAAAATTCAAACCGTGGTGAGGATTGGGTGCATAAGGGCTTGGCAAGCCCCATATGTGGGCTCTTGGTCTAGGCCCTGACAGGCCTTTCTTTGACATGGGGTTCAGGCTGAGGGTCACAGTGTGAATTTGTGCCCAAACAGCACTCAAGTTTGGGCGTGGCATCAGGGGCCATGAAGGTTTCTCCCACCCTGAAGGTGTGACTCCATTCCAAGAGCAAGCTTGACAGCCATGGGGAAGGAGGAGTTCTGTTTTGTGCTTGCTATACCCAGCTGTGTGGAGAAATGATATAATGTCTAGGTTCAGATATCTGAAAACCAAGGTTAGGATGAGGTGACGGCATAAGACCATGGCGTGTCCGAAGTGCTGGGTGTGCGGCCAGCTGTCTCCTTGTCTATCTGGACGTCTGGCTTCAGGCTGTGTCAGGCAGAGCATGAGTGCCCAGAGCAGCCTATCCAGTTCGGGTACCGTCGAGGCCCGAGCAGGTTGATCCTCATCTGGGTTTTCTGGAGAGCCCCACAGGGAAACGTTTTTCTTCCGTTGGGCAGACACTGGGCTGGGTTTTGGTTCTGGAGTTACTTGTCCGGAGGGCTTGTTTGCCAGGAGTGTGAGGAAGGAAGTCTGAAAACACAAACTAGCGTGAGGTTTGGGACCGAGGGCACGGCAGGCCCACTCTACAGAGGCTGAATCGAGATCTCCTGCACTGAGGTCATGTCAACTATGAGACGTGCCTCAGGCTAGAGTTCTTGTCCAGCATGGCCTCTTCCTGAAGGGTGTGGGGGCTTCATGAGGCCAGAAAGTTTTGCCTACGATGGGATTTGTGAACTGCTCCAAAACTGAAGGTTACCTTCTGCACGACAGTCGAGTCCTATTGGATGGTTCCAAGAGGCCCCATATGGAAAGACTCGAGAGCAGGTGTCTAAGCATGGATGCCTGGGAACGCCACCTCATATTCCCACTCTTTAGTCAGGACAAGGCAGGCTCAATCTGCGGGCTCCTGGGTGAGCTACCCAGAGGGGAGAGTTGAAATGGACTCTCCTGAAGATGAGTCCTACTGTGGCTTGGTGGCCTGGGAGACCTTGGAATGTGGAGGTGGCTCAGGGACTCTGCAGGATTCTCCAACATGAGGTGTTTGACACGGCTCCAACAAGGCAACTTCCCATGTGGAGACGAGAGGAGTTCTGTTCCGTGCCTCAGGAAAGCCCCATACCCTGTTCTTCGAACCAAAGCCTCTGAGGAGTGACACCTGGAAACCAAAGCAAGAGTTGAGAATATGGCCTAAAGGCCTGTCCGGCTCAACCTTCTATCTCTGTTGACATCTGTGTGCATGCATTCATGGATGTAGCTGCTCAGCTTGTGTCCGAAAGCCCCTTTGAGTCCAGTGAGGCTCCCAGTAGTGGGATGTCCTCGGAGGACTTGAGGTTTCTCATATTCTGGAGGTGTGTGGCCAAAGGAATGGACAAAGTTTCCCAGGAGAGAGCAGGCACGGTCCTGTGGTATGGCTCCAGAGGACCCAGCCTAGAGGCTGTGTTTGCCAGGGCTGTGGGGACAGATGTCTGAAAAAGCAAACTTGGCTCAGCTAGGGGCCAATGTAATGGCAGGCCTGATCTCTAGTCCGTGAGGGGAGATCCTCTGGAAATCAAAGTAGGGCAAATGGGAGGCAGTCACTCAGGATTTTGTCTCTGGGTGTTGCGTTTACAGTTTCCGGTCAGGGTAGGGGTTGTCTCAGAGGCCGAGGAAGAGCCTTCCTCTCGGGGGATTGTCCAAGCTCCCAAGTGTTTGTGTTCATTCTGTGGGAATGAAGAGTACTGTTTCCTGCCACAGGGGACCCCCCAGGAGAGGGACTCTAGAGCACAGCAGTGGGTTCCCTCAACTGGAATACACACCATCTAGTTAGTCCTGGGTGCCTATGGGCATGGCAAGCCACATATGCGGGCTCTTGGTCCAGTCACTGAGAGGCGTTACTTGAATAAGGTACTCACGCTGAGGGTCACAATGTGTGTTTGTGCCCAAGGCGGCCCTCACGCTTGGGCGTGGCCTCATGGGCCATGCCGTTTTCTCCTACACTGAAGGATTGACTCACTGCAAGCAGCAAGGTTTCTTGCCATGAGGTAGGAGGGGTTCTGACTTGTGCATCAGGTTCCCCCCTGTGCAGGGATTGGAGATAAGGTCTAGGTTCCGATGACTGAAAACCCAGGTTGGGAATGGATGGTGGCCTAAGGCAGTGGCGGGTCCAATGTGCTGGGTGTGCAGCCAGCTGTGTCGGTGTCTGTTGGAAGGTCTGGGCTCAGGCTATTTGCGACAGAGCATCACTGTTTGAGGTAGCCTATGCAATTGGGGTGTTGCCGAGGGCCAAGCAGTTTGATCCTCATTTGGGGTTTCTGGGCAGCGCCACAGACAAGGTTTTTCTCCTGGGAGGCAGGCACAGTGCTTCATTGTGGCCCCAGAATTCCCAGTAGGGAGGGTTTGTGGGCCAGGAGTGTGAGGACGGAAGTCTGAAAACACAAGCTCGTGTGAGGATTGGAGCCAAGGGCAGAGCAGGCCCACTCTGCAGAGGCTGAATCAAAATCTCCTGCATCTGAAGTCAGGCTGAGGATCAGACGTTGGCTGAGGCTGGCGTATGTGTCCATGATGGCACCTTCATGAAGTGGGGGCCTCATGAGGCCAAGGAAGTTTTCCCACGCTGAGTTTGGAGATTGCCCCAAACCACAAGGTTTCCTTCTGCGGGACATTCGAGTCCTGTTGCATGGCTCTAGGACATACCATATGGAAGGACTGGAGAGCAGGGTTCGAAGGATGGATCCCTGTACTGCATGCCTCGCATTCCCATTGGCTATTAGCGACAAGATATTTTTGATCTGCTGCCTCTGGAACACGCATCCCAAGGGGCTGAGGTGAAATGGCCTCTCCTGAGGATGTGTCATAATGTGCGTTTGGGACCATGGAGACCATGGAATGTGCTGGTTGTTCAGTGGCCCTGCGGAACTCTCCTACCTGAAGTGTTTGATACACCCGAGTAAGAAAGCTGCCCATGTGGAGATGAGAGATGTTTGGTTTGGTGCCTCAGAAAAGCACCATGTGCTGGTCTACGAAATCAGTCCTCTGAGAACGGAAACATGGAAACCAAAGCTAAGGTTCAGATTAGGGCCTGGGGGCCTGTCCATTTCAACCTTCTGTCTCTGGGGACACTGTGTGAGAGTCTAAGTGGAGATAGTTGCTCCGCTGGTGTCAGAGAGCCCCTCTTAGTCCAGGGTGGCCTATACTATTGATGGCCTCAGGGACCTTGGAGCTTTTCCCTAACCTGTAGGGTTGTGGTCAATGGATTGGGCACACTTTCCTTGGAGAGGGCAGGCACAATCTTTCGCTGTTTGGTCCAGAGGCCCTAGCCTGGATGTTGTGTGGGTCCAGGCTGTGGGCACAGAAGTCTGAATACACAAACTCAGCTTATGAGTGGCGCCTAGGGTATGGCAGGCCGGATGTACAGCCCGAGAGGTAGCTCCTGGGCCTCTGAAACAAGGGCGAGTGGGAGGCGTTCCTTCAGGCTTTTATCTCTGGATGTTGTGTCCGGGATAGCCGTGGATTGGAGCGGTGGCCTCAGGTACTGTGGACGAGTATCCCTCTCTGGGGATTTGTCCCAGCTCCCAAGAGTTTGGGGTCATTTTGTGGGAAGGGTGGAGTCGTGTTGTCTGGCTCATGGGTCTCTCCAAGAAAGGGATTCCAGAGCAGAGCTCCAGGTATGGCGGGGCGACTGGAAAATTCAAACCGTGGTGAGGATTGGGTGCATAGGCGCTTGGCAAGCCCCATATGTGGGCTCTTGGTCCAGGCCCTGACAGGCCTTTCTTTGACATGGGGCTCATGCTGAGGGTCACAGTGTGAATTTGTGCCCAAGCAGCACTCAAGTTTGGGCGTGGCATCAGGGGCCATGAAGGTTTCTCCCACCCTGAAGGTGTGACTCCATGCCAAGAGCAAGCTTGACAGCCATGGGGAAGGAGGAGTTCTGTTTTGTGCTTGCTATACCCAGCTGTGTGGAGAATTGATATAATGTCTAGGTTCAGATATCTGAAAACCAAGGTTAGGATGAGGTGACGGCATAAGACCATGGCGTGTCCGAAGTGCTGGGTGTGCTGCCAGCTGTCTCCTTGTCTGTCTGGACGTCTGGCTTCAGGCTGTGTCAGGCAGAGCATGAGTGCCCAGAGCCGCCTATCCAGTTCGGGTACCGTCGAGGCCCGAGCAGGTTGATCCTCATCTGGGTTTTCTGGAGAGCCCCACAGGGAAACGTTTTTCTTCCATTGGGCAGACACTGGGCTGGGTTTTGGTTCTGGAGTTACTTGTCCGGAGGGCTTGTTTGCCAGGATTGTGAGGAAGGAAGTCGGAAAACACAAGCTAGCGTGAGGTTTGGCCCGAGGGCACGGCAGGCCCACTCTGCAGAGGCTGAATCGAGATCTCCTGCACTGAGGTCATGTCAACTATGAGACGTGCCTCAGGCTAGAGTTCATGTCCAGCATGGCCTCTTCCTGAAGGGTGTGGGGGCTTCATGAGGCCAGAAAGTTTTGCCTACGATGGGATTTGTGAACTGCTCCAAAACTGAAGGTTACCTTCTGCACGACAGTCGAGTCCTATTGGATGGTTCCAAGAGGCCCCATATGGAAAGACTCGAGAGCAGGTGTCTAAGCATGGATGCCTGGGAACGCCACCTCATATTCCGACTCTTTAGTCAGGACAAGGCAGGCTCAATCTGCGGGCTCCTGGGTGAGCTACACAAGGGGAGAGTTGAAATGGTCTCTCCTGAAGATGAGTCCCACTGTGGCTTGGTGGCCTGGGAGACCTTGGAATGTGGAGGTGGCTCAGGGACTCTGCAGGATTCTCCAACATGAGGTGTTTGACACGACTCCAACAAGGAAACTTCCCATGTGGGGACGAGAGGAGTTCTGTTCCGTGCCTCAGGAAAGCCCCATACCTTGTTCTTCGAACCAAAGCCTCTGAGGAGTGATACCTGGAAACCAAAGCAAGAGTTGAGACTACGGCCTATAGGCCTGTCCGGCTCAACCTTCTATCTCTGTTGACATCTGTGTGCATGCATTCATGGATGTAGCTGCTCAGCTTGTGTCCGAATGCCCCTGTGAGTCCAGTGAGGCTCCCAGTAGTGGGATGTCCTCGGAGGCCTTGAGGTTTCTCATATTCTGGAGGTGTGTGGCCAAAGGAATGGACACAGTTTCCCAGGAGAGAGCAGGCACGTTCCTGTGGTATGGCTCCAGAGGACCCAGCCTAGAGGCTGTGTTTGCCAGGGCTGTGGGGACAGATGTCTGAAAAAGCAAACTTGGCTCAGCTAGGGGCCAATGTAATGGCAGGCCTGATATCTAGTCCGTGAGGGGAGATCCTCTGGAAATCAAAGTAGGGCAAGTGGGAGGCAGTCACTCAGGATTTTGTCTCTGGGTGTTGCGTTTACAGTGTCCGGTCAGGGTAGGGGTTGTCTCAGAGGCTGAGGAAGAGCCTTCCTCTCGGGGGATTGTCCAAGCTCCCAAGTGTTTGTGTTCATTTTGTGGGAATGAAGAGTCCTGTTTCCTGCCACAGGGGACCCCCCAGGAGAGGGACTCTAGAGCACAGCAGTGGGTTCCCTCAACTGGAATACACACCATCTAGTTAGTCCTGGGTGCCTATGGGCATGGCAAGCCACATATGCGGGCTCTTGGTCCAGTCACTGAGAGGCGTTACTTGAATAAGGTACTCACGCTGAGGGTCACAATGTGTGTTTGTGCCCAAGGCGGCCCTCACGCTTGGGCGTGGCCTCATGGGCCATGCCGTTTTCTCCTACACTGAAGGTTTGACTCACTGCCAGCAGCAAGGTTTCTTGCCATGAGGTAGGAGGGGTTCTGACTTGTGCATCAGGTTTCCCCCTCTGCAGGGATTGGAGATAAGGTCTAGGTTCCGATGACTGAAAACCCAGGTTGGAAATGGATGGTGGCCTAAGGCAGTGGCGGGTCCAATGTGCTGGGTGTGCAGCCAGCTGTGTCGGTGTCTGTTGGAAGGTCTGGGCTCAGGCTATTTGCGACAGAGCATCACTGTTTGAGGTAGCCATTGCAATTGGGGTGTTGCCGAGGGCCAAGCAGTTTGATCCTCATTTGGGGTTTCTGGGCAGCGCCACAGACAAGGTTTTTCTCCTGGGAGGCAGGCACAGTGCTTCATTGTGGCCCCAGAATTCCCAGTAGGGAGGGTTTGTGGGCCAGGAGTGTGAGGACGGAAGTCTGAAAACACAAGCTCGTGTGAGGATTGGAGCCAAGGGCAGAGCAGGCCCACTCTGCAGAGGCTGAATCAAAATCTCCTGCATCTGAAGTCAGGCTGA
This sequence comes from Mustela nivalis, assembly GCF_964662115.1. Taxonomy (NCBI): domain Eukaryota; kingdom Metazoa; phylum Chordata; class Mammalia; order Carnivora; family Mustelidae; genus Mustela; species Mustela nivalis. The sequence continues at coordinate 1,899,518 of NW_028136552.1, read as the reverse complement.
GGATCAGACGTTGGCTGAGGCTGGCGTATGTGTCCATGATGGCACCTTCATGAATTGGGGGCCTCATGAGGCCAAGGAAGTTTTCCCACGCTGAGTTTGGAGGTTGCCCCAAGCCACAAGGTTTCCTTCTACGGGACATTCGAGTCCTGTTGCATGGCTCTAGGACATACCATATGGAAGGACTGGAGAGCAGGGTTCGAAGGATGGATCCCTGTACTGCATGCCTCGCATTCCCATTGGCTATTAGCGACAAGATATTTTTGATCTGCTGCCTCTGGAACACGCGACCCAAGGGGCTGAGGTGAAATGGCCTCTCCTGAGGATGTGTCATAATGTGCGTTTGGGACCATGGAGACCATGGAATGTGCTGGTTGTTCAGTGGCCCTGCGGAACTCTCCTACCTGAAGTGTTTGATACACCCGAGTAAGAAAGCTGCCCATGTGGAGATGAGAGATGTTTGGTTTGGTGCCTCAGAAAAGCACCATGTGCTGGTCTACGAAATCAGTCCTCTGAGAACGGAAACATGGAAACCAAAGCTAAGGTTCAGATTAGGGCCTGGGGGCCTGTCCATTTCAACCTTCAGTCTCTGGGGACACTGTGTGAGAGTCTAAGTGGAGATAGTTGCTCCGCTGGTGTCAGAGAGCCCCTCTTAGTCCAGGGTGGCCTATACTATTGATGGCCTCAGGGACCTTGGAGCTTTTCCCTAACCTGTAGGGTTGTGGTCAATGGATTGGGCACACTTTCCTTGGAGAGGACAGGCACAATCTTTCGCTGTTTGGTCCAGAGGCCCTAGCCTGGATGTTGTGTGGGTCCAGGCTGTGGGCACAGAAGTCTGAATACACAAACTCAGCTTATGAGTGGCGCCTAGGGTATGGCAGGCCGGATGTACAGCCCGAGAGGTAGCTCCTGGGCCTCTGAAACAAGGGCGAGTGGGAGGCGTTCCTTCAGGCTTTTGTCTCTGGATGTTGTGTCCGGGATAGCCGTGGATTGGAGCGGTGGCCTCAGGTACTGTGGACGAGTATCCCTCTCTGGGGATTTGTCCCAGCTCCCAAGAGTTTGGGGTCATTTTGTGGGAAGGGTGGAGTCGTGTTGTCTGGCTCATGGGTCTCTCCAAGAAAGGGATTCCAGAGCAGAGCTCCAGGTATGGCGGGGCGACTGGAAAATTCAAACCGTGGTGAGGATTGGGTGCATAGGCGCTTGGCAAGCCCCATATGTGGGCTCTTGGTCCAGGCCCTGACAGGCCTTTCTTTGACATGGGGCTCATGCTGAGGGTCACAGTGTGAATTTGTGCCCAAGCAGCACTCACGTTTGGGCGTGGCATCAGGGGCCATGAAGGTTTCTCCCACCCTAAAGGTGTGACTCCATGCCAAGAGCAAGCTTGACAGCCATGGGGAAGGAGGAGTTCTGTTTTGTGCTTGCTATACCCAGCTGTGTGGAGAATTGATATAATGTCTAGGTTCAGATATCTGAAAACCAAGGTTAGGATGAGGTGACGGCATAAGACCATGGCGTGTCCGAAGTGCTGGGTGTGCTGCCAGCTGTCTCCTTGTCTGTCTGGACGTCTGGCTTCAGGCTGTGTCAGGCAGAGCATGAGTGCCCAGAGCAGCCTATCCAGTTCGGGTACCGTCGAGGCCCGAGCAGGTTGATCCTCATCTGGGTTTTATGGAGAGCCCCACAGGGAAACGTTTTTCTTCCATTGGGCAGACACTGGGCTGGGTTTTGGTTCTGGAGTTACTTGTCTGGAGGGCTTGTTTGCCAGGATTGTGAGGAAGGAAGTCGGAAAACACAAGCTAGCGTGAGGTTTGGGACCGAGGGCACGGCAGGCCCACTCTGCAGAGGCTGAATCGAGATCTCCTGCACTGAGGTCATGTCAACTATGAGACGTGCCTCAGGCTAGAGTTCATGTCCAGCATGGCCTCTTCCTGAAGGGTGTGGGGGCTTCATGAGGCCAGAAAGTTTTGCCTACGATGGGATTTGTGAACTGCTCCAAAACTGAAGGTTACCTTCTGCACGACAGTCGAGTCCTATTGGATGGTTCCAAGAGGCCCCATATGGAAAGACTCGAGAGCAGGTGTCTAAGCATGGATGCCTGGGAACGCCACCTCATATTCCGACTCTTTAGTCAGGACAAGGCAGGCTCAATCTGCGGGCTCCTGGGTGAGCTACACAAGGGGAGAGTTGAAATGGTCTCTCCTGAAGATGAGTCCCACTGTGGCTTGGTGGCCTGGGAGACCTTGGAATGTGGAGGTGGCTCAGGGACTCTGCAGGATTCTCCAACATGAGGTGTTTGACACGACTCCAACAAGGAAACTTCCCATGTGGGGACGAGAGGAGTTCTGTTCCGTGCCTCAGGAAAGCCCCATACCTTGTTCTTCGAACCAAAGCCTCTGAGGAGTGATACCTGGAAACCAAAGCAAGAGTTGAGACTACGGCCTATAGGCCTGTCCGGCTCAACCTTCTATCTCTGTTGACATCTGTGTGCATGCATTCATGGATGTAGCTGCTCAGCTTGTGTCCGAATGCCCCTGTGAGTCCAGTGAGGCTCCCAGTAGTGGGATGTCCTCGGAGGCCTTGAGGTTTCTCATATTCTGGAGGTGTGTGGCCAAAGGAATGGACACAGTTTCCCAGGAGAGAGCAGGCACGGTCCTGTGGTATGGCTCCAGAGGACCCAGCCTAGAGGCTGTGTTTGCCAGGGCTGTGGGGACAGATGTCTGAAAAAGCAAACTTGGCTCAGCTAGGGGCCAATGTAATGGCAGGCCTGATATCTAGTCCGTGAGGGGAGATCCTCTGGAAATCAAAGTAGGGCAAGTGGGAGGCAGTCACTCAGGATTTTGTCTCTGGGTGTTGCGTTTACATTGTCCGGTCAGGGTAGGGGTTGTCTCAGAGGCTGAGGAAGAGCCTTCCTCTCGGGGGATTGTCCAAGCTCCCAAGTGTTTGTGTTCATTTTGTGGGAATGAAGAGTCCTGTTTCCTGCCACAGGGGACCCCCCAGGAGAGGGACTCTAGAGCACAGCAGTGGGTTCCCTCAACTGGAATACACACCATCTAGTTAGTCCTGGGTGCCTATGGGCATGGCAAGCCACATATGCGGGCTCTTGGTCCAGTCACTGAGAGGCGTTACTTGAATAAGGTACTCACGCTGAGGGTCACAATGTGTGTTTGTGCCCAAGGCGGCCCTCACGCTTGGGCGTGGCCTCATGGGCCATGACGTTTTCTCCTACACTGAAGGTTTGACTCACTGCCAGCAGCAAGGTTTCTTGCCATGGGGTAGGAGGGGTTCTGACTTGTGCATCAGGTTCCCACCTGTGCAGGGATTGGAGATAAGGTCTAGGTTCCGATGACTGAAAACCCAGGTTGGGAATGGATGGTGGAATAAGGCAGTGGCGGGTCCAATGTGCTGGGTGTGCAGCCAGCTGTGTTGGTTTCAGTTGGAAGGTCTGGGCTCAGGCTATTTGCGACAGAGCATCACTGTTTAAGGTAGCCTATGCAATTGGGGTGTTGCAGAAGGCCAAGCAGTTTGATCCTCATTTGGGGTTTCTGGGCAGCGCCACAGACAAGGTTTTTCTCCTGGGAGGCAGGCACAGTGCTTCATTGTGGCCCCAGAATTCCCAGTAGGGAGGGTTTGTGGGCCAGGAGTGTGAGGACGGAAGTCTGAAAACACAAGCTCGTGTGAGGATTGGAGCCAAGGGCAGAGCAGGCCCACTCTGCAGAGGCTGAATCAAAATCTCCTGCATCTGAAGTCAGGCTGAGGATCAGACGTTGGTTGAGGCTGGAGTATGTGTCCATGATGGCACCTTCATGAAGTGGGGGCCTCATGAGGCCAAGGAAGTTTTCCCACGCTGAGTTTGGAGGTTGCCCCAAGCCACAAGGTTTCCTTCTGCGGGACATTCGAGTCCTGTTGCATGGCTCCAGGATACCATATGGAAGGACTGGAGAGCAGGGTTCGAAGGATGGATCCCTGTACTGCATGCCTCGCATTCCCATTGGCTATTAGCGACAAGACATGTTTGATCTGCTGCCTCTGGAACACGCGACCCAAGGGGCTGAGTTGAAATGGCCTCTCCTGAGGATGCGTCATAATGTGCGTTTGGGTCCATGGAGACCATGGAATGTGCTGGTTGTTCAGTGGACCTGCGGAACTCTCCTACCTGAAGTGTTTGATACATCCGAGTAAGAAAGCTGCCCATGTGGAGATGAGAGATGTTTGGTTTGGTGCCTCAGAAAAGCTCCATGTGCTGGTCTACGAAAATAGTCCTCTGAGAACGGAAACATGGAAACCAAAGCTAAGGTTCAGATTAGGGCCTGGGGCCTGTCCATTTCAACCTTCTGTCTCTGGGGACACTGTGTGAGAGTCTAAGTGGAGATAGTTGCTCCGCTGGTGTCAGAAAGCCCCTCTTAGTCCAGGGTGGCCTATACTATTGATGGCCTCAGGGACCTTGGAGCATTTCCCTAACCTGTAGGGTTGTGGTCAATGGATTGGGCACACTTTCCTTGGAGAGGGCAGGCACAATCCTTCGCTGTTTGGTCCAGAGGCCCTAGCCTGGATGTTGTGTGGGTCCAGGCTGTAGGCACAGAAGTCTGAATACACAAACTCAGCTTATGAGTGGCGCCTAGGTTATGGCAGGCCGGATGTACAGCCCGAGAGGGAGCTCCTGGGCCTCTGAAACAAGGGCGAGTGGGAGGCGTTCCTTCAGGCTTTTGTCTCTGGATGTTGTGTCCGGGATAGCCGTGGATTGGAGCGGTGGCCTCAGGTACTGTGGACGAGTATCCCTCTCTGGGGATTTTTCCCAGCTCCCAAGAGTTTGGGGTCATTTTGTGGGAAGGGTGGAGTCGTGTTGTCTGGCTCATGGGTCTCTCCAAGAAAGGGATTCCAGAGCAGAGCTCCAGGTACGGGCGGGGCGACTGGAAAATTCAAACCATGGTGAGGATTGGGTGCATAGGGGCTTGGCAAGCCCCATATGTGGGCTCTTGTTCCAGGCCCTGACAGGCCTTTCTTTGACATGGGGCTCATGCTGAGGGTCACAGTGTGAATTTGTGCCCAGCAGCACTCACGTTTGGGCGTGGCATCAGGGGCCATGAAGGTTTCTCCCACCCTGAAGGTGTGACTCCATGCCAAGAGCAAGCTTGACAGCCATGGGGAAGGAGGAGTTCTGTTTTGTGCTTGCTATACCCAGCTGTGTGGAGAATTGATATAATGTCTAGGTTCAGATATCTGAAAACCAAGGTTAGGATGAGGTAACGGCATAAGACCATGGCGTGTCCGAAGTGCTGGGTGTGCGACCAGCTGTCTCCTTGTCTGTCTGGACGTCTGGCTTCAGGCTGTGTCAGGCAGAGCATGAGTGCCCAAAGCAGCCTATCCAGTTCGGGTACCGTCGAGGCCCGAGCAGGTTGATCCTCATCTGGCTTTTCTGGAGAGCCCCACAGGGAAACTTTTTTCTTCCGTTGGGCAGACACTGGGCTGGGTTTTGGTTCTGGAGTTCCTAGTCCGGAGGGCTTGTTTGCCAGGAGTGTGAGGAAGGAAGTCGGAAAACACAAGCTAGCGTGAGGTTTGAACCGAGGGCACGGCAGGCCCACTCTGCAGAGGCTGAATCGAGATCTCCTGCACTGAGGTCATGTCAACTATGAGACGTGCCTCAGGCTAGAGTTCTTGTCCAGCATGGCCTCTTCCTAAAGGGTGTGGGGGCTTCATGAGGCCAGAAAGTTTTGCCTACGATGGGATTTGTGAACTGCTCCAAAACTGAAGGTTACCTTCTGCACGACAGTCGAGTCCTATTGGATGGTTCCAAGAGGCCCCATATGGAAAGACTCGAGAGCAGGTGTCTAAGCATGGATGCCTGGGAACGCCACCTCATATTCCCACTCTTTAGTCAGGACAAGGCAGGCTCAATCTGCGGGCTCCTGGGTGAGCTACCCAGAGGGGAGAGTTGAAATGGTCTCTCCTGAAGATGAGTCCTACTGTGGCTTGGTGGCCTGGGAGACCTTGGAATGTGGAGGTGGCTCAGGGACTCTGCAGGATTCTCCAACATGAGGTGTTTGACACGACTCCAACAAGGAAACTTCCCATGTGGAGACGAGAGGAGTTCTGTTCCGTGCCTCAGGAAAGCCCCATACCCTGTTCTTCGAACCAAAGCCTCTGAGGAGTGACACCTGGAAACCAAAGCAAGAGTTGAGACTACGGCCTAAAGGCCTGTCCGGCTCAACCTTCTATCTCTGTTGACATCTGTGTGCATGCATTCATGGATGTAACTGGTCAGCTTGAGTCCGAATGCCCCTGTGAGTCCAGTGAGCCTCCCAGTAGTGGGATGTCCTCGGAGGCCTTGAGGTTTCTCATATTCTGGAGGTGTGTGGCCAATAGAATGGACAAAGTTTCCCAGGAGAGAGCAGGCACGGTCCTGTGGTATGGCTCCAGAGGACCCAGCCTAGAGGCTGTGTTTGCCAGGGCTGTGGGGACATATGTCTGAAAAAGCAAACATGGCTCAGCTAGGGGCCAATGTAATGGCAGGCCTGATCTCTAGTCCGTGAGGGGAGATCCTCTGGAAATCAAAGTAGGGCAAGTGGGAGGCAGTCACTCAGGATTTTGTCTCTGGGTGTTGCGTTTACAGTGTCCGGTCAGGGTAGGGGTTGTCTCAGAGGCCGAGGAAGAGCCTTCCTCTCGGGGGATTGTCAAGCTCCCAAGTGTTTGTGTTCATTCTGTGGGAATGAAGAGTACTGTTTTCTGCCACAGGGGACCCCCCAGGAGAGGGACTCTAGAGCACAGCAGTGGGTTCCCTCAACTGGAATACACACCATCTAGTTAGTCCTGCGTGCCAATGGGCATGGCAAGCCACATATGCGGGCTCTTGTTCCAGTCACTGAGAGGCGTTACTTGAATAAGGTACTCACGCTGAGGGTCACAATGTGTGTTTGTGCCCAAGGCGGCCCTCACGCTTGGGCGTGGCCTCATGGACCATGCCGTTTTCCCCTACACTGAAGGTTTGAATCACTGCCAGCAGCAAGGTTTCTTGCCAGGGGGTAGGAGCGGTTCTGACTTGTTCATCAGGTTCCCCCCTGTGCAGGGATTGGAGATAACGTCTAGGTTCCGATGACTGAAAACCCAGGTTGGGAATGGATGGTGGCCTACGGCAGTGGCGGGTCCAATGTGCTGGGTGTGCAGCCAGCTGTGTCGGTGTCTGTTGGAAGGTCTGGGCTCAGGCTATTTGCGACAGAGCATCAGTGTTTAAGGTAGCCTATGCAATTGGGGTGTTGCAGAGGGCCAAGCAGTTTGATCCTCATTTGGTGTTTCTGGGCAGCACCATAGACAATGTTTTTCTCCTGGGAGGCAGGCACAGTGCTTTATTGTGGCCCCAGAATTCCCAGTAGGGAGGGTTTGTGGGCCAGGAGTGTGAGGACGGAAGTCTGAAAACACAAGCTAGTGTGAGGAATGGAGCCAAGGGCAGAGCAGGCCCACTCTGCAGAGGCTGAATCAAAATCTCCTGCATCTGAAGTCAGGCTGAGGATCAGACGTTGGCTGAGGCTGGCGTATGTGTCCATGATGGCACCTTCATGAAGTGGGGGCCTCATGAGGCCAAGGAAGTTTTCCCACGCTGAGTTTGGAGGTTGCCCCAAACCACAAGGTTTTCTTCTACGGGACATTCGAGTCCTGTTGCATGGCTCCAGGACATACCATATGGAAGGACTGGAGAGCAGGGTTCGAAGGATGGATCCCTGTACTGCATGCCTCGCATTCCCATTGGCTATTAGCGACAAGACATGTTTGATCTGCTTCCTCTGGAACACGCGACCCAGGGGGCTGAATTGAAATGGCCTCTCCTGAGGATGCGTCATAATGTGCGTTTGGGTCCATGGAGACCATGGAATGTGCTGGTTGTTCAGTGGCCCTGCGGAACTCTCCTACCTGAAGTGTTTGATACATCCCAGTAAGAAAGCTGCCCATGTGGAGATGAGAGATGTTTGGTTTGGTGCCTCAGAAAAGCCCCATGTGCTGGTCTACGAAAACAGTCCTCTGAGAAGGGAAACATGGAAACCAAAGCTAAGGTTCAGATTAGGGCCTGGGGGCCTGTCCATTTCAACCTTCGGTCTCTGGGGACACTGTCTGAGAGTCTAAGTGGAGATAGTTGCTCCGCTGGTGTCAGAGAGCCCCTCTTAGTCCAGGGTGGCCTATACTATTGATGGCCTCAGGGACCTTGGAGCTTTTCCCTAACCTGTAGGGTTGTGGTCAATGGATTGGGCACACTTTCCTTGGAGAGGGCAGGCACAATCTTTCGCTGTTTGGTCCAGAGGCCCTAGCCTGGATGTTGTGTGGGTCCATGCTGTGGGCACAGAAGTCTGAATACACAAACTCAGCTAATGAGTGGCGCCTAGGGTATGGCAGGCCGGATGTACAGCCCGAGAGGTAGCTCCTGGGCCTCTGAAACAAGGGCGAGTGGGAGGCGTTCCTTCAGGCTTTTGTCTCTGGATGTTGTGTCCGGGATAGCCGTGGATTGGAGCGGTGGCCTCTGGTACTGTGGACGAGTATCCCTCTCTGGGGATTTGTCCCAGCTCCCAAGAGTTTGCGGTCATTTTGTGGGAAGGGTGGAGTCGTGTTGTCTGGCTCATGGGTCTCTCCAAGAAAGGGATTCCAGAGCAGAGCTCCAGGTACGGGCGGGGCGACTGGAAAATTCAAACCGTGGTGAGGATTGGGTGCATAAGGGCTTGGCAAGCCCCATATGTGGGCTCTTGGTCCAGGCCCTGACAGGCCTTTCTTTGACATGGGGCTCATGCTGAGGGTCACAGTGTGAATTTGTGCCCAAGCAGCACTCAAGTTTGGGCGTGGCATCAGGGGCCATGAAGGTTTCTCCCACCCTGAAGGTGTGACTCCATGCCAAGAGCAAGCTTGACAGCCATGGGGAAGGAGGGGTTCTGTTTTGTGCTTGCTATACCCAGCTGTGTGGAGAATTGATATAATGTCTAGGTTCAGATATCTGAAACCAAGATTAGGATTAGGTGACGGCATAAGACCATGGCGTGTCCGAAGTGCTGGGTGTGCTGCCAGCTGTCTCCTTGTCTGTCTGGACGTCTGGCTTCAGGCTGTGTCAGGCAGAGCATGAGTGCCCAGAGCAGCCTATCCAGTTCGGGTACCGTCGAGGCCCGAGCAGGTTGATCCTCATCTGGGTTTTCTGGAGAGCCCCACAGGGAAACGTTTTTCTTCCATTGGGCAGACACTGGGCTGGGTTTTGGTTTTGGAGTTACTTGTCCGGAGGGCTTGTTTGCCAGGAGTGTGAGGAAGGAAGTCGGAAAACACAAGCTAGCGTGAGGTTTGGGACCGAGGGCACGGCAGGCCCACTCTGCAGAGGCTGAATCGAGATCTCCTGCACTGAGGTCATGTCAACTATGAGACCTGCCTCAGGCTAGAGTTCTTGTCCAGCATGGCCTCTTCCTGAAGGTGTGGGGGCTTCATGAGGCCAGAATGTTTTGCCTACGATGGGATTTGTGAACTGCTCCAAAACTGAAGGTTACCTTCTGCACGACAGTCGAGTCCTATTGGATGGTTCCAAGAGGCCCCATATGGAAAGACTCGAGAGCAGGTGTCTAAGCATGGATGCCTGGGAACGCCACCTCATATTCCCACTCTTTAGTCAGGACAAGGCAGGCTCAATCTGCGGGCTCCTGGGTGAGCTACACAAGGGGAGAGTTGAAATGGTCTCTCCTGAAGATGAGTCCTACTGTGGCTTGGTGGCCTGGGAGATTTTGGAATGTGGAGGTGGCTCAGGGACTCTGCAGGATTCTCCAACATGAGGTGTTTGACACGACTCCAACAAGGAAACTTCCCATGTGGGGACGAGAGGAGTTCTGTTCCGTGCCTCAGGAAAGCCCCATACCTTGTTCTTCGAACCAAAGCCTCTGAGGAGTGATACCTGGAAACCAAAGCAAGAGTTGAGACTACGGCCTAAAGGCCTGTCCGGCTCAACCTTCTATCTCTGTTGACATCTGTGTGCATGCATTCATGGATGTAGCTGCTCAGCTTGTGTCCGAATGCCCCTGTGAGTCCAGTGAGGCTCCCCGTAGTGGGATGTCCTCGGAGGCCTTGAGTCTTCTCATATTCTGGAGGTGTGTGGCCAAAGGAATGGACACAGTTTCCCAGGAGAGAGCAGGCACGGTCCTGTGGTATGGCTCCAGAGGACCCAGCCTAGAGGCTGTGTTTGCCAGGGCTGTGGGGACAGATGTCTGAAAAAGCAAACTTGTCTCAGCTAGGGGCCAATGTAATGGCAGGCCTGATCTCTAGTCCATGAGGAGAGATCCTCTGGAAATCAAAGTAGGGCAAGTGGGAGGCAGTCACTCAGGATTTTGTCTCTGGGTGTTGCGTTTACATTGTCCGGTCAGGGTAGGGGTTGTCTCAGAGGCTGAGGAAGAGCCTTCCTCTCGGGGGATTGTCCAAGCTCCCAAGTGTTTGTGTTCATTCTGTGGGAATGAAGAGTACTGTTTCCTGCCACAGGGGACCCCCCAGGAGAGGGACTCTAGAGCACAGCAGTGGGTTCCCTCAACTGGAATACACACCATCTAGTTAGTCCTGGGTGCCTATGGGCATGGCAAGCCACATATGCGGGCTCTTGGTCCAGTCACTGAGAGGCGTTACTTGAAAAAGGTACTCACGCTGAGGGTCACAATGTGTGTTTGTGCCCAAGGCGGCCCTCACGCTTGGGCGTGGCCTCATGGGCCATGACGTTTTCTCCTACATTGAAGGTTTGACTCACTGCCAGCAGCAAGGTTTCTTGCCATGGGGTAGGAGGGGTTCTGACTTGTGCATCAGGTTCCCACCTGTGCAGGGATTGGAGATAAGGTCTAGGTTCCGATGACTGAAAACCCAGGTTGGGAATGGATGGTGGCCTAAGGCAGTGGCGGGTCCAATGTGCTGGGTGTGCAGCCAGCTGTGTCGGTGTCTGTTGGAAGGTCTGGGCTCAGGCTATTTGCGACAGAGCATCACTGTTTAAGGTAGCCTATGCAATTGGGGTGTTGCCGAAGGCCAAGCAGTTTGATCCTCATTTTGGGTTTCTGGGCAGTGCCACAGACAAGGTTTTTCTCCTGGGAGGCAGGCACAGTGCTTCATTGTGGCCCCAGAATTCCCAGTAGGGAGGGTTTGTGGGCCAGGAGTGTGAGGACGGAAGTCTGAAAACACAAGCTCGTGTGAGGATTGGAGCCAAGGGCAGAGCAGGCCCACTCTGCAGAGGCTGAATCAAAATCTCCTGCATCTGAAGTCAGGCTGAGGATCAGACGTTGGCTGAGGCTGGCGTATGTGTCCATGATGGCACCTTCATGAAGTGGGGGCCTCATGAGGCCAAGGAAGTTTTCCCACGCTGAGTTTGGAGGTTGCCCCAAGCCACAAGGTTTCCTTCTGCGGGACATTCGAGTCCTGTTGCATGGCTCCAGGATACCATATGGAAGGACTGGAGAGCAGGGTTCGAAGGATGGATCCCTGTACTGCATGCCTCGCATTCCCATTGGCTATTAGCGACAAGACATGTTTGATCTGCTGCCTCTGGAACACGCGACCCGAGGGGCTGAGTTGAAATGGCCTCTCCTGAGGATGCGTCATAATGTGCGTTTGGGTCCATGGAGACCATGGAATGTGCTGGTTGTTCAGTGGCCCTGCGGAACTCTCCTACCTGAAGTGTTTGATACATCCGAGTAAGAAAGCTGCCCATGTGGCATGAGAGATGTTTGGTTAGGTGCCTCAGAAAAGCTCCATGTGCTGGTCTACGAAAATAGTCCTCTGAGAACGGAAACATGGAAACCAAAGCTAAGGTTCAGAATAAGGCCTGGGGCCTGTCCATTTCAACCTTCTGTCTCTGGGGACACTGTGTGAGAGTCTAAGTGGAGATAGTTGCTCCGCTGGTGTCAGAGAGCCCCTCTTAGTCCAGGGTGGCCTATACTATTGATGGCCTCAGGGACCTTGGAGCATTTCCCTAACCTGTAGGGTTGTGGTCAATGGATTGGGCACACTTTCCTTGGAGAGGGCAGGCACAATCCTTCGCTGTTTGGTCCAGAGGCCCTAGCCTGGATGTTGTGTGGGTCCAGGCTGTGGGCACAGAAGTCTGAATACACAAACTCAGCTTATGAGTGGCGCCTAGGGTATGGCAGGCCGGATGTACAGCCCGAGAGGGAGCTCCTGGGCCTCTGAAACAAGGGCGAGTGGGAGGCGTTCCTTCAGGCTTTTGTCTCTGGATGTTGTGTCCGGGATAGCCGTGGATTGGAGCGGTGGCCTCAGGTACTGTGGACGAGTATCCCTCTCTGGGGATTTTTCCCAGCTCCCAAGAGTTTGGGGTCATTTTGTGGGAAGGGTGGAGTCGTGTTGTCTGTCTCATGGGTCTCTCCAAGAAAGGGATTCCAGAGCAGAGCTCCAGGTACGGGCGGGGCGACTGGAAAATTCAAACCATGGTGAGGATTGGGTGCATAGGGGCTTGGCAAGCCCCATATGTGGGCTCTTGGTCCAGGCCCTGACAGGCCTTTCTTTGACATGGGGCTCATGCTGAGGGTCACAGTGTGAATTTGTGCCCAAGCAGCACTCACGTTTGGGCGTGGCATCAGGGGCCATGAAGGTTTCTCCCACCCTGAAGGTGTGACTCCATGCCAAGAGCAAGCTTGACAGCCATGGGGAAGGAGGAGTTCTGTTTTGTGCTTGCTATACCCAGATGTGTGGAGAATTGATATAATGTCTAGGTTCAGATATCTGAAAACCAAGGTTAGGATGAGGTAACGGCATAAGACCATGGCGTGTCCGAAGTGCTGGGTGTGCGACCAGCTGTCTCCTTGTCTGTCTGGACGTCTGGCTTCAGGCTGTGTCAGGCAGAGCATGAGTGCCCAAAGCAGCCTATCCAGTTCGGGTACCGTCGAGGCCCGAGCAGGTTGATCCTCATCTGGATTTTCTGGAGAGCCCCACAGGGAAACTTTTTTCTTCCGTTGGGCAGACACTGGGCTGGGTTTTGATTCTGGAGTTCCTAGTCCGGAGGGCTTGTTTTCCAGGAGGGTGAGGAAGGAAGTCTGAAAACACAAGCTAGCGTGAGGTTTGAACCGAGGGCACGGCAGGCCCACTCTGCAGAGGCTGAATCGAGATCTACTGCACTGAGGTCATGTCAACTATGAGACGTGCCTCAGGCTAGAGTTCTTGTCCAGCATGGCCTATTCCTAAAGGGTGTGGGGGCTTCAGTAGGCCAGAAAGTTTTGCCTACGATGGGATTTGTGAACTGCTCCAAAACTGAAGGTTACCTTCTGCACGACAGTCGAGTCCTATTGGATGGTTCCAAGAGGCCCCATATGGAAAGACTCGAGAGCAGGTGTCTAAGCATGGATGCCTGGGAACGCCACCTCATATTCCCACTCTTTAGTCAGGAAAAGGCAGGCTCAATCTGCGGGCTCCTGGGTGAGCTACCCAGAGGGGAGAGTTGAAATGGTCTCTCCTGAAGATGAGTCCTACTGTGGCTTGGTGGCCTGGGAGACCTTGGAATGTGGAGGTGGCTCAGGGACTCTGCAGGATTCTCCAACATGAGGTGTGTGACACGACTCCAAGAAGGAAACTTCCCATGTGGAGACGAGAGGAGTTCTGTTCCGTGCCTCAGGAAAGCCCCATACCCTGTTCTTCGAACCAAAGCCTCTGAGTAGTGACACCTGGAAAACAAAGCAAGAGTTGAGACTACGGCCTAAAGGCCTGTCCGGCTCAACCTTCTATCTCTGTTGTCATCTGTGTGCATGCATTCATGGATGTAGCTGCTCATCTTGTGTCCGAATGCCCCTGTGAGTCCAGTGAGGCTCCCAGTAGTGGGATGTCCTCGGAGGCCTTGAGGTTTCTCATATTCTGGAGGTGTGTGGCCAAAGGAATGGACACAGTTTCCCAGGAGAGAGCAGGCACGGTCCTGTGGTATGGCTCCAGAGGACCCAGCCTAGAGGCTGTGTTTGCCAGGGCTGTGGGGACAGATGTCTGAAAAAGCAAACTTGGCTCAGCTAGGGCCCAATGTAATGGCAGGCCTGATCTCTAGTCCGTGAGGGGAGATCCTCTGGAAATCAAAGTAGGGCAAGTGGGAGGCAGTCACTCAGGATTTTGTCTCTGGGTGTTGCGTTTACAGTGTCCGGTCAGGGTAGGGGTTGTCTCAGAGGCCGAGGAAGAGCCTTCCTCTCGGGGGATTGTCCAAGCTCCCAAGTGTTTGTGTTCATTCTGTGGGAATGAAGAGTACTGTTTTCTGCCAAAGGGGACCCCCCAGGAGAGGGACTCTAGAGCACAGCAGTGGGTTCCCTCAACTGGAATACACACCATCTAGTTACTCCTGGGTGCCTATGGGCATGACAAGCCACATATGCGAGCTCTTGGTCCAGTCACTGAGAGGCGTTACTTGAAAAAGGTACTCACGCTGAGGGTCACAATGTGTGTTTGTGCCCAAGGCGGCCCTCACGCTTGGGCATGGCCTCATGGGCCATGCCGTTTTCTCCTACACTGAAGGTTTGACTCACTGCCAGCAGCAAGGTTTCTTGCCAGGGGGAAGGAGGGGTTCTGACTTGTGCATCAGGTTTCCCCCTCTGCAGGGATTGGAGATAATGTCTAGGTTCCGATGACTGAAAACCCAGGTTGGGAATGGATGGTGGCCTAAGGCAGTGGCGGGTCCAATGTGCTGGGTGTGCAGCCAGCTGTGTCGGTGTCTGTTGGAAGGTCTGGGCTCAGGCTATTTGCGACAGAGCATCACTGTTTAAGGTAGCCTATGCAATTGGGGTGTTGCCGAGGGCCAAGCAGTTTGATCCTCATTTGTGGTTTCTGGGCAGCGCCATAGACAATGTTTTTCTCCTGGGAGGCAGGCACATTGCTTCATTGTGGCCCCAGAATTCCCAGTAGGGAGGGTTTGTGGGCCAGGAGTGTGAGGACGGAAGTCTGAAAACACAAGCTAGTGTGAGGATTGGATCCAAGGGCAGAGCAGGCCCACTCTGCAGAGGCTGAATCAAAATCTCCTGCATCTGAAGTCAGGCTGAGTATCAGACGTTGGCTGAGGCTGGAGTATGTGTCCATGATGGCACCTTCATGAAGTGGGGGCCTCATGAGGCCAAGGAAGTTTTCCCACGCTGAGTTTGGAGGTTGCCCCAGACCACAAGGTTTCCTTCTGCGGGACATTCGAGTCCTGTTGCATGGCTCCAGGACATACCATATGGAAGGACTGGAGAGCAGGGTTCGAAGGATGGATCCCTGTACAGCATTCCTCGCATTCCCATTGGCTATTAGCGACAAGATATGTTTGATCTGCTGCCTCTGGAACACGCGACCCAGGGGGCTGAGTTGAAATGGCCTCTCCTGAGGATGCGTCATAATGTGCGTTTGGGTCCATGGAGACCTTGGAATGTGCTGGTTGTTCAGTGGCCCTGCGGAACTCTCCTACCTGAAGTGTTTGATACATCCCAGTAAGAAAGCTGCCCATGTGGAGATGAGAGATGTTTGGTTTGGTGCCTCAGAAAAGCCCCATGTGCTGGTCTACGAAAACAGTCCTCTGAGAACGGAAACATGGAAACCAAAGCTAAGGTTCAGATTAGGGCCTGGGGGCCTGTCCATTTCAACCTTCTGTCTCTGGGGACACTGTCTGAGAGTCTAAGTGGAGATAGTTGCTCCGCTGGTGTTAGAGAGCCCCTCTTAGTCCAGGGTGGCCTATACTATTGATGGCCTCAGGGACCTTGGAGCTTTTCCCTAACCTGTAGGGTTGTGGTCAATGGATTGGGCACACTTTCCTTGGAGAGGGCAGGCACAATCTTTCGCTGTGGCCCTAGAGGCCCTAGCCTGGAGGTGTGTGGGTCCAGGCTGTGGGCACAGAAGTCTGAATACACAAACTCAGCTTATGAGTGGCGCCTAGGGTATGGCAGGCCGGATGTACAGCCCGAGAGGGAGCTCCAGGGCCTCTGAAACAAGGGCAAGTGGGAGGCGTTCCTTCAGGCTTTTGTCTCTGGATGTTGTGTCCGGGATAGCCGTGGATTGGAGCGGTGGCCTCAGGTACTGTGGACGAGTATCCCTCTCTGGGGATTTGTCCCAGCTCCCAAGAGTTTGGGGTCATTTTGTGGGAAGGGTGGAGTCGTGTTGTCTGTCTCATGGGTCTCTCCAAGAAAGGGATTCCAGAGCAGAGCTCCAGATACGGGCGGGGCGACTGGAAAATTCAAACCGTGGTGAGGATTGGGTGCATAGGGGCTTGGCAAGCCCCATATGTGGGCCCTTGGTCCAGGCCCTGACAGGCCTTTCTTTGACATGGGGCTCATGCTGAGGGTCACAGTGTGAATTTGTGGCCAAGCAGCACTCAAGTTTGGGCGTGGCATCAGGGGACATGAAGGTTTCTCCCACCCTGAAGGTGTGATTCCATGCCAAGAGCAAGCTTGACAGCCATGGGGAAGGAGGAGTTCTGTTTTGTGCTTGCTATACCCAGCTGTGTGGAGAATTGATATAATGTCTAGGTTCAGATATCTGAAAACCAAGGTTAGGATGAGGTGACGACATAAGACCATGGCGTGTCCGAAGTGCTGGGTGTGCGGCCAGCTGTCTCCTTGTCTGTCTGGACGTCTGGCTTCAGGCTGTGTCAGGCAGAGCATGAGTGCCCAGAGCCGCCTATCCAGTTCGGGTACCGTCGAGGCCCGAGCAGGTTGATCCTCATCTGGGTTTTCTGGAGAGCCCCACAGGGAATCGTTTTTCTTCCGTTGGGCAGACACTGGGCTGGGTTTTGGTTCTGGAGTTCCTAGTCCCGAGGGCTTGTTTGCCAGGAGTGTGAGGATGGAAGTCTGAAAATACAAGCTAGCGTGAGGTTTGGGACCGAGGGCACGGCAGGCCCACTCTGCAGAGGCTGAATCGAGATCTCCTGCACTGAGGTCATGTCAACTATGAGACGTGCCTCAGGCTAGAGTTCTTGTCCAGCATGGCCTCTTCCTGAAGGGTGTGGGGGCTTCATGAGGCCAGAAAGTTTTGCCTACGATGGGATTTGTGAACTGCTCCAAAACTGAAGGTTACCTTCTGCAGGACAGTCCAGTCCTATTGGATGGTTCCAAGAGGCCCCATATGGAAAGACTCGAGAGCAGGTGTCTAAGCATGGATGCCTGGGAACGCCACCTCATATTCCCACTCTTTAGTCAGGACAAGGCAGGCTCAATCTGCGGGCTCCTGGGTGAGCTACCCAGAGGGGAGAGTTGAAATGGTCTCTCCTGAAGATGAGTCCTCCTGTGGCTTGGTGGCCTGGGAGACCTTGGAATGTGGAGGTGGCTCAGGGACTCTGCAGGATTCTCCAACATGAGGTGTTTGACACGACTCCAACAAGGAAACTTCCCATGTGGAGACGAGAGGAGTTCTGTTCCGTGCCTCAGGAAAGCCCCATACCCTGTTCTTCGAACCAAAGCCTCTGAGGAGTGACACCTGGAAACCAAAGCAAGAGTTGAGACTATGGCCTAAAGGCCTGTCCGGCTCAACCTTCTATCTCTGTTGACATCTGTGTGCATGCATTCATGGATGTAGCTGCTCAGCTTGTGTCCGAATGCCCCTGTGAGTCCAGTGAGGCTCCCAGTAGTGGGATGTCCTCGGAGGCCTTGAGGTTTCTCATATTCTGGAGGTGTGTGGCCAAAGGAATGGACACAGTTTCCCAGGAGAGAGCAGGCACGGTCCTGTGGTATGGCTCGAGAGGACCTAGCCTAGAGGCTGTGTTTGCCAGGGCTGTGGGGACAGATGTCTGAAAAAGCAAACTTGGCTCAGCTAGGGGCCAATGTAATGGCAGGCCTGATCTCTAGTCCGTGAGGGGAGATCCTCTGGAAATCAAAGTAGGGCAAGTGGGAGGCAGTCACTCAGGATTTTGTCTCTGGGTGTTGCGTTTACAGTGTCCGGTCAGGGTAGGGGTTGTCTCAGAGGCCGAGGAAGAGCCTTCCTCTCGGGGGATTGTCCAAGCTCCCAAGTGTTTGTGTTCATTCTGTGGGAATGAAGAGTACTGTTTTCTGCCACAGGGGACCCCCCAGGAGAGGGACTCTAGAGCACAGCAGTGGGTTCCCTCAACTGGAATACACACCATCTAGTTAGTCCTGGGTGCCTATGGGCATGACAAGCCACATATGCGGGCTCTTGGTCCAGTCACTGAGAGGCGTTACTTGAAAAAGGTACTCACGCTGCGGGTCACAATGTGTGTTTGTGCCAAAGGCGGCCCTCACGCTTGGGCGTGGCCTCATGGGCCATGCCGTTTTCTCCTACACTGAAGGTTTGACTCACTGCCAGCAGCAAGGTTTCTTGCCATGGGGAAGGAGGGGTTCTGACTTGTGCATCAGCTTCCCCCTGTGCAGGGATTGGAGATAAGTTCTAGGTTCCGATGACTGAAAACCCAGGTTGGGAATGGATGGTGGCCTAAGGCAGTGGCGGGTCCAATGTGCTGGGTGTGCAGCCAGCTGTGTCGGTGTCTGTTGGAAGGTCTGGGCTCAGGCTATTTGCGACAGAGCATCACTGTTTAAGGTAGCCTATGCAATTGGGGTGTTGCCGAGGGCCAAGCAGTTTGATCCTCATTTGGGGTTTCTGGGCAGCGCCATAGACAATGTTTTTCTCCTGGGAGGCAGGCACAGTGCTTGATTGTGGCCCCAGAATTCCCAGTAGGGAGGGTTTGTGGGCCAGGAGTGTGAGGACGGAAGTCTGAAAACACAAGCTCGTGTGAGGATTGGAGCCAAGGGCAGAGCAGGCCCACTCTGCAGAGGCTGAATCAAAATCTCCTGCATCTGAAGTCAGGCTGAGGATCAGACGTTGGCTGAGGCTGGAGTATGTGTCCATGATGGCACCTTCATGAAGTGGGGGCCTCATGAGGCCAAGGAAGTTTTCCCACGCTGAGTATGGAGGTTGCCCCAGACCACAAGGTTTCCTTTTGCGGGACATTCGAGTCCTGTTGCATGGCTCCAGGACATACCATATGGAAGGACTGGAGAGCAGGGTTCGAAGGATGGATCCCTGTACAGCATGCCTCGCATTCCCATTGGCAATTAGCGACAAGATATGTTTGATCTGCTGCCTCTGGAACACGCGACCCAGGGGGCTGAGTTGAAATGGCCTCTCCTGAGGATGCGTCATAATGTGCGTTTGGGTCCATGGAGACCTTGGAATGTGCTGGTTGTTCAGTGGCCCTGCGGAACTCTCCTACCTGAAGTGTTTGATACATCCCAGTAAGAAAGCTGCCCATGTGGAGATGAGAGATGTTTGGTTTGGTGCCTCAGAAAAGCCCCATGTGCTGGTCTACGAAAACAGTCCTCTGAGAACGGAAACATGGAAACCAAAGCTAAGGTTCAGATTAGGGCCTGGGGGCCTGTCCATTTCAACCTTCTGTCTCTGGGGACACTGTCTGAGAGTCTAAGTGGAGATAGTTGCTCCGCTGGTGTCAGAGAGCCCCTCTTAGTCCAGGGTGGCCTATACTATTGATGGCCTCAGGGACCTTGGAGCTTTTCCCTAACCTGTAGGGTTGTGGTCAATGGATTGGGCACATTTTCCTTGAGAGGGCAGGCACAATCTTTCGCTGTTTGGTCCAGAGGCCCTAGCCTGGATGTTGTGTGGGTCCAGGCTGTGGGCACAGAAGTCTGAATACACAAAATCAGCTTATGAGTGGCGCCTAGGGTATGGCAGGCCGGATGTACAGCCCGAGAGGGAGCTCCTGGGCCTCTGAACGAGGGCGAGTGGGAGGCGTTCCTTCAGGCTTTTGTCTCTGGATGTTGTGTCCGGGATAGCCGTGGATTGGAGCGGTGGCCTCAGGTACTGTGGACGAGTATCCCTCTCTGGGGATTTGTCCCAGCTCCCAAGAGTTTGGGGTCATTTTGTGGGAAGGGTGGAGTCGTGTTGTCTGTCTCATGGGTCTCTCCAAGAAAGGGATTCCAGAGCAGAGCTCCAGGTACGGGCGGGGCGACTGGAAAATTCAAACCGTGGTGAGGATTGGGTGCATAGGGGCTTGGCAAGCCCCATATGTGGGCTCTTGGTCCAGGCCCTGACAGGCCTTTCTTTGACATGGGGCTCATGCTGAGGGTCACAGTGTGAATTTGTGCCCAAGCAGCACTCAAGTTTGGGCGTGGCATCAGGGGCCATGAAGGTTTCTCCCACCCTGAAGGTGTGACTCCATGCCAAGAGCAAGCTTGACAGCCATGGGGAAGGAGGAGTTCTGTTTTGTGCTTGCTATACCCAGCTGTGTGGAGAATTGATATAATGTCTAGGTTCAGATATCTGAAAACCAAGGTTAGGATGAGGTGACGGCATAAGACCATGGCGTGTCCGAAGTGCTGGGTGTGCGGCCAGCTGTCTCCTTGTCTGTCTGGACGTCTGGCTTCAGGCTGTGTCAGGCAGAGCATGAGTGCCCAGAGCAGCCTATCCAGTTCGGGTACCGTCGAGGCCCGAGCAGGTTGTTCCTCATCTGGGTTTTCTGGAGAGCCCCACAGGGAAACGTTTTTCTTCCGTTGGGCAGACACTGGGCTGGGTTTTGGTTCCGGAGTTCCTAGTCCGGAGGGCTTCTTTGCCAGGTGTGTGAGGAAGGAAGTCTGAAAACACAAGCTAGCGTGAGGTTTGGGACCGAGGGCACGGCAGGCCCACTCTGCAGAGGCTGAATCGAGATCTCCTGCACTGAGGTCATGTCAACTATGAGACGTGCCTCAGGCTAGAGTTCTTGTCCAGCATGGCCTCTTCCTGAAGGGTGTGGGGGCTTCATGAGGCCAGAAAGTTTTGCCTACGATGGGATTTGTGAACTGCTCCAAAACTGAACGTTACCTTCAGCACGACAGTCGAGTCCTATTGGATGGTTCCAAGAGGCCCCATATGGAAAGACTCGAGAGCAGGTGTCTAAGCATGGATGCCTGGGAACGCCACCTCATATTCCCACTCTTTAGTCAGGACAAGGCAGGCTCAATCTGCGGGCTCCTGGGTGAGCTACCCAGAGGGGAGAGTTGAAATGGTCTCTCCTGAAGATGAGTCCTCCTGTGGCTTGGTGGCCTGGGAGACCTTGGAATGTGGAGGTGGCTCAGGGACTCTGCAGGATTCTCCAACATGAGGTGTTTGACACGGCTCCAACAAGGAAACTTCCCATGTGGAGATGAGAGGAGTTCTGTTCCGTGCCTCAGGAAAGCCCCATACCCTGTTCTTCGAACCAAAGCCTCTGAGGAGTGACACCTGGAAACCAAAGCAAGAGTTGAGACTACGGCCTAAAGGCCTGTCTGGCTCAACCTTCTATCTCTGTTGACATCTGTGTGCATGCATTCATGGATGTAGCTGCTCAGCTTGTGTCCGAATGCCCCTGTGAGTCCAGTGAGGCTCCCAGTAGTGGGATGTCCTCGGAGGCCTTGAGGTTTCTCATATTCTGGGGTTATGTGGCCAAAGGAATGGACACAGTTTCCCAGGAGAGAGCAGGCACGGTCCTGTGGTATGGCTCGAGAGGACCTAGCCTAGAGGCTGTGTTTGCCAGAGCTGTGGGGACAGATGTCTGAAAAAGCAAACTTGGCTCAGCTAGGGGCCAATGTAATGGCAGGCCTGATCTCTAGTCCGTGAGGGGAGATCCTCTGGAAATCAAAGTAGGGCAAGTGGGAGGCAGTCACTCAGGATTTTGTCTCTGGGTGTTGCGTTTACAGTGTCCGGTCAGGGTAGGGGTTGTCTCAGAGGCCGAGGAAGAGCCTTCCTCTCGGCGGATTGTCCAAGCTCCCAAGTGTTTGTGTTCATTCTGTGGGAATGAAGAGTACTGTATTCTGCTACAGGGGACCCCCCAGGAGAGGGACTCTAGAGCACAGCAGTGGGTTCCCTCAACAGGAATACACACCATCTAGTTAGTCCTGGGTGCCTATGGGCATGGCAAGCCACATATGCGGGCTCTTGGTCCAGTCACTGAGAGGCGTTACTTGAAAAAGGTACTCACGCTGAGGGTCACAATGTGTGTTTGTGCCCAAGGCGGCCCTCACGCTTGGGCGTGGCCTCATGGGCCATGCCGTTTTCTCCTACACTGAAGGTTTGACTCACTGCCAGCAGCAAGGTTTCTTGCCAGGGGGAAGGAGGGGTTCTGACTTGTGCATCAGGTTCCCCCTGTGCAGGGATTGGAGATAAGGTCTAGGTTCCGATGACTGAAAACCCAGGTTGGGAATGGATGGTGGCCTAAGGCAGTGGCGGGTCCAATGTGCTGGGTGTGCAGCCAGCTGTGTCGGTGTCTGTTGGATGGTCTGGGCTCAGGCTATTTGCGACAGAGCATCACTGTTTAAGGTAGCCTATGCAATTGGGGTGTTGCCGAGGGCCAAGCAGTTTGATCCTCATTTGGGGTTTCTGGGCAGCGCCATAGACAATGTTTTTCTCCTGGGAGGCAGGCACAGTGCTTCATTGTGGCCCCAGAATTCCCAGTAGGGAGGGTTTGTGGGCCAGGAGTGTGAGGACGGAAGTCTGAAAACACAAGCTAGTGTGAGGATTGGAGCCAAGGGCAGAGCAGGCCCACTCTGCAGAGGCTGAATCAAAATCTCCTGCATCTGAAGTCAGGCTGAGGATCAGACGTTGGCTGAGGCTGGAGTATGTGTCCATGATGGCACCTTCATGAAGTGGGGGCCTCATGAGGCCAAGGAAGTTTTCCCACGCTGAGTTTGGAGGTTGCCCCAAACCACAAGGTTTTCTTCTGCGGGACATTCGAGTCCTGTTGCATGGCTCCAGGACATACCATATGGAAGGACTGGAGAGCAGGGTTCGAAGGATGGATCCCTGTACAGCATGCCTCGCATTCCCATTGGCTATTAGCGACAAGATATGTTTGATCTGCTGCCTCTGGAACACGCGACCCAGGGGGCTGAGTTGAAATGGCCTCTCCTGAGGATGCGTCATAATGTGCGTTTGGGTCCATGGAGACCTTGGAATGTGCTGGTTGTTCAGTGGCCCTGCGGAACTCTCCTACCTGAAGTGTTTGATACATCCCAGTAAGAAAGCTGCCCATGTGGAGATGAGAGATGTTTGGTTTGGTGCCTCAGAAAAGCCCCATGTGCTGGTCTACGAAAACAGTCCTCTGAGAACGGAAACATGGAAACCAAAGCTAAGGTTCAGATTAGGGCCTGGGGGCCTGTCCATTTCAACCTTCTGTCTCTGGGGACACTGTCTGAGAGTCTAAGTGAAGATAGTTGCTCCGCTGGTGTCAGAGAGCCCCTCTTAATCCAGGGTGGCCTATACTATTGATGGCCTCAGGGACCTTGGAGCTTTTCCCTAACCTGTAGGGTTGTGGTCAATGGATTGGGCACACTTTCCTTGGAGTGGGCTGGCACAATCTTTCGCTGTTTGGTCCAGAGGCCCTAGCCTGGATGTTGTGTGGGTCCAGGCTGTGGGCACAGAAGTCTGAATACACAAAATCAGCTTATGAGTGGCGCCTAGGGTATGGCAGGCCGGATGTACAGCCCGAGAGGGAGCTCCAGGGCCTCTGAAACAAGGGCGAGTGGGAGGCGTTCCTTCAGGCTTTTGTCTCTGGATGTTGTGTCCGGGATAGCCGTGGATTGGAGCGGTGGCCTCAGGTACTGTGGACGAGTATCCCTCTCTGGGGATTTGTCCCAGCTCCCAAGAGTTTGGGGTCATTTTGTGGGAAGGGTGGAGTCGTGTTGTCTGTCTCATGGGTCTCTCCAAGAAAGGGATTCCAGAGCAGAGCTCCAGGTACGGGCGGGGCGACTGGAAAATTCAAACCGTGGTGAGGATTGGGTGCATAGGGGCTTGGCAAGCCCCATATGTGGGCTCTTGGTCCAGGCCCTGACAGGCCTTTCTTTGACATGGGGCTCATGCTGAGGGTCACAGTGTGAATTTGTGCCCAAGCAGCACTCAAGTTTGGGCGTGGCATCAGGGGCCATGAAGGTTTCTCCCACCCTGAAGGTGTGACTCCATGCCAAGAGCAAGCTTGACAGCCATGGGGAAGGAGGAGTTCTGTTTTGTGCTTGCTATACCCAGCTGTGTGGAGAATTGATATAATGTCTAGGTTCAGATATCTGAAAACCAAGGTTAGGATGAGGTGACGGCATAAGACCATGGCGTGTCCGAAGTGCTGGGTGTGCGGCCAGCTGTCTCCTTGTCTGTCTGGACGTCTGGCTTCAGGCTGTGTCAGGCAGAGCATGAGTGCCCAGAGCAGCCTATCCAGTTCGGGTACCGTCGAGGCCCGAGCAGGTTGATCCTCATCTGGGTTTTCTGGAGAGCCCCACAGGGAAACGTTTTTCTTCCGTTGGGCAGACACTGGGCTGGGTTTTGGTTCCGGAGTTCCTAGTCCGGAGGGCTTGTTTGCCAGGAGTGTGAGGAAGGAAGTCGGAAAACACAAGCTAGCGTGAGGTTTGGGACCGAGGGCACGGCAGGCCCACTCTGCAGAGGCTGAATCGAGATCTCCTGCACTGAGGTCATGTCAACTATGAGACGTGCCTCAGGCTAGAGTTCTTGTCCAGCATGGCCTCTTCCTGAAGGGTGTGGGGGCTTCATGAGGCCAGAAAGTTTTGCCTACGATGGGATTTGTGAACTGCTCCAAAACTGAAGGTTACCTTCTGCACGACAGTCGAGTCCTATTGGATGGTTCCAAGAGGCCCCATATGGAAAGACTCGAGAGCAGGTGTCTAAGCATGGATGCCGGGGAACGCCACCTCATATTCCCACTCTTTAGTCAGGACAAGGCAGGCTCAATCTGCGGGCTCCTGGGTGAGCTACCCAGAGGGGAGAGTTGAAATGGTCTCTCCTGAAGATGAGTCCTACTGTGGCTTGGTGGCCTGGGAGACCTTGGAATGTGGAGGTGGCTCAGGGACTCTGCAGGATTCTCCAACATGAGGTGTTTGACACGGCTCCAACAAGGAAACTTCCCATGTGGAGACGAGAGGAGTTCTGTTCCGTGCCTCAGGAAAGCCCCATACCCTGTTCTTCGAACCAAAGCCTCTGAGGAGTGACACCTGGAAACCAAAGCAAGAGTTGAGACTACGGCCTAAAGGCCTGTCTGGCTCAACCCTCTATCTCTGTTGACATCTGTGTGCATGCATTCATGGATGTAGCTGCTCAGCTTGTGTCCGAATGCCCCTGTGAGTCCAGTGAGGCTCCCAGTAGTGGGATGTCCCCGGAGGCCTTGAGGTTTCTCATAATCTGGAGGTGTGTGGCCAAAGGAATGGACACAGTTTCCCAGGAGAGAGCAGGCACGGTCCTGTGGTATGGCTCGAGAGGACCCAGCCTAGAGGCTGTGTTTGCCAGGGCTGTGGGGACAGATGTCTGAAAAAGCAAACTTGGCTCAGCTAGGGGCCAATGTAATGGCAGGCCTGATCTCTAGTCCGTGAGGGGAGATCCTCTGGAAATCAAAGTAGGGCAAGTGGGAGGCAGTCACTCAGGATTTTGTCTCTGGGTGTTGCGTTTACAGTGTCCGGTCAGGGTAGGGGTTGTCTCAGAGGCCGAGGAAGAGCCTTCCTCTCGGGGGATTGTCCAAGCTCCCAAGTGTTTGTGTTCATTCTGTGGGAATGAAGAGTACTGTTTTCTGCCACAGGGGACCCCCCAGGAGAGGGACTCTAGAGCACAGCAGTGGGTTCCCTCAACTGAATACACACCATCTAGTTAGTCCTGGGTGCCTATGGGCATGGCAAGCCACATATGCGGGCTCTTGGTCCAGTCACTGAGAGGCGTTACTTGAATAAGGTACTCACGCTGAGGGTCACAATGTGTGTTTGTGCCAAAGGCGGCCCTCACGCTTCGGCGTGGCCTCATGGGCCATGCCGTTTTCTCCTACACTGAAGGTTTGACTCACTGCCAGCAGCAAGGTTTCTTGCCAGGGGGAAGGAGGGTTTCTGACTTGTGCATCAGGTTCCCCCCATTGCAGGGATTGGAGATAAGGTCTAGGTTCCGATGACTGAAAACCCAGGTTGGGAATGGATGGTGGCCTAAAGCAGTGGCGGGTGCAATGTGCTGGGTGTGCAGCCAGCTGTGTCGGTGTCTGTTGGAAGGTCTGGGCTCAGGCTATTTTCGACAGAGCATCACTGTTTAAGGTAGCCTATGCAATTGGGGTGTTGCCGAGGGCCAAGCAGTTTGATCCTCATTTGGGGTTTCTGGGCAGCGCCATAGACAATGTTTTTCTCCTGGGAGGCAGGCACAGTGCTTCATTGTGGCCCCAGAATTCCCATTAGGGTGGGTTTGTGGGCCAGGAGTGTGAGGACAGAAGTCTGAAAACACAAGCTAGTGTGAGGATTGGAGCCAAGGGCAGAGCAGGCCCACTCTGCAGAGGCTGAATCAAAATCTCCTGCATCTGAAGTCAGGCTGAGAATCAGACGTTGGCTGAGGCTGGAGTATGTGTCCATCATGGCACCTTCATGAAATGGGGGCCTCATGAGGCCAAGGAAGTTTTCCCACGCTGAGTTTGGAGGTTTCCCCAAACCACAAGGTTTCCTTCTGCGGGACATTCGAGTCCTGTTGCATGGCTCCAGGACATACCATATGGAAGGACTGGAGAGCAGGGTTCGAAGGATGGATCCCTGTACAGCATGCCTCGCATTCCCATTGGCTATTAGCGACAAGATATATTTGATCTGCTGCCTCTGGAACACGCGACCCAGGGGGCTGAGTTGAAATGGCCTCTCCTGAGGATGCGTCATAATGTGCGTTTGGGTCCATGGAGACCTTGGAATGTGCTGGTTGTTCAGTGGCCCTGCGGAACTCTCCTACTGAAGTGCTTGATACATCCCAGTAAGAAAGCTGCCCATGTGGAGATGAGAGATGTTTGGTTTGGTGCCTCAGAAAAGGCCCATGTGCTGGTCTACGAAAACAGTCCTCTGAGAACGGAAACATGGAAACCAAAGCTAAGGTTCAGATTAGGGCCTGGGGGCCTGTCCATTTCAACCTTCTGTCTCTGGGGACACTGTCTGAGAGTCTAAGTGGAGATAGTTGCTCCGCTGGTGTCAGAGAGCCCCTCTTAGTCCAGGGTGGCCTATACTATTGATGGCCTCAGGGACCTTGGAGCTTTTCCCTAACCTGTAGGGTTGTGGTCAATGGATTGGGCACACTTTCCTTGGAGAGGGCAGGCACAATCTTTCGCTGTTTGGTCCATAGGCCCTAGCCTGGATGTTGTGTGGGTCCAGGCTGTGGGCACAGAAGTCTGAATACACAAACTCAGCTTATGAGTGGCGCCTAGGGTATGGCAGGCCGGATGTACAGCCCGAGAGGGAGCTCCAGGGCCTCTGAAACAAGGTCGAGTGGGAGGCGTTCCTTCAGGCTTTTGTCTCTGGATGTTGTGTCCGGGATAGCCGTGGATTGGAGCGGTGGCCTCAGGTACTGTGGACGAGTATCCCTCTCTGGGGATTTGTCCCAGCTCCCAAGAGTTTGGGGTCATTTTGTGGGAAGGGTGGAGTCGTGTTGTCTGGCTCATGGGTCTCTCCAAGAAAGGGATTCCAGAACAGAGCTCCAGGTACGGGTGGGGCGACTGGAAAATTCAAACCGTGGTGAGGATTGGGTGCATAGGGGCTTGGGAAGCCCCATATGTGGGCTCTTGGTTCAGGCCCTGACAGGCCTTTCTTTGACATGGGGCTCATGCTGAGGGTCACAGTGTGAATTTGTGCCCAAGCAGCACTCAAGTTTGGGCGTGGCATCAGGGGCCATGAAGGTTTCTCCCACCCTGAAGGTGTGACTCCATGCCAAGAGCAAGCTTGACAGCCATGGGGAAGGAGGAGTTCTGTTTTGTGCTTGCTATACCCAGCTGTGTGGAGAATTGATATAATGTCTAGGTTCAGATATCTGAAAACCAAGGTTAGGATGAGGTGACGGCATAAGACCATGGCGTGTCCGAAGTGCTGGATGTGCGGCCAGCTGTCTCCTTGTCTGTCTGGACGTCTGGCTTCAGGCTGTGTCAGGCAGAGCATGAGTGCCCAGAGCAGCCTATCCAGTTCGGGTACCGTCGAGGCCCGAGCAGGTTGATCCTCATCTGGGTTTTCTGGAGAGCCCCACAGGGAAACGTTTTTCTTCCGTTGGGCAGACACTGGGCTGGGTTTTGGTTCCGGAGTTCCTAGTCCGGAGGGCTTGTTTGCCAGGAGTGTGAGGAAGGAAGTCTGAAAACACAAGCTAGCGTGAGGTTTGGGACCGAGGGCACGGCAGGCCCACTCTGCAGAGGCTGAATCGAGATCTCCTGCACTGAGGTCATGTCAACTATGAGACGTGCCTCAGGCTAGAGTTCTTGTCCAGCATGGCCTCTTCCTGAAGGGTGTGGGGGCTTCATGAGGCCAGAAAGTTTTGCCTACGATGGGATTTGTGAACTGCTCCAAAACTGAAGGTTACCTTCTGCAGGACAGTCGAGTCCTATTGGATGGTTCCAAGAGGCCCCATATGGAAAGACTCGAGAGCAGGTGTCTAAGCATGGATGCCTGGGAACACCACCTCATATTCCCACTCTTTAGTCAGGACAAGGCAGGCTCAATCTGCGGGCTCCTGGGTGAGCTACCCAGAGGGGAGAGTTGAAATGGACTCTCCTGAAGATGAGTCCTCCTGTGGCTTGGTGGCCTGGGAGACCTTGGAATGTGGAGGTGGCTCAGGGACTCTGCAGTATTCTCCAACATGAGGTGTTTGACACGGCTCCAACAAGGAAACTTCCCATGTGGAGACGAGAGGAGTTCTGTTCCGTGCCTCAGGAAAGCCCCATACCCTGTTCTTCGAACCAAAGCCTCTGAGGAGTGACACCTGGAAACCAAAGCAAGAGTTGAGAATACGGCCTAAAGGCCTGTCCGGCTCAACCTTCTATCTCTGTTGACATCTGTGTGCATACATTCATGGATGTAGCTGCTCAGCTTGTGTCCGAATGCCCCTGTGAGTCCAGTGAGGCTCCCAGTAGTGGGATGTCCTCGGAGGCCTTGAGGTTTCTCATATTCTGGAGGTGTGTAGCCAAAGGAATGGACACAGTTTCCCAGGAGAGAGCAGGCACGGTCCTGTGGTATGGCTCGAGAGGACCCAGCCTAGAGGCTGTGTTTGCCAGGGCTGTGGGGACAGATGTCTGAAAAAGCAAACTTGGCTCAGCTAGGGGCCAATGTAATGGCAGGCCTGATCTCTAGTCCGTGATGGGAGATCCTCTGGAAATCAAAGTAGGGCAAGTGGGAGGCAGTCACTCAGGATTTTGTCTCTGGGTGTTGCGTTTACAGTGTCCGGTCAGGGTAGGGGTTGTCTCAGAGGCCGAGGTAGAGCCTTCCTCTCGGGGGATTGTCCAAGCTCCCAAGTGTTTGTGTTCATTCTGTGGGAATGAAGAGTACTGTTTTCTGCCACAGGGGACCCTCCAGGAGAGGGACTCTAGAGCACAGCAGTGGGTTCCCTCAACTGGAATACACACCATCTAGTTAGTCCTGGGTGCCTATGGGCATGTCAAGCCACATATGCGGGCTCTTGGTCCAGTCACTGAGAGGCGTTACTTGAAAAAGGTACTCACGCTGCGGGTCACAATGTGTGTTTGTGCCCAAGGCGGCCCTCATGCTTGGGCGTGGCCTCATGGGCCATGCCGTTTTCTCCTACACTGAAGGTTTGACTCACTGCCAGCAGCAAGGTTTCTTGCCAGGAGGAAGGAGGGGTTCTGACTTGTGCATCAGGTTCCCCCCTGTGCAGGGATTGGAGATAAGGTCTAGGTTCCGATGACTGAAAACCCAGGTTGGGAATGGATGGTGGCCTAAGGCAGTGGCGAATCCAATGTGCTGGGTGTGCAGCCAGCTGCGTCGGTGTCTGTTGGAAGGTCTGGGCTCAGGCTATTTGCGACAGAGCATCACTGTTTAAGGTAGCCTATGCAATTGGGGTGTTGCCGAGGGCCAAGCAGTTTGATCCTCATTTGGGTTTTCTGGGCAGCGCCATAGACAATGTTTTTCTCCTGGGAGGCAGGCACAGTGCTTCATTGTGGCCCCAGAATTCCCAGTAGGGAGGGTTTGTGGGCCAGGAGTGTGAGGACGGAAGTCTGAAAACACAAGCTAGTGTGAGGATTGGAGCCAAGGGCAGAGCAGGCCCACTCTGCAGAGGCTGAATCAAAATCTCCTGCATCTGAAGTCAGGCTGAGGATCAGACGTTGGCTGAGGCTGGAGTATGTGTCCATGATGGCACCTTCATGAAGTGGGGGCCTCATGAGGCCAAGGAAGTTTTCCCACGCTGAGTTTGGAGGTTGCCCCAAACCACAAGGTTTCCTTCTGCGGGACATTCGAGTCCTGTTGCATGGCTCCAGGACATACCATATGGAAGGACTGGAGAGCAGGGTTCGAAGGATGGATCCCTGTACAGCATGCCTCGCATTCCCATTGGCTATTAGCGACAAGATATGTTTGATCTGCTGCCTCTGGAACACGCGACCCAGGGGGCTGAGTTGAAATGGCCTCTCCTGAGGATGCGTCATAATGTGCGTTTGGGTCCATGGAGACCTTGGAATGTGCTGGTTGTTCAGTGGCCCTGCGGAACTCTCCTACCTGAAGTGTTTGATACATCCCAGTAAGAAAGCTGCCCATGTGGAGATGAGAGAGGTTTGGTTTGGTGCCTCAGAAAAGCCCCATGTGCTGGTCTACGAAAACAGTCCTCTGAGAACGGAAACATGGAAACCAAAGCTAAGGTTCAGATTAGGGCCTGGGGGCCTGTCCATTTCAACCTTCTGTCTCTGGGGACACTGTCTGAGTGTCTAAGTGGAGATAGTTGCTCCGCTGGTGTCAGAGAGCCCCTCTTAGTCCAGGGTGGCCTATACTATTGATGGCCTCAGGGACCTTGGAGGTTTTCCGTAACCTGTAGGGTTGTCGTCAATGGATTGGGCACACTTTCCTTGGAGAGGGCAGGCACAATCTTTTGCTGTTTGGTCCAGAGGCCCTAGCCTGGATGTTGTGTGGTTCCAGGCTGTGGGCACAGAAGTCTGAATACACAAACTCAGCTTATGAGTGGCGCCTAGGGTATGGCAGGCCGGATGTACAGCCCGAGTGGGAGCTCCTGGGCCTCTGAAACAAGGGCGAGTGGGAGGCGTTCCTTCAGGCTTTTGTCTCTGGATGTTGTGTCCGGGATAGCCGTGGATTGGAGCGGTGGCCTCAGGTACTGTGGACAAGTATCCCTCTCTGGGGATTTGTCCCAGCTCCCAAGAGTTTGGGGTCATTTTGTGGGAAGGGTGGAGTCGTGTTGTCTGGCTCATGGGTCTCTCCAAGAAAGGGATTCCAGAGCAGAGCTCCAGGTACGGGCGGGGCGACTGGAAAATTCAAACCGTGGTGAGGATTGTGTGCATAGGGGCTTGGCAAGCCCCATATGTGGGCTCTTGGTCCAGGCCCTGACAGGCCTTTCTTTGACATGGGGCTCATGCTGAGGGTCACAGTGTGAATTTGTGCCCAAGCTGCACTCAAGTTTGGGCGTGGCATCAGAAGCCATGAAGGTTTCTCCCACCCTGAAGGTGTGACTCCATGCCAAGAGCAAGCTTGACAGCCATGGGAAGGAGGAGTTCTGTTTTGTGCTTGCTATACCCAGCTGTGTGGAGAATTGATATAATGTCTAGGTTCAGATATCTGAAAACCAAGGTTAGGATGAGGTGACGGCATAAGACCATGGCGTGTCCGAAGTGCTGGGTGTGCGGCCAGCTGTCTCCTTGTCTGTCTGGACGTCTGGCTTCAGGCTGTGTCAGGCAGAGCATGAGTGCCCAGAGCAGCCTATCCAGTTCAGGTACCGTAGAGGCCCGAGCAGGTTGATCCTCATCTGGGTTTTCTGGAGAGCCCCACAGGGAAATGTTTTTCTTCTGTTGGGCAGACACTGGGCTGGGTTTTGGTTCCGGAGTTCCTTTTCCGGAGGGCTTCTTTGCCAGGTGTGTGAGGAAGGAATTCTGAAAACACAAGCTAGCGTGAGGTTTGGGACCGAGGGCACGGCAGGCCCACTCTGCAGAGGCTGAATCGAGATCTCCTGCACTGAGGTCATGTCAACTATGAGACGTGCCTCAGGCTAGAGTTCTTGTCCAGCATGGCCTCTTCCTGAAGGGTGTGCGGGCTTCATGAGGCCAGAAAGTTTTGCCTACGATGGGATTTGTGAACTGCTCCAAAACTGAAGGTTACCTTCTGCACGACAGTCGAGTCCTATTGGATGGTTCCAAGAGGCCCCATATGGAAAGACTCGAGAGCAGGTGTCTAAGCATGGATGCCTGGGAACGCCACCTCATATTCCCACTCTTTAGTCAGGACAAGGCAGGCTCAATCTGCGGGCTCCTGGGTGAGCTACCCAGAGGGGAGAGTTGAAATGGACTCTCCTGAAGATGAGTCCTACTGTGGCTTGGTGGCCTGGGAGACCTTGGAATGTGGAGGTGGCTCAGGGACTCTGCAGGATTCTCCAACATGAGGTGTTTGACACGGCTCCAACAAGGAAACTTCCCATGTGGAGACGAGAAGAGTTCTGTTCCGTACCTTAGGAAAGCCCCATACCCTGTTCTTTGAACCAAAGCCTCTGAGGAGTGACACCTGGAAACCAAAGCAAGAGTTGAGACTACGGCCTAAAGGCCTGTCCGGCTCAACCGTCTATCTCTGTTGACATCTGTGTGCATGCATTCATGGATGTAGCTGCTCAGCTTTTGTCCGAATGCCCCTGTGAGTCCAGTGAGGCTCCCAGTAGTGGGATGTCCTCGGAGGCCTTGAGGTTTCTCATATTCTGGAGGTGTGTGGCCAAAGGAATGGACACAGTTTCCCAGGAGAGAGCAGGCACGGTCCTGTGGTATGGCTCCAGAGGACCCAGCCTAGAGGCTGTGTTTGCCAGGGCTGTGGGGACAGATGTCTGAAAAAGCAAACTTGGCTCAGCTAGGGGCCAATGTAATGGCAGGCCTGATCTCTAGTCCGTGAGGGGAGATCCTCTGGAAATCAAAGTAGGGCAAGTGGGAGGCAGTCACTCAGGATTTTGTCTCTGGGTGTTGCGTTTACAGTGTCCGGTCAGGGTAGGGGTTGTCTCAGAGGCCGAGGAAGAGCCTTCCTCTCGGGGGGTTGTCCAAGCTCCCAAGTGTTTGTGTTCATTCTGTGGGAATGAAGAGTACTGTTTTCTGCCACAGGGGACCCCCCAGGAGAGGGACTCTAGAGCACAGCAGTGGGTTCCCTCAACTGGAATACACACCATCTAGTTAGTCCTGGGTGCCTATGGGCATGGCAAGACACATATGCGGGCTCTTGGTCCAGTTACTGAGAGGCGTTACTTGAATAAGGTACTCACGCTGAGGGTCACAATGTGTGTTTGTGCCCAAGGCGGCCCTCATGCTTGGGCGTGGCCTCATGGGCCATGCCGTTTTCTCCTACACTGAAGGTTTGACTCACTGCCAGCAGCAAGGTTTCTTGCCAGGAGGAAGGAGGGGTTCTGACTTGTGCATCAGGTTCCCCCCTGTGCAGGGATTGGAGATAAGGTCTAGGTTCCGATGACTGAAAACCCAGGTTGGGAATGGATGGTGGCCTAAGGCAGTGGCGAATCCAATGTGCTGGGTGTGCAGCCAGCTGCGTCGGTGTCTGTTGGAAGGTCTGGGCTCAGGCTATTTGCGACAGAGCATCACTGTTTAAGGTAGCCTATGCAATTGGGGTGTTGCCGAGGGCCAAGCAGTTTGATCCTCATTTGGGTTTTCTGGGCAGCGCCATAGACAATGTTTTTCTCCTGGGAGGCAGGCACAGTGCTTCATTGTGGCCCCAGAATTCCCAGTAGGGAGGGTTTGTGGGCCAGGAGTGTGAGGACGGAAGTCTGAAAACACAAGCTAGTGTGAGGATTGGAGCCAAGGGCAGAGCAGGCCCACTCTGCAGAGGCTGAATCAAAATCTCCTGCATCTGAAGTCAGGCTGAGGATCAGACGTTGGCTGAGGCTGGAGTATGTGTCCATGATGGCACCTTCATGAAGTGGGGGCCTCATGAGGCCAAGGAAGTTTTCCCACGCTGAGTTTGGAGGTTGCCCCAAACCACAAGGTTTCCTTCTGCGGGACATTCGAGTCCTGTTGCATGGCTCCAGGACATACCATATGGAAGGACTGGAGAGCAGGGTTCGAAGGATGGATCCCTGTACAGCATGCCTCGCATTCCCATTGGCTATTAGCGACAAGATATGTTTGATCTGCTGCCTCTGGAACACGCGACCCAGGGGGCTGAGTTGAAATGGCCTCTCCTGAGGATGCGTCATAATGTGCGTTTGGGTCCATGGAGACCTTGGAATGTGCTGGTTGTTCAGTGGCCCTGCGGAACTCTCCTACCTGAAGTGTTTGATACATCCCAGTAAGAAAGCTGCCCATGTGGAGATGAGAGAGGTTTGGTTTGGTGCCTCAGAAAAGCCCCATGTGCTGGTCTACGAAAACAGTCCTCTGAGAACGGAAACATGGAAACCAAAGCTAAGGTTCAGATTAGGGCCTGGGGGCCTGTCCATTTCAACCTTCTGTCTCTGGGGACACTGTCTGAGTGTCTAAGTGGAGATAGTTGCTCCGCTGGTGTCAGAGAGCCCCTCTTAGTCCAGGGTGGCCTATACTATTGATGGCCTCAGGGACCTTGGAGGTTTTCCGTAACCTGTAGGGTTGTCGTCAATGGATTGGGCACACTTTCCTTGGAGAGGGCAGGCACAATCTTTTGCTGTTTGGTCCAGAGGCCCTAGCCTGGATGTTGTGTGGTTCCAGGCTGTGGGCACAGAAGTCTGAATACACAAACTCAGCTTATGAGTGGCGCCTAGGGTATGGCAGGCCGGATGTACAGCCCGAGTGGGAGCTCCTGGGCCTCTGAAA
This sequence comes from Mustela nivalis, assembly GCF_964662115.1. NCBI lineage: Eukaryota > Metazoa > Chordata > Mammalia > Carnivora > Mustelidae > Mustela > Mustela nivalis. The sequence continues at coordinate 1,864,873 of NW_028136552.1, read as the reverse complement.
CAAGGGCGAGTGGGAGGCGTTCCTTCAGGCTTTTGTCTCTGGATGTTGTGTCCGGGATAGCCGTGGATTGGAGCGGTGGCCTCAGGTACTGTGGACAAGTATCCCTCTCTGGGGATTTGTCCCAGCTCCCAAGAGTTTGGGGTCATTTTGTGGGAAGGGTGGAGTCGTGTTGTCTGGCTCATGGGTCTCTCCAAGAAAGGGATTCCAGAGCAGAGCTCCAGGTACGGGCGGGGCGACTGGAAAATTCAAACCGTGGTGAGGATTGTGTGCATAGGGGCTTGGCAAGCCCCATATGTGGGCTCTTGGTCCAGGCCCTGACAGGCCTTTCTTTGACATGGGGCTCATGCTGAGGGTCACAGTGTGAATTTGTGCCCAAGCTGCACTCAAGTTTGGGCGTGGCATCAGAAGCCATGAAGGTTTCTCCCACCCTGAAGGTGTGACTCCATGCCAAGAGCAAGCTTGACAGCCATGGGAAGGAGGAGTTCTGTTTTGTGCTTGCTATACCCAGCTGTGTGGAGAATTGATATAATGTCTAGGTTCAGATATCTGAAAACCAAGGTTAGGATGAGGTGACGGCATAAGACCATGGCGTGTCCGAAGTGCTGGGTGTGCGGCCAGCTGTCTCCTTGTCTGTCTGGACGTCTGGCTTCAGGCTGTGTCAGGCAGAGCATGAGTGCCCAGAGCAGCCTATCCAGTTCAGGTACCGTAGAGGCCCGAGCAGGTTGATCCTCATCTGGGTTTTCTGGAGAGCCCCACAGGGAAATGTTTTTCTTCTGTTGGGCAGACACTGGGCTGGGTTTTGGTTCCGGAGTTCCTTTTCCGGAGGGCTTCTTTGCCAGGTGTGTGAGGAAGGAATTCTGAAAACACAAGCTAGCGTGAGGTTTGGGACCGAGGGCACGGCAGGCCCACTCTGCAGAGGCTGAATCGAGATCTCCTGCACTGAGGTCATGTCAACTATGAGACGTGCCTCAGGCTAGAGTTCTTGTCCAGCATGGCCTCTTCCTGAAGGGTGTGCGGGCTTCATGAGGCCAGAAAGTTTTGCCTACGATGGGATTTGTGAACTGCTCCAAAACTGAAGGTTACCTTCTGCACGACAGTCGAGTCCTATTGGATGGTTCCAAGAGGCCCCATATGGAAAGACTCGAGAGCAGGTGTCTAAGCATGGATGCCTGGGAACGCCACCTCATATTCCCACTCTTTAGTCAGGACAAGGCAGGCTCAATCTGCGGGCTCCTGGGTGAGCTACCCAGAGGGGAGAGTTGAAATGGACTCTCCTGAAGATGAGTCCTACTGTGGCTTGGTGGCCTGGGAGACCTTGGAATGTGGAGGTGGCTCAGGGACTCTGCAGGATTCTCCAACATGAGGTGTTTGACACGGCTCCAACAAGGAAACTTCCCATGTGGAGACGAGAAGAGTTCTGTTCCGTACCTTAGGAAAGCCCCATACCCTGTTCTTTGAACCAAAGCCTCTGAGGAGTGACACCTGGAAACCAAAGCAAGAGTTGAGACTACGGCCTAAAGGCCTGTCCGGCTCAACCGTCTATCTCTGTTGACATCTGTGTGCATGCATTCATGGATGTAGCTGCTCAGCTTTTGTCCGAATGCCCCTGTGAGTCCAGTGAGGCTCCCAGTAGTGGGATGTCCTCGGAGGCCTTGAGGTTTCTCATATTCTGGAGGTGTGTGGCCAAAGGAATGGACACAGTTTCCCAGGAGAGAGCAGGCACGGTCCTGTGGTATGGCTCCAGAGGACCCAGCCTAGAGGCTGTGTTTGCCAGGGCTGTGGGGACAGATGTCTGAAAAAGCAAACTTGGCTCAGCTAGGGGCCAATGTAATGGCAGGCCTGATCTCTAGTCCGTGAGGGGAGATCCTCTGGAAATCAAAGTAGGGCAAGTGGGAGGCAGTCACTCAGGATTTTGTCTCTGGGTGTTGCGTTTACAGTGTCCGGTCAGGGTAGGGGTTGTCTCAGAGGCCGAGGAAGAGCCTTCCTCTCGGGGGGTTGTCCAAGCTCCCAAGTGTTTGTGTTCATTCTGTGGGAATGAAGAGTACTGTTTTCTGCCACAGGGGACCCCCCAGGAGAGGGACTCTAGAGCACAGCAGTGGGTTCCCTCAACTGGAATACACACCATCTAGTTAGTCCTGGGTGCCTATGGGCATGGCAAGCCACATATGTGGGCTCTTGGTCCAGTCACTGAGAGGCGTTACTTGAATAAGGTACTCACGCTGAGGGTCACAATGTGTGTTTGTGCCCAAGGCGGCCCTCATGCTTGGGCGTAGCTTCATGGGCCATGCCGTTTTCTCCTACACTGAAGGTTTGACTCACTGCCAGCGGCAAGGTTTCTTGCCAGGGGGAAGGAGGGTTTCTGACTTGTGCATCAGGTTCCCCCCTGTGCAGGGATTGGAGATAAGGTCTAGGTTCCGATGACTGAAAACCCAGGTTGGGAATGGATGGTGGCCTAAGGCTGTGGCGGGTGCAATGTGCTGGGTGTGCAGCCAGCTGTGTCGGTGTCTGTTGGAAGGTCTGGGCTCAGGCTATTTTCGACAGAGCATCACTGTTTAAGGAGTCCTATGCAATTGGGGTGTTGCCGAGGGCCAAGCAGTTTGATCCTCATTTGCGGTTTCTGGGCAGCGCCATAGACAATGTTTTTCTCCTGGGAGGCAGGCACAGTGATTCATTGTGGCCCCAGAATTCCCAGAAGGGTGGGTTTGTGGGCCAGGAGTGTGAGGACAGAAGTCTGAAAACACAAGCTAGTGTGAGGATTGGAGCCAAGGGCAGAGCAGGCCCACTCTGCAGAGGCTGAATCAAAATCTCCTGCATCTGAAGTCAGGCTGAGGATCAGACGTTGGCTGAGGCTGGAGTATGTGTCCATCAGGGCACCTTCATGAAATGGGGGCCTCATGAGGCCAAGGAAGTTTTCCCACGCTGAGTTTGGAGGTTGCCCCAAACCACAAGGTTTCCCTCTGCGGGACATTCGAGTCCTGTTGCATGGCTCCAGGACATACCATATGGAAGGACTGGAGAGCAGGGTTCGAAGGATGGATCCCTGTACAGCATGCCTCGCATTCCCATTGGCTATTAGCGACAATATATATTTGATCTGCTGCCTCTGGAACACGCGACCCAGGGGGCTGAGTTGAAATGGCCTCTCCTGAGGATGCGTCATAATGTGCGTTTGGGTCCATGGAGACCTTGGAATGTGCTGGTTGTTCAGTGGCCCTGCGGAACTCTCCTACCTGAAGTGCTTGATACATCCCAGTAAGAAAGCTGCCCATGTGGAGATGAGAGAGGTTTGGTTTGGTGCCTCAGAAAAGCCCCATGTGCTGGTCTACGAAAACAGTCCTCTGAGAACGGAAACATGGAAACCAAAGCTAAGGTTCAGATTAGGGCCTGGGGGCCTGTCCATTTCAACCTTCTGTCTCTGGGGACACTGTCTGAGTGTCTAAGTGGAGATAGTTGCTCCGCTGGTGTCAGAGAGCCCCTCTTAGTCCAGGGTGGCCTATACTATTGATGGCCTCAGGGACCTTGGAGGTTTTCCGTAACCTGTAGGGTTGTCGTCAATGGATTGGGCACACTTTCCTTGGAGAGGGCAGGCACAATCTTTTGCTGTTTGGTCCAGAGGCCCTAGCCTGGATGTTGTGTGGTTCCAGGCTGTGGGCACAGAAGTCTGAATACACAAACTCAGCTTATGAGTGGCGCCTAGGGTATGGCAGGCCGGATGTACAGCCCGAGAGGGAGCTCCTGGGCCTCTGAAACAAGGGCGAGTGGGAGGCGTTCCTTCAGGCTTTTGTCTCTGGATGTTGTGTCCGGGATAGCCGTGGATTGGAGCGGTGGCCTCAGGTACTGTGGACGAGTATCCCTCTCTGGGGATTTGTCCCAGCTCCCAAGAGTTTGGGGTCATTTTGTGGGAAGGGTGGAGTCGTGTTGTCTGTCTCATGGGTGTCTCCAAGAAAGGGATTCCAGAGCAGAGCTCCAGGTATGGGCGGGGCGACTGGAAAATTCAAACCGTGGTGAGGATTGTGTGCATAGGGGCTTGGCAAGCCCCATATGTGGGCTCTTGGTCCAGGCCCTGACAGGCCTTTCTTTGACATGGGGCTCATGCTGAGGGTCACAGTGTGAATTTGTGCCCAAGCAGCACTCAAGTTTGGGCGTGGCATCAGAAGCCATGAAGGTTTCTCCCACCCTGAAGGTGTGACTCCATGCCAAGAGCAAGCTTGACAGCCATGGGGAAGGAGGAGTTCTGTTTTGTGCTTGCTATACCCAGCTGTGTGGAGAATTTATATAATGTCTAGGTTCAGATATCTGAAAACCAAGGTTAGGATGAGGTGACGGCATAAGACCATGGCGTGTCCGAAGTGCTGGGTGTGCGGCCAGCTGTCTCCTTGTCTGTCTGGACGTCTGGCTTCAGGCTGTGTCAGGCAGAGCATGAGTGCCCAGAGCAGCCTATCCAGTTCGGGTACCGTCGAGGCCCGAGCAGGTTGATCCTCATCTGGGTTTTCTGGAGAGCCCCACAGGGAAACGTTTTTCTTCCGTTGGGCAGACACTGGGCTGGGTTTTGGTTCCGGAGTTCCTAGTCCCGAGGGCTTGTTTGCCAGGAGTGTGAGGAAGGAAGTCTGAAAACACAAGCTAGCGTGAGGTTTGGGACCGAGGGCACGGCAGGCCCACTCTGCAGAGGCTGAATCGAGATCTCCTGCACTGAGGTCATGTCAACTATGAGACGAGCCTCAGGCTAGAGTTCTTGTCCAGCATGGCCTCTTCCTGAAGGGTGTGGGGGCTTCATGACACCAGAAAGTTTTGCCTACGATGGGATTTGTGAACTGCTCCAAAACTGAAGGTTACCTTCTGCACGACAGTCGAGTCCTATTGGATGGTTCCAAGAGGCCCCATATGGAAAGACTCGAGAGCAGGTGTCTAAGCATGGATGCCTGGGAACGCCACCTCATATTCCCACTCTTTAGTCAGGACAAGGCAGGCTCAATCTGCGGGCTCCTGGGTGAGCTACCCAGAGGGGAGAGTTGAAATGGACTCTCCTGAAGATGAGTCCTACTGTGGCTTGGTGGCCTGGGAGACCTTGGAATGTGGAGGTGGCTCAGGGACTCTGCAGGATTCTCCAACATGAGGTGTTTGACACGGCTCCAACAAGGAAACTTCCCATGTGGAGACGAGAGGAGTTCTGTTCCGTGCCTCAGGAAAGCCCCATACCCTGTTCTTCGAACCAAAGCCTCTGAGGAGTGACACCTGGAAACCAAAGCAAGAGTTGAGACTACGGCCTAAAGTCCTGTCCGGCTCAACCGTCTATCTCTGTTGACATCTGTGTGCATGCATTCATGGATGTAGCTGCTCAGCTTGTGTCCGAATGCCCCTGTGAGTCCAGTGAGGCTCCCAGTAGTGGGATGTCCTCGGAGTCCTTGAGGTTTCTCATATTCTGGAGGTGTGTGGCCAAAGGAATGGACACAGTTTCCCAGGAGAGAGCAGGCACGGTCCTGTGGTATGGCTCCAGAGGACCCAGCCTAGAGGCTGTGTTTGCCAGGGCTGTGGGGACAGATGTCTGAAAAAGCAAACTTGGCTCAGCTAGGGGCCAATGTAATGGCAGGCCTGATCTCTAGTCCGTGAGGGGAGATCCTCTGGAAATCAAAGTAGGGCAAGTGGGAGGCAGTCACTCAGGATTTTGTCTCTGGGTGTTGCGTTTACAGTGTCCGGTCAGGGTAGGGGTTGTCTCAGAGGCCGAGGAAGAGCCTTCCTCTCGGGGGATTGTCCAAGCTCCCAAGTGTTTGTGTTCATTCTGTGGGAATGAAGAGTACTGTTTTCTGCCACAGGGGACCCCCCAGGAGAGGGACTCTAGAGCACAGCAGTGGGTTCCCTCAACTGGAATACACACCATCTAGTTAGTCCTGGGTGCCTATGGGCATGGCAAGCCACATATGCGGGCTCTTGGTCCAGTCACTGAGAGGCGTTACTTGAAAAAGGTACTCACGCTGAGGGTCACAATGTGTGTTTGTGCCCAAGGCGGCCCTCACGCTTGGGCGTGGCCTCATGGGCCATGCCGTTTTCTCCTACACTGAAGGTTTGACTCACTGCCAGCAGCAAGGTTTCTTGCCAGGGGGAAGGAGGGGTTCTGACTTGTGCATCAGGTTCCCCCCTGTGCAGGGATTGGAGATAAGGTCTAGGTTCCGATGACTGAAAACCCAGGTTGGGAATGGATGGTGGCCTAAGGCAGTGGCGGTTCCAATGTGCTGGGTGTGCAGCCAGCTGTGTCGGTGTCTGTTGGAAGGTCTGGGCTCAGGCTATTTGCGACAGAGCATCACTGTTTAAGGTAGCCTATGCAATTGGGGTGTTGCCGAGGGCCAAGCAGTTTGATCCTCATTTGGGGTTTCTGGGCAGCGCCATAGACAATGTTTTTCTCCTGGGAGGCATGCACAGTGCTTCATTGTGGCCCCAGAATTCCCAGTAGGGAGGGTTTGTGGGCCAGGAGTGTGAGGACGGAAGTCTGAAAACACAAGCTAGTGTGAGGATTGGAGCCAAGGGCAGAGCAGGCTCACTCTGCAGAGGCTGAATCAAAATCTCCTGCATCTGAAGTCAGGCTGAGGATCAGAAGTTGGCTGAGGCTGGAGTATGTGTCCATGATGACACCTTCATGAAGTGGGGGCCTCATGAGGCCAAGGAAGTTTTCCCACGCTGAGTTTGGAGGTTGCCCCAAACCACAAGGTTTCCTTCTGTGGGACATTCGAGTCCTGTTGCATGGCTCCAGGACATACCATATGGAAGGACTGGAGAGCATGGTTCGAAGGATGGATCCCTGTACAGCATGCCTCGCATTCCCATTGGCTATTAGTGACAAAATATGTTTGATCTGCTGCCTCTGGAACACGCGACCCAGGGGGCTGAGTTGAAATGGCCTCTCCTGAGGATGCGTCATAATGTGCGTTTGGGTCCATGGAGACCTTGCAATGTGCTGGTTGTTCAGTGGCCCTGCGGAACTCTCCTACCTGAAGTGTTTGATACATCCCAGTAAGAAAGCTGCCCATGTGGAGATGAGAGAGGTTTGGTTTGGTGCCTCAGAAAAGCCCCATGTGCTGGTCTACGAAAACAGTCCTCTGAGAACGGAAAAATGGAAACCAAAGCTAAGGTTCAGATTAGGGCCTGGGGGCCTGTCCATTTCAACCTTCTGTCTCTGGGGACACTGTCTGAGAGTCTAAGTGGAGATAGTTGCTCCGCTGGTGTCAGAAAGCCCCTCTTAGTCCAGGGTGGTCTATACTATTGATGGCCTCAGGGACCTTGGAGGTTTTCCGTAACCTGTAGGGTTGTGGTCAATGGATTGGGCACACTTTCCTTGGAGAGGGCAGGCACAATCTTTTGCTGTTTGGTCCAGAGGCCCTAGCCTGGATGTTGTGTGGGTCCAGGCTGTTGGCACAGAAGTCTGAATACACAAACTCAGCTTATGAGTGGCGCCTAGGGTATGGCAGGCCGGATGTACAGCCCGAGAGGGAGCTCCTGGGCCTCTGAAACAAGGGCGAGTGGGAGGCGTTCCTTCAGGCTTTTGTCTCTGGATGTTGTGTCCGGGATAGCCGTGGATTGGAGCGGTGGCCTCAGGTACTGTGGACGAGTATCCCTCTCTGGGGATTTGTCCCAGCTCCCAAGAGTTTGGGGTCATTTTGTGGGAAGGGTGGAGTCGTGTTGTCTGGCTCATGGGTCTCTCCAAGAAAGGGATTCCAGAGCAGAGCTCCAGGTACGGGCGGGGCGACTGGAAAATTCAAACCGTGGTGAGGATTGGGTGCATAGGGGCTTGGCAAGCCCCATATGTGGGCTCTTGGTCCAGGCCCTGACAGGCCTTTCTTTGACATGGGGCTCATGCTGAGGGTCACAGTGTGAATTTGTGCCCAAGCAGCACTCAAGTTTGGGCGTGGCATCAGAAGACATGAAGGTTTCTCCCACCCTGAAGGTGTGACTCCATGCCAAGAGCAAGCTTGACAGCCATGGGGAAGGAGGAGTTCTGTTTTGTGCTTGCTATACCCAGCTGTGTGAAGAATTGATATAATGTCTAGGTTCAGATATCTGAAAACCAAGGTTAGGATGAGGTGACGGCATAAGACCATGGCGTGTCCGAAGTGCTGGGTGTGCGGCCAGCTGTCTCCTTGTCTGTCTGGACGTCTGGATTCAGGCTGTGTCAGGCAGAGCATGAGTGCCCAGAGCAGCCTATCCAGTTCGGGTACCGTCGAGGCCCGAGCAGGTTGATCCTCATCTGGGTTTTCTGGAGAGCCCCACAGGGAAACGTTTTTCTTCCGTTGGGCAGACACTGGGCTGGGTTTTGGTTCCGGAGTTCCTAGTCCCGAGGGCTTGTTTGCCAGGAGTGTGAGGAAGGAAGTCTGAAAACACAAGCTAGCGTGAGGTTTGGGACCGAGGGCACGGCAGGCCCACTCTGCAGAGGCTGAATCGAGATCTCCTGCACTGAGGTCATGTCAACTATGAGACGTGCCTCAGGCTAGAGTTCTTGTCCAGCATGGCCTCTTCCTGAAGGGTGTGCGGGCTTCATGAGGCCAGAAAGTTTTGCCTACGATGGGATTTGTGAAATGCTCCAAAACTGAAGGTTACCTTCTGCACGACAGTCGAGTCCTATTGGATGGTTCCAAGAGGCCCCATATGGAAAGACTCGAGAGCAGGTGTCTAAGCATGGATGCCTGGGAACGCCACCTCATATTCCCACTCTTTAGTCAGGACAAGGCAGGCTCAATCTGCGGGCTCCTGGGTGAGCTACCCAGAGGGGAGAGTTGAAATGGACTCTCCTGAAGATGAGTCCTACTGTGGCTTGGTGGCCTGGGAGACCTTGGAATGTGGAGGTGGCTCAGGGACTCTGCAGGATTCTCCAACATGAGGTGTTTGACACGGCTCCAACAAGGAAACTTCCCATGTGGAGACGAGAGGAGTTCTGTTCCGTGCCTCAGGAAAGCCCCATTCCCTGTTCTTCGAACCAAAGCCTCTGAGGAGTGACACCTGGAAACCAAAGCAAGAGTTGAGACTACGGCCTAAAGGCCTGTCCGGCTCAACCGTCTATCTCTGTTGACATCTGTGTGCATGCATTCATGGATGTAGCTGCTCAGCTTGTGTCCGAATGCCCCTGTGAGTCCAGTGAGGCTCCCAGTAGTGGGATGTCCTCGGAGTCCTTGAGGTTTCTCATATTCTGGAGGTGTGTGGCCAAAGGAATGGACACAGTTTCCCAGGAGAGAGCAGGCACGGTCCTGTGGTATGGCTCCAGAGGACCCAGCCTAGAGGCTGTGTTTGCCAGGGCTGTGGGGACAGATGTCTGAAAAAGCAAACTTGGCTCAGCTAGGGGCCAATGTAATGGCAGGCCTGATCTCTAGTCCGTGAAGGGAGATCCTCTGGAAATCAAAGTAGGGCAAGTGGGAGGCAGTCACTCAGGATTTTGTCTCTGGGTGTTGCGTTTACAGTGTCCGGTCAGGGTAGGGGTTGTCTCAGAGGCCGAGGAAGAGCCTTCCTCTCGGGGGATTGTCCAAGCTCCCAAGTGTTTGTGTTCATTCTGTGGGAATGAAGAGTACTGTTTTCTGCCACAGGGGACCCCCCAGGAGAGGGACTCTAGAGCACAGCAGTGGGTTCCCTCAACTGGAATACACACCATCTAGTTAGTCCTGGGTGCCTATGGGCATGGCAAGCCACATATGCGGGCTCTTGGTCCAGTCACTGAGAGGCGTTACTTGAATAAGGTACTCACGCTGAGGGTCACAATGTGTGTTTGTGCCCAAGGCGGCCCTCACGCTTGGGCGTGGCCTCATGGGCCATGCCGTTTTCTCCTACACTGAAGGTTTGACTCACTGCCAGCAGCAAGGTTTCTTGCCAGGGGGAAGGAGGGGTTCTGACTTGTGCATCAGGTTCCCCCCTGTGCAGGGATTGGAGATAAGGTCTAGGTTCCGATGACTGAAAACCCAGGTTGGGAATGGATGGTGGCCTAAGGCAGTGGCAGGTCCAATGTGCTGGGTGTGCAGCCAGCTGTGTCGGTGTCTGTTGGAAGGTCTGGGCTCAGGCTATTTGCGACAGAGCATCACTGTTTAAGGTAGCCTATGCAATTGGGGTGTTGCCGAGGGCCAAGCAGTTTGATCCTCATTTGGGGTTTCTGGGCAGCGCCATAGACAATGTTTTTCTCCTGGGAGGCAGGCACAGTGCTTCATTGTGGCCGCAGAATTCCCAGAACGGAGGGTTTGTGGGCCAGGAGTGTGAGGACGGAAGTCTGAAAACACAAGCTAGTGTGAGGATTGGAGCCAAGGGCAGAGCAGGCCCACTCTGCAGAGGCTGAATCAAAATCTCCTGCATCTGAGTCAGGCTGAGGATCAGACGTTGGCTGAGGCTGGAGTATGTGTCCATGATGGCACCTTCATGAAGTGGGGGCCTCATGAGGCCAAGGAAGTTTTCCCACGCTGAGTTTGGAGGTTGCCCCAAACCACAAGGTTTCCTTCTGCGGGACATTCGAGTCCTGTTGCATGGCTCCAGGACATACCATATGGAAGGACTGGAGAGCAGGGTTCGAAGGATGGATCCCTGTACAGCATGCCTCGCATTCCCATTGGCTATTAGCGACAAGATATGTTTGATCTGCTGCCTCTGGAACACGCGACCCAGGGGGCTGAGTTGAAATGGCCTCTCCTGAGGATGCGTCATAATGTGCGTTTGGGTCCATGGAGACCTTGGAATGTGCTGGTTGTTCAGTGGCCCTACGGAACTCTCCTACCTGAAGTGTTTGATACATCCCAGTAAGAAAGCTGCCCATGTGGAGATGAGAGAGGATTGGTTTGGTGCCTCAGAAAAGCCCCATGTGCTGGTCTACGAAAACAGTCCTCTGAGAACGGAAACATGGAAACCAAAGCTAAGGTTCAGATTAGGGCCTGGGGGCCTGTCCATTTCAACCTTCTGTCTCTGGTGACACTGTCTGAGAGTCTAAGTGGAGATAGTTGCTCCGCTGGTGTCAGAAAGCCCCTCTTAGTCCAGGGTGGTCTATACTATTGATGGCCTCAGGGACCTTGGAGGTTTTCCGTAACCTGTAGGGTTGTGGTCAATGGATTGGGCACACTTTCCTTGGAGAGGACAGGCACAATCTTTCGCTGTTTGGTCCAGAGGCCCTAGCCTGGATGTTGTGTGGGTCCAGACTGTGGGCACAGAAGTCTGAATACACAAACTCAGCTTATGAGTGGCGCCTAGGGTATGGCAGGCCGGATGTACAGCCCGAGAGGGAGCTCCTGGGCCTCTGAAACAAGGTCGAGTGGGAGGCGTTCCTTCAGGCTTTTGTCTCTGGATGTTGTGTCCGGGATAGCCGTGGATTGGAGCGGTGGCCTCAGGTACTGTGGACGAGTATCCCTCTCTGGGGATTTGTCCCAGCTCCCAAGAGTTTGGGGTCATTTTGTGGGAATGGTGGAGTCGTGTTGTCTGGCTCATGGGTCTCTCCAAGAAAGGGATTCCAGAACAGAGCTCCAGGTACGGGCGGGGCGACTGGAAAATTCAAACCGTGGTGAGGATTGGGTGCATAGGGCCTTGGCAAGCCCCATATGTGGGCTCTTGGTCCAGGCCCTGACAGGCCTTTCTTTGACATGGGGCTCATGCTGAGGGTCACAGTGTGAATTTGTGCCCAAGCAGCACTCAAGTTTGGGCGTGGAATCAGGGGCCATGAAGGTTTCTCCCACCCTGAAGGTGTGACTCCATGCCAAGAGCAAGCTTGACAGCCATGGGGAAGGAGGAGTTCTGTTTTGTGCTTGCTATACCCAGCTGTGTGGAGAATTGATATAATGTCTAGGTTCAGATATCTGAAAACCAAGGTTAGGATGAGGTGACGGCATAAGACCATGGCGTGTCCGAAGTGCTGGGTGTGCGGCCAGCTGTCTCCTTGTCTGTCTGGACGTCTGGCTTCAGGCTGTGTCAGGCAGAGCATGAGTGCCCAGAGCAGCCTATCCAGTTCGGGTACCGTCGAGGCCCGAGCAGGTTGATCCTCATCTGGGTTTTCTGGAGAGCCCCACAGGGAAACGTTTTTCTTCCGTTGGGCAGACACTGGGCTGGGTTTTGGTTCCGGAGTTCCTAGTCCCGAGGGCTTGTTTGCCAGGAGTGTGAGGAAGGAAGTCTGAAAACACAAGCTAGCGTGAGGTTTGGGACCGAGGGCACGGCAGGCCCACTCTGCAGAGGCTGAATCGAGATCTCCTGCACTGAGGTCATGTCAACTATGAGACGTGCCTCAGGCTAGAGTTCTTGTCCAGCATGGCCTCTTCCTGAAGGGTGTGGGGGCTTCATGACGCCAGAAAGATTTGCCTACGATGGGATTTGTGAAATGCTCCAAAACTGAAGGTTACCTTCTGCACGACAGTCGAGTCCTATTGGATGGTTCCAAGAGGCCCCATATGGAAAGACTCGAGAGCAGGTGTCTAAGCATGGATGCCTGGGAACGCCACCTCATATTCCCACTCTTTAGTCAGGACAAGGCAGGCTCAATCTGCGGGCTCCTGCGTGAGCTACCCAGAGGGGAGAGTTGAAATGGACTCTCCTGAAGATGAGTCCTACTGTGGCTTGGTGGCCTGGGAGACCTTGGAATGTGGAGGTGGCTCAGGGACTCTGCAGGATTCTCCAACATGAGGTGTTTGACACGGCTCCAACAAGGAAACTTCCCATGTGGAGACGAGAGGAGTTCTGTTCCGTGCGTCAGGAAAGCCCCATACCCTGTTCTTCGAACCAAAGCCTCTGAGGAGTGACACCTGGAAACCAAAGCAAGAGTTGAGACTACGGCCTAAAGGCCTGTCTGGCTCAACCGTCTATCTCTGTTGACATCTGTGTGCATGCATTCATGGATGTAGCTGCTCAGCTTGTGTCCGAATGCCCCTGTGAGTCCAGTGAGGCTCCCAGTAGTGGGATGTCCTCGGAGTCCTTGAGGTTTCTCATATTCTGGAGGTGTGTGGCCAAAGGAATGGACACAGTTTCCCAGGAGAGAGCAGGCACGGTCCTGTGGTATGGCTCCAGAGGACCCAGCCTAGAGGCTGTGTTTGCCAGGGCTGTGGGGACAGATGTCTGAAAAAGCAAACTTGGCTCAGCTAGGGGCCAATGTAATGGCAGGCCTGATCTCTAGTCCGTGAGGGGAGATCCTCTGGAAATCAAAGTAGGGCATTGGGAGGCAGTCACTCAGGATTTTGTCTCTGGGTGTTGCGTTTACAGTGTCCGGTCAGGGTAGGGGTTGTCTCAGAGGCCGAGGAAGAGCCTTCCTCTCGGGGGATTGTCCAAGCTCCCAAGTGTTTGTGTTCATTCTGTGGGAATGAAGAGTACTGTTTTCTGCCACAGGGGACCCCCCAGGAGAGGGACTCTAGAGCACAGCAGTGGGTTCCCTCAACTGGAATACACACCATCTAGTTAGTCCTGGGTGCCTATGGGCATGGCAAGCCACATATGCGGGCTCTTGGTCCAGTCACTGAGAGGCGTTACTTGAATAAGGTACTCACGCTGAGGGTCACAATGTGTGTTTGTGCCCAAGGCGGCCCTCACGCTTGGGCGTGGCCTCATGGGCCATGCCGTTTTCTCCTACACTGAAGGTTTGACTCACTGCCAGCAGCAAGGTTTCTTGCCAGGGGGAAGGAGGGGTTCTGACTTGTGCATCAGGTTCCCCCCTGTGCAGGGATTGGAGATAAGGTCTAGGTTCCGATGACTGAAAACCCAGGTTGGGAATGGATGGTGGCCTAAGGCAGTGGCAGGTCCAATGAGCTGGGTGTGCAGCCAGCTGTGTCGGTGTCTGTTGGAAAGTCTGGGCTCAGGCTATTTGCGACAGAGCATCACTGTTAAAGGTAGCCTATGCAATTGGGGTGTTGCCGAGGGCCAAGCAGTTTGATCCTCATTTGGGGTTTCTGGGCAGCGCCATAGACAATGTTTTTCTCCTGGGAGGCAGGCACAGTGCTTCATTGTGGCCGCAGAATTCCCAGAAGGGAGGGTTTGTGGGCCAGGAGTGTGAGGACGGAAGTCTGAAAACACAAGCTAGTGTGAGGATTGGAGCCAAGGGCAGAGCAGGCCCACTCTGCAGAGGCTGAATCAAAATCTCCTGCATCTGAAGTCAGGCTGAGGATCAGACGTTGGCTGAGGCTGGAGTATGTGTCCATGATGGCACCTTCATGAAGTGGGGGCCTCATGAGGCCAAGGAAGTTTTCCCACGCTGAGTTTGGAGGTTGCCCCAAACCACAAGGTTTCCTTCTGCGGGACATTCGAGACCTGTTGCATGGCTCCAGGACATACCATATGGAAGGACTGGAGAGCAGGGTTCGAAGGATGGATCCCTGTACAGCATGCCTCGCATTCCCATTGGCTATTAGCGACAAGATATGTTTGATCTGCTGCCTCTGGAACACGCGACCCAGGGGGCTGAGTTGAAATGGCCTCTCCTGAGGATGCGTCATAATGTGCGTTTGGGTCCATGGAGACCTTGGAATGTGCTGGTTGTTCAGTGGCCCTACGGAACTCTCCTACCTGAAGTGTTTGATACATCCCAGTAAGAAAGCTGCCCATGTGGAGATGAGAGAGGATTGGTTTGGTGCCTCAGAAAAGCCCCATGTGCTGGTCTACGAAAACAGTCCTCTGAGAACGGAAACATGGAAACCAAAGCTAAGGTTCAGATTAGGGCCTGGGGGCCTGTCCATTTCAACCTTCTGTCTCTGGTGACACTGTCTGAGAGTCTAAGTGGAGATAGTTGCTCCGCTGGTGTCAGAAAGCCCCTCTTAGTCCAGGGTGGTCTATACTATTGATGGCCTCAGGGACCTTGGAGGTTTTCCGTAACCTGTAGGGTTGTGGTCAATGGATTGGGCACACTTTCCTTGGAGAGGACAGGCACAATCTTTCGCTGTTTGGTCCAGAGGCCCTAGCCTGGATGTTGTGTGGGTCCAGACTGTGGGCACAGAAGTCTGAATACACAAACTCAGCTTATGAGTGGCGCCTAGGGTATGGCAGGCCGGATGTACAGCCCGAGAGGGAGCTCCTGGGCCTCTGAAACAAGGGCGAGTGGGAGGCGTTCCTTCAGGCTTTTGTCTCTGGATGTTGTGTCCGGGATAGCCGTGGATTGGAGCGGTGGCCTCAGGTACTGTGGACGAGTATCCCTCTCTGGGGATTTGTCCCAGCTCCCAAGAGTTTGGGGTCATTTTGTGGGAAGGGTGGAGTCGTGTTGTCTGGCTCATGGGTCTCTCCAAGAAAGGGATTCCAGAGCAGAGCTCCAGGTTCGTGCGGGGCGACTGGAAAATTCAAACCGTGGTGAGGATTGGGTGCATAGGGCCTTGGCAAGCCCCATATGTGGGCTCTTGGTCCAGGCCCTGACAGGCCTTTATTTGACATGGGGCTCATGATGAGGGTCACAGTGTGAATTTGTGCCCAAGCAGCACTCAAGTTTGGGCGTGGCATCAGGGGCCATGAAGGTTTCTCCCACCCTGAAGGTGTGACTCCATGCCAAGAGCAAGCTTGACAGCCATGGGGAAGGAGGAGTTCTGTTTTGTGCTTGCTATACCCAGCTGTGTGGAGAATTGATATAATGTCTAGGTTCAGATATCTGAAAACCAAGGTTAGGATGAGGTGACGGCATAAGACCATGGCGTGTCCGAAGTGCTGGGTGTGCGGCCAGCTGTCTCCTTGTCTGTCTGGACGTCTGGATTCAGGCTGTGTCAGGCAGAGCATTAGTGCCCAGAGCAGCCTATCCAGTTCGGGTACCGTCGAGGCCCGAGCAGGTTGATCCTCATCTGGGTTTTCTGGAGAGCCCCACAGGGAAACGTTTTTCTTCCGTTGGGCAGACACTGGGCTGGGTTTTGGTTCCGGAGTTCCTAGTCCCGAGGGCTTGTTTGCCAGGAGTGTGAGGAAGGAAGTCTGAAAACACAAGCTAGCGTGAGGTTTGGGACCGAGGGCACGGCAGGCCCACTCTGCAGAGGCTGAATCGAGATCTCCTGCACTGAGGTCATGTCAACTATGAGACGTGCCTCAGGCTAGAGTTCTTGTCCAGCATGGCCTCTTCCTGAAGGGTGTGCGGGCTTCATGAGGCCAGAAAGTTTTGCCTACGATGGGATTTGTGAAATGCTCCAAAACTGAAGGTTACCTTCTGCACGACAGTCGAGTCCTATTGGATGGTTCCAAGAGGCCCCATATGGAAAGACTCGAGAGCAGGTGTCTAAGCATGGATGCCTGGGAACGCCACCTCATATTCCCACTCTTTAGTCAGGACAAGGCAGGCTCAATCTGCGGGCTCCTGCGTGAGCTACCCAGAGGGGAGAGTTGAAATGGACTCTCCTGAAGATGAGTCCTACTGTGGCTTGGTGGCCTGGGAGACCTTGGAATGTGGAGGTGGCTCAGGGACTCTGCAGGATTCTCCAACATGAGGTGTTTGACACGGCTCCAACAAGGAAACTTCCCATGTGGAGACGAGAGGAGTTCTGTTCCGTGCCTCAGGAAAGCCCCATACCCTGTTCTTCGAACCAAAGCCTCTGAGGAGTGACACCTGGAAACCAAAGCAAGAGTTGAGACTACGGCCTAAAGGCCTGTCCGGCTCAACCGTCTATCTCTGTTGACATCTGTGTGCATGCATTCATGGATGTAGCTGCTCAGCTTGTGTCCGAATGCCCCTGTGAGTCCAGTGAGGCTCCCAGTAGTGGGATGTCCTCGGAGGCCTTGAGGTTTCTCATATTCTGGAGGTGTGTGGCCAAAGGAATGGACACAGTTTCCCAGGAGAGAGCAGGCACGGTCCTGTGGTATGGCTCCAGAGGACCCAGCCTAGAGGCTGTGTTTGCCAGGGCTGTGGGGACAGATGTCTGAAAAAGCAAACTTAGCTCAGCTAGGGGCCAATGTAATGGCAGGCCTGATCTCTAGTCCGTGAGGGGAGATCCTCTGGAAATCAAAGTAGGGCATTGGGAGGCAGTCACTCAGGATTTTGTCTCTGGGTGTTGCGTTTACAGTGTCCGGTCAGGGTAGGGGTTGTCTCAGAGGCCGAGGAAGAGCCTTCCTCTCGGGGGATTGTCCAAGCTCCCAAGTGTTTGTGTTCATTCTGTGGGAATGAAGAGTACTGTTTTCTGCCACAGGGGACCCCCCAGGAGAGGGACTCTAGAGCACAGCAGTGGGTTCCCTCAACTGGAATACACACCATCTAGTTAGTCCTGGGTGCCTATGGGCATGGCAAGCCACATATGCGGGCTCTTGGTCCAGTCACTGAGAGGCGTTACTTGAATAAGGTACTCACGCTGAGGGTCACAATGTGTGTTTGTGCCGAAGGCGGCCCTCAAGCTTTGGCGTGGCCTCATGGGCCATGCCGTTTTCTCCTACACTGAAGGTTTGACTCACTGCCAGCAGCAAGGTTTCTTGCCAGGGGGAAGGAGGGGTTCTGACTTGTGCATCAGGTTCCCCCCTGTGCAGGGATTGGAGATAAGGTCTAGGTTCCGATGACTGAAAACCCAGGTTGGGAATGGATGGTGGCCTAAGGCAGTGGCAGGTCCAATGTGCTGGGTGTGCAGCCAGCTGTGTCGGTGTCTGTTGGAAGGTCTGGGCTCAGGCTATTTGCGACAGAGCATCACTGTTTAAGGTAGCCTATGCAATTGGGGTGTTGCCGAGGGCCAAGCAGTTTGATCCTCATTTGGGGTTTCTGGGCAGCGCCATAGACAATGTTTTTCTCCTGGGAGGCAGGCACAGTGCTTCATTGTGGCCGCAGAATTCCCAGAAGGGAGGGTTTGTGGGCCAGGAGTGTGAGGACGGAAGTCTGAAAACACAAGCTAGTGTGAGGATTGGAGCCAAGGGCAGAGCAGGCCCACTCTGCAGAGGCTGAATCAAAATCTCCTGCATCTGAAGTCAGGCTGAGGATCAGACGTTGGCTGAGGCTGGAGTATGTGTCCATGATGGCACCTTCATGAAGTGGGGGCCTCATGAGGCCAAGGAAGTTTTCCCACGCTGAGTTTGGAGGTTGCCCCAAACCACAAGGTTTCCTTCTGCGGGACATTCGAGTCCTGTTGCATGGCTCCAGGACATACCATATGGAAGGACTGGAGAGCAGGGTTCGAAGGATGGATCCCTGTACAGCATGCCTCGCATTCCCATTGGCTATTAGCGACAAGATATGTTTGATCTGCTGCCTCTGGAACACGCGACCCAGGGGGCTGAGTTGAAATGGCCTCTCCTGAGGATGCGTCATAATGTGCGTTTGGGTCCATGGAGACCTTGGAATGTGCTGGTTGTTCAGTGGCCCTACGGAACTCTCCTACCTGAAGTGTTTGATACATCCCAGTAAGAAAGCTGCCCATGTGGAGATGAGAGAGGATTGGTTTGGTGCCTCAGAAAAGCCCCATGTGCTGGTCTACGAAAACAGTCCTCTGAGAACGGAAACATGGAAACCAAAGCTAAGGTTCAGATTAGGGCCTGGGGGCCTGTCCATTTCAACCTTCTGTCTCTGGTGAAACTGTCTGAGAGTCTAAGTGGAGATAGTTGCTCCGCTGGTGTCAGAAAGCCCCTCTTAGTCCAGGGTGGTCTATACTATTGATGGCCTCAGGGACCTTGGAGGTTTTCCGTAACCTGTAGGGTTGTGGTCAATGGATTGGGCACACTTTCCTTGGAGAGGACAGGCACAATCTTTCGCTGTTTGGTCCAGAGGCCCTAGCCTGGATGTTGTGTGGGTCCAGACTGTGGGCACAGAAGTCTGAATACACAAACTCAGCTTATGAGTGGCGCCTAGGGTATGGCAGGCCGGATGTACAGCCCGAGAGGGAGCTCCTGGGCCTCTGAAACAAGGGCGAGTGGGAGGCGTTCCTTCAGGCTTTTGTCTCTGGATGTTGTGTCCGGGATAGCCGTGGATTGGAGCGGTGGCCTCAGGTACTGTGGACGAGTATCCCTCTCTGGGGATTTGTCCCAGCTCCCAAGAGTTTGGGGTCATTTTGTGGGAAGGGTGGAGTCGTGTTGTCTGGCTCATGGGTCTCTCCAAGAAAGGGATTCCAGAACAGAGCTCCAGGTACGGGCGGGGCGACTGGAAAATTCAAACCGTGGTGAGGATTGGGTGCATAGGGCCTTGGCAAGCCCCATATGTGGGCTCTTGGTCCAGGCCCTGACAGGCCTTTATTTGACATGGGGCTCATGCTGAGGGTCACAGTGTGAATTTGTGCCCAAGCAGCACTCAAGTTTGGGCGTGGCATCAGGGGCCATGAAGGTTTCTCCCACCCTGAAGGTGTGACTCCATGCCAAGAGCAAGCTTGACAGCCATGGGGAAGGAGGAGTTCTGTTTTGTGCTTGCTATACCCAGCTGTGTGGAGAATTGATATAATGTCTAGGTTCAGATATCTGAAAACCAAGGTTAGGATGAGGTGACGGCATAAGACCATGGCGTGTCCGAAGTGCTGGGTGTGCGGCCAGCTGTCTCCTTGTCTGTCTGGACGTCTGGCTTCAGGCTGTGTCAGGCAGAGCATGAGTGCCCAGAGCAGCCTATCCAGTTCGGGTACCGTAGAGGCCCGAGCAGGTTGATCCTCATCTGGGTTTTCTGGAGAGCCCCACAGGGAAACGTTTTTCTTCCGTTGGGAAGACACTGGGCTGGGTTTTGGTTCCGGAGTTCCTAGTCCCGAGGGCTTGTTTGCCAGGAGTGTGAGGAAGGAAGTCTGAAAACACAAGCTAGCGTGAGGTTTGGGACCGAGGGCACGGCAGGCCCACTCTGCAGAGGCTGAATCGAGATCTCCTGCACTGAGGTCATGTCAACTATGAGACGTGCCTCAGGCTAGAGTTCTTGTCCAGCATGGCCTCTTCCTGAAGGGTATGGGGGCTTCATGATGCCAGAAAGTTTTGCCTACGATGGGATTTGTGAACTGCTCCAAAACTGAAGGTTACCTTCTGCACGACAGTCGAGTCCTATTGGATGGTTCCAAGAGGCCCCATATGGAAAGACTCGAGAGCAGGTGTCTAAGCATGGATGCCTGGGAACGCCACCTCATATTCCCACTCTTTAGTCAGGACAAGGCAGGCTCAATCTGCGGGCTCCTGGGTGAGCTACCCAGAGGAGAGAGTTGAAATGGACTCTCCTGAAGATGAGTCCTACTGTGGCTTGGTGGCCTGGGAGACCTTGGAATGTGGAGGTGGCTCAGGGACTCTGCAGGATTCTCCAACATGAGGTGTTTGACACGGCTCCAACAAGGCAACTTCCCATGTGGAGACGAGAGGAGTTCTGTTCCGTGCCTCAGGAAAGCCCCATACCCTGTTCTTCGAACCAAAGCCTCTGAGGAGTGACACCTGGAAACCAAAGCAAGAGTTGAGACTACGGCCTAAAGGCCTGTCCGGCTCAACCTTCTATCTCTGTTGACATCTGTGTGCATGCATTCATGGATGTAGCTGCTCAGCTTGTGTCCGAATGCCCCTGTGAGTCCAGTGAGGCTCCCAGTAGTGGGATGTCCTCGGAGGCCTTGAGGAATCTCATAATCTGGAGGTGTGTGGCCAAAGGAATCACACAGTTTCCCAGGAGAGAGCAGGCACGGTCCTGTGGTATGGCTCCAGAGGACCCAGCCTAGAGGCTGTGTTTGCCAGGGCTGTGGGGACAGATGTCTGAAAAAGCAAACTTAGCTCAGCTAGGGGCCAATGTAATGGCAGGCCTGATCTCTAGTCCGTGAGGGGAGATCCTCTGGAAATCAAAGTAGGGCAAGTGGGAGGCAGTCACTCAGGATTGTTTCTCTGGGTGTTGCGTTTACAGTGTCCGTTCAGGTTAGGGGTTGTTTCAGAGGTCAAGGAAGAGCCTTCCTCTCGGGGGATTGTCCAAGCTCCCAAGTGTTTGTGTTCATTCTGTGGGAATTAAGAGTACTGTTTTCTGCCACAGGGGACCCCCCAGGAGAGGGACTCTAGAGCACAGCAGTGGGTTCCCTCAACTGGAATACACACCATCTAGTTAGTCCTGGGTGCCTATGCACATGGCAAGCCACATATGCAGGCTCTTGGTCCAGTCACTGAGAGGCGTTACTTGAATAAGGTACTCACGCTGAGGGACACAATGTGTGTTTGTGCCCAAGGCGGCCCTCACGCTTGGGCGTGGCCTCATGGGCCATGCCTTTTTCTCCTACACTGAAGGTTTGACTCACTGCCAGCAGCAAGGTTTCTTGCCAGAGGGAAGGAGGGGTTCTGACTTGTGCATCAGGTTCCCCCCTGTGCAGGGATTGGAGATAAGGTCTAGGTTCCGATGACTGAAAACCCAGGTTGGGAATGGATGGTGGCCTAAGGCAGTGGCGGGTCCAATGTGCTGGGTGTGCAGCCAGCTGTGTCGGTGTCTGTTGGAAGGTCTGGGCTCAGGCTATTTGCGACAGAGCATCACTGTTTAAGGTAGCCTATGCAATTGGGGTGTTGCCGAGGGCCAAGCAGTTTGATCCTCATTTGGGGTTTCTGGGCAGCGCCATAGACAATGTTTTTCTCCTGGGAGGCAGGCACAGTGCTTCATTGTGGCCCCAGAATTCCCAGTAGGGAGGGTTTGTGGGCCAGGAGTGTGAGGACGGAAGTCTGAAAACACAAGCTAGTGTGAGGATTGGAGCCAAGGGCAGAGCAGGCCCACTCTGCAGAGGCTGAATCAAAATCTCCTGCATCTGAAATCAGGCTGAGGATCAGACGTTGGCTGAGGCTGGAGTATGTGTCCATGATGGCACCTTCATGAAGTGGGGGCCTCATGAGCCAAGGAAGTTTTCCCACGCTGAGTTTGGAGGTTGCCCCAAACCACAAGGATTCCTTCTGCGGGACATTCGAGTCCTGTTGCATGGCTCCAGGACATACCATATGGAAGGACTGGAGAGCAGGGTTCGAAGGATCGATCCCTGTACAGCATGCCTCGCATTCCCATTGGCTATTAGTGACAAGATATGTTTGATCTGCTGCCTCTGGAACACGCGACCCAGGGAGCTGAGTTGAAATGGCCTCTCCTGAGGATGCGTCATAATGTACGTTTGGGTCCATGGAGACCTTGGAATGTGCTGCTTGTTCAGTGGCCCTGCGGAACTCTCCTACCTGAAGTGTTTGATACATCCCAGTAAGAAAGCTGCCCATGTGGAGATGAGAGAGGTTTGGTTTGGTGCCTCAGAAAAGCCCCATGTGCTGGTCTACGAAAACAGTCCTCTGAGAAAGGAAACATGGAAACCAAAGCTAAGGTTCAGATTAGGGCCTGGGGGCCTGTCCATTTCAACCTTCTGTCTCTGGGGACACTGTCTGAGAGTCTAAGTGGAGATAGTTGCTCCGCTGGTGTCAGAGAGCCCCTCTCAGTCCAGGGTGGCCTATACTATTGATGGCCTCAGGGACTTGGAGCTTTTCCCTAACCTGTAGGGTTGTGGTCAATGGATTGGGCACACTTTCCTTGGAGAGGGCAGGCACAATCTTTCGCTGTTTCGTCCAGAGGCCCTAGCCTGGATGTTGTGTGGGTCCAGGCTGTGGACACAGAATTCTGAATACACAAACTCAGCTTATGAGTGGCGCTTAGGGTATGGCAGGCCGGATGTACAGCCCGAGAGGGAGCTCCTGGGCCTCTGAAACAAGGGCGAGTGGGAGGCGTTCCTTCAGGCTTTTGTCTCTGGATGTTGTGTCCGGGAAAGCCGTGGATTGGAGCGGTGGCCTCAGGTACTGTGGACGAGTATCCCTCTCTGGGGATTTGTCCCAGCTCCCAAGAGTTTGGGGTCATTTTGTGGGAAGGGTGGAGTCGTATTGTCTGGCTCATGGGTCTCTCCAAGAAAGGGATTCCAGAGCAGAGCTCCAGGTACGGGCGGGGCGACTGGAAAATTCAAACCGTGGTGAGGATTGGGTGCATAGGGGCTTGGCAAGCCCCATATGTGGGCTCTTGGTCCAGGCCCTGACAGGCCTTTCTTTGACATGGGGCTCATGCTGAGGGTCAAGTGTGAATTTGTGCCCAAGCAGCACTCAAGTTTGGGCGTGGCATCAGGGGCCATGAAGGTTTCTCGCACCCTGAAGGTGTGACTCCATGCCAAGAGCAAGCTTGACAGCCATGGGGAAGGAGGAGTTCTGTTTTGTGCTTGCTATACCCAGCTGTGTGGAGAATTGATATAATGTCTAGGTTCAGATATCTGAAAACCAAGGTTAGGATGAGGTGACGGCATAAGACCTTGGCGTGTCCGAAGTGCTGGGTGTGCGGCCAGCTGTCTCCTTGTCTGTCTGGACGTCTGGCTTCAGGCTGTGTCAGGCAGCGCATGAGTGCCCAGAGCAGCCTATCCAGTTTGGGTACCATCGAGGCCCGAGCAGGTTGATCCTCATCTGGGTTTTATGGAGAGCCCCACAGGGATACATTTTTCTTCCGTTGGGCAGACACTGGGCTGGGTTTTGGTTCGGAAGTTCCTAGTCCGGAGGGCTTGCTTGCCAGGAGTGTGAGGAAGGAAGTCGGAAACACAAGCTAGTGTGAGGTTTGGGACCGAGGGCATGGCAGGCCCACTCTGCAGAGGCTGAATCGAGATCTCCTGCACTGAGGTCATGTCAACTATGAGACGTGCCTCAGGCTAGAGTTCTTGTCCAGCATGTCCTCTTCCTGAAGGGTGTGCGGGCTTCATGAGGCCAGAAAGTTTTGCCTACGATGGGATTTGTGAACTGCTCCAAAACTGAAGGTTACCTTCTGCATGACAGTCGAGTCCTATTGGATGGTTCCAAGAGGCCCCATATGGAAAGACTCGAGAGCAGGTGTCTAAGCATGGATGCCTGGGAACGCCACCTCATATTCCCACTCTTTAGTCAGGACAAGGCAGGCTCAATCTGCGGGCTCCTGCGTGAGCTACCCAGAGGGGAGAGTTGAAATGGACTCTCCTGAAGATGAGTCCTACTGTGGCTTGGTGGCCTGGGAGACCTTGGAATGTGGAGGTGGCTCAGGGACTCTGCTGGATTCTCCAACATGAGGTGTTTGACACGGCTCCAACAAGGAAACTTCCCATGTGGAGACGAGAGGAGTTCTGTTCCGTGCCTCAGGAAAGCCCCATACCCTGTTCTTCGAACCAAAGCCTCTGAGGAGTGGCACCTGGAAACCAAAGCAAGAGTTGAGACTACGGCCTAAAGGCCTGTCCGGCTCAACCGTCTATCTCTGTTGACATCTGTGTGCATGCATTCATGGATGTAGCTGCTCAGCTTGTGTCCGAATGCCCCTGTGAGTCCAGTGAGGCTCCCAGTAGTGGGATGTCCTCGGAGGCCTTGAGGTTTCTCATAATCTGGAGGTGTGTGGCCAAAGGAATGGACACAGTTTCCCAGGAGAGAGCAGGCACGGTCCTGTGGTATGGCTCCAGAGGACCCAGCCTAGAGAATGTGTTTGCCAGGGCTGTGGGGACAGATGTCTGAAAAAGCAAATTTGGCTCAGCTAGGGGCCAATGTAATGGCAGGCCTGATCTCTAGTTCGTGAGGGGAGATCCTCTGGAAATCAAAGTAGGGCAAGTGGGAGGCAGTCACTCAGGATTTTGTCTCTGGGTGTTGCGTTTACAGTGTCCGGTCAGGGTAGGGGTTGTCTCAGAGGCCGAGGAAGAGCCTTCCTCTCGGGGGATTTTCCAAGCTCCCAAGTTTTTGTGTTCATTCTGTGGGAATGAAGAGTACTGTTTTCTGCCACAGGGGACCCCCCAGGAGAGGGACTCTAGAGCACAGCAGTGGGTTCCCTCAACTGGAATACACACCATCTATTTAGTCCTGGGTGCCTATGGGCATGGCAAGCCACATATGCGGGCTATTGGTCCAGTTACTGAAAGACGTTACTTGAATAAGGTACTCACGCTGAGGGTCACAATGTGTGTTTGTGCCCAAGGCGGCCCTCACGCTTGGGCGTGGCCTCATGGGCCATGCCGTTTTCTCCTACACTGAAGGTTTGACTCACTGCCAGCAGCAAGGTTTCTTGCCAGGGGGAAGGAGGGGTTCTGACTTGTGCATCAGGTTCCCCCCTGTGCAGGGATTGGAGATAAGGTCTAGGTTCCGATGACTGAAAACCCAGGTTGGGAATGGATGGTGGCCTAAGGCAGTGGCGGTTCCAATGTGCTGGGTGTGCAGCCAGCTGTGTCGGTGTCTGTTGGAAGGACCGGGCTCAGGCTATTTGCGACAGAGCATCACTGTTTAAGGTAGCCTATGCAATTGGGGTGTTGCCGAGGGCCAAGCAGTTTGATCCTCATTTGGGGTTTCTGGGCAGCGAAATAGACAATGTTTTTCTCCTGGGAGGCAGGCACAGTGCTTCATTGTGGCTCCAGAATTCCCAGTAGGGAGGGTTTGTGGGCCAGGAGTGTGAGGACGGTAGTCTGAAAACACAAGCTAGTGTGAGGATTGGAGCCAAGGGCAGAGCAGGCCCACTCTGCAGAGGCTGAATCAAAATCTCCTGCATCTGAAGTCAGGCTGAGGATCAGACGTTGGCTGAGGCTGGAGTATGTGTCCATGATGGCACCTTCATGAAGTGGGGGCCTCATGAGGCCAAGGAAGTTTTCCCACGCTGAGTTTGGAGGTTGCCCCAAACCACAAGGTTTCCTTCTGCGGGACATTCGAGACCTGTTGCATGGCTCCAGGACATACCATATGGAAGGACTGGAGATCAGGGTTCGAAGGATCGATCCCTGTACAGCATGCCTCGCATTCCCATTGGCTATTAGCGACAAGATATGTTTGATCTGCTGCCTCTGGAACACGCGACCCAGGGGGCTGAGTTGAAATGGCCTCTCCTGAGGATGCGTCATAATGTGTGTTTGGGTCCATGGAGACCTTGCAATGTGCTGGTTGTTCAGTGGCCCTGCGGAACTCTCCTACCTGAAGTGTTTGATACATCCCAGTAAGAAAGCTGCCCATGTGGAGATGAGAGAGGTTTGGTTTGGTGCCTCAGAAAAGCCCCATGTGCTGGTCTACGAAAACAGTCCTCTGAGAAAGGAAACATGGAAACCAAAGCTAAGGTTCAGATTAGGGCCTGGGGGCCTGTCCATTTCAACCTTCTGTCTCTGGGGACACTTTCTGAGAGTCTAAGTGGAGATAGTTGCTCCGCTGGTGTCAGAGAGCCCCTCTTAGTCCAGGGTGGCCTATACTATTGATGGCCTCAGGGAGCTTGGAGCTTTTCCCTAACCTGTAGGGTTGTGGTCAATGGATTGGGCACACTTTCCTTGGAGAGGGCAGGCACAATCTTTCGCTGTTTCGTCCAGAGGCCCTAGCGTGGATGTTGGGTGGGTCCAGGCTGTGGACACAGAAGTCTGAATACACAAACTCAGCTTATGAGTGGCGCCTAGTGTATGGCAGGCCGGATGTACAGCCCGAGAGGGAGCTCCTGGGCCTCTGAAACAAGGGCGAGTGGGAGGCGTTCCTTCAGGCTTTTGTCTCTGGATGTTGTGTCTGGGATAGCCGTGGATTGGAGCGGTGGCCTCAGGTACTGTGGACGAGTATCCCTCTCTGGGGATTTGTCCAAGCTCCCAAGAGTTTGGGGTCATTTTGTGGGAAGGGTGGAGTCGTGTTGTCTGGCTCATGGGTCTCTCCAAGAAAGGGATTCCAGAGCAGAGCTCCAGGTATGGGCGGGGCGACTGGAAAATTCAAACCGTGGTGAGGATTGGGTGCATAGGGGCTTGGCAAGCCCCATATGTGGGCTCATGGTCCAGGCCCTGACAGGCCTTTCTTTGACATGGGGCTCATGCTGAGGGTCACAGTGTGAATTTGTGCCCAAGCAGCACTCAAGATTGGGCGTGGCATCAGGGGCCATGAAGGTTTCTCCCACCCTGAAGGTGTGACTCCATGCCAAGAGCAAGCTTGACAGCCATGGGGAAGGAGGAGTTCTGTTTTGTGCTTGCTATACCCAGCTGTGTGGAGAATTGATATAATGTCTAGGTTCAGATATCTGAAAACCAAGGTTAGGATGAGGTGACGGCATAAGACCATGGCGTGTCCGAAGTGCTGGGTGTGCGGCCAGCTGTCTCCTTGTCTGTCTGGACGTCTGGCTTCAGGCTGTGTCAGGCAGAGCATGAGTGCCCAGAGCAGCCTATCCAGTTCGGGTACCGTCGAGGCCCGAGCAGGTTGATCCTCATCTGGGTTTTCTGGAGAGCCCCACAGGGAAACGTTTTTCTTCCGTTGGGCAGACACTGGGCTGGGTTTTGGTTCCGGAGTTCCTAGTCCGGAGGGCTTGTTTGCCAGGAGTGTGAGGAAGGAAGTCTGAAAACACAAGCTAGCGTGAGGTTTGGGACCGAGGGCACGGCAGGCCCACTCTGCAGAGGATGAATCGAGATCTCCTGCACTGAGGTCATGTCAACTATGAGACGTGCCTCAGGCTAGAGTTCTTGTCCAGCATGGCCTCTTCCTGAAGGGTATGGGAGCTTCATGATGCCAGAAAGTTTTGCCTACGATGGGATTTGTGAACTGCTCCAAAACTGAAGGTTACCTTCTGCACGACAGTCGAGTCCTATTGGATGGTTCCAAGAGGCCCCATATGGAAAGACCGAGAGCAGGTGTCTAAGCATGGATGCCTGGGAACGCCACCTCATATTCCCACTCTTTAGTCAGGACAAGGCAGGCTCAATCTGCGGGCTCCTGGGTGAGCTACCCAGAGGGGAGAGTTGAAATGGACTCTCCTGAAGATGAGTCCTACTGTGGCTTGGTGGCCTGGGAGACCTTGGAATATGGAGGAGGCTCAGGGACTCTGCAGGATTCTACAACATGAGATGTTTGACACGGCTCCAACAAGGCAACTTCCCATGTGGAGACGGGAGGAGTTCTGTTCCGTGCCTCAGGAAAGCCCCATACCCTGTTCTTCGAACCAAAGCCTCTGAGGAGTGACACCTGGAAACCAAAGCAAGAGTTGAGACTACGGCCTAAAGGCCTGTCCGGCTCAACCTTCTATCTCTGTTGACATCTGTGTGCATGCATTCATGGATGTAGCTGCTCAGCTTGTGTCCGAATGCCCCTGTAGGTCCAGTGAGTCTCCCAGTAGTGGGATGTCCTCGGAGGCCTTGAGGTTTCTCATATTCTGGAGGTGTGTGGCCAAAGGAATGGACACAGTTTCCCAGGAGAGTGCAGGCACGGTCCTGTGGTATGGCTCCAGTGGACCCAGCCTAGAGGCTGTGTTTGCCAGGGCTGTGGGGACAGATGTCTGAAAAAGCAAAATTGGCTCAGCTAGGGGTCAATGTAATGGCAGGCCTGATCTCTAGTCCGTGAGGGGAGATCCTCTGGAAATCAAAGTAGGGCAAGTGGGAGGCAGTCACTCAGGATTGTTTCTCTTGGTGTTGTGTTTACAGTGTCCGGTCAGGTTAGGGGTTGTCTCAGAGGTCGAGGAAGAGCCTTCCTCTCGGGGGATTGTCCAAGCTCCCAAGTGTTTGTGTTCATTCTGTGGGAATGAAGAGCACTGTTTTCTGCCACAGGGGACCCCCAAGGAGAGGGACTCTAGAGCACAGCAGTGGGTTCCCTCAACTGGAATACACACCATCTAGTTAGTCCTGGGTGCCTATGGGCATGGCAAGCCACATATGCGGGCTCTTGGTCCAGTCACTGAGAGGCGTTACTTGAATAAGGTACTCACGCTGAGGGTCACAATGTGTGTTTGTGCCCAAGGCGGCCCTCACGCTTGGGCGTGGCCTCATGGGCCATGCCGTTTTCTCCTACACTGAAGGTTTGACTCACTGCCAGCAGCAAGGTTTCTTGCCAGGGGGAAGGAGGGGTTCTGACTTGTGCATCAGGTTCCCCCCTGTGCAGGGATTGGAGATAAGGTCTAGGTTCCGATGACTGAAAACCCAGGTTGGGAATGGATGGTGGCCTAAGGCAGTGGCGGGTGCAATGTGCTGGGTGTGCAGCCAGCTGTGTCGGTGTCTGTTGGAAGGTCTGGGCTCAGGCTATTTGCGACAGAGCATCACTGTTTAAGGTAACCTATGCAATTGGGGTGTTGCCGAAGGCCAAGCAGTTTGATCCTCATTTGGGGTTTCTGGGCAGCGCCATAGACAATGTTTTTCTCCTGGGAGGCAGGCACAGTGCTTCATTGTGGCCCCAGAATTCCCAGTAGGGAGGGTATGTGGGCCAGGAGTGTGAGGACGGAAGTCTGTAAACACAAGCTAGTGTGAGGATTGGAGCCAAGGGCAGAGCAGGCCCACTCTGCAGAGGCTGAATCAAAATCTCCTGCATCTGAAGTCAGGCTGAGGATCAGACGTTGGCTGAGGCTGGAGTATGTGTCCATGATGGCACCTTCATGAAGTGGGGGCCTCATGAGGCCAAGGAAGTTTTCCCACGCTGAGTTTGGAGGTTACCCCAAACCACAAGGATTCCTTCTGCGGGACATTCGAGTCCTGTTGCATGGCTCCAGGACATACCATATGGAAGGACTGGAGAGCAGGGTTCGAAGGATGGATCACTGTACAGCATGCCTCGCATTCCCATTGGCTAGTAGCGACAAGATATGTTTGATCTGCTGCCTCTGGAACACGCGACCCAGGGGGCTGAGTTGAAATGGCCTCTCCTGAGGATGCGTCATAATGTGCATTTGGGTCCATGGAGACCTTGGAATGTGTTGGTTGTTCAGTGGCCCTGCGGAACTCTCCTACCTGAAGTGTTTGATACATCCCAGTAAGAAAGCTGCCCATGTGGAGATGAGAGAGGTTTGGTTTGGTGCCTCAGAAAAGCCCCATGTGCTGGTCTACGAAAACAGTCCTCTGAGAAAGGAAACATGGAAACCAAAGCTAAGGTTCAGATTGGGGCCTGGGGGCCTGTCCATTTCAACCTTCTGTCTCTGGGGACACTGTCTGAGAGTCTAAGTGGAGATAGTTGCTCCGCTGGTGTCAGAGAGCCCCTCTTAGTCCAGGGTGGCCTATACTATTGATGGCCTCAGGGACCTTGGAGGTTTTCCCTAACCTGTAGGGTTGTGGTCAATGGATTGGGCACACTTTCCTTGGAGAGGGCAGGCACAATCTTTCGCTGTTTCGTCCAGAGGCCCTAGCCTGGATGTTGTGTGGGTCCAGGCTGTGGACACAGAAGTCTGAATACACAAACTCAGCTTATGAGTGGCGCCTAGGGTATGGCAGGCCGCATGTACAGCCCGAGAGGGAGCTCCTGGGCCTCTGAAACAAGGGCGAGTGGGAGGCGTTCCTTCAGGCTTTTGTCTCTGGATGTTGTGTCCGGGATAGCCGTGGATTGGAGCGGTGGCCTCAGGTACTGTGGACGAGTATCCCTCTCTGGGGATTTGTCCCAGCTCCCAAGAGTTTGGGGTCATTTTGTGGGAAGGGTGGAGTCGTGTTGTCTGGCTCATGGGTCTCTCCAAGAAAGGGATTCCAGAGCAGAGCTCCAGGTACGGGCGGGGCGACTGGAAAACTCAAACCGTGGTGAGGATTGGGTGCATAGGGGCTTGGCAAGCCCCATATGTGGGCTCTTGGTCCAGGCCCTGACAGGCCTTTCTTTGACATGGGGCTCATGCTGAGGGTCACAGTGTGAATTTGTGCCCAAGCAGCACTCAAGTTTGGGCGTGGCATCAGGGGCCATGAAGGTTTCTCCCACCCTGAAGGTGTGACTCCATGCCAAGAGCAAGCTTGACAGCCATGGGGAAGGAGGAGTTCTGTTTTGTGCTTGCGATACCCAGATGTGTGGAGAATTGATATAATGTCTAGGTTCAGATATCTGAAAACCAAGGTTAGGATGAGGTGACGGCATAAGACCATGGCGTGTCCGAAGTGCTGGGTGTGCGGCCAGCTGTCTCCTTGTCTGTCTGGACGTCTGGCTTCAGGCTGTGTCAGGCAGAGCATGAGTGCCCAGAGCACCCTATCCAGTTCGGGTACCGTCGAGGCCCGAGCAGGTTGATCCTCATCTGGGTTTTATGGAGAGCCCCACAGGGATACGTTTTTCTTCCGTTGGGCAGACACTGGTCTGGATTTTGGTTCGGAAGTTACTAGTCCGGAGGGCTTGCTTGCCAGGAGTGTGAGGAAGGAAGTCGGAAAACACAAGCTAGTGTGAGGTTTGGGACCGAGGGCACGGCAGGCCCACTCTGCAGAGGCTGAATCGAGATCTCCTGCACTGAGGTCATGTCAACTATGAGACGTGCCTCAGGCTAGAGTTTTTGTCCAGCATGGCCTCTTCCTGAAGGGTGTGGGGGCTTCATGAGGCCAGAAAATTTTGCCTACGATGGGATTTGTGAACTGCTCCAAAACTGAAGGTTACCTTCTGCACGACAGTCGAGTCCTATTGGATGGTTCCAAGAGGCCCCATATGGAAAGACTCGAGAGCAGGTGTCTAAGCATGGATGCCTGGGAACGCCACCTCATATTCCCACTCTTTAGTCAGGACAAGGCAGGCTCAATCTGCGGGCTCCTGGGTGAGCTACCCAGAGGGGAGAGTTGAAATGGTCTCTCCTGAAGATGAGTCCTACTGTGGCCTGGTGGCCTGGGAGACCTTGGAATGTGGAGGTGGCTCAGGGACTCTGCAGGATTCTCCAACATGAGGTGTTTGACACGGACGAACAAGGAAACTTCCCATGTGGAGACGAGAGGAGTTCTGTTCCGTGCGTCAGGAAAGCCCCATACCCTGTTCTTCGAACCAAAGCCTCTGAGGAGTGACACCTGGAAACCAAAGCAAGAGTTGAGACTACGGCCTAAAGGCCTGTCCGGCTCAACCTTCTATCTCTGTTGACATCTGTGTGCATGCATTCATGGATGTAGCTGCTCAGCTTGTGTCCGAATGCCCCTGTGAGTCCAGTGAGGCTCCCAGTAGTGGGATGTCCTCGGAGGCCTTGAGGTTTCTCATATTCTGGAGGTGTGTGGCCAAAGGAATGGACACAGTTTCCCAGGAGAGAGCAGGCACGGCCCTGTGGTATGGCTCCAGAGGACCCAGCCTAGAGGCTCTGTTTGCCAGGGCTGTGGGGACAGATGTCTGAAAAAGCAAACTTGGCTCAGCTAGGGGCCAATGTAATGGCAGGCCTGATCTCTAGTCCGTGATGGGAGATCCTCTGGAAATCAAAGTAGGGCAAGTGGGAGGCAGTCACTCAGGATTGTGTCTCTGGGTGTTGCGTTTACAGTGTCCGGTCAGGTTAGGGGTTGTCTCAGAGGCCGAGGAAGAGCCTTCCTCTCAGGGGATTGTCCAAGCTCCCAAGTGTTTGTGTTCATTCTGTGGGAATGAAGAGTACTGTTTTCTGCCACAGGGGACCCCCCACGAGAGGGACTCTAGAGCACAGCAGTGGGTTCCCTCAACTGGAATACACACCATCTAGTTAGTCCTGGGTGCCTATGGGCATGGCAAGCCACATATGCGGGCTCTTGGTCCAGTCACTGAGAGGCGTTACTTGAATAAGGTACTCACGCTGAGGGTCACAATGTGTGTTTGTGCCCAAGGCGGCCCTCACGCTTGGGCGTGGCCTCATGGGCCATGCCGTTTTCTCCTACACTGAAGGTTTGACTCACTGCCAGCAGCAAGGTTTCTTGCCATGGGGAAGGAGGGGTTCTGACTTGTGCATTAGGTTCCCCCCTGTGCAGGGTTTGGAGATAAGGTCTAGGTTCCGATGACTGAAAACCCAGGTTGGGAATGGATGGTGGAATAAGGCAGTGGCGGGTCCAATGTGCTGGGTGTGCAGCCAGCTGTGTCGGTGTCTGTTGGAAGGTCTGGGCTCAGGCTATTTGCGACAGAGCATCACTGTTTAAGGTAGCCTATGCAATTGGGGTGTTGCCGAGGGCCAAGCAGTTTGATCCTCATTTGGGGTTTCTGGGCAGCGCCATAGACAATGTTTTTCTCCTGGGAGGCAGGCACAGTGCTTCATTGTGGCCCCAGAATTCCCAGTAGGGTGGGTTTGTGGGCCAGGAGTGTGAGGACAGAAGTCTGAAAACACAAGCTAGTGTGAGGATTGGAGCCAAGGGCAGAGCAGGCCCACTCTGCAGAGGCTGAATCAAAATCTCCTGCATCTGAAGTCAGGCTGAGAATCAGACGTTGGCTGAGGCTGGAGTATGTGTCCATCATGGCACCTTCATGAAATGGGGGCCTCATGAGGCCAAGGAAGTTTTCCCACGCTAAGTTTGGAGGTTGCCCCAAACCACAAGGTTTCCTTCTGCGTGACATTCGAGTCCTGTTGCATGGCTCCAGGACATACCATATGGAAGGACTGGAGAGCAGTGTTCGAAGGATGGATCCCTGTACAGCATGCCTCGCATTCCCATTGGCTATTAGCGACAAGATATATTTGATCTGCTGCCTCTGGAACACGCGACCCAGGGGGCTGAGTTGAAATGGCCTCTCCTGAGGATGCGTCATAATGTGCGTTTGGGTCCATGGAGACCTTGGAACGTGCTGGTTGTTCAGTGGCCCTGCGGAACTCTCCTACCTGAAGTGTTTGATACATCCCAGTAAGAAAGCTGCCCATGTGGAGATGAGAGAGGTTTGGTTTGGTGCCTCAGAAAAGCCCCATGTGCTGGTCTACGAAAACAGTCCTCTGAGAAAGGAAACATGGAAACCAAAGCTAAGGTTCAGATTAGGGCCTGGGGGCCTGTCCATTTCAACCTTCTGTCTCTGGGGACACTGTCTGAGAGTCTAAGTGGAGATAGTTGCTCCGCTGGTGTCAGAAAGCCCCTCTTAGTCCAGGGTGGTCTATACTATTGATGGCCTCAGGGACCTTGGAGGTTTTCCGTAACCTGTAGCGTTGTGGTCAATGGATTGGGCACACTTTCCTTGGAGAGGGCAGGCACAATCTTTCGCTGTTTGGTCCAGAGGCGCTAGCCTGGATGTTGTGTGGGTCCAGGCTGTGGGCACAGAAGTCTGAATACACAAACTCAGCTTATGAGTGGCGCCTAGGGTATGGCAGGCCGGATGTACAGCCCGAGAGGGAGCTCCTGGGCCTCTGAAACAAGGGCAAGTGGGAGGCGTTCCTTCAGGCTTTTGTCTCTGGATGTTGTGTCCGGGATAGCCGTGGATTGGAGCGGTGGCCTCAGGTACTGTGGACGAATATCCCTCTCTGGGGATTTGTCCCAGCTCCCAAGAGTTTGGGGTCATTTTGTGGGAAGGGTGGAGTCGTGTTGTCTGGCTCATGGGTCTCTCCTAGAAAGGGATTCCATAGCAGAGCTCCAGGTACGGGCGGGGCAACTGGAAAATTCAAACCGTGGTGAGGATTGGGTGCATAGGGGCTTGGCAAGCCCCATATGTGGGCTCTTGGTCCAGGCCCTGACAGGCCTTTCTTTGACATGGGGCTCATGCTGAGGGTCACAGTGTGAATTTGTGCCCAAGCAGCACTCAAATTTGGGCGTGGCATCAGGAGCCATGAAGATTTCTCCCACCCTGAAGGTGTGACTCCATGCCAAGAGCAAGCTTGACAGCCATGGGTAAGGAGGAGTACTGTTTTGTGCTTGCTATACCCAGCTGTGTGGAGAATTGATATAATGTCTAGGTTCAAATATCTGAAAACCAAGGTTAGGATGAGGTGACGGCATAAGACCTTGGCGTGTCCGAAGTGCTGGGTGTGCGGCCAGCTGTCTCCTTGTCTGTCTGGACGTCTGGCTTCAGGCTGTGTCAGGCAGAGCATGAGTGCCCAGAGCAGCCTATCCAGTTCGGGTACCGTCGAGGCCCGAGCAGGTTGATCCTCATCTGGGTTTTATGGAGAGCCCCACAGGGAAACGTTTTTCTTCCGTTGGGCAGACACTGGGCTGGATTTTGGTTCCGGAGTTCCTAGTTCGGAGGGCTTGTTTGCCAGGAGTGTGAGGAAGGAAGTCTGAAAACACAAGCTAGCGTGAGGTTTGGGACCGAGGGCACGGCAGGCCCACTCTGCAGAGGCTGAATCGAGATCTCCTGCACTGAGGTCATGTCAACTATGAGACGTGCCTCAGGCTAGAGTTCTTGTCCAGCATGGCCTCTTCCTGAAGGGTGTGGGGGCTTCATGAGGCCAGAAAATTTTGCCTATGATGGGATTTGTGAACTGCTCCAAAACTGAAGGTTACCTTCTGCACGACAGTCGAGTCCTATTGGATGGTTCCAAGAGGCCCCATATGGAAAGACTCGAGAGCAGGTGTCTAAGCATGGATGCCTGGGAACGCCACCTCATATTCCCACTCTTTAGTCAGGACAAGGCAGGCTCAATCTGCGGGCTCCTGCGTGAGCTACCCAGAGGGGAGAGTTGAAATGGACTCTCCTGAAGATGAGTCCTACTGTGGCTTGGTGGCCTGGGAGACCTTGGAATGTGGAGGTGGCTCAGGGTCTCTGCAGGATTCTCCAACATGAGGTGTTTGACACGGCTCCAACAAGGAAACTTCCCATGTGGAGACGAGAGGAGTTCTGTTCCGTGCCTCAGGAAAGCCCCATACCCTGTTCTTCGAACCAAAGCCTCTGAGGAGTGACACCTGGAAACCAAAGCAAGAGTTGAGACTACGGCCTAAAGGCCTGTCCGGCTCAACCGTCTATCTCTGTTGACATCTGTGTGCATGCATTCATGGATGTAGCTGCTCAGCTTGTGTCCGAATGCCCCTGTGAGAGCAGTGAGGCTCCCAGTAGTGGGATGTCCTCGGAGGCCTTGAGGTTTCTCATATTCTGGAGGTGTGTGGCCAAAGGAATGGACACAGTTTCCCAGGAGAGAGCAGGCACGGTCCTTTGGTATGGCTCCAGAGGACCCAGCCTAGAGGCTGTGTTTGCCAGGGCTGTGGGGACAGATGTCTGAAAAAGCAAACTTGGCTCAGCTAGGGGCCAAGGTAATGGCAGGCCTGATCTCCAGTCCGTGAGGGGAGATCCTCTGGATATCAAAGGAGGGCAAGTGGGAGGCAGTTGCTCAGGCTTTTGTCTCTGGGTGTTGCGTTCACAGTGTCCGGTCACGGTAGGGGTTGCCTCAGTTTCCGAGGAAGAGCCTTCCTCTCGGGTGATTGTCCAACCTCCCAAGGGTTTGGGTTCATTCTGTGGGAAGTGAAGAGTACTGTTTTCTGCCACAAAGGACCTCCCAGGAGAGGGACTCTAGAGCACAGCAGTGGGTTCCCTCAACTGGAATACACACCATCTAGTTAGTCCTGGGTGACTATGGGCATGGCAAGGACTATATGCAGGATCTTCGTCCTGATCCTGACAGGCCTTTCTTTGTCATGGGGCTCATGCTAGGGTCACAGTGTGAATTTGTGCCCAAGCAGCACTCATGTTTGGGCGTGGCATCAGGGGCCATGAAGGGTTTCCCACGTGAAGGTGTGACTCCATGCGAAGAACAAGCATTACAGCATTGTGGAAGGCAGAGTTCTGATTGTGATTCCGATACTCAAACTCAGCTTTGGGGACATCGGTATGGCAGGCCCAATCTACAAACCATGAGAAGAACTCATGAAGATTTGAATATAGAGTGAGTCTGAGGCGCTTGCTCAGGCATTTGTCTCTGGAATTTGTATCAGCGATCTCCGTGGAATGTCGGGGATGCCTCATGGGCCATGGACGAATCTACCTCTATAATGATTTCGCCCGATTCCCAATTATTTTTCGTTAATCTGTGGGATGGGAAGCATCCTTTCAGTTATGTTACCTCAGGTGTCCCACGAAAAGAGGAATTCCAAAGCAAAGCCGTGGGGAAGACTGAAGGGACCACCTGAACTATGGTTAAAAATTGGGGCCTAGGGGCATGGCAATCCCAATATGCTATCTCTTCATCCAGCCACTGAGAGGCCTTACTTGAGGACTTTGGTAAGGCTGAGGGTCACAATGTGTGTTTGTGACCAATGTAGCCTGCGAGCATGGAGGGGCCTCATGGGCAACACTGGATTCAACTACACTGAAAGTTGGACAACATGCCAACCACAAGGTTTCTTGCCATGGGGAAGGACTTCTGATTTCTGCATCAGGATCAACCCTGGGCAGTGATTGGAGATAAGGTCTAGAATCTAAAGCCTGAAAACCGAGGTTGGGAAGAGATGACAACCTAAGGCCATGGTGGCTCGATGTGCTCAGTGTGCGGCAAGCTGTCTGGTTGGGGCCAGGAAGTCCAGGCTCAGGCTGTGTCAGAAAGGGCATTAGTGCCCTGGTCAGCCTATATGTTCAGGGTACAGCCAAGGTAGGTGCAGGTTGATCCTCACTTGGGGTTACTGGGTAGCCCCAGAGGGCAATGTTTTTCTTCTGGAGGGCAGGCAGAGTGCTGCATTGTAGTTCTGGATTGCCAAACTGGAGGGCTTGTGGGCCAGTAGTCTGAGGACAGAAGTCTGAGAACACAAGCTCGGCTTAGGTTTCTGGTTGAGGACATGGCAGGCAGAATCTACAGACCTGAATCGAGATCTCGTGCATCTGAAGTCAGGGCGAGGATCAGACGATCGCTCAGGTTGGAGTTTCTGTCCTTTATGGCCCCTTCATGAAGGGGGAGCATCACAAGGCCATGGGGGTTGTCCCACGATGGGATTTGTGAGAAGCTCCAAACTGCAAAGTGTCTTCTGCAGGACAATTGAGACCTGTTGTTTGGCTCCAGGCCAATGATTCTGAGCAGGGTTCTAAGGATGGATCACTGGTTAGCCCACCTCGCATTCCAATTGTCTCCTAGCAACAAGACAGGGTAGATCTACTGGATCTGGGGGAGCAACCGAGGAGGCTGAGTTGAAATGGACTCTCCTGGGGTTGGGTCCTAGCGTGCTTTTGTGTGTATCGAGACCTTGGAATGAAGCGGTGGCACTGGGGCCCTGACGGGTTCTCCAAATTGAGGCTTTGATAGAGCTCCAACGTGCTAGTTTCCCATGTGTAGATGAGATTTTTTCTGATGGGTGCATCAAGAAAAAGCCATTGCTGGTTTTGAAATCCAGGCGTCTGAGGAGAGATCCTGGAAACCAAAGCAATGGATCTGATTAGTGCCTAAGGCCTGTTCTTTCCTTTTTACCTCTGGGGACATCTGTTTATGGGTCTGAGTGCAGGTAGGTGCACAGATGGGCTCAGATTGCCCCTGTTTTTCCTGGGAAGCCAGCCCTAGTGAGATGGATCAGGTATTGGGTGTTTATTCTATAGAAGGGTTGTGGCCATTGGAAATGGCAAACACATTTCCCTTACAGAGGGCAAGTACAGTCCTCAGGCTTGGCTCCAGGGGCCTGATCCTGTAGGTTGTGTAGGCCAGGGATGTTTGGACAGTTGTCTGAAAACACAACCTCGGCTTATGTTTCCGGTCATAGTTATGGCAGGACTGATCTACAGACCATGAGGAGAACTCTTCGGGATTTGAAAAAAGAGCGAGTGTGAGGCTCTTGCTCAAGTTTTTGTCTCTGGATATTGTGTCACTCACGGTGGTGAAATATCTGGGTGACTTCATGGGAAATGGATGAGTCTTACTCTCTGGTGGTTTGGCCCCGTCCAAAGAGTTTGGGGTCATTCTGTGGGATGGAAGACGTCCGTTTTGTTGTTGTTGTTGTTTTCTTTTTAACCTCAGGTGTCCCACAAAATGAGGGATTCCAGAGTAGAGCCCTGGGGAGGGGCGACTGGACAATCAGAAATCTGGTAAAAATAAGGGCCTAGGGACAAGTCAAGCCCATTATGACATCTAATGGTCCAGCCACTGAGAGGACTTACTAGAGGAGAAGACTCATGCTGAGGGTCACAATGCGTGTTTATGACCCCGTCGCACTCAAGAATGGGCGGGGCCTCGGGGTGAATGCTGGTTTCTTCTACTCTGACCGTTGACAATGTGCCAACCACAAGGTTTCTTGCCATGGGTAAGGAGGAGTTCTGATTTCTGCATCACACTCAAACCTGGGCAGTGATTGGCGATAAGGTCTCGGTTCTGAACCTGAAAACTGAATTAGGGAAGAGATGATGACCTAAGGCCATGGCGGGTCTTATGTGCTCAGTGTGCTGTCAGCTTTCTGGGGGTTGGTCTGAGGTCCGGGCTCAGGTTGTGTCCAACAGTGGTTTAGTGCCCACGTTAAACTATATAATTTGGGTAGAGTCGAGTGCTGTGTAGGTTTATTCTCATTTAAGATGCCTGGGCAGCTCATGAAGCAATAATTTTATTCTACAGGGCAGGCACAGTGCTGCACTGTGGGTCCGGAATTGCCAAACTTGAGGGCTTCGGGGCCAGGGGTGTGAGGACGGAAGTCTGAGAAGACAAGCTAGACTTGGGTTTCAGGGCGAGGGCACGGCAGGTACCCCCTGCAGATATGAACCAATATCTCATGCATCTGAATTCAGGCGAGGATCAGACGTTGGCTCAGGTTGAAGTTTTTTGTGCATGATGGCCGCTTCATGAAGGGAGCGGAATCTCGAGGCCATTGAGGTTTTCCCACGTTGGGAGTTGTGGGATGCCCCCTTCAAGGATTCCTTCTGCGGAACAATTGAGACCTGTTGGACAGCTCCAGGACATCCCATACGGAATGAATCCAGAGCACCCTTTGAGGATGGAAGCCTGGGAAGCCCGCCTCGCATTCCAATTGTCTCCTAGCAACAAGACAGTTTAGATCTGATGGCTCTGCGGGAGCAACCGGGGTGGCTGAGTTGAAATGGACTTTCCTGAGGATGTGTCCTAATGGGTTTTTATGTCCATGAGGGCCTCGGAATGGGGCGGTGGCACCGGGACCCTGAAGTACTCTCCTAAGCTTTTGACATAGCTCCCATGCACAGGTTTCCTTGTGGAGACGAGATGAGTTCTGATGGGTGCCTCAGGAAAACCCCTATGCTCGTATTGGAATCAGACTTTTGAGGACACATGCCTGTAACACAAAGCAATGGATCCTATTATGGCCTAGGGTCCTGTCTGGTTCAATCTTCTTCTCTGGGAACACCCATCTATGGTATGAGTGGAGGTCGATTATCAGCTGTTGTCATACAGCCCTTGTTTGTTCCGGGCGACCTACACTATTGGGATGGCCTCAGGGAATTTGGAGGTTTCTCCTAATTTGTACGATTTTGGACCATGGAATGGGCAGAATTCCCATGGATTGGTAGGCACAGTCCTAATGTGTGGCTCCAGGCGCCCAGCCTGGAGGGTGTGTGGCCCAAGACTTTGAGGACAGAAGTCTGAAAACACAAACTCAGCTTAGGTTTGGGGACGTAGGTATGGCAGGCCCGATCTACAAACCATGAGAAGAACTCTTAAGGATATGAAGAAAGTGCGACTCTGAGGTGCTTGCTCAGGCTTTTGTCTCTGGATTTTGTATCAGTGATGGCCGTGGAATGACGGGGAGGCCTCATGGGCCATGGACGAATCTTCCTCTCTGAGGATTTGGCCCGATTCCCAATTGCTTTGCATCAATCTGTGGGATGGGAGGTCTCCTTTCAGGTTTTACCTCAGGTGTCCCACCAAAAGAGGAATTCCAAAGCAAAGCCATGGGGAAGACTGAAAAGACAACCCGAACTATGGTTAAAAATTGGGGCCTACGGGCATGGCAAGCCCAATATGCTATCTTTTCATCCAGCCACTGAGTGGCCTTACTTGAGGACTGGGCTCATTCTGAGGGTCACAATGTGTGTTTGTGAACAATGTGGCCCGCGAGCATGGGCGGGGCCTCATGGGCCACACTGGTTTCAACTACACTGAACGTTGGACACCATGCCAACCACAAGGTTTCTTGCCATGGGGAAAGAGTTCTGATTTCTGCATCACCTTCAACCCTGGGCAGTGATTGGAGATAAGGTCTAGGTTCTGAAACCTGAAAACCGAGGTTGGGAAGAGATGACGACCTAAGGCCATGGCGGCTCGATGTGCTCAGTGTGCGGCCAGCTGTCTGGGAGGGGCCAGGGGGTCCAGGCTCAGGCTGTGTCAGAAAGGGCATTAGTGCCCTGGTCAGCCTATGTATTTGGGGTACAGCCAAGGTCGGTGCAGGTTGATCCTCATTTGGGGTTACTGTTTAGCCCCAGAGGACTATGTTTTTCTTCTGCAGGGCCGGCAAAGTGCTGCATTGTAGTTCTGGATTGCCAAACTGGAGGGCTTGTGGGACAGTAGTCTGACGACAAAAGTTTGAGAACACAAGCTAGGCTTAGGTTTCTGGGTGAGGCCATAGCACGCACAATCTACAGACCTGAATCGAGATCTCGTGCATCTCAAGTCAGGGCGAGGATCAGACTATTGCTCAGGTTGGAGTTTCTGTCCCTGATGGCTCCTTCATGAATGTGGGGGGGCATCACGAGGCCATGGGTGTTTTCCCACGATGGGAGTTGTGAGAAGCTCCAAACTGCAGAGAGTCTTCTGCAGGACAATTGAGACCTCTTGTTTGGCTCCAGGCCAATGATTCTGAGCAGGGTTCTAAGGATGGATGGCTGGGTAGCCCACCTCGCATTCCAATTGTCTCCTAGCAACAAGACAGGTTAGATCTCCTGGATCTGTGGGAGCAACCGAGGACGCTGAGTTGAAATGGACACCCCTGGGGATGGGTCCAGCGTGCTTTTGTGTCTATGGAGACGTTGGAATGAAGCGGTGGCACTGGGGCCCTAAAGGGTTCTCCTAAACAGAGGCTTTGGCACAGCTCCAACGTGCAAGTTTCCCATGTGTAGATGAGATGTTTTCTGATGGGTGAGTCAAGAAACAGCTATATGCTGCTTTTGAAATCCAGGCCTCTGAGGAGAGATGCCTGGAAACCAAAGCAATGGATCTGATTAGAGCCTAGGGGCCTGTTCTTTCCTTTTTACCTCTGGGGACATCTGTCTATGGGTCTGAGTGCAGGTAGGTGCTCAGTTGGGCTCAGATTGCCCCTGTTTTTCCTGGGAAGCCACCACTATTGAGATGGATCAGGGACTTTGGAGGTTTATCCTATTAAAAGGGTTGTGGCCATTGGAATGGCCACACACAATTCCCTTGGAGAGGGCAAGTACAGTCCTCAGGTTTGGCTCCAGGGGCCTGAGTCTGTAGGTTTCGTAGGCCAGGGCTGTTTGGACAGTTGTCTGAAAACACAAACTCGGCTTATGTTTCGGGTCATAGGTATGGCAGGACTGATCTACAGACCATGAGGAGAACTCTTCGGGATTTGAAAGAAGGGCGAGTGTGAGGCTCCTGCTCAAGTTTTTGTCTCTGGATATCGTGTCACTCATGGTCGTGGAATTTCTGGGTGACTTCATGGGAAATGGACGAGTCTTACTCTCTGGTGGTTTGGCCCCGTCCAAAGAGTTGGGGTCATTCTGTGGGCTGGAAGAAGTCTGTTTTTTTTTTTTATTCTTGTTTTTTTCTTTTTTACCCTCAGGTGTCCCAACAAATGAGGGATTCCAGAGTAGAGCCCTGGGGAGGGGCGACTGGACCATCAGAAATTTGGTTAAAAATTGGGGCCTAGGGTCATGTCAAGCCCATTATGACATCTAATGGTCCAGCAACTGAGAGGACTTACTAGAGGACAGGACTCATGCTGAGGGTCACAATGCGTGTGTATGCCCTCGTCGCACTCAAGAATGGGCGGGGCCTCAGGGTGAATGCTGGTTTCTCCTACACTGAACGTTGGACAACGTGCCAACCACAGGGTTCTTGCCATGGGTAAGGAGTAGTTCTGATTTCTGCATCACACTCACCCCTTGGCAGTGATTGGAGATAAGGTCTCGGTTCTGAAGCCTGAAAGCTGAGGTAGGGAAGAGATGATGACCTAAGGCCATGGCGGGTTTTATGTGCTCAGTGTGCGTACAGCTTTCTGGGTGTTGGTCAGGAGGTCCGGGCTCAGGTTGTGTTCGACAGTGCATTAGTGCCCAGGTTAGACTATATAATTTGGGTAAAGTCGAGTGCTGTGTAGGTTTACCCTCATTTAAGGTGCCTGGGCAGCTCATGAGGCAATAATTTTTTTTCTAGAGGGCAGGCAGAGTGCTGCATTGTGGGTCCGGAATTGCCAAACTTGAGGGCTTCGGGGCAAGGAGTGTGAGGACGGAAGTCTGAGAAGACAAGCTAGACTTGGGTTTCAGGGCGAGGGCACGGCAGGTACCCCCTGCAGATCTGAACCAATATCTCATGCATCTGAAGTCAGGGCGAGGATCAGACGTTGGCTCAGGTTGGAGTTTCTGAGCATGACGGCCGCTTCATGAAGGGAGCGGAATCTCAAGGCCATTGAGGTTTTCCCACGTTGGGAGTTGTGGGATGCCCCCTTCATGGATTCCTTCTGCGGGACAATTGAGACCTGTTGGACAGCTCCAGGACATCCCATATGGAATGACTCCAGAGCACTGTTCGCGGATGATGCCTGGGAAGCCCGCCTCGCATTCCAATTGTCACCTAGCACCAAGACAGTTTCGATCTGATGGCTCTGCGGGAGCAACCGGGGTGGCTGAGTTGAAATGGACTTTCCTGAGGATGGGTCCTAATGTGTTTTTGTGTCCATGAGGGCCTTGGAATGGGGCGGTGGCACCGGGACCCTGAAGTACTCTCCTAAGCTTTGGACATGGCTCCCATGCACAGGTTTCCTTGTGGAGAGGAGATGAGTTCTGATGGGTGCCTCAGGAATACCCCTATGCTCGTATT
This sequence comes from Mustela nivalis, assembly GCF_964662115.1. Classification (NCBI taxonomy): domain Eukaryota; kingdom Metazoa; phylum Chordata; class Mammalia; order Carnivora; family Mustelidae; genus Mustela; species Mustela nivalis. The sequence goes on along the minus strand of NW_028136552.1, from coordinate 1,821,636 downwards.
CGAATCAGGCTTTTGAGGACACATGCCTGTAACCAAAGCAATGGATCCTATTATGGCCTAGGGTCCTGTCTGGTTCAATCTTCTTCTCTGGGGACATCCATCTATGGTATGAGTGGAGGTCGATTATCAGCTGGTGTCAGACAGCCCTTGTTTGTTCCAGGCGACCTACACTATTGGGATGGCCTCAGGGACTTTGGAGATTTCTCCTAATTTGTACGATTTTGGACCATGGAATGGGCAGAATTCCCATGGATTGGTAGGCACAGTCCTAATGTGTGGCTCCAGGGGCCCAGCCTGGAGGGTGTGTGGCCCAAGACTTTGAGGACAGAAGTCTGAAATCACAAACTCAGCTTAGGTTTGGGGACGTAGGTATGGCAGGCCCGATCGCCAAACCATGAGAAGAACTCTTCAGGATATGAAGGAAGTGCGAGTCTGAGGCGCTTGCTCAGGCTTTTGTCTCTGGATTTTGTATCAGCGATGGCCGTGGAATGTCGGGGAGGCCTCATGGGCCATGGACGAATCTTCCTCTCTGAGGATTTGTCCCGATTCGCAATTGCTTTTCGTCAATCTGTGGGATGGGAGGACTCATTTCAGTTTTGTTACCTCAGGTGTCCCACCAAAAGAGGAATTCCAAAGCCAAGCCGTGGGGAAGACTGAAGGGACAACCCGAACTATGGTTAAAAATTGGGGCCTAGGGGCATGGCAAGCCCAATATGCTATCTCTTCATCCAGCCACTGAGTGGCCTTACTTGAGGACTGGGCTCAGCCTGAGCGTCACAATGTGTGTTTGTGACCAATGTGGCCCGCCAGCATGGGCGGGGCCTCATGGGCCACACTGGTTTCAACTACACTGAACGTTGGACAACATGCCAACCACAAGGTTTCTTGCCATGGGGAAGGAGTTCTGTTTTCTGCATCACCTTCAACCCTGGGCAGTGATTGGAGATAAGGTCTAGGTTCTGAAACCTGAAAACCGAGGTGGGGAAGAAATGACGACCTAAGGCCATGGCGGCTCGATGTGCTCAGTGTGCGGCCAGCTGTCTGGGAGGGGCCAGGGGGTCCAGGCTCAGGCTGTGTCAGAAAGGGCATTAGTGCCCTGGTCAGCCTATGTATTTGGGGTACAGCCAAGGTCGGTGCAGGTTGATCCTCATTTGGGGTTACTGGGTAGCCCCAGAAGACAATGTTTTTCTTCTGCAGAGCCGGCAGAGCGCTGCATTGCAGTTCTGGATTGCCAAACTGGAGGGCTTGTGGGCCAGTTGTCTGACGACAAAAGTCTGAGAACACAAGCTAAGCTTAGGTTTCTGTGTGAGGCCATGGCACGCACAATCTACAGACCTGAATCGAGGTCTCGTGCATCTCAAGTCAGCGCGAGGATCAGACGATCGCTCAGGTTGGAGTTTCTGTCCCTGATGGCTCCTTCATGAATGGGGGGGGCATCACGAGGCCATGGGTGTTTTCCCACGATGGGAGTTGTGAGAAGCTCCAAACTGCAGAGAGTCTTCTGCCGGACAATTGAGACCAGCTGTTTGGCTCCAGGCCAATGATTCTGAGCAGGGTTCTAAGGATGGATGGCTGGGTAGCCCACCTCGCATTCCAATTGTCTCCTAGCAACAAGACAGGTTAGATCTCCTGGATCTGTGGGGAGCAACCGAGGACGCTGAGTTGAAATGGACACCCCTGGGGATGGGTCCAGCGTGCTTTTGTGTCTATGGAGACCTTGGAATGAAGCGGTGGCACTGGGGCCCTAAAGGGTTCTCCTAAACAGAGGCTTTGACACAGCTCCAACGTGCAAGTTTCCCATGTGTAGATGAGATGTTTTCTGATGGGTGATTCAAGAAACAGCTATATGCTGCTTTTGAAATCCAGGCCTCTGAGGAGAGATGCCTGGAAACCAAAGCAATGGATCTGATTAGTACCTAGGGGCCTGTTCTTTCCTTTTTACCTCTGGGGACATCTGTCTATGGTTCTGAGTGCAGGTAGTTGCTCAGTTGGGCTCAGATTGCCCCTGTTTTTCCTGGGAAGCCACCACTTTTGAGATGGATCAGGGACTTTGGAGGTTTATCCTATTAGAAGGGTTGTGGACATTGGAATGGGCACACACAATTCCCTTGGAGAGGGCAAGTACAGTCCTCAGGTTTGGCTCCAGGCGCCTGTAGGTTGTGTAGGCCAGGGCTGTTTGGTCAGTTCTCTGAAAACACAAACTCGGCTTATGTTTCGGGTCATAGGTATGGCAGGACTGATCTACAGGCCATGAGGAGAACTCTTCGGGATTTGAAAGAAGGGCGAGTGTGAGGCTCCTGCTCAAGTTTTTGTCTCTGGATATCGTGTCACTCATGGTCGTGGAATTTCTGGGTGACTTCATGGGAAATGGACGAGTCTTACTCTCTGGTGGTTTGGCCCCGTCCAAAGAGTTTGGGGTCATTCTGTGGGCTAGAAGAAGTCCGTTTTTTTTTTTTATTATTCTTGTTTTTTTTCTTTTTTATCCTCAGGTGTCCCAACAAATGAGGGATTCCAGAGTAGAGCCCTGGGGAGGGGCGACTGGACCATCAGAAATTTGGTTAAAAATTGGGGCCTAGGGTCATGTCAAGCCCATTATGACATCTAATGGTCCAGCAACTGAGAGGACTTACTAGAGGACAGGACTCATGCTGAGGGTCACAATGCGTGTGTATGCCCTCGTCGCACTCAAGAATGGGCGGGGCCTCAGGGTGAATGCTGGTTTCTCCTACACTGAACGTTGGACAACGTGCCAACCACAGGGTTCTTGCCATGGGTAAGGAGTAGTTCTGATTTCTGCATCACACTCACCCCTTGGCAGTGATTGGAGATAAGGTCTCGGTTCTGAAGCCTGAAAGCTGAGGTAGGGAAGAGATGATGACCTAAGGCCATGGCGGGTTTTATGTGCTCAGTGTGCGGTCAGCTTTCTGGGTGTTGGTCAGGAGGTCCGGGCTCAGGTTGTGTTCGACAGTGCATTAGTGCCCAGGTTAGACTATATAATTTGGGTAAAGTCGAGTGCTGTGTAGGTTTACCCTCATTTAAGGTGCCTGGGCAGCTCATGAGGCAATAATTTTTTTTCTAGAGGGCAGGCAGAGTGCTGCATTGTGGGTCCGGAATTGCCAAACTTGAGGGCTTCGGGGCAAGGAGTGTGAGGACGGAAGTCTGAGAAGACAAGCTAGACTTGGGTTTCAGGGCGAGGGCACGGCAGGTACCCCCTGCAGATCTGAACCAATATCTCATGCATCTGAAGTCAGGGCGAGGATCAGACGTTGGCTCAGGTTGGAGTTTCTGAGCATGACGGCCGCTTCATGAAGGGAGCGGAATCTCGAGGCCATTGAGGTTTTCCCACGTTGGGAGTTGTGGGATGCCCCCTTCATGGATTCCTTCTGCGGGACAATTGAGACCTGTTGGACAGCTCCAGGACTTCCCATATGGAATGACTCCAGAGCACCGTTCGCGTATGGATGCCTGGGAAGCCCGCCTCGCATTTCAATTGTCTCCTAGCAACAAGACAGTTTCGATCTGATGGCTCTGCGGGAGCAACCGGGGTGGCTGAGTTGAAATGGACTTTCCTGAGGATGGGTCCTAATGTGTTTTTGTGTCCATGAGGGCCTTGGAATGGGGCGGTGGCACCGGGACACTGAAGTACTCTCCTAAGCTTTGGACATGGCTCCCATGCACAGGTTTCCTTGTGGAGACGAGATGAGTTCTGATGGGTGCCTCAGGAAAACCCCTATGCTCGTATTCGAATCAGGCTTTTGAGGACACGTGCCTGTAACCCAAAGCAATGGATCCTATTATGGCCTAGGTTCCTGTCTGGTTCAATCTTCTTCTCTGGGGACATCCATCTATGGTATGAGTGGAGGTCGATTATCAGCTGGTGTCAGACAGCCCTTGTTTCTTCCCGGCGACCTACACTATTGGGATGGCCTCAGGGACTTTGGAGATTTCTCCTAATTTGTACGATTTTGGACCATGGAATGGGCAGAATTCCCATGGATTGGTAGGCACAGTCCTAATGTGTGGCTCCAGGGGCCCAGCCTGGAGGGTGTGTGGCCCAAGACTTTGAGGACAGAAGTCTGAAAACACAAACTCAGCTTAGGTTTGGGGACGTAGGTATGGCAGGCCCGATCTACAAACCATGAGAAGAACTCTTCAGGATATGAAGAAAGTGCGACTCTGAGGTGCTTGCTCAGGCTTTTGTCTCTGGATTTTGTATCAGTGATGGCCGTGGAATGACGGGGAGGCCTCATGGGCCATGGACGAATCTTCCTCTCTGAGGATTTGGCCCGATTCCCAATTGCTTTTCGTCAATCTGTGGGATGGGAGGACTCATTTCAGTTTTGTTACCTCAGGTGTCCCACCAAAAGAGGAATTCCAAAGCCAAGCCGTGGGGAAGACTGAAGGGACAACCCGAACTATGGTTAAAAATTGGGGCCTAGGGGCATGGCAAGCCCAATATGCTCTCTCTTCATCCAGCCACTGAGTGGCCTTACTTGAGGACGGGGCTCGGCCTGAGTGTCACAATGTGTGTTTGTGACCAATGTGGCCCGCAAGTATGGTCGGGGCCTCATGGGCCACACTGGTTTCAACTACACTGAACGTTGGACAACATGCCAACCACAAGGTTTCTTGCCATGGGGAAGGAGTTCTGATTTCTGCATCACCTTCAACCCTGGGCAGTGACTGGAGATAAGGTCTAGGTTCTAAAACCTGAAAACTGATGTTGGGAAGAAATGACGACCTAAGGCCATGGCGGCTCGATGTGCTCAGTGTGCGGCCAGCTGTCTGGAAGGGGCCAGGGGGTCCAGGCTCAGGCTGTGTCAAAAAGGGCATTAGTGCCCTGGTCAGCCTATGTATTTGGGGTACAGCCAAGGTCGGTGCAGGTTGATCCTCATTTGGGGTTACTGGGTAGCCCTAGAAGACAATGTTTTTCTTCTGGAGGGCCGGCAGAGTGCTGCATTGTAGTTCTGGATTGCCAAACTGGAGGGCTTGTGGGCCAGTAGTCTGACGACAAAAGTCTGAGAACACAAGCTAAGCTTAGGTTTCTGGGTGAGGCCATGGCACGCACAATCTACAGACCTGAATCGAGGTCTCGTGCATCTGAAGTCAGCGCGAGGATCAGACGATCGCTCAGGTTGGAGTTTCTGTCCCTGATGGCTCCTTCATGAATGGGGGGGGGCATCACGAGGCCATGGGTGTTTTTTCCATGATGGGAGTTGTGAGAAGCTCCAAACTGCAGAGAGTCTTCTGCCGGACAATTGAGACCAGTTGTTTGGCTCCAGGCCAATGATTCTGAGCAGGGTTCTAAGGATGGATGGCTGGGTAGCCCACCTCGCATTCCAATTGTCTTCTAGCAACAAGACAGGTTAGATCTCCTGGATCTGTGGGGAGCAACCGAAGACGCTGAGTTCAAATGGACACCCCTGGGGATGGTTCCAGCGTGCTTTTGTGTCTATGGAGACGTTGGAATGAAGCGGTGGCACTGGGGCCCTAAAGGGTTCTCCTAAACAGAGGCTTTGGCACAGCTCCAACGTGCAAGTTTCCCATGTGTAGATGAGATGTTTTCTGATGGGTGAGTGAAGAAACAGCTATATGCTGCTTTTGAAATCCAGGCCTCTGAGGAGAGATGCCTGGAAACCAAAGCAATGGATCTGATTAGTGCCTAGGGGCCTGTTCTTTCCTTTTTACCTCTGGGGACATCTGTCTATGGGTCTGAGTGCAGGTAGGTGCTCAGTTGGGCTCAGATTGCCCCTGTTTTTCCTGGGAAGCCACCACTTTTGAGATGGATCAGGGACTTTGGAGGTTTATCCTATTAAAAGGGTTGTGGCCATTGGAATGGCCACACACAATTCCCTTGGAGAGGGCAAGTACAGTCCTCAGGTTTGGCTCCAGGGGCCTGAGTCTGTAGGTTTCGTAGGCCAGGGCTGTTTGGACAGTTGTCTGAAAACACAAACTCGGCTTATGTTTCGGGTCATAGGTATGGCAGGACTGATCTACAGACCATGAGGAGAACTCTTCGGGATTTGAAAGAAGGGCGAGTGTGAGGCTCCTGCTCAAGTTTTTGTCTCTGGATATCGTGTCACTCATGGTCGTGGAATTTCTGGGTGACTTCATGGGAAATGGACGAGTCTTACTCTCTGGTGGTTTGGCCCCGTCCAAAGAGTTGGGTTCATTCTGTGGGCTGGAAGAAGTCTGTTTTTTTTTTTTATTCTTGTTTTTTTCTTTTTTACCCTCAGGTGTCCCAACAAATGAGGGATTCCAGAGTAGAGCCCTGGGGAGGGGCGACTGGACCATCAGAAATTTGGTTAAAAATTGGGGCCTAGGGTCATGTCAAGCCCATTATGACATCTAATGGTCCAGCAACTGAGAGGACTTACTAGAGGACAGGACTCATGCTGAGGGTCACAATGCGTGTGTATGCCCTCGTCGCACTCAAGAATGGGCGGGGCCTCAGGGTGAATGCTGGTTTCTCCTACACTGAACGTTGGACAACGTGCCAACCACAGGGTTCTTGCCATGGGTAAGGAGTAGTTCTGATTTCTGCATGACACTCACCCCTTGGCAGTGATTGGAGATAAGGTCTCGGTTCTGAAGCCTGAAAGCTGAGGTAGGGAAGAGATGATGACCTAAGGCCATGGCGGGTTTTATGTGCTCAGTGTGCGTACAGCTTTCTGGGTGTTGGTCAGGAGGTCCGGGCTCAGGTTGTGTTCGACAGTGCATTAGTGCCCAGGTTAGACTATATAATTTGGGTAAAGTCGAGTGCTGTGTAGGTTTACCCTCATTTAAGGTGCCTGGGCAGCTCATGAGGCAATAATTTTTTTTCTAGAGGGCAGGCAGAGTGCTGCATTGTGGGTCCGGAATTGCCAAACTTGAGGGCTTCGGGGCAAGGAGTGTGAGGACGGAAGTCTGAGAAGACAAGCTAGACTTGGGTTTCAGGGCGAGGGCACGGCAGGTACCCCCTGCAGATCTGAACCAATATCTCATGCATCTGATGTCAGGGCGAGGATCAGACGTTGGCTCAGGTTGGAGTTTCTGAGCATGACGGCCGCTTCATGAAGGGAGCGGAATCTCAAGGCCATTGAGGTTTTCCCACGTTGGGAGTTGTGGGATGCCCCCTTCATGGATTCCTTCTGCGGGACAATTGAGACCTGTTGGACAGCTCCAGGACATCCCATATGGAATGACTCCAGAGCACTGTTCGCGGATGATGCCTGGGAAGCCCGCCTCGCATTCCAATTGTCACCTAGCACCAAGACAGTTTAGATCTGATGGCTCTGCGGGAGCAACCGGGGTGGCTGAGTTGAAATGGACTTTCCTGAGGATGGGTCCTAATGTGTTTTTGTGTCCATGAGGGCCTTGGAATGGGGCGGTGGCACCGGGACCCTGAAGTACTCTCCTAAGCTTTGGACATGGCTCCCATGCACAGGTTTCCTTGTGGAGAGGAGATGAGTTCTGATGGGTGCCTCAGGAATACCCCTATGCTCGTATTCGAATCAGGCTTTTGAGGACACATGCCTGTAACCAAAGCAATGGATCCTATTATGGCCTAGGGTCCTGTCTGGTTCAATCTTCTTCTCTGGGGACATCCATCTATGGTATGAGTGGAGGTCGATTATCAGCTGGTGTCAGACCGCCCTTGTTTGTTTCAGGCGACCTACACTATTGGGATGGCCTCAGGGACTTTGGAGATTTCTCCTAATTTGTACGATTTTGGACCATGGAATGGGCAGAATTCCCATGGATTGGTAGGCACAGTCCTAATGTGTGGCTCCAGGGGCCCAGCCTGGAGGGTGTGTGGCCCAAGACTTTGAGGACAGAAGTCTGAAATCACAAACTCAGCTTAGGTTTGGGGACGTAGGTATGGCAGGCCCGATCGCCAAACCATGAGAAGAACTCTTCAGGATATGAAGGAAGTGCGAGTCTGAGGCGCTTGCTCAGGCTTTTGTCTCTGGATTTTGTATCAGCGATGGCCGTGGAATGTCGGGGAGGCCTCATGGGCCATGGACGAATCTTCCTCTCTGAGGATTTGTCCCGATTCGCAATTGCTTTTCGTCAATCTGTGGGATGGGAGGACTCATTTCAGTTTTGTTACCTCAGGTGTCCCACCAAAAGAGGAATTCCAAAGCCAAGCCGTGGGGAAGACTGAAGGGACAACCCGAACTATGGTTAAAAATTGGGGCCTAGGGGCATGGCAAGCCCAATATGCTATCTCTTCATCCAGCCACTGAGTGGCCTTACTTGAGGACTGGGCTCAGCCTGCGCGTCACAATGTGTGTTTGTGACCAATGTGGCCCGCCAGCATGGGCGGGGCCTCATGGGCCACACTGGTTTCAACTACACTGAACGTTGGACAACATGCCAACCACAAGGTTTCTTGCCATGGGGAAGGAGTTCTGTTTTCTGCATCACCTTCAACCCTGGGCAGTGATTGGAGATAAGGTCTAGGTTCTGAAACCTGAAAACCGAGGTGGGGAAGAAATGACGACCTAAGGCCATGGCGGCTCGATGTGCTCAGTGTGCGGCCAGCTGTCTGGGAGGGGCCAGGGGGTCCAGGCTCAGGCTGTGTCAGAAAGGGCATTAGTGCCCTGGTCAGCCTATGTATTTGGGGTACAGCCAAGGTCGGTGCAGGTTGATCCTCATTTGGGGTTACTGGGTAGCCCCAGAAGACAATGTTTTTCTTCTGCAGAGCCGGCAGAGCGCTGCATTGCAGTTCTGGATTGCCAAACTGGAGGGCTTGTGGGCCAGTTGTCTGACGACAAAAGTCTGAGAACACAAGCTAAGCTTAGGTTTCTGTGTGAGGCCATGGCACGCACAATCTACAGACCTGAATCGAGGTCTCGTGCATCTCAAGTCAGCGCGAGGATCAGACGATCGCTCAGGTTGGAGTTTCTGTCCCTGATGGCTCCTTCATGAATGGGGGGGGGCATCACGAGGCCATGGGTGTTTTCCCACGATGGGAGTTGTGAGAAGCTCCAAACTGCAGAGAGTCTTCTGCCGGACAATTGAGACCAGCTGTTTGGCTCCAGGCCAATGATTCTGAGCAGGGTTCTAAGGATGGATGGCTGGGTAGCCCACCTCGCATTCCAATTGTCTCCTAGCAACAAGACAGGATAGATCTCCTGGATCTGTGGGGAGCAACCGAGGACGCTGAGTTGAAATGGACACCCCTGGGGATGGGTCCAGCGTGCTTTTGTGTCTATGGAGACCTTGGAATGAAGCGGTGGCACTGGGGCCCTAAAGGGTTCTCCTAAACAGAGGCTTTGACACAGCTCCAACGTGCAAGTTTCCCATGTGTAGATGAGATGTTTTCTGATGGGTGAGTCAAGAAACAGCTATATGCTGCTTTTGAAATCCAGGCCTCTGAGGAGAGATGCCTGGAAACCAAAGCAATGGATCTGATTAGTACCTAGGGGCCTGTTCTTTCCTTTTTACCTCTGGGGACATCTGTCTATGGTTCTGAGTGCAGGTAGTTGCTCAGTTGGGCTCAGATTGCCCCTGTTTTTCCTGGGAAGCCACCACTATTGAGATGGATCAGGGACTTTGGAGGTTTATCCTATTAGAAGGGTTGTGGCCATTGGAATGGGCACACACAATTCCCTTGGAGAGGGCAAGTACAGTCCTCAGGTTTGGCTCCAGGCGCCTGTAGGTTGTGTAGGCCAGGGCTGTTTGGTCAGTTCTCTGAAAACACAAACTCGGCTTATGTTTCGGGTCATAGGTATGGCAGGACTGATCTACAGGCCATGAGGAGAACTCTTCGGGATTTGAAAGAAGGGCGAGTGTGAGGCTCCTGCTCAAGTTTTTGTCTCTGGATATCGTGTCACTCATGGTCGTGGAATTTCTGGGTGACTTCATGGGAAATGGACGAGTCTTACTCTCTGGTGGTTTGGCCCCGTCCAAAGAGTTTGGGGTCATTCTGTGGGCTAGAAGAAGTCCGTTTTTTTTTATTATTCTTGTTTTTTTTCTTTTTTATCCTCAGGTGTCCCAACAAATGAGGGATTCCAGAGTAGAGCCCTGGGGAGGGGCGACTGGACCATCAGAAATTTGGTTAAAAATTGGGGCCTAGGGTCATGTCAAGCCCATTATGACATCTAATGGTCCAGCAACTGAGAGGACTTACTAGAGGACAGGACTCATGCTGAGGGTCACAATGCGTGTGTATGCCCTCGTCGCACTCAAGAATGGGCGGGGCCTCAGGGTGAATGCTGGTTTCTCCTACACTGAACGTTGGACAATGTGCCAACCACAGGGTTCTTGCCATGGGTAAGGAGTAGTTCTGATTTCTGCATCACACTCACCCCTTGGCAGTGATTGGAGATAAGGTCTCGGTTCTGAAGCCTGAAAGCTGAGGTAGGGAAGAGATGATGACCTAAGGCCATGGCGGGTTTTATGTGCTCAGTGTGCGGTCAGCTTTCTGGGTGTTGGTCAGGAGGTCCGGGCTCAGGTTGTGTTCGACAGTGCATTAGTGCCCAGGTTAGACTATATAATTTGGGTAAAGTCGAGTGCTGTGTAGGTTTACCCTCATTTAAGGTGCCTGGGCAGCTCATGAGGCAATAATTTTTTTTCTAGAGGGCAGGCAGAGTGCTGCATTGTGGGTCCGGAATTGTCAAACTTGAGGGCTTCAGGGCCAGGAGTGTGAGGACGGAAGTCTGAGAAGACAAGCTAGACTTGGGTTTCAGGGCGAGGGCACGGCAGGTACCCCCTGCAGATCTGAACCAATATCTCATGCATCTGAAGTCAGGGCGAGGATCAGACGTTGGCTCAGGTTGGAGTTTCTGAGCATGACGGCCGCTTCATGAAGGGAGCGGAATCTCGAGGCCATTGAGGTTTTCCCACGTTGGGAGTTGTGGGATGCCCCCTTCATGGATTCCTTCTGCGGGACAATTGAGACCCGTTGGACAGCTACAGGACTTCCCATATGGAATGACTCCAGAGCTCCGTTCGCGTATGGATGCCTGGGAAGCCCGCCTCGCATTTCAATTGTCTCCTAGCAACAAGACAGTTTCGATCTGATGGCTCTGCGGGAGCAACCGGGGTGGCTGAGTTGAAATGGACTTTCCTGAGGATGGGTCCTAATGTGTTTTTGTGTCCATGAGGGCCTTGGAATGGGGCGGTGGCACCGGGACCCTGAAGTACTCTCCTAAGCTTTGGACATGGCTCCCATGCACAGGTTTCCTTGTGGAGACGAGATGAGTTCTGATGGGTGCCTCAGGAAAACCCCTATGCTCGTATTCGAATCAGGCTTTTGAGGACACGTGCCTGTAACCCAAAGCAATGGATCCTATTATGGCCTAGGTTCCTGTCTGGTTCAATCTTCTTCTCTGGGGACATCCATCTATGGTATGAGTGGAGGTCGATTATCAGCTGGTGTCAGACAGCCCTTGTTTCTTCCCGGCGACCTACACTATTGGGATGGCCTCAGGGACTTTGGAGATTTCTCCTAATTTGTACGATTTTGGACCATGGAATGGGCAGAATTCCCATGGATTGGTAGGCACAGTCCTAATGTGTGGCTCCAGGGGCCCAGCCTGGAGGGTGTGTGGCCCAAGACTTTGAGGACAGAAGTCTGAAAACACAAACTCAGCTTAGGTTTGGGGACGTAGGTATGGCAGGCCCGATCTACAAACCATGAGAAGAACTCTTCAGGATATGAAGAAAGTGCGACTCTGAGGTGCTTGCTCAGGCTTTTGTCTCTGGATTTTGTATCAGTGATGGCCGTGGAATGACGGGGAGGCCTCATGGGCCATGGACGAATCTTCCTCTCTGAGGATTTGGCCCGATTCCCAATTGCTTTTCGTCAATCTGTGGGATGGGAGGACTCATTTCAGTTTTGTTACCTCAGGTGTCCCACCAAAAGAGGAATTCCAAAGCCAAGCCGTGGGGAAGACTGAAGGGACAACCCGAACTATGGTTAAAAATTGGGGCCTAGGGGCATGGCAAGCCCAATATGCTCTCTCTTCATCCAGCCACTGAGTGGCCTTACTTGAGGACGGGGCTCGGCCTGAGTGTCACAATGTGTGTTTGTGACCAATGTGGCCCGCAAGTATGGTCGGGGCCTCATGGGCCACACTGGTTTCAACTACACTGAACGTTGGACAACATGCCAAGCACAAGGTTTCTTGCCATGGGGAAGGAGTTCTGATTTCTGCATCACCTTCAACCCTGGGCAGTGACTGGAGATAAGGTCTAGGTTCTAAAACCTGAAAACTGATGTTGGGAAGAAATGACGACCTAAGGCCATGGCGGCTCGATGTGCTCAGTGTGCGGCCAGCTGTCTGGAAGGGGCCAGGGGGTCCAGGCTCAGGCTGTGTCAAAAAGGGCATTAGTGCCCTGGTCAGCCTATGTATTTGGGGTACAGCCAAGGTCGGTGCAGGTTGATCCTCATTTGGGGTTACTGGGTAGCCCTAGAAGACAATCTTTTTCTTCTGGAGGGCCGGCAGAGTGCTGCATTGTAGTTCTGGATTGCCAAACTGGAGGGCTTGTGGGCCAGTAGTCTGACGACAAAAGTCTGAGAACACAAGCTAAGCTTAGGTTTCTGGGTGAGGCCATGGCACGCACAATCTACAGACCTGAATCGAGGTCTCGTGCATCTGAAGTCAGCGCGAGGATCAGACGATCGCTCAGGTTGGAGTTTCTGTCCCTGATGGCTCCTTCATGAATGGGGGGGGGCATCACGAGGCCATGGGTGTTTTTTCCATGATGGGAGTTGTGAGAAGCTCCAAACTGCAGAGAGTCTTCTGCCGGACAATTGAGACCAGTTGTTTGGCTCCAGGCCAATGATTCTGAGCAGGGTTCTAAGGATGGATGGCTGGGTAGCCCACCTCGCATTCCAATTGTCTTCTAGCAACAAGACAGGTTAGATCTCCTGGATCTGTGGGGAGCAACCGAAGACGCTGAGTTCAAATGGACACCCCTGGGGATGGTTCCAGCGTGCTTTTGTGTCTATGGAGACGTTGGAATGAAGCGGTGGCACTGGGGCCCTAAAGGGTTCTCCTAAACAGAGGCTTTGGCACAGCTCCAACGTGCAAGTTTCCCATGTGTAGATGAGATGTTTTCTGATGGGTGAGTGAAGAAACAGCTATATGCTGCTTTTGAAATCCAGGCCTCTGAGGAGAGATGCCTGGAAACCAAAGCAATGGATCTGATTAGTGCCTAGGGGCCTGTTCTTTCCTTTTTACCTCTGGGGACATCTGTCTATGGGTCTGAGTGCAGGTAGGTGCTCAGTTGGGCTCAGATTGCCCCTGTTTTTCCTGGGAAGCCACCACTTTTGAGATGGATCAGGGACTTTGGAGGTTTATCCTATTAAAAGGGTTGTGGCCATTGGAATGGCCACACACAATTCCCTTGGAGAGGGCAAGTACAGTCCTCAGGTTTGGCTCCAGGGGCCTGAGTCTGTAGGTTTCGTAGGCCAGGGCTGTTTGGACAGTTGTCTGAAAACACAAACTCGGCTTATGTTTCGGGTCATAGGTATGGCAGGACTGATCTACAGACCATGAGGAGAACTCTTCGGGATTTGAAAGAAGGGCGAGTGTGAGGCTCCTGCTCAAGTTTTTGTCTCTGGATATCGTGTCACTCATGGTCGTGGAATTTCTGGGTGACTTCATGGGAAATGGACGAGTCTTACTCTCTGGTGGTTTGGCCCCGTCCAAAGAGTTGGGGTCATTCTGTGGGCTAGAAGAAGTCTGTTTTTTTTTTTTATTCTTGTTTTTTTCTTTTTTACCCTCAGGTGTCCCAACAAATGAGGGATTCCAGAGTAGAGCCCTGGGGAGGGGCGACTGGACCATCAGAAATTTGGTTAAAAATTGGGGCCTAGGGTCATGTCAAGCCCATTATGACATCTAATGGTCCAGCAACTGAGAGGACTTACTAGAGGACAGGACTCATGCTGAGGGTCACAATGCGTGTGTATGCCCTCGTCGCACTCAAGAATGGGCGGGGCCTCAGGGTGAATGCTGGTTTCTCCTACACTGAACGTTGGACAACGTGCCAACCACAGGGTTCTTGCCATGGGTAAGGAGTAGTTCTGATTTCTGCATCACACTCACCCCTTGGCAGTGATTGGAGATAAGGTCTCGGTTCTGAAGCCTGAAAGCTGAGGTAGGGAAGAGATGATGACCTAAGGCCATGGCGGGTTTTATGTGCTCAGTGTGCGGTCAGCTTTCTGGGTGTTGGTCAGGAGGTCCGGGCTCAGGTTGTGTTCGACAGTGCATTAGTGCCCAGGTTAGACTATATAATTTGGGTAAAGTCGAGTGCTGTGTAGGTTTACCCTCATTTAAGGTGCCTGGGCAGCTCATGAGGCAATAATTTTTTTTCTAGAGGGCAGGCAGAGTGCTGCATTGTGGGTCCGGAATTGCCAAACTTGAGGGCTTCGGGGCAAGGAGTGTGAGGACAGAAGTCTGAGAAGACAAGCGAGACTTGGGTTTCAGGGCGAGGGCACGGCAGGTACCCCCTGCAGATCTGAACCAATATCTCATGCATCTGAAGTCAGGGCGAGGATCAGACGTTGGCTCAGGTTGGAGTTTCTGAGCATGACGGCCGCTTCATGAAGGGAGCGGAATCTCAAGGCCATTGAGGTTTTCCCACGTTGGGAGTTGTGGGATGCCCCCTTCATGGATTCCTTCTGCGGGACAATTGAGACCTGTTGGACAGCTCCAGGACATCCCATATGGAATGACTCCAGAGCACTGTTCGCGGATGATGCCTGGGAAGCCCGCCTCGCATTCCAATTGTCACCTAGCACCAAGACAGTTTAGATCTGATGGCTCTGCGGGAGCAACCGGGGTGGCTGAGTTGAAATGGACTTTCCTGAGGATGGGTCCTAATGTGTTTTTGTGTCCATGAGGGCCTTGGAATGGGGCGGTGGCACCGGGACCCTGAAGTACTCTCCTAAGCTTTGGACATGGCTCCCATGCACAGGTTTCCTTGTGGAGAGGAGATGAGTTCTGATGGGTGCCTCAGGAATACCCCTATGCTCGTATTCGAATCAGGCTTTTGAGGACACATGCCTGTAACCAAAGCAATGGATCCTATTATGGCCTAGGGTCCTGTCTGGTTCAATCTTCTTCTCTGGGGACATCCATCTATGGTATGAGTGGAGGTCGATTATCAGCTGGTGTCAGACCGCCCTTGTTTGTTCCAGGCGACCTACACTATTGGGATGGCCTCAGGGACTTTGGAGATTTCTCCTAATTTGTACGATTTTGGACCATGGAATGGGCAGAATTCCCATGGATTGGTAGGCACAGTCCTAATGTGTGGCTCCAGGGGCCCAGCCTGGAGGGTGTGTGGCCCAAGACTTTGAGGACAGAAGTCTGAAATCACAAACTCAGCTTAGGTTTGGGGACGTAGGTATGGCAGGCCCGATCGCCAAACCATGAGAAGAACTCTTCAGGATATGAAGGAAGTGCGAGTCTGAGGCGCTTGCTCAGGCTTTTGTCTCTGGATTTTGTATCAGCGATGGCCGTGGAATGTCGGGGAGGCCTCATGGGCCATGGACGAATCTTCCTCTCTGAGGATTTGTCCCGATTCGCAATTGCTTTTCGTCAATCTGTGGGATGGGAGGACTCATTTCAGTTTTGTTACCTCAGGTGTCCCACCAAAAGAGGAATTCCAAAGCCAAGCCGTGGGGAAGACTGAAGGGACAACCCGAACTATGGTTAAAAATTGGGGCCTAGGGGCATGGCAAGCCCAATATGCTATCTCTTCATCCAGCCACTGAGTGGCCTTACTTGAGGACTGGGCTCAGCCTGAGCGTCACAATGTGTGTTTGTGACCAATGTGGCCCGCCAGCATGGGCGGGGCCTCATGGGCCACACTGGTTTCAACTACACTGAACGTTGGACAACATGCCAACCACAAGGTTTCTTGCCATGGGGAAGGAGTTCTGTTTTCTGCATCACCTTCAACCCTGGGCAGTGATTGGAGATAAGGTCTAGGTTCTGAAACCTGAAAACCGAGGTGGGGAAGAAATGACGACCTAAGGCCATGGCGGCTCGATGTGCTCAGTGTGCGGCCAGCTGTCTGGGAGGGGCCAGGGGGTCCAGGCTCAGGCTGTGTCAGAAAGGGCATTAGTGCCCTGGTCAGCCTATGTATTTGGGGTACAGCCAAGGTCGGTGCAGGTTGATCCTCATTTGGGGTTACTGGGTAGCCCCAGAAGACAATGTTTTTCTTCTGCAGAGCCGGCAGAGCGCTGCATTGCAGTTCTGGATTGCCAAACTGGAGGGCTTGTGGGCCAGTTGTCTGACGACAAAAGTCTGAGAACACAAGCTAAGCTTAGGTTTCTGTGTGAGGCCATGGCACGCACAATCTACAGACCTGAATCGAGGTCTCGTGCATCTCAAGTCAGCGCGAGGATCAGACGATCGCTCAGGTTGGAGTTTCTGTCCCTGATGGCTCCTTCATGAATGGGGGGGGGCATCACGAGGCCATGGGTGTTTTTTCCACGATGGGAGTTGTGAGAAGCTCCAAACTGCAGAGAGTCTTCTGCCGGACAATTGAGACCAGTTGTTTGGCTCCAGGCCAATGATTCTGAGCAGGGTTCTAAGGATGGATGGCTGGGTAGCCCACCTCGCATTCCAATTGTCTCCTAGCAACAAGACAGGTTAGATCTCCTGGATCTGTGGGGAGCAACCGAAGACGCTGAGTTGAAATGGACACCCCTGGGGATGGTTCCAGCGTGCTTTTGTGTCTATGGAGACGTTGGAATGAAGCGGTGGCACTGGGGCCCTAAAGGGTTCTCCTAAACAGAGGCTTTGGCACAGCTCCAACGAGCAAGTTTCCCATGTGTAGATGAGATGTTTTCTGATGGGTGAGTGAAGAAACAGCTATATGCTGCTTTTGAAATCCAGGCCTCTGAGGAGAGATGCCTGGAAACCAAAGCAATGGATCTGATTAGTGCCTAGGGGCCTGTTCTTTCCTTTTTACCTCTGGGGACATCTGTCTATGGGTCTGAGTGCAGGTAGGTGCTCAGTTGGGCTCAGATTGCCCCTGTTTTTCCTGGGAAGCCACCACTATTGAGATGGATCAGGGACTTTGGAGGTTTATCCTATTAAAAGGGTTGTGGCCATTGGAATGGCCACACACAATTCCCTTGGAGAGGGCAAGTACAGTCCTCAGGTTTGGCTCCAGGGGCCTGAGTCTGTAGGTTTCGTAGGCCAGGGCTGTTTGGACAGTTGTCTGAAAACACAAACTCGGCTTATGTTTCGGGTCATAGGTATGGCAGGACTGATCTACAGACCATGAGGAGAACGCTTCGGGATTTGAAAGAAGGGCGAGTGTGAGGCTCCTGCTCAAGTTTTTGTCTCTGGATATCGTGTCACTCATGGTCGTGGAATTTCTGGGTGACTTCATGGGAAATGGACGAGTCTTACTCTCTGGTGGTTTGGCCCCGTCCAAAGAGTTGGGGTCATTCTGTGGGCTGGAAGAAGTCTGTTTTTTTTTTTTTATTCTTGTTTTTTTCTTTTTTACCCTCAGGTGTCCCAACAAATGAGGGATTCCAGAGTAGAGCCCTGGGGAGGGGCGACTGGACCATCAGAAATTTGGTTAAAAATTGGGGCCTAGGGTCATGTCAAGCCCATTATGACATCTAATGGTGCAGCAACTGAGAGGACTTACTAGAGGACAGGACTCATGCTGAGGGTCACAATGCGTGTGTATGCCCTCGTCGCACTCAAGAATGGGCGGGGCCTCAGGGTGAATGCTGGTTTCTCCTACACTGAACGTTGGACAACGTGCCAACCACAGGGTTCTTGCCATGGGTAAGGAGTAGTTCTGATTTCTGCATCACACTCACCCCTTGGCAGTGATTGGAGATAAGGTCTCGGTTCTGAAGCCTGAAAGCTGAGGTAGGGAAGAGATGATGACCTAAGGCCATGGCGGGTTTTATGTGCTCAGTGTGCGTACAGCTTTCTGGGTGTTGATCAGGAGGTCCGGGCTCAGGTTGTGTTCGACAGTGCATTAGTGCCCAGGTTAGACTATATAATTTGGGTAAAGTCGAGTGCTGTGTAGGTTTACCCTCATTTAAGGTGCCTGGGCAGCTCATGAGGCAATAATTTTTTTTCTAGAGGGCAGGCAGAGTGCTGCTGTGGGTCCGGAATTGCCAAACTTGAGGGCTTCGGGGCAAGGAGTGTGAGGACGGAAGTCTGAGAAGACAAGCTAGACTTGGGTTTCAGGGCGAGGGCACGGCAAGTACCCCCTGCAGATCTGAACCAATATCTCATGCATCTGAAGTCAGGGCGAGGATCAGACGTTGGCTCAGGTTGGAGTTTCTGAGCATGACGGCCGCTTCATGAAGGGAGCGGAATCTCAAGGCCATTGAGGTTTTCCCACGTTGGGAGTTGTGGGATGCCCCCTTCATGGATTCCTTCTGCGGGACAATTGAGACCTGTTGGACAGCTCCAGGACATCCCATATGGAATGACTCCAGAGCACTGTTCGCGGATGATGCCTGGGAAGCCCGCCTCGCATTCCAATTGTCACCTAGCACCAAGACAGTTTAGATCTGATGGCTCTGCGGGAGCAACCGGGGTGGCTGAGTTGAAATGGACTTTCCTGAGGATGGGTCCTAATGTGTTTTTGTGTCCATGAGGGCCTTGGAATGGGGCGGTGGCACCGGGACCCTGAAGTACTCTCCTAAGCTTTGGACATGGCTCCCATGCACAGGTTTCCTTGTGGAGAGGAGATGAGTTCTGATGGGTGCCTCAGGAATACCCCTATGCTCGTATTCGAATCAGGCTTTTGAGGACACATGCCTGTAACCAAAGCAATGGATCCTATTATGGCCTAGGGTCCTGTCTGGTTCAATCTTCTTCTCTGGGGACATCCATCTATGGTATGAGTGGAGGTCGATTATCAGCTGGTGTCAGACCGCCCTTGTTTGTTCCAGGCGACCTACACTATTGGGATGGCCTCAGGGACTTTGGAGATTTCTCCTAATTTGTACGATTTTGGACCATGGAATGGGCAGAATTCCCATGGATTGGTAGGCACAGTCCTAATGTGTGGCTCCAGGGGCCCAGCCTGGAGGGTGTGTGGCCCAAGACTTTGAGGACAGAAGTCTGAAATCACAAACTCAGCTTAGGTTTGGGGACGTAGGTATGGCAGGCCCGATCGCCAAACCATGAGAAGAACTCTTCAGGATATGAAGGAAGTGCGAGTCTGAGGCGCTTGCTCAGGCTTTTGTCTCTGGATTTTGTATCAGCGATGGCCGTGGAATGTCGGGGAGGCCTCATGGGCCATGGACGAATCTTCCTCTCTGAGGATTTGTCCCGATTCGCAATTGCTTTTCGTCAATCTGTGGAATGGGAGGACTCATTTCAGTTTTGTTACCTCAGGTGTCCCACCAAAAGAGGAATTCCAAAGCCAAGCCGTGGGGAAGACTGAAGGGACAACCCGAACTATGGTTAAAAATTGGGGCCTAGGGGCATGGCAAGCCCAATATGCTATCTCTTCATCCAGCCACTGAGTGGCCTTACTTGAGGACTGGGCTCAGCCTGAGCGTCACAATGTGTGTTTGTGACCAATGTGGCCCGCCAGCATGGGCGGGGCCTCATGGGCCACACTGGTTTCAACTACACTGAACGTTGGACAACATGCCAACCACAAGGTTTCTTGCCATGGGGAAGGAGTTCTGTTTTCTGCATCACCTTCAACCCTGGGCAGTGATTGGAGATAAGGTCTAGGTTCTGAAACCTGAAAACCGAGGTGGGGAAGAAATGACGACCTAAGGCCATGGCGGCTCGATGTGCTCAGTGTGCGGCCAGCTGTCTGGGAGGGGCCAGGGGGTCCAGGCTCAGGCTGTGTCAGAAAGGGCATTAGTGCCCTGGTCAGCCTATGTATTTGGGGTACAGCCAAGGTCGGTGCAGGTTGATCCTCATTTGGGGTTACTGGGTAGCCCCAGAAGACAATGTTTTTCTTCTGCAGAGCCGGCAGAGCGCTGCATTGCAGTTCTGGATTGCCAAACTGGAGGGCTTGTGGGCCAGTTGTCTGACGACAAAAGTCTGAGAACACAAGCTAAGCTTAGGTTTCTGTGTGAGGCCATGGCACGCACAATCTACAGACCTGAATCGAGGTCTCGTGCATCTCAAGTCAGCGCGAGGATCAGACGATCGCTCAGGTTGGAGTTTCTGTCCCTGATGGCTCCTTCATGAATGGGGGGGGGCATCACGAGGCCATGGGTGTTTTCCCACGATGGGAGTTGTGAGAAGCTCCAAACTGCAGAGAGTCTTCTGCCGGACAATTGAGACCAGCTGTTTGGCTCCAGGCCAATGATTCTGAGCAGGGTTCTAAGGATGGATGGCTGGGTAGCCCACCTCGCATTCCAATTGTCTCCTAGCAACAAGACAGGTTAGATCTCCTGGATCTGTGGGGAGCAACCGAGGACGCTGAGTTGAAATGGACACCCCTGGGGATGGGTCCAGCGTGCTTTTGTGTCTATGGAGACCTTGGAATGAAGCGGTGGCACTGGGGCCCTAAAGGGTTCTCCTAAACAGAGGCTTTGACACAGCTCCAACGTGCAAGTTTCCCATGTGTAGATGAGATGTTTTCTGATGGGTGAGTCAAGAAACAGCTATATGCTGCTTTTGAAATCCAGGCCTCTGAGGAGAGATGCCTGGAAACCAAAGCAATGGATCTGATTAGTACCTAGGGGCCTGTTCTTTCCTTTTTACCTCTGGGGACATCTGTCTATGGTTCTGAGTGCAGGTAGTTGCTCAGTTGGGCTCAGATTGCCCCTGTTTTTCCTGGGAAGCCACCACTTTTGAGATGGATCAGGGACTTTGGAGGTTTATCCTATTAGAAGGGTTGTGGACATTGGAATGGGCACACACAATTCCCTTGGAGAGGGCAAGTACAGTCCTCAGGTTTGGCTCCAGGCGCCTGTAGGTTGTGTAGGCCAGGGCTGTTTGGTCAGTTCTCTGAAAACACAAACTCGGCTTATGTTTCGGGTCATAGGTATGGCAGGACTGATCTACAGGCCATGAGGAGAACTCTTCGGGATTTGAAAGAAGGGCGAGTGTGAGGCTCCTGCTCAAGTTTTTGTCTCTGGATATCGTGTCACTCATGGTCGTGGAATTTCTGGGTGACTTCATGGGAAATGGACGAGTCTTACTCTCTGGAGGTTTGGCCCCGTCCAAAGAGTTTGGGGTCATTCTGTGGGCTAGAAGAAGTCCGTTTTTTTTTATTATTCTTGTTTTTTTTCTTTTTTATCCTCAGGTGTCCCAACAAATGAGGGATTCCAGAGTAGAGCCCTGGGGAGGGGCGACTGGACCATCAGAAATTTGGTTAAAAATTGGGGCCTAGGGTCATGTCAAGCCCATTATGACATCTAATGGTCCAGCAACTGAGAGGACTTACTAGAGGACAGGACTCATGCTGAGGGTCACAATGCGTGTGTATGCCCTCGTCGCACTCAAGAATGGGCGGGGCCTCAGGGTGAATGCTGGTTTCTCCTACACTGAACGTTGGACAACGTGCCAACCACAGGGTTCTTGCCATGGGTAAGGAGTAGTTCTGATTTCTGCATCACACTCACCCCTTGGCAGTGATTGGAGATAAGGTCTCGGTTCTGAAGCCTGAAAGCTGAGGTAGGGAAGAGATGATGACCTAAGGCCATGGCGGGTTTTATGTGCTCAGTGTGCGGTCAGCTTTCTGGGTGTTGGTCAGGAGGTCCGGGCTCAGGTTGTGTTCGACAGTGCATTAGTGCCCAGGTTAGACTATATAATTTGGGTAAAGTCGAGTGCTGTGTAGGTTTACCCTCATTTAAGGTGCCTGGGCAGCTCATGAGGCAATAATTTTTTTTCTAGAGGGCCGGCAGAGTGCTGCATTGTGGGTCCGGAATTGTCAAACTTGAGGGCTTCAGGGCCAGGAGTGTGAGGACGGAAGTCTGAGAAGACAAGCTAGACTTGGGTTTCAGGGCGAGGGCACGGCAGGTACCCCCTGCAGATCTGAACCAATATCTCATGCATCTGAAGTCAGGGCGAGGATCAGACGTTGGCTCAGGTTGGAGTTTCTGAGCATGACGGCCGCTTCATGAAGGGAGCGGAATCTCGAGGCCATTGAGGTTTTCCCACGTTGGGAGTTGTGGGATGCCCCCTTCATGGATTCCTTCTGCGGGACAATTGAGACCTGTTGGACAGCTCCAGGACTTCCCATATGGAATGACTCCAGAGCACCGTTCGCGTATGGATGCCTGGGAAGCCCGCCTCGCATTTCAATTGTCTCCTAGCAACAAGACAGTTTCGATCTGATGGCTCTGCGGGAGCAACCGGGGTGGCTGAGTTGAAATGGACTTTCCTGAGGATGGGTCCTAATGTGTTTTTGTGTCCATGAGGGCCTTGGAATGGGGCGGTGGCACCGGGACACTGAAGTACTCTCCTAAGCTTTGGACATGGCTCCCATGCACAGGTTTCCTTGTGGAGACGAGATGAGTTCTGATGGGTGCCTCAGGAAAACCCCTATGCTCGTATTCGAATCAGGCTTTTGAGGACACGTGCCTGTAACCCAAAGCAATGGATCCTATTATGGCCTAGGTTCCTGTCTGGTTCAATCTTCTTCTCTGGGGACATCCATCTATGGTATGAGTGGAGGTCGATTATCAGCTGGTGTCAGACAGCCCTTGTTTCTTCCCGGCGACCTACACTATTGGGATGGCCTCAGGGACTTTGGAGATTTCTCCTAATTTGTACGATTTTGGACCATGGAATGGGCAGAATTCCCATGGATTGGTAGGCACAGTCCTAATGTGTGGCTCCAGGGGCCCAGCCTGGAGGGTGTGTGGCCCAAGACTTTGAGGACAGAAGTCTGAAAACACAAACTCAGCTTAGGTTTGGGGACGTAGGTATGGCAGGCCCGATCTACAAACCATGAGAAGAACTCTTCAGGATATGAAGAAAGTGCGACTCTGAGGTGCTTGCTCAGGCTTTTGTCTCTGGATTTTGTATCAGTGATGGCCGTGGAATGACGGGGAGGCCTCATGGGCCATGGACGAATCTTCCTCTCTGAGGATTTGGCCCGATTCCCAATTGCTTTTCGTCAATCTGTGGGATGGGAGGACTCATTTCAGTTTTGTTACCTCAGGTGTCCCACCAAAAGAGGAATTCCAAAGCCAAGCCGTGGGGAAGACTGAAGGGACAACCCGAACTATGGTTAAAAATTGGGGCCTAGGGGCATGGCAAGCCCAATATGCTCTCTCTTCATCCAGCCACTGAGTGGCCTTACTTGAGGACGGGGCTCGGCCTGAGTGTCACAATGTGTGTTTGTGACCAATGTGGCCCGCAAGTATGGTCGGGGCCTCATGGGCCACACTGGTTTCAACTACACTGAACGTTGGACAACATGCCAACCACAAGGTTTCTTGCCATGGGGAAGGAGTTCTGATTTCTGCATCACCTTCAACCCTGGGCAGTGACTGGAGATAAGGTCTAGGTTCTAAAACCTGAAAACTGATGTTGGGAAGAAATGACGACCTAAGGCCATGGCGGCTCGATGTGCTCAGTGTGCGGCCAGCTGTCTGGAAGGGGCCAGGGGGTCCAGGCTCAGGCTGTGTCAAAAAGGGCATTAGTGCCCTGGTCAGCCTATGTATTTGGGGTACAGCCAAGGTCGGTGCAGGTTGATCCTCATTTGGGGTTACTGGGTAGCCCTAGAAGACAATGTTTTTCTTCTGGAGGGCCGGCAGAGTGCTGCATTGTAGTTCTGGATTGCCAAACTGGAGGGCTTGTGGGCCAGTAGTCTGACGACAAAAGTCTGAGAACACAAGCTAAGCTTAGGTTTCTGGGTGAGGCCATGGCACGCACAATCTACAGACCTGAATCGAGGTCTCGTGCATCTGAAGTCAGCGCGAGGATCAGACGATCGCTCAGGTTGGAGTTTCTGTCCCTGATGGCTCCTTCATGAATGGGGGGGGGCATCACGAGGCCATGGGTGTTTTTTCCATGATGGGAGTTGTGAGAAGCTCCAAACTGCAGAGAGTCTTCTGCCGGACAATTGAGACCAGTTGTTTGGCTCCAGGCCAATGATTCTGAGCAGGGTTCTAAGGATGGATGGCTGGGTAGCCCACCTCGCATTCCAATTGTCTTCTAGCAACAAGACAGGTTAGATCTCCTGGATCTGTGGGGAGCAACCGAAGACGCTGAGTTCAAATGGACACCCCTGGGGATGGTTCCAGCGTGCTTTTGTGTCTATGGAGACGTTGGAATGAAGCGGTGGCACTGGGGCCCTAAAGGGTTCTCCTAAACAGAGGCTTTGGCACAGCTCCAACGTGCAAGTTTCCCATGTGTAGATGAGATGTTTTCTGATGGGTGAGTGAAGAAACAGCTATATGCTGCTTTTGAAATCCAGGCCTCTGAGGAGAGATGCCTGGAAACCAAAGCAATGGATCTGATTAGTGCCTAGGGGCCTGTTCTTTCCTTTTTACCTCTGGGGACATCTGTCTATGGGTCTGAGTGCAGGTAGGTGCTCAGTTGGGCTCAGATTGCCCCTGTTTTTCCTGGGAAGCCACCACTTTTGAGATGGATCAGGGACTTTGGAGGTTTATCCTATTAAAAGGGTTGTGGCCATTGGAATGGCCACACACAATTCCCTTGGAGAGGGCAAGTACAGTCCTCAGGTTTGGCTCCAGGGGCCTGAGTCTGTAGGTTTCGTAGGCCAGGGCTGTTTGGACAGTTGTCTGAAAACACAAACTCGGCTTATGTTTCGGGTCATAGGTATGGCAGGACTGATCTACAGACCATGAGGAGAACTCTTCGGGATTTGAAAGAAGGGCGAGTGTGAGGCTCCTGCTCAAGTTTTTGTCTCTGGATATCGTGTCACTCATGGTCGTGGAATTTCTGGGTGACTTCATGGGAAATGGACGAGTCTTACTCTCTGGTGGTCTGGCCCCGTCCAAAGAGTTGGGGTCATTCTGTGGGCTGGAAGAAGTCTGTTTTTTTTTTATTCTTGTTTTTTTCTTTTTTACCCTCAGGTGTCCCAACAAATGAGGGATTCCAGAGTAGAGCCCTGGGGAGGGGCGACTGGACCATCAGAAATTTGGTTAAAAATTGGGGCCTAGGGTCATGTCAAGCCCATTATGACATCTAATGGTCCAGCAACTGAGAGGACTTACTAGAGGACAGGACTCATGCTGAGGGTCACAATGCGTGTGTATGCCCTCGTCGCACTCAAGAATGGGCGGGGCCTCAGGGTGAATGCTGGTTTCTCCTACACTGAACGTTGGACAACGTGCCAACCACAGGGTTCTTGCCATGGGTAAGGAGTAGTTCTGATTTCTGCATGACACTCACCCCTTGGCAGTGATTGGAGATAAGGTCTCGGTTCTGAAGCCTGAAAGCTGAGGTAGGGAAGAGATGATGACCTAAGGCCATGGCGGGTTTTATGTGCTCAGTGTGCGTACAGCTTTCTGGGTGTTGGTCAGGAGGTCCGGGCTCAGGTTGTGTTCGACAGTGCATTAGTGCCCAGGTTAGACTATATAATTTGGGTAAAGTCGAGTGCTGTGTAGGTTTACCCTCATTTAAGGTGCCTGGGCAGCTCATGAGGCAATAATTTTTTTTCTAGAGGGCAGGCAGAGTGCTGCATTGTGGGTCCGGAATTGCCAAACTTGAGGGCTTCGGGGCAAGGAGTGTGAGGACGGAAGTCTGAGAAGACAAGCTAGACTTGGGTTTCAGGGCGAGGGCACGGCAGGTACCCCCTGCAGATCTGAACCAATATCTCATGCATCTGAAGTCAGGGCGAGGATCAGACGTTGGCTCAGGTTGGAGTTTCTGAGCATGACGGCCGCTTCATGAAGGGAGCGGAATCTCAAGGCCATTGAGGTTTTCCCACGTTGGGAGTTGTGGGATGCCCCCTTCATGGATTCCTTCTGCGGGACAATTGAGACCTGTTGGACAGCTCCAGGACATCCCATATGGAATGACTCCAGAGCACTGTTCGCGGATGATGCCTGGGAAGCCCGCCTCGCATTCCAATTGTCACCTAGCACCAAGACAGTTTAGATCTGATGGCTCTGCGGGAGCAACCGGGGTGGCTGAGTTGAAATGGACTTTCCTGAGGATGGGTCCTAATGTGTTTTTGTGTCCATGAGGGCCTTGGAATGGGGCGGTGGCACCGGGACCCTGAAGTACTCTCCTAAGCTTTGGACATGGCCCCCATGCACAGGTTTCCTTGTGGAGAGGAGATGAGTTCTGATGGGTGCCTCAGGAATACCCCTATGCTCGTATTCGAATCAGGCTTTTGAGGACACATGCCTGTAACCAAAGCAATGGATCCTATTATGGCCTAGGGTCCTGTCTGGTTCAATCTTCTTCTCTGGGGACATCCATCTATGGTATGAGTGGAGGTCGATTATCAGCTGGTGTCAGACCGCCCTTGTTTGTTCCAGGCGACCTACACTATTGGGATGGCCTCAGGGACTTTGGAGATTTCTCCTAATTTGTACGATTTTGGACCATGGAATGGGCAGAATTCCCATGGATTGGTAGGCACAGTCCTAATGTGTGGCTCCAGGGGCCCAGCCTGGAGGGTGTGTGGCCCAAGACTTTGAGGACAGAAGTCTGAAATCACAAACTCAGCTTAGGTTTGGGGACGTAGGTATGGCAGGCCCGATCGCCAAACCATGAGAAGAACTCTTCAGGATATGAAGGAAGTGCGAGTCTGAGGCGCTTGCT
This sequence comes from Mustela nivalis, assembly GCF_964662115.1. Classification (NCBI taxonomy): domain Eukaryota; kingdom Metazoa; phylum Chordata; class Mammalia; order Carnivora; family Mustelidae; genus Mustela; species Mustela nivalis. Next base: position 1,794,985 of record NW_028136552.1, on the reverse strand, counting down.
CAGGCTTTTGTCTCTGGATTTTGTATCAGCGATGGCCGTGGAATGTCGGGGAGGCCTCATGGGCCATGGACGAATCTTCCTCTCTGAGGATTTGTCCCGATTCGCAATTGCTTTTCGTCAATCTGTGGGATGGGAGGACTCATTTCAGTTTTGTTACCTCAGGTGTCCCACCAAAAGAGGAATTCCAAAGCCAAGCCGTGGGGAAGACTGAAGGGACAACCCGAACTATGGTTAAAAATTGGGGCCTAGGGGCATGGCAAGCCCAATATGCTATCTCTTCATCCAGCCACTGAGTGGCCTTACTTGAGGACTGGGCTCAGCCTGAGCGTCACAATAGGTGTTTGTGACCAATGTGGCCCGCCAGCATGGGCGGGGCCTCATGGGCCACACTGGTTTCAACTACACTGAACGTTGGACAACATGCCAACCACAAGGTTTCTTGCCATGGGGAAGGAGTTCTGTTTTCTGCATCACCTTCAACCCTGGGCAGTGATTGGAGATAAGGTCTAGGTTCTGAAACCTGAAAACCGAGGTGGGGAAGAAATGACGACCTAAGGCCATGGCGGCTCGATGTGCTCAGTGTGCGGCCAGCTGTCTGGGAGGGGCCAGGGGGTCCAGGCTCAGGCTGTGTCAGAAAGGGCATTAGTGCCCTGGTCAGCCTATGTATTTGGGGTACAGCCAAGGTCGGTGCAGGTTGATCCTCATTTGGGGTTACTGGGTAGCCCCAGAAGACAATGTTTTTCTTCTGCAGAGCCGGCAGAGCGCTGCATTGCAGTTCTGGATTGCCAAACTGGAGGGCTTGTGGGCCAGTTGTCTGAGGACAAAAGTCTGAGAACACAAGCTAAGCTTAGGTTTCTGTGTGAGGCCATGGCACGCACAATCTACAGACCTGAATCGAGGTCTCGTGCATCTCAAGTCAGCGCGAGGATCAGACGATCGCTCAGGTTGGAGTTTCTGTCCCTGATGGCTCCTTCATGAATGGGGGGGGCATCACGAGGCCATGGGTGTTTTCCCACGATGGGAGTTGTGAGAAGCTCCAAACTGCAGAGAGTCTTCTGCCGGACAATTGAGACCAGCTGTTTGGCTCCAGGCCAATGATTCTGAGCAGGGTTCTAAGGATGGATGGCTGGGTAGCCCACCTCGCATTCCAATTGTCTCCTAGCAACAAGACAGGTTAGATCTCCTGGATCTGTGGGGAGCAACCGAGGACGCTGAGTTGAAATGGACACCCCTGGGGATGGGTCCAGCGTGCTTCTGTGTCTATGGAGACCTTGGAATGAAGCGGTGGCACTGGGGCCCTAAAGGGTTCTCCTAAACAGAGGCTTTGACACAGCTCCAACGTGCAAGTTTCCCATGTGTAGATGAGATGTTTTCTGATGGGTGAGTCAAGAAACAGCTATATGCTGCTTTTGAAATCCAGGCCTCTGAGGAGAGATGCCTGGAAACCAAAGCAATGGATCTGATTAGTACCTAGGGGCCTGTTCTTTCCTTTTTACCTCTGGGGACATCTGTCTATGGTTCTGAGTGCAGGTAGTTGCTCAGTTGGGCTCAGATTGCCCCTGTTTTTCCTGGGAAGCCACCACTTTTGAGATGGATCAGGGACTTTGGAGGTTTATCCTATTAGAAGGGTTGTGGACATTGGAATGGGCACACACAATTCCCTTGGAGAGGGCAAGTACAGTCCTCAGGTTTGGCTCCAGGCGCCTGTAGGTTGTGTAGGCCAGGGCTGTTTGGTCAGTTCTCTGAAAACACAAACTCGGCTTATGTTTCGGGTCATAGGTATGGCAGGACTGATCTACAGGCCATGAGGAGAACTCTTCGGGATTTGAAAGAAGGGCGAGTGTGAGGCTCCTGCTCAAGTTTTTGTCTCTGGATATCGTGTCACTCATGGTCGTGGAATTTCTGGGTGACTTCATGGGAAATGGACGAGTCTTACTCTCTGGTGGTTTGGCCCCGTCCAAAGAGTTTGGGGTCATTCTGTGGGCTAGAAGAAGTCCGTTTTTTTTTATTATTCTTGTTTTTTTTCTTTTTTATCCTCAGGTGTCCCAACAAATGAGGGATTCCAGAGTAGAGCCCTGGGGAGGGGCGACTGGACCATCAGAAATTTGGTTAAAAATTGGGGCCTAGGGTCATGTCAAGCCCATTATGACATCTAATGGTCCAGCAACTGAGAGGACTTACTAGAGGACAGGACTCATGCTGAGGGTCACAATGCGTGTGTATGCCCTCGTCGCACTCAAGAATGGGCGGGGCCTCAGGGTGAATGCTGGTTTCTCCTACACTGAACGTTGGACAACGTGCCAACCACAGGGTTCTTGCCATGGGTAAGGAGTAGTTCTGATTTCTGCATCACACTCACCCCTTGGCAGTGATTGGAGATAAGGTCTCGGTTCTGAAGCCTGAAAGCTGAGGTAGGGAAGAGATGATGACCTAAGGCCATGGCGGGTTTTATGTGCTCAGTGTGCGTACAGCTTTCTGGGTGTTGGTCAGGAGGTCCGGGCTCAGGTTGTGTTCGACAGTGCATTAGTGCCCAGGTTAGACTATATAATTTGGGTAAAGTCGAGTGCTGTGTAGGTTTACCCTCATTTAAGGTGCCTGGGCAGCTCATGAGGCAATAATTTTTTTTCTAGAGGGCAGGCAGAGTGCTGCATTGTGGGTCCGGAATTGCCAAACTTGAGGGCTTCGGGGCAAGGAGTGTGAGGACGGAAGTCTGAGAAGACAAGCTAGACTTGGGTTTCACGGCGAGGGCACGGCAGGTACCCCCTGCAGATCTGAACCAATATCTCATGCATCTGAAGTCAGGGCGAGGATCAGACGTTGGCTCAGGTTGGAGTTTCTGAGCATGACGGCCGCTTCATGAAGGGAGCGGAATCTCGAGGCCATTGAGGTTTTCCCACGTTGGGAGTTGTGGGATGCCCCCTTCATGGATTCCTTCTGCGGGACAATTGAGACCTGTTGGACAGCTCCAGGACATCCCATATGGAATGACTCCAGAGCACTGTTCGCGGATGATGCCTGGGAAGCCCGCCTCGCATTCCAATTGTCACCTAGCACCAAGACAGTTTAGATCTGATGGCTCTGCGGGAGCAACCGGGGTGGCTGAGTTGAAATGGACTTTCCTGAGGATGGGTCCTAATGTGTTTTTGTGTCCATGAGGGCCTTGGAATGGGGCGGTGGCACCGGGACACTGAAGTACTCTCCTAAGCTTTGGACATGGCTCCCATGCACAGGTTTCCTTGTGGAGAGGAGATGAGTTCTGATGGTTGCCTCAGGAATACCCCTATGCTCGTATTCGAATCAGGCTTTTGAGGACACATGCCTGTAACCAAAGCAATGGATCCTATTATGGCCTAGGGTCCTGTCTGGTTCAATCTTCTTCTCTGGGTCATCCATCTATGGTATGAGTGGAGGTCGATTATCAGCTGGTGTCAGACAGCCCTTGTTTGTTCCAGGCGACCTACACTATTGGGATGGCCTCAGGGACTTTGGAGATTTCTCCTAATTTGTACGATTTTGGACCATGGAAAGGGCAGAATTCCCATGGATTGGTAGGCACAGTCCTAATGTGTGGCTCCAGGGGCCCAGCCTGGAGGGTGTGTGGCCCAAGACTTTGAGGACAGAAGTCTGAAATCACAAACTCAGCTTAGGTTTGGGGACGTAGGTATGGCAGGCCCGATCGCCAAACCATGAGAAGAACTCTTCAGGATATGAAGGAAGTGCGAGTCTGAGGCGCTTGCTCAGGCTTTTGTCTCTGGATTTTGTATCAGCGATGGCCGTGGAATGTCGGGGAGGCCTCATGGGCCATGGACGAATCTTCCTCTCTGAGGATTTGTCCCGATTCGCAATTGCTTTTCGTCAATCTGTGGGATGGGAGGACTCATTTCAGTTTTGTTACCTCAGGTGTCCCACCAAAAGAGGAATTCCAAAGCCAAGCCGTGGGGAAGACTGAAGGGACAACCCGAACTATGGTTAAAAATTGGGGCCTAGGGGCATGGCAAGCCCAATATGCTATCTCTTCATCCAGCCACTGAGTGGCCTTACTTGAGGACTGGGCTCAGCCTGAGCGTCACAATAGGTGTTTGTGACCAATGTGGCCCGCCAGCATGGGCGGGGCCTCATGGGCCACACTGGTTTCAACTACACTGAACGTTGGACAACATGCCAACCACAAGGTTTCTTGCCATGGGGAAGGAGTTCTGTTTTCTGCATCACCTTCAACCCTGGGCAGTGATTGGAGATAAGGTCTAGGTTCTGAAACCTGAAAACCGAGGTGGGGAAGAAATGACGACCTAAGGCCATGGCGGCTCGATGTGCTCAGTGTGCGGCCAGCTGTCTGGGAGGGGCCAGGGGGTCCAGGCTCAGGCTGTGTCAGAAAGGGCATTAGTGCCCTGGTCAGCCTATGTATTTGGGGTACAGCCAAGGTCGGTGCAGGTTGATCCTCATTTGGGGTTACTGGGTAGCCCCAGAAGACAATGTTTTTCTTCTGCAGAGCCGGCAGAGCGCTGCATTGCAGTTCTGGATTGCCAAACTGGAGGGCTTGTGGGCCAGTTGTCTGACGACAAAAGTCTGAGAACACAAGCTAAGCTTAGGTTTCTGTGTGAGGCCATGGCACGCACAATCTACAGACCTGAATCGAGGTCTCGTGCATCTCAAGTCAGCGCGAGGATCAGACGATCGCTCAGGTTGGAGTTTCTGTCCCTGATGGCTCCTTCATGAATGGGGGGGGCATCACGAGGCCATGGGTGTTTTCCCACGATGGGAGTTGTGAGAAGCTCCAAACTGCAGAGAGTCTTCTGCCGGACAATTGAGACCAGCTGTTTGGCTCCAGGCCAATGATTCTGAGCAGGGTTCTAAGGATGGATGGCTGGGTAGCCCACCTCGCATTCCAATTGTCTCCTAGCAACAAGACAGGTTAGATCTCCTGGATCTGTGGGGAGCAACCGAGGACGCTGAGTTGAAATGGACACCCCTGGGGATGGGTCCAGCGTGCTTTTGTGTCTATGGAGACCTTGGAATGAAGCGGTGGCACTGGGGCCCTAAAGGGTTCTCCTAAACAGAGGCTTTGACACAGCTCCAACGTGCAAGTTTCCCATGTGTAGATGAGATGTTTTCTGATGGGTGAGTCAAGAAACAGCTATATGCTGCTTTTGAAATCCAGGCCTCTGAGGAGAGATGCCTGGAAACCAAAGCAATGGATCTGATTAGTACCTAGGGGCCTGTTCTTTCCTTTTTACCTCTGGGGAAATCTGTCTATGGTTCTGAGTGCAGGTAGTTGCTCAGTTGGGCTCAGATTGCCCCTGTTTTTCCTGGGAAGCCACCACTTTTGAGATGGATCAGGGACTTTGGAGGTTTATCCTATTAGAAGGGTTGTGGACATTGGAATGGGCACACACAATTCCCTTGGAGAGGGCAAGTACAGTCCTCAGGTTTGGCTCCAGGCGCCTGTAGGTTGTGTAGGCCAGGGCTGTTTGGTCAGTTCTCTGAAAACACAAACTCGGCTTATGTTTCGGGTCATAGGTATGGCAGGACTGATCTACAGGCCATGAGGAGAACTCTTCGGGATTTGAAAGAAGGGCGAGTGTGAGGCTCCTGCTCAAGTTTTTGTCTCTGGATATCGTGTCACTCATGGTCGTGGAATTTCTGGGTGACTTCATGGGAAATGGACGAGTCTTACTCTCTGGTGGTTTGGCCCCGTCCAAAGAGTTTGGGGTCATTCTGTGGGCTAGAAGAAGTCCGTTTTTTTTTATTATTCTTGTTTTTTTTCTTTTTTATCCTCAGGTGTCCCAACAAATGAGGGATTCCAGAGTAGAGCCCTGGGGAGGGGCGACTGGACCATCAGAAATTTGGTTAAAAATTGGGGCCTAGGGTCATGTCAAGCCCATTATGACATCTAATGGTCCAGCAACTGAGAGGACTTACTAGAGGACAGGACTCATGCTGAGGGTCACAATGCGTGTGTATGCCCTCGTCGCACTCAAGAATGTGCGGGGCCTCAGGGTGAATGCTGGTTTCTCCTACACTGAACGTTGGACAACGTGCCAACCACAGGGTTCTTGCCATGGGTAAGGAGTAGTTCTGATTTCTGCATCACACTCACCCCTTGGCAGTGATTGGAGATAAGGTCTCGGTTCTGAAGCCTGAAAGCTGAGGTAGGGAAGAGATGATGACCTAAGGCCATGGCGGGTTTTATGTGCTCAGTGTGCGGTCAGCTTTCTGGGTGTTGGTCAGGAGGTCCGGGCTCAGGTTGTGTTCGACAGTGCATTAGTGCCCAGGTTAGACTATATAATTTGGGTAAAGTCGAGTGCTGTGTAGGTTTACCCTCATTTAAGGTGCCTGGGCAGCTCATGAGGCAATAATTTTTTTTCTAGAGGGCAGGCAGAGTGCTGCATTGTGGGTCCGGAATTGTCAAACTTGAGGGCTTCAGGGCCAGGAGTGTGAGGACGGAAGTCTGAGAAGACAAGCTAGACTTGGGTTTCAGGGCGAGGGCACGGCAGGTACCCCCTGCAGATCTGAACCAATATCTCATGCATCTGAAGTCAGGGCGAGGATCAGACGTTGGCTCAGGTTGGAGTTTCTGAGCATGACGGCCGCTTCATGAAGGGAGCGGAATCTCGAGGCCATTGAGGTTTTCCCACGTTGGGAGTTGTGGGATGCCCCCTTCATGGATTCCTTCTGCGGGACAATTGAGACCTGTTGGACAGCTCCAGGACTTCCCATATGGAATGACTCCAGAGCACCGTTCGCGGATGGATGCCTTGGAAGCCCGCCTCGCATTTCAATTGTCTCCTAGCAACAAGACAGTTTCGATCTGATGGCTCTGCGGGAGCAACCGGGGTGGCTGAGTTGAAATGGACTTTCCTGAGGATGGGTCCTAATGTGTTTTTGTGTCCATGAGGGCCTTGGAATGGGGCGGTGGCACCGGGACACTGAAGTACTCTCCTAAGCTTTGGACATGGCTCCCATGCACAGGTTTCCTTGTGGAGACGAGATGAGTTTTGATGGGTGCCTCAGGGAAACCCCTATGCTCGTATTCGAATCAGGCTTTTGAGGACACGTGCCAGTAACCCAAAGCAATGGATCCTATTATGGCCTAGGTTCCTGTCTGGTTCAATCTTCTTCTCTGGGCACATCCATCTATGGTATGAGTGGAGGTCGATTATCAGCTGGTGTCAGACAGCCCTTGTTTCTTCCCGGCGACCTACACTATTGGGATGGCCTCAGGGACTTTGGAGATTTCTCCTAATTTGTACGATTTTGGACCATGGAATGGGCAGAATTCCCATGGATTGGTAGGCACAGTCCTAATGTGTGGCTCCAGGGGCCCAGCCTGGAGGGTGTGTGGCCCAAGACTTTGAGGACAGAAGTCTGAAAACACAAACTCAGCTTAGGTTTGGGGAGGTAGGTATGGCAGGCCCGATCTACAAACCATGAGAAGAACTCTTCAGGATATGAAGAAAGTGCGACTCTGAGGTGCTTGCTCAGGCTTTTGTCTCTGGATTTTGTATCAGTGATGGCCGTGGAATGACGGGGAGGCCTCATGGGCCATGGACGAATCTTCCTCTCTGAGGATTTGGCCCGATTCCCAATTGCTTTTCGTCAATCTGTGGGATGGGAGGACTCATTTCAGTTTTGTTACCTCAGGTGTCCCACCAAAAGAGGAATTCCAAAGCCAAGCCGTGGGGAAGACTGAAGGGACAACCCGAACTATGGTTAAAAATTGGGGCCTAGGGGCATGGCAAGCCCAATATGCTCTCTCTTCATCCAGCCACTGAGTGGCCTTACTTGAGGACGGGGCTCGGCCGGAGTGTCACAATGTGTGTTTGTGACCAATGTGGCCCGCAAGTATGGGCGGGGCCTCATGGGCCACACTGGTTTCAACTACACTGAACGTTGGACAACATGCCAACCACAAGGTTTCTTGCCATGGGGAAGGAGTTCTGATTTCTGCATCACCTTCAACCCTGGGCAGTGACTGGAGATAAGGTCTAGCTTCTAAAACCTGAAAACTGATGTTGGGAAGAAATGACGACCTAAGGCCATGGCGGCTTGATGTGCTCAGTGTGCGGCCAGCTGTCTGGAAGAGGCCAGGGGGTCCAGGCTCAGGCTGTGTCAAAAAGGGCATTAGTGCCCTGGTCAGCCTATGTATTTGGGGTACAGCCAATGTCGGTGCAGGTTGATCCTCATTTGGGGTTACTGGGTAGCCCCAGAAGACAATGTTTTTCTTCTGGAGGGCCGGCAGAGTGCTGCATTGTAGTTCTGGATTGCCAAACTGGAGGGCTTGTGGGCCAGTAGTTTGACGACAAAAGTCTGAGAACACAAGCTAAGCTTAGGTTTCTGGGTGAGGCCATGGCACGCACAATCTACAGACCTGAATCGAGGTCTCGTGCATCTGAAGTCAGCGCGAGGATCAGACGATCGCTCAGGTTGGAGTTTCTGTCCCTGATGGCTCCTTCATGAATGGGGGGGGGGGGCATCACGAGGCCATGGGTATTTTCCCACGATGGGAGTTGTGAGAAGCTCCAAACTGCAGAGAGTCTTCTGCCGGACAATTGAGACCAGTTGTTTGGCTCCAGGCCAATGATTCTGAGCAGGGTTCTAAGGATGGATGGCTGGGTAGCCCACCTCGCATTACAATTGTCTTCTAGCAACAAGACAGGTTAGATCTCCTGGATCTGTGGGGAGCAACCGAGGACGCTGAGTTGAAATGGACACCCCTGGGGATGGGTCCAGCGTGCTTTTGTGTCTATGGAGACGTTGGAATGAAGCGGTGGCACTGGGGCCCTAAAGGGTTCTCCTAAACAGAGGCTTTGGCACAGCTCCAACGTGCAAGTTTCCCATGTGTAGATGAGATGTTTTCTGATGGGTGAGTGAAGAAACAGCTATATGCTGCTTTTGAAATCCAGGCCTCTGAGGAGAGATGCCTGGAAACCAAAGCAATGGATCTGATTAGTGCCTAGGGGCCTGTTCTTTCCTTTTTACCTCTGGGGACATCTGTCTATGGGTCTGAGTGCAGGTAGGTGCTCAGTTGGGCTCAGATTGCCCCTGTTTTTCCTGGGAAGCCACCACTATTGAGATGGATCAGGGACTTTGGAGGTTTATCCTATTAAAAGGGTTGTGGCCATTGGAATGGCCACACACAATTCCCTTGAAGAGGGCAAGTACAGTCCTCAGGTTTGGCTCCAGGGGCCTGAGTCTGTAGGTTTCGTAGGCCAGGGCTGTTTGGATAGTTGTCTGAAAACACAAACTCGGCTTATGTTTCGGGTCATAGGTATGGCAGGACTGATCTACAGACCATGAGGAGAACTCTTTGGGATTTGAAAGAAGGGCGAGTGTGAGGCTCCTGCTCAAGTTTTTGTCTCTGGATATCGTGTCACTCATGGTCGTGGAATTTCTGGGTGACTTCATGGGAAATGGACGAGTCTTACTCTCTGGTGGTTTGGCCCCGTCCAAAGAGTTTGGGGTCATTCTGTGGGCTGGAAGAAGTCGGTTTTTTTTTTTAATTCTTGTTTTTTTCTTTTTTACCCTCAGGTGTCCCAACAAATGAGGGATTCCAGAGTAGAGCCCTGGGGAGGGGCGACTGGACAATCAGAAATTTGGTTAAAAATTGGGGCCTAGGGACATGTCAAGCCCATTATGACATCTAATGATCCAGCAACTGAGAGGACTTACTAGAGGAAAGGACTCATGCTGAGGGTCACAATGCGTGTGTATGCCCTCGTCGCACTCAAGAATGGGCGGGGCCTCAGGGTGAATGCTGGTTTCTCCTACACTGAACGTTGGACAACGTGCCAACCACAGGGTTCTTGCCATGGGTAAGGAGGAGTTCTGATTTCTGCATCACTCTCACCCCTGGGAAGTGATTGGTGATAAGGTCTCGGTTCTGAAGCCTGAAAACTGAGGTAGGGAAGAGATGATGACCTAAGGCCATGGCGGGTTTTATGTGCTCAGTGTGCGGTCAGCTTTCTGGGTGTTGGTCAGGAGGTCCGGGCTCAGGTTGTGTTCGACAGTGCATTAGTGCCCAGGTTAGACTATATAATTTGGGTAAAGTCGAGTGCTGTGTAGGTTTACCCTCATTTAAGGTGCCTGGGCAGCTCATGAGGCAATAATTTTTTTTCTAGAGGGCAGGCAGAGTGCTGCATTGTGGGTCCGGAATTGCCAAACTTGAGGGCTTCGGGGCAAGGAGTGTGAGGACGGAATTCTGAGAAGACAAGCTAGACTTGGGTTTCAGGGCAAGGCACGGCAGGTACCCCCTGCAGATCTGAACCAATATCTCATGCATCTGAAGTCAGGGCGAGGATCAGACGTTGGCTCAGGTTGGAGTTTCTGAGCATGATGGCCGCTTCATGAAGGGAGCGGAATCTCGAGGCCATTGAGGTTTTCCCACGTTGGGAGTTGTGGGATGCCCCCTTCATGGATTCCTTCTGCGGGACAATTGAGACCTGTTGGACAGCTCCAGGACATCCCATATGGAATGACTCCAGAGCACTGTTCGCGGATGATGCCTGGGAAGCCCGCCTCGCATTCCAATTGTCACCTAGCACCAAGACAGTTTAGATCTGATGGCTCTGCGGGAGCAACCGGGGTGGCTGAGTTGAAATGGACTTTCCTGAGGATGGGTCCTAATGTGTTTTTGTGTCCATGAGTGCCTTGGAATGGGGCGGTGGCACCGGGACCCTGAAGTACTCTCCTAAGCTTTGGACATGGCTCCCATGCACAGGTTTCCTTGTGGAGAGGAGTTGAGTTCTGATGGGTGCCTCAGGAATACCCCTATGCTCGTATTCGAATCAGGCTTTTGAGGACACATGCCTGTAACCAAAGCAATGGATCCTATTATGGCCTAGGGTCCTGTCTGGTTCAATCTTCTTCTCTGGGGACATCCATCTATGGTATGAGTGGAGGTCGATTATCAGCTGGTGTCAGATAGCCCTTGTTTGTTCCAGGCGACCTACACTATTGGGATGGCCTCAGGGACTTTGGAGATTTCTCCTAATTTGTACGATTTTGGACCATGGAATGGGCAGAATTCCCATGGATTGGTAGTCACAGTCCTAATGTGTGGCTCCAGGGGCCCAGCCTGGAGGGTGTGTGGCCCAAGACTTTGAGGACAGAAGTCTGAAATCACAAACTCAGCTTAGGTTTGGGGACGTAGGTATGGCAGGCCCGATCGCCAAACCATGAGAAGAACTCTTCAGGATATGAAGGAAGTGCGAGTCTGAGGCGCTTGCTCAGGCTTTTGTCTCTGGATTTTGTATCAGCGATGGCCGTGGAATGTCGGGGCGGCCTCATGGCCATGGACGAATCTTCCTCTCTGAGGATTTGGCCAGATTCCCAATTGCTTTTCGTCAATCTGTTGGATGGGAGGACTCATTTCAGTTTTGTTACCTCAGGTGTCCCACCAAAAGAGGAATTCCAAAGCAAAGCCGTGGGGAAGACTGAAGGGACAACCCGAACTATGGTTAAAAATTGGGGCTTAGGGGCATGGTAAGCCCAATATGATATCTCTTCATCCAGCCACTGAGTGGCCTTACTTGAGGATTGGGCTCGGCCTGAGGGTCACAATGTGTGTTTGTGACCAATGTGTCCCGCGATCATGGGCGGGGCCTCATGGGCCACACTGGTTTCAACTACACTGAACGTTGGACAACATGCCAACCACAAGGTTTCTTGCCATGGGGAAGGAGTTCTGATTTCTGCATCACCTTCAACCCTGGGCAGTGATTGGAGATAAGGTCTAGGTTCTGAAACCTGAAAACCGAGGGTGGGAAGAGATGACGACCTAAGGCCATGGCGGTTCGATGTGCTCAGTGTGTGGCCAGCTGTCTGGGAGGGGCCAGTGGGTCCAGGCTCAGGCTGTCTCAGAAAGGGCATTAGTGCCCTGGTCAGCCTATGTATTTGGGGTACAGCCAAGGTCGGTGCAGTTTGATCCTCATTTGGGGTTACTGGGTTGCCCCAGCAGACAATGTTTTTCTTCTGGAGGGCCGGCAGAGTGCTGCATTGTAGTTCTGGATTGCCAAACTGGAGGGCTTGTGGGCCAGTAGTCTGACGACAAAAGTTTGAGAACACTAGCTAGGCTTAGGTTTCTGGGTGAGGCCATGGCAGGCACAATCTACAGACCTGAATCTAGATCTCGTGCATCTGAAGTCAGGGCGAGGATCAGACGATCGCTCAGGTTGGAGTTTCTGTCCCTGATGGCCCCTTCATGAATGGGGGGGCATCACGAGGCCATGGGGGTTTTCCCACGATGGGAGTTGTGAGAAGCTCCAAACTGCAGAGAGTCTTCTGCAGGACAATTGAGACCTGTCGTTTGGATCCAGGCCAATGATTCTGAGCAGGGTTCTAAGGATGGATGGCTGGGTAGCCCACCTCGCATTCCAATTATCTCCTAGCAACAAGACAGGTTAGATCTCCTGGATCTGTGGGGAGCAACCGAGGATGCTGAGTTGAAATGGACACCCCTGGGGATGGGTCTAATGTGCTTTTGTGTCTATGGAGACGTTGGAATGAAGCGGTGGCACTGGGGCCCTAAAGGGTTCTCCTTAACAGAGGCTTTGACACAGCCCAACGTGCAAGTTTCCCATGTGTAGATGAGATGTTTTCTGATGTGTGGGTCAAGAAACAGCTATATGCTGCTTTTGAAATCCAGGCCTCTGAGGAGAGATGCCTGGAAACCAAAGCAATGGATCTGATTAGTGCCTAGGGGCCTGTTCTTTCCTTTTTACCTCTGGGGACATCTGTCTATGGGTCTGAGTGCAGGTAGGTGCTCAGTTGGGCTCAGATTGCCCCTGTTTTTCCTGGGAAGTCACCACTATTGAGATGGATCAGGGACTTTGGAGGTTTATCCTATTAAAAGGGTTGTGGCCATTGTAATGGGCACACACAATTCCCTTGGAGAGGGCAAGTACAGTCCTCAGGTTTGGCTCCAGGGTCTTGAGCCTGTAGGTTGTGTAGGCCTGGGCTGTTTGGACAGTTGTCTGAAAACACACACCCTCCAGGCTAGGGCCCCTGGAACCACACCTCAGGATTGTTCCTTCCCTCTCAAAGGGAATTCTTTATATTCCATTGGCCACAACCATATAAATCAGGAGAAATCTCCAATGTCCCTGGGACCATACCAATATTGTAGGCCGCTTGGAACAAACAGGGTTGATCTGACTCTAGCTGAGCAACTAGCTCCACACCAACTCGGAGACAGATGTCCCCAGAGAAGAACATTGAACTGGACAGGCCCCTAAGCCCTAATCAGATCCATTGCTTTGGTTTCCAGGCATCTCTTCTCAGAGGCCTGGTTTCCAATACCAGCCTATGAGTTTTCCAGAGGCCCCTTCAGAGCTAGTCTTGTCTGCACATTGGAAACTTGCTCGTGGAGCTATGTCAGAACCTCAGAGGCCTGGTTTTCAATACCACCATATGGGGGTTTCCTGAGTCATCAGTCAGAACAAATGTCTTCTCCACATGGGAAACGTGCTCTTTCAAGCTGTGTCATAACCTCCGGCTAGGAAAATCCTTCAGGGCCCCGGTGCCACCACCTCATTCCAAGGTCTCCATGGACACAATCCCACATTAGGACCCATCTGCAGGAGAGTCTATTTCAACTCAGTGCCCTTGGGTGCTCCCCTAGAGCCAGCAGATCGAACCTATCTTGTCACTAGGAGACAATTGGAATGTGAGGCGGGCTGGCTAGGCATCCATCTGTAGAAAACTACTCTGAAGTAATTCCATATGGGACGTCCTGGAGCCATCCAACAGGTCACAGCTGTCCTGCAGAAGGAATCCTTGCGCTTTGGAGCACCTCACAACTCCCATTATGGGAAAAGCTCTGTGGCCTCGTGGTGCACTGTCCCCTTCATGAAAGAGCCATCTTGGACAGAAACTCCAACCTGAGCCAACGTCTAATCCTCGCCCTGACTTCAGATGCACGAAATCTTGATTCAACTCTGCAGAGTGTGCCTGCCGAAACCCCGCCCCGAAGCAAAACCTAGCTATTGTTCTCAGACTTCGTCCTCACACTCCGAGCCCACCAGCCCTCCAGTTAGGGAATTCTGGAGAGACACAATGCAGCACTCTGACTGCCCTCCAGAAGAGAAACGTTGTCCTATGGGGCTAACCAGAAACACCAAATGAGGGTCAACCTGCATGCCACTTGACTCTACCCCAATTATACATTTTCGCTTCGGCGTTAATGCCCTGTCTTGCACAGCCTGAGGTCTGAATTCCCAACCAACACCCAGACACCTGGCCTCACACTGAACACATCAAACATGCCATGGCCTTAGGTCATCATCTCTTCCCAACCTTGGTCTTCAGGCTTCAGAACCTAGACATTATCTCCACTCACAACTAAGTGATGTACGTGATGCAGAAATCAGAACTTCACCTTCCCCATGACCAGAAACCTTGTGGTTGGCATGTTGTCCAACGTTCAGTATATGAGAACCCAGCATGGCCCATGAGGCCTCAGACATGCTTGAGGGCTGCGATGGGCACAAACACACATTAGGGCCCTAAGCATGAACCCTGGCCTCAAGTAAAGCCTCTCCGGGGCTGGACCAAGAGCCTGCATATGGGACTTGCCATGCCCCTACTCCCCCAATCCTAGCCAGAGCTTGAGAAGTCTAGTCAACCTTATTCAGAGCTCTTTTCTGGAATCCCTCTTTGGTGGGACACATAAGGTAAAAAAAAAAAAAAAAAAAAAAAAAAAAACCAAGATAAAGAAAAAAAAAAAGTAAGGACTCCTACCATCCAAAGAATGACCCCAAACACTTGGAATCTGGCCAAATCCACAGAGAGAAATACTCGTCCATGGTCGATGAGGCCAGCCTGACATTCCACGGCCACCATTGACACAAAATCCAGAGACAAAAACCTGAAAAAGCGCCACACACTTGCCCTTTGTTCAGAGCCCCCAAAATTCTCAAGGTCTGTAGATCGGTCCTGCCATACCTATGTCCCCAAACCTAAGCCTAGTTTGTGTTTTCAGACTTCTGTCTCCATTGTCCTCACCCACACATTCTAAAGGCTGGGCCCCATGGAGCCACACCTCAGGACTGTGCCTGCCCTCTCCAAGGGAATTCTGCTCATTCATTTGGCACAACCTGACAGATTAGGAGAATCATCCAAAATCTCTGAGGCCATCCCAATAGTGTAGGATGTCCTGGACATACAGGGACCCTCTGGCACAAGCTGAGCCACTACCTCCAATCAGAACCTTAGACAGATATCCATAGAAAAGAATATTGAACAAGACAGGCACCTAGGCCCTAATTGGATCCATTGCTTTTGTTTTCAGGCATCTCTCCTCAGAGGCCTGGATTCCAATACCAGCATAAGGGGGTTTCCAGAGCTACCTATCAGAAAAAATCTCGTCTCCACATGGGAATCTTGCTCTATGGAGCTGTGTCATAACCTCCAGTTAGGAGAAAACTTCAGGTCACTGGAGCCACTGCCCCATTTGAATATCTCCATGGACACAATCCCAAATTATGACCCATCCTCAGGAGAGTCCATTTCAACTAAACCCCCTCGGTTGCTACTCCAGAGCCAGCAGATTGAACCTGCCTTGTCGCTAGGAGACAATTGAAATGCAAGTTGGGCTCTTCAGGCATCCATCCTTAGAACCCTGCTCTTGCGTCATTCCTTATGGGACATCCTTGAGCCATCCAACAGGTCTCGACTGTCCCACAGGAGTCCTTGTGCATGGACCACCTAACAACTCATATCATGGAAAGCTTCCAAGGTCACATGATGCCCCCAATCTTCATGAAGGCAGATCATGGAAAGAAACTCCAACCTGAGCCAACAGCTGATCTTCGCCTTGACTTCAGATGCACGAGATCTTGATTCAGCTCTTCAGAGTGTACCTGCTGTGCCCTCACCCCAAAACCTAAGCGTAGCTAGTGTTCTCCGACTTCCGTCCTCACTCTCCTGGACCACACGCCCTCTATTTTGGGATTTCTGATGACACAGTGCTGCACTCTGCCTGCCCTCTAGAAGAAAAATATTGCCCTATGGGTCTACCCAGAAACCTCAAATGAGGATAAACCTGCACGTCACTCAACTGTACACCAATTATATAGTCTAGCCTGTGCACTAATGCCCTTTCTGACAGAACCTGAGGCCTGAATTCCCAACCGACACCCAGACAACTTGCAGTACACTGAGAACATCTGAACCGCCATGGCCTTAGGTCGCCATCTCTTTCCAACTTCGGTTTTCAGGCTACAGAATCCTAGACCTTATCTCTACTCACTTCCCATGGGTGAACGTGATGCAGAAATCAGAACTCCTCCTTCCCTCTCGCCAGAATCTTGTGGTTGGCATCTTGTCCAACGTTCAGTGTAGGAACCCTGTAGGGCCTACAGGGGTAGTAGTAGGGCCCCTGAGGGTAGTGTAGGGTCCCTGAGGCCCTGCCTATGCTTAAGAGCTGCGGTGGGCTTAAACACACATTGGGACCCTCAGTTTGAGCCCTGTCCTCAAGTAAAGCCTCTCAGTGGCTGGACCATGAGCCCACATATGGGGCCTGCCATGCCCCAAGTCACCCAATCTTAACCAGAGGTAGAGACATCTAGTCACTCCTACTCAGGGCTCTGCTCTGGAATCCCTCTTTGGTGGGACATTTGAGGTAAATAAACACAGAAAGGACTCCTCCCACTCACAGAATGACCCCAATCACTTGGGATTGGGCCATCCCAAGTGATTGGGGTCCAGAGAGAAAGACTCGTCCATGGCCCATGAGGCCAGCCCGACATTCCACGGCCACTATTGATACAAAATCCAGAGACATAAGCTTCAGCAAGCGTTCACACTCACCCTTAGGTCATAGCCCAAAAAATTCTCCTCATAGTCTGTAGATTGGGCCTGCCATACCTACGTCCCCAAACCTAAGCCGAGTTTGTGTTTTCAGACTTCTATCCTGACATCCCTGTCCCACACACCCTCCAGACTGAGGCCCCTGGAGCCACACCTCAGGACTGTGCCTGCCCTCTCCAAGGAAATTCTTCCCATTCCATTGGCCACAACCCTACAGATAAGGAGAAACCTCCAAAGTCCCAGAGGCCATTCCAATAGTGTAGGCCACCCAGGACAAAGAGGGGCGATCTCTCACAAGCTGAGCAACAACGTCAACTCACCCGTAGACAGATAACCCAAGAGAAGAAGATTAAACTGGACTGGCCCCTAGAATGTAATTGGTTCCATTGCTTTTTTTCCTAAGCATCTCTCCTCAGAGGCCTGTTTTCCAATACCAGCATATGGGGGATTCCAGAGATACCAATCAGAACAAATCTTGTCTTCACATGGGAAACTTATCCTTTGGAGCACTGTAAAAGCCTCCAGTTAGGAGAAACCTTCAGGTAGCCGGAGCAACCGCCCTATTCCAAGGTCTCCATGGACACATACCCGCATTATGACCATTCGGCAGGAGAGTACATTTCAACTCAGCCCCGTCGATTACTCCCCCAGAGGCAGAATATCAAACCTGCCTTGTTGCTAGGAGACAACTGGAATGCAAAGCAGACTCTCTAGGCATCCATCCATGGAATCCTGCTCTGGCGCCGTTCCATATGGGATGTCCTGGAGCCTTCCAACAGGTCTTGACTGTCCCACAGAAGGAATCCTTGCAGATTGGAGCATCTCACAACTCCTATCGTGGGAAAACCTACATGGCCTCATGAGAGGCTCCCCTTTATAAAGGAGCCATCATGGACAGAAACTCCAACCTGAGCCAACTTCTGATGCATTGCTTTGGTTTCTAGGTATCTCTCCTCAGAGGCCTGGTTTCCAATATCAGAATATGGGGGCTTCCTAAGGAAACAATCAGAACAGATCTCATCTCCACATGGGAAACTTGCTCTTTGGAGCTGTGTCAATACCTCAGGTTAGGAGGATCCTTCAGGGAGCTGGCACCATGGCCCAATCCCAAGGTCTCCAAGGACACAAACTTACATTATGAACCATTCTCAGGAGAGTCCATTTCAAATGAGCCCACTCGGCTGCTCACCCAGAGCCAGCAGATCAAACCTTCCTTGTCACTAGGAGACATTTAGAATGGGAGGCGGGCTGCCCAGGCATCCATCCTTAGAACCCTGCTCTGGAGAACTTCTTTATGGGATGTCTTGAATCCAACCAACCTGTCTTGACTGTCTCGCAGAATGAATCCTTGTGGTTTGAAGCATCACACAATAACACTGTGAGAAAACCTCCATTTCCTCATGATGCCCCACACCTTCATAAATGGGCCATCATGGACAGAAACTCCATCCTAAGCCAAAGTCTGATCCTCGCCCTGAATTCAGAAGCATGAGATCTCGATTCAGCACTTGAGAGTGTGCCTGCTGGGCCCTCGCCTTGAAACCTAAGCCTATCTTGTGTTCTCAGACTTCCGTCCTCAGAATCCTGGCCACACCCCTCCAGTTTGGCAATTCTGGAGACACAATGCAGCACTCTGCCTGGCCTCCAGAAGAAAAATGTTGCCCTATAGGGCTAACCAGAAACGCCAAATGAGTAACAACCTGCATGCCACTCGACCATACCCCAATTATACAGTCTAGCCTGTGCACTAAAGCCCTGTCTGACACAGCCTGGGGGCAGACCTCCAGTCCAACACCAGGACAGCTGGCCATACACTGAGCATATCATACCCACAATGGCTTTAGGCCATCATCTCTACCCAACCTCAATTTTCACCTTCATAACCTAGACCTTATCTCCACTCACTGCTCAGGAGTGAACGTGATGCAAGTATCAGAACTTCTCCTTCGCCATGGCAAGAAACCTTGTGGTTGGCATGTTGTCCAACGTTCATTGTAGGAGAAAGCAGCATGGACTATGAGGTCCCACCTATCCCTGAGGGCCACAATGTGCACAAACACATATTGTGACCCTCAGCGTGAGCCCTATCCTCATGTGAAGCCTCTTAGTGACTGGAACAACAGCCCACATATGGGGCTTGCCAAGCCCCTAGTCACCCAATCTCAACCAGAGTTCGAGATGTCTAGTCACCCAACTTAGGGCTCTGCTCTGGAATCCCTCTTTGGTGGGACACCTGAGGTAAAAAAAAAAAATACAGAAAGGACTTTTCCCATCCACAGAATGATCCCACCCCCTTGGGATCAGGCCAAATCACCAGAGAAAGAATTGTCCATGGCCCTTGAGGACACCCCGACATTCCACGGCCACCGTTGACACAAAATCCAGAGACAAAAGCCTGAGCAAGCGCCACATACTTGCCCTTTGTTCATAGCCCGGAAAATTCTCACGTTCTGTAGATCGAGCCTTCATACATACATCCCCAAACCTAAGCTGAGTTTGTGTTTTCAGACTTCTTTCCCCACAGTCCTGGCCCACACACCATCCAAGTTGGGGCCCCTGGAGCCACACCTCAGGACTGTGGCTTCCCTCTCCAGGGGAATTCTGCCATTTCCATTGGCCACAACCTTATAGATTAGGAGAAACCTCCAAACTCCCCGAGGCCATCCGAATAGTGTTGGCTGCCCAGGACAAACAGGGATGATCTTTCACAAGTTAGGAAACTACCTCCACTCAGACCTAGAGACAGATATCCCCATAGAATAAGATTGAACTGGACAGGCACTTAGGCCCTAATCAGATCCATTGCTTTTGTTTCCAGGCATCTCTCTTCAGAGGCCTGGTTTCCAATACCAGCATAGGGGGATTACTGAGGCACTCATCAGAAAAATCTCGTCTCCACATAGGAAATGTACTCTTTGGAGCTCTATAAAAACCTCTGTTTAGGAGAATCTTTCAGGGCCCCAGATCAAGCGCCCCATTCCAAGGTCTCCATGGACTTAAACCCACATTATGATCTATCCTCGGGAGCGTCCATGTCAACTCAACACCCTTGGTTTCTCCCCCAGGGCCTGCAGATCAAACCTGCCTTGTCGCTAGGAGACAACTAGAATGGGAGGTGGGCTGCCTAGGCATCAATCCTTAGAACCCTACTCTGGAGTCATTCCATATGGGACATCCTAGAGCCATCCAACAGATCTCAAGTGTCCCACAGAAGGAATCTTTGCAGTCGGGATCATCTCAGAACTCCCATTGTGGGAAAATCTACATGGACTCTTGAGACGCTCCACTTATAAAGTGGCCATCATGGACAGAAACTCCAACCTGAGCAAACGTCTGATATTCGCCCTGACTTCAGGTGCATGAGATCATGATTCAGCTCTGCAGAGTGTGCCTTCTGTGCCCTCACCCCAAAAACTAAGCCTAGCTTGTATTCTCAGACTACAGTCCTCACACCGCTGGCCCAAAAGCCCTACAGTTTGGCAATACTGGGGCCACAATGCAGCACTCTGCCTGCCCTCCCAGAGAAAAAACGTTGCCTTATGGAACTACCTAGAGACCCGAATGAGGATCAATTGAACGCCACTCGACTGCACCCCAAATATTCAGTCTACCCTGTCTAATGCCTTGTCTGACACAGCATGAGCCCACACCTCCAGACCTACGCTCAACAGCTGGCCGCACACTGAGCTCATTGGACCCAACAGGTCCTTAGGTCTTCATCTCTACACAACCTCGGTTTTCGGGTTTCAGAACCTAGACCTAAACTCCAATCACTGTCCAGGGGTTAATGTGATGCAGAAGTCAAAACTCTTCCTTCGCCATGGCCAGAAACTTTGTGGTTGGCATATTCTCCAACGTTCAGTGTCGGAGAATCCAGCGTGGCCCATGAGGCCCTTCCCATGCTTGAGGGCCTTGTTGGCACAAATAGGCATTGTGACCCTCAGCATGAGCCCTGTCCTCAAGGAAGGCCTCTCAGTGTCTGAATCAAGAGCCCACATATTGGACTTGCCATGCCCCTAGGCCCCCAAACTAAAACAGAGGTGAGGTTGTCCAGTTATCCCTCCCGAGGACTCTGCTCTGGAATCCCTCCTTTATTGGGACACATGAGGTACAAAAAATAAAATAAAATAAAATAAAAAACAGAAAGGACTCCTCCCATCCAACAGAACATACACAAATTCTTGGGATGGGTCAAATCCTCAGAGAAGGAAAGCCGTCCACAACCCATGAGGCCACGCCAGCATTCCACCCACATTGTTGACACAAATCCAGAGACAAAATCTGAGCAAGCACCTCAAACTCACACTTTTTCATATCCTGAAGTGTTATCACGGTCTGTAGATTGGGCGTGCCATAACTATGTCCCCAATCCTAAGCGGAGTTTGTGTTTTCAGATTTTTGCTCCACAGGCCTGGCCCACACACCCTCAAGGTTGGGCCCCTAGAGCCAAACTCAGAACTTTGCCTGCCCTCTCCAGGGGATTTCTGCCCATTCCATTGGCCACAACCCTATAGATTAGGAGAAACTCAAAAGTCCCGAGGCCATTCCAATATTATAGGTCGCCCAGGACAAACAGGGGCGATCTGACACAATCTGAGCAACTACCTCACCTCAGATACTTAGACACGTATCCCCAGCAAAGAGATTGAACCGGACAGGCACCTAGGCTCTAATCATATCCATTGCTTTTGTTTCCAGTCATCTCTCCTCAGAGGCCTGTTTTCCAATACCAGCATATGGGAGATTCCTTAGGCACTCATCAAAACAATTCTCTTCTCTACATAGGAAACATACTCTTTAGAGCTACATCAAAACCTCCGGTTATGAACATGCCTCAAGGACCCGGATCAGACCCCATTCCAAGGTCTCCATGGACACAAATGCACATTATGACCCATCCTCAACTCACCCATTTCAACACACCCGATCGGTTGCTCCACTAGATCAGGCAGATCGAACTTGCCTTGGCTCTATGAGACACCTGGAATGGGAGGCAGGCTGCCCAGGCATCCATCCTTAGAACCCTGCTCTGGATAACTTCCTTATGGGATGTCCTGGAGCCATCCACCGGTCTCACCTGTCCCACAGAAGGAATCATTGCGGTTTGGAGCATCTCACAATTCAAATCGTGGGAAAACCTCCATGTCCTCGTGACACCCTCTTCTTCATGAAGGGGCCGTCATGGACAGAAACTCCGACCTAAGCCAACGTCTGATCCTAGCTCTGTCTTCAGGTATACGGGATCTCGAATCATCTCTGCAGAGGATGCCTGCCATCCCTTCACCCCGATATCTAAGTCTGGCTTGTGTTCTCAGAATTTTTTCCTCACACTCCTGGCCCACAAGCCTTCCAGTTTGGGAATTCTGGAGCCACTATGTGACACTGTGTCTTCCCTCCAGAAGAAAAACGTTGCCATCTGGGGCTACCCAGTAACCACAAATGAGTACCATCCTGCACGAAACTCGACTGCACCCCAATGATACAGTCTAGCCTGGGCATTAATTCCCTGTCTGCCACAGCCTGAGCCTGCACCTCCCAACCCACACTCAACAGCTGGCCGAACACTGAGCACATCAGACACACCATGGCCTTAGGTCTTCATCTCTTCCCAACCTCAGTTTTCAGGCTTCAGAACCTAGACCTTAAATCCAATCATAGTCCAGGAGTGAAAGTGTTGCAGAAATTAGAACTCCTTCTTCCCCATGGCCAGAAAACTTGTGGTTGCCATATTGTGCAACGTTCAGAGTAGGAGAAACCAGCATGGTACATTAGGCCACGCCCTGCCTTGAGGGGCTCATTGGGCACAAAAACACATTGTGAAACTCAGTGTGAGACCTATCCTCAAGGAAGGCCTCTCAGTGTCTGGACCAAGAGCCCAAATATGGGGCTTGCCATGTTCTTAGGTCCCAATGCTAACCAGAGGTCTGGTTGTCCAGTCGCCCCTCCCCAGGACTCTGCTCTGGAATGCCTCTTTTGGTGGTCCACCTGAGGTAAAAAAAAAAAAAAAAAAAAACAGAAAGACCTCCTCCCTTCTGACAGAATGACCCCAAACTCTTGGGATCGGGTCAAATCCCCAGAAAGGGAGCCTCATCGATGGCCCATGAAGACCCCCCGACATTCCATGGCAATCGGTGACACCTTTCCAGAAAAAAAAAAAAAAAGCATGAGCAAGCACCTCACATTCGCCCTTTGTTCATATGCCGAAGAGTTCTCCTCACGGTCTATAGATCGGGCCGGCCATACCTACATCCTCCAAACTAAGTGGAGTTTGTGTTTTCAGACTTTTATTCCAAATAGCCCTGGACCACACACGCTCCACACTTGGGTCCCTGGAGCCACACCTCAGGACTGTGCTTCCCTTTCAAGGGAATTCTTCCCATTCAATTGGCCACAACCTTGCAAATTAGGAAAAACCTCCAAAATCACCGAGGCCATCCCAATAGTTTAGGCCGACCAGGACAATCAGGGGTGATCTCAAACCACCTGAGCAACTACCTCCACTCAGACAACAGATGTCCCCAGAGAAAAATATTGAACCGGACAGGCCCGTAGGCCCTAATCAGATCCATTGCTTTGGTTTCCAGGCATCTCTCCTCAGAGGCCTCGTTTCCAATACCAGCATATGGTGGTTTCCTGAGGCACCAATAAGAACAAATCTCGTCTCCCCATGGAAAACTTGCTCATTGGAGCTTTGTCATAACCTCTGGTTAGGAGAATCCTTCAGGGCCCTGGTGCCACTGCCCCATACCAAGGTCTCCATGGATTCAAACCAACATTAAGACCATCCTCAGGAAAGTCCATTCAACTCAGCCCCCTCTGTTGCTACCCCAAGCCAGCAGATCAAACGTTTCTTGTTGCTAGGAGACAATTGGAATGGGAGACTGCTGCCCAGGCATCCATACGTAGAACCCTGTTCTGGAAAAATACCTTATGAGACGTCCTGGAGCCATCCAACAAATCTTAATTGTCCCACAGAAGGAATCCTTGCGGTTTGGAGCATCTCACAACTCCAATAGTGGCAAAACCCCCATGGCCGCATAATCCCCCCTCTTCTAGAAGGGGCCAAAATGGAAAGAAACTCAAACCTGAGCCAAAGTCTGATCCTCGACCTAACTTCAGACGCATGAGATCTCAATTCAGCTCTGCAGAGTGTGCCTGCCATACCCTTGCCCCGAAACCTAAGCCTAGCTTGTGTTCTCAGCTTCCGTCCTCACTCTCCTGGCCCAAAAGCATTCCAGTTTGGGAATTCCGAAGCCACAATGCAGCACTCTGCCTGCCCTCAAGAAGAAAAACTTTGCCCTATGCTGCTAATAAGAAACCCCAAATGATTTTCTAATGCATGTCACTCGATGGTAAAGCAATTATACAGCCTACCCTGTATACTAATGCCCTGTCTGGCAGAGCCTGAGACAAGACATCCCAAACGACACCCAGACAGCTGGCCCCAACCTGGACACATAGGCCCGCTATTGCTGTAGGTCGTCATCTCTTCCCAACCTCGGTTTTCAGGCTTCAGAACCTAGACCTTAAATCCAATCATAGTCCAGGAGTGAAAGTGTTGCAGAAATTAGAACTCCTTCTTCCCCATGGCCAGAAAACTTGTGGTTGCCATATTGTGCAACGTTCAGTGTAGGAGAAACCAGCATGGTACATTAGGCCACGCCCTTCCTTGAGGGGCTCCTTGGGCTCAAAAACACATTGTGAAACTCACTGTGAGACCTATCCTCAAGGAAGGCCTCTCAGTGTCTGGACCAAGAGCCCACATATGGGGCTTGCCATGTTCTTAGGTCCCAATGTTAACCAGAGGTCTGGTTGTCCAGTTGCCCCCACCCACGACTCTGCTCTGGAATCCCTCTTTTGATGGTCCACCTGAGGTAAAAAAAAAAAAAAATCAAAAAAACAAAAAAAAAATAAACAAAAAATCCAGAAAGGCCTCCTCCCTTCCGACAGAATGACCCCAAAATCTTGGGATCTGGTCAAATCCCCAGAAAGGGAGCCTCATCGATGGCCCATGAGGACACCCCGACATTCCATGGCAATCGGTTACACATTTCCAGAAAAAAAAAAAAAAAAAAAAAGCATGAGCAAGCACCTCACATTCGCCCTTTGTTCATATGCCGAAGAGTTCTCCTCACGGTCTATAGATCGGGCCGGCCATACCTACATCCCACAACCTAAGTGGAGTTTGTGTTTTCAGCCTTTTGTCCAAATAGCCCTGGACCACACACGCTCCACACTTGGGTCCCTGGAGCCACACCTCAGGACTGTGCTTCCCTTTCAAGGGAATTCTTCCCATTCCATTGGCCACAACCTTGTAAATTAGGAAAAACCTCCAAAGTCACCGAGGCCATCCCAATAGTGTAGGCCGCCCAGGACAATCAGGGGTGATCTCAAACCAGCTGAGCAACTACCTCCACTCAGACAACAGATGTCCCCAGGCAAGAATATTGAACCGGACAGGATCCTAGGCCCTAATCAGATCCATTGCTTTGGTTTCCAGGCATCTCTCCTCAGAGGCCTCATTTCCAATACCAGCATATGGTGGTTTCCTGAGGCACCAATAAGAACAAATCTCGTCTCCCCATGGAAAACTTGCTCATTGGAGCTTTGTCATAACCTCTGGTTAGGAGAATCCTTCAGGGCCCTGGTGCCACTGCCCCATACCAAGGTCTCCATGGACTCAAACCAACATTAAGACCATCCTCAGGAAAGTCCATTTCAACTCAGCCCCCTCTGTTGCTACCCCAGGACAGCAGATCAAACGTTTCTCATTGCTAGGAGACAATTGAAATGTGAGGCTGCTGCCCAGGCATCCATACGTAGAACCCTGTTCTGAAAAAATACCTTATAAGACGTCCTGGAGCCATCCAACAAATCTTAATAGTCCCACAGAAGGAATCCTTGCGGTTTTGAGCATCTCACAACTCCAATATTTGCAAAACCCCCATGGCCTCATAATCCCCCCTCTTCTTGAAGGGGCCAACATGGACTGTGATTGAATTTAAGGTCTAGGTTCTGAAGCCTGAAAACTGAGGTTGGGAAGAGATGAAGACCTAAGGCCATGGTGTGTCTGATGTGCTCAGTGTTCGGCCAGCTGTTGAGTGTGGGTTGGGAGGTGCAGGCTCAGGCTGTGGCAGACAGGGAATTAATGCCCAGGCTAGACTTTATCATTGGGGTGCAGTTGAGTTTCGTGCAGGATGGTACTCATTTGTGGTTACTGGGTAGCCCCAAAGGGCAACGTTTTTCTTCTGGAGGGAAGACACAGTGCCACATAGTGGCTCCAGAATTCCCAAACTGGAAGGCTTGTGGGCCAGGAGTGTGAGGAAAAAATTCTGAGAACACAAGCCAGACTTAGATTTCGGGGTGAGGGGACGGCAGGCACCCTCTGCAGAGATGATTCGAGATCCCGTATACCTGAAGACAGAGCTAGGATCAGAAGTTGGCTTAGGTCGGAGTTTCTGTCCATGACGGCCCCTTCATGAAGGGGAGGGTGTCACGAGGACATGGAGGTTTTCCCACGATGGGAATTGTGAGATGCTCCAAACCGCAATGATTCCTTCTGTGGGACAGTCGAGACCTGTTGGATGGCTCCAGGACATCCCATAAGAAAGTTATCCAGAGCAGGGTTCTAAGGATGGATGCCTGGGCAGCCTGCCTCCCATTCCAGGTGTCTCATAGAGCCAAGGCAAGTTCGATCTGCTGGATCTAGGGGAGCAACCGAGGCGGGTGTGTTGAAATGGGTGAGTTGAGGATGGGTCATAATGTGCATTTGTGTCCATGTAGACCTTGGAATGGGGTGCTTGATCCGGGGCCTTGAGGGATGTTCATAACCGGAGGTTTTGATGGAGCTCTAAAGAGTATGTTTCCTATGTACAGAAGAGAATTGCTTTGATGAGTGCCTAAGGAATCTCCCATATGCTGGTATTGGAAACCAGGCCTCTGAGGAGAGATGACTGGAATCAAAAGCAATGGATCTGATTAGGGCCTAAGTGCCTGTCCAGTTCAATCTTATTCTCTGGGGATATCTGTCTCTGGGTCTGAGTGGAGGTAGTTTCCTAACTTGTGAGAGATCATCTCTGTTTATCCTGGGCAACCAACACTATTCGGATGGCCTCGGGGAGATTGGAGGATACTCCTAATCTATAGGGTTGTGGCCAATGGAAATGGCAGAATTCCCCTGGAGAGGGAAGCCACAGTCCTGAGGTGTGGCTCCAGGGGCCCCAACTTGGATGGTGTGTGGGCCAGGACTGTGGGGACAGAAGTCTGAAAACACAAACTCAGCTTAGGTTTGGGGATGTATGTATGAAGGCTCGATCTACAGACCGTGAGAATTTTCCGGGCTATGAACAAAGGGCGAGTATGTGGCGCTTGCTCAGGCTTTTGTCTCTGAATTTTGTGTCAACGGTGGCCGCGGAATGTCGGGGTGTCCTCAAGGGCCATGGACAATTCTTTCTCTGATGATTTGGCCTGATCCCAAGTGGTTGGGATCATTCTGTGGATGGGAAGAGTCCTTTCTGTATTTTTTTTTTTTTACCTCAGGTGTCCCACCAAAGAGGGATTCCAGAGTAGAGCCCTGAGTAGGGTTGACTAGACATCTCGAACTCTGGTTGAGATTGGGGGACTAGGGGCCTGGCAAGCCCCATATGTGGGCTGTTGTTCCAGTCACTAAGAGGCTTTACATGAGGATAGGGCTCACGCTGAGGGTCACAATGTGTGTTTGTGCACATTGTGGCCCTCAGGGATAGGTGGGGCCTCATAGTCCATGCTGCTTTCTCCTACAATGAACATTGGACAACATGCTAACCACTAGGTTTCTTGCCAAGGCGAAGGAGAAGTTCTGATTCTTGCATCACGTTCACTCCTGAGCAGTGAGTGGAGCTAAGGTCTAGGTTCTGAAGGTGAAAACTGAGGTTGGGTAGAGATGATGGCCTAAAGCCATTGTGGGTGTGATATGCTCTGTGTACGGCCAGCTGTCTGGGTGTTGGACTGGAGGTCTGCCCTCAGGCTGTGTCAGACAGGGCTTTAGTGCACAGGCTAGACTGTATAATTGGGGTATGGTCAAGTGGCATGCAGGTTGTTACTCATTTGGCGTTTCTGGTTAGCCCTATAGGGCAACATTTTTCTTCTGGAGGGCAGGCAGAGTGCTGCATTGTGTCTCCAGAATTGCCAAACTGGAGGGGTGTGGCCAGGATTGTGAGGAAGGAAGTCTGAAAACACAAGCTAGCACGAGTTTTTGGGGCCAAGAGCATGGCAGGCCCACTCTGCAGAGGCTGAATCGAGATCTCCTGCAGGTGAGGTCAGGGCGAGTATCAGATGTTGCCTCAAGCTGGAGTTTGTGTCCATGACGGCCCCTTCCTAAAGGGGGTGGGGGCGTCATGAGGCCGGGGAGGTTTCCCTACGCTGGGAGTTGTGATCTGCTCCAAACTTCAAAGTTTCCTTCTTCAGGACAGTCGAGTACTATTGGATGGTTCCAGGATGCCCCATACAGAAAGACTCGAGAGCAGGGCCGTAAGCATGGATGCCGAGACACGCCAACTCACCTTCCCATTGCCTGGTCGAGACAAGGCACGCTCAATCTGCGGGTTCTTGGGTGAGCTACCCAGAAGGCTGAGTTTAAATGGACTCTCCTGAGGATGAGTCATAATGTGGGTTGGTGGCCATGGAGACCTTGGAATGTGGCAGTAGCTAAGGGACTCTGCAGGATTCTCCAACCCGAAGGGCTTGACACAACCCCAACAAGGAAGCTTCCCATGTGGAGATGAGAGGTCTTCTGTCTGGTGCCTCAGGAAAGCCCCGTATGCTGGTCTTCGAACCCAGGCCTCTGAGGAGTGATACCTGGAAACCAAAGCAAGAGTTCATAATAGGGCCTAGGGGCCTGTCTGGTTCAATCTTCTGTCTCTGCGGATATCTGTCTTTGTGTCTGCATGGAGGTAGTAGTTGCTCAGCTTGTGTCATAATGCTCCTATTTGTCCAGTGCGGCTTGCGGTAGTGGGATGTCCTTGGGGACCTTGAGGTTTCTACTATTTTGTAGAGTTGTGGCCAATGGAATGGGCAGTTTCTTAAGAGAGAGCAGGCACAGTACTGTGGTGTGGCTCCAGACACCCTAGCCTGGAGGCTGTGTGGGCCATGGCTGTGCAGACAGACATCCAAAAACCCTAACTCAGCTCAGGTTTAGGGCCGAGGTTACGGCAGGCCTGATCGACAGTCCATGAGGGGAGTTCCTCTGGATATGAAAGAAGGGTGAGAGGGAGGCAATCGCTCCGGCTTTTGTCTCTGGATGTTTTGTCCACAATGGCCGTTTAATGTAGGAGTTGCCTCATGGGTCGTAGAAGTCTCCCTTTCTGGTAGTTTGTCCAGCCCCCAAGAGTTTGGGGTCCTTCTGTGGGAAGGGAAGTGTCCTGTTTTCTGCTTCATGTGTCCCCCCAGTAGAGGGATTCTAGAGCATAGCAGTGGGTACTGACAACTGGAATACTCGCCCTCTGGTTAAGCCTGGGGGCCTATGGATATGACAAGCCCCATATGCAGGATCTTGGTCCAGCCACTGAAAGGCGTTACTTTAATACGGGACTCACGCTGCAGGTCACAATGCATGTCTGTGCCCTAGGCGGCCCTCAAGCACTGGCGTGGCCTTTCGGACAATGCAGGTTTTCCCACATTGAACGTTGGACAACATGCCAACCACAAGGTTTCTGGCCATGGGATAGGAGGAATTCTAATTTCTGCATCACGTTCACCCTTGGGCAGTGATTGGAGATAAGGTCTAGGTTCTGAAGCCTGAAAACCGAGGTTGGGAAGAGATGACGACCTACAGCCATAGCGGGTCCTATGTGTCCAGGTTGGGGCCAGATGTCTGGGTGTCGTTTGGGATGTCTTGTCTCAGGCTCTGCCAGACAGGGCATTAGTATACAGGGTGGGCTGTATAATTGCTTTACAATCGAGTGGCATGCATTAGAATATCATTTGGGGTTTCTATTTAGCAGCATAGGGCAAAGTTTTTCTTCTGGAGGGCAGGCAGCATGCTGCATTGTGGCTTCGGAATTCCCAAACTGGAGGGCTTATGGGCCAGGAGAGTGAGGACGGAAGTCTGAGAACACAAGCTAGGCTTAGGTTTCGGGGCAAGGACATGGCAGGCACACTCTGCAGAGCTGAATTGAGATCTCATGCGTCTGAAGTCAGGTCGAGGTTCAGACTTTGGCTCAGGTTTGAGTTTCTGTCCATGTTGGCCCCTTCAGGAAGGGGGGGCATTATGAGGCCATGGGGGTTTTCCCACTATTGGATTTGTGAGATGCTCCAAACCGCAAGGATTCCTTCTGTGGGACAATTAAGATTTGTTGGATGGCTCCAGGACGTCTTATAAGGTATTTTTCCAGAACAGCGTTCTAAGTATGGATGCCTGGGCAGCCAGCCTCACATTCCAATTGTCTCCTAGCAACAAGAATCGTTTGATCTGCTGGCTTGGGGTAGCAACAGAGGGGGCTGAGTTGAAATGGACTTTCCTGAGGATGGTCTTAATGTTGGATTGAGTCCATGGAGACCTTGGTATGGGGCAGTGGCACCAGGGCCCTAAAGGATTCTCATAACCAGAGGTTAAAACAAAGCTCCAATGAGCAAGTTTTCCATGGGGAGACGAGATTTGTTCTTATTGGTGCCTCAGGAAACCACCATATGCTGGTATTGGAAACGAGGCATTGAGGAGAGATGCCTGGAAACCAAAGCAATGGATCTGATTAGGGCCTAGGGTCCTGTCCGGTTCAATATTCTTCTCTGGGGACATCTGTTGTCTGAGTGGAGGTAGTTGCTCAGCTGGTTTGAGATCACCCCTGTTTGTCCTGGGCGGCCTACACTATTGGGATGTCCTCGGTGACTTTGGAGGTTTTTCCTCATTTGCAAGGTTGTGGCCAATGGAATGAGAAGAATTCCCTTGAAAGGGAAGCACAGTCCTGAGGTGTGGCTCCAGGGACCCTAGTGTGGAGCGTGTGTGGTCCAGGGCTATTTGGTCAAAAGTCTGAAAACACAAACTCCACTTAGGTTGGGGGATGTAGGTAGGGCCGGCCCGATCTATAGACCGTGAGGAGAACTTTCGGCATATGAACAAAGGGCGAATGTGAGGTGCTTGCTCATGCTTTTTTTTTTTTTTTTTTTTTTTCTGGAAATGTGTCACCGATTGCCATGGAATGTCGGGGTGTCCTCATGGGCCATCGATGAGGCTCCCTTTCTGGGGATTTGACCAGATCCCAAGAGTTTGGGGTCATCCTGTCGTAAGGGAGGAGGCCTTTCTGGGTTTTTTTGTTTATTTTTATTTATTTATTTTTTTTTTTTACCTCATGTGGACCACCAAAAGAGGGATTCCAGAGCAGAGTCGTGGGTGGGGGCCACTGGACAACCAGACCTCTGGTTAACATTGGGACCTAAGAACATGGCAAGCCCCATATGTGGGCTCTTGGTCCAGACACTGAGAGGCCTTCCTTGAGGATAGGTTTCGCACTGAGTTTCACAATGTGTTTTTGTGCCCAAGGAGCCCCTCAAGTCAGGGTGTGGCCTAATGTACCATGCTGGTTTCTCCTACACTGAACGTTGCACAATATGGCAACCAAAAGTTTTCTGGCCATGGGGAAGAAGGAGTTCTATTTTCTGCAACCCTTTCACTCCTGGACTGTGATTGGATTTAAGGTCTAGGTTCTGAAGCCTGAAAACTGAGGTTGGGAAGAGATGAAGACCTAAGGCCATGGTGTGTCTGATTGCTCAGTGTTCGGCCAGCTGTTGAGTGTGGGTTGGGAGGTGCAGGCTCAGGCTGTGGCAGACAGGGAATTAATGCCCAGGCTAGACTGTATCATTGGGGTGCAGTCGAGTTTCGTGCAGGATGGTACTCATTTGTGGTTACTGGGTAGCCCCAAAGGGCAACGTTTTTCTTCTGGAGGGAAGACACAGTGCCACATAGTGGCTCCAGAATTCCCAAACTGGAAGGCTTGTGGGCCAGGAGTGTGAGGAAAAAATTCTGAGAACACAAGCCAGACTTAGATTTCGGGGTGAGGGGACGGCAGGCACCCTCTGCAGAGATGATTCGAGATCCCGTATACCTGAAGACAGAGCTAGGATCAGAAGTTGGCTTAGGTCGGAGTTTCTGTCCATGACGGCCCCTTCATGAAGGGGAGGGTGTCACGAGGACATGGAGGTTTTCCCACGATGGGAATTGTGAGATGCTCCAAACCGCAATGATTCCTTCTGTGGGACAGTCGAGACCTGTTGGATAGCTCCAGGACATCCCATAAGGAAGTTATCCAGAGCAGGGTTCTAAGGATGGATGCCTGGGCAGCCTGCCTCCCATTCCAGGTGTCTCATAGAGCCAAGGCAAGTTCGATCTGCTGGATCTAGGGGAGCAACCGAGGCGGGTGTGTTGAAATGGGTGAGTTGAGGAGGGGTCATAATGTGCATTTGTGTCCATGTGGACCTTGGAATGGGGTGCTTGATCCGGGGCCTTGAGGGATGTTCATAACCGGGGGTTTTGATGGAGCTCTAAAGAGTATGTTTCCTATGTAGAGAAGAGAATTGTTTTGATGAGTGCCTGAGGAATCTCCCATATGCTGGTATTGGAAACCAGGCCTCTGAGGAGAGATGACTGGAATCAAAAGCAATGGATCTGATTAGGGCCTAAGTGCCTGTCCAGTTCAATCTTATTCTCTGGGGTTATCTGTCTCTGGGTCTGAGTGGAGGTAGTTTCCTAACTTGTGAGAGATCATCCCTGTTTGTCCTGGGCAGCCAACACTATTCGGATGGCCTCTGGGAGATTGGAGGATACTCCTAATCTATAGGGTTGTGGCCAATGGAAATGGCAGAATTCCCCTGGAGAGGGAAGCCACAGTCCTGAGGTGTGGCTCCAGGGGCCCCAACTTGGATGGTGTGTGGGCCAGGACTGTGGGGACAGAAGTCTGAAAACACAAACTCAGCTTAGGTTTGGGGATGTATGTATGAAGGCTCGATCTACAGACCGTGAGAATTTTCCGGGCTATGAACAAAGGGCGAGTATGTGGCGCTTGCTCAGGCTTTTGTCTCTGGATTTTGTGTCAACGTTGGCCGCGGAAAGTCGGGGTGTCCTCAAGGGCCATGGACAATTCTTTCTCTGATGATTTGGCCTGATCCCAAGTGGTTGGGATCATTCTGTGGATGGGAAGAGTCCTTTCTGTATTTTTTTTTTTTTTTACCTCAGGTGTCCCACCAAAGAGGGATTCCAGAGTAGAGCCCTGAGTACGGTGACTAGACATCTCGAACTCTGGTTGAGATTGGGGGACT
Source organism: Mustela nivalis (assembly GCF_964662115.1). Lineage (NCBI taxonomy): Eukaryota > Metazoa > Chordata > Mammalia > Carnivora > Mustelidae > Mustela > Mustela nivalis. The sequence goes on along the minus strand of NW_028136552.1, from coordinate 1,761,892 downwards.
AGGGGCCTGGCAAGCCCCATATGTGGGCTGTTGTTCCAGTCACTAAGAGGCTTTACATGAGGATAGGGCTCACGCTGAGGGTCACAATGTGTGTTTGTGCACATTGTGGCCCTCAGGGATAGGTGGGGCCTCATAGTCCATGCTGCTTTCTCCTACAATGAACATTGGACAACATGCCAACCACTAGGTTTCTTGCCAAGGCGAAGGAGAAGTTCTGATACTTGCATCACGTTCACTCCTGAGCAGTGAGTGGAGATAAGGTCTAGGTTCTGAAGGTGAAAACTGAGGTTGGGTAGAGATGATGGCCTATAGCCATTGTGGGTGTGATATGCTCTGTGTACGGCCAGGTGTCTGGGTGTTGGACTGGAGGTCTGCCCTCAGGCTGTGTCAGACAGGGCTTTAGTGCACAGGCTAGACTGTATAATTGGGGTATGGTCGAGTGGCATGCAGATTGTTACTCATTTGGCGTTTCTGGTTAGCCCTATAGGGCAACATCTTTCTTCTGGAGGGCAGGCAGAGTGCTGCGTTGTGTCTCCAGAAATGCCAAACTGGAGGTGTGTGGCCAGGATTGTGAGGAAGGGAGTCTGAAAACACAAGCTAGCACGAGTTTTGGGGCCAAGAGCATGGCAGGCCCACTCTGCAGAGGCTGAATCGAAATCTCCTGCAGGTGAGGTCAGGGCGAGTATCAGATGTTGCCTCAAGCTGGAGTTTGTGTCCATGACGGCCCCTTCCTGAAGGGGGTGGGGGCGTCATGAGGCCAGGGAGGTTTCCCTACGCTGGGAGTTGTGATCTGCTCCAAACTTCAAAGTTTCCTTCTTCAGGACAGTCGAGTACTATTGGATGGTTCCAGGATGCCCCATACAGAAAGACTCGAGAGCAGGGCCGTAAGCATGGATGCCGAGAAACGCCAACTCACCTTCCCATTGCCTGGTCGAGACAAGGCACGCTCAATCTGCGGGCTCTTGGGTGAGCTACCCAGAAGGCTGAGTTTAAATGGACTCTCCTGAGGATGAGTCATAATGTGGGTTGGTGGCCATGGAGACCTTGGAATGTGGCAGTAGCTAAGGGACTCTGCAGGATTCTCCAACCCGAAGGGCTTGACACAACCCCAACAAGGAAGCTTCCCATGTGGAGATGAGAGGTCTTCTGTCTGGTGCCTCAGGAAAGCCCCGTATGCTGGTCTTCGAACCCAGGCCTCTGAGGAGTGATACCTGGAAACCAAAGCAAGAGTTCATAATAGGGCCTAGGGGCCTGTCTGGTTCAATCTTCTGTCTCTGCGGATATCTGTCTTTGTGTCTGCATGGAGGTAGTAGTTGCTCAACTTGTGTCATAATGCCCCTATTTGTCCAGTGCGGCTTGCGGTAGTGGGATGTCCTTGGGGACCTTGAGGTTTCTACTATTTTGTAGAGTTGTGGCCAATGGAATGGGCAGTTTCTTAGGAGAGAGCAGGCACAGTACTGTGGTGTGGCTCCAGAGACCCCACCCTGGAGGCTGTGTGGGCCATGGCTGTGCAGACAGACATCCAAAAACCCTAACTCAGCTCAGGTTTGGGGCCGAGGTTACGGCAGGCCTGATCTACAGTCCATGAGGGGAGTTCCTCTGGATATGAAAGAAGGGTGAGAGGGAGGCAGTCGCTCAGGCTTTTGTCTCTGGATGTTTTGTCCACAATGGCCGTTTAATGTAGGAGTTGCCTCATGGGTCGTAGAAGTCTCCCTCTCTGGTAGTTTGTCCAGAGCCCAAGAGTTTGGGGTCCTTCTGTGGGAAGGGAAGTGTCCTGTTTTCTGCTTCATGTGTCCCCACAGTAGAGGGATTCTAGAGCATAGCAGTGGGTACTGACAACTGGAATACTCGCCCTCTGGTTAAGCCTGGGGGCCTATGGATATGACAAGCCCCATATGCAGGATCTTGGTCCAGCCACTGAAAGGCGTTACTTTAATACGGGACTCACGCTGCAGGTCACAATGCATGTCTGTGCCCTAGGCGGCCCTCAAGCACTGGCGTGGCCTTTCGGACAATGCAGGTTTTCCCACATTGAACGTTGGACAACATGCCAACCACAAGGTTTCTGGCCATGGGGAAGGAGGAATTCTAATTTCTGCATCACGTTCACCCCTGGGCAGTGATTGGAGATAAGGTCTAGGTTCTGAAGCCTGAAAACCGAGGTTGGGAAGAGATGACGACCTACAGCCATAGCGGGTCCTATGTGTCCAGGTTGGGGCCAGCTGTCTGGGTGTCGTTTGGGATGTCTTGTCTCAGGCTCTGCCAGACAGGGCATTAGTGTACAGGGTGGGCTGTATAATTGCTTTACAATCGAGTGGCATGCATTAGAAAATCATTTGGGGTTTCTTATTAGCAGCATAGGGCAAAGTTTTTCTTCTGGAGGGCAGGCAGCATGCTGCATTGTGGCTTCGGAATTCCCAAACTGGAGGGCTTATGGGCCAGGAGAGTGAGGACGGAAGTCTGAGAACACAAGCTAGGCTTAGGTTTGGGGCAAGGACATGGCAGGCACACTCTGCAGAGCTGAATTGAGATCTCATGCGTCTGAAGTCAGGTCGAGGTTCAGACTTTGGCTCAGGTTTGAGTTTCTGTCCATGTTGGCCCCTTCAGGAAGGGGGGGCATTATGAGGTTATGGGGGTTTTCCCACTATTGGATTTGTGAGATGCTCCAAACCGCAAGGATTCCTTCTGTGGGACAAGTAAGATTTGTTGGATGGCTCCAGGACGTCTTATAAGGTATTTTTCCAGAACAGGGTTCTAAGTATGGATGCCTGGGTAGCCAGCCTCACATTCCAATTGTCTCCTAGCAACTAGAAACGTTTGATCTGCTGGCTTGGGGTAGCAACAGAGGGGGCTGAGTTGAAATGGACTTTCCTGAGGATGATCTTAATGTTGGATTGAGTCCATGGAGACCTTGGTATGGGGCAGTGGCACCAGGGCCCTGAAGGATTCTCATAACCAGAGGTTAAAACAAAGCTCCAATGAGCAAGTTTTCCATGGGGAGACGAGATTTGTTCTTATTGGTGCCTCAGGAAACCACCATATGCTGGTATTGGAAACGAGGCATTGAGGAGAGATGCCTGGAAACCAAAGCAATGGATCTGATTAGGGCCTAGGGTCCTGTCCGGTTCAATATTCTTCTCTGGGGACATCTGTTGTCTGAGTGGAGGTAGTTGCTCAGCTGGTTTGAGATCACCCCTGTTTGTCCTGGGCGGCCTACACTATTGGGATGTCCTCGGTGACTTTGGAGGTTTTTCCTCATTTGCAAAGTTGTGGCCAATGGAATGGGAAGAATTCACTTGAAAGGGAAGCACAGTCCTGAGGTGTGGCTCCAGGGACCCAAGTGTGGAGCGTGTGTGGTCCAGGGCTATTTGGTCAAAAGTCTGAAAACACAAACTCCACTTAGGTTGGGGGATGTAGGTAGGGCCGGCCCGATCTATAGACCGTGAGGAGAACTCTTCGGCATATGAACAAAGGGCGAATGTGAGGTGCTTGCTCATGCTTTTTTTTTTTTTTTTTCTGGAAATGTGTCACCGATTGCCATGGAATGTCGGGGTGTCCTCATGGGCCATCGATGAGGCTCCCTTTCTGGGGATTTGACCAGATCCCAAGAGTTTGGGGTCATTCTGTCGTAAGGGAGGAGGCCTTTCTGGTTTTTTTTGTTTATTTTTATTTATTTATTTATTTATTTTTTACCTCAGGTGGACCACCAAAGGAGGGATTCCAGAGCAGTGTCGTGGGTGGGGGCAACTGGACAACCAGACCTCTGGTTAACATTGGGACCTAAGAACATGGCAAGCCCCATATGTGGGCTCTTGGTCCAGACACTGAGAGGCCTTCCTTGAGGATAGGTCTCGCACTGAGTTTCAAAATGTGTTTTTGTGCCCAAGGAGCCCCTCAAGTCAGGGTGTGGCCTAATGTACCATGCTGGTTTCTCCTACACTGAACGTTGCACAATATGGCAACCAAAAGTTTTCTGGCCATGGGGAAGAAGGAGTTCTATTTTCTGCAACTCTTTCACTCCTGGACTGTGATTGGATTTAAGGTCTAGGTTCTGAAGCCTGAAAACTGAGGTTGGGAAGACATGAAGACCTAAGGCCATGGTGTGTCTGATGTGCTCAGTGTTCGGCCAGCTGTTGAGTGTGGGTTGGGAGGTGCAGGCTCAGGCTGTGGCAGACAGGGAATTAATGCCCAGGCTACACTGTATCATTGGGGTGCAGTCGAGTTTCGTGCAGGATGGTACTCATTTGTGGTTACTGGGTAGCCCCAAAGGGCAACGTTTTTCTTCTGGAGGGAAGACACAGTGCCACATAGTGGCTCCAGAATTCCCAAACTGGAAGGCTTGTGGGCCAGGAGTGTGAGGAAAAAATTCTGAGAACACAAGCCAGACTTAGATTTCGGGGTGAGGGGACGGCAGGCACCCTCTGCAGAGATGATTCGAGGTCCCGTATAACTAAAGACAGAGCTAGGATCAGAAGTTGGCTTAGGTCGGAGTTTCTGTCCATGACGGCCCCTTCATGAAGGGGAGGGTGTCACGAGGACATGGAGATTTTCCCACGATGGGAATTGTGAGATGCTGCAAATCGCAATGATTCCTTTTGTGGGACAGTCGAGACCTGTTGGATAGCTCCAGGACATCCCATAAGGAAGTTATCCAGAGCAGGGTTCTAAGGATGGATGCCTAGGCAGCCTTCCTCCCATTCCAGGTGTCTCATAGAGCCAAGGCAAGTTCGATCTGCTGGATCTAGGGGAGCAACCGAGGCGGGTGTGTTGAAATGGGTGAGTTGAGTATGGGTCATAATGTGCATTTGTGTCCATGTAGACCTTGGAATGGGGTGCTTGATCCGGGGCCTTGAGGGATGTTCATAACCGGAGGTTTTGATGGAGCTCTAAAGAGTATGTTTCCTATGTAGAGAAGAGAATTGTTTTGATGAGTGCCTAAGGAATCTCCCATATGCTGGTATTGGAAACCAGGCCTCTGAGGAGAGATGACTGGAATCAAAAGCAATGGATCTGATTAGGGCCTAAGTGCCTGTCCAGTTCAATCTTATTCTCTGGGGATATCTGTCTCTGGGTCTGAGTGGAGGTAGTTTCCTAACTTGTGAGAGATCATCCCTGTTTGTCCTGGGCAGCCAACACTATTCGGATGGCCTCGGGGAGATTGGAGGATACTCCTAATCTATAGGGTTGTGGCCAATGGAAATGGCAGAATTCCCCTGGAGAGGGAAGCCACAGTCCTGAGGTGTGGCTCCAGGGGCCCCAACTTGGATGGTGTGTGGGCCAGGACTGTGGGGACAGAAGTCTGAAAACACAAACTCAGCTTAGGTTTGGGGATGTATGTATGAAGGCTCGATCTACAGACCGTGAGAATTTTCCGGGCTATGAACAAAGGGCGAGTATGTGGCGCTTGCTCAGGCTTTTGTCTCTGGATTTTGTGTCAACGTTGGCCGCGGAAAGTCGGGGTGTCCTCAAGGGCCATGGACAATTCTTTCTCTGATGATTTGGCCTGATCCCAAGTGGTTGGGATCATTCTGTGGATGGGAAGAGTCCTTTCTGTATTTTTTTTTTTTACCTCAGTTGTCCCACCAAAGAGGGATTCCAGAGTAGAGCCCTGAGTAGGGGTGACTAGACATCTCGAACTCTGGTTGAGATTGGGGGACTAGGGGCCTGGCAAGCCCCATATGTGGGCTGTTGTTCCAGTCACTAAGAGGCTTTACATGAGGATAGGGCTCACGCTGAGGGTCACAATGTGTGTTTGTGCACATTGTGGCCCTCAGGGGTAGGTGGGGCCTCATAGTCCATGCTGCTTTCTCCTACAATGAACATTGGACAACATGCCAACCACTAGGTTTCTTGCCAAGGCAAAGGAGAAGTTCTGATACTTGCATCACGTTCACTCCTGAGCAGTGAGTGGAGATAAGGTCTAGGTTCTGAAGGTGAAAACTGAGGTTGGGTAGAGATGATGGCCTAAAGCCATTGTGGGTGTGATATGCTCTGTGTACGGCCAGCTGTCTGGGTGTTGGACTGGAGGTCTGCCCTCAGACTGTATCAGACAGGGCTTTAGTGCACAGGCTAGACTGTATAATTGGGGTATGGTCGAGTGGCATGCAGGTTGTTACTCATTTGGCGTTTCTGGTTAGCCCTATAGGGCAACATTTTTCTTCTGGAGGGCAGGCAGAGTGCTGCATTGTGTCTCCAGAATTGCCAAACTGGAGGTGTGTGGCCAGGATTGTGAGGAAGGAAGTCTGAAAACACAAGCTAGCACGAGTTTTGGGGCCAAGAGCATGGCAGGCCCACTCTGCAGAGGCTGAATCGAGATCTCCTGCAGGTGAGGTCAGGGCGAGTATCAGATGTTGCCTCAAGCTGGAGTTTGTGTCCATGACGGCCCCTTCCTGAAGGGGGTGGGGGCGTCATGAGGCCAGGGAGGTTTCCCAACGCTGGGAGTTGTGAGCTGCTCTAAACTTCAAAGTTTCCTTCTTCAGGACAGTCGAGTACTATTGGATGGTTCCAGGATGCCCCATACAGAAAGACTCGAGAGCAGGGCCGTAAGCATGGATGCCGAGAAACGCCAACTCACCTTCCCATTGCCTGGTCGAGACAAGGCACGCTCAATCTGCGGGCTCTTGGGTGAGCTACCCAGAAGGCTGAGTTTAAATGGACTCTCCTGAGGATGAGTCATAATGTGGGTTGGTGGCCATGGAGACCTTGGAATGTGGCAGTAGCTAAGGGACTCTGCAGGATTCTCCAACCCGAAGGGCTTGACACAACCCCAACAAGGAAGCTTCCCATGTGGAGATGAGAGGTCTACTGTCTGGTGCCTCAGGAAAGCCCCGTATGCTGGTCTTCGAACCCAGGCCTCTGAGGAGTGATACCTGGACACCAAAGCAAGAGTTCATAATAGGGCCTAGGGGCCTGTCTGGTTCAATCTTCTGTCTCTGCGGATATCTGTCTTTGTGTCTGCATGGAGGTAGTAGTTGCTCAGCTTGTGTCATAATGCCCCTATTTGTCCAGTGCGGCTTGCGGTAGTGGGATGTCCTAGGGGACCTTGAGATTTCTACTATTTTGTAGAGTTGTGGCCAATGGAATGGGCAGTTTCTTAGGAGAGAGCAGGCACAGTACTGTGGTGTGGCTCCAGAGACCCCAGCCTGGAGGCTGTGCGGGCCATGGCTGTGCAGACAGACATCCAAAAACCCTAACTCAACTCAGGTTTAGGGCCGAGGTTAAGGCAGGCCTGATCTACAGTCCATGAGGGTAGTTCCTCTGGATATGAAAGAAGGGTGAGAGGGAGGCAGTCGCTCAGGCATTTGTCTCTGGATGTTTTGTCCACAATGGCCGTTTAATGTAGGAGTTGCCTCATGGGTCGTAGAAGTCTCCCTCTCTGGTAGTTTGTCCAGAGCCCAAGAGTTTGGGGTCCTTCTGTGGGAAGGGAAGTGTCCTGTTTTCTGCTTCATGTGTCCCCCCAGTAGAGGGATTCTAGAGCATAGCAGTGGGTACTGACAACTGGAATACTCGCCCTCTGGTTAAGCCTGGGGGCCTATGGATATGACAAGCCCCATATGCAGGATCTTGGTCCAGCCACTGAAAGGCGTTACTTTAATACGGGACTCACGCTGCAGGTCACAATGCATGTCTGTGCCCTAGGCGGCCCTCAAGCACTGGCGTGGCCTTTCGGACAATGCAGGTTTTCCCACATTGAACGTTGGACAACATGCCAACCACAAGGTTTCTGGCCATGGGGAAGGAGGAATTCTAATTTCTGCATCACGTTCACCCCTGGGCAGTGATTGGAGATAAGGTCTAGGTTCTGAAGCCTGAAAACCGAGGTTGGGAAGAGATGACGACCTACAGCCATAGCGGGTCCTATGTGTCCAGGTTGGGGCCAGCTGTCTGGGTGTCGTTTGGGATGTCTTGTCTCAGGCTGTGCCAGACAGGAAATTAGTATACAGGGTGGGCTGTATAATTGCTTTACAATCGAGTGGCATGCATTAGAAAATCATTTGGGGTTTCTTATTAGCAGCATAGGGCAAAGTATTTCTTCTGGAGGGCAGGCAGCATGCTGCACTGTGGCTTCGGAATTCCCAAACTGGAGGTCTTATGGGCCAGGAGAGTGAGGACGGAAGTCTGAGAACACAAGCTAGGCTTAGGTTTCGGGGCAAGGACATGGCAGGCACACTCTGCAGAGCTGAATTGAGATCTCATGCGTCTGAAGTCAGGTCGAGGTTCAGACTTTGGCTCAGGTTTGAGTTTCTGTCCATGTTGGCTCCTTCAGGAAGGGGGGGCATTATGAGGCCATGGGGGTTTTCCCACTATTGGAGTTGTGAGATGCTCTAAACCGCAAGGATTCCTTCTGTGGGACAAGTAAGATTTGTTGGATGGCTCCAGGACGTTTTATAAGGTATTTTTCCAGAACAGGGTTCTAAGTATGGATGCCTGGGCAGCCAGCCTCACATTCCAATTGTCTCCTAGCAACAAGAAACGTTTGATCTGCTGGCTTGGGGTAGCAACAGAGGGGGCTGAGTTGAAATGGACTTTCCTGAGGATGGTCTTAATGTTGGATTGAGTCCATGGAGACCTTGGTATGGGGCAGTGGCACCAGGGCCCTGAAGGATTCTCCTAACCAGAGGTTATGACAAAGCTCCAGTGAGCAAGTTTTCCATGGGGAGACGACATTTGTTCTTATTGGTGCCTCAGGAAACCACCATATGCTGGTATTGGAAACGAGGCATTGATCGAGAGATGCCTGGAAACCAAAGCAATGGATCTGATTAGGGCCTAGGGTCCTGTCCGGTTCAATATTCTTCTCTGGGGACATCTGTTGTCTGAGTGGAGGTAGTTGCTCAGCTGGTTTGAGATCACCCCTGTTTGTCCTGGGCGGCCTACACTATTGGGATGTCCTCGGTGACTTTGGAGGTTTTTCCTCATTTGCAAGGTTGTGGCCAATGGAATGGGAAGAATTCCCTTGAAAGGGAAGCACAGTCCTGAGGTGTGGCTCCAGGGACCCAAGTGTGGAGCGTGTGTGGTCCAGGGCTATTTGGTCAAAAGTCTGAAAACACAAACTCCACTTAGGTTGGGGGATGTAGGTAGGGCCGTCCCGATCTATAGACCGTGAGGAGAACTCTTCGGCATATGAACAAAGGGCGAATGTGAGGTGCTTGCTCATGCTTTTTTTTTTTTTTTTTCTGGAAATGTGTAACCGATTGCCATGGAATGTCGGGGTGTCCTCATGGGCCATCGATGAGGCTCCCTTTCTGGGGATTTGACCAGATCCCAAGAGTTTGGGGTCATCCTGTCGTAAGGGAGGAGGCCTTTCTGGGTTTTTTTGTTTATTTTTATTTATTTATTTATTTATTTTACCTCATGTGGACCACCAAAAGAGGGATTCCAGAGCAGAGTCGTGGGTGGGGGCAACTGGACAACCAGACCTCTGGTTAACATTGGGACCTAAGAACATGGCAAGCCCCATATGTGGGCTCTTGGTCCAGACACTGAGAGGCCTTCCTTGAGGATAGGTTTCGCACTGAGTTTCACAATGTGTTTTTGTGCCCAAGGAGCCCCTCAAGTCAGGGTGTGGCCTAATGTACCATGCTGGTTTCTCCTACACTGAACGTTGCACAATATGGCAACCAAAAGTTTTCTGGCCATGGGGAAGAAGGAGTTCTATTTTCTGCAACTCTTTCACTCCTGGACTGTGATTGGATTTAAGGTCTAGGTTCTGAAGCCTGAAAACTGAGGTTGGGAAGAGATGAAGACCTAAGGCCATGGTGTGTCTGATTGCTCAGTGTTCGGCCAGCTGTTGAGTGTGGGTTGGGAGGTGCAGGCTCAGGCTGTGGCAGACAGGGAATTAATGCCCAGGCTAGACTGTATCATTGGGGTGCAGTCGAGTTTCGTGCAGGATGGTACTCATTTGTGGTTACTGGGTAGCCCCAAAGGGCAACGTTTTTCTTCTGGAGGGAAGACACAGTGCCACATAGTGGCTCCAGAATTCCCAAACTGGAAGGCTTGTGGGCCAGGAGTGTGAGGAAAAAATTCTGAGAACACAAGCCAGACTTAGATTTCGGGGTGAGGGGACGGCAGGCACCCTCTGCAGAGATGATTCGAGATCCCGTATACCTGAAGACAGAGCTAGGATCAGAAGTTGGCTTAGGTCGGAGTTTCTGTCCATGACGGCCCCTTCATGAAGGGGAGGGTGTCACGAGGACATGGAGGTTTTCCCACGATGGGAATTGTGAGATGCTCCAAACCGCAATGATTCCTTCTGTGGGACAGTCGAGACCTGTTGGATAGCTCCAGGACATCCCATAAGGAAGTTATCCAGAGCAGGGTTCTAAGGATGGATGCCTGGGCAGCCTGCCTCCCATTCCAGGTGTCTCATAGAGCCAAGGCAAGTTCGATCTGCTGGATCTAGGGGAGCAACCGAGGCGGGTGTGTTGAAATGGGTGAGTTGAGGATGGGTCATAATGTGCATTTGTGTCCATGTAGACCTTGGAATGGGGTGCTTGATCCGGGGCCTTGAGGGATGTTCATAACCGGGGGTTTTGATGGAGCTCTAAAGAGTATGTTTCCTATGTAGAGAAGAGAATTGTTTTGATGAGTGCCTAAGGAATCTCCCATATGCTGGTATTGGAAACCAGGCCTCTGAGGAGAGATGACTGGAATCAAAAGCAATGGATCTGATTAGGGCCTAAGTGCCTGTCCAGTTCAATCTTATTCTCTGGGGATATCTGTCTCTGGGTCTGAGTGGAGGTAGTTTCCTAACTTGTGAGAGATCATCCCTGTTTGTCCTGGGCAGCCAACACTATTCGGATGGCCTCGGGGAGATTGGAGGATACTCCTAATCTATAGGGTTGTGGCCAATGGAAATGGCAGAATTCCCCTGGAGAGGGAAGCCACAGTCCTGAGGTGTGGCTCCAGGGGCCACAACTTGGATGGTGTGTGGGCCAGGACTGTGGGGACAGAAGTCTGAAAACACAAACTCAGCTTAGGTTTGGGGATGTATGTATGAAGGCTCGATCTACAGACCGTGAGAATTTTCCGGGCTATGAACAAAGGGCGAGTATGTGGCGCTTGCTCAGGCTTTTGTCTCTGGATTTTGTGTCAACGGTGGCCGCGGAATGTCGGGGTGTCCTCAAGGGCCATGGACAATTCTTTCTCTGATGATTTGGCCTGATCCCAAGTGGTTGGGATCATTCTGTGGATGGGAAGAGTCCTTTCTGTATTTTTTTTTTTTTTACCTCAGGTGTCCCACCAAAGAGGGATTCCAGAGTAGAGCCCTGAGTACGGTGACTAGACATCTCGAACTCTGGTTGAGATTGGGGGACTAGGGGCCTGGCAAGCCCCATATGTGGGCTGTTGTTCCAGTCACTAAGAGGCTTTACATGAGGATAGGGCTCACGCTGATGGTCACAATGTGTGTTTGTGCACATTGTGGCCCTCAGGGATAGGTGGGGCCTCATAGTCCATGCTGCTTTCTCCTACAATGAACATTGGACAACATGCCAACCACTAGGTTTCTTGCCAAGGCGAAGGAGAAGTTCTGATACTTGCATCACGTTCACTCCTGAGCAGTGAGTGGAGATAAGGTCTAGGTTCTGAAGGTGAAAACTGAGGTTGGGTAGAGATGATGGCCTAAAGCCATTGTGGGTGTGATATGCTCTGTGTACAGCCAGCTGTCTGGGTGTTGGACTGGAGGTCTGCCCTCAGGCTGTGTCAGACAGGGCTTTAGTGCACAGGCTAGACTGTATAATTGGGGTATGGTCGAGTGGCATGCAGATTGTTACTCATTTGGCGTTTCTGGTTAGCCCTATAGGGCAACATTTTTCTTCTGGAGGGCAGGCAGAGTGCTGCATTGTGTCTCCAGAAATGCCAAACTGGAGGTGTGTGGCCAGGATTGTGAGGAAGGGAGTCTGAAAACACAAGCTAGCACGAGTTTTGCGGCCAAGAGCATGGCAGGCCCACTCTGCAGAGGCTGAATCGAAATCTCCTGCAGGTGAGGTCAGGGCGAGTATCAGATGTTGCCTCAAGCTGGAGTTTGTGTCCATGACGGCCCCTTCCTGAAGGGGGTGGGGGCGTCATGAGGCCAGGGAGGTTTCCCTACGCTGGGAGTTGTGAGCTGCTCCAAACTTCAAAGTTTCCTTCTTCAGGACAGTCGAGTACTATTGGATGGTTCCAGGATGCCCCATACAGAAAGACTCGAGAGCAGGGCCGTAAGCATGGATGCCGAGAAACGCCAACTCACCTTCCCATTGCCTGGTCGAGACAAGGCACGCTCAATCTGCGGCCTCTTGGGTGAGCTACCCAGAAGGCTGAGTTTAAATGGACTCTCCTGAGGATGAGTCATAATGTGGGTTGGTGGCCATGGAGACCTTGGAATGTGGCAGTAGCTAAGGGACTCTGCAGGATTCTCCAACCCGAAGGGCTTGACACAACCCCAACAAGGAAGCTTCCCATGTGGAGATGAGAGGTCTTCTGTCTGGTGCCTCAGGAAAGCCCCGTATGCTGGTCTTCGAACCCAGGCCTCTGAGGAGTGATACCTGGAAACCAAAGCAAGAGTTCATAATAGGGCCTAGGGGCCTGTCTGGTTCAATCTTCTGTCTCTGCGGATATCTGTCTTTGTGTCTGCATGGAGGTAGTAGTTGCTCAACTTGTGTCATAATGCCCCTATTTGTCCAGTGCGGCTTGCGGTAGTGGGATGTCCTTGGGGACCTTGAGGTTTCTACTATTTTGTAGAGTTGTGGCCAATGGAATGGGCAGTTTCTTAGGAGAGAGCAGGCACAGTACTGTGGTGTGGCTCCAGAGACCCCAGCCTGGAGTCTGTGTGGGCCATGGCTGTGCAGACAGACATCCAAAAACCCTAACTCAGCTCAGGTTTGGGGCCGAGGTTACGGCAGGCCTGATCTACAGTCCATGAGGGGAGCTCCTCTGGATATGAAAGAAGGGTGAGAGGGAGGCAGTCGCTCAGGCTTTTGTCTCTGGATGTTTTGTCCACAATGGCCGTTTAATGTAGGAGTTGCCTCATGGGTCGTAGAAGTCTCCCTCTCTGGTAGTTTGTCCAGAGCCCAAGAGTTTGGGGTCCTTCTGTGGGAAGGGAAGTGTCCTGTTTTCTGCTTCATGTGTCCCCACAGTAGAGGGATTCTAGAGCATAGCAGTGGGTACTGACAACTGGAATACTCGCCCTCTGGTTAAGCTTGGGGGCCTATGGATATGACAAGCCCCATATGCAGGATCTTGGTCCAGCCACTGAAAGGCGTTACTTTAATACGGGACTCACGCTGCAGGTCACAATGCATGTCTGTGCCCTAGGCGGCCCTCAAGCACTGGCGTGGCCTTTCGGACAATGCAGGTTTTCCCACATTGAACGTTGGACAACATGCCAACCACAAGGTTTCTGGCCATGGGGAAGGAGGAATTCTAATTTCTGCATCACGTTCACCCCTGGGCAGTGATTGGAGATAAGGTCTAGGTTCTGAAGCCTGAAAACCGAGGTTGGGAAGAGATGACGACCTACAGCCATAGCGGGTCCTATGTGTCCAGGTTGGGGCCAGCTGTCTGGGTGTCATTTGGGATGTCTTGTCTCAGGCTCTGCCAGACAGGGCATTAGTGTACAGGGTGGGTTGTATAATTGCTTTACAATCGAGTGGCATGCATTAGAAAATCATTTGGGGTTTCTTATTAGCAGCATAGGGCAAAGTTTTTCTTCTGGAGGGCAGGCAGCATGCTGCATTGTGGCTTCGGAATTCCCAAACTGGAGGGCTTATGGGCCAGGAGAGTGAGGACGGAAGTCTGAGAACACAAGCTACGCTTAGGTTTCGGGGCAAGGACATGGCAGGCACACTCTGCAGAGCTGAATTGAGATCTCATGCGTCTGAAGTCAGGTCGAGGTTCAGACTTTGGCTCAGGTTTGAGTTTCTGTCCATGTTGGCCCCTTCAGGAAGGGGGGGCATTATGAGGTTATGGGGGTTTTCCCACTATTGGAGTTGTGAGATGCTCCAAACCGCAAGGATTCCTTCTGTGGGACAATTAAGATTTGTTGGATGGCTCCAGGACGTCTTATAAGGTATTTTTCCAGAACAGGGTTCTAAGTATGGATGCCTGGGTAGCCAGCCTCACATTCCAATTGTCTCCTAGCAACAAGAAACGTTTGATCTGCTGGCTTGGGGTAGCAACAGAGGGGGCTGTGTTGAAATGGACTTTCCTGAGGATGGTCTTAATGTTGGATTGAGTCCATGGAGACCTTGGTATGGGGCAGTGGCACCAGGGCCCTGAAGGATTCTCCTAACCAGAGGTTATGACAAAGCTCCAATGAGCAAGTTTTCCATGGGGAGACGAGATTTGTTCTTATTGGTGCCTCAGGAAACCACCATATGCTGGTATTGGAAACGAGGCATTGAGGAGAGATGCCTGGAAACCAAAGCAATGGATCTGATTAGGGCCTAGGGTCCTGTCCGGTTCAATATTCTTCTCTGGGGACATCTGTTGTCTGAGTGGAGGTAGTTGCTCAGCTGGTTTGAGAACACCCCTGTTTGTCCTGGGCGGCCTACACTATTGGGATGTCCTCGGTGACTTTGGAGGTTTTTCCTCATTTGCAAGGTTGTGGCCAATGGAATGGGAAGAATTCCCTTGAAAGGGAAGCACAGTCCTGAGGTGTGGCTCCAGGGACCCAAGTGTGGAGCGTGTGTGGTCCAGGGCTATTTGGTCAAAAGTCTGAAAACACAAACTCCACTTAGGTTGGGGGATGTAGGTAGGGCCGGCCCGATCTATAGACCGTGAGGAGAACTCTTCGGCATATGAACAAAGGGCGAATGTGAGGTGCTTGCTCATGCTTTTTTTTTTTTTTTTCTGGAAATGTGTCACCGATTGCCATGGAATGTCGGGGTGTCCTCATGGGCCATCGATGAGGCTCCCTTTCTAGGGATTTGACCAGATCCCAAGAGTTTGGGGTCATCCTGTCGTAAGGGAGGAGGCCTTTCTGGGTTTTTTTGTTTATTTTTATTTATTTATTTATTTATTTTTACCTCAGGTGGACCACCTAAAGAGGGATTCCAGAGCAGAGTCGTGGGTGGGGGCAACTGGACAACCAGACCTCTGGTTAACATTGGGACCTAAGAACATGGCAAGCCCCATATGTGGGCTCTTGGTCCAGACACTGAGAGGCCTTCCTTGAGGATAGGTTTCGCACTGAGTTTCACAATGTGTTTTTGTGCCCAAGGAGCCCCTCAAGTCAGGGTGTGGCCTAATGTACCATGCTGGTTTCTCCTACACTGAACGTTGCACAATATGGCAACCAAAAGTTTTCTGGCCATGGGGAAGAAGGAGTTCTATTTTCTGCAACTCTTTCACTCCTGGACTGTGATTGGATTTAAGGTCTAGGTTCTGAAGCCTGAAAACTGAGGTTGGGAAGAGATGAAGACCTAAGGCCATGGTGTGTCTGATTGCTCAGTGTTCGGCCAGCTGTTGAGTGTGGGTTGGGAGGTGCAGGCTCAGGCTGTGGCAGACAGGGAATTAATGCTCAGGCTAGACTGTATCATTGGGGTGCAGTCGAGTTTCGTGCAGGATGGTACTCATTTGTGGTTACTGGGTAGCCCCAAAGGGCAACGTTTTTCTTCTGGAGGGAAGACACAGTGCCACATAGTGGCTCCAGAATTCCCAAACTGGAAGGCTTGTGGGCCAGGAGTGTGAGGAAAAAATTCTGAGAACACAAGCCAGACTTAGATTTCGGGGTGAGGGGACGGCAGGCACCCTCTGCAGAGATGATTCGAGATCCCGTATACCTGAAGACAGAGCTAGGATCAGAAGTTGGCTTAGGTCGGAGTTTCTGTCCATGACGGCCCCTTCATGAAGGGGAGGGTGTCACGAGGACATGGAGGTTTTCCCACGATGGGAATTGTGAGATGCTCCAAACCGCAATGATTCCTTCTGTGGGACAGTCGAGACCTGTTGGATAGCTCCAGGACATCCCATAAGGAAGTTATCCAGAGCAGGGTTCTAAGGATGGATGCCTGGGCAGCCTGCCTCCCATTCCAGGTGTCTCATAGAGCCAAGGCAAGTTCGATCTGCTGGATCTAGGGGAGCAACCGAGGCGGGTGTGTTGAAATGGGTGAGTTGAGGATGGGTCATAATGTGCATTTGTGTCCATGTAGACCTTGGAATGGGGTGCTTGATCCGGGGCCTTGAGGGATGTTCATAACCGGGGGTTTTGATGGAGCTCTAAAGAGTATGTTTCCTATGTAGAGAAGAGAATTGTTTTGATGAGTGCCTAAGGAATCTCCCATATGCTGGTATTGGAAACCAGGCCTCTGAGGAGAGATGACTGGAATCAAAAGCAATGGATCTGATTAGGGCCTAAGTGCCTGTCCAGTTCAATCTTATTCTCTGGGGATATCTGTCTCTGGGTCTGAGTGGAGGTAGTTTCCTAACTTGTGAGAGATCATCCCTGTTTGTCCTGGGCAGCCAACACTATTCGGATGGCCTCGGGGAGATTGGAGGATACTCCTAATCTATAGGGTTGTGGCCAATGGAAATGGCAGAATTCCCCTGGAGAGGGAAGCCACAGTCCTGAGGTGTGGCTCCAGGGGCCCCAACTTGGATGGTGTGTGGGCCAGGACTGTGGGGACAGAAGTCTGAAAACACAAACTCAGCTTAGGTTTGGGGATGTATGTATGAAGGCTCGATCAACAGACCGTGAGAATGTTCCGGGCTATGAACAAAGGGCGAGTATGTGGCGCTTGCTCAGGCTTTTGTCTCTGGATTTTGTGTCAACGGTGGCCGCGGAATGTCGGGGTGTCCTCCAGGGCCATGGACAATTCTTTCTCTGAGGATTTGGCCTGATCCCAAGTGGTTGGGATCATTCTGTGGATGGGAAGAGTCCTTTCTGTATTTTTTTTTTTTTTTACCTCAGGTGTCCCACAAAAGAGGGATTCCAGAGTAGAGCCCTGAGTAGGGGTGACTAGACCTCTCGAACTCTGGCTGAGATTGGGGGACTAGGGGCCTGGCAAGCCCCATATGTGGGCTGTTGTTCCAGTCACTAAGAGGCTTTACATGAGGATAGGGCTCACGCTGAGGGTCACAATGTGTGTTTGTGCACATTGTGGCCCTCAGGGATAGGTGGGGCCTCATAGTCCATGCTGCTTTCTCCTACAATGAACATTGGACAACATGCCAACCACTAGGTTTCTTGCCAAGGCGAAGGAGAAGTTCTGATACTTGCATCACGTTCACTCCTGAGCAGTGAGTGGAGATAAGGTCTAGGTTCTGAAGGTGAAAACTGAGGTTGGGTAGAGATGATGGCCTAAAGCCATTGTGGGTGTGATATGCTCTGTGTACGGCCAGCTGTCTGGGTGTTGGACTGGAGGTCTGCCCTCAGGCTGTGTCAGACAGGGCTTTAGTGCACAGGCTAGACTGTATAATTGGGGTATGGTCGAGTGGCATGCAGGTTGTTACTCATTTGGCGTTTCTGGTTAGCCCTATAGGGCAACATTTTTCTTCTGGAGGGCAGGCAGAGTGCTGCATTGTGTCTCCAGAATTGCCAAACTGGAGGTGTGTGGCCAGGATTGTGAGGAAGGAAGTCTGAAAACACAAGCTAGCACGAGTTTTGAGGCCAAGAGCATGGCAGGCCCACTCTGCAGAGGCTGAATCGAAATCTCCTGCAGGTGAGGTCAGGGCGAGTATCAGATGTTGCCTCAAGCTGGAGTTTGTGTCCATGACGGCCCCTTCCTGAAGGGGGTGGGGGCGTCATGAGGCCAGGGAGGTTTCCCTACGCTGGGAGTTGTGAGCTGCTCCAAACTTCAAAGTTTCCTTCTTCAGGACAGTCGAGTACTATTGGATGGTTCCAGGATGCCCCATACAGAAAGACTCGAGAGCAGGGCCGTAAGCATGGATGCCGAGAAACGCCAACTCACCTTCCCATTGCCTGGTCGAGACAAGGCACGCTCAATCTGCGGCCTCTTGGGTGAGCTACCCAGAAGGCTGAGTTTAAATGGACTCTCCTGAGGATGAGTCATAATGTGGGTTGGTGGCCATGGAGACCTTGGAATGTGGCAGTAGCTAAGGGACTCTGCAGGATTCTCCAACCCGAAGGGCTTGACACAACCCCAACAAGAATCTTCCCATGTGGAGATGAGAGGTCTTCTGTCTGGTGCCTCAGGAAAGCCCCGTATGCTGGTCTTCGAACCCAGGCCTCTGAGGAGTGATACCTGGAAACCAAAGCAAGAGTTCATATTAGGGCCTAGGGGCCTGTCTGGTTCAATCTTCTGTCTCTGCGGATATCTGTCTTTGTGTCTGCATGGAGGTAGTAGTTGCTCAACTTGTGTCATAATGCCCCTATTTGTCCAGTGCGGCTTGCGGTAGTGGGATGTCCTTGGGGACCTTGAGGTTTCTACTATTTTGTAGAGTTGTGGCCAATGGAATGGGCAGTTTCTTAGGAGAGAGCAGGCACAGTACTGTGGTGTGGCTCCAGAGACCCCAGCCTGGAGTCTGTGTGGGCCATGGCTGTGCAGACAGACATCCAAAAACCCTAACTCAGCTCAGGTTTGGGGCCGAGGTTACGGCAGGCCTGATCTACAGTCCAAGAGGGGAGTTCCTCTGGATATGAATGAAGGGTGAGAGGGAGGCAGTCGCTCAGGCTTTTGTCTCTGGATGTTTTGTCCACAATGGCCGTTTAATGTAGGAGTTGCCTCATGGGTCGTAGAAGTCTCCCTCTCTGGTAGTTTGTCCAGCCCCCAAGAGTTTGGGGTCATTCTGTGGGAAGGGAAGTGTCCTGTTTTCTGCTTCATGTGTCCCCCCAGTAGAGGGATTCTAGAGCATAGCAGTGGGTACTGACAACTGGAATACTCGCCCTCTGGTTAAGCCTGGGGGCCTATGGATATGACAAGCCCCATATGCAGGATCTTGGTCCAGCCACTGAAAGGCGTTACTTTAATACGGGACTCACGCTGCAGGTCACAATGCATGTCTGTGCCCTAGGCGGCCCTCAAGCACTGGCGTGGCCTTTCGGACAATGCAGGTTTTCCCACATTGAATGTTGGACAACATGCCAACCACAAGGTTTCTGGCCATGGGGAAGGAGGAATTCTAATTTCTGCATCACGTTCACCCCTGGGCAGTGATTGGAGATAAGGTCTAGGTTCTGAAGCCTGAAAACCGAGGTTGGGAAGAGATGACGACCTACAGCCATAGCGGGTCCTATGTGTCCAGGTTGGGGCCAGCTGTCTGGGTGTCTTTTGGGATGTCTTGTCTCAGGCTCTGCCAGACAGGGCATTAGTGTACAGGGTGGGCTGTATAATTGCTTTACAATCGAGTGGCAGGCATTAGAAAATCATTTGGGGTTTCTTATTAGCAGCATAGGGCAAAGTTTTTCTTCTGGAGGGCAGGCAGCATGCTGCATTGTGGCTTCGGAATTCCCAAACTGGAGGGCTTATGGGCCAGGAGAGTGAGGACGGAAGTCTGAGAACACAAGCTAGGCTTAGGTTTCGGGGCAAGGACATGGCAGGCACACTCTGCAGAGCTGAATTGAGATCTCATGCGTCTGAAGTCAGGTCGAGGTTCAGACTTTGGCTCAGGTTTGAGTTTCTGTCCATGTTGGCCCCTTTAGGAAGGGGGGGCATTATGAGGCCATGGGGGTTTTCCCACTATTGGATTTGTGAGATGCTCCAAACCGCAAGGATTCCTTCTGTGGGACAAGTAAGATTTGTTGGATGGCTCCAGGACGTCTTATAAGGTATTTTTCCAGAACAGGGTTCTAAGTATGGATGCCTGGGCAGCCAGCCTCACATTCCAATTGTCTCCTAGCAACAAGAAACGTTTGATCTGCTGGCTTGGGGTAGCAACAGAGGGGGCTGAGTTGAAATGGACTTTCCTGAGGATGGTCTTAATGTTGGATTGAGTCCATGGAGACCTTGGTATGGGGCAGTGGCACCAGGGCCCTGAAGGATTCTCCTAACCAGAGGATAAGACAAAGCTCCAATGAGCAAGTTTTCCATGGGGAGACGAGATTTGTTCTTATTGGTGCCTCAGGAAACCACCATATGCTGGTATTGGAAACGAGGCCTCTGAGGAGAGATGCCTGGAAACCAAAGCAATGGATCTGATTAGGGCCTAGGGTCCTGTCCGGTTCAATATTCTTCTCTGGGGACATCTGTTGTCTGAGTAGAGGTAGTTGCTCAGCTGGTTTGAGATCACCCCTGTTTGTCCTGGGCGGCCTACACTATTGGGATGTCCTCGGTGACTTTGGAGGTTTTTCCTCATTTGCAAGGTTGTGGTCAATGGAATGGGAAGAATTCCCTTGAAAGGGAAGCACAGTCCTGAGGTGTGGCTCCAGGGACCCAAGTGTGGAGCGTGTGTGGTCCAGGGCTATTTGGTCAAAAGTCTGAAAACACAAACTCCACTTAGGTTGGGGGATGTAGGTATGGCCGGCCCAATCTATAGACCATGAGGAGAACTCTTCAGCATATGAACAAAGGGCGAATGTGAGGTGCTTGCTCATGCTTTTTTTTTTTTTTTTTCTGGAAATGTGTCACCGATTGCCATGGAATGTCGGGGTGTCCTCATGGGCCATCGATGAGGCTCTCTTTCTGGGGATTTGACCAGATCCCAAGAGTTTGGGGTCATCCTGTCGTAAGGGAGGAGGCCTTTCTGGTTTTTTTTGTTTATTTTTATTTATTTATTTATTTATTTTTACCTCAGGTGGACCACCAAAAGAGGGATTCCAGAGCAGAGTCGTGGGTGGGGGCAACTGGACAACCAGACCTCTGGTTAACATTGGGACCTAAGAACATGGCAAGCCCCATATGTGGGCTCTTGGTCCAGACACTGAGAGGCCTTCCTTGAGGATAGGTTTCGCACTGAGTTTCACAATGTGTTTTTGTGCCCAAGGAGCCCCTCAAGTCAGGGTGTGGCCTAATGTACCATGCTGGTTTCTCCTACACTGAACGTTGCACAATATGGCAACCAAAAGTTTTCTGGCCATGGGGAAGTAGGAGTTCTATTTTCTGCAACTCTTTCACTCCTGGACTGTGATTGGATTTAAGGTCTAGGTTCTGAAGCCTGAAAACTGAGGTTGGGAAGAGATGAAGACCTAAGGCCATGGTGTGTCTGATTGCTCAGTGTTCGGCCAGCTGTTGAGTGTGGGTTGGGAGGTGCAGGCTCAGGCTGTGGCAGACAGGGAATTAATGCCCAGGCTAGACTGTATCATTGGGGTGCAGTCGAGTTTCGTGCAGGATGGTACTCATTTGTGGTTACTGGGTAGCCCCAAAGGGCAACGTTTTTCTTCTGGAGGGAAGACACAGTGCCACATAGTGGCTCCAGAATTCCCAAACTGGAAGGCTTGTGGGCCAGGAGTGTGAGGAAAAAATTCTGAGAACACAAGCCAGACTTAGATTTCGGGGTGAGGGGACGGCAGGCACCCTCTGCAGAGATGATTCGAGATCCCGTATACCTGAAGACAGAGCTAGGATCAGAAGTTGGCTTAGGTCGGAGTTTCTGTCCATGACGGCCCCTTCATGAAGGGGAGGGTGTCACGAGGACATGGAGGTTTTCCCACGATGGGAATTGTGAGATGCTCCAAACCGCAATGATTCCTTCTGTGGGACAGTCGAGACCTGTTGGATAGCTCCAGGACATCCCATAAGGAAGTTATCCAGAGCAGGGTTCTAAGGATGGATGCCTGGGCAGCCTGCCTCCCATTCCAGGTGTCTCATAGAGCCAAGGCAAGTTCGATCTGCTGGATCTAGGGGAGCAACCGAGGCAGGTGTGTTGAAATGGGTGAGTTGAGGATGGGTCATAATGTGCATTTGTGTCCATGTAGACCTTGGAATGGGGTGCTTGATCCGGGGCCTTGAGGGATGTTCATAACCGGGGGTTTTGATGGAGCTCTAAAGAGTATGTTTCCTATGTAGAGAAGAGAATTGTTTTGATGAGTGCCTAAGGAATCTCCCATATGCTGGTATTGGAAACCAGGCCTCTGAGGAGAGATGACTGGAATCAAAAGCAATGGATCTGATTAGGGCCTAAGTGCCTGTCCAGTTCAATCTTATTCTCTGGGGATATCTGTCTCTGGGTCTGAGTGGAGGTAGTTTCCTAACTTGTGAGAGATCATCCCTGTTTGTCCTGGGCAGCCAACACTATTCGGATGGCCTCGGGGAGATTGGAGGATACTCCTAATCTATAGGGTTGTGGCCAATGGAAATGGCAGAATTCCCCTGGAGAGGGAAGCCACAGTCCTGAGGTGTGGCTCCAGGGGCCCCAACTTGGATGGTGTGTGGGCCAGGACTGTGGGGACAGAAGTCTGAAAACACAAACTCAGCTTAGGTTTGGGGATGTATGTATGAAGGCTCGATCTACAGACCGTGAGAATGTTCCGGGCTATGAACAAAGGGCGAGTATGTGGCGCTTGCTCAGGCTTTTGTCTCTGGATTTTGTGTCAACGGTGGCCGCGGAATGTCGGGGTGTCCTCCAGGGCCATGGACAATTCTTTCTCTGATGATTTGGCCTGATCCCAAGTGGTTGGGATCATTCTGTGGATGGGAAGAGTCCTTTCTGTATTTTTTTTTTATTACCTCAGGTGTCCCACCAAAGAGGGATTCCAGAGTAGAGCCCTGAGTAGGGGTGACTAGACATCTCGAACTCTGGTTGAGATTGGGGGACTAGGGGCCTGGCAAGCCCCATATGTGGGCTTTTGTTCCAGTCACTAAGAGGCTTTACATGAGGATAGGGCTCACGCTGAGGGTCACAATGTGTGTTTGTGCACATTGTGGCCCTAAGGGATAGGTGGGGCCTCATAGTCCATGCTGCTTTCTCCTACAATGAACATTGGACAACATGCCAACCACTAGGTTTCTTGCCAAGGCGAAGGAGAAGTTCTGATACTTGCATCACGTTCACTCCTGAGCAGTGAGTGGAGATAAGGTCTAGGTTCTGAAGGTGAAAACTGAGGTTGGGTAGAGATGATGGCCTAAAGCCATTGTGGGTGTGATATGCTCTGTGTACGGCCAGCTGTCTGGGTGTTGGACTGGAGGTCTGCCCTCAGGCTGTGTCAGACAGGGCTTTAGTGCACAGGCTAGACTGTATAATTGGGGTATGGTCGAGTGGCATGCAGGTTGTTACTCATTTGGCGTTTCTGGTTAGCCCTATAGGGCAACATTTTTCTTCTGGAGGGCAGGCAGAGTGCTGCATTGTGTCTCCAGAATTGCCAAACTGGAGGTGTGTGGCCAGGATTGTGAGGAAGGAAGTCTGAAAACACAAGCTAGGACGAGTTTTGAGGCCAAGAGCATGGCAGGCCCACTCTGCAGAGGCTGAATCGAAATCTCCTGCAGGTGAGGTCAGCGTGAGTATCAGATGTTGCCTCAAGCTGGAGTTTGTGTCCATGACGGCCCCTTCCTGAAGGGGGTGGGGGCGTCATGAGGCCAGGGAGGTTTCCCTACGCTGGGAGTTGTGAGCTGCTCCAAACTTCAAAGTTTCCTTCTTCAGGACAGTCGAGTACTATTGGATGGTTCCAGGATGCCCCATACAGAAAGACTCGAGAGCAGGGCCGTAAGCATGGATGCCGAGAAACGCCAACTCACCTTCCCATTGCCTGGTCGAGACAAGGCACGCTCAATCTGCGGGCTCTTGGGTGAGCTACCCAGAAGGCTGAGTTTAAATGGACTCTCCTGAGGATGAGTCATAATGTGGGTTGGTGGCCATGGAGACCTTGGAATGTGGCAGTAGCTAAGGGACTCTGCAGGATTCTCCAACCCGAAGGGCTTGACACAACCCCAACAAGGAAGCTTCCCATGTGGAGATGAGAGGTCTTCTGTCTGGTGCCTCAGGAAAGCCCCGTATGCTGGTCTTCGAACCCAGGCCTCTGAGGAGTGATACCTGGAAACCAAAGCAAGAGTTCATAATAGGGCCTAGGGGCCTGTCTGGTTCAATCTTCTGTCTCTGCGGATATCTGTCTTTGTGTCTGCATGGAGGTAGTAGTTGCTCAACTTGTGTCATAATGCCCCTATTTGTCCAGTGCGGCTTGCGGTAGTGGGATGTCCTTGGGGACCTTGAGGTTTCTACTATTTTGTAGAGTTGTGGCCAATGGAATGGGCAGTTTCTTAGGAGAGAGCAGGCACAGTACTGTGGTGTGGCTCCAGAGACCCCAGCCTGGAGTCTGTGTGGGCCATGGCTGTGCAGACAGACATCCAAAAACCCTAACTCAGCTCAGGTTTGGGGCCGAGGTTACGGCAGGCCTGATCTACAGTCCAAGAGGGGAGTTCCTCTGGATATGAATGAAGGGTGAGAGGGAGGCAGTCGCTCAGGCTTTTGTCTCTGGATGTTTTGTCCACAATGGCCGTTTAATGTAGGAGTTGCCTCATGGGTCGTAGAAGTCTCCCTCTCTGGTAGTTTGTCCAGCCCCCAAGAGTTTGGGGTCATTCTGTGGGAAGGGAAGTGTCCTGTTTTCTGCTTCATGTGTCCCCCCAGTAGAGGGATTCTAGAGCATAGCAGTGGGTACTGACAACTGGAATACTCGCCCTCTGGTTAAGCCTGGGGGCCTATGGATATGACAAGCCCCATATGCAGGATCTTGGTCCAGCCACTGAAAGGCGTTACTTTAATACGGGACTCACGCTGCAGGTCACAATGCATGTCTGTGCCCTAGGCGGCCCTCAAGCACTGGCGTGGCCTTTCGGACAATGCAGGTTTTCCCACATTGAACGTTGGACAACATGCCAACCACAAGGTTTCTGGCCATGGGGAAGGAGGAATTCTAATTTCTGCATCACGTTCACCCCTGGGCAGTGATTGGAGATAAGGTCTAGGTTCTGAAGCCTGAAAACCGAGGTTGGGAAGAGATGACGACCTACAGCCATAGCGGGTCCTATGTGTCCAGGTTGGGGCCAGCTGTCTGGGTGTCGTTTGGGATGTCTTGTCTCAGGCTCTGCCAGACAGGGCATTAGTGTACAGGGTGGGCTGTATAATTGCTTTACAATCGAGTGGCATGCATTAGAAAATCATTTGGGGTTTCTTATTAGCAGCCTAGGGCAAAGTTTTTCTTCTGGAGGGCAGGCAGCATGCTGCATTGTGGCTTCGGAATTCCCAAACTGGAGGGCTTATGGGCCAGGAGAGTGAGGACGGAAGTCTGAGAACACAAGCTAGGCTTGTGTTCGGGGCAAGGACATGGCAGGCACACTCTGCAGGGCTGAATTGAGATCTCATGCGTCTAAAGTCAGGTCGAGGTTCAGACTTTGGCTCAGGTTTGAGTTTCTGTCCATGTTGGCCCCTTCAGGAAGGGGGGGCATTATGAGGCCATGGGGGTTTTCCCACTATTGGAGTTGTGAGATGCTCCAAACCGCAAGGATTCCTTCTGTGGGACAAGTAAGATTTGTTGGATGGCTCCAGGACGTCTTATAAGGTATTTTTCCAGAACAGGGTTCTAAGTATGGATGCCTGGGCAGCCAGCCTCACATTCCAATTGTCTCCTAGCAACAAGAAACGTTTGATCTGCTGGCTTGGGGTAGCAACAGAGGGGGCTGAGTTGAAATGGACTTTCCTGAGGATGGTCTTAATGTTGGATTGAGTCCATGGAGACCTTGGTATGGGGCAGTGGCACCAGGGCCCTGAAGGATTCTCATAACCAGAGGTTATGACAAAGCTCCAATGAGCAAGTTTTCCATGGGGAGACGAGATTTGTTCTTATTGGTGCCTCAGGAAACCACCATATGCTGGTATTGGAAACGAGGCCTCTGAGGAGAGATGCCTGGAAACCAAAGCAATGGATCTGATTAGGGCCTAGGTTCCTGTCCGGTTCAATATTCTTCTCTGGGGACATCTGTTGTCTGAGTGGAGGTAGTTGCTCAGCTGGTTTGAGATCACCCCTGTTTGTCCTGGGCGGCCTACACTATTGGGATGGCCTCGGTGACTTTGGAGGTTTTTCCTCATTTGCAAGGTTGTGGCCAATGGAATGAGAAGAATTCCCTTGAAAGGGAAGCACAGTCCTGAGGTGTGGCTCCAGGGACCCAAGTGTGGAGCGTGTGTGGTCCAGGGCTATTTGGTCAAAAGTCTGAAAACACAAACTCCACTTCGGTTGGGGGATGTAGGTATGGCCGGCCCGATCTATAGACCGTGAGGAGAACCCTTCGGCATATGAACAAAGGGCGAATGTGAGGTGCTTGCTCATGCTTTTTTTTTTTTTTTTCTGGAAATGTGTCACTGATTGCCATGGAATGTCGGGGTGTCCTCATGTTCATCCATGAGGCTCCCTTTCTGGGTATTTGACCCGATTCTAATAGTTTGGGGTCATTCTGTCGGAAGGGAGGAGACTTTCTGTTTTTTTTTTGTGTGTGTTTATTTTGTTTTTGTTTTTGTTTTTTTTTTACCTCAGGTGGACCACCAAAAGAGGGATTCCAGAGCAGAGTCGTGGGTGGGGGCAACTGGACAACCAGACCTCTGGTTAACATTGGGACCTAAGAACATGGCAAGCCCCATATGTGGGTTCTCGGTCCAGGCACTGAGAGGCCTTCCTTGAGGATATGTCTCACACTGAGTTTCACAATGTGTTTTTGATCCCAAGGAGCCCCTCAAGTCAGGGCGTGGCCTAATGTACCATGCTTGTTTCTCCTACACTGAACGTTGCACAATATGGCAACCAAAAGTTTTCTGGCCATGGGGAAGAAGGAGTTCTATTTTCTGCAACACTTTCACTCCTGGACTGTGATTGGATTTAAGGTCTAGGTTCTGAAGCCTGAAAACTGAGGTTGGGAAGAGATGAAGACCTAAGGCCATGGTGTGTCTGATGTGCTCAGTGTTCGGCCAGATGTTGAGTGTGGGTTGGGAGATGCAGGCTCAGGCTGTGGCAGACAGGGAATTAGTGCCCAGGCTACACTGTATCATTGGGGTGCAGTCGAGTTTCGTGCAGTATGGTACTCATTTGTGGTTACTGGGTAGCCCCAAAGAGCAAAGTTTTTCTTCTGGAGGGAAGACACAGTGCCACATAGTGGCTCCAGAATTCCCAAACTGGAAGGCTTGTGGGCCAGGAGTGTGAGGAAAAAATTCTGAGAACACAAGCCAGACTTAGATTTCGGGGTGAGGGGACGGCAGGCACCCTCTGCAGAGATGATTCGAGATCCCGTATACCTGAAGACAGAGCTAGGATCAGAAGTTGGCTTAGGTCGGAGTTTCTGTCCATGACGGCCCCTTCATGAAGGGGAGGGTGTCACGAGGACATGGAGGTTTTCCCACGATGGGAATTGTGAGATGCTCCAAACCGCAATGATTCCTTCTGTGGGACAGTCGAGACCTGTTGGATGGCTCCAGGACATCCCATAAGGAATTTATCCAGAGCAGGGTTTTAGGATGGATGCCTGGGCAGCCTGCCTCCCATTCCAGGTGTCTCATAGAGCCAAGGCAAGTTCGATCTGCTGGATCTAGGGGAGCAAACGAGGCGGGTGCGTTGAAATGGGTGAGTTGAGGATGGGTCATAATGTGCATTTGTGTCCATGTAGACCTTGGAATGGGGTGCTTGATCCGGGGCCTTGAGGGATGTTCATAACCGGAGGTTTTGATGGAGCTCTAAAGAGTATGTTTCCTATGTAGAGAAGAGAATTGTTTTGATGAGTGCCTAAGGAATCTCCCATATGCTGGTATTGGAAACCAGGCCTCTGAGGAGAGATGACTGGAATCAAAAGCAATGGATCTGATTAGGACCTAAGTGCCTGTCCAGTTCAATCTTATTCTCTGGGGATATCTGTCTCTGGGTCTGAGTGGAGGTAGTTTCCTAACTTGTGAGAGATCATCCCTGTTTGTCCTGGGCAGCCAACACTATTCGGATGGCCTCGGGGAGATTGGAGGATACTCCTAATCTATAGGGTTGTGGCCAATGGAAATGGCAGAATTCCCCTGGAGAGGGAAGCCAAAGTCCTGAGGTGTGGCTCCAGGGGCCCCAACTTGGATGGTGTGTGTGCCAGAACTGTGGGGACAGAAGTCTGAAAACACAAACTCAGCTTAGGTTTGGGGATGTATGTATAAAGGCTCGATCTACAGACCGTGAGAATTTTCCGGGCTATGAACAAAGGGCGAGTATGTGGCGCTTGCTCAGGCTTTTGTCTCTGGATTTTCTGTCAACGGTGGCCGCAGAATATCGGGGTGTCCTCAAGGGCCATGGACAATTCTTTCTCTGATGATTTGGCCTGATCCCAAGTGGTTGGGATCATTCTGTGGAAAGGAAGAGTCCTTTCTGTATTTTTTTTTTTTTTAAATCAGGTGTCCCACCAAAGAGGGATTCCAGAGTAGAACCCTGAGTACGGTTGACTAGACATCTCGAACTCTGGTTGAGATTGGGGGACTAGGGGCCTGGCAAGCCCCATATGTGGGCTGTTGTTCCAGTCACTAAGAGGCTTTACATGAGGATAGGGCTCACGCTGAGGGTCACAATGTGTGTTTGTGCACATTGTGGCCCTCAGGAATAGGTGGGGCTTCATAGTCCATGCTGCTTTCTCCTACAATGAACATTGGACAACATGCCAACCACTAGGTTTCATGCCAAGGCGAAGGAGAATTTCTGATTCTTGCATCAGGTTCACTCCTGAGCAGTGAGTGGAGATAAGGTCTAGGTTCTGAAGGTGAAAACTTAGGTTGGGTAGAGATGATGGCCTAAAGCCATTGTGGGTGTGATATGCTCTGTGTACGGCCAGCTGTCTGGGTGTTGGACTGGAGGTCTGCCCTCAGGCTGTGTCAGACAGGGCTTTAGTGCACAGGCTAGACTGTATAATTGGGGTATGGTCGAGTGGCATGCCGGTTGTTACTCATTTGGCGTTTCTGGTTAGTGCTATAGGGCAACATTTTTCTTCTGGAGGGCAGGCAGAGTGCTGCATTGTGTCTCCAGAATTGCCAAACTGGAGGGGTGTGGCCAGGATTGTGAGGAAGGAAGTCTGAAAACACAAGCTAGCACGAGTTTTGGGGCCAAGAGCATGGCAGGCCCACTCTGCAGAGGCTGAATCGAGATCTCCTGCAGGTGAGGTCAGGGCGAGTATCAGATGTTGCCTCAAGCTGGAGTTTGTGTCCATGACGGCCCCTTCCTGAAGGGGGTGGGGGCGTCATGAGGCCAGGGAGGTTTCCCTACGCTGGGAGTTGTGAGCTGCTCCAAACTTCAAAGTTTCCTTCTTCAGGACAGTCGAGTACTATTGGATGGTCCTTTGATGCCCCATACAGAAAGACTCGAGAGCAGGGCCGTAAGCATGGATGCCGAGAAACGCCAACTCACCTTCCCATTGCCTGGTCGAGACACGGCACGCTCAATCTGCAGGCTCTTGGGTGAGCTACCCAGAAGGCTGAGTTTAAATGGACTCTCCTGAGGATGAGTCATAATGTGGGTTGGTGGCCATGGAGACCTTGGAATGTGGCAGTAGCTAAGGGACTCTGCAGGATTCTCCAACCCGAAGGGCTTGACACAACCCCAACAAGGAAGCTTCCCATGTGGAGATGAGAGGTCTTCTGTCTGGTGCCTCAGGAAAGCCCCGTATGCTGGTCTTCGAACCCAGGCCTCTGAGGAGTGATACCTGGACACCAAAGCAAGAGTTCATAATAGGGCCTAGGGGCCTGTCTGGTTCAATCTTCTGTCTCTGCGGATATCTGTCTGTGTGTCTGCATGGAGGTAGTAGTTGCTCATCTTGTGTCATAAGGCCAGTATTTGTCCAGTGCGGCTTGTGGTAGTGGGATGTCCTTGGGGACCTTGAGGTTTCTACTATTTTGTAGAGTTGTGGCCAATGGAATGGGCAGTTTCTTAGGAGAGAGCAGGCACAGTACTGTGGTGTGGCTCCAGAGTCCCCAGCCTGGAGGCTGTGTGGGCCATGGCTGTGCAGACAGACATCCAAAAACCCTAACTCAGCTCAGGTTTGGGGCCGAGGTTACGGCAGGCCTGATCTACAGTCCATGAGGGGAGTTCCTCTGGATCTGAAAGAAGGGTGAGAGGGAGGCAGTCGCTCAGTCTTTTGTCTCTGGATGTTTTGTCCACAATGGCCGTTTAATGTATGAGTTGCCTCATGGGTCGTAGAACTCTCCCTCTCTGGTAGTTTGTCCAGCCCCCAAGAGTTTGGGGTCATTCTGTGGGAAGGGAAGTGTCCTGTTTTCTGCTTCATGTGTCCCCCCAGTAGAGGGATTCTAGAGCATAGCAGTGGGTACTGACAACTGGAATACTCGCCCTCTGGTTAAGCCTGGGGGCCTATGGATATGACAAGCCCCATATGCAGGATCTTGGTCCAGCCACTGAAAGGCGTTACTTTAATACGGGACTCACACTGCAGGTCACAATGCATGTCTTTGCCCTAGGCGGCCCTCAAGCACTGGCGTGGCCTTTCGGACAATGCAGGTTTTCCCACATTGAACGTTGGACAACATGCCAACCACAAGGTTTCTGGCCATGGGGAAGGAGGAATTCTAATTTCTGCATCACGTTCACCCCTGGGCAGTGATTGGAGATAAGGTTTAGGTTCTGAAGCCTGAAAACCGAGGTTGGGAAGAGATGACGACCTACAGCAATAGCGGGTCCTATGTGTCCAGGTTGGGGCCAGCTGTCTGGGTTTTGTTTGGGATGTCATGTCTCAGGCTGTGCCAGACAGGGCATTAGTATCCAGAGTAGACTCTATAATTGCTTTACCATCGAGTGACATGCATTAGAAAATCATTTGGGGTTTCTTATTAGCAGCATAGGGCAAAGTTTTTCTTCTGGAGGGCAGGCAGCATGCTGCATTGTGGCTTCGGAATTCCCAAACTGGAGGGCTTGTGGGCCAGGAGAGTGAGGACGTGGCTGAGAACACAAGCTAGGCTTAGGTTTCGGGGCAAGGACATGGCAGGCACACTCTGCAGAGCTGAATTGAGATCTCATGCGTCTGAAGTCAGTCGAGGATTAGACTTTGGCTCAGGTTTGAGTTTCTGTCCATGATGGCCCGTTCAAGAAGAGGGGGGATTATGAGGCCATGGGCGTTTTGCCACTATTGGAGTTGTGAAATTCTCCAAACCGCAAGAATTCCTTCTGTGGGACACTAAGATTTGTTGGATGGCTCAAGGACGTCTTATAAGGTATTTTCCAGAACAGGGTTCTACGTATGGATGGCTGGGCAGCCAGCCTCACATTCCAATTGTCTCCTAGCAACAAGAAACGTTTAATCTGCTGGCTTGGGGTAGCAACAGAGGGGGCTGAGTTGAAATGGACTTTCCTGAGGATGGTCTTAATGTTGGATTGAGTCCATGGAGACCTTGGTATGGGGCAGTGGCTCCAGGGCCCTGAAGGATTCTCCTAACCAGAGGTTATGACAAAGCTCCAATGAGCAAGTTTTCCATGGGGAGACGAGATTTGTTCTTATTGGTTCCTCAGGAAACCACCATATGCTGGTATTGGAAACGAGGCCTCTGAGGAGAGATGCCTGGAAACCAAAGCAATGGATCTGATTAGGGCCTAGGGGCCTGTCCGGTTCAATATTCTTCTCTGGGGACATCTGTTGTCTGATTGGAGGTAGTTGCTCAGCTGGTTTGAGATCACCCCTGTTTGTCCTGGGCGGCCTACACTATTGGGATGGCCTCAGTGACTTTGGATGTTTTTCCACATTTGCAAGGTTGTGGCCAATGGAATGGGAAGAATTCCCTTGAAAGGGAAGCACAGTCCTGAGGTGTGGCTCCAGGGACCCAAGTGTGGAGCGTGTGTGGTCCAGGGCTATTTCGACAAAAGTCTGAAAACACAAACTCCACTTAGGTTGGTGGATGTAGGTATGGCCGGCCCGATCTATAGACCGTGAGGAGAACTCTTCGGGATATGAACAAAGGGCGAATGTGAGGTGCTTGCTCATGCTTTTTTTTTTTTTTTCTGGAAATGTGTCAGCGATTGCAATGGAATGTCGGGGTGTCCTCATGGGCCATCGATGAGGCTCCCTTTCTGGGGATTGACCCGATCCCAAGGGTTTGGGGTCATTGTGTCGGAAGGGAGGAGGCCTTTGTGTTTTTTTTTTTTTTTTTTTTTTACCTCAGGTGTACCACCAACAGAGGGATTCCAGAGCAGAGTCCTGGGGAGGGGCGACTGGACAACCAGACCTCTGGTTAACATTGGGACCTAAGAACATGGCAAGCCCCATATTTGGGCTCTTGGTCCAGACACTGAGAGGCCTTCCTTGAGGATAGGTCTCACACTGAGTTTCACAATGTGTTTTTGTGCCCAATGAGCCCCTCAAGTCAGGGCGTGGCCTAATGTACCATGCTGGTTTCTCCTACACTGAACGTTGCACAATATGGCAACCAAAAGTTTTCTGGCCATGGGGAAGAAGGAGTTCTAATTTCTGCAACACTTTCACTCCTGGACTGTGATTAGATTTAAGGTCTAGGTTCTGAAGCCTGAAAACTGAGGTTGGGAAGAGATGAAGACCTAAGGCCATGGTGTGTCTTATGTGCTCAGTGTTCGGCTAGCTGTTGAGTGTGGGTTAGGAGGTGCAGGCTCAGGCTGTGGCAGACAGGGAATTAGTGCCCAGGCTAGACTGTATCATTGGGGTGCAGGCGAGTTTCGTGCAGGATGGTACTCATTTGTGGTTACTGGGTAGCCCCAGAGGTCAACGTTTTTCTTCTGTAGGGAAGACACAGTGTCAAATAGTGGCTCCAGAATTCCCAAACTGGAAGGCTTGTGGGCCAGGAGTGTGAGGAAAAAATTCTGAGAACACAAGCCAGACTTAGATTTCGGGGTGAGGGGACGGCAGGCACCCTCTGCAGAGATGATTCGAGATCCCGTATACCTGAAGACAGAGCTAGGATCAGAAGTTGGCTTAGGTCGGAGTTTCTGTCCATGACGGCCCCTTCATGAAGGGGAGCGTGTCACGAGGACATGGAGGTTTTCCCACGATGGGAATTGTGAGATGCTCCAAACCGCAATGATTCCTTCTGTGGGACAGTCAAGACCTGTTGGATGGCTCCAGGACATCCCATAAGGAAGTTATCCAGAGCAGGGTTCTAAGGATGGATGCCTGGGCAGCCTGCCTCCCATTCCAGGTGTCTCATAGAGCCAAGGCAAGTTCGATCTGCCTGATCTAGGGGAGCAACTGAATCGGGTGTGTTGAAATGGGTGAGTTGAGGATGGGTCATAATGTGCATTTGTGTCCATGGAGACCTTGGAATGGGGTCTTGATCCGGATCCTTGAGGGATGTTCATAACCGGAGGTTTTGATGGAGCTCTAAAGAGTATGTTTCCTATGTAGAGAAGAGAATTGTTTTGATGAGTGCCTAAGGAATCTCCCATATGCTGGTATTGTAAACCAGGCCTCTGAGGAGAGATGACTGGAAACAAAAGCAATCGAGATGATTAGGGCCTAGGTGCCTGTCCAGTTCAATCTCTTTCCTGAGGATACGTGTATAAGGATCTGAGGGGATGTAGTTGCTCAGCTTGTGTCAGA
Source organism: Mustela nivalis (assembly GCF_964662115.1). Lineage (NCBI taxonomy): Eukaryota > Metazoa > Chordata > Mammalia > Carnivora > Mustelidae > Mustela > Mustela nivalis. The sequence goes on along the minus strand of NW_028136552.1, from coordinate 1,728,518 downwards.
TCGCCCCTGTTTGTCCTGGGCAGCGTATAATATTGGGATGGCCTCAGGACTTTGGAGTTTCTCCTAATCTATAGGGTTGTGGCCAATGGATTGGGCAGAAATCCCCTGGAGAGGGCAGGCAAAGTTCTGAGTTTGGCTCTAGGGCCCCAACCTTGAGGGTGTGTGGGCCAGGCCTGTGGGGACAAAAATCTGAAAACACAAACTCTGCTTAGGATTGGGGACATAGTTATGGCACGCCCAATCTACAGACCGTGATAACACTTCAGGATATGAAAAAGTTTGAGTTTGAGTTGCTTGCTCAGATTTTGTCTCTGGATTTGTGACAACAATGTGGGTGGAATGCTGGCGTGGCCTCATGGGTTGTGGACGGCTTTCCTTCTCTGAGGATTTGACCCAATCCCAAGAGTTTGGGTACGTTCTGTGGGATGGGAGGAGTCCTTTCTGTTTTTTATTTTATTTTATTTTATTTTTTGTACCTCATGTGTCCCAATAAAAGAGGGATTCCAGAGCAGAGTCCTCGGGAGGGACAACTGGACAACCTCACCTCTGTTTTAGTTTTGGGGCCTAGGGGCATGGCAAGTCCAATATGTGGGCTCTTGATTCAGACACTGAGAGGCCTTCCTTGAGGACAGGGCTCATGCTGAGGGTCACAATGCCTATTTGTGCCAACAAGGCCCTCAAGCATGGGAAGGGCCTCATGGGCCATGCTGGATTCTCTAACACTGAACGTTGGAGAATATGCCAACCACAAGGTTTCTGGCCATGGCGAAGGAAGAGTTGTGACTTCTGCATCACGTTCACCGCTGGACAGTGATTGGAGTTTAGGTCTAGGTTCTGAAACCCGAAAACCGAGGTTGGGAAGAGATGAAGACCTAAGGACCTATTGGGTCCAATGAGCTCAGTGTGCGGCCAGCTGTTGAGCGTAGGTCTGGAGGTGTGGGCTCATGCTGTGTCAGACAAGGCATTAGACAGGGTAGACTGTATATTTGGGGTGCAGTCGAGTGGCGTTCAATTGATCCTCATTCGGGTTTCTAGGTAGTTCCATTAGGCAACGTTTTTCTCTGGAGGGCAGGCAGAGTGCTGCATTGTGGCCCCAGTATTGCCAAACTGTAGGGCTTTTGGGCCAGGGGTGTGAGGACTGTAGTCTGAGAACACAAGCTAGGCTTAGTTTTGGGGTGAGGGCACAGAAGGCACACTCTGCAGAGCTGAATCATGATCTCATGCACCTGAAGTCAGGGCGAATATCAGACGTTTGCTCAGGTTGGAGTTTCTGTCCATGATGGCCACTTTATAAAGTGGAGCGTCTCAAGAGGCCATGTAGATTTTCCCACAATGGGAGTTGTGAGATGATCCAGACTGCAAATATTCCTTCTGTGGGACACTTGAGACCTGTAGGATGGCTCTAGGATGTCCCATATGGAATGACTCCAGATAGGGTTCTAAGGATTGATGCCTATGCAGCCCACCTCCCATTCTAGTTGTCTCCTAGCAACAAGGCAGGTTTGATCTGCAGGCCCTGGGGGAGAAACCAAGGGGGTTGAGTTGACATGGACGCTCCCGAGGATAGATCATAATGTGGGTTTAAGTCCATGGAGACCTTGGAATGGGGCGCTTGATCCGGGGCCCTGAAAGATTCTCCTAAACAGAGGTTTTTATAGAGCTCCAAAGAGTACATTTCCTATGTGGAGACGAGATTTTTCTGATGAGTGCCTCAGTAATCCCCCTATGCTGGTATTGGAAACCAGGCCTCTGAGGAGAGATGCCTGGAAACAAAAGCATTGGATCTGATTAGGGCCTAAGTGCCTGTCCAGTTCAATCTTATTCTATGGGGATATCTGTCTCTGGGTCTGAGTGGAGGTAGTTTCCTAACTTGTGAAAGATCATCCCTGTTTGTCCTGGGCAGCCAACACTATTCAGATGGCCTCGGGGAGTTTGGAGGTTTCTCCTAATCTATAGGGTTGTGGCCAATGGAAATGGCAGAATTCCCCTGGAGAGGGAAGCCACAGTCCTGAGGTGTGGCTCCAGGGGCCCCAGCTTGGATGGTGTGTGTGCCAGGACTGTGGGGACAGAAGTCTGAAAACACAAACTCAGCTTAGGTTTGGGGATGTATGTATGAAGGCTCGATCTACAGACCGTGAGAATTTTCCGGGCTATGAACAAAGGGCGAGTATGTGGCGCTTGCTCAGGCTTTTGTCTCTGGATTTTGTGTCTACGGTGGCTGTGCAATGTCGGGGTGTCCTCAAGGGCCATGGACAATTCTTTCTCTGATGATTTGGCCTGATCCCAAGGGGTTGGGATCATTCTGTGGATGGGAAAAGTCCTTTCTGTCCTTTTTTTTTTTTTTACTTCAGGTGTCCCACCAAAGAGGGATTCCAGAGCAGAGCCCTGAGTCGGGTGACTTGACATCTCAAAATCTGGTTGAGATTGGGTGACTAGGGGCTTGGCAAGCCCCATATGTGGGCTGTTGTTCCAGTCACTAAGAGGCTTCACATGAGGATAGGGCTCACGCTGAGGGTCACAATGTGTGTTTGTGCACATTGTGGCCCTCAGGGATAGGTGGGGCCTCATAGTCCCTGCTGCTTTCTCCTACAATGAACGTTGGACAACATGCCAACCACGAGGTTTCTTGCCATGGCGAAGGAGAAGTTCTGATTCTTGCATCACGTTCTCTCCTGAGCAGTGAGTGGAGATAAGGTCTAGGTTCTGAAGGTGAAAACTGAGGTTGGGTAGAGATGATGGCCTAAAGCCATTGTGGGTATGATATGCTCAGTGTACGGCCACCTGTCCTGGTGTTGGACTGGAGGTCTGCCCTCAGGCTGTGTCAGACAGGGCTTTAGTGCACAGGCTAGACTGTATAATTGGGGTATGGTCGAGTGGCATGCAGGTTGTTACTCATTTGGCGTTTCTGGTTAGCCCTATAGGGCAACATTTTTCTTCTGGAGGCCAGGCAGAGTGCTGCATTGTGTCTCCAGAATTTCCAAACTGGAGGGGTGTGGCCAGGATTCTGAGGACGGACGTCTGAGAACACAAGTTTGGCTTATGTTTCGGGGAGAGGGCCCAGCAGGCACACTCTCAAGTGCTGAATCGAGATCTCATGCTTCTGAATTCAGGGCGAGGATCAGACTTTGGCTTAGGATGGAGTTTCTGTCCATGATGGCCCATTTATGAAGGTGTGGGGCATCATGAGGAAATGGAGGTTTTCTCACAGTGTTATATTGTGATGCTTCAAACCACAAGGATACATTCTGCGAGACAGTCAAGACAGGTTGGTTGGATTCAAGATGTCCCATAAAGAAGTTCTCCAGAGCAGGGTTCTAAGGATGGATGCCTGGGCAGCCCGCCTCCCATTCTAACTGTCTCCTAGTGACAAGGAAGGTTTGATCTGCTGCTTCTGGGTGAGCAGCCGAGGGGGCTGATTTGAAATGGACTCTCCTGAGAATGGATCATAATGTAAGTTTGTGTCCTTGGAGACCTTGGGATTGGGCCATGGCGCCAGCGCCCTGAAGGATCCTCCTAACCTGAGGTATTGACACAGCTCCAAAGAGGAAGTTTCCCATGTGGAGATGAGATCTGTTCTGATTGTTTTCTTAGGAAACCCCCATATTCTGATATTGGAAACCAGGCCTCTGAGGAGAGATACCTAGAAACCAAAGCAATGCATCAGAAGTTGGCTCAGGTTGGAGTTTCTGTCCATGATGGCCCCTTTATAAAGAGGAGCATCTCATGAGGCCATGTAGGTTTTCCCACGATAGGAGTTGTGAGATGCTCCAATCTGCAAGGATTCCTTCTGTGGGACAGTCAAGACCTGTTGGAAGGCTCCAGGACATCCCATATGGAACGGCGCCAGAGCAGGATTCCAAGGATGGATGCCTAGAGAGTCTGCTTTGCATTCCAGTTGTCTCCTAGCGACAAGGCAGGTTTGATATTCTGCCTCTGGGGGAGTAATCGACGGGGCTGAGTTGAAATGTACTCTCCTGCCGAATGGTCATAATGCGGGTATGTGTCCATGGAGACCTTGGAATAGGGCGGTTGCTCCGGCTACCTGAAGGTTTCTCCTAACTGGAGGCTTTTACAGAGCTCCAAAGGATAAGTTTCCCATGTGAAGACAAGATTTGTTCTTATTGGTATCTCTGGAATCCCCCATATGCTGGTATTGGAAAACAAGCCTCTGAGGAGAGATGCTTAGAAAAAAAAGCAATGGAACCAATTACATTCTAGGGGCCAGTCCAGTTTAATCTTCTTCTCTTGGGTTATCTGTCTACGGGTGAGTTGACGTCGTTGCTCAGCTTGTGAGAGATCGCCCCTCTTTGTCCTGGGTGGCCTACACTATTGGAATGGCCTCTGGGACTTTGGAGGTTTCTCCTTATCTGTAGGGTTGTGGCCAATGGAATGGGAAGAATTTCCTTGGAGAGGGCAGGCACAGTCCTGAGGTGTGGCTCCAGGGGCCTCAGTCTGGAGGGTGTGTGGGACAGGGATGTCAGGATAGAAGTCTGAAAACACAAACTCGGCTTAGGTTTGGGGACGTAGGTATGGCAGGCCCAATCTACAGACTATGAGGAGAATTTTTTGGGCTATGACCTAAGGGTGAGTGTGAACACTTGCTGAAGCTTATGTCTCTGGATTTTGTATCAATAGTGGCCGTGGAATGTCGGGCTGGCCTCATGGGCCATGGACGAGTCTTTCTCTCTGGACCCCAATCACTTGGGATGGCCCAATCCCAAGTGATTGGGGTCATTCTGTGAGTGGGAGGAGTCCTTTCTGTGTTTATTTACCTCAAATGTCCCACCAAAGAGGGATTCCAGAGCAGAGCCCTGAGTAGGGGTGACTAGATGTCTCTACCTCTGGTTAAGATTGGGTGACTTGGGGCATGGCAGGCCCCATATGTGGGCTCATGGTCCAGCCACTGAGAGGCTTTACTTGAGAACAGGGCTCAAACTGAGGGTCCCAATGTGTGTTTGAGCCCACCGCAGCTCTTAAGCATAGGCAGGGCCTCAGGGACCCTACACTACCCTCAGGGGCCCTACTACTACCCCTGTAGGCCCTACAGGGGTCCTCCACTGAACGTTGGACAAGATGCCAACCACAAGATTCTGGCGAGAGGGAAGGAGGAGTTCTGATTTCTGCATCACGTTCACCCATGTGAAGTGAGTAGAGATAAGGTCTAGGATTCTGTAGCCTGAAAACCGAAGTTGGAAAGAGATGGCGACCTAAGGCCATGGCGGTTCAGATGTTCTCAGTGTACTGCAAGCTGTCTGGGTGTCGGTTGGGAATTCAGGCCTCAGGTTATGTCAGACAGGGCATTAGTGCACAGGCTAGACTATATAATTGGTGTACAGTTGAGTGACGTGCAGGTTTATCCTCATTTGAGGTTTCTGGGTAGACCCATAGGGCAATATTTTTCTTCTAGAGGGCAGGCAGAGTGCAGCACTGTTTCATCGGAAATCCCCAAATAGAGGGCGTGTGGTCCAGGAGAGTGAGGACGGAAGTCGGAGAACACTAGCTACGCTTAGGTTTTGGGGTGAGGGCACAGCAGGTACACTCTGAAGAGCTGAATCAAGATCTCGTGCATCTGAAGTCAAGGCGAAGATCAGCTGTTGGCTCAGGTTGGAGTTTCTTTCCATGATCTGCCTTCATGAAGATTGGGGGCATCATGTGACCTTGGAAGCTTTCCATGATATGAGTTGTTAGGTGGTCCATGCACAAGGACTCCTGTGGGACAGTCGAGACCTGTTGGATGGCTCAAGGATGTCCCATAAGGAATGACGCAAGAGCAGGGTTCTAAGGATGGATGCCTGAAGAGCCCAACTCGCATTTCAATTGTCTCCTAGCGACAAGGCAGGTTCAATCTGCTGGCTCTGGGGTAGCAACCGAGGGGGTTTAGTTGAAATGGACTCTCCTGAGGATGGGTCATAATTTGGGATTGTGTCCATGGAGATATTCAAATGGGGCAGTGGCTCCAGTGACCTGAAGTTTTCTCCTAACTGGAGGTTATGACACAGCTCCATAGAGCAAGATTCCCATGTGGAGACGAGATTTTTTCTGATAGGTATCTCTGGAAACCCCCTTATGCTGGTATTGGAATCCAGGCCTCTGAGGAGAGATGACTGAAAACAAAAGCAATGGATCCAATTAGGGCCTAGGTGCCTGTCTTGTTCAATATTCTTTTCTATGGATATCTGTCTAAGGTTCTGATTGGAGGTAGTGGCTCAGCTTGTGCCAGAGGGTCCCTGTATGTCCAGGACATCCTACACTATTGGGATGGCCTCAGAGATTTTGGATGATTCTCCTAATCTGTCAGGTTGTGCCAAATGAATGAGCAGAATTCCCTTGGAGAGGGCAGGCACAGTCCTGAGGTGTGGCTCCATGGGGCCCAGCCTTTAGGGTGTGTGGGTGAGGACAATGGAGACAGAAGTCTGAAAACACAAACTCGGCTTAGGTTTGGGGACATAGGTATGGCAGGCCCGATCTACAGACCTTGAGAATTTTGGGGGCTCTGAACAAAGGGCAAGTGTGTGGCGCTTTTTCAGGTTTTTGTCTCCAGATTTTGTGTCAATGGTGGCCGTGGAATGTCAGGCTGGCCTCATCGACCATGGACGAGTATTTCTCTCTGTGGATTTGGCCAAATTCCAAGTGTTTGGGGTCATTCTTTGGATGGTAGGAGTCCTTACTTTTTTTTTTTCTTTATCTTGGTTTTTTTTTTTTTTTTTACCTTATGTGTCCCACCAAAGAGGGATTCCAGAAAAGAGCTCTGAATAAGGTTGGCTAGACTTCTCAAGCTCTGGCTAGGATTGGGGGAGTAGGGGCATGGCAAGTCCCATATGCAGGCTCTTGGTCCAGCCCCGGAGAGGCTTACTTGAGGCCAGGGTTCATGCTTAGGGTCCTAATGTGTGTTTATGCCCATCGCGGCCCTCAAGCATGTCTGAGGCCTCATGGGCCATGCTGGGTTCTCATATACTGAACGTTGGACAACATGCCAACCACAAGGTTTCTGGTCATGGGGAAGGTGAAGTTCTGATTGCTGCATCACGTACATCACTTAGTTGTGAGTGGAGATAACGTCTAGGTTCTGAAGCCTGAAGACCAAGGTTGGGAAGAGATGATGACCTAAGGCCATGGCATGTTCGATGTGTTCAGTGTGAGGCCAGGTGTCTGGGTGTCAGTCACGAGGTCTGGGGTCAGGCTGTGTCATACAGGGCATTAGTGCCCAGGCTAGACTGTATAATTGGGGTACAGTCTAGAGAATTGCAGGTTGATCCTCATTTGATGTTTCTGGGTAGACCCCTAGGGCAAAGTCTCTTTTCTGGAGGGCAGGCAGAGTGCTGCATTTTGTCTCCAGAATTCCCAAAGTGGAAGGCTTGTGGGCCAGGAGTGTGAGGACGGAAGTCTGAAAACGCGAGCTGGCTTAGGTTTTGGGGCGAGGGCAAGGCAGGCACACTCTGCAGAGCTGAATTGAGATCTCATGCATCTGAAGTCAGGGCGAATCAGACGGGAGTTTCTGTCCATGATGTCCTCTACCTGAAGGTGGAGGCATCACGAGGCCATGGAGGATTTCCCACGGTGCGAGTGTGTGATGCTGCAAACTACAAGGATTCCTTCTGCAGGACAGTTGAGACCTGTTGAATGGATCAAGGACACCCCATTAGGAATTTCTCCAGAGCAGAGTTCTAACAACGGATACCTGGGCAACAAACTCGCATTCCAATTGTCTCCTAGTGACAAAGCAGGTTTGATCTGCTGGCACTGGGTGAGCAACCGCCAGGTTTGAGTTGAAATGGACTCTCCTGAGGATGGGTCATAATGTGGGATTGTGTCCATTGAGACATTGGAATGGGGCGGTGGCTCCAGTGACGTGAAATTTTCTCCTAACTGGAGGTTTTGACACAGTTCCATATAGCATGATTCCCATGTGGCATGCGATTTGTTCTGATTGGTAGCGCCAGAAACCCCCATGTGCTGGTATTGGAATCCAGGCCTCTGAGGAGAGATACGTGAAAACAAAAGCAATGGATCCGTTTAGGGCCTAGGTGCCTGTCCTGTTCAATCTTCTTTTCTATGGATATCTATCTACAGGTCTGATTGGAGGTAGTGGCTCAGCTTGTGGCAGATGGTCCCTGTTTGTCCCGGACATCCTACAATATTGGGGTGGCCTCGGGGACTTCGGATGTTTCTCCTAATCTGTCAGGTTGTGCCAAAGGAATGAGCAGAATTCCCATGGAGAGGGCAGGCACAGTCCTGAGGTGTGGCTCCATGGGGCCAAGCCTTGAGGGTGTGTGGGCCAGGACAATGGAGACAGAAGTCTGAAAACAGAAACTTGGCTTAGGTTTGGGGACATAGGTATGGCAGGCCCGATCTACAGACCGTGAGAATTTTTCAGGCTTTGAACAAAGGGCGAGTGTGTGGCGCTTTTTCAGGCTTTTGTCTCCGGATTTTGTGTCAATGGTGGCCGTGGAATGTCAGGATGGCCTCATCAGCCATGGACGAGTATTTCTCTCTGTGAATTTGGCCCAATTCCAAGTGTTTGCGGTCATTCTTTGGACGGTAGAAGTCCTTTGTCTATTTTTTTTTAACCTCATGTGTCCCACCAAGGAGGGATTCTAGAGAAGAGATCTGAGTAGGGGTGACTAGACTTCTCAAGCACTGGTTAAGGTTTGGGGAGTAGGGGCATGGTAATCTCCATATGTGGGCTCTTGGTCCAGCCCCAGAGAGGCTTTACTTGAGGCCAGGGTTCATGCTTAGGGTCCTAATGTGTGTTTGTGCCCATTGCAGCCCTCAAGCATGTCTGAGGCCTCATGGGCCATGCTGGTTTCTCCTACACTGCACGTTGGACAACATGCCAACCACAGGGTTTCTGGTCATGGGGAAGGAGGAGTTCTGATTTCTGCATCACGTACACGGCATGGCAGTGAGTAGAGATAAGGTCTAGAATCTGAAGCCTGAAAACCGAGGTTGGTAAGAGATGATGACCTAAGGCCATGGTGGGTCCGATGCACTTAGTGTGCGGCCAGATGTCTGTGTCCATCATGAGGTCTGGGCTCAGGCTGTGTCAGGCAGGGCATTAGTCCCCAGGCTAGACTGTATAATTGGGGTACAGTCGAGTGATGTGAAGGTTGGTCCTCATTTGGGGTTTCTGGTTGGCCCCATAGGGCAAAGATTTTCTTCTGGAGGGCAGGCAGAGTGCTGCATTCTGGCTCCAGAATTGCCAACTTCAGGGCTTGTGGGCCAGGTGTTTTAGGACAGAAGTCTGAGAACACAAGTTCAGCTTTGAATTCGCAGCGGTGACATGGCAGGCACACTCTACAGACCTGAAATGAGATCTCGTGCATCTGAAGTCAGGGCGAGGATCAGATGTTGGCTTAGGTTGGAGTTTCTGTACATGATGTCCCCTTCATGAAGGTGGGGGGGGCATCAGGAAACCATGGAAGATTTCCAACTTTGTGAATGTGTGATTCTCCAAACCACAAGGATTCCGTCAGCGGGACAGTCACGACCTTTTGGATGGATCAAGGACGTCCCATAAGAAATGCTCCAAAGCACAGTTCTAATGATGGATGCCTGGGCAGTCCAACTTGCATTCCAGTTGTGTCCTAGTGAAAAGGAGGATTCGATCTGCTGTCACTGGGGGAACAACCGAGGGGACTGAATTGAAATGCACTCTCATGAGGATCAGTCATGATGTGGATTTGTGTCCATGGATCCCTTGGAATGGGGCAGTGGCTCTGTTTCCCTGAAGAATTCTCCTAACCTGAGGTTTTGATGCAGCTCCAAAGAGCAAGTTTCCCATGTAGAGACGAGATTTGTTCTGAAACCCCCACAACCTGGTATTGGAAACCAAGCATCTGGGGAACAATGCCTGGAATCCAAAGCAATGGATCTGATTACGGTCTAGGGGCCTGTCCTTTTCAATATTCTCCTCTGAGTGTCTCTGTCTAAGATTCAGAATGGAGGTCACTGCTCCGCTTGTGTCAGATCACCCATGTTTGTTGGGGGAGGCCAACACTATTGGGCTGGTCTTGGGAATTGGAGGTTTCTCCTAATCTGTAAGGTTGTGGCAAATGAAATGGGCAGAGTTCCCTTGGAGAGAACTGGCACAGTCCTTAGGTGTGACACCACCTTTCTGGGTGTCATCCAGGAGGTCCAGGCTCAGGCTGTGTCAGACAGGGCATTAGTGCCAAGCTTAGACTGTATAATTGGAGTAAAGTTGATGGCATGCAGATTGATCCTCATTTGGCGTTTCTGGGTAGCCCCAGGGGCAACGTTTTTCTTCTGGAGGGAAGGAAGAGTGCTGCATTGTGGCGACGGAATTCTCACACTGGAGGGCTTGTGGGACAGAATTGTGAGGAAGGAAGTGTGAGAACACAAGCTAGGCTTAGGTTTTGGGTCAAGATCATGGCAGGCACACTCTGTAGAGCTAAATATAAATCTCATGCATCTGAAGTCAGGGCGAGGATCAGACGAAGGCTCAGGTTGAAGTTTCTGTTCAGGATGGCCCCCTCATGATGGTGGGGGGCATCAATAGAGCAAGCAGATCTAAACTGTCTTGTTGCTAGGAAACAATTGGAATGCGAGGCGGGCTTCCCAGGCATCCATCCGCGAATGGTGCTCTGGAGTCATTCCATATGGGATGTCCTGGAGCTGTCCAACAGGTCTCAATTGTCCCGCAGAAGGAATCCTTGAAGGGGGCATCCCACAACTCCCAACGTGGGAAAACCTCAATGGCCTCGAGATTCCGCTCCCTTCATGAAGAGGCCGTCATGCACAGAAACTCCAACCTGAGCCAACGTCTGATCCTCGCCCTGACATCAGATGCATGAGATATTGGTTCAGATCTGCAGGGGGTACCTGCCGTGCCCTCGCCCTGAAACCCAAGTCTAGCTTGTCTTCTCAGACTTCCGTCCTCACACTCCTGGCCCCGAAGCCCTCAAGTTTGGCAATTCCGGACCCACAATGCAGCACCCTGCATGCCCTCTAGAAAAAAAATTATTGCCTCATGAGCTGCCCAGGCACCTTAAATGAGGATAAACCTGCACAGCACTCGAATTTACCCAAATTATATAGTCTAACCTGGGCACTAATGCACTGTCGAACACAACCTGAGCCCGGACCTCCTGACCAACACCCAGAAAGCTGACCGCACACTGAGCACATAAAACCCGCCATGGCCTTAGGTCATCATCTCTTCCCTACCACAGTTTTCAGGCTTCAGAACCGAGACCTATCTCCAATCACTGCCCAGGGGTGAGTGTGATGCAGAAATCAGAACTCCTCCTTACCCATGGCAAGAACCCTTGTGGTTGGCACGTTGTCCAACGTTCAGTGTAGGAGAAACCAGCATTCACCCTGAGGCCCCGCCCATTCTTGAGTGTGACGAGGGCATACACACGCATTGTGACCCTCATCATGAACCTGTCCTCTAGTAAGTCCTCTCCTTGTCTGGAACATTAGATGTCATAATGGGCTTGACATGTCCCTAGGCCCCAGTTTTTAAACAGATTTCTGATTGTCCAGTCGCCCCTCCCCAGGGCTCTACTCTGGAATCCCTCATTCGGTGGGACACCTAAGGTTAAAAAAGAAAACAACAACAACAACAAAAAAAAAAAAAAAACGGACTTCTTCCAGCCCACAGAATGACCCCAAACTCTTTGGACGGGGCCAAACCTACAGAGAGTAAGACTCGTCCATTTCCCATGAAGTCACCCAGAAATTCCACGACCATGAGTGACACGATATCCAGAGACAAAAACTTGAGAAGGAGCCTCACACTCGCCCTTCTTTCAAATCCCGAAGAGTTCTCCTCATGGTCTGTAGATCAGTCCTGCCATACCTATGACCCGAAACATAAGCCGAGTTTGTGTTTTCAGACAACTGTCCAAACAGCCCTGGCCTACACAACCTACAGGCTCAGGCCCCTGGAGCCAAACCTGAGGACTGTACTTGCCCTCTCCAAGGGAATTGTGTGTGCCCATTCCAATGGCCACAACCCTTCTAATAGGATAAACCTCCAAAGTCCGTGATCCATCTCAATAGTGGTGGCTTCCTAGGAAAAACAGGGGCAATCTGAGCCCAACTGAGCACCTACCTGCACTCAGACCCATAGACAGATGTCCCCAGAAGTAAAAAGGAAAGAACAGGCCCCTAGGCACTAATCAGATCCATTGCTTTGGTTTCCAGGAATCTCTCCTCAGAGGCCTGGATTTCAAAAGCAGCATATAGCTGTTTCTTGACTCACCCTTCAGAAAACTTCTCATCTACACATGGGAAACTTACACGTTGGAGCTGTGTCAAAGCCTCTGTTTAGAAGAACTCTTTAGGGCCCAAGTGCCACCGCTTCCTTCCAAGGTCTCCTTAGACACAAAGGCACATTAGGACCCATCCCCAGGGGTGTCCATCAATGCAGCATCCTCAGTTGCTCCCCACAGATCCAGGAGATCTAACCGGTCTTATTGCTAGGAGACAATAGGAATGCGAGGTGGGCTACCCAGCAATCCATCCTTAGAACCCTGCTCAGAATCATTGGCCTGGAGCCAAACAACAGGTCTCAATTGTCCTGCAGAAGACTCTCTGCAGTTTGAAGCTTCTCACTACTCCCATCCTGGGAAAACCCCCATGGCCTCGTGATGCCCCCCCCATTCATGAAGGGGCCATCAGGGACAGAAACTCCAACCTGAGCGATCGTCTGATCCTCGCCCTGACTTCAGATGCACGAGATCTCGATTCAGGTCTGTAGATTGTGCCTGCCATGGCCTCACCCAGAAACCTAAGCCTAGCTTGTGTTCTCAGACTTTTGTCGTCAGACTACTGGCCCACAAGCCCTCCAGTTTGGCAATCCAGAACTACAATGCCGCACTCTGCCTGCCCGCCAGAAGAAAAACATTGTCCTCTGGGGCTATCCAGTAACCCCAAATGAGGATCAACCTGCACCGACCTTGGCTGTACCCCAAATACATAGGCTGACCAGGGCACTAATGCCCTTTCTGACACAGCCTGAGCCTGGACCCCCTGGCACCTCCCAGACAGCTGGCCGCACACTGAGCACATCGATCCGCCATGGCCTTAGGTCGTCATCTCTTCCCAACCTCGGTTTTCAGGTTTCAGAACCTAGACCTTATCTCCAATCACTGCCCGGGGTTGAAGGTGATGCTGAAATCAGAACTCCTTCCCCATGGCAAGAAACCTTTTGGTTGGCATGTTGTCCAACGTTCAGTGTCGTTGAAACCAGTGTGGCCCATGAGGCCCCGCCCATGCTCGCGGGCCACATTGGTCACAAACACACATTGTGACCCTCAGGCTGAGCCCAGTCCTCAAGTAAGGCCACTCAGTGGCTGGATGAAGAGACAGCATATTGGGCTTGCCATGCCCCTAGGCCCCAATTTTTAACCATAGTTCGGGTTGTCCCTTCAGTCTTCCCCACGGCTTAGCTTTGGAATTCCTCTTTTGGTGGGACACCTGAGGTAACAAAACTGAAATGAGTCATCCCATCCGACAGATTGACGAAAAGAAATTGCGAATCGGGCCAAATCCTCAGAGAGGAAGATTCGTCCACGGCCCATGAGGCCTCCCCGACATTCCACGGCCATCGCTGGATGTTGTGTCCGGGATAGCCGTGGATTGGAGCGGTGGCCTCAGGTTCTGTGGACGAGTATCCCTCTCTGGGGATTTGTCCCAGCTCCCAAGAGTTTGGGGTCATTTTGTGGGAAGGGTGGAGTCGTGTTGTCTGGCTCATGGGTCTCTCCAAGAAAGGGATTCCAGAGCAGAGCTCCAGGTACGGGCGGGGCGACTGGAAAATTCAAACCGTGGTGAGGATTGGGTGCATAGGGGCTTGGCAAGCCCCATATGTGGGCTCTTGGTCCAGGCCCTGACAGGCCTTTCTTTGACATGGGGCTCATGCTGAGGGTCACAGTGTGAATTTGTGCCCAAGCAGCACTCAATTTGGGCGTGGCATCAGGGGCCATGAAGGTTTCTCCCACCTTGAAGGTGTGACTCCATGCCAAGAGCAAGCTTGACAGCCATGGGGAAGGAGGAGTTCTGTTTTGTGCTTGCTATACCCAGCTGTGTGGAGAATTGATCTAATGTCTAGGTTCAGATATCTGAAAACCAAGGTTAGGATGAGGTGACGGCATAAGACCATGGCGTGTCCGAAGTGCTGGGTGTGCGGCCAGCTGTCTCCTTGTCTGTCTGGACGTCTGGCTTCAGGCTGTGTCAGGCAGAGCATGAGTGCCCAGAGCAGCCTATCCAGTTTGGGTACCGTCGAGGCCCGAGCAGGTTGATCCTCATCTGGGTTTTCTGGAGAGCCCCACAGGGAAACGTTTTTCTTCCGTTGGGCAGACACTGGGCTGGGTTTTGGTTCCAGAGTTCCTAGTCCGGAGGGCTTGTTTGCAAGGAGTGTGAGGAAGGAAGTCTGAAAACACAAGCTAGCGTGAGGTTTGGGACCGAGGGCACGGCAGGCCCACTCTGCAGAGGCTGAATCGAGATCTCCTGCACTGAGGTCATGTCAACTATGAGACGTGCCTCACGCTAGAGTTTTTGTCCAGCATGGCCTCTTCCTGAAGGGTGTGGGGGCTCCATGAGGCCAGACAGTTTTGCCTACGATGGGATTTGTGAACTGCTCCAAAACTGAAGGTTACCTTCTGCACGACAGTCGAGTCCTATTGGATGGTTCCAAGAGGCCCCATATGGAAAGACTCGAGAGCAGGTGTCTAAGCATGGATGCCTGGGAACGCCACCTCATATTCCCACTCTTTAGTCAGGACAAGGCAGGCTCAATCTGCGGGCTCCTGGGTGAGCTACCCAGAGGGGAGAGTTGAAATGGACTCTCCTGAAGATGAGTCCTACTGTGGCTGGGTGGCCTGGGAGACCTTGGAATGTGGAGGTGGCTCAGGGACTCTGCAGGATTCTCCAACATGAGGTGTTTGACACGGCTCCAACAAGGAAACTTCCCATGTGGAGACGAGAGGAGTTCTGTTCTGTGCCTCAGGAAAGCCCCATACCCTGTTCTTCGAACCAAAGCCTCTGAGGAGTGACACCTGGAAACCAAAGCAAGAGTTGAGACTACGGCCTAAAGGCCTGTCCGGCTCAACCTTCTCTCTCTGTTGACATCTGTGTGCATGCATTCATGGATGTAGCTGCTCAGCTTGTGTCCGAATGCCCCTGTGAGTCCAGTGAGGCTCCCAGTAGTGGGATGTCCTCGGAGGCCTTGAGGTTTCTCATATTCTGGAGGTGTGTGGCCAAAGGAATGGACACAGTTTCCCAGGAGAGAGCAGGCACGGTCCTGTGGTATGGCTCCAGAGGACCCAGCCTAGAGGCTGTGTTTGCCAGGGCTGTGGGGACAGATGTCTGAAAAAGCAAACTTGGCTCAGCTAGGGGCCAATGTAATGGCAGGCCTGATCTCTAGTCCGTGAGGGGAGATCCTCTGGAAATCAAAGTAGGGCAAGTGGGAGGCAGTCACTCAGGATTTTGTCTCTGGGTGTTGCGTTTACAGTGTCCGGTCAGGGTAGGGGTTGTCTCAGAGGCCGAGGAAGAGCCTTCCTCTCGGGGGATTGTCCAAGCTCCCAAGTGTTTGTGTTCATTCTGTGGGAATGAAGAGTACTGTTTTCTGCCACAGGGTACCCCCCAGGAGAGGGACTCTAGAGCACAGCAGTGGGTTCCCTCAACTGAAATACACACCATCTAGTTAGTCCTGGGTGCCTATGGGCATGGCAAGCCACATATGCGGGCTCTTGGTCCAGTCACTGAGAGGCGTTACTTGAATAAGGTACTCACGCTGAGGGTCACAATGTGTGTTTGTGCCCAAGGCGGCCCTCACGCTTGGGCGTGGCCTCATGGGCCATGCCGTTTTCTCCTACACTGAAGGTTTGACTCACTGCCAGCAGCAAGGTTTCTTGCCAGGGGGAAGGAGGGGTTCTGACTTGTGCATCAGGTTCCCCCCAGTGCAGGGATTGGAGATAAGGTCTAGGTTCCGATGACTGAAAACCCAGGTTGAGAATGGATGGTGGCCTAAGGCAGTGGCGGGTCCAATGTGCTGGGTGTGCAGCCAGCTGTGTCGGTGTCTGTTGGAAGGTCTGGGCTCAGGCTATTTGCGACAGAGCATCACTTTTTAAGGTAGCCTATGCAATTGGGGTGTTGCCGAGGGCCAAGCAGTTTGATCCTCATTTGGGGTTTCTGGGCAGCGCCATAGGCAATGATTTTCTCCTGGGAGGCAGGCAGAGTGCTTCAGTGTGGCCCCAGAATTCCCAGTAGGGAGGGTTTGTGGGCCAGGAGTGTGAGGACGGAAGTCTGAAAACACAACCTAGTGTGAGGATTGGAGCCAAGGGCAGAGCAGGCCCACTCTGCAGAGGCTGAATCAAAATCTCCTGCATCTGAAGTCAGGCTGAGGATCAGACGTTGGCTGAGGCTGGAGTATGTGTCCATGATGGCACCTTCATGAAGTGGGGGCCTCATGAGGCCAAGGAAGTTTTCCCACGCTGAGTTTGGAGGTTGCCCCAAACCACAAGGTTTCCTTCTGCGGGACATTCGAGTCCTGTTGCATGGCTCCAGGACATACCAAATGGAAGGACTGGAGAGCAGGGTTCGAAGGATGGAACCCTGTACAGCATGCCTCGCATACCCATTGGCTATTAGCGACAAGATATGTTTGATCTGCTGCCTCTGGAACACGCGACCCAGGGGGCTGAGATGAAATGGCCTCTCCTGAGGATGCGTCATAATGTGCGTTTGGGTCCATGGAGACCTTGGAATGTGCTGGTTGTTCAGTGGCCCTGCGGAACTCTCCTACCTGAAGTGTTTGATACATCCCAGTAAGAAAGCTGCCCATGTGGTGATGAGAGAGGTTTGTTTTGGTGCCTCAGAAAAGCCCCATGTGCTGGTCTACGAAAACAGTCCTCTGAGAATGGAAACATGGAAACCAAAGCTAAGGTTCAGATTAGGGCCTGGGGGCCTGTCCATTTCAACCTTCTGTCTCTGGGGACACTGTCTGAGAGTCTAAGTGGAGATAGTTGCTCCGCTGGTGTCAGAGAGCCCCTCTTAGTCCAGGGGGGCCTACACTATTGATGGCCTCAGGGGCCTTGGAGCTTTTCCCTAACCTGTAGGGTTGTCATCAATGGATTGGGCACACTTTCCTTGGAGAGGGCAGGCACAATCTTTCGCTGTGGCCCTAGAGGCCCTAGCCTGGAGGTGTGTGGGTCCAGGCTGTGGGCACAGAAGTCTGAATACACAAACTCAGCTTATGAGTGGCGCCTAGGGTATGGCAGGCCGGAGGTACAGCCCGAGAGGGAGCTCTTGGGCCTCTGAAACAAGAGCGAGTCGGAGGCGTTCCAACAGGCTTTTGTCTCTGGATGTTGTGTCCGGGATAGCCGTGGATTTGAGGGGTGGCCTCAGGGACAGTGGACGAGTATCCCTCTCTGGGGATTTGTCCCAGCTCCCAAGATTGGGGTCATTTTGTGGGAAGGGTGGAGTCGTGTTGTCTGGCTCATGGGTCTCTCCAAGAAAGGGATTCCAGAGCAGAGCCCCAGGTACGGGCATGGCGACTGGAAAATTCAAAACGTGGTGAGGATTGGGTGCATAGGGGCTTGGCAAGCCCCATATGCGCGCTCTTTGTCCAAGCCCTGAGAGGCCTTTCTTTGACATGGGGCTCATGCTGAGGGTCACAGTGTGAATTTGTTCCCAATCAGCACTCACGTTTTGCGTGGCATCAGGGGCCATGAAGGTTTCTCCCACCCTGAAGGTGTTACTCCATGCCAAGAGCAAGCTTTACAGCCATGGGGAAGCAGGACTTGTGTTTTGTGCTTGCGATACCCAGCTGTGTGGAGAATTGATCTAATGTCTAGGTTCAGATCTGAAAACCAAGATTAGGAAGAGGTGACGGCATAAGACCATGGCGTGTCCAAAGTGCTGGGTGTGCGGCCAGCTATCTCCTTGTCTGTCTGGACGTCTGGCTTCAGGCTGTGTCAGACAGAGCATGAGTGCACAGAGCAGCCTATCCAGTTCGGGTACCGTCGAGGCCCGAGCAGGTTGATCCTCATCTGGGTTTTCTGGAGAGCCCCACAGGGAAACGTTTTTCTTCCGTTGGGCAGACACTGGGCTGGGTTTTGGTTCTGGAGTTCCTAGTCCGGAGGGCTTGTTTTCCAGGAGTGTGAGGAAGGAAGTCGGAAAACACAAGCTAGCGTGAGGTTTGGGACCGAGGGCACGGCAGGCCCACTCTGCAGAGGCTGAATCGAGATCTCCTGCACTGAGGTCATGTCAACTATGAGACGTGCCTCACGCTAGAGTTTTGTCCAGCATGTCCTCTTCCTGAAGGGTGTGGGGGCTTCATGAATCCAGGGAGGTTTGCCTACGATGGGATTTGTGAACTACTCCAAACCTCAAGATTTCCTTCTTCTCGACAGTCGAGTCCTATTGGATGGTTCCAGGAGGCCCCATACGGAAAGACTCGAGAGCAGGTGTCAAAGCATGGATGCCTGGGAACGCCACCTCATATTCCCACTGTTTAGTCAGGACAAGTCAGGCTCAATCTGCAGGCTCCTGGGTGAGCTACCTAGAGGGGAGAGTTGAAATGGACTCTCCTGAAGATGAGTTCTACTGTGGCTTGGTGGCTTGGAAGACCTTGGAATGTGGAGGTGGCTCGGGGACTCTGCAGTGTTTTCCAAACTGAGGCGTTTGTCACAGCTCCAACAAGGAAGCTTCCCATGTGGAGATGAGAGGAGTTCTGTTCAGTGCCTCAGGAAAGCCCCATATCCTGTTCTTCGAACCAAAGCCTCTGAGGAGTAACACCTGCAACCCAAAGCAAGAGTTGAGATTAGGGCCTAAGGGCCTGTCCGGCTCAACCTTCTATCTCTGTTGATTTCTGTGTGCATGCCTTCGTGGAGGTAGCTGCTCAGCTTGTGTCCGAATGCTCCTGTGTGTCCAGGGAGGCTCCCAGTAGTGGAATGACCTCGGGGGCCTTGAGGTTTCTCATATTCTGGAGGTGTGTGGCCAAAGGAATGGACACAGTTTCCCAGGAGAGAGCAGGCACAGTCCTGTGGTATGGCTCCAGAGGACCCAGCCTAGAGGCTGTGTTTGCCAGGGCTCTGCGGACTGATGTCTGAAAGAGAAAACTTGGCTCAGGTAGGGGCCAAGGTAATGGCAGGCCAGATCTCCAGTCCGTGAGGGGAGATCTTCTGGATATCAAAGGAGGGCAAGTGGGAGGCAGTCGCTCAGGCTTTAGTCTCTGGGTGTTGCGTTCACAGTGTCCGGTCAGGGTAGGGGTTGCCCAGGGTCCGAGGAAGAGCCTTCCTCTCGGGGGATTGTCCAATCTCCCAAGTGTTTGGGTTCATTCTGTGGGAAGTGAAGAGTACTGTTTTCTGCCACAAAGGACCTCCCAGGAGAGGGACTCTAGAGCACAGCAGTGGGTTCCCTCAACTGGAATACACACCATCTAGTTAGTCCTGGGTGACTATGTGCATGGCAAGGACTAAATGCAGGATCTTCGTCCCGAACCTGACAGGCCTTTCTTTGTCATGGGGCTCATGCTAGGGTCACAGTGTGAATTTGTGCCCAAGCAGCACTCATGTTTGGGCGTGGCATCAGGGGCCATGAAGGGTTCCCCACGTGAAGGTGTGACTCCATGCGAAGAACAAGCATTACAGCCATGTGGAAGGCAGAGTTCTGATTGTGATTCCGATACTCAAACTCAGCTTTCTTTGGGGACATCGGTATGGCAGGCCCAATCTACAAACCATGAGAAGAACTCATGAAGATTTGAATATAGAGTGAGTCTGAGGCGCTTGCTCAGGCATTTGTCTCTGGAATTTGTATCAGCGATCTCCGTGGAATGTCGGGGATGCCTCATGGGCCATGGACGAATCGTCCTCTCTGTGGATTTGGCCCGATTCCCAATTATTTTTCGTCAATCTGTGGGATGGGAGGTCTCCTTTCAGGTTTGTTACCTCAGGTGTCCCACCAAAAGAGGAATTCCAAAGCAAAGCTGTGGGGAAGACTGAAGGGACAACCCGAACTATGGTTAAAAATTGGGGCCTACGGGCATGGCAAGCACAATATGCTATCTCTTCATCCAGCCACTGAGTGGCCTTACTTGAGGACTGGGCTCAGCCTGAGGGTCACAATGTGTGTTTGTGAACAATGTGGCCCGCGGGCATGGGTGGGGCCTCATGGGCCACACTGGTTTCAACTACACTGAACGTTGGACAACATGCCAACCACAAGGTTTCTGGCCATGGGGAAGGAGTTCTGATTTCTGCATCATCTTCAACCCTGGGCAGTGATTGGAGATAAGGTCTAGGTTCTGAAACCTGAAAACTGAGGTTGGGAAGAGATGACGACCTAAGGCCATGGCGGCTCGATGTGCTCAGTGTTCGGATAGCTGTCTGGGAGGGGCCAGGGGGTCCAGGATCAGGCTGTGTTAGAAAGGGCATTAGTGCCCTGGTCAGCCTATGTATTTGGGGTACAGCCAAGGTCGGTGCAGGTTGATCCTCATTTGGGATGACTGGGTAGCCCCAGAGGACAAAGTTTTTCTTCTGGAGGGCCGGCAGAGTGCTGCATTGTAGTTCTGGATTGCCAAACTGGAGGGATTGTGGGCCAGTAGTCTGACGACAAAAGTCTGAGAACACAAGCTAGGCTTAGGTTTCTGGGTGAGGCCATGGCAGGCACAATCTACAGACCTGAATCGAGGTCTCGTGCATCTGAAGTCAGGGCGAGGATCAGACGATCGCTCAGGTAGGAGTTTCTGTCCCTGATGGCCTCTTCATAAATGGGGGGTCATCACGAGGCCATGGGGCTTTCCAACGATGGGAGTTGTGAGAAGCTCCAAACAGCAGAGAGTCTTCTGCAGGACAATTGAGACCTGTTGTTTGGCTCCAGGCCAATGATTCTGAGCAGGGTTCTAAGGATGGATGTCTGGGTAGCCCACCTCGCATTCCAATTGTCTCCTAGCAACAAGACAGGTTAGATCTCCTGGATCTGTGGGGAGCAACCGAGGATGCTGAGTTGAAATGGACACCCCTGGGGATGGGTCCTAACGTGCTTTTGTGTCTATGGAGACCTTGGAATGAAGCGGTGGCACTGGGGCCCTAAAGGGTTCTCCTAAACAGAGGCTTTGACACAGCTCCAACGTGCAAGTTTCCCATGTGTAGATGAGATGTTTTCTGATGGGTGAGTCACGAAACAGCTATATGCTGCTTTTGAAATTCAGGCCTCTGAGGAGAGATGCCTGGACACCAAAGCAATGGATCTGATTAGTGCCTAGGGGCCTGTTCTTTTCTTTTTACCTCTGGGGACATCTGCTATGGGTCTGAGTGCAGGTAGGTGCTCAGTTGGGCTCAGATTGCCCCTGTTTTTCCTGGGAAGCCACCACTATTGAGATGGATCAGGGACTTTGGAGGTTTATCCTATTAGAAGGGTTGTGGCCATTGGAATGGGCACACACAATTCCTTTGGAGAGGGCAAGTACAGTCCTCAGTATTGTGTCCAGGGGCCTGAGCCTGTAGGTTGTGTAGGCCAGGGCTGTTTGGTCAGTTCTCTGAAAACACAAACTCGGCTTATGTTTCGGGTCATAGGTATGGCAGGACTGATCTACAGACCATGAGGAGAACTCTTCGGGATTTGAAAGAAGGGCGAGTGTGAGGCTCCTGCTCAAGTTTTTGTCTCTGGATATCATGTCACTCATGGTCGTGGAATTTCTGGGTGACTTCATGGGAAATGGACGAGTCTTACTTTTTGGTGGTTTGGCCCCGTCCAAAGAGTTTGGGGTCATTCTTTGGGCTGGAAGAAGTCTGTTTTTTTTGTTGTTGTTGTTGTTTTTTAACTTTTTTAACCTCCGGTGTCCCACCAAATGAGGATTCCAGAGTAGAGCCCTGGGGAGGGGCGACAGGACAATCAGAAATCTGGTTAAAAATTGGGGCCTAGGGACATGTCAAGCCCATTATGACATCTAATGGTCCAGCCACTGAGAGGACTTACTAGACTACAGAACTCAAGCTGAGGGTCACAATGTTTGTGTATTCCCTCGTCGCACTCAAGAATGGGCGGGGCCTCAGGGTGAATGCTGGTTTCTTCTACTCTGAACTTTGGACAACGTGCCAACCACAAGGGTTCTTGCCATGGGTAAAGAGGAGTTCTGATTTCTACATCACACTCACCCCTGGGCAGTGATTGGAGATAAGGTCTCGGTTCTGAAGCTTGAAAACTGAGGTAGGGAAGAGATGATGACCTAAGGCCATGGCGTTTTTTTTGTGCTCAGTATGCGGTCAGCTTTCTGGGTGTTGGTCAGGAGGTCCGGGCTCAGGTTGTGTTCGACAGTGCATTAGTGCCCAGGTTAGACTATATAATTTGGGTAAAGTTGAGTGCTGTGTAGGTTTACCCTCATTTAAGGTGCCTGGGCAGCTCATGAGGCAATAATTTTTTTTTCTAGAGGGCAGGCAGAGTGCCTCATTGTGGGTCCGGAATTGCCAAACTTGAGGGCTTCGGAACCAGGAGTATGAGGACGGAAGTCTGAGAAGACAAGCTAGACTTGGGTTTCAGGGCGAGGGCACGGCATGTACCCCCTGCAGATCTGAAAAAATATCTCATGCATCTGAAGTCAGGGCAAGGATCAGACTTTGGCTCAGGTTGGAGAATCTGAGCATGACGGCCGCTTCTTGAAGGCAGCGGAATCTCGAGGTCATTGAGGTTTTCCCACGTTGGGAGTTGTGGGATGCCCCCTCCAAGGATTCCTTCTGCGGGACAATTAAGACTTGTTGGACTGCTCCAGGACATCCCATATGGAATGACTCCAGACCACCGTTCACGGATGGATGCCTGGGAAGCCCGCCTCGCATTCCAATTGTCTCCTAGCAACAAGACAGTTTAGATCTGATGGCTCTGCGGGAGCAACCGGGGTGGCTGAGTTGAAATGGACTTTCCTGAGGATGGGTTTTAATGTGCTTTTGTGTCCATGAGGGCCTTGGAATGGGGCGGTGGCACCGGGACCCTGAAGTACTCTCCTAAGCTTTGGACATGGCTCCCATGCACAGGTTTCCTTATGGAGAAGAGATGAGTTCTGATGGGTGCCTCAGGAAAACACCTATGCTCGTATTGGAATCAGGCTTTTGAGGACACATGCCTGTAACCCAAAGCAATGGATCCTATTATGGCCTAGGGTCCTGTCTGGTTCAATCTTCTTCTCTGGGGACAAACATCTCTGTTATGAGTATAGGTCGATTATCAGCTGGTGTCTGACAGCCCTTGTTTGTTCTGGGCGACCTACACTATTGGGATGGCCTCAGGGACTTTGGAGGTTTCTCCTAATTTGTACGATTTTGGACCATGGAATGGGCAGAATTCCCATGGATTGGTAGGCACAGTCCGAATGTGTGGCTCCAGGGGCCCAGCCTGGAGGGTGGGTGGCCCAAGACTTTGAGGACAGAAGTCGAAAACACAAACTCAGCTTAGGTTTGGGGACGTAGGTATGGCAGGCCCGATCTACAAACCATGAGAAGAACTCTACAGGATATGAAGAAAGTGCGAGTCTGAGGCGCTTTCTCAGGCTTTTGTCTCTGGATTTTGTATCAGCGATGGCCGTGGAATGTCGGGGAGGCCTCATGGGCCACGGACGAATCTTCCTCTCTGAGGATTTGGCCCGATTCACAATTGCTTTTCGTCAATCTTTGGGATGGGAGGACTCATTTCAGTTTTGTTACCTCAGGTGTCCCACCAAAAGAGGAATTCCAAAGCCAAGCCGTGGGGAAGACTGAAGGGACAACCCGAACTATGGTTAAAAATTGGGGCCTAGGGGCATGGCAAGACCAATATGCTATCTCTTCATCCAGCCACTTAGTGGCCTTACTTGAGGACTGGGCTCAGCCTGAGCGTCACAATGTGTGTTTGTGACCAATGTGGCCCACGAGCATGGGCGGGGCCTCATGGGCCACACTGGTTTCAACTACAATGAACGTTGGACAAGATGCCAACCACAAGGTTTCTTGCCATGGGGAAGGAGTTCTGATTTCTGCATCACCTTCAACCCTGGGCAGTGATTGGATATAAGGTCTAGGTTCTGAAACCTGAAAATTGATGTTGGGAAGAGATGACGACCTAAGGCCATGGCGGCTCGATGTGCTCAGTTTGCGGCCAGCTGTCTGGGAGGGGCCAGGGGGTCCAGGCTCAGGCTGTACCAGAAAGGGCATTAGAGCCCTGGTCAGCCTGTGTATTTGGGGTACAGCCAAGGTTGGTGCAGGTTGATCCTCATTTGGGGTTACTGGGTAGCCCCAGAGGACAATGTTTTTCTTCTGGAGGGCCGGCAGAGTGCTGTGTTGTAGTTCTGGATTGCCAAACTGGAGGGCTTGTGGGCCAGTAGTCTGAGGACAAAAGTCTGAGAACACAAGCTAGGCTTAGGTTTCTGGGTGAGGCCATGGCAGGCACAATCTACAGACCTGAATCGAGATCTCGTGCATCTGAAGTCAGGGCGAGGATCAGACGATCGCTCAGGTTGGAGATTCTGACCCTGATGGCCCCATAATGAATGGTGCGGGCATCACGAGGCCATGGGTGTTTTCCCACGATGAGAGTTGTGAGAAGCTCCAAACTGCAGAGAGTCTTCTGCAGGACAATTGAGACCAGTTGTTTGGCTCCAGGCCAATGATTCTGAGCAGGGTTCTAAGGATGGATGGCTGGGTAGCCCAACTCGCATTCCAATTGTCTCCTAGCAACAAGACAGGTTAGATCTCCTGGATCTGTGGGGAGCAACCGAGGACGCTGAGTTGAAATGGACACCCCTGGGGATGGGTCCTAACGTGCTTTTGTGTCTATGGAGACCTTGGAATGAAGCGGTGGCACTGGGGCCCTAAAGGGTTCTCCTAAACAGAGGCTTTGACACAGCTCCAACGTGCAAGTTTCCCATGTGTAGATGAGATGTTTTCTGATGGGTGAGTCACGAAACAGCTATATGCTGCTTTTGAAATCCAGGCCTCTGAGTAGAGATGCCTGGAAACCAAAGCAATGGATCTGATTAGTGCCTAGGGGCCTGTTCTTTCCTTTTTACCTCTGGGGACATCTGTCTATGGGTCTGAGTGCAGGTAGGTGCTCAGTTGGGCTCAGATTGCCCCTGTTTTTCCTGGGAAGCCACCACTATTGAGATGGATCAGGGACTTTGGAGGTTTATCCTATTAGAAGGGTTGTGGCCATTGGAATGGGCACACACAATTCCCTTGGAGAGGGCAAGTACAGTCCTCAGGTTTGGCTCCAGGGGCCTGAGCCTGTAGGTTGTGTAGGCCAGGGCTGTTTGGACAGTTGTCTGAAAACCCAAACTCGGCTTATGTTTCGGGTCATGGGTATGGCAGGACTGATCTACAGACCATGAGGATAACTCTTCGGGATTTGAAAGAAGGGCGAGTGTGAGGCTCCTGCTCAAGTTTTTGTCTCTGGATATCGTGTCACTCATGGTCGTAGAATTTCTGGGTGACTTCATAGGAAATGGACGAGTCTTACTCTCTGGTGGTTTGGCCCCGTCCAAAGAGTTTGGGGTTATTCTGTGGGCTGGAAGAAGTCCGTTTTTTTTTTATTGTTGATTTTTTCTTTTTTAACCTCAGGTGTCCCACCAAATGAGGGATTCCAGAGTAGAGCCCTGGGGAGGGGCGACTGGACCATCAGAAATCTGGTTAAAAATTGGGGCCTAGGGACATGTCAAGCCCATTATGACATCTAATGGTCCAGCCACTGAGAGGACTTACTAGAGGACAGGACTCATGATTAGGGTCACAGTGCTTGTGTATGCCCTCATCGCACTCAAGAATGGGCGGGGCCTCAGGGTGAATGCTGGTTTCTCCTACACTGAACGTTGGACAACGTGCCAACCACAGGGTTCTTGCAATGGGTCAGGAGGAGTTCTGATTTCTGCATCACACTCACCCCTGGGAAGTGATTGGAGATAAGGTCTCAGTCTGAAGACTGAAAACTGAGGTAGGGAAGACATGATGACCTAAGGCCATGGCGGGTTTTATGTGCTCAGTGTGCTGTCAGCTTTCTGGGTGTTGGTCAGGAGGTCCGGGCTCAGGTTGTGTTCGACAGTGCATTAGTGCCCAGGTTAGACTTTATAATTTGGGTAAAGTCGAGTGCTGTGTAGGTTTACCCTCATTTAAGGTGCCTGGGCAGCTCATGAGGCAATAAGTTTTTTTCTAGAGGGCAGGCAGAGTGCTGCATTGTGGGTCCGGAATTGCCAAACTTGAGGGCTTCGGGGCCAGGAGTGTGAGGACGGAAGTCTGAGAAGACAAGCTAGACTTGGGTTTCAGGGCGAGGGCACGGCAGGTACCCCCTGCAGATCTTAACAAATATCTCATGCATCTGAAGTCAGGGCGAGGATCAGACGTTGACTCATGTTGGAGTTTCTGAGCATGACGGCCTCTTCATGAAGGGAGCGGAATCTCAAGGCCATTGAGGTTTTCCCACGTTGGGAGTTGTGGGATGCCCCCTTCAAGGATTCCTTCTGCTGGACAATTGAGACCTGTTGGACAGCTCCAGGACATCCCATATGGAATGACTCCAGAGCCCCGTTCGCGGATGCATGCCTGGGAAGCCCGCCTCGCATTCCAATTGTCTCCTAGCAACAAGACAGTTTAGATCTGATGGCTCTGCCGGAGCAACCGGGGTGGCTGAGTTGAAATGGACTTTCCTGAGGATGGGTCCTAATGTGTTTTTGTGTCCATGAGAGCCTTGGAATGGGGCGGTGGCACCGGGACCCTGAAGTACTCTCCTAAGCTTTGGACATGGCTCCCATGCACAGGTTTCCTTGTGGAGATGAGATGAGTTCTAATGGGTGCCTCAGGAAAACACCTATGCTCGTATTGGAATCAGGCTTTTGAGGACACATGCCTGTAACCCAAAGCAATGGATCCTATTATGGCCTAGGTTCCTGTCTGGTTCAATCTTCTTCTCTGGAGACATCCATCTATGGTATGAGTGGAGGTCGATTATCAGCTGGTGTCAGACAGCCCTTGTGTGTTCCGAGCGACCTACACTATTGGGATGGCCTCAGGGACTTTGGAGGTTTCTCCCAATTTGTACGATTTTGGACCATGGAATGGGCAGAATTCCATAGGATTGGTAGGTACTGTCCTAATGTGTGGCTCCAGGGGCCCAGGCTGGAGGGTGTGCGGCCCAAGACTTTGAGGACAGAAGTCAGAAAACACAAACTCAGCTTAGGTTTGGGGACGTAGGTATGGCAGTCCCGATCTACAAACCATGAGAAGAATTCTTCAGGATATGAAGAAAGTGCGAGTCTGAGGCGCTCGCTCAGGCTTTTGTCTCTGGATTTTGTATCAGCGATGGCCGTGGAATGTCGGGGAGGCCTCATGGGCCATGGACGAATATTCCTCTCTGAGGATTTGGCCCGATTCCCAATTGCTTTTCGTCAATCTGTGGGATGGGAGGACTCATTTCAGTTTTGTTACCTCAGGTGTCCCACCAAAAGAGGAATTCCAAAGCCAAGCCGTGGGGAAGACTGAAGGGACAACCCGAACTATGGTTAAAAATTGGGGCCTAGGGGCATGGCAAGCCCAATATGCTATCTCTTCATCCAGCAACTGAGTGGCCTTACTTGAGGACTGGGCTCAGCCTGAGCGTCACAATGTGTGTTTGTGACCAATGTGGCCCGTGAGCATGGGCGGGGCCTCATGGGCCACACTGGTTTCAACTACACTGAACGTTGGACAACATGCCAACCACAAGGTTTCTTGCCATGGGGAAGGAGTTCTGATTTCTGCATCACCTTCAACCCTGGGCAGTGATTGGAGATAAGGTCTAGGTTCTGAAACCTGAAAACCGAGGTTGGGAAGAAATGATGACCTAAGTTCATCGCGGCTCGATGTGCTCAGTGTGCGGCCAGCTGTCCGGGAGGGGCCAGGGGGTCCAGGCTCAGGCTGTGTCAGAAAGGGCATTAGTGCCCTGGTCAGCCTATGTATTTGGGGTACAGCCAAGGTCGGTGCAGGTTGATCCTCATTTGGGGTTACTGGGTAGCCCCAGAAGACAATGATTTTCTTCTGGAGGGCCGGCAGAGTGCTGCATTGTAGTTCTGGATTGCCAAACTGGAGGGCTTGTGGGCCAGTAGTCTGACGACAAAAGTCTGAGAACACAAGCTAGGCTTAGGTTTCTGGGTGAGGCCATGGCAGGCACAATCTACAGACCTGAATCGAGGTCTCGTGCATCTGAAGTCAGGGCGAGGATCAGACGATCACTCAGGCTGGAGTTTCTGACCCTGATGGCCCCTTCATGAATGGGCGGGGCATCACGAGGCCATGGGTGTTTTCCCACGATGGGAGTTGTGAGAAGCTCCAAACTGCAGAGAGTCTTCTGCAGGACAATTGAGACCTGTTGCTTGGCTCCAGGCCAATGATTCTGAGCAGGGTTCTAAGGATGGATGGCTGGGTAGCCCACCTCGCATTCCTATTGTCTCCTAGCAACAAGACAGGTTAGATCTCCTGGATCTGTGGGGAGCAACCGAGGACGCTGAGTTGAAATGGACACCCCTGGGGATGGGTCCTAACGTGCTTTTGTGTCTATGGAGACCTTGGAATGAAGCGGTGGCACTGGGGCCCTAAAGGGTTCTCCTAAACAGAGGCTTTGACACAGCTCCAACGTGCAAGTTTCCCATGTGTAGATGAGATGTTTTCTGATGGGTGAGTCAAGAAACAGCTATATGCTGCTTTTGAAATCCAGACCTCTGAGGAGAGATGCCTGGAAACCAAAGCAATGGATCTGATTAGTGCCTAGGGGCCTGTTCTTTCCTTCATACCTCTGGGGACATCTGTCTATGGGTCTGAGTGCAGGTAGGTGCTCAGTTCGGCTCAGATTGCCCATGTTTTTCCTGGGAAGCCACCACTATTGAGATGGATCAGGGACTTTGGAGGTTTATCCTATTAGAAGGGTTGTGGCCATTGGAATGGGCACACACAATTCCCTTGGAGAGGGCAAGTACAGTCCTCAGGTTTGGCTCTAGGGGCCTGAGCCTGTAGGTTGTGTAAGCCAGGGCTGTTTGGACAGTTGTCTGAAAACACAAACTCAGCTTATGTTTCGGGTCATAGGTATGGCAGGACTGATCTACAGACCATGAGGATAACTCTTCGGGATTTGAAAGAAGGGCGAGTGTGAGGCTCCTGCTCAAGTTTTTGTCTCTGAATATCGTGTCACTCATGGACGTGGAATTTCTGGGTGACTTCATAGGAAATGGACGAGTCTTACTCTGGTGGTTTGGCCCCGTCCAAAGAGTTTGGGGTCATTCTGAGGGCTGGAAGAAGTCCGTTTTTTTTTTTTTTTTTTTTTTTTGTTGTTGTTTTCTTTTTTAACCTCAGGTGTCCCACCAAATGAGGGTTTCCAGAGTAGAGCCCTGGGGAGGGGCGACTGGACAATCAGAAATCTGGTTAAAAATTGGGGCCTAGGGACATGTCAAGCCCATAATGACATCTAATGGTCCAGCCACGGAGAGGACTTACTAGAGGACAGGACTCATGATGAGGGTCACAATTCGTGTGTATGTCCTCGTCGCACTCAAGAATGGGCGGGGCCTCAGGGTGAATGCTGGTTTCTCCTACACTGAACGTTGGACAGCGTGCCAACCACAAGGGTTCTTGCCATGGGTAAGGAGGAGTTCTGATTTCTGCATCACACTCACCCCTGGGAAGTGATTGGAGATAAGGTCTCGGTTCTGAAGCCTGAAAACTGAGGTAGGGAAGAGATGATGACCTAAGGCCATGGCGGGTTTTATGTGCTCAGTGTGCGGTCAGCTTTCTGGGTGTTGGTCAGGAGGTCCGGGCTCAGGTTGTGTTCGACAGTGCATTAGTGCCCAGGTTAGACTTTATAATTTGGGTAAAGTCGAGTGCTGTGTAGGTTTACCCTCATTTAAGGTGCCTGGGCAGCTCATGAGGCAATAAGTTTTTTTCTAGAGGGCAGGCAGAGTGCTGCATTGTGGGTCCGGAATTGCCAAACTTGAGGGCTTCGGGGCCAGGAGTGTGAGGACGGAAGTCTGAGAACACAAGCTAGACTTGGGTTTCAGGGCGAGGGCACGGCAGGTACCCCCTGCAGATCTTAACAAATATCTCATGCATCTGAAGTCAGGGCGAGGATCAGACGTTGACTCATGTTGGAGTTTCTGAGCATGACGGCCTCTTCATGAAGGGAGCGGAATCTCAAGGCCATTGAGGTTTTCCCACGTTGGGAGTTGTGGGATGCCCCCTTCAAGGATTCCTTCTGCTGGACAATTGAGACCTGTTGGACAGCTCCAGGACATCCCATATGGAATGACTCCAGAGCCCCGTTCGCGGATGCATGCCTGGGAAGCCCGCCTCGCATTCCAATTGTCTCCTAGCAACAAGACAGGTTAGATCTGATGGCTCTGCCGGAGCAACCGGGGTGGCTGAGTTGAAATGGACTTTCCTGAGGATGGGTCCTAATGTGTTTTTGTGTCCATGAGAGCCTTGGAATGGGGCGGTGGCACCGGGACCCTGAAGTACTCTCCTAAGCTTTGGACATGGCTCCCATGCACAGGTTTCCTTGTGGAGATGAGATGAGTTCTAATGGGTGCCTCAGGAAAACACCTATGCTCGTATTGGAATCAGGCTTTTGAGGACACATGCCTGTAACCCAAAGCAATGGATCCTATTATGGCCTAGGTTCCTGTCTGGTTCAATCTTCTTCTCTGGAGACATCCATCTATGGTATGAGTGGAGGTCGATTATCAGCTGGTGTCAGACAGACCTTGTGTGTTCCGAGCGACCTACACTATTGGGATGGCCTCAGGGACTTTGGAGGTTTCTCCCAATTTGTACGATTTTGGACCATGGAATGGGCAGAATTCCATAGGATTGGTAGGCACTGTCCTAATGTGTGGCTCCAGGGGCCCAGGCTGGAGGGTGTGCGGCCCAAGACTTTGAGGACAGAAGTCAGAAAACACAAACTCAGCTTAGGTTTGGGGACGTAGGTATGGCAGTCCCGATCTACAAACCATGAGAAGAATTCTTCAGGATATGAAGAAAGTGCGAGTCTGAGGCGCTCGCTCAGGCTTTTGTCTCTGGATTTTGTATCAGCGATGGCCGTGGAATGTCGGGGAGGCCTCATGGGCCATGGACGAATATTCCTCTCTGAGGATTTGGCCCGATTCCCAATTGCTTTTCGTCAATCTGTGGGATGGGAGGACTCATTTCAGTTTTGTTACCTCAGGTGTCCCACCAAAAGAGGAATTCCAAAGCCAAGCCGTGGGGAAGACTGAAGGGACAACCCGAACTATGGTTAAAAATTGGGGCCTAGGGGCATGGCAAGCCCAATATGCTATCTCTTCATCCAGCAACTGAGTGGCCTTACTTGAGGACTGGGCTCAGCCTGAGCGTCACAATGTGTGTTTGTGACCAATGTGGCCCGTGAGCATGGGCGGGGCCTCATGGGCCACACTGGTTTCAACTACACTGAACGTTGGACAACATGCCAACCACAAGGTTTCTTGCCATGGGGAAGGAGTTCTGATTTCTGCATCACCTTCAACCCTGGGCAGTGATTGGAGATAAGGTCTAGGTTCTGAAACCTGAAAACCGAGGTTGGGAAGAAATGATGACCTAAGTTCATCGCGGCTCGATGTGCTCAGTGTGCGGCCAGCTGTCCGGGAGGGGCCAGGGGGTCCAGGCTCAGGCTGTGTCAGAAAGGGCATTAGTGCCCTGGTCAGCCTATGTATTTGGGGTACAGCCAAGGTCGGTGCAGGTTGATCCTCATTTGGGGTTACTGGGTAGCCCCAGAAGACAATGATTTTCTTCTGGAGGGCCGGCAGAGTGCTGCATTGTAGTTCTGGATTGCCAAACTGGAGGGCTTGTGGGCCAGTAGTCTGACGACAAAAGTCTGAGAACACAAGCTAGGCTTAGGTTTCTGGGTGAGGCCATGGCAGGCACAATCTACAGACCTGAATCGAGGTCTCGTGCATCTGAAGTCAGGGCGAGGATCAGACGATCACTCAGGCTGGAGTTTCTGACCCTGATGGCCCCTTCATGAATGGGCGGGGCATCACGAGGCCATGGGTGTTTTCCCACGATGGGAGTTGTGAGAAGCTCCAAACTGCAGAGAGTCTTCTGCAGGACAATTGAGACCTGTTGCTTGGCTCCAGGCCAATGATTCTGAGCAGGGTTCTAAGGATGGATGGCTGGGTAGCCCACCTCGCATTCCTATTGTCTCCTAGCAACAAGACAGGTTAGATCTCCTGGATCTGTGGGGAGCAACCGAGGACGCTGAGTTGAAATGGACACCCCTGGGGATGGGTCCTAACGTGCTTTTGTGTCTATGGAGACCTTGGAATGAAGCGGTGGCACTGGGGCCCTAAAGGGTTCTCCTAAACAGAGGCTTTGACACAGCTCCAACGTGCAAGTTTCCCATGTGTAGATGAGATGTTTTCTGATGGGTGAGTCAAGAAACAGCTATATGCTGCTTTTGAAATCCAGACCTCTGAGGAGAGATGCCTGGAAACCAAAGCAATGGATCTGATTAGTGCCTAGGGGCCTGTTCTTTCCTTCATACCTCTGGGGACATCTGTCTATGGGTCTGAGTGCAGGTAGGTGCTCAGTTCGGCTCAGATTGCCCATGTTTTTCCTGGGAAGCCACCACTATTGAGATGGATCAGGGACTTTGGAGGTTTATCCTATTAGAAGGGTTGTGGCCATTGGAATGGGCACACACAATTCCCTTGGAGAGGGCAAGTACAGTCCTCAGGTTTGGCTCTAGGGGCCTGAGCCTGTAGGTTGTGTAAGCCAGGGCTGTTTGGACAGTTGTCTGAAAACACAAACTCAGCTTATGTTTCGGGTCATAGGTATGGCAGGACTGATCTACAGACCATGAGGATAACTCTTCGGGATTTGAAAGAAGGGCGAGTGTGAGGCTCCTGCTCAAGTTTTTGTCTCTGAATATCGTGTCACTCATGGACGTGGAATTTCTGGGTGACTTCATAGGAAATGGACGAGTCTTACTCTGGTGGTTTGGCCCCGTCCAAAGAGTTTGGGGTCATTCTGAGGGCTGTAAGAAGTCCGTTTTTTTTTTTTTTTGTTGTTGTTGTTGTTGTTTTCTTTTTTAACCTCAGGTGTCCCACCAAATGAGGGTTTCCAGAGTAGAGCCCTGGGGAGGGGCGACTGGACAATCAGAAATCTGGTTAAAAATTGGGGCCTAGGGACATGTGAAGCCCATAATGACATCTAATGGTCCAGCCACGGAGAGGACTTACTAGAGGACAGGACTCATGATGAGGGTCACAATTCGTGTGTATGTCCTCGTCGCACTCAAGAATGGGCGGGGCCTCAGGGTGAATGCTGGTTTCTCCTACACTGAACGTTGGACAGCGTGCCAACCACAAGGGTTCTTGCCATGGGTAAGGAGGAGTTCTGATTTCTGCATCACACTCACCCCTGGGAAGTGATTGGAGATAAGGTCTCGGTTCTGAAGCCTGAAAACTGAGGTAGGGAAGAGATGATGACCTAAGGCCATGGCGGGTTTTATGTGCTCAGTGTGCGGTCAGCTTTCTGGGTGTTGGTCAGGAGGTCCGGGCTCAGGTTGTGTTCGACAGTGCATTAGTGCCCAGGTTAGACTTTATAATTTGGGTAAAGTCGAGTGCTGTGTAGGTTTACCCTCATTTAAGGTGCCTGGGCAGCTCATGAGGCAATAAGTTTTTTTCTAGAGGGCAGGCAGAGTGCTGCATTGTGGGTCCGGAATTGCCAAACTTGAGGGCTTCGGGGCCAGGAGTGTGAGGACGGAAGTCTGAGAAGACAAGCTAGACTTGGGTTTCAGGGCGAGGGCACGGCAGGTACCCCCTGCAGATCTTAACAAATATCTCATGCATCTGAAGTCAGGGCGAGGATCAGACGTTGACTCATGTTGGAGTTTCTGAGCATGACGGCCTCTTCATGAAGGGAGCGGAATCTCAAGGCCATTGAGGTTTTCCCACGTTGGGAGTTGTGGGATGCCCCCTTCAAGGATTCCTTCTGCTGGACAATTGAGACCTGTTGGACAGCTCCAGGACATCCCATATGGAATGACTCCAGAGCCCCGTTCGCGGATGCATGCCTGGGAAGCCCGCCTCGCATTCCAATTGTCTCCTAGCAACAAGACAGTTTAGATCTGATGGCTCTGCCGGAGCAACCGGGGTGGCTGAGTTGAAATGGACTTTCCTGAGGATGGGTCCTAATGTGTTTTTGTGTCCATGAGAGCCTTGGAATGGGGCGGTGGCACCGGGACCCTGAAGTACTCTCCTAAGCTTTGGACATGGCTCCCATGCACAGGTTTCCTTGTGGAGATGAGATGAGTTCTAATGGGTGCCTCAGGAAAACACCTATGCTCGTATTGGAATCAGGCTTTTGAGGACACATGCCTGTAACCCAAAGCAATGGATCCTATTATGGCCTAGGTTCCTGTCTGGTTCAATCTTCTTCTCTGGAGACATCCATCTATGGTATGAGTGGAGGTCGATTATCAGCTGGTGTCAGACAGCCCTTGTGTGTTCCGAGCGACCTACACTATTGGGATGGCCTCAGGGACTTTGGAGGTTTCTCCCAATTTGTACGATTTTGGACCATGGAATGGGCAGAATTCCATAGGATTGGTAGGCACTGTCCTAATGTGTGGCTCCAGGGGCCCAGGCTGGAGGGTGTGCGGCCCAAGAGTTTGAGGACAGAAGTCAGAAAACACAAACTCAGCTTAGGTTTGGGGACGTAGGTATGGCAGTCCCGATCTACAAACCATGAGAAGAATTCTTCAGGATATGAAGAAAGTGCGAGTCTGAGGCGCTCGCTCAGGCTTTTGTCTCTGGATTTTGTATCAGCGATGGCCGTGGAATGTCGGGGAGGCCTCATGGGCCATGGACGAATATTCCTCTCTGAGGATTTGGCCCGATTCCCAATTGCTTTTCGTCAATCTGTGGGATGGGAGGACTCATTTCAGTTTTGTTACCTCAGGTGTCCCACCAAAAGAGGAATTCCAAAGCCAAGCCGTGGGGAAGACTGAAGGGACAACCCGAACTATGGTTAAAAATTGGGGCCTAGGGGCATGGCAAGCCCAATATGCTATCTCTTCATCCAGCAACTGAGTGGCCTTACTTGAGGACTGGGCTCAGCCTGAGCGTCACAATGTGTGTTTGTGACCAATGTGGCCCGTGAGCATGGGCGGGGCCTCATGGGCCACACTGGTTTCAACTACACTGAACGTTGGACAACATGCCAACCACAAGGTTTCTTGCCATGGGGAAGGAGTTCTGATTTCTGCATCACCTTCAACCCTGGGCAGTGATTGGAGATAAGGTCTAGGTTCTGAAACCTGAAAACCGAGGTTGGGAAGAAATGATGACCTAAGTTCATCGCGGCTCGATGTGCTCAGTGTGCGGCCAGCTGTCCGGGAGGGGCCAGGGGGTCCAGGCTCAGGCTGTGTCAGAAAGGGCATTAGTGCCCTGGTCAGCCTATGTATTTGGGGTACAGCCAAGGTCGGTGCAGGTTGATCCTCATTTGGGGTTACTGGGTAGCCCCAGAAGACAATGATTTTCTTCTGGAGGGCCGGCAGAGTGCTGCATTGTAGTTCTGGAGTGCCAAACTGGAGGGCTTGTGGGCCAGTAGTCTGACGACAAAAGTCTGAGAACACAAGCTAGGCTTAGGTTTCTGGGTGAGGCCATGGCAGGCACAATCTACAGACCTGAATCGAGGTCTCGTGCATCTGAAGTCAGGGCGAGGATCAGACGATCACTCAGGCTGGAGTTTCTGACCCTGATGGCCCCTTCATGAATGGGCGGGGCATCACGAGGCCATGGGTGTTTTCCCACGATGGGAGTTGTGAGAAGCTCCAAACTGCAGAGAGTCTTCTGCAGGACAATTGAGACCTGTTGCTTGGCT
The DNA here is from genome assembly GCF_964662115.1 of Mustela nivalis. Lineage (NCBI taxonomy): Eukaryota > Metazoa > Chordata > Mammalia > Carnivora > Mustelidae > Mustela > Mustela nivalis. Next base: position 1,692,672 of record NW_028136552.1, on the reverse strand, counting down.
CCAGGCCAATGATTCTGAGCAGGGTTCTAAGGATGGATGGCTGGGTAGCCCACCTCGCATTCCTATTGTCTCCTAGCAACAAGACAGGTTAGATCTCCTGGATCTGTGGGGAGCAACCGAGGACGCTGAGTTGAAATGGACACCCCTGGGGATGGGTCCTAACGTGCTTTTGTGTCTATGGAGACCTTGGAATGAAGCGGTGGCACTGGGGCCCTAAAGGGTTCTCCTAAACAGAGGCTTTGACACAGCTCCAACGTGCAAGTTTCCCATGTGTAGATGAGATGTTTTCTGATGGGTGAGTCAAGAAACAGCTATATGCTGCTTTTGAAATCCAGACCTCTGAGGAGAGATGCCTGGAAACCAAAGCAATGGATCTGATTAGTGCCTAGGGGCCTGTTCTTTCCTTCATACCTCTGGGGACATCTGTCTATGGGTCTGAGTGCAGGTAGGTGCTCAGTTCGGCTCAGATTGCCCATGTTTTTCCTGGGAAGCCACCACTATTGAGATGGATCAGGGACTTTGGAGGTTTATCCTATTAGAAGGGTTGTGGCCATTGGAATGGGCACACACAATTCCCTTGGAGAGGGCAAGTACAGTCCTCAGGTTTGGCTCCAGGGGCCTGAGCCTGTAGGTTGTGTAAGCCAGGGCTGTTTGGACAGTTGTCTGAAAACACAAACTCAGCTTATGTTTCCGGTCATAGGTATGGCAGGACTGATCTACAGACCATGAGGATAACTCTTCGGGATTTGAAAGAAGGGCGAGTGTGAGGCTCCTGCTCAAGTTTTTGTCTCTGAATATCGTGTCACTCATGGACGTGGAATTTCTGGGTGACTTCATAGGAAATGGACGAGTCTTACTCTGGTGGTTTGGCCCCGTCCAAAGAGTTTGGGGTCATTCTGAGGGCTGGAAGAAGTCCGTTTTTTTTTTTTTTTTTTTTTGTTGTTGTTGTTGTTTTCTTTTTTAACCTCAGGTGTCCCACCAAATGAGGGTTTCCAGAGTAGAGCCCTGGGGAGGGGCGACTGGACAATCAGAAATCTGGTTAAAAATTGGGGCCTAGGGACATGTGAAGCCCATAATGACATCTAATGGTCCAGCCACGGAGAGGACTTACTAGAGGACAGGACTCATGATGAGGGTCACAATTCGTGTGTATGTCCTCGTCGCACTCAAGAATGGGCGGGGCCTCAGGGTGAATGCTGGTTTCTCCTACACTGAACGTTGGACAGCGTGCCAACCACAAGGGTTCTTGCCATGGGTAAGCAGGAGTTCTGATTTCTGCATCACACTCACCCCTGGGAAGTGATTGGAGATAAGGTCTCGGTTCTGAAGCCTGAAAACTGAGGTAGGGAAGAGATGATGACCTAAGGCCATGGCGGGTTTTATGTGCTCAGTGTGCGGTCAGCATTCTGGGTGTTGGTCAGGAGGTCCGGGCTCAGGTTGTGTTCGACAGTGCATTAGTGCCCAGGTTAGACTTTATAATTTGGGTAAAGTCGAGTGCTGTGTAGGTTTACCCTCATTTAAGGTGCCTGGGCAGCTCATGAGGCAATAAGTTTTTTTCTAGAGGGCAGGCAGAGTGCTGCATTGTGGGTCCGGAATTGCCAAACTTGAGGGCTTCGGGGCCAGGAGTGTGAGGACGGAAGTCTGAGAAGACAAGCTAGACTTGGGTTTCAGGGCGAGGGCACGGCAGGTACCCCCTGCAGATCTTAACAAATATCTCATGCATCTGAAGTCAGGGCGAGGATCAGACGTTGACTCATGTTGGAGTTTCTGAGCATGACGGCCTCTTCATGAAGGGAGCGGAATCTCAAGGCCATTGAGGTTTTCCCACGTTGGGAGTTGTGGGATGCCCCCTTCAAGGATTCCTTCTGCTGGACAATTGAGACCTGTTGGACAGCTCCAGGACATCCCATATGGAATGACTCCAGAGCCCCGTTCGCGGATGCATGCCGGGGAAGCCCGCCTCGCATTCCAATTGTCTCCTAGCAACAAGACAGTTTAGATCTGATGGCTCTGCCGGAGCAACCGGGGTGGCTGAGTTGAAATGGACTTTCCTGAGGATGGGTCCTAATGTGTTTTTGTGTCCATGAGAGCCTTGGAATGGGGCGGTGGCACCGGGACCCTGAAGTACTCTCCTAAGCTTTGGACATGGCTCCCATGCACAGGTTTCCTTGTGGAGATGAGATGAGTTCTAATGGGTGCCTCAGGAAAACACCTATGCTCGTATTGGAATCAGGCTTTTGAGGACACATGCCTGTAACCCAAAGCAATGGATCCTATTATGGCCTAGGTTCCTGTCTGGTTCAATCTTCTTCTCTGGAGACATCCATCTATGGTATGAGTGGAGGTCGATTATCAGCTGGTGTCAGACAGCCCTTGTGTGTTCCGAGCGACCTACACTATTGGGATGGCCTCAGGGACTTTGGAGGTTTCTCCCAATTTGTACGATTTTGGACCATGGAATGGGCAGAATTCCATAGGATTGGTAGGCACTGTCCTAATGTGTGGCTCCAGGGGCCCAGGCTGGAGGGTGTGCGGCCCAAGACTTTGAGGACAGAAGTCAGAAAACACAAACTCAGCTTAGGTTTGGGGACGTAGGTATGGCAGTCCCGATCTACAAACCATGAGAAGAATTCTTCAGGATATGAAGAAAGTGCGAGTCTGAGGCGCTCGCTCAGGCTTTTGTCTCTGGATTTTGTATCAGCGATGGCCGTGGAATGTCGGGGAGGCCTCATGGGCCATGGACGAATATTCCTCTCTGAAGATTTGGCCCGATTCCCAATTGCTTTTCGTCAATCTGTGGGATGGGAGGACTCATTTCAGTTTTGTTACCTCAGGTGTCCCACCAAAAGAGGAATTCCAAAGCCAAGCCGTGGGGAAGACTGAAGGGACAACCCGAACTATGGTTAAAAATTGGGGCCTAGGGGCATGGCAAGCCCAATATGCTATCTCTTCATCCAGCAACTGAGTGGCCTTACTTGAGGACTGGGCTCAGCCTGAGCGTCACAATGTGTGTTTGTGACCAATGTGGCCCGTGAGCATGGGCGGGGCCTCATGGGCCACACTGGTTTCAAGTACACTGAACGTTGGACAACATGCCAACCACAAGGTTTCTTGCCATGGGGAAGGAGTTCTGATTTCTTCATCACCTTCAACCCTGGGCAGTGATTGGAGATAAGGTCTAGGTTCTGAAACCTGAAAACCGAGGTTGGGAAGAAATGATGACCTAAGTTCATGGCGGCTCGATGTGCTCAGTGTGCGGCCAGCTGTCCGGGAGGGGCCAGGGGGTCCAGGCTCAGGCTGTGTCAGAAAGGGCATTAGTGCCCTGGTCAGCCTATGTATTTGGGGTACAGCCAAGGTCGGTGCAGGTTGATCCTCATTTGGGGTTACTGGGTAGCCCCAGAAGACAATGATTTTCTTCTGGAGGGCCGGCAGAGTGCTGCATTGTAGTTCTGGATTGCCAAACTGGAGGGCTTGTGGGCCAGTAGTCTGACGACAAAAGTCTGAGAACACAAGCTAGGCTTAGGTTTCTGGGTGAGGCCATGGCAGGCACAATCTACAGACCTGAATCGAGGTCTCGTGCATCTGAAGTCAGGGCGAGGATCAGACGATCACTCAGGCTGGAGTTTCTGACCCTGATGGCCCCTTCATGAATGGGCGGGGCATCACGAGGCCATGGGTGTTTTCCCACGATGTGAGTTGTGAGAAGCTCCAAACTGCAGAGAGTCTTCTGCAGGACAATTGAGACCTGTTGCTTGGCTCCAGGCCAATGATTCTGAGCAGGGTTCTAAGGATGGATGGCTGGGTAGCCCACCTCGCATTCCAATTGTCTCCTAGCAACAAGACAGGTTAGATCTCCTGGATCTGTGGGGAGCAACCGAGGACGCTGAGTTGAAATGGACACCCCTGGGGATGGGTCCTAACGTGCTTTTGTGTCTATGGAGACCTTGGAATGAAGCGGTGGCACTGGGGCCCTAAAGTGTTCTCCTAAACAGAGGCTTTGACACAGCTCCAACGTGCAAGTTTCCCATGTGTAGATGAGATGTTTTCTGATGGGTGAGTCAAGAAACAGCTATATGCTGCTTTTGAAATCCAGACCTCTGAGGAGAGATGCCTGGAAACCAAAGCAATGGATCTGATTAGTGCCTAGGAGCCTGTTCTTTCCTTCATACCTCTGGGGACATCTGTCTATGGGTCTGAGTGCAGGTAGGTGCTCAGTTCGGCTCAGATTGCCCATGTTTTTCCTGGGAAGCCACCACTATTGAGATGGATCAGGGACTTTGGAGGTTTATCCTATTAGAAGGGTTGTGGCCATTGGAATGGGCACACACAATTCCCTTGGAGAGGGCAAGTACAGTCCTCAGGTTTGGCTCTAGGGGCCTGAGCCTGTAGGTTGTGTAAGCCAGGGCTGTTTGGACAGTTGTCTGAAAACACAAACTCAGCTTATGTTTCGGTTAATAGGTATGGCAGGACTGATCTACAGACCATGAGGATAACTCTTCGGGATTTGAAAGAAGGGCGAGTGTGAGGCTCCTGCTCAAGTTTTTGTCTCTGAATATCGTGTCACTCATGGACGTGGAATTTCTGGGTGACTTCATAGGAAATGGACGAGTCTTACTCTGGTGGTTTGGCCCCGTCCAAAGAGTTTGGGGTCATTCTGAGGGCTGGAAGAAGTCCGTTTTTTTTTTTTTTTTGTTGTTGTTGTTGTTGTTTTCTTTTTTAACCTCAGGTGTCCCTCCAAATGAGGGATTCCAGAGTAGAGCCCTGGGTTGGGGCGACTGGACTATCAGATATCTGGTTAAAAATTGGGGCCTAGGGACATGTCAAGCCCATTATGACATCTAATGGTCCAGCCACTGAGAGGACTTACTAGAGGACAGGACTCATGATGAGTGTCACAATGCGTGTGTATGCCCTCGTCGCACTCAAGAATGGGCGGGGCCTCAGGGTGAATGCTGCTTTCTCCTACACTGAACGTTGGACAACGTGCCAACCACAAGGGTTCTTGCCATGGGTAAGGAGGAGTTCTGATTTCTGCATCACACTCTCCCCTGGGCAGTGATTGGGATAAGGTCTCGGTTCTGAAGCCTGAAAACTGAGGTAGGGAAGAGATGATGACCTAAGGCCATGGCGGGTTTTATGTGCTCAGTGTGCGGTCAGCTTTCTGGGTGTTGGTCAGGAGGTCCGGGCTCAGGTTGTGTTCGACAGTGCATTAGTGCCCAGGTTAGACTATATAATTTGGGTAAAGTCGAGTGCTGTGTAGTTTTACCCTCATTTAAGGTGCCTGGGCAGCTCATGAGGCAATAATTTTTTTTTCTAGAGTGCAGGAAGAGTGCTGCATTGTGGGTCCGGAATTGCCAAACTTGAGGGCTTCGGGGCCAGGAGTGTGAGGACAGAAGTCTGAGAAGACAAGCAAGACTTGGGTTTCAGGGCGAGGGCACGGCAGGTACCCCCTGCAGATCTGAACCAATATCTCATGCATCTGAAGTCAGGGCGAGGATCAGACGTTGGCTCAGGTTGGAGTTTCTGAGCATGACGGCCGCTTCATGAAGGGAGCGGAATCTCGAGGCCATTGAGGTTTTCCCACGTTGGGAGTTGTGGGATGCCCCCTTCAAGGATTCCTTCTGCGTGACAATTGAGACGTGTTGGACAGCTCCAGGACATCCCATATGGAATGACTCCAGAGCACCGTTCGCGGATGGATGCCTGGGAAGCCCGCCTCCATTCCAATTGTCTCCTAGCTACAAGACAGTTTAGATCTCATGGCTCTGCGGGAGCAACCGGGGTGGCTGAGTTGAAATGGACTTTCCTGAGGATGGGTCCTAATGTGTTTTTGTGTCCATGAGGGCCTTGGAATGGGGCGGTGGCACCGGCCCCTGAAGTACTCTCCTAAGCTTTGGACATGGCTCCCATGCACAGGTTAACTTGTTTAGACGAGATGAGTTCTGATGGGTGCCTCAGGAAAACACCTATGCTCGTATTGGAATCAGAATTTTGAGGACACATGCCTGTAACCCAAAGCAATGGATCCTATTATGGCCTAGGGTCCTGTCTGGTTCAATCTTCTTCTCTGGAGACATCCATCTATGGTATGAGTGGAGGTCGATTATCAGCTGGAGTCAGACAGCCCTTGTTTGTTCCGGGCGACCTACACTATTGGGATGGCCTCAGGGACTTTGGAGGTTTCTCCTAATTTGTACGATTTTGGACCATGGAATGGGCAGAATTCCCATGGATTGTTAGGCACAGTCCTAATGTGTGGCTCCAGGGGCCCAGCCTGGAGGGTGAGTGGCCCAAGAATTTGAGGATAGAAGTCTGAAGACACAAACTCAGCTTAGGTTTGGGGACGTAGGTATGGCAGGCCCGATCTACAAACCATGAGAAGAACTCTTCAGGATATGAAGAAAGTGCGAGTCTGAGGCGCTTGCTCAGGCTTTTGTCTCTGGATTTTGTATCAGCGATGGCCGTGGAATGTCGGGGACGCCTCATGGGCCATGGACGAATCTTCCTCTCTGAGGATTTGGCCAGATTCCCAATTGCTTTTCGTCAATCTGTGGGATGGGAGGACTCATTTCAGTTTTGTTACGTCAGGTGTCCCACCAAAAGAGGAATTCCAAAGCCAAGCCGTGGGGAAGACTGAAGGGACAACCCGAACTATGGTTAAAAATTGGGGCCTAGGGGCATGGCAAGCCCAATATGCTATCTCTTCATCCAGCCACTGAGTGGCCTTACTTGAAGACTGGGCTCAGCCTGAGCGTCACAATGTATGTTTGAGACCAATGTGGCCCGCGAGCATGGGCGGGGCCTCATGGGCCACACTGGTTTCAACTATACTGAACGTTGGACAACATGCCAACCACAAGGTTTCTTGCCATGGGGAAGGAGTTCTGATTTCTGCATCACCTTCAAACCTGGGCAGTGATTGGAGATAAGGTCTAGGTTCTGAAACCTGAAAACTGATGTTGGGAAGAAATGACAACCTAAGGCCATGGCGGCTCGATGTGCTCAGTGTGCGGCCAGCTGTCTGGGAGGGGCCAGGGGGTCCAGGCTCAGGCAGTGTCAGAAAGGGCATTAGTGCTTTGGTCAGCCTATGTATTTGGGGCACAGCCAAGGGCGGTGCAGGTTGATCCTCATTTGGGGTTACTGGGTAGCCCCAGAAGACAATGTTTTTCTTCTGGAGGGCCGGCAGAGTGCTGCATTGTAGTTCTGGATTGCCAAACTGGAGGGCTTGTGGGCCAGTAGTCTGACGACAAAAGTCTGAGAACACAAGCTAAGCTTAGGTTTCTGGGTGAGGCCATGGCACGCACAATCTACAGACCTGAATCGAGGTCTCGTGCATCTGAAGTCAGCGTGAGGATCAGCCGATCGCTCAGGTTGGAGTTTCTGTCCCTGATGGCTCCTTCATGAATGGGGGGGGGCATCACGAGGCCATGGGTGTTTTCCCACGATGGGAGTTGTGAGAAGCTTCAAACTGCAGAGAGTCTTCTGCAGGACAATTGAGACCTGTTTTTTGGCTCCAGGCCAATGATTCTGAGCAGGGTTCTAAGTACGGATGGCTGGGTAGCCCACCTCGCATTCCAATTGTCTCCTAGCAACATGACAGGTTAGATCTCCTGGATCTGTGGGGAGCAACCGAGGCCGCTGAGTTGAAATGGACACCCCTGGGGATGGGTCCTAACGTGCTTTTGTGTCTATGGAGACCTTGGAATGAAGCGGTGGCACTGGGGCCCTAAAGGGTTCTCCTAAACAGAGGCTTTGACACAGCTCCAACGTGCAAGTTTCCCATGTGTAGATGAGATGTTTTCTGATGGGTGAGTCAAGAAACAGCTATATGCTGCTTTTGAAATCCAGGCCTCTGAGGAGAGATGCCTGGAAACCAAAGCAATGGATCTGATTAGTGCCTAGGGGCCTGTTCTTTCCTTTTTACCTCTGGGGACATCTGTCTATGGGTCTGAGTGCAGGTAGGTGCTCAGTTGGGCTCAGATTGCCCATGTTTTTCCTGGGAAGCCACCACTATTGAGATGGATCAGGGACTTTGGAGGTTTATCCTATTAGAAGGGTTGTGGCCTTTGGAATGGGCACACACAATTCCCTTGGAGAGGGCAAGTACAGTCCTCAGGTTTGGCTCCAGGGGCCTGAGCCTGTAGGTTGTGTAGGCCAGGGCTGTTTGGACAGTTGTCTGAAAACACAAACTCGGCTTATGTTTCGGGTCATAGGTATGGCACTACTGATCTACAGACCATGAGGAGAACTCTTTGGGATTTGAAGGAAGGGCGAGTGTGAGGCTCCTGCTCAAGTTTTTGTTTCTGGATATCGTGTCACTCATGGTCGTGGAATTTCTGTGTGACTTCATGGGAAATGGACGATTCTTCCTCTCTGGTGGTTTGGCCCCGTCCAAAGAGTTTGGGGTCATTCTGTGGGCTGGAAGAAGTCCGTTTTTTTTTTGTTGTTGTTGTTGTTTTTTTCTTTTTTAACCTCAGGTGTCCCACCAAATGAGGGATTCCAGAGTAGAGCCCTGGGGAGGGGCGACTGGACAATCAGAAATCTGGTTAAAAATTGGGGCCTCGGGACATGTCAAGCCCATTATGACACCTAATGGTCCAGCAACTGAGAGGACTTACTAGAGGACAGGACTCATGATGAGGGTCACAATGCGTGTGTATGCCCTCGTCGCACTCAAGAATGGGCGGGGCCTCAGGGTGAATGCTGGTTTCTCCTACACTGAACGTTGGACAGCGTGCCAACCACAGGGTTCTTGCCATGGGTAAGGAGGAGTTATGATTTCTGCATCACACTCAACCTTGGGCAGTGATTGGAGATAAGGTCTCGGTTCTGAAGCCTGAAAACTGAGGTAGGGAAGAGATGATGACCTAAGGCCATGGCGGGTTTTATGTGCTCAGTGTGCGGTCAGCTTTCTGGGTGTTGGTCAGGAGGTCCGGGCTCAGGTTGTGTTCGACAGTGCATTAGTGCCCAGGTAAGACTATATAATTTGGGTAAAGTCGAGTGCTGTGTAGGTTTACCCTCATTTAAGGTGCCTGGGCAGCTCATGAGGCAATAATTTTTTTTCTAGAGGGCAGGCAGAGTGCTGCATTGTGGGACCGGAATTGCCAAACTTGAGGGCTTCGGGGCCAGGAGTGTGAGGACGGAAGTCTGAGAAGATAATCTAGACTTCGGGTTCAGGGCGAGGGCACGGCAGGTACCCCCTGCAAATCTGAACCAATATCTAATGCATCTGAAGTCAGGGCGAGGATCAGATGTTGGCTCAGGTTGGAGTTTCTGAGCATGACAGCCGCTTCATGAAGGGAGCGGAAACTCGAGGACATTGAGGTTTTCCCACGTTGGGAGTTGTGGGATGCCCCCTTCAAGGATTCCTTCTGCGGGACAATTGAGACCTGTTGGACAGCTCCAGGACATCCCATATGGAATGACTCCAGAGCACCGTTCGCGGATGGATGCCTGGGAAGCCCGCCTCGCATTCCAATTGTCTCCTAGCAACAAGACAGTTTAGATCTGATGGCTCTGCCGGAGCAACCGGGGTGGCTGAGTTGAAATGGACTTTCCTGAGGATGGGTCCTAATGTGTTTTTGTGTCCATGAGAGCCTTGGAATGGGGCGGTGGCACCGGGACCCTGAAGTACTCTCCTAAGCTTTGGACATGGCTCCCATGCACAGGTTTCCTTGTGGAGATGAGATGAGTTCTAATGGGTGCCTCAGGAAAACACCTAAGCTCGTATTGGAATCAGGCTTTTGAGGACACATGCCTGTAACCCAAAGCAATGGATCCTATAATGGCCTAGGGTCCTGTCTGGTTCAATCTTCTTCTCTGGAGACATCCATCTATGGTATGAGTGGAGGTCGATTATCAGCTGGTGTCAGACAGCCCTTGTTTGTTCCGGGCGACCTACACTATTGGGATGGCCTCAGGGACTTTGGAGGTTTCTCCTAATTTGTACGATTTTGGACCATGGAATGGGCAGAATTCCATAGAATTGGTAGGCACAGTCCTAATGTGTGGCTCCAGGGGCCCAGGCTGGAGGGTGTGCGGCCCAAGACTTTGAGGACAGAAGTCTGAAAACACAAACTCAGCTTAGGTTTGGGGACGTAGGTATGGCAGGCCCGATCTACAAACCATGAGAAGAACTCTTCAGGATATGAAGAAAGTGCGAGTCTGAGGCGCTTGCTCAGGCTTTTGTCTCTGGATTTTGTATCAGCTATGGCCGTGGAATGTCCGGGAGGCCTCATGGGTCATGGACGAATCTTCTTCTCTGAGGATTTGGCCCGATTCCCAATTGCTTTTCGTCAATCTGTGGGATGGGAGGACTCATTTCAGTTTTGTTACCTCAGGTGTCCCACCAAAAGAGAAATTCCAAAGCCAAGTCGTGGGGAAGACTGAAGGGACAATCCGAACTATGGTTAAAAATTGGGGCCTAGGGGCATGGCAAGCCCAATATGCTATCTCTTCATCTAGTCACTGAGTGGCCTTACTTGAGGACTGGGCTCAGCCTGATCGTCACATGTGTGTTTGTGACCAATGTGGCCCGTGAGCATGGGCGGGGCCTCATGGGCCACACTGGTTTCAAGTACACTGAACGTTGGACAACATGCCAACCACAAGGTTTCTTGCCATGGGGAAGGAGTTCTGATTTCTGCATCACCTTCAACCCTGGGCAGTGATTGGAGATAAGGTCTAGGTTCTGAAACTGAAAACCGAGGTTGGGAAGAAATGATGACCTAAGGTCATGGCGGCTCGATGTGCTCAGTGTGCGGCCAGCTGTCTGGGAGGGGCCAGGGGGTCCAGGCTCAGGCTGTGTCAGAAAGGGCATTAGTGCCCTGGTCAGCCTATGTATTTGGGGTACAGCCAAGGTCGGTGCAGGTTGATCCTCATTTGGGGTTACTGGGTAGCCCCAGAAGACAATGATTTTCTTCTGGAGGGCCGGCAGAGTGCTGTGTTGTAGTTCTGGATTGCCAAACTGGAGGGCTTGTGGGCCAGTAGTCTGACGACAAAAGTCTGAGAACACAAGCTAGGCTTAGGTTTCTGGGTGAGGCCATGGCAGGCACAATCTACAGACCTGAATCGAGGTCTCGTGCATCTGAAGTCAGGGCGAGGATCAGACGATCGCTCAGGTTGGAGTTTCTGACCCTGATGGCCCCTTCATGAAGGGGCGGGGCATCACGAGGCCATGGGTGTTTTCCCACGATGGGAGTTGTGAGAAGCTCCAAACTGCAGAGAGTCTTCTGCAGGACAATTGAGACCTGTTGTTTGGCTCCAGGCCAATGATTCTGAGCAGGGTTCTAAGGATGGATGGCTGGGTAGCCCACCTCGCATTCCAATTGTCTCCTAGCAACAAGACAGGTTAGATCTCCTGGATCTGTGGGGAGCAACCGAGGACGCTGAGTTGAAATGGACACCCCTGGGGATGGGTCCTAACGTGCTTTTGTGTCTATGGAGACCTTGGAATGAAGTGGTGGCACTGGGGCCCTAAAGTGTTCTCCTAAACAGAGGCTTTGACACAGCTCCAACGTGCAAGTTTCCCATGTGTAGATGAGATGTTTTCTGATGGGTGAGTCAAGAAACAGCTATATGCTGCTTTTGAAATCCAGACCTCTGAGGAGAGATGCCTGGAAACCAAAGCAATGGATCTGATTAGTGCCTAGGGGCCTGTTCTTTCCTTCATACCTCTGGGGACATCTGTCTATGGGTCTGAGTGCAGGTAGGTGCTCAGTTCGGCTCAGATTGCCCATGTTTTTCCTGGGAAGCCACTATTGAGATGGATCAGGGACTTTGGAGGTTTATCCTATTAGAAGGGTTGTGGCCATTGGAATGGGCACACCCAATTCCCTTGGAGAGGGCAAGTACAGTCCTCAGGTTTGGCTCCAGGGGCCTGAGCCTGTAGGTTGTGTAGGCCAGGGCTGTTTGGACAGTTGTCTGAAAACACAAACTCGGCTTATGTTTCGGGTCATAGGTAAGGCAGGACTGATCTACAGACCATGAGGAGAACTCTTCGGGATTTGAAAGAAGGGCGAGTGTGAGGCTCCTGCTCAAGTTTTTGTCTCTGGATATCGTGTCACTCATGGACGTGGAATTTCTGGATGACTTCATGGGAAATGGACGAGTCTTACTCTCTGGTGGTTTGGCCCCGTCCAAAGAGTTTGGGGTCATTCTGTGGGCTGGAAGAAGTCCGTTTTTTTTTTGGTTGTTGTTGTTGTTTTTTTCTTTTTTAACCTCACGTGTCCCACCAAATGAGGGTTTCCAGAGTAGAGCCCTGGGGAGGGTCGACTGGACAATCAGAAATCTGGTTAAAAATTGGGGCCTAGGGACATGTCAAGCCCATAATGAAATCTAATGGTCCAGCCACTGAGAGGACTTACTAGAGGACAGAATTCGTGCTGAGGGTCACAATGCGTGTGTATGTCCTTGTCGCACTCAAGGATGGGCGGGGCCTCAGGAGAATGCTGGTTTCTCCTACACTGAACATTGGAAAGCGTGCCAACCACAAGGGTTCTTGCCATGGGTAAGGAGGAGTTCTGATTTCTGCATCACACTCACCCCTGGGCAGTGACTGGAGATAAGGTCTCGGTTCTGAAGCCTGAAAACTGAGGTAGGGAAGAGATGATGACCTAAGGCCATGGCGGGTTTTATGTGCTCATTGTGCGGTCAGCTCTCTTGGTGTTGGTCAGGAGGTCCGGGCTCAGGTTGTGTTCGACAGTGCATTAGTGCCCAGGTTAGACTATATAATTTGGGTAAAGTCGAGTGCTGTGTAGGTTTACCCTCATTTAAGGTGCCTGGGCAGCTCATGAGGCAATCATTTTTTTTCTAGAGGGCAGGCAGAGTGCTGCATTGTGGGTCCGGAATTGCCAAACTTGAGGGCTTCGGGGCCAGGAGTGTGAGGATGGAAGTCTGAGAAGACAAGCTAGACTTGGGTTTCAGGGCGAGGGCACGGCACGTACCCTCTGCAGATCTGAACCAATATCTCATGCATCTGAAGTCAGGGCGACGATCAGACGTTGGCTCACGTTGGAGTTTCTGAGCATGACGGCCGCTTCATGAAGGTAGCGGAATCTCGAGGCCATTCAGGTTTTCCCACGTTGGGAGTTGTGGGATGCCCCCTTCAAAGATGCCTTCTGCGGGACAATTGAGACCTGTTGGACAGCTCCAGGACATCCCATATGGAATGACTCCAGAGCACCGTTCGCGGATGGATGCCTGGGAAGCCCGCCTCGCATTCCAATTGTCTCCTAGCAACAAGAGAGTTTAGATCTGATGGCTCTTCGGGAGCAACCGGGGTGGCTGAGTTGAAATGGACTTTCCTGAGGATGGGTCCTAATGTGTTTTTGTGTCCATGAGGGCCTTGGAATGGGGCGGTGGCACCGGGACCCTGAAATACTCTCCTAAGCTTTGGACATGGCTCCCATGCACAGATTTCCTTGTGGAGACGAGATGAGTTCTGATGGGTGCCTCAGGAAAACCCCTATGCTCGTATTGGAATCAGGCTTTGAGGACACATGCCTGTAACCCAAAGCAATGGATCCTATTATGGCCTAGAGTCCTGTCTGGTTCAATCTTCTTCTCTGGGGACATCCATCTATGATATGATTGCAGGTAGATTATCATCTGGTGTCTGACAGCCCTTGTTTGTTCCGGGCGACCTACACTATTGGGATGGCCTCAGGGACTTTGGAGGTTTCTCCTAATTTGTACGATTTTGGACCATGGAATGGGCAGAATTCCCATGGATTGGTAGGCACAGTCCTAATGAGTGGCTCCAGGGGCCGAGCCTGGAGGGTGTGGGGCCCAAGACTTTGAAGACAGAAGTCTGAAAACACAAACTCACCTTAGGTTTGGGGACGTAGGTATGGCAGGCCCGATCTACAAACCATGAGAAGAACTCTTCAGGATATGAAGAAAGTTCGAGTCTGAGGCGCTTGCTCAGGCTTTTGTCTCTGGATTTTGTATCAGCGATGGCCGTGGAATGTCAGGGAGGCCTCATGGGCCATGGACGAATCTTCCTCTCTGAGGATTTGGCCCGATTCCCAATTGCTTTTCGTCAATCTGTGGGATGGGAGGACTCATTTCAGTTTTGTTACCTCAGGTGTCCCACCAAAAGAGGAATTCCAAAGCCAAGCCGTGGGGAAGACTGAAGGGACAACCCGAACAATGGTTAAAAATTGGGGCCTAGGGGCATGGCAAGCCCAATATGCTATCTCTTCATCCAGCAACTGAGTGGCCTTACTTGAGGACTGGGCTCAGCCTGAGCGTCACAATGTGTGTTTGTGACCACTGTGGCCCGCGAGCATGGCCGGGGCCTCATGGGCCACACTGGATTCAACTACACTGAACGTTGGACAACATGCCAACCACAAGGTTTCTTGCCATGGGGAGGGAGTTCTGATTTCTGCATCACCTTCAACCCTGGGCAGTGATTGGAGATAAGGTCTAGGTTCTGAAACCTGAAAACCGAGGTTGGGAAGAGATGAAGACCTAAGGCCATGGCGGCTGGATGTGCTCAGTGTGCGGCCAGCTGTCTGGGAGGGGCCAGGGGGTCCAGGCTCAGGCTGTGTTAGAAAGGGCATTAGTGCCCTGGTCATCCTATGTATTTGGGGTACAGCCAAGGTCGGTGCAGGTTGATCCTCATTTGGGGTTACTGGGTAGCCCCTGAAGACAATGGTTTTCTTCTGGAGGGCCGGCAGAGTGCTGCATTGTAGTTCTGGATTGCCAAACTGGAGGGCTTGTGGGCCAGTAGTCTGACGACAAAAGTCTGAGAACACAAGCTAGGCTTAGGTTTCTGGGTGAGGCCATGGCACGTACAATCTACAGACCTGAATCGAGATCTCGTGCATCTGAAGTCAGGGCGAGGATTAGACGATCGCTCAGGTTTGAGTTTCTGACCCTGATGGCCCCGTCATGAATGGGGGGTCATCACGAGGCCATGGGTGTTTTCCCACGATGGGAGTTGTGAGAAGCTCCAAACTGCAGAGAGTCTTCTGCAGGACAATTGAGAACAGTTGTTTGGCTCCAGGCCCATGATTCTGAGCAGGGTTCTAAGTACGGATGGCTGGGTAGTCCACATCGCATTCCAATTGTCTCCTAGCAACATGACAGGTTAGATCTCCTGGATCTGTGGGGAGCAACCGAGGACGCTGAGTTGAAATGGACACCCCTGGGGATGGGTCCTAACGTGCTTTTGTGTCTATGGAGTCCTTGGAATGAAGCGGTGGCACTGGGGCCCTAAAGGGTTCTCGTAAAAAGAGGCTTTGACACAACTCCAACGTGCAAGTTTCCCATGTGTAGATGAGATGTTTTCTGATGGGTGAGTCAAGAAACAGCTATATGCTGCTTTTGAAATCCAGGCCTCTGAGGAGAGATGCCTGGAAACCAAAGCAATGGATCTGATTAGTGCCTAGGGGCCTGTACTTTCTTTTTTACCTCTGGGGACATCTGTCTATGGGTCTGAGTGCAGGTAGGTGCTCAGTTGGGCTCAGATTGCCCCTGTTGTTCCTGGGAAGCCACCACTATTGAGATGGATCAGGGACTTTGGAGGTTTATCCTATTAGAAGGGTTGTGGACATTGGAATGGGAACACACAATTCCCTTGGAGAGAGCAAGTACAGTCCTCAGGTTTGGCTCCAGGGGCCTGAGCCTGTAGGTTGTGTAGGCCAGGGCTGTTTGGACAGTTGTCTGAAAACACAAACTCGGCTTATGTTTCGGGTCATATGTATGGCATGACTGACCTACAGACCATGAGGAGAACACTTCGGGATTTGAAAGAAGGGCGAGTGTGAGGCTCAAGCTCAAGTTTTTGTCTCTGGATATCGTGTCACTCATGGTCGTGGAATTTCTGTGTGACTTCATGGGAAATGGACGAGTCTTACTCTCTGGTGGTTTGGCCCCGTCCAAAGAGTTTGGGGTCATTCTGGGGGATGGAAGAAGTCCGTTTTTCTTTTTATTCTTGTTTTTTTCTTTTTTAACCTCAGGTGTCCCACCAAATGAGGGATTCCAGAGTAGAGCCCTCGGTTGGGGCGACTGGACTATCAGAAATCTGGTTAAAAATTGGGGCCTAGGGACATGTCAAGCCCATTATGACATCTAATGGTCCAGCCACTGAGAGGACTTACTAGAGGACAGGACTCATGATGAGGGTCACAATGCGTGTGTATGCCCTCGTCGCACTCAAGAATGGGCGGGGCCTAAGGGTGAATGCTGGTTTCTCCTACACTGAACGTTGGACAACGTGCCAACCACAAGGGTTCTTGCCATGGGTAAGGAGGAGTTCTGATTTCTGCATCACACTCACCCCTGGGCAGTGATTGGGATAAGGTCTCGGTTCTGAAGCCTGAAAACTGAGGTAGGGAAGAGATGATGACCTAAGGCCATGGCGGGTTTTATGTGCTCAGTGTGCGGTCAGCTTTCTGGGTGTTGGTCAGGAGGTCCGGGCTCAGGTTGTGTTCGACAGTGCATTAGTGCCCAGGTTAGACTATATAATTTGGGTAAAGTCGAGTGCTGTGTAGGTTTACCCTCATTTAAGGTGCCTGGGCAGCTCATGAGGCAATGATTTTTTTTCTAGAGTGCAGGCAGAGTGCTGCATTGTGGGTCCGAAATTGCCAAACTTGTGGGCTTCGGGGCCAGGAGTGTGAGGACGGAAGTCTGAGAAGACAAGCTAGACTTGGGTTTCAGGGCGAGGGCACGGCAGGTACCCCCAGCAAATCTGAACCAATATCTCATGCATCTGAAGTCAGGGCGAGGATCAGACGTTGGCTCAGGTTGGAGTTTCTGAGCATGACGGCCGCTTCATGAAGGGAGCGGAAACTCGAGGGCATTGAGGTTTTCCCACGTTGGGAGTTGTGGGATGCCCCCTTCATGGATTCCTTCTGCGGGACAATTGAGACCTATTGGACAGCTCCAGGGCATCCCATATGGAATGACTCCAAGCACCGTTCGCGGATGGATGCCCGGGAAGCCCGCCTCGCATTCCAATTGTCTCCTAGCAACAAGACAGTTTAGATCTGATGGCTCTGCGGGAGCAACCGGGGTGGCTGAGTTGAAATGGACTTTCCTGAGGATGGGTCCTAATGTGTTTTTGTGTCCATGAGGGCCTTGGAATGGGGCGGTGGCACCGGGACCCTGAAGTACTCTCCTAAGCTTTGGACATGGCTCCCATGCACAGATTTCCTTGTGGAGACGAGATGAGTTCTGATGGGTGCCTCAGGAAAACCCCTATGCTCGTATTGGAATCAGGTTTTTGAGGACACATGCCCGTAACCCAAAGCAATGGATCCTATTATGGCCTAGGGTCCTGTCTGGTTCAATCTTCTTCTCTGGAGACATCCATCTATGGTATGAGTGGAGGTCGATTATCAGCTGGTGTCAGACAGCCCATGTTTGTTCCGTGCGACCTACACTATTGGGATGGCCTCAGGGACTTTGGAGATTTCTCCTAATTTATACGATTTTGGACCATGGAATGGGCAGAATTCCCATGGATTGGTAGGCACAGTCCTAATGTGTGGCTCCAGGGGCCCAGCCTGGAGGGTGTGTGGCCCAAGACTTTGAGGACAGAAGTCTGAAAACACAAACTCAGCTTAGGTTTGGGGACGTAGGTATGGCAGGCCGGATCTACAAACCATGAGAAGAACTCTTCAGGATATGAAGAATGTGTGAGTCTGAGGCACTTGCTCAGGCTTTTGTCTCTGGATTTTGTATCAGCGATGGCCGTGGAATGTCGGGGACGCCTCATGGACCATAGACGAATCTTCCTCTATGAGGATTTGGCCCGATTCCCAATTGCTTTTCGTCAATCTGTGGGATGGTAGGACTCATTTCAGTTTTGTTACCTCAGGTGTACCACCAAAAGAGGAATTCCAAAGCCAAGTCGTGGGGAAGACTGAAGGGACAACCCGAACTATGGTTAAAAATTGGGGCCTAGGGGCATGGCAAGCCGAATATGATATCTCTTCATCCAGCCACTGAGTGGCCTTACTTGAGGACTGGGCTCAGCCTGAGCGTCACAATGTGTGCTGTGACCATTGTGGCCCGCGAGCATGGGCGGGGCCTCATGGGCCACACTGGTTTCAACTACACTGAACGTTGGACAACATGCCAACCACAAGGTTTCTTGCCATGGGGAAGGAGTTCTGATTTCAGCATCACCTTCAACCCTGGGCAGTGATTGGATATAAGGTCTAGGTTCTGAAACCTGAAAACTGATGTTGGGAAGATATGACGACCTAAGGCCATGGCGGTCGATTTGCTCAGTGTGCGGCCAGCTGTCTGGGAGGGGCCAGGGGGTCCAGGCTCAGGCTGTGTCAGAAAGGGCATTAGTACCCTGGTCAGCCTATGTATTTGGGGTACAGCCAATGTCGGTGCAGGTTGATCCTCATTTGGGATTACTGGGTAGCACCAGAGGACAATGTTTTTCTTCTGGAGGGCCGGCAGAGTGCTGCATTGTAGTTCTGGATTGCCAAACTGGAGGGCTTGTGGGCCAGTAGTCTGACGACAAAAGTCTGAGAACACAAGCTAGGCTTAGGTTTCTGGGTGAGGCCATGGCACGCACAATCTACAGACCTGAATCGAGATCTCGTGCATCTGAAGTCAGCGCGAGGATCAGACGATCGCTCCGGTTGGAGTTTCTGTCCCTGATGGCCCCTTCATGAATGGGCGGGGGCATCACGAGGCCATGGGTGTTTTCCCACGATGGGAGTTGTGAGAAGCTCCAAACTGCAGAGAGTCTTCTGCAGGACATTTGAGACCTGTTGTTTGGCTCCAGGCCAAAGATTCTGAGCAGGGTTCTAAGGATGGATGGCTGGGTAGCCCACCTCGCATTCCAATTGTCTCCTAGCAACAAGACAGGTTAGCTCTCCTGGATCTGTGGGGAGCAACCGAGGACGCTGAGTTGAAATGGACACCCCTGGGGATGGGTCCTAACGTGCTTTTGTGTCTATGGAGCCCTTGGAATGAAGCGGTGGCACTGGGGCCCTAAAGGGTTCTCCTAAACAGAGGCTTTGACACAACTCCAACGTGCAAGTTTCCCATGTGTAGATGAGATGTTTTCTGATGGGTGAGTCAAGAAACAACTATATGCTGCTTTTGAAATCCAGGCCTCTGAGGAGAGATGCCTGGAAACCAAAGCAATGGATCTGATTAGTGCCTAGGGGCCTGTTCTTTCCTTTTTACCTCAGGGGACATCTGTCTATGGGTCTGAGTGCAGGTAGGTGCTCAGTTCGGCTCAGTTTGCCCATGTTTTTCCTGGGAAGCCACCACTATTGAGATGGATCAGGGACTTTGGAGGTTTATCCTATTAGAAGGGTTGTGGCCATTGGAATGGGCACACACAATTCCCTTGGAGAGGGCAAGTACAGTCCTCAGGTTTGGCTCCAGGGGCCCGAGCCTGTAGGTTGTGTAGGCCAGGGCTGTTTGGACAGTTGTCTGCAAACACAAACTCGGCTTATGTTTCGGGTCATAGGTATGGCAGGACTGATCTACAGACCATGAGGAGAACTCTTCGGGATTTGAAAGAAGGGCGAGTGTGAGGCTCCTGCTCAAGTTTTTGTTTCTGGATATCGTGTCACTCATGGACGTGGAATTTCTGGGTGACTTCATGGGAAATGGACGAGTCTTACTCTCTGGTGGTTTGGCCCCGTCCAAAGAGTTTGGGGTCATTCTGTGGGCTGGAAAAGTCCGTTTTTTTTTTTGTTGTTGTTGTTGTTTTTTTCTTTTTTAACCTCAGGTGTCCCACCAAATGAGTGTTTCCAGAGTAGAGCCCTGGGGAGGGGCGACCGGACAATCAGAAATATGGTTAAAAATTGGGGCCTAGGGACATGTCAAGCCCATATTGACATCTAATGGTCCAGCCACTGAGAGGACTTACTAGAGGACAGAATTCGTGCTGAGGGTCACAATGCGTGTGTATGTCCTTGTCGCACTCAAGAATGGGCGGGGCCTCAGGGTGAATGCTGGTTTCTCCTACACTGAACGTTGGACAGCGTGCCAACCACAAGGGTTCTTGCCATGGGTAAGGAGGAGTTCTGATTTCTGCATCACACTCACCCCTGGGCAGTGACTGGAGATAAGGTCTCAGTTCTGAAGCCTGAAAACTGAGGTAGGGAAGAGATGATGACCTAAGGCCATGGCGGGTTTTATGTGCTCAGTGTGCGGTCAGCTTTCTGGGTGTGGGTCAGGAGGTCCGGGCTCAGGTTGTGTTCGACAGTGCATTAGTGCCCAGGTTAGACTATATAATTTGGGTTAAGTCGAGTGCTGTGTAGGTTTACCCTCATTTAAGGTGCCTGGGCAGCTCATGAGGCAATCATTTTTTTTCTAGAGGGCAGGCAGAGTGCTGCATTGTGGGTCCGGAATTGCCAAACTTGAGGGCTTCGGGGCCAGGAGGGTGAGGATGGAAGTCTGAGAAGACAAGCTAGACTTGGGTTTCAGGGCGAGGGCACGGCAGGTACCCCCTGCAGATCTGAACCAATATCTCATGCATCTGAAGTCAGGGCGAGGATCAGACGTTGGCTCAGGTTGGAGTTTCTGAGCATGACGGCCGCTTCATGAAGGCAGCGGAATCTCGAGGCCATTGAGGTTTTCCCACGTTGGGAGTTGTGGGATGCCCCCTTCAAGGATTCCTTCTGCGGGACAATTGAGACCTGTTGGACAGCTCCAGGACATCCCATATGGAATGACTCCAGAGCACCGATCGCGGATGGATGCCTGGGAAGCCCGCCTCGCATTCCAATTGTCTCCTAGCAACAAGACAGTTTAGATCTGATGGCTCTGCGGGAGTAACCGGGGTGACTGAGTTGAAATGGACTTTCCTGAGGATGGGTCCTAATGTGTTTTTGTGTCCATGAGGGCCTTGGTATGGGGCGGTGGCACCGGGACCCTGAAGTACTCTCCTAAGCTTTGGACATGGCTCCCATGCACAGGTTTCCTTGTGGAGACGAGATGAGTTCTGATGGGTGCCTCAGGAAAACCCCTATGCTCGTATTGGAATCAGGCTTTTGAGGACACATGCCTGTAACCCAAAGCAATGGATCCTATTAAGGCCTAGGGTCCTGTCTGGTTCAATCTTCTTCTCTGGGGACATCCATCTATGGTATGAGTGGAGGTCGATTATCAGCTGGTGTCAGACAGCCCTTGTTTGTTCCGGGCGACCTACACTATTGGGATGGCCTCAGGGACTTTGGAGATTTCTCCTAATTTGTACGATTTTGGACCATGGAATGGGCAGAATTCCCATGGATTGGTAGGCACAGTCCTATTGTGTGGCTCCAGGGGCCCAGCCTGGAGGGTGTGTGGCCCAAGACTTTGAGGACAGAAGTCTGAAAACACAAACTCAGCTTAGGTTTGGGGACGTAGGTATGGCAGGCCCGATCGACAAACCATGAGAAGAACTCTTCAGGATATGAAGAAAGTGCGAGTCTGAGGCTCTTGCTCAGGCTTTTGTCTCTGGATTTTATATCAGCGATGGCCGTGGAATGTCGGGGAGGCCTCATGGGCCATGGACGAATCTTCCTCTATGAGGATTTGGCCCGATTCCCAATTGCTTTTCGTCAATCTGTGGGATGGGAGGACTCATTTCAGGTTTGTTACCTCAGGTGTCCCACCAAAAGAGGAATTCCAAAGCCAAGCCATGGGGAAGACTGAAGGGACAACCCGAACTATGGTTAAAAATTGGGGCCTAGGGGCATGGCAAGCCCAATATGATATCTCTTCATCCAGCCACTGAGTGGCCTTACTTGAGGACTGGGCTCAGCCTGAGCGTCACAATGTGTGTTTGTGACCAATGTGTCCCGCGAGCATGGGCAGGGCCTCATGGGCCACACTGGTTTCAACTACACTGAACGTTGGACAACATGCCAACCACAAGGTTTCTTGCCATGGGGAAGGAGTTCTGATTTCTGCATCACCTTCAACCCTGGGCAGTGATTGGAGATAAGGTCTAGGTTCTGAAACCTGAAAACTGATGTTGGGAAGAGATGACGACCTAAGGGCATGGCGGCTCGATGTGCTCAGTGTGCGGCCAGCTGTCTGGGAGGGGCCAGGGGGTCCAGGCTCAGGCTGTGTCAGAAAGGACATTAGTGCCCTGGTCAGCCTATGTATTTGGGGTACAGCCAAGGTCGGTGCAGGTTGATCCTCATTTGGGATTACTGGGTAGCACCAGAGGACAATGTTTTTCTTCTGGAGGGCCGGCAGAGTGCTGCATTGTAGTTCTGGATTGCCAAACTGGAGGGCTTGTGGGCCAGTAGTCTGACGACAAATGTCTGAGAACACAAGCTAGGCTTAGGTTTCTGGGTGAGGCCATGGCACGCACAATCTACAGACCTGAATCGAGATCTCGTGCATCTGAAGTCAGGGCGAGGATCAGACGATCGCTCAGGTTGGAGTTTCTGTCCCTGATGGCCCCTTCATGAATGGGCGGGGGCATCACGAGGCCATGGGGGTTTTCCCACGATGGGAGTTGTGAGAAGCTCCAAACTGCAGAGAGTCTTCTGCAGGACAATTGAGACCTGTTGTTTGGCTCCAGGCCAATGATTCTGAGCAGGGTTCTAAGGATGGATGGCTGGGTAGCCCACCTCGCATTCCAATTGTCTCCTAGCAACAAGACAGGTTAGATCTCCTGGATCTGTGGGGAGCAACCGAGGACGCTGAGTTGAAATGGACACCCCTGGGGATGGGTCCTAACGTGCTTTTGTGTCTATGGAGACCTTGGAATGAAGCGGAGGCACTGGGGCCCTAAAGGGTTCTCCTAAACAGAGGCTTTGACACAGCCCCAACGTGCAAGTTTCCCATGTGTAGATGAGATGTTTTCTGATGTGTGGGTCAAGAAACAGCTATATGCTGCTTTTGAAATCCAGGCCTCTGAGGAGAGATGCCTGAAAACCAAAGCAATGGATCTGATTAGTGCCTAGGGGCCTGTTCTTCCCTTTTTACCTCTGGGGACATCTGTCTATGGGTCTGAGTGCAGGTAGGTGCTCAGTTGGGCTCAGATTGCCCCTGTTGTTCCTGGGAAGTCACCACTATTGAGATGAATCAGGGACTTTGGAGGTTTATCCTATTAGAAGGGTTGTGGCCATTGGAATGGGCACACACAATTCCCTTGGAGAGGGCAAGTACAGTCCTCAGGTTTGGCTCCAGGGGCCTGATCCTGTAGGTTGTGTAGGCCTGGGCTGTTTGGACAGTTGTCTGAAAACACACAGCCTCCAGGCCAGGGCCCCTGGAACCACACCTCAGGATTGTTCCTGCCCTCTCAAAGGGAATTCTTCATATTCCATTGGCCACAACCATATAAATCAGGAGAAATCTCCAATGTCCCTGGGACCATACCAATATTGTAGGCCGCTTGGAACAAACAGGGGTGATCTGACACTAGCTGAGCAACTAGCTCCACACCAACTCGGAGACAGATGTCCCCAGAGAAGAACATTGAACTGGACAGGCCCCTAGGCCCTAATCAGATCCATTGCTTTGGTTTCCAGGCATCTCTTCTCAGAGGCCTGGTTTCCAATACCAGCCTATGGGGTTTCCAGAGGCCCCTTCAGAGCAAGTCTTGTCTGCACATTGGAAACTTGCTCGTGGAGCTATGTCAGAACCTCAGAGGCCTGGTGTTCAATACCACCATATGGGGGTTTCCTGAGTCATCAGTCAG
This sequence comes from Mustela nivalis, assembly GCF_964662115.1. Classification (NCBI taxonomy): domain Eukaryota; kingdom Metazoa; phylum Chordata; class Mammalia; order Carnivora; family Mustelidae; genus Mustela; species Mustela nivalis. The sequence continues at coordinate 1,669,040 of NW_028136552.1, read as the reverse complement.
AAAAATGTCTTGTCCACATGGGAAACGTGCTCTTTCAAGCTGTGTCAAAACCTCCGGCTAGGAAAATCCTTCAGGGCCCCGGTGCCACCACCTCATTCCAAGGTCTCCATGGACACAATCCCACATTAGGACCCATCTGCAGGAGAGTCTATTTCAACTCAGTGCCCTTGGGTGCTCCCCTAGAGCCAGCAGATCGAACCTATCTTGTCACTAGGAGACAATTGGAATGTGAGGCGGGCTGGCTAGGCATCCATCTGTAGAAAACTACTCTGAAGTAATTCCATATGGGACGTCCTGGAGCCATCCAACAGGTCACAGCTGTCCTGCAGAAGGAATCCTTGCGCTTTGGAGCACCTCACCACTCCCATCATGGGAAAAGCTCTGTGGCCTCGTGGTGCACCGTCCCCTTCATGAAAGAGCCATCTTGGACAGAAACTCCAACCTGAGCCAACGTCTAATCCTCGCCCTGACTTCAGATGCACGAAATCTTGATTCAACTCTGCAGAGTGTGCCTGCCGAAACCCCGCCCCGAAGCAAAACCTAGCTATTGTTCTCAGACTTCGTCCTCACACTCCGAGCCCACCAGCCCTCCAGTTAGGGAATTCTGGAGAGACACAATGCAGCACTCTGACTGCCCTCCAGAAGAGAAACGTTGTCCTATGGGGCTAACCAGAAACACCAAATGAGGATCAACCCGCATGCCACTTGACTCTACCCCAATTATACAGTTTCGCTTCGGCGTTAATGCCCTGTCTTGCACAGCCTGAGGTCTGAATTCCCAACCGACACCCAGACAGCTGGCTGTACACTGAGCACATCAGACCCGCCATGCCTTTAGGTCATCATCTCTTCCCAACCTTGGTTTTCAGGCTTCAGAACCTAGACCTTATATATACTCACTACCCAGGGGTGAACGTGATGCAGAAATGAAACTCCTTCTTCCTCAAGGCAAGAAACCTTGTGGTTGGCATGTTTTCCAATGTTCAGTGTAGGAGAATCCAGTGTAGCCCATGAGTCCCCGCCCATGCTTGAGAACCGCAATGGGCACAAACACATTGGGACCCTCAGTGTGAGCCCTGTCCTCAAGTAAAGCCTCTCAGGGGCTGGACCAAGAACCCGCATTGCCATCCCTAGTCCCCCAATATTAATGAGAGGTTGAGAGTTCTAGTCACCCCTATTCAGGTCTCTGCTCTGGAACCCCTGAGGAAAAAAATATCGAAGGGTCTCCTCCATCCCCTGAATGAGCCCCAAAACTTGGGATCTGACCAAATCTTAAAAGAGAAAGAATCATCCATGGCCAAAGAGGCCATCCCGTCATTCCATGGCCACCATTGACACAAAATCTAGAGACAAAAGCCTGGATATATGCCTCACATTTGCCCTTTGTTCATAGCCTGAAAAATTCTCCTCACGGTCTATAGATCAGGCCTGTCATACCTACGTCCCCAAACCTAAGCTGAGTTTGGGTTTTCAGATTTCTGTCCCCACTGTCCTGGCCCACACACCCTCCAGGCTGGGGCCCCTGGAGCCATGCCTCAGGACTGTGCCTGCCTTCTCCAAGCAAATTCTGCCCATTCCATTGGCCACAACCCTAAAGATTAGGAGAACACTCCAACGTCCCTGAGGCCATCCCAATAGTGTTGGCCACTCAGGGCAAACAGGGTGATCTGTCCCAAGATGAGCAACTACCTCAACTCAGACCCATAGACAGATAACCCCAGAGAAGAAGATTGAACCGGACAGGCACCTAGGACCTAATCAGATCCATTGCTTTTGATTCCAGGCATCTCTCCTCAGAGGCCTGGTTTCCAATACCAGCATATGTGTTCTTCTGGAGGTACCAGTCTGGACAAATCTCATTTCCACATGGGAAACATGCATTTTGGAGCTGTGTCACAACCTCCAGTTAAGGGAAACCTTCAGGTCCCAGCAGCCAACACCCCATTCCAAGGTCTCCATGGACACAAACCCACATTAGGACCCATCCGCAGGCGAGTCCATTTCAACACATCCCCTTTGGTTGCTCCCCAAAAGAAGCAGATCGAACCTGCCTTGTCACTAGGAGACAATAGGAATGTGAGGCGGGCACTCCAGGAATCCATCCTTAGAACCCTGCACTGCCGTGGTTCCGCATGGGACATCCTGGAGAAATCTGACCGGTCTCGACTGTCCCGTAGAAGGAATCCTTGCCGATTGGAGCAACATACAATGTCAATCGTGGGAAAGTCTCCATAGCCCCATGATGCCCCCCACCATCATGAAGGGGCCATCCTGAACAGAAACTTCAACCTGAGCCTACGTCTGATCCTCGCCCTGACTTCAGATGCATGAGATTTAGATTTAGCTCTACAGAGTGTGCCTGCCATGATCTTGACCCAAAACCTAAGCCTAGCTTGTGTTCTCACAATTCTGGCCCACAAGCCCTCCAGTGTGAGAATTCCGTCGCCACAATGCAGCACTCTTTCTTCCCTCCAGAAGAAAAACGTTGCCCCTGGGGCTACCCAGAAACGCCAAATGAGGATCAACCTGCATGCCACTCAACTTTACTCCAATTATACAGTCTAAGCTTGGCACTAATGCCCTGTCTGACACAGCCTGAGCCTGGACCTCCTGGATGACACCCAGAAAGGTGGTGTCACACCTAAGGACTGTGCCAGTGCTCTCCAAGGGAACTCTGCCCGTTTCATTTGCCACAACCTTACAGATTAGGAGAAACCTCCAATTCCCAAGACCAGTCCAATAGTGTTGGCCTCCCCCAACAAACATGGGTGATCTGACACAAGCTGAGCAGTGACCTCCATTCTGAATCTTAGACAGAGACACTCAGAGGAGAATATTGAAAAGGACAGGCCCCTATACCGTAATCAGATCCATTGCTTTGGATTCCAGGCATTGTTCCCCAGATGCTTGGTTTCCAATACCAGGTTGAGGGGGTTTCAGAACAAATCTCGTCTCTACATGAGAAACTTGCTCTTTGGAGCTGCATCAAAACCTCAGGTTAGGAGAATTCTTCAGGGCAGCAGAGCCACTGCCCCATTCCAAGGGATCCATGGACACAAATCCACATCGACTGATCCTCATGAGATTCCATTTCAATTTAGCCCCCTCGGTTGTTCCCCCAGTGACAGCAGATAAAATCCTCCTTTTCACTAGGACACAACTGGAATGCAAGTTGGACTGCCCAGGCATCCATCATTAGAACTGTGCTTTGGAGCATTTCTTATGGGATGTCCTTGATCCATCCAAAATGTCGTGACTGTCCCGCTGACGGAATCCTTGTGGTTTGGAGCATCACACACTCACAAAGTTGGAAATCTTCCATGGTTTCCTGATGCCCCCCCCCACCTTCATGAAGGGGACATCATGTACAGAAACTCCAACCTAAGCCAACATCTGATCCTCGCCCTGACTTCAGATGCACGAGATCTCATTTCAGGTCTGTAGAGTGTGCCTTCCATGTCACCGCTGCGAATTCAAAGCTGAACTTGTGTTCTCAGACTTCTGTCCTAAAACACCTGGCCCACAAGCCCTGAAGTTGGCAAATCTGGAGCCAGAATGCAGCACTCTGCCTGCCCTCCAGAAGAAAATCTTTGCCCTATGGGGCCAACCAGAAACCCCAAATGAGGACCAACCTTCACATCACTCGACTGTACCCCAATTATACAGTCTAGCCTGGGGACTAATGCCCTGCCTGACACAGCCTGAGCCCAGACCTCATGATGGACACAGACATCTGGCCGCACAATAAGTGCATCGGACCCACCATGGCCTTAGGTCGTCATCTCTTACCAACCTCAGTTTTCAGGCTTCAGAATCTAGACCTTATCTCTACTCACTGCCATGCCGTGTACGTGATGCAGAAATCAGAACTCCTCCTACCCCATGACCAGAAACCCTGTGGTTGGCATGTTGTCCAACGTGCAGTGTAGGAGAAACCAGCATGGCCCATGAGGCCTCAGACATGCTTGAGGGCTGCGATGGGCACAAACACACATTAGGATCCTAAGCATGATCCCTGGCCTCAAGTAAAGCCTCTCCGGGGCTGGACCAAGAGCCCACATATGGAGATTACCATGCCCCTACTACCCAAGCCTTAACCAGTGCTTGAGAAGTCTAGTCACCCCTACTCAGATCTCTTCTCTAGAATCCCTCCTTGGTGGGACACATGAGGTTAAAAAAAAAATAGAGAAAGGACTCCTACCGTCCAAAGAATGACCACAAACACTTGGAATTGGGCCAAATTCACAGAGAGAAATACTCGTCCATGGCTGATGAGGCCATCCTGACATTCCACGGCCACCATTGACACAAAATCCGGAGACAAAAACCTGAAAAAGCGCCACACACTTGCCCTTTGTTCAGAGCCCCCAAAATTCTCAAGGTCTGTAGATCGGGCCTGCCATACCTATGTCCCCAAACCTAAGCCACGTTTGTGTTTTCAGACCTCTGTCTCCATTGTCCTGGCCCACACACCCTCAAGGCTTGGCCCCATGGATCCACACCTCAGGACTGTGCCTGCCCTCTCCATGGGAATTCTGCTCATTCCTTTGGCACAACCTGACAGATTAGGAGAAACATCCGAAGTCCCCGAGGCCATCCCAATATTGTAGGATGTCCGGGACAAACAGGGACCATCTGCCACAAGCTGAGCCACTACCTCCAATCAGACCTGTAGATAGATATCCATAGAAAAGAAGATTGAACAGGACAGGCACCTAGGCCCTAAACGGATCCATTGCTTTTGTTTTCACGTATCTCTCCTCAGAGGCCTGGATTCCAATACCAGCACATGGGGGTTTCTGGCGCTACCAATCAGAACAAATCGCATGCCACATGGGAATCATGCTATATGGAACTGTGTCAAAACCTCCAGTTAGGAGAAAATTTCACGTCACTGGAGCCACCGCCCCATTCCAATGTCTCAATGGACACAATCCCACATTATGACCCATCCTCAGGAGAGTCCATTTCAACTCAAACCTGGCGGTTGCTCACCCAGTGCCAGCAGATCAAACCTGCTTTGTCACTAGGAGACAATTGGAATGCGAGTTCGTTGCCCAGGTATCCGTTGTTAGAACTCTGCTCTGGAGAAATTCCTAATGGGGTGTCCTTGATCCATTCAACAGGTCTCAACTGTCCTGCAGAAGGAATCCTTGTGGTTTGCAGCATCACACACTTGCACCGTGGGAAAACCTCCATGGCCTCGTGATGCCTCCACCTTCAGGTAGAGGACATCATGGACAGAAACTCCCGTCTGATCCTCGCCCTGACTTCAGATGCATGAGATCTCAATTCAGCTCTGCAGAGTGTGCCTGCCTTGCCCTCGCCCCAAAACCTAAGCCAGCTCACGTTCTCAGACTTCCGTCCTCACACTCCTGGCCCACAAGCCTTCCACTTTGGGAATTCTGGAGACAAAATGCAGCACTCTGCCTGCCCTCCAGAAGAGAGACTTTGCCCTATGGGTCTACCCAGAAACATCAAATGAGGATCAACCTGCAATTCTCTAGACTGTACCCCAATTATACAGTCTAGCCTGGGCACTAATGCCCTGTCTGACACAGCCTGACCCCAGACCTCGTGACCGACACCCAGACACCTGGCCTCACACTGAACACATCGAACATGCCATGGCCTTAGGTCATCATCTCTTCCCAACCTTGGTCTTCAGGCTTCAGAACCTAGACATTATCTCCACTCACAACTAAGTGATGTACGTGATGCAGCAATCAGAACTTCACCTTCCCCATGACCAGAAACCTTGTGGTTGGCATGTTGTCCAACGTTCAGTATATGAGAACCCAGCATGGCCCATGAGGCCTCAGACATGCTTGAGGGCTGCGATGGGCACAAACACACATTAGGACCCTAAGCATGAACCCTGGCCTCAAGTAAAGCCTCTCCGTGGCTGGACCAAGAGCCTGCATATGGGACTTGCCATGCCCCTACTCCCCCAATCCTAGCCAGAGCTTGAGAAGTCTAGTCAACCTTATTCAGAGCTCTTTTCTGGAATCCCTCTTTGGTGGGACACATAAGGTAAAAAAAAAAAAAAAAAAAAAAAAAAAAAAAAAAAAAACCAAGATAAAGAAAAAAAAAAGTAAGGACTTCTACCATCCAAAGAATGACCCCAAACACTTGGAATCTGGCCAAATCCACAGAGAGAAATACTCGTCCATGGTCGATGAGGCCAGCCTGACATTCCACGGCCACGATTGACACAAAATCCGGAGACAAAAACCTGAAAAAGCGCCACACACTTGCCCTTTGTTCAGAGCCCCCCAAATTCTCAAGGTCTGTAGATCGGGCCTGCCATACCTATGTCCCCAAACCTAAGCCTAGTTTGTGTTTTCAGACTTCTGTCTCCATTGTCCTCACCCACACATTCTAAAGGCTGGGCCCCATGGAGCCACACCTCAGGACTGTGCCTGCCCTCTCCAAGGGAATTCTGCTCATTCATGTGGCACAACCTGACAGATTAGGAGAATCATCCAAAATCTCTGAGGCCATCCCAATAGTGTAGGATGTCCTGGACATACAGGGACCCTCTGGCACAAGCTGAGCCACTACCTCCAATCAGAACCTTAGACAGATATCCATAGAAAAGAATATTGAACAAGACAGGCACCTAGGCCCTAATTGGATCCATTGCTTTTGTTTTCAGGCATCTCTCCTCAGAGGCCTGGATTCCAATACCAGCATAAGGGGGTTTCCAGAGCTACCTATCAGAAAAAATCTCGTCTCCACATGGGAATCTTGCTCTATGGAGCTGTGTCATAACCTCCAGTTAGGAGAAAACTTCAGGTCACTGGAGCCACTGCCCCATTTGAATATCTCCATGGACACAATCCCAAATTATGACCCATCCTCAGGAGACTCCATTTCAACTAAACCCCCTCGGTTGCTACTCCAGAGCCAGCAGATTGAACCTGCCTTATCGCTAGGAGACAATTGAAATGCGAGTTGGGCTCTTCAGGCATCCATCCTTAGAACCCTGCTCTTGCGTCATTCCTTATGGGACATCCTTGAGCCATCCAACAGGTCTCGACTGTCCCACAGGAATCCTTGTGCATGGACCACCTAACAACTCATATCATGGAAAGCTTCCAAGGTCACATGATGCCCCCAATCTTCATGAAGGCAGATCATGGAAAGAAACTCCAACCTGAGCCAACAGCTGATCTTCGCCTTGACTTCAGATGCACGAGATCTTGATTCAGCTCTTCAGAGTGTACCTGCTGTGCCCTCACCCCAAAACCTAAGCGTAGCTAGTGTTCTCCGACTTCCGTACTCACTCTCCTGGACCACACGCCCTCTATTTTGGGATTTCCGATGACACAGTGCTGCACTCTGCCTGCCCTCTAGAAGAAAAATATTGCCCTATGGGTCTACCCAGAAACCTCCAATGAGGATAAACCTGCACGTCACTCAACTGTACACCAATTATATAGTCTAGCCTGTGCACTAATGCCCTTTCTGACAGAACCTGAGGCCTGAATTCCCAACCGACACCCAGACAGCTTGCAGTACACTGAGAACATCTGAACCGCCATGGCCTTAGGTCGCCATCTCTTTCCAACTTCGGTTTTCAGGCTACAGAATCCTAGACCTTATCTCTACTCACTTCCCATGGGTGAACGTGATGCAGAAATCAGAACTTATCCTTCCCTCTCGCCAGAATCTTGTGGTTGGCATCTTGTCCAACATTCAGTGTAGGACCCCTGTAGGGCCTACAGGGGCAGTAGTAGGGCCCCTGAGGGTAGTGTAGGGTCCCTGAGGCCCTGCCTATGCTTAAGAGCTGTGGTGGGCTCAAACACACATTGGGACCCTCAGTTTGAGCCCTGTCCTCAAGTAAAGCCTCTCAGTGGCTGGACCATGAGCCCGCATATGGGGCCTGCCATGCCCCAAGTCACCCAATCTTAACCAGAGGTAGAGACATCTAGTCACCCCTACTCAGGGCTCTGCTCTGGAATCCCTCTTTGGTGGGACATTTGAGGTAAATAAACACAGAAAGGACTCCTCCCACTCACAGAATGACCCCAATCACTTGGGATTGGGCCATCCCAAGTGATTGGGGTCCAGAGAGAAAGACTCGTCCATGGCCCATGAGGCCAGCCCGACATTCCACGGCCACTATTGACACAAAATCCAGAGACATAAGCTTCAGCAAGCGTTCACACTCACCCTTAGGTCATAGCCCAAAAAATTCTCCTCATAGTCTGTAGATTGGGCCTGCCATACCTATGTCCCCAAACCTAAGCAGAGTTTGTGTTTTCAGACTTCTATCCTGACATCCCTGTCCCACACACCCTCCAGACTGAGGCCCCTGGAGCCACACCTCAGGACTGTGCCTGCCCTCTCCAAGGAAATTCTTCCCATTCCATTGGCCACAACCCTACAGATAAGGAGAAACCTCCAAAGTCCCAGAGGCCATTCCAATAGTGTAGGCCACCCAGGACAAAGAGGGGCGATCTCTCACAAGCTGAGCAACGACGTCAACTCACCCGTAGACAGATAACCCAAGAGAAGAAGATTAAACTGGACTGGTCCCTAGAATGTAATTGGTTCCATTGCTTTTTTTTCTAAGCATCTCTCCTCAGAGGCCTGTTTTCCAATACCAGCATATGGGGGATTCCAGAGATACCAATCAGAACAAATCTTGTCTTCACATGGGAAACTTATCATTTGGAGCTCTGTAAAAGCCTCCAGTTAGGAGAAACCTTCAGGTAGCCGGAGCAACCGCCCTATTCCAAGGTCTCCATGACACATACCCGCATTATGACCATTCGGCAGGAGAGTACATTTCAACTCAGCCCCGTCGATTACTCCCCCAGAGGCAGAATATCAAACCTGCCTTGTCGCTAGGAGACAACTGGAATGCAAAGCAGACTCTCTAGGCATCCATCCATGGAATCCTGCTCTGGCGCCGTTCCATATGGGATGTCCTGGAGCCTTCCAACAGGTCTTGACTGTCCCACAGAAGGAATCCTTGCAGATTGGAGCATCTCACAACTCCTATCGTGGGAAAACCTACATGGCCTCATGAGATGCTCCCCTTTATAAAGGGGCCATCATGGACAGAAACTCCAACCTGAGCCAACTTCTGATGCATTGCTTTGGTTTATAGGTATCTCTCCTCAGAGGCCTGGTTTCCAATATCAGCATATGGGGGTTTCCTAAGGAAACAATCAGAACAGATCTCATCTCCACATGGGAAACTTGCTCTTTGGAGCTGTGTCAATACCTCAGGTTAGGAGGATCCTTCAGGGCGCTGGCACCATGGCCCAATCCCAAGGTCTCCAAGGACACAAACTTACATTATGAACCATTCTCAGGAGAGTCCATTTCAAATCAGCCCACTCGGCTGCTCACCCAGAGCCAGCAGATCAAACCTTCCTTGTCACTAGGAGACAGTTAGAATGGGAGGCGGGCTGCCCAGGCATCCATCCTTAGAACCCTGCTCTGGAGAACTTCTTTATGGGACGTCTTGAATCCAACCAACCTGTCTTTACTGTCTCGCAGAATGAATCCTTGTGGTTTGAAGCATCACACAATAACACTGTGAGAAAACCTCCATTTCCTTATGATGCCCCACACCTTCATAAATGGGCCATCATGGACAGAAACTCCATCCTAAGCCAAAGTCTGATCCTCGCCCTGAATTCAGAAGCATGAGATCTCGATTCAGCACTTGAGAGTGTGCCTGCTGGGCCCTCGTCTTGAAACCTAAGCCTATCTTGTGTTCTCAGACTTCCGTCCTCAGAATCCTGGCCACACCCCTCCAGTTTGGCAATTCTGGAGACACAATGCAGCACTCTGCCTGGCCTCCAGAAGAAAAATGTTGCCCTATAGGGCTAACCAGAAACGCCAAATGAGTAACAACCTGCATGCCACTCGACCATACCCCAATTATACAGTCTAGCCTGTGCACTAAAGCCCTGTCTGACACAGCCTGAGGGCAGACCTCCAGTCCAACAACAGGACAGCTGGCCGTACACTGAGCATATCATACCCACAATGGCTTTAGGCCATCATCTCTACCCAACCTCAATTTTCACCTTCATAACCTAGACCTTATCTACACTCACTGCTCAGGAGTGAACGTGATGCAAGAATCAGAACTTCTCCTTCGCCATGGCAAGAAACCTTGTGGTTGGCATGTTGTCCAACGTTCATTGTAGGAGAAAGCAGCATGGACTATGAGGTCCCACCTATCGCTGAGGGCCACAATTTGCACAAACACATATTGTGACCCTCAGCGTGAGCCCTATTCTCATGTGAAGCCTCTTAGTGATTGGAACAACAGCCGACATATGGGGCTTGCCAAGCCCCTAGTCACCCAATCTCAACCAGAGTTCGAGATGTCTAGTGACCCGACTCAGGGCTCTGCTCTGGAATCCCTCTTTGGTGGGACACCTGAGGTAAAAAAAAAAAAAAAATACAGAAAGGACTTTTCCCATCCACAGAATGATCCCAACCCCTTGTCCATGGCCCTTGAGGACACCCCGACATTCCACGGCCACCGTTGACACAAAATCCAGAGACAAGCCTGAGCAAGCGCCACATACTCGCCCTTTGTTCATAGCCCGGAAAATTCTCACGTTCTGTAGATCGAGCCTTCATACATACATCCCCAAACCTAAGCTGAGTTTGTGTTTTCAGACTTCTGTCCCCACAGTCCTGGCCCACACACCATCCAAGTTGGGGCCCCTGGAGCCACACCTCAGGACTGTGGCTTCCCTCTCCAGGGGAATTCTGCCATTTCCATTGGCCACAACCTTATAGATTAGGAGAAACCTCCAAGCTCCCCGAGGCCATCCGAATAGTGTTGGCTGCCCAGGACAAACAGGGATGATCTTTCACAATTTAGGAAACTACCTCCACTCAGACCCAGAGACAGATATCCCCATAGAATAAGATTGAACTGGACAGGCACTTAGGCCCTAATCAGATCCATTGCTTTTGTTTCCAGGCATCTCTCCTCAGAGGCCTGGTTTCCAATACCAGCATAGGGGGATTACTGAGGCACTCATCAGAAAAATCTCGTCTCCACATAGGAAATGTACTCTTTGGAGCTCTATAAAAACCTCTGTTTAGGAGAATCTTTCAGGGCCCCGGATCAAGCGCCCCATTCCAAGGTCTCCATGGACTTAAACCCACATTATGATCTATCCTCGGGAGAGTCCATGTCAACTCAACCCCCTTGGTTTCTCCCCCAGGGCCTGCAGATCAAACCTGCCTTGTCGCTAGGAGACAACTAGATTGGGAGGTGGGCTGCCTAGGCATCAATCCTTAGAACCCTACTCTGGAGTCATTCCATATGGGACATCCTAGAGCCATCCAACAGGTCTCAAGTGTCCCACAGAAGGAATCTTTGCAGTCTGGAGCATCTCAGAACTCCCATTGTGGGAAAATCTACATGGCCTCTTGAGACGCTCCACTTTATAAAGTGGCCATCATGGACAGAAACTCCAACCTGAGCAAACGTCTGATATTCGCCCTGACTTCAGGTGCATGAGATCATGATTCAGCTCTGCAGAGTGTGCCTTCTGTGCCCTCACCCCAAAAACAAAGCCTAGCTTGTGTTCTCAGACTACAGTCCTCACACCCCTGGCCCAAAAGCCCTACAGTTTGGCAATACTGGGGCCACAATGCAGCACTCTGCCTGCTCTCCCAGAGAAAAAACGTTGTCTTATAGAACTACCTAGAGACCCGAATGAGGATCAATTGAACGCCACTCGACTGCACCCCAAATATTCAGTCTACCCTGTCTAATGCCTTGTCTGACACAGCATGAGCCCACACCTCCAGACCTACGCTCAACAGCTTGCCGCACACTGAGCTCATTGGACCCAACAGGTCCTTAGGTCTTCATCTCTTCCCAACCTCGGTTTTCGGGTTTCAGAACCTAGACCTAAACTCCAAACACTGTCCAGGGGTGAACGTGATGCAGAAGTCACAACTCTTCCTTCGCCATGGCCAGAAACCTTGTGGTTGGCATATTCTCCAACGTTCAGTGTCGGAGAATCCAGCGTGGCCCATGAGGCCCTTCCCATGCTTGAGGGCCTTGTTGGCACAAATAGGCATTGTGACCCTCAGCATGAGCCCTGTCCTCAAGGAAGGCCTCTCAGTGTCTGAATCAAGAGCCCACATATTGGACTTGCCATGCCCCTAGGCCCCCAAACTAAAACAGAGGTGGGGTTGTCCAGTTGTCCCTCCCGAGGACTCTGATCTGGAAACCCTCCTTTATTGGGACACATGAGGTACAAAAAATAAAATAAAATAAAATAAAATAAAAGAAAGGACTCCTCCCATCCCACGGAACATACACAAACTATTGGGATTGGGTCAAATCCTCAGAGTAGGAAAGCCGTCCACAACCCATGAGGCCACGCCAGCATTCCACCCACATTGTTGACACAAATCCAGAGACAAAATCTGAGCAAGCACCTCAAACTCACACTTTTTCATATCCTGAAGTGTTATCACGGTCTGTAGATTGGGCGTGCCATAACTATGTCCCCAATCCTAAGCGGAGTTTGTGTTTTCAGATTTTTGCTCCACAGGCCTGGCCCACACACCCTCAAGGTTGGGGCCCTAGAGCCAAACTCAGAACTTTGCCTGCCCTCTCCAGGGGATTTCTGCCCATTCCATTGACCACAACCCTATAGATTAGGAGAAACTCCAAAGTCCCGAGGCCATTCCAATATTATAGGTCGCCCAGGACAAACAGGGGCGATCTGACACAATCTGAGCAACTACCTCACCTCAGATACTTAGACACGTATCCCCAGCAAAGAGATTGAACCGGACAGGCACCTAGGCTCTAATCATATCCATTGCTTTTGTTTCCAGTCATCTCTCCTCAGAGGCCTGTTTTCCAATACCAGCATATGGGAGAATCCTTAGGCACTCATCAAAACAATTCTCTTCTCTACATAGGAAACATACTCTTTAGAGCTCCATCAAAACCTCCGGTTATGAACATCCCTCAAGGACCCGGATCAAGACCCCATTCCAAGGTCTCCATGGACACAAATGCACATTATGACCCATCCTCAACTCACCCATTTCAACACACCCGATCGGTTGCTCCACTAGATCAGGCAGATCGAACTTGCCTTGGCTCTATGAGACACCTGGAATGGGAGGCTGGCTGTCCAGGCATCCATCCTTACAACCCTGCTCTGGATAACTTCCTTATGGGATGTCCTGGAGCCATCCACCGGTATCACCTGTCCCACAGAAGGAATCATTGCGGTTTGGAGCATCTCACAATTCAAATCGTGGGAAAACCTCCATGTCCTCGTGACACCCTCCCATTCATGAAGGGGCCGTCATGGACAGAAACTCCGACCTAAGCCAATGTCTGATCCTAGCTCTGTCTTCAGGTATACGGGATCTCGAATCATCTCTGCAGAGGGTGCCTGCCGTCCCCTCACCCCGAAATCTAAGTCTGGCTTGTGTTCTCAGTATTTATTCCTCACACTCCTGGCCCACAAGCCTTCCAGTTTGGGAATTCTGGAGCCAGTATGTGACACTGTGTCTTCCCTCCAGAAGAAAAACGTTGCCCTCTGGGGCTACCCAGTAACCACAAATGAGTACCATCCTACACGAAACTCGACTGCACCCCAATGATACAGTCTAGCCTGGACACTAATTCGCTGTCTGCCACAGCCTGAGCCTGCACCTCCCAACCCACACTCAACAGCTGGCCGAACACTGAGCACATCAGACACACCATGACCTTAGGGCTTCATCTCTTCCCAACCTCAGTTTTCAGGCTTCAGAACCTAGACCTTAAATCCAATCACAGTCCAGGAGTGAAATTGTTGCAGAAATTAGAACTCCTTCTTCCCCATGGCCAGAAAACTTGTGGTTGCCATATTGTGCAACGTTCAGTGTAGGAGAAACCAGCATGGTACATTAGGCCACGCCCTGACTTGAGGGGCTCCTTGGGCAAAAAACACATTGTGAAACTCAGTGTGAGACCTATCCTCAAGGAAGGCCTCTTAGTGTCTGGACCAAGAGCCCAAATATGGGGCTTGCCATGTTCTTAGGTCCCAATGTTAACCAGAGGTCTGGTTGTCCAGTTGCCCCCACCCACGACTCTGCTCTGGAATGCCTCTTTTGGTGGTCCACCTGAGGTAAAAAAAAAAAAAAACAACAACAAAAAAACAAAAAACAGAAAGACCTCCTCCCTTCTGACAGAATGACCCAAACTCTTGTGATCGGGTCAAATCCCCAGAAAGGGAGCCTCATCGATGACCCATGAGGATCCCCCGACATTCCATGGCAATCGGTGACACATTTCCAGAAAAAAAAAAAAAGCATGAGCATGCACATCACATTCGCCCTTTGTTCATATCCCGAAGAGGTCTCCTCACGGTCTATAGATCGGGCCGGCCATACCTACATCCCCCAACCTAAGTGGAGTTTGTGTTTTCAGACTTTTGTCCAAATAGCCCTGGACCACACACGCTCCACACTTGGGTCCCTGGAGCCACACCTCAGGACTGTGCTTCCCTTTCAAGGGAATTCTTCCCATTCCATTGGCCACAACCTTGCAAAAAAGGAAAAACCTCCAAAGTCACCGAGGCCATCCCAATAGTTTAGGCCGACCAGGACAAACAGGGGTGATCTCAAACAAGCTGAGCAACTACCTCCACTCAGACAACAGATGTCCCCAGAAAAAATATTGAACCGGACAGGCCTGTAGGCCCTAATCAAATCCATTGCTTTGGTTTCCAGGCATCTCTCCTCAGAGGCCTCGTTTCCAATACCAGCATATGGTGGTTTCCTGAGGCACCAATAAGAACAAATCTCGTCTCCCCATGGAAAACTTGCTCATTGGAGCTTTGTCATAACCTCTGGTTAGGAGAATCCTTCAGGGCCCTGGTGCCACTGCCCCATACCAAGGTCTCCATGGACTCAAACCAACATTAAGGCCATCCTCAGGAAAGTCCATTCAACTCAGCCCCCTCTGTTGCTACCCCAAGCCAGCAGATCAAACGTTTCTTGTTGCTAGGAGACAATTGGAATATGAGGCTGCTGCCCAGGCATCCATACGTAGAACCCTGTTCTGGAAAAATACCTTATAGGACGTCCTGGAGCCATCCAACAAATCTTAATTGTCCCACAGAAGGAAACCTTGCGGTTTGGAGCATCTCACAACTCCAATAGTGGCAAAAACCCCATGGCCTCATAATCCACCCTCTTCTTGAAGGGGCCAAAATGGAAAGAAACGCAAACCTAAGCCAAAGTCTGATCCTCGACCTAACTTCAGACGCATGAGATCTCAATTCAGCTCTGCAGAGTGTGCCTGCCATGCCCTTGCCCCGAAACCTAAGCCCAGCTTGTGTTCTCAGCTTCCGTCCTCACTCTCCTGGCCCACAAGCCCTCCAGTTTGGGAATTCCGAAGCCACAATGCAGCACTCTGCCTGCCCTCCAGAAGAAAAACTTTGCCCTATGCTGCTAATAAGAAACCCCAAATGATTTTCTAATGCATGTCACTCGATGGTAAAGCAATTATACAGCCTACCCTGTATACTAATGCCCTGTCTGGCACAGCCTGAGACAAGACATCCCAAACGACAGCCAGACAGCTGGCCCCAACCTGGACACATAGGACCCGCTATGGCTGTAGGTCGTCATCTCTTCCCAAACTCGGTTTTCAAGCTTCAGAACCTAGACCTTAAATCCAATCATAGTCCAGGAGTGAAAGTGTTGCAGAAATTAGAACTCCTTCTTCCCCATGGCCAGAAAACTTGTGGTTGCCATATTGTGCAATGTTCAGTGTAGGAGAAACCACCATGGTACATTAGGCCACGCCCTACCTTGATGGGCTCCTTGGGCTCAAAAACACATTGTGAATCTCAGTGTGAGACTTATCCTCAAGGAAAGCCTCTCAGTGTCTGGACCAAGAGCCCACATATGGGGCTTGTCATGTTCTTAGGTCACAATGTTAACCAGAGGTCTGGTTGTCCAGTTGCCCCCACCCACGACTCTGCTCTGGAATCCCTCATTTGGTGGTCCACCTGAGGTAAAAAAAAAAAAAAAAAACAAATAAACAAAAATAAATAAACAAAAAAAAAACAGAAAGGCCTCCTCCCTTCCAACAGAATGACCCCAAACCCTTGGGATCGGGTCAAATCCCCAGAAAGGGAGCCTCATCGATGGCCCATGAGGACACCCCGACATTTCATGGCAATCGGTGACACATTTCCAGAAAAAAAAAAAAAAAAAAAAAAAGCATGAGCAAGCTCCTCACATTCGCCCTTTGTTCATATCCCGAAGAGTTCTCCTCACGGTCTATAGATCGGGCCGGCCATACATACATCCTCCAACCTAAGTGGAGTTTGTGTTTTCAGACTTTTGTCCAAATAGCCCTGGACCACACACGCTCCACACTTGGGTCCCTGGAGCCACACCTCAGGACTGTGCTTCCATTTCAAGGGAATTCTTCCCATTCCATTGGCCACAACCTTGCAAATTAGGAAAACCTCCAAAGTCACTGAGGCCATCCCAATAGTGTAGGCCGCCCAGGACAAACAGGGGTGATCTCAAACCAGCTGAGCAACAACCTGCACTCAGACAAGAGATGTCCCCAGAGAAAAAAATTGAACCGGACAGGACCCTAGGCCCTAATCAGATCCATTGCTTTGGTTTCCAGGCATCTCTCCTCAGAGCCCTCGTTTCCAATACCAGCATATGGTGGTTTCCTGAGGCACCAATAAGAACAAATCTCGTCTCCCCATGGAAAACTTGCTCATTGGAGCTTTGTCATAACCTCTGGTTAGGAGAATCCTTCAGGGCCCTGGTGCCACAGCCCCATACCAAGGTCTCCATGGACTCAATCCAACATTAAGACCATCCTCAGGAAAGTCCATTTCAACTCAGACCCCTCTGTTGCTACACAAGCCAGCAGACCAAACGTTTCTTGTTGCTAGGAGACAATTGGAATGTGAGGCTGGCTGCCCAGGCATCCATACTTAGAACGCTGTTCTGGAAAAATACCTTATAAGACGTCCTGGAGCCATCCAACAAATCTTAATTGTCCCACAGAAGGAATCCTTGCGGTTTGGAGCATCTCACAACTCCAATAGTGGCAAAACCCCCATGGCCTCATAATCCCCCCTCTTCTTGAAGGGGCCAACATGGACAGAAACTCAACCCTGAGGTAAGTCTGAACCCCGACTGACTTCAGACGCATGAGATCTCAATTCAGCTCTGCAGAGTGTGCCTGCCATGTCCTTGCCCCGAAACCTAAGCCTAGCTTGTGTTCTCAGCTTCCGTCCTCACTCTCCTGGCCCACAAGCCCTCCAGTTTGGGAATTCCAAAGCCACAATGCAGCACTCTGCCTGCCCTCCAGAAGAAAAACTTTGCCCTATGCTGCTAATAAGAAACCCCAAATGATTTTCTAATGCATGCCACTCGATGGTAAAGCAATTATACAGCCCACCCTGTATTCTAATGCCCTGTCTGGCACAGCCTGAGACAAGACATCCCAAACGACAGCCAGACAGCTGGCCCCAACCTGGACACATTGGACCCGCTATGGCTGTAGGTCGTCATCTCTTCCCAACCTCGGTTTTCAGGCTTCAGAACCTAGACCTTATCTCCAATCACTGCCCAGGGGTGAACGTGATGCAGAAATTAGAATTCCTCTTTCCCCATGGCCAGAAACCTTGTGGTTGGCATGTTGTCCAACGTTCAATGTGGGAAAACCTGCATTGTCCGAAAGGCCACGCCAGTGCTTGAGGGCCGCCTAGGGCACAGACATGCATTGTGACCTGCAGCTTGAGTCCCGTGTTAAAGTAACGCCTTTCAGTGGCTGGACCAAGATCCTGCATATGGGGCTTGTCATATCCATAGGACCCCAGGCTTAACCAGAGGGCGAGTATTCCAGTTGTCAGTACCCACTGCTTTGCTCTAGAATCCCTCTACTGGGGGGAAACATGAAGCAGAAAACAGGACACTTCCCTTCCCACAGAATGACCCCAAACTCTTGGGGGCTGGACAAACTACCAGAGAGGGAGACTTTTACGACCCATGAGGCAACTCCTACATTAAACGGCCATTGTGGACAAAACATCCAGAGACAAAAGCCTGAGCGACTGCCTCCCTCTCACCCTTCTTTCATATCCAGAGGAACTCCCCTCATGGACTGTAGATCAGGCCTGCCGTAACCTCGGCCCCAAACCTGAGCTGAGTTAGGGTTTTTGGATGTCTGTCTGCACAGCCATGGCCCACACAGCCTCCAGGCTGGGGTCTCTGGAGCCACACCACAGAACTGTGCCTGCTCTCTCCTAAGAAACTGCCCATTCCATTGGCCACAACTCTACAAAATAGTAGAAACGTCAAGGTCCCCAAGGACATCCCACTACCGCAAGCCGCACTGGACAAATAGGGGCATTATGACACAAGCTGAGCAACTACTACCTCCATGCAGACACACAGACAGATATCCACAGAGACAGAAGATTGAACCAGACAGGCCCCTAGGCCCTATTATGAACTCTTGCTTTGGTGTCCAGGTATCACTCCTCAGAGGCCTGGGTTCGAAGACCAGCATACGGGGCTTTCCTGAGGCACCAGACAGTAGACCTCTCATCTCCACATGGGAAGCTTCCTTGTTGGATTTGTGTCAAGCCCTTCGGGTTGTAGAATCCTGCAGAGTCCCTTAGCTACTGCCAAATTCCAAGGTCTCCATAGCCACCAACCCACATTATGACTCATCCTCAGGAGAGTCCATTTAAACTCAGCCTTCTGGGTGCTCACCCAAGAGCGCGTAGATTGAGCGTGCCTTGTCTCGACCAGGCAATGGGAAGGTGAGTTGGCGTGTCTCGGCATCCATGCTTAGGCCCCTGCACTCGAGTCTTTCTGTATGGGGCATCCTGGAACCATCCAATAGTACTCGACTGTCCTGAAGAAGGAAACTTTGAAGTTTGGAGCAGCTCACAACTCCCAGAGTAGGGAAACCTGCCTGGCCTCATGACGCCCCCACCCCCTTCAGGAAGGGGCCGTCATGGACACAAACTCCAGCTTGAGGCAACATCCGATACTCGCCCTGACCTCACCTGCAGGAGATCTCGATTCAGCCTCTGCAGAGTGGGCCTGCCATGCTCTTGGCCCAAAAACTCGTGCTAGCTTGTGTTTTCAGACTTCCTTCCTCACAATCCTGGCCACACCCCTCCAGTTTGGCAATTCTGGAGACACAATGCAGCACTCTGCCTGCCCTCCTGAAGAAAAATGTTGCCCTATAGGGCTAACCGGAAACACCAAATGAGTAACAACCTGCATGCCACTCGACCACACCCCAATTATACAGTCTAACCTGTGCACTAAAGCCCTGTCTGACACAGCCTGAGGGCAGACCTCCAGTCCAACACCCAGACAGCTGGCCATACACAGAGCATATCACACCCACAATGGCTTTAGGCCATCATCTCTACCCAACCTCAGTTTTCACCTTCAGAACCTAGACCTTATCTCCACTCACTGCTCAGGAGTGAACGTGATGCAAGAATCAGAACTTCTCCTTCGCCTTGGCAAGAAACCTAGTGGTTGGCATGTTGTCCAATGTTCATTGTAGGACAAAGCAGCATGGACTATGAGGCCCCACCTATCCCTGAGGGCCACAATTTGCACAAACACACATTGTGACCCTCAGCGTGAGCCCTATCCTCATGTAAGCCTATTAGTGACTGGAACAACAGCCCACATATGGGGCTTGCCAAGCCCCTAGTCCCCCAATCTCAACCAGAGTTCGAGATGTCTAGTCACACCTACTCAGGGCTCTACTCTGGAATCCCTCTTTGGTGGAACACCTGAGGTAAAAAAAAAAAATACATAAAGGACTCTTCCCATCCACAGAATGATCCCAACCACTTGGGATCAGGCCAAATCACCAGAGAAAGAATTGTCCATGGCCCTTGAGGACACTCCGACATTCCACGGCCACCGTTGACACAAAATCCAGAGACAAAAGCCTGAGCAAGCGCCACATACTCGCCCTTTGTTCATAGCCCGGAAAATTCTCACGGTCTGTAGATCGAGCCTTCATACATACATCCCCAAAACTAAGCTGAGTTTGTGTTTTCAGACTTCTGTCCCCACAGGCCTGGCCAACACACCATCCAAGCTGGGGCCCCTGGAGCCACACCTCAGGACTGTGGCTTCCCTCTCCAGGGGAATTCTGCTATTTCCATTGGCCACAACCCAATAGATTAGGAGAATCCGCCAAACTCCCCCAGGCCATCCGAATAATGTTGGCTGCCCAGGACACACAGGGATGATTTCTCACAAGTTAGGAAACTACCTCCACTCAGACCCAGAGACAGATATCCCCATAGAATAAGATTGAACTGGACAGGCACTTAGGCCCTAATCAGATCCATTGCTTTTGATTCCAGTCATCTCTCCTCAGAGGCCTGTTTTCCAATACCAGCATATGGGAGATTCCCTAGGCACTCATCAAAACAATTCTCTTCTCTACATAGGAAACATACTCTTTAGAGCTCCATCAAAACCTCCGGTTATGAACATCCCTCAAGGCCCCGGTTCAAGTACCCCATTCCAAGGTCTACATGGACACAAATGCACATTATGACCCATCCTCAACTCACCCATTTCAACACACCCGCCTCGGTTGCTCCCCTAGATCCAGCAGATCGAACTTGCCTTGGCGCTATGAGACACCTGGAATGGGAGGCAGGCTGCCTAGGCATCCATCCTTAGAACCCTGCTCTGGATAACTTCCTTATGGGATGTCCTGGAGCCATCCAACAGGTCTCGACTGTCCCACAGATGGAATCATTGCGGTTTGGAGCATCTCACAATTCCCATCGTGGGAAAACCTCCATGTCCTCGTGACACCCTCCCCTTCATGAAGGGGCCGTCATGGACAGAAACTTCGACCTAAGCCAACGTCTGATCCTAGCTCTGTCTTCAGGTATAAGGGATCTCGAATCATCTCTGCAGAGGGTGCCTGCCGTCCCTCACCCCGAAATCTAAGTCTGGCTTGTGTTCTCAGAAATTTTCCTCACACTCCTGGCCCACAAGCCTTCCAGTTTGGGAATTCTGGAGCCACTATATGGCACTGTGTCTTACCTCCAGAAGAAAAACGTTGCCCTCTGGGGCTACCCAGTAACCACAAATGAGTACCATCCTGCACGAAACTCGACTGCACCCCAATGATACAGTCTAGCCTGGGCACTAATTCCCTGTCTGCCACAGCCTGAGCCTGCACCTCCCAACCCACACTCAACAGCTGGCCGAACAATGAGCACATCAGACACACCATGGCCTTAGGTCTTCATCTCTTCCCAACCTCAGTTTTCAGGCTTCAGAACCTAGACCTTAAATCCAATCACAGTCCAGGAGTGAAAGTGTTGCAGAAATTAGAACTCCATCTTCCCTATGGCCAGAAAACTTGTGGTTGCCATATTGTGCAACGTTCAGTGTAGGAGAAACCAGCATGGTACATTAGGCCACGCCCTGACTTGAGGGGCTCCTTGGGCACAAAAACACATTGTGAAACTCAGTGTGAGACCTATCCTCAAGGAAGGCCTCTCAGTGTCTGGACCAAGAGCCCACATATGGGGATTGCCATGTTCTTAGGTCCCAATGTTAACCAGAGGTCTGGTTGTCCAGTTGCCCCAACCCACGTCTCTGCTCTGGAATCCCTATTTTGGTGGTCCACCTGAGGTAAAAAAAAAAATAAATAAACAAAAAATAAACAAAAAAACCAGAAAGGCCTCCTCCCTTCCTACAGAATGACCCCAAACTCTTGGGATCAGGTCAAATCCCCAGAAAGGGAGCCTCATCGATGGCCCATGAGGACACCCCGACATTCCATGGCAATCGATGACAGATTTCCAGAAAAAAAAAAAAAAAAAAGCATGAGCAAGCACCTCACATTCGCCCTTTGTTCATATCCCGAAGAGTTCTCCTCACGGTCTATAGATCGGGCCAGCCATACCTACATCCCCCAACCTAAGTGGAGTTTGTGTTTTCAGACTTTTGTCCAAATAGCCCTGGACCACACACGCTCCACACTTGGGTCCCTGGAGCCACACCTCAGGACTGTGCTTCCCTTTCAAGGGAATTCTTCCCATTCCATTGGCCACAACCTTGCAAATGAGGAAAAACCTCCAAAGTCACCGAGGCCATCCCAATAGTGTAGGCCGCCCAGGACAAACAGGGGTGATCTCAAACCTGCTGAGCAACTACCTCCACTCAGACAACAGATGTCCCCAGAAAAGAATATTGAACCGGACAGGCCCCTAGGCCCTAATCAGATCCATTGCTTTGGTTTCCAGGCATCTCTCCTCAGAGGCCTCGTTTCCAATACCAGCATATGGTGGTTTCCTGAGGCACCAATAAGAACAAATCTCGTCTCCCCATGGAAATCTTGCTCATTGGAGCTTTGTCATAACCTCTGGTTAGGAGAATCCTTCAGGGCCCTGGTGCCACTGCCCCATACCAAGGTCTCCATGGACTCAAACCAACATTAAGACCATCCTCAGGAAAGTCCATTTCAACTCAGCCCCCTCTGTTGCTACCCCAAGCCAGCAGATCAAACGTTTCTTGTTGCTAGGAGACAATTGGAATGTGAGGCTGGCTGCCCAGGCATCCATACTTTGAACCCTGTTCTGGAAAAATACCTTATAAGACGTCCTGGAGCCATCCAACAAATCTTAATTGTCCCACAGAAGGAATCCTTGCGGTTTGGAGCATCTCACAACTCCAATAGTGGGAAAACCCCCATGGCCTCATAATGCCCCCCCTTCCTGAAGGGGCCCACATGGACAGAAACTCAAACCTGAGCCAAAGTCTGAACCTCGACATGACTTCAGACGCATGAGATCTCAATTCAGCTCTGCAGAGTGTGCCTGCCATGTCCTTGCCCCGAAACCTAAGCCTAGCTTGTGTTCTCAGACTTCCGTCCACACTCTCCTGGCCCACAAGCCCTCCAGATTGGGAATTCCGAAGCCACAATGCCGCACTCTGCCTGCCCTCCAGATGAAAAACTTTGCCCTATGCTGCTAATAAGAAACCCCAAATGATTTTCTAATGCATGCCACTCGATTTTAAAGCAATTATACAGCCCACCCTGTATTCTAATGCCCTGTCTGGCACAGCCTGAGACAAGACATCCCAAATGACACCCAGACAGCTGGCCCCAACATGGACACATAGGACCCGCTATGGCTGTAGGTCGTCATCTCTTCCCAACCTCGGTTTTCAGGCTTCAGAACTTAGACCTTATCTCCAATCACTGCCCAGGGGTGAACGTGATGCAGAAATTAGAATTCCTCCTTCCCCATGGCCAGAAACCTTGTGGTTGGCATGTTGTCCAGCGTTCAATGTGGGAAAACCTGCATTGTCCGAAAGGCCACGCCAGTGCTTGAGGGCCGCCTAGGGCACAGACATGCATTGTGACCTGCAGCGTGAGTCCCGTATTAAAGTAACGCCTCTCAGTGGTTGGACCAAGATCCTGCATATGGGGCTTGTCATATCCATAGGCCCCCAGGCTTAACCAGAGGGCGAGTATTCCAATTGTCAGTACCCACTGCTATGCTCAAGAATCCCTCTACTGGGGGGACACATGAGGCAGAAAACAGGACACTTCCCTTCCCACAGAATGACCACAAACACTTGGGGGCTGGACAAACTACCAGAGAGGGAGACTTCTACGACCCATGAGGCAACTCCTACATTAAACGGCCATTGTGGACAAAACATCCAGAGACAAAAGCCTGAGCGACTGCCTCCCTCTCACCCTTCTTTCATATCCAGAGGAGCTCCCCTCATGGACTGTAGATCAGGCCTGCCATAACCTCGGCCCCAAACCTGAGCTGAGTTAGGGTTTTTGGATGTCTGTCTGCACAGCCATGGCCCACACAGCCTCCAGGCTGGGGTCTCTGGAGCCACACCACAGAACTGTGCCTGCTCTCTCCTAAGAAACTTCCCATTCCATTGGCCACAACTCTACAAAATAGTAGAAACCTCAAGGTCCCCAAGGACATCCCACTACCGCAAGCCGCACTGGACAAATAGGGGCATTATGACACAAGCTGAGCAACTACTACCTCCATGCAGACACACAGACAGATATCCGCAGAGACAGAAGATTGAACCAGACAGGCTCCTAGGCCCTATTATGAACTCTTGCTTTGGTGTCCAGGTATCACTCCTCAGATGCCTGGGTTCGAAGACCAGCATACGGGGCTTTCCTGAGGCACCAGACAGAAGACCTCTCATCTCCACATGGGAAGCTTCCTTGTTGGAGTTGTGTCAAGCCCTTCGGGTTGGAGAATCCTGCAGAGTCCCTTAGCTACTGCCTCATTCCAAGGTCTCCATGGCCACCAACCCACATTATGACTCATCCTCAGGAGAGTCCATTTAAACTCAGCCTTCTGGGTAGCTCACCCAAGAACCCGCAGATTGAGCGTGCCTTGTCTCGACCAGGCAATGGGAAGGTGATTTGGCGTTTCTCGGCATCGATGCTTAGGCCCCTGCTCTCGAGTCTTTCTGTATGGGGCATCCTGGAACCATCCAATAGTACTCGACTGTCCTGAAGAAGGAATCTTTGAAGTTTGGAGCAGCTCACAACTCCCAGCGTAGGGAAACCTCCCTGGCCTCATGACGTCCCCACCCCCTTCAGGAAGGGGCCGTCATGGACACAAACTCCAGCTTGAGGCAACATCCGATACTCGCCCTGACCTCACCTGCAGGAGATCTCGATTCAGCCTCTGCAGAGTGGGCCTGCCATGCTCTTGGCCCCAAAACTCGTGCTAGCTTGTGTTTTCAGACTTCCTTCCTCACAATCCTGGCCACACCCCTCCAGTTTGGCAATTCTGGAGACACAATGTAGCACTCTGCCTGCCCTCCAGAAGAAAAATGTTGCCCTATAGGGCTAACCGGAAACGCCAAATGAGTAACAACCTGCATGCCACTCGACCATACCCCAATTATAAGTCTAGCCTGTGCACTAAAGCCCTGTCTGACACAGCTTGAGGGCAGACCTCCAGTTCAACACCCAGACAGCTGGCCGTACACAGAGCATATCACACCCACAAGGGCTTTAGGCCATCATCTCTACCCAACCTCAGTTTTCACCTTCAGAACCTAGGCCTTATCTCCACTCACTGCTCAGGAGTGAACGTGATGCAAGAATCAGAACTTCTCCTTCGCCTTGGCAAGAAACCTAGTGGTTGGCATGTTGTCCAATGTTCATTGTAGGAGAAAGCAGCATGGACTATGAGGCCCCACCTATCCCTGAGGGCCACAATGTGCACAAACACACATTGTGACCCTCAGCGTGAGCCCTATCCTCATGTAAAGCCTCTTAGTGACTGGAACAACAGCCCACATATGGGGCTTGCCAAGCCCCTAGTCACCCAATCTCAACCAGAGTTCGAGATGTCTAGTCACCCCTACTCAGGGCTCTACTCTGGAATCCCTCTTTGGTGGAACACCTGAGGTAAAAAAAAAAAAAAAAATACAGAAAGGACTCTTCCCATCCACAGAATGATCCCAACCCCTTGGGTTCAGGCCAAATCACCAGGGAAAGAATTGTCCATGGCCCTTGATGACACCCCGACATTCCACGGCCACTGTTGACACAAAATCCAGAGACAAAAGCTTGAGCAAGCGCCACATACTCGCCCTTTGTTCATAGCCCGGGAAATTCTTACTGTCTGTAGATCAAGCCTTTATACATACCAAACCTAAGCTGAGTTTGTGTTTTCAGACTTCTGTCCCCACAGTCCTGGCCCACACACCATCCAAGCTGGGGCCCCTGGAGACACACCTCAGGACTGTGGCTTCCCTCTCCACTGGAATTCTGCCATTTCCATTGGCCACAACCCTATAGATTAGGAGAATCCTCCAAACTCCCCCAGGCCATCCCAATAGTGTTCGCTGACCAGGACAAACAGGGATGATCTTTCACAAGTTAGGAAACTACCTCCACTCAGACCCAGAGACAGATATCCCCATAGAATAAGATTGAATTGGACAGGCACTTAGGCTCTAATCAGATCCATTGCTTTTGTTTCCAGGCATCTCTCATCAGACGCCTGGTTTCCAATACCAGAATACGGGGG
Organism: Mustela nivalis; assembly: GCF_964662115.1. Lineage (NCBI taxonomy): Eukaryota > Metazoa > Chordata > Mammalia > Carnivora > Mustelidae > Mustela > Mustela nivalis. The sequence continues at coordinate 1,642,932 of NW_028136552.1, read as the reverse complement.
ATTACTGAGGCACTCATCAGAAAAATCTCATCTCCACATAGGAAATGTACTCTTTGGAGCTCTATAAAAACCTCTGTTTAGGAGAATCTTTCAGGGCCCCGGATCAAGCGCCCCATTCCAAGGTCTCCATGGACTTAAACCCACATTATGATCTATTGTCGGGAGAGTCCATGTCAACTCAACCCCCTTGGTTTCTCCCCCAGGGCCTGCAGATCAAACCTGCCTTGTTGCTAGGAGACAACTAGAATGGGAGGCGGGCTGCCCAGGCATCCATCCTTAGAACCCTACTCTGGAGTCGTTCCACATGGGACATCCTAGAGCCATCCAACAGGTCTCAAGTGTCCCACAGAAGGAATCTTTGCAGTCTGGAGCATCTCACAACTCCCATTGTGGGAAAATCTACATGGCCTCTTGAGACGCTCCACTTTATAAAGGGGCCATCATGGACAGAAACTCCAACCTGAGCAAACGTCTGATATTCGCCCTGACTTCAGGTGCATGAGATCTTGATTCAGCTCTGCAGAGTGTTCCTTCTGTGCACTCACCCCCAAAACTAAGCCTAGCTTGTGTTCTCAGACTACCGTCCTCACACCCCTGCCCCAAAAGCCCTACAGATTGGCAATACTGGGGCCACAATGCAGCACACTGCCTGCCCTCCAGAAGAAAAACGTTGCCTTATGGAGCTACCTAAAACCCGAATAAGGATCAACTGAACACCACTCGACTGCATCCCAAATATGCAGTCTACCCTGTCTAATGCCTTGTCTGACACAGCATGAGCCCACACCTCCAGACCTACGCTCAAGAGCTGGCCGCACACTGAGCTCATTGGACCCATCAGGTCCTTAGGTCTTCATCTCTTCCCAACCTCAGTTTTCGGGTTTCAGAACCTAGACCTAAACTCCAATCACTGTCCAGGGGTGAACGTGATGCAGAAATCACAACTCTTCCTTCGCCATGGCTGGAAACCTTGTGGTTGGCATATTCTCCAACGTTCAGTGTAGAATAATCTAGCGTGGCCAATGAGGCACTTCCCATGCTTGAGGGTCTTGTTGGGCACAAATAGGCATTGTGAACCTCAGCATGAGCCCTGTCCTCAAGGAAGGCCTCTCAGTGTCTGAATCAAGAGCCCGCCTATTGGACTTGCCATGCCCCTAGGCCCCCAAACTTAAACAGAGGTGGGGATTTCCAGTTGTCCCTCCCAAGGACTCTGCTCTGGAATCCCTCTTTTATTGGGACACTTGAGGTACATAAAATAAAATATAAAATAAAATAAAATAAAAAACAGAAAAGACTCCTCCCATCCCACAGAATGTACCCAAACTCTTGGGATCGGGTCAAATCCTCAGAGAAGGAAAGCCATCCACAACCCATGAGGCCACGCCAGCATTCCACCCACATTGTTGACACAAATCCAGAGACAAAACCTGAGCAAGCACCTCAAACTCACCCTTTTTCATATCCCTAAGTGTTATCACAGTCTGTAGATTGGGCGTGCCATACCTATGTCCCCAATCCTAAGCGGAGTTTGTGTTTTCAGACTTTTGTCCCCACAGGCCTGGCCCACACAGCCTCAAGGCTGGGCCCCTAGAGCCAAACTCAGAACTGTGCCTGCCCTCTCCACGAGATTTCTGCCCATTCCATTGGCCACAAACCTATAGATTAGGAGAAACTCCAAAGTCCGGAAGCCATCCCAATATTATAGGCTGCCCAGGACAAACAGGGGCGATCTGACACAAGCTGAGCAACTACATCCCCTCAGATCCTTAGACACGTATCCTCAGGAAAGAGATTGAACCGGACAGGCACCTAGGCCCTAATCATCTCGATTGCTTTTGTTTCCAGTCATCTCTCCTCAGAGGCCTGGTTTCCCATACCAGCATATGGGAGATTCCTTAGGCACTCATCAAAACAATTCTCTTGTCTACATAGGAAACATACTCTTTAGAGCCCATCAAAACCTCCGGTTATGAACGTCCCTCAAGGCCCCGGATCAAGCACCCCATTCCAAGGTCTCCATGGACACAAATGCACATTATGACCCATCCTCAACTCACCCATTTCAACACACCCGCCTCGGTTGCTCCCCTAGATCCAGCAGATCGAACTTCCCTTGGCGCTATGAGACACCTGGAATGGGAGGCAGGCTGCCTAGGCATCCATCCTTAGAACCCTGCTCTGGATAACTTCCTTATGGGATGTCCTGGAGCCATCCAACAGGTCTCGACTGTCCCACAGAAGGAATCATTGCGGTTTGGAGCATCTCACAATTCCCATCGTGGGAAAACCTCCATGTCCTCGTGACACCGTCCCCTTCATGAAGGGGCCGTCATGGACAGAAACTCCGACGTAAGCCAACGTCTGATCCTAGCTCTGTCTTCAGGCATACAGGATCTCGAATCATCTCTGCAGAGGGTGCATGCTGTCCCCTCACCCCGAAATCTAAGTCTGGCTTGTGTTCTCAGAATTTTTTTCTCACACTCCTGGCCCACAAGACTTCCGGTTTGGGAATTCTGGAGCCACTATGTGGCACTGTGTCTTCCCTCCAGAAGAAAAACTTTGCCCTCTGGGGCTACCCAGTAACCACAAATGAGTACCATCCTGCACGAAACTCGACTGCACCCCAATGATACAGTCTAGCCTGGGCACTAATTCCCTGTCTGCCACAGCCTGAGCCTGCACCTCCCAACCCACACTCAACAGCTGGCCGAACACTGAGCACATCAGCCACACCATGGCCTTAGGTCTTCATCTCTTCCCAACCTCAGTTTTCAGGCTTCAGAACCTAGGCCTTAAATCCAATCACAGTCCAGGAGTGAAAGTGTTGCAGAAATTAGAACTCCTTCTTCCCCATGGCCAGAAAACTTGTGGTTGCCATATTGTGCAACGTTCAGTGTAGGAGAAACCAGCATGGTACATTAGGCCACGCCCTGACTTGAGGGGCTCCTTGGGCACAAAACCACATTGTGAAACTCAGTGTGAGACCTATCCTCAAGGAAGGCCTCTCAGTGTCTGGACCAAGAGTCCACATATGGGGCTTGCCATGTTCTTAGTTCCCAATGTTAACCAGAGGTCTGGTTGTCCAGTCGCTCCTTGCCAGGACTCTGCTCTTGGATCCCTCTTTTGGTGGTCCACCTTAGGTAAAAAAAAATAATAATACTAAAAAAATAAACAAAAAAACAAGAAAGGCCTCCTCCCTTCCCACAGAATGACCCCAAACTCTTGGGATCGGGTCAAATCCCCAGAAAGGGAGCCTCATCAATGACCCATGAGGACACCCCGACATTCCATGGCAATCGGTGACACAATTCCAGAAAAAAAAAAACAGCATGAGCCAGCACCTCACATTCGCCCTTTGTTGATATCCCGAAGAGTTCTCCTCACGGTCTATAGATCGGGTCGGCCATACCTACATCCACCAACCTAAGTGGAGTTTGTGTTTTCAGACTTTTGTCCAAATAGCCCTGGACCAAACACGCTCCACAATTGGGTCCCTGGAGCCACACCTCAGGACTGTGCTTCCCTTCAAGGGAATTCTTCCCATTCCATTGGCCACAACCTTGCAAATGAGGAAAAACCTCCAAAGTCACCGAGGCCATCTTAATAGTGTAGGCCGCCCAGGACAAACAGGGGTGATCTCAAACCAGCTGAGCAACTACCTCCACTCAGACAACAGATGTCCCCAGAGAAGAATATTGAACCGGACAGGCCCCTAGGCCCTAATCAGATCTATTGCTTTGGTTTTCAGGCATCTCTCCTCAGAGGCCTCATTTCCAATACCAGCATATGGTGGTTTCCTGAGGCACCAATAAGAACAAATCTCGTCTCCCCATGGAAAACTTGCTCATTGAAGCTTTGTCATAACCTCTGGTTAGGAGAATCCTTCAGGGCCCTGGTGCCACTACCCCATACCAAGGTCTCCATGGACTCAAACCAACATTAAGACCATCCTCAGGAAAGTCCATTTCAACTCAGCCCCCTCTGTTGCTACCCCAAGCCAGCAGATCAAACGTTTCTTGTTGCTAGGAGACAATTGGAATGTGAGGCTGACTGCCCAGGCATTCATACTTAGAACCCTGTTCTGGAAAAATACCTTATAAGACGTCCTGGAGCCATCCAACAAATCTTAATTGTCCCACAGAAGGAATCCTTGCGGTTTGGAGCATCTCACAACTCCAATAGTGGGAAAACCCCCATGGGCTCATAATGTCCCCCCTTCCTGAAGGGGCCAACATGGACAGAAACTCACACCTGAGTCAAAGTCTGATCCTCGACCTGACTTCAGAGGCATGAGATGTCAATTCAGCTCTGCAGAGTGTGCCTGCCATGTCCTTGCCCCGAACACAAGCCTAGCTTGTGTTCTCAGACTTCCGTCCTCACTCTCCTGGCCCACAAGCCCTCCAGTTTGGGAATTCCGAAGCCACAATGCAGCACTCTGCCTGCCCTCCAGAAGAAAATCTTTGCCCTATGCTGCTAATAAGAAAGCCCAAATGATTTTCTAATGCATGCCACTTGATTGTAAAGCAATTATACAGCCTACCCTGTATACTAATGCCCTGTCTGGCACAGCCTGAGACAAGACATCCCAAACGATACCCAGACAGCTGGACCCAACCTGGACACATAGGACCCGCTATGGCTGTAGGTCGTCATCTCTTCCCAGCCTCGGTTTTCAGGCTTCAGAACCTAGACCTTATCTCCAATCACTGCCCAGGGGTGAACGTGATGCAGAAATTAGTATTCCTCCTTCCCCATGGCCAGAAACCTTGTGGTTGGCATGTTGTTCAACATTCAATGTGGGAAAACCTGCATTGTCCGAAAGGCCACGCCAGTGCTTGAGGGCCGCCTAGGGCACAGACATGCATTGTGACCTGCAGCGTGAGTCCCGTATTAAAGTAACGCCTCTCAGTGGCTGGACCAAGATCCTGCATATGGGGTTTGTCATATCCATAGGCCCCCAGGCTTAACCAGAGGGCGAGTATTCCAGTTGTCAGTACCCACTGCTATGCCTAGAATCCCTCTACTGGGGGGACACATGAGGCAGAAAACAGGACACTTCCCTTCCCACAGAATGACCACAAACACTTGGGGGCTGGACAAACTACCAGAGAGGGAGACTTCTACGACCCATGAGGCAACTCCTACATTAAACGGACATTGTGGACAAAACATCCAGAGACAAAAGCCTGAGCGACTGCCTCCCTCTCACCCTTCTTTCATATCCAGAGGAGCTCCCCTCATGGACTGTAGATCAGGCCTGCCGTAACCTCGGCCCCAAACCTGAGCTGAGTTAGGGTTTTTGGATGTCGTCTGCACAGCCATGGCCCACACAGCCTCCAGGCTGGGGTCTCTGGAGCCACACCACAGAACTGTGCCTGCTCTCTCCTAAGAAACTGCCCATTCCATTGGCCACAACTCTACAAAATAGTAGAAACCTCAAGGTCCCCAAGGACATCCCACTACCACAAGCCGCACTGGACAAATACTGGCATTATGACACAAGATGAGCAACTACTACCTCCATGCAGACACACAGACAGATATCCGCAGAGAAAGAAGATTGAACCAGACAGGCCCCTAGGCCCTATTATGAACTCTTGCTTTGGTGTCCAGGTATCACTCCTCAGAGGCCTGTGTTCGAAGACCAGCATACGGGGCTTTCCTGAGGCACCAGACAGAAGACCTCTCATCTCCACATGGGAAGCTTCCTTTTTGGAGTTGTGTCAAGCCCTTCGGGTTGGAGAATCCTGCAGAATCCCTTAGCTACTGCCACATTCCAAGGTCTCCTTGGCCACCAACCCACATTATGACTCATCCTCAGGAGAATCCATTTAAACTCAGCCTTCTGGGTAGCTCACCCAAAAGCCCGCAGATTGAGCGTGCCTTGTCTCGACCAGGCAATGGGAAGGTGAGTTGGCGTTTCTCGGCATCCATGCTTAGGGCCCTGCTCTCGAGTCTTTCTGTATGGGGCATCCTGGAACCATCCAATAGTACTCGACTGTCCTGAAGAAGGAAACTTTGAAGTTTGGAGCAGCTCACAACTCCCAGCGTAGGGAAACCTCCCTGGCCTCATGACGCCCCCACCCCTTTCAGGAAGGGGCCGTCATGGACACAAACTCCAGCTTGAGGCAACATCTGATACTAGCCCTGACCTCACCTGCAGGAGATCTCGATTCAGCCTCTGCAGAGTGGGCCTGCCATGCTCTTGGCCCCAAAACTCGTGCTTGCTTGTGTTTTCAGACTTCCTTCCTCACAATTCTGGCCACACCCCTCCAGTTTGGCAATTCTGGAGACACAATGCAGCACTCTGCCTGCCCTCCAGAAGAAAAATGTTGCCCTATAGGCCTAACCAGAAACGTCAAATGAGTAACAACCTGCATGCCACTCGACCATACCCCAATTATACAGTCTAGCCTGTGCACTAAAGCCCTGTCTGAAACAGCCTGCGGGCAGACCTCCAGTCCAACACCCAGACATCTGGCCATAAACAGAGCATATCACACCCACAATGGCTTTAGGCCATCAACTCTACACAATTTCAGTTTTCACCTTCAGAACCTAGACCTTATCTCGACTCACTGCTCAGGAGTGAACGTGATGCAAGAATCAGAACTTCTCCTTCGCCTTTGCAAGAAACCTAGTGGTTGGCATGTTTTTCCAACGTTCAGTGTAGTTGAAACCAGTGTGGCCCATGATGCCCCGCCCATGTTTATGGGCCACATTGGTCACAAACACACATTGTGTCCCTCAGCCTGATCCCAGGCCTCAGGTAAGGCCTCTCAGTGGCTGGATGAAGAGTCAGCATATTCGGCTTGCCATGCCCCTAGGCCCCAAATTTTACCCATAGTTAGGGTTCTCCCTTCACTTTTCCCCAGGGCTCATCTTTGGAATTCCTCTTTTGGCGGGACACCTGAGGTAACAAACCTGAAAGGAGACCTCCCATTCCACAGATTGATGAAAAGCAATTGGGATCGGACCAAATCCCCAGAGAGAAAGATTCGTCCATGGCCAATGAGGCTTCCCCGACATTCCACGGCCATCTCTGATACAAAATCCAGAGACAAAAGCCTGAGCAAGTGCCTCAGACTCGCTCTTTCTTTATATCCGGAAGAGTTCTTCTCATGGTTTATAGATCGGGCCTGCCAAACCTACCTCCCCAAAGCTAAGCTGAGTTTGTGTTTTCAGACTTCTGTCCCCAAAGTCCTGGGCCACACACCTTCCAGGCTGTGGCCCCAGGTGTCACACATTAAGACTGTGTCTACCCAATCCATGGGAATTCTGCCCATTCCATGGTCCAAAACCGTAAAATTAGGAGAACCCTCCAAATCCCTGAGGCCATCCCAATAGTGCAGGTCGCCCGGGACAAACAAAGGCGGTCTGATACCAGCTGAGCATCTACCTCTACTAATACCATAGATGGATGTCCCCTGAGAAGCTGATTGAACCAGACAGGACCCTAGGCCATAATCGGATACATTGCTTTGGTTTACAGGCATGTCTCCTCAAAAGCCTGGATTCCAATACCAGCATAGGGGTTTTTCTGAGGCACCCATTAGAACAAATCTCGTCTCCACAAGGAACCTTGTGCATCGAGCTATGTCAAAAGCTTAGGAGAATACTTCAGGGTCCCGGTGCCACCGCCCCATTTTAAGGCCCTCATGGACACAAACACACATTAGGACCCATCCTCAGGAAAGTCCATTTCAAGTCAGTCACTCCTGTTGCTCACGCAGAGCCATCAGATCTAAACTCTCTTGTTGCTAGGAGAAAATTGGAATGCGAGGCCTGCTTCCCAGTCATCCATTCTCGAATGGTGCCCTGGAGTCATTCCATATGGGATGTCCTGAAGCTGCCCAACAGGTCTCAATTGTCCCGCAGAAGGTATCCTTGAAGGGGGCATCCCACAACACCCAACATGGGAAAACCTACATGGCCTCGAGATTTCGCTCTCTTCATGAAGGGGCCGTCATGCACATAAACTCCAACGTGAGACAACGTCTGATCCTCGCCCTGACTTCAGATGCATGAGATATTGGTTCAGATCTACAGTGGTCCCTGCCGTGTCCTCGCCCTGATACACAAGTCCAGCTTGTGTCTCAGACTTCCGTCCTCACACTCCTGGACACGAAGCCCTCAAGTTTGGCAATTCCGGACCGACAATGAAGCACTCTGCCTGCCCTCTAGAAAACAAATTTTGCCTAATGAGCTGCCCAGACAACTTATATGAGGATAAATCTACATGGCACTCGACTTTACCCAAATTATATAGTCTACGGGGGCACTAATGCACTGTCTGACACAACCTGAGCCCGGACCTCCTGAGCAACACCCAGACAGCTGACCGCACACTGAGCACATCAGACCCGCCATGGCCTTAGGTTATCATCTCTTCCCTACCTCTGTTTTCAGGCTTCAGAATCTAGACCTTATCTCCAATCACTGCCCAAGGGTGACTGTGATGCAGAAATCAGAACTCTTCCTTACCCATGGCAAGAAATCTTGTCATTGGCAGGTTGTCCAACGTTCAGTGTAGGAGAAACCAGGATTCACCATGAGGCCCCGCCCATTCTTGTTTGCGAAGTGGGCATAAACACGCATTGTGACCCTCAGTGTGAGTCCTGTCCTCTACTAAGTCCTCTCAGTCGCTCGACCATTGGATGTCATAATGGGCTTGACATGTCCCTAGGCCACAATTTTTAACCAGATTTCTGGTTGTCCAGTCGGCCCTCCCCAGGGCTCTACTCTGGAATACCTCATTTGGTGGGACACCTGAGGTTAAAAAACAAAACAAGGCAAATCACAACAACAACAAAACGGACTTCTTCCATCCCACAGAATGACCCCAAAATCTTGCGATGGGGACAAACCACCAGAGAGTAAGACTAGTCCATTTCCCATGAAGTCAACCGGAAATTTCATGACCATGAGTGACACGATATCCAGAGACAAAAACTTGAGCAAGAGCCTGACACTCGCCCTTTTTTCATATCCCGAAGAGTTCTCCTCATGGTCTGTAGATCAATACTGCCATACCTATTACCCGAAACATAAGCCGCGTTTGTGTTTTCAGACAACTGTCCAAACAGCTCTGCCTACACACCCTACAGGCTCAGGCCCCTGGAGCCAAACCTGAGGACTGTACTTGCCCTCTCCAAGGGAATTGTATGTGCCCATTCCAATGGCCACAACCTACTAATAGGATAAACCTCCAAACTCCCTGAGGCCATCCCAATAGTGGTGGCTCTCCAGGACAAACAGGAGCAATCTGAGCCCATCTGACACCTACATGCACTCAGATGCATAGACTGATGTCCCCAGAGGTAAAAAGGTACGAACAGGCCCCTAGGCACTATTTGGATTCATTGTTGTGCTATCCAGTCATCTCTCCTCAGAGGCCTGGATTTCAATACCAGCGTATTGCTGTTTCCTGACTCATCCCTCAGAACAAATCTCATTTACATATGGAAAACTTGCACGTTGGAGCTGTGTCAAAGCCTGTTTGAAAAAACCCATCAGGACCCCAGTGCCACCGCTTCATTCCACGATCTCCATAGACACAAAAACATATTAGGATCCATCCACAGGAGAGTCCATTTCAACTCAGCCTCCTGGGTTGCTCCCCCAGATCCAGCAGATCTAACCTGTCTTGTTGCTAGGACACAATTGGAATGCGAGGTGGGCTACCCAGCCATCCATCCTTAGAACCCTGCTCGGAATCGTTGCCCTGGAGCCAACCAACAGGTCTCAATTGTCCTGCAGAAGAATCTTTGCAGTTTGGAGCTTCTCACAACTAACATCGTGGGAAAACCCCCACGGCGTCATGACCGCCCCGCCCCTTCATGAAGGGCCATCAGGGACAGAAACACCAACCTGAGCGATCTTCTGATCCTTGCCCTGACATCATAAGCACGAGATCTCGATTCAGGTCTGTAGATTGTTCTTGCCTTGTCCTCACCCAGAAACCTAAGCCTAGCTTGTTCTCAGATTTCCTTCCTCAGACTACTGGCCCACAAGCCTCCAGTTTGAAAACCAGAACTATAATGCAGCACTCTTCCTGCCCTCAGGAAGAAAAACATTGCCCTCTGGGGCTACCCAGAAACTCCAAAAGAGGATCAACCTGCACGCCATACGACTGTACCCCAAATATATAGGCTGACCTGGGCACTATTGCCCTTTTTGACACAGCCTGAGCCTGGATTACCTGGCCCCACACAGAAAGCTGGCCGCTCACTGAGCACATCGGACCCACCATGGTCTTAGGTCGTCATCTCTTCCCAACCTCGGTTGTCAAGTTTCAGAACCTAGACCTTATCTCCAATCACTGCCCAGGCTTGAAAGTGATGCAGAAAACACAACTCCTTCCCCGTGGCAAGAAACCATGTGGTTGGCATGTTGTCCAACGTTCAGTGTAGTTGAAACCAGGGCGGCCCATGAGGCCCCGCTCATGTTTGTGGGCCACATTGGTCAAAACCACACATTGTGACCCTCACCCTGATCCCAGTCCTCAATAAGGCCTCTCAGTGGCTGGATGAAGAGATAGCATATTGGGCTTGCCATGCCCCTAGGCCCCAAATTTTACCCATAGTTCGGGTTCTCCCTTCACCTTTCCCCAGGGCTCTTCTTTGGAATTCCTCTTTTGGCGGGACACCTGAGGTAACAAACCTGAAAGGAGTCCTCCCATTCCACAGATTGACGAAAAACAATTGGGATCGGGCCAAATCCACAGAGAGGAAGATTCGTCCATGGCCCATGAGGCCTCCCCGACATTCCACGGCCATCTCTGATACAAAATCCAGAGACAAAAGCCTGAGCAAGCCCCTCAGACTCGCTCTTTCTTCATATCCGGGAGAGTTCTTCTCATGGTTTATAGATCGGGCCTGCCATACCTACGTCCCCAAACCTAAGCTGAGTTTGTGTTTTCAGACTTCTGTCCTCAAAGTCCTGGGCCACACACCCTCCAGGCTGGGGCCCCTGGAGTCACACATTAGGACTGTGCCTACCCAATCCATGGGAATTCTGCCGATGCCATTGTCCAAAACAGTAAAATTTGGAGAACCCTCCAAATCCCTGAGGCCATCCCAATAGTGCAGGTAGCCCGGGACAAACAAGGGCGGTCTGATACCAGCTGAGCATCTACCTCCACTCATACCATAGATGGATGTCCCTGAGAAGAAGATTGAACCAGACAGGACCTTAGGCCATAATCGGATACATTGCTTTGGATTACAGGCATGTCTCCTCAAAAGCCTGGATTCCAATACCAGCATAGAGGTTTTCCTGAGGCACCCATCAAAACAAATCTCGTCTCCACAAGGAACCTTGTGCATCGAGCTATGTCAAAAGCTTAGGAGAATACTTCAGGGTCCCGGTGCCACCGCCCCATTTAAAGGCCCTCATGGACACAAACACACATTAGGACCCATCCTCAGGAAAGTCCATTTCAAGTCAGCCACCCCGGTTTCTCCCGCTAAGCCATCAGATCTAAACTGTCTTGTTGCTAGGAGACAATTGGAATGCGAGGCGGGCTTCCCAGGCATCCATCCTCGAACGGTGACCTGGAGTCATTCCATATGGGATGTCCTGGAGCAGCCCAACAAGTCTCAATTGTCCCGCAGAAGGAATCCGTGAAGGGGGCATCCCACAACTCCCAACGTGGGAAAACCTCCATGGCCTCGAGATTCCGCTCCCTTCATGAAGGGGCCGTCATGCACAGAAACTCCAACCTGAGCCAACTTCTGATCCTCGCCCTGACTTCAGATGCATGAGATATAGGTTCAGATCTACAGGGGTACCTGCCGTGCCCTGGCCCTGAAACCCAAGTCTAGCTTGTGTTCTCAGACTTCCGTCCTCACACTCCAGGCCCCGAAGCCCGGAAGTTTCGCAATTCCAGACCCACAATGCAGCACTCTGCCTGCCCTCTAGAAAAAAAATTTGGCCTAATGAGCTGCCCAGGCACCTTATATGAGGATAAATCTACATGGCATTCGACTATACCCAAAGTATATAGTCTAACCTGGGCACTAATGCACTGTCTGACACAACCTGAGCTCGGACCTCCTGACCAACACCCAGACAGCTGACCGCACACTGAGCACATCAGAACCGCCATGGCCTTAGGTTATCATCTCTTCCCAACTGCGGTTTTTCAGGCTTCAGAACCTAGACCTTATCTCCAACCACTGCCCAGGGGTGCCTGTGATGCAGAAATCAGACCTTGTCCTTACCCATGGCAAGAAACCTTGTGGTTGGCATGTTGTCCAACATTCAGTGTAGGAGAAACCAGCATTCACCCGGAGGCCCCGCCAATTCTTGAGTGCGAAGAGGGCATAAACACGCATTGTGACCCTCAGCGTGAGTCCTGTGCTCTAGTAAGTCCTCTCAGTGGCTCGACCATTAGATGTCATAATGGGCTTGACATGTCCCTAGGCCACAATTTTTAACCAGATTTCTGGTTGTCCGGTCGGCCCTCCCCAGGGCTCTACTCTGGAATACCTCATTTGGTGAGACACCTGAGGTTAAAAAACAAAACAAAACAAATCAACAACAACAACAACAAAACGGACTTCTTCCATCCCCAGAATGACCCAAAACTCTTGGGACGTGGAAAAACCCCAGAGAGTAAGACTCGTCCATTTCCCATGAAGTCACCCGGAAATTTCACGACCATGAGTGACACAATATCCAGAGACAAAAACTTGAGCACGAGCCTCACACTCGCCCTTTTTTCATATCCTGAAGAGTTCTCCTCATGGTCTGTAGATCAGTCCTGCCATACCTATGACCCGAAACATAAGCCGCGTTTGTGTTTTCAGACAACTGTCCTAACAGCTCTGGCCTACACACCCTACAGGCTCAGGCCCCTGGAGCCAAACCTGAGGATTGTACTTGCCCTCTCCAAGGGAATTGTATGTGCCCATTCCAATGGCCACAACCCTACTAATAGGATAAACCTCCAAACTGCCTGAGGCCATCCCAATAGTGGTGGCTTCCCAGGACAAACAGGGGCAATCTGAACTCATCTGAGCACCTACCTGCACTCAGACGCATAGACTGATGTCCCCAGAGGTAAAAAGGAACGAACAGGCCCCTAGGCACTATTCGGATCCATTGCTGTGGTATCCAGTCATCTCTCCTCAGAGGCCTGGATTTCAATACCAGCGTATGGCTGTTTCTTGACTCACCCATCAGAAAACATCTCATCTACATATGGGAAACTTGCACGTTGGAGCTGTGTCAAAGCCTCTGTTTGGAAAAACCTTTCAGGACCCCAGTGCCACCGCTACATTCCAAGGTCTATATAGACACAAAAAGACATTAGGACCCATCCACAGGAGAGTTTATTTCAACTCAGCCTCCTGGGTTGCTCCCCCAGATCCAGCAGATCTAACCTGTCTTGTTGCTAGGACACAATTGGAATGCGAGGTGGGCTACCCAGCCATCCATCCTTAGAACCCTGCTCGGAATCGTTGCCCTGGAGCCAACCAACAGGTCTCAATTGTCCTGCAGAAGAATCTTTGCAGTTTGGAGCTTCTCACAACTAACATCGTGGGAAAACCCTCACGGCCTCATGACCCCCCCACCCCTTCATGAAGGGCCATCAGGGACAGAAACTCCAACCTGAGCGATCTTCTGATCCTCGCCCTGACATCATAAGCACGAGATCTCGATTCAGGTCTGTAGATTGTTCTTGCCTTGTCCTCACCCAGAAACCTAAGCCTAGCTTGTTCTCAGATTTCCTTCCTCAGACTACTGGCCCACAAGCCTCCAGTTTGAAAACCAGAACTATAATGCAGCACTCTTCCTGCCCTCAGGAAGAAAAACATTGCCCTCTGGGGCTACCCAGAAACTCCAAAAGAGGATCAACCTGCACGCCATACGACTGTACCCCAAATATATAGGCTGACCTGGGCACTATTGCCCTTTTTGACACAGCCTGAGCCTGGATTACCTGGCCCCACACAGAAAGCTGGCCGCTCACTGAGCACATCGGACCCGCCATGGTCTTAGGTCGTCATCTCTTCCCAACCTCGGTTGTCAAGTTTCAGAACCTAGACCTTATCTCCAATCACTGCCCAGGCTTGAAAGTGATGCAGAAATCACAACTCCTTCCCCGTGGCAAGAAACCATGTGGTTGGCATGTTGTCCAACGTTCAGTGTAGTTGAAACCAGGGTGGCTCATGAGGCCCCGATCATGTTTGCGGGCCACATTGGTCAAAACCACACATTGTGACCCTCACCCTGATCCCAGTCCTCAATAAGGCCTCTCAGTGGCTGGATGAAGAGATAGCATATTGGGCATGCCATGCCCCTAGGCCCCAAATTTTACCCATAGTTCGGGTTCTCCCTTCACTTTTCCCCAGGGCTCTTCTTTGGAATTCCTCTTTTGGCGGGACACCTGAGGTAACAAACCTGAAAGGAGTCCTCCCATTCCACAGATTGACGAAAAACAATTGGGATCGGGCCAAATCCACAGAGAGGAAGATTCGTCCATGGCCCATGAGGCCTCCCCAACATTCCACGGCCATCTCTGATACAAAATCCAGAGACAAAAGCCTGAGCAAGCCCCTCAGACTCACTCTTTCTTCATATCCGGAAGAGTTCTTCTCATGGTTTATAGATCAGGCCTGCCATACCTACGTCCCCAAACCTAAGCTGAGTTTGTGTTTTCAGACTTCTGTCCTCAAAGTCCTGGGCCACACACCCTCCAGGCTGGGGCCCCTGGAGTCACACATTAGGACTGTGCCTACCCAATCCATGGGAATTCTGCCGATGCCATTGTCCAAAACAGTAAAATTTGGAGAACCCTACAAATCGCTGAGGCCATCCCAATAGTGCAGGTCGCCCGGGACAAACAAGGGCGGTCTGATACCAGCTGAGCATCTACCTCCACTCATACCATAGATGGATGTCCCCTGAGAAGAAGATTGAACCAGACAGGACCCTAGGCTATAATCGGATACATTGCTTTGGATTACAGGCATGTCTCCTCAAAAGCCTGGATTCCAATACCAGCATAGAGGTTTTCCTGAGGCACCCATCAAAACAAATCTCGTCTCCACAAGGAACCTTGTGCATCGAGCTATGTCAAAAGCTTAGGAGAATACTTCAGGGTCTCGGTGCCACCGCCCCATTTTAAGGCCCTCATGGACACAAACACACATTAGGACCCATCCTCAGGAAAGTCCATTTCAAGTCAGCCACCCCCGTTTCTCCCGCTAAGCCATCAGATCTAAACTGTCTTGTTGCTAGGAGACAATTGGAATGCGAGGCGGGCTTCCCAGGCATCCATCCTCGAACGGTGACCTGGAGTCATTCCATATGGGATGTCCTGGAGCTGCCCAACAAGTCTCAATTGTCCCGCAGAAGGAATCCGTGAAGGGGGCATCCCACAACTCCCAACGTGGGAAAACCTCCATGGCCTCGAGATTCCGCTCCCTTCATGAAGGGGCCGTCATGCACAGAAACTCCAACCTGAGCCAACGTCTGATCCTCGCCCTGACTTCAGATGCATGAGATATAGGTTCAGATCTACAGGGGTACCTGCCGTGCCCTGGCCCTGAAACCCAAGTCTAGCTTGTGTTCTCAGACTTCCGTCCTCACACTCCAGGCCCCGAAGCCCGGAAGTTTCGCAATTCCAGACCCACAATGCAGCACTCTGCCTGCCCTCTAGAAAAAAAATTTGGCCTAATGAGCTGCCCAGGCACCTTATATGAGGATAAATCTACATGGCATTCGACTATACCCAAAGTATATAGTCTAACCTGGGCACTAATGCACTGTCTGACACAACCTGAGCTCGGACCTCCTGACCAACACCCAGACAGCTGACCGCACACTGAGCACATCAGAACCGCCATGGCCTTAGGTTATCATCTCTTCCCAACTGCGGTTTTTCAGGCTTCAGAACCTAGACCTTATCTCCAACCACTGCCCAGGGGTGCCTGTGATGCAGAAATCAGACCTTGTCCTTACCCATGGCAAGAAACCTTGTGGTTGGCATGTTGTCCAACATTCAGTGTAGGAGAAACCAGCATTCACCCGGAGGCCCCGCCAATTCTTGAGTGCGAAGAGGGCATAAACACGCATTGTGACCCTCAGCGTGAGTCCTGTGCTCTAGTAAGTCCTCTCAGTGGCTCGACCATTAGATGTCATAATGGGCTTGACATGTCCCTAGGCCACAATTTTTAACCAGATTTCTGGTTGTCCGGTCGGCCCTCCCCAGGGCTCTACTCTGGAATACCTCATTTGGTGAGACACCTGAGGTTAAAAAACAAAACAAAACAAATCAACAACAACAACAACAAAACGGACTTCTTCCATCCCCAGAATGACCCAAAACTCTTGGGACGGGGAAAAACCCCAGAGAGTAAGACTCGTCCATTTCCCATGAAGTCACCCGGAAATTTCACGACCATGAGTGACACGATATCCAGAGACAAAAACTTGAGCACGAGCCTCACACTCGCCCTTTTTTCATATCCTGAAGAGTTCTCCTCATGGTCTGTAGATCAGTCCTGCCATACCTATGACCCGAAACATAAGCCGCGTTTGTGTTTTCAGACAACTGTCCTAACAGCTCTGGCCTACACACCCTACAGGCTCAGGCCCCTGGAGCCAAACCTGAGGATTGTACTTGCCCTCTCCAAGGGAATTGTATGTGCCCATTCCAATGGCCACAACCCTACTAATAGGATAAACCTCCAAACTGCCTGAGGCCATCCCAATAGTGGTGGCTTCCCAGGACAAACAGGGGCAATCTGAACTCATCTGAGCACCTACCTGCACTCAGACGCATAGACTGATGTCCCCAGAGGTAAAAAGGAACGAACAGGCCCCTAGGCACTATTCGGATCCATTGCTGTGGTATCCAGTCATCTCTCCTCAGAGGCCTGGATTTCAATACCAGCGTATGGCTGTTTCTTGACTCACCCATCAGAAAACATCTCATCTACATATGGGAAACTTGCACGTTGGAGCTGTGTCAAAGCCTCTGTTTGGAAAAACCTTTCAGGACCCCAGTGCCACCGCTACATTCCAAGGTCTATATAGACACAAAAAGACATTAGGACCCATCCACAGGAGAGTTTATTTCAACTCAGCCTCCTGGGTTGCTCCCCCAGATCCAGCAGATCTAACCTGTCTTGTTGCTAGGACACAATTGGAATGCGAGGTGGGCTACCCAGCCATCCATCCTTAGAACCCTGCTCGGAATCGTTGCCCTGGAGCCAACCAACAGGTCTCAATTGTCCTGCAGAAGAATCTTTGCAGTTTGGAGCTTCTCACAACTAACATCGTGGGAAAACCCTCACGGCCTCATGACCCCCCCACCCCTTCATGAAGGGCCATCAGGGACAGAAACTCCAACCTGAGCGATCTTCTGATCCTCGCCCTGACATCATAAGCACGAGATCTCGATTCAGGTCTGTAGATTGTTCTTGCCTTGTCCTCACCCAGAAACCTAAGCCTAGCTTGTTCTCAGATTTCCTTCCTCAGACTACTGGCCCACAAGCCTCCAGTTTGAAAACCAGAACTATAATGCAGCACTCTTCCTGCCCTCAGGAAGAAAAACATTGCCCTCTGGGGCTACCCAGAAACTCCAAAAGAGGATCAACCTGCACGCCATACGACTGTACCCCAAATATATAGGCTGACCTGGGCACTATTGCCTTTTTTGACACAGCCTGAGCCTGGATTACCTGGCCCCACACAGAAAGCTGGCCGCTCACTGAGCACATCGGACCCGCCATGGTCTTAGGTCGTCATCTCTTCCCAACCTCGGTTGTCAAGTTTCAGAACCTAGACCTTATCTCCAATCACTGCCCAGGCTTGAAAGTGATGCAGAAATCACAACTCCTTCCCCGTGGCAAGAAACCATGTGGTTGGCATGTTGTCCAACGTTCAGTGTAGTTGAAACCAGGGTGGCTCATGAGGCCCCGATCATGTTTGCGGGCCACATTGGTCAAAACCACACATTGTGACCCTCACCCTGATCCCAGTCCTCAATAAGGCCTCTCAGTGGCTGGATGAAGAGATAGCATATTGGGCATGCCATGCCCCTAGGCCCCAAATTTTACCCATAGTTCGGGTTCTCCCTTCACTTTTCCCCAGGGCTCTTCTTTGGAATTCCTCTTTTGGCGGGACACCTGAGGTAACAAACCTGAAAGGAGTCCTCCCATTCCACAGATTGACGAAAAACAATTGGGATCGGGCCAAATCCACAGAGAGGAAGATTCGTCCATGGCCCATGAGGCCTCCCCAACATTCCACGGCCATCTCTGATACAAAATCCAGAGACAAAAGCCTGAGCAAGCCCCTCAGACTCACTCTTTCTTCATATCCGGAAGAGTTCTTCTCATGGTTTATAGATCAGGCCTGCCATACCTACGTCCCCAAACCTAAGCTGAGTTTGTGTTTTCAGACTTCTGTCCTCAAAGTCCTGGGCCACACACCCTCCAGGCTGGGGCCCCTGGAGTCACACATTAGGACTGTGCCTACCCAATCCATGGGAATTCTGCCGATGCCATTGTCCAAAACAGTAAAATTTGGAGAACCCTACAAATCGCTGAGGCCATCCCAATAGTGCAGGTCGCCCGGGACAAACAAGGGCGGTCTGATACCAGCTGAGCATCTACCTCCACTCATACCATAGATGGATGTCCCCTGAGAAGAAGATTGAACCAGACAGGACCCTAGGCTATAATCGGATACATTGCTTTGGATTACAGGCATGTCTCCTCAAAAGCCTGGATTCCAATACCAGCATAGAGGTTTTCCTGAGGCACCCATCAAAACAAATCTCGTCTCCACAAGGAACCTTGTGCATCGAGCTATGTCAAAAGCTTAGGAGAATACTTCAGGGTCTCGGTGCCACCGCCCCATTTTAAGGCCCTCATGGACACAAACACACATTAGGACCCATCCTCAGGAAAGTCCATTTCAAGTCAGCCACCCCCGTTTCTCCCGCTAAGCCATCAGATCTAAACTGTCTTGTTGCTAGGAGACAATTGGAATGCGAGGCGGGCTTCCCAGGCATCCATCCTCGAACGGTGACCTGGAGTCATTCCATATGGGATGTCCTGGAGCTGCCCAACAAGTCTCAATTGTCCCGCAGAAGGAATCCGTGAAGGGGGCATCCCACAACTCCCAACGTGGGAAAACCTCCATGGCCTCGAGATTCCGCTCCCTTCATGAAGGGGCCGTCATGCACAGAAACTCCAACCTGAGCCAACGTCTGATCCTCGCCCTGACTTCAGATGCATGAGATATAGGTTCAGATCTACAGGGGTACCTGCCGTGCCCTGGCCCTGAAACCCAAGTCTAGCTTGTGTTCTCAGACTTCCGTCCTCACACTCCAGGCCCCGAAGCCCGGAAGTTTCGCAATTCCAGACCCACAATGCAGCACTCTGCCTGCCCTCTAGAAAAAAAATTTGGCCTAATGAGCTGCCCAGGCACCTTATATGAGGATAAATCTACATGGCATTCGACTATACCCAAAGTATATAGTCTAACCTGGGCACTAATGCACTGTCTGACACAACCTGAGCTCGGACCTCCTGACCAACACCCAGACAGCTGACCGCACACTGAGCACATCAGAACCGCCATGGCCTTAGGTTATCATCTCTTCCCAACTGCGGTTTTTCAGGCTTCAGAACCTAGACCTTATCTCCAACCACTGCCCAGGGGTGCCTGTGATGCAGAAATCAGACCTTGTCCTTACCCATGGCAAGAAACCTTGTGGTTGGCATGTTGTCCAACATTCAGTGTAGGAGAAACCAGCATTCACCCGGAGGCCCCGCCAATTCTTGAGTGCGAAGAGGGCATAAACACGCATTGTGACCCTCAGCGTGAGTCCTGTGCTCTAGTAAGTCCTCTCAGTGGCTCGACCATTAGATGTCATAATGGGCTTGACATGTCCCTAGGCCACAATTTTTAACCAGATTTCTGGTTGTCCGGTCGGCCCTCCCCAGGGCTCTACTCTGGAATACCTCATTTGGTGAGACACCTGAGGTTAAAAAACAAAACAAAACAAATCAACAACAACAACAACAAAACGGACTTCTTCCATCCCCAGAATGACCCAAAACTCTTGGGACGGGGAAAAACCCCAGAGAGTAAGACTCGTCCATTTCCCATGAAGTCACCCGGAAATTTCACGACCATGAGTGACACGATATCCAGAGACAAAAACTTGAGCACGAGCCTCACACTCGCCCTTTTTTCATATCCTGAAGAGTTCTCCTCATGGTCTGTAGATCAGTCCTGCCATACCTATGACCCGAAACATAAGCCGCGTTTGTGTTTTCAGACAACTGTCCTAACAGCTCTGGCCTACACACCCTACAGGCTCAGGCCCCTGGAGCCAAACCTGAGGATTGTACTTGCCCTCTCCAAGGGAATTGTATGTGCCCATTCCAATGGCCACAACCCTACTAATAGGATAAACCTCCAAACTGCCTGAGGCCATCCCAATAGTGGTGGCTTCCCAGGACAAACAGGGGCAATCTGAACTCATCTGAGCACCTACCTGCACTCAGACGCATAGACTGATGTCCCCAGAGGTAAAAAGGAACGAACAGGCCCCTAGGCACTATTCGGATCCATTGCTGTGGTATCCAGTCATCTCTCCTCAGAGGCCTGGATTTCAATACCAGCGTATGGCTGTTTCTTGACTCACCCATCAGAAAACATCTCATCTACATATGGGAAACTTGCACGTTGGAGCTGTGTCAAAGCCTCTGTTTGGAAAAACCTTTCAGGACCCCAGTGCCACCGCTACATTCCAAGGTCTATATAGACACAAAAAGACATTAGGACCCATCCACAGGAGAGTTTATTTCAACTCAGCCTCCTGGGTTGCTCCCCCAGATCCAGCAGATCTAACCTGTCTTGTTGCTAGGACACAATTGGAATGCGAGGTGGGCTACCCAGCCATCCATCCTTAGAACCCTGCTCGGAATCGTTGCCCTGGAGCCAACCAACAGGTCTCAATTGTCCTGCAGAAGAATCTTTGCAGTTTGGAGCTTCTCACAACTAACATCGTGGGAAAACCCTCACGGCCTCATGACCCCCCCACCCCTTCATGAAGGGCCATCAGGGACAGAAACTCCAACCTGAGCGATCTTCTGATCCTCGCCCTGACATCATAAGCACGAGATCTCGATTCAGGTCTGTAGATTGTTCTTGCCTTGTCCTCACCCAGAAACCTAAGCCTAGCTTGTTCTCAGATTTCCTTCCTCAGACTACTGGCCCACAAGCCTCCAGTTTGAAAACCAGAACTATAATGCAGCACTCTTCCTGCCCTCAGGAAGAAAAACATTGCCCTCTGGGGCTACCCAGAAACTCCAAAAGAGGATCAACCTGCACGCCATACGACTGTACCCCAAATATATAGGCTGACCTGGGCACTATTGCCTTTTTTGACACAGCCTGAGCCTGGATTACCTGGCCCCACACAGAAAGCTGGCCGCTCACTGAGCACATCGGACCCGCCATGGTCTTAGGTCGTCATCTCTTCCCAACCTCGGTTGTCAAGTTTCAGAACCTAGACCTTATCTCCAATCACTGCCCAGGCTTGAAAGTGATGCAGAAATCACAACTCCTTCCCCGTGGCAAGAAACCATGTGGTTGGCATGTTGTCCAACGTTCAGTGTAGTTGAAACCAGGGTGGCTCATGAGGCCCCGATCATGTTTGCGGGCCACATTGGTCAAAACCACACATTGTGACCCTCACCCTGATCCCAGTCCTCAATAAGGCCTCTCAGTGGCTGGATGAAGAGATAGCATATTGGGCATGCCATGCCCCTAGGCCCCAAATTTTACCCATAGTTCGGGTTCTCCCTTCACTTTTCCCCAGGGCTCTTCTTTGGAATTCCTCTTTTGGCGGGACACCTGAGGTAACAAACCTGAAAGGAGTCCTCCCATTCCACAGATTGACGAAAAACAATTGGGATCGGGCCAAATCCACAGAGAGGAAGATTCGTCCATGGCCCATGAGGCCTCCCCAACATTCCACGGCCATCTCTGATACAAAATCCAGAGACAAAAGCCTGAGCAAGCCCCTCAGACTCACTCTTTCTTCATATCCGGAAGAGTTCTTCTCATGGTTTATAGATCAGGCCTGCCATACCTACGTCCCCAAACCTAAGCTGAGTTTGTGTTTTCAGACTTCTGTCCTCAAAGTCCTGGGCCACACACCCTCCAGGCTGGGGCCCCTGGAGTCACACATTAGGACTGTGCCTACCCAATCCATGGGAATTCTGCCGATGCCATTGTCCAAAACAGTAAAATTTGGAGAACCCTACAAATCGCTGAGGCCATCCCAATAGTGCAGGTCGCCCGGGACAAACAAGGGCGGTCTGATACCAGCTGAGCATCTACCTCCACTCATACCATAGATGGATGTCCCCTGAGAAGAAGATTGAACCAGACAGGACCCTAGGCTATAA
The DNA here is from genome assembly GCF_964662115.1 of Mustela nivalis. Lineage (NCBI taxonomy): Eukaryota > Metazoa > Chordata > Mammalia > Carnivora > Mustelidae > Mustela > Mustela nivalis. The sequence goes on along the minus strand of NW_028136552.1, from coordinate 1,620,484 downwards.
TCGGATACATTGCTTTGGATTACAGGCATGTCTCCTCAAAAGCCTGGATTCCAATACCAGCATAGAGGTTTTCCTGAGGCACCCATCAAAACAAATCTCGTCTCCACAAGGAACCTTGTGCATCGAGCTATGTCAAAAGCTTAGGAGAATACTTCAGGGTCTCGGTGCCACCGCCCCATTTTAAGGCCCTCATGGACACAAACACACATTAGGACCCATCCTCAGGAAAGTCCATTTCAAGTCAGCCACCCCCGTTTCTCCCGCAGAGCCATCAGATCTAAACTGTCTTGTTGCTGGGAGACAATTGGAATGCGAGGCCGGCTTCCCAGGCATCCAACCTCGAGCAGTGCCCTGGAGTCATTCCATATGGGATGTCCTGAAGCTGCCCAACAGGTCTCAATTGTCCCGCAGAAGGAATCCTTGAAGTGGGCATCCCACAACTCCCAACGTGGGAAAAACTCCATGGCCTCGAGATTCCGCTCCGTTCATGAAGGGTCCGTCATGCACAGAAACTCCAACCTGAGCCAACGTCTGATCCTCGCCCTGACTTCAGATGCATGAGATATAGGTTCAGATCTACAGTGGTACCTGCCGTGTCCTCGCCCTGAAACCCAAGTCTAGCTTGTGTTCTCAGACTTCCGTCCTCACACTCCTGGACACGAATCCCTCAAGTTTAAAATTCCGGACCGACAATTAAGCACTCTGCCTGCCCTCTAGAAAACAAATTTTGCCTAATGAGCTGCCCAGACAACTTATATGAGGATAAATCTACATGGCACTCGACTGTACCCAAAGTATATAGTCTAAACTGGGCACTAATGCACTCTCTGACACAACCTGAGCCCGGATCTCCTGACCAACACCCAGACAGCTGACCGCACACTGAGCACATCAGACCCACCATGGCCTTAGGTCATCATCTCTTCCCTACCTCAGTTTTTAGGCTTCAGAACCTAGACCTTATCTCCAATCACTGCCCAGTGGTGCCTGTGATGCAGAAATCAGAACTCTTCCTTACCCATGGCAAGAAACCTTGTGGTTGGCATGTTGTCCAACGTTCAGTGTAGGAGAAACCAGGATTCACCATGAGGCCCCGCCCATTCTTGTTTGCGAAGTGGGCATAAACACGCATTGTGACCCTCAGCGTGAGTCCTGTGCTCTAGTAAGTCCTCTCAGTGGCTCGACCATTAGATGTCATAATGGGCTTGACATGTCCCTAGGCCACAATTTTTAACTACATTTCTTGTTGTCCGGTCGGCCCTCCCCAGGGCTCTACTCTGGAATCCCCCTTTGGTGGGACACCTGAGGTTAAAAAACAAAACAAGGCAAATCAACAACAACAACAAAACGGACTTCTTCCATCCCCAGAATGACCCAAAACTCCTTGGACGGGGCCAAACCCCCAGAGTGTAAGACTCGTCCATTTCCCATGAAGTCACCAGGAAATTTCACGACCATGAGTGACACGATATCCAGAGGCAAAAACTTGAGCACGAGCCTCACACTCGCCCCTTATTCATATCCCGAAGAGTTCTCCTCATGGTCTGTAGATCAATCCTGCCATACCTAGGACCTGAAACATAAGCCGCGTTTGTGTTTTCAGACTGTCCAAACAGCTCTGCCTACACACCCTACAGGCTCAGGCCCCTGGAGCCAAACCTGAGGATTGTACTTGCCCTCTACAAGGGAATTGTATGTGCCCATTCCAATGGCCAAACCTACTAATAGGATAAACCTGCAAACTCCCTGAGGCCATCCCAATAGTGGTGGCTTCCCAGGACAAACAGGGGCAATCTGAGCCCATCTGAGCACCTACATGCTCTCAGACGCATAGACTGATGTCCCCAGAGGTAAAAATGTACGAACAGGCCCCTAGGCACTATTCGGATCCATAGCTGTGGTATCCAGTCATCTCTCCTCAGAGGCCTGGATTTCAATACCAGCATATGGCTGTTTCCTGACTCATCCGTCAGAACAAATCTCATCTACATATGGGAAACTTGCACGTTGGAGCTGTGTCAAAGCCTCTGTTTGAAAAAACCCTTCAGGACCCCAGTGCCACCCCTTCATTCCAAGGTCTCCATAGACACAAAAACATATTAGGATCCATCCACAGGAGAGTCCATTTCAACCCAGATCCAGATTGCTCGCCCAGATCCAGCAGATATAACCTGTTGTTGCTAGGACACAATTGGAATGCAAGGTGGGCTACCCAGGCATCCATCCTTAGAACCCTGCTCGGAATCGTTGCCCTGGAGCCAACCAACATGTCTCAATTGTCCTGCACAAGAATCTTTGCAGTTTGGACCTTCTCACAACTAACATCGTGGGAAAACCCCCACGAACTCGAGACCCCGCCCCTTCATGAAGGGGCCATCAGGGACAGAAACACCAACCTGAGCGATCTTCTGATCCTCACCCTGACTTCAGAAGCACGAGATCTCGATTCAGGTCTGTAGATTGTTCCTGCCTTGTCTTCACCCAGAAACCTAAGCCTAGCTTGTGTTACCAGATTTCCGTCTTCAGACTACTGGCCCACAAGCCCTCCAGTTTGCAAACCAGAACTATAATGCAGCACTCTGCCAGCCTTCAGGAAGAAAAACATAGCCCTGTGGGGCTACCCAGAAACTCCAAATGAGGATCAACCTGCATGCCATTCGACTGTACCCCAAATATATAGGATGACCTAGGCACTATTGCCCTTTCTGACACAGCCTGAGCCTGGACTTCCTGGCCCCACCCAGAAAGCTGGTCGAACACTGAGCAAGCCGGACGCGCCATGTCCTTAGGTCGTCATCTCTTCCCAACCTCGGTTGTCAAGTCTCAGAACCTAGACCTTATCTCCAATCACTGCCCAGGCTTGTAAGTGATGCAGAAATCACAACTCCTTCCCCGTGGCTAGAAACCATGTGGTTGGCATGTTTTCCAATGTTCAGTGTAGTTGAAACCAGTGTGGCCCATGAGGCCCCGCCCATGTTTATGGGCCACATTGGTCACAAACACACATTGTGACCCTCAGCCTGATCCCAGTCCTCAGGTAAGGCCTCTCAGTGGCTGGATGAAGAGACAGCATATTGGGCTTGCCATGCCCCTAGGCCCCAAATTTTACCCATAATTCGGGTTGTCCCTTCGCTTTCCCCCAGGCCTCTTCTTTGGAATTCCTCTTTTGGCGGGACACCTAAGGTAACCAACCTGAAAGGAGACCTCCCATTCCACAGATTGACGAAAAAGAATTGGGATCGGTCCAATTCCACAGAGAGGAAGATTCGTCCATGGCCCATGAGGTTTCCCAGACAATCCACGGCCATCGCTGATACCGAATCTAGAGACAAAAGACTGAACAAGCACCTCAGACTCGCTCTTTCTTCATATCCTGAAGAGTTCTTCTCATGGTTTGTAGATCGGGCCTGCCATACCTACGTCTCCAAACCTAAGCTGAGTTTATGTTTTCAGACTTCTGTCCTCAAAGTCCTGGGCCACACACCCTCCAGGCTGCGGTCCCTGGAGCCACACATAAGGACTGTGCCTACCCAATCCATGGGAACTCTGCCCATTCCATTGTCCAAAACCGTAAAATTAGGAGAACCCTCCAAATCCCTGAGGCCATCCCAAAAGGGCATGTCGCCCGTGACATACAAGCGCGGTCTGATAGCAGCTGAGCATCAACCTCCACTCATACCATAGATGGATGTCCCCAGAGAAGAAGATTGAACCAGACAGGACCCTGGCCAATCGGATCCATTGCTTTGGTGAGAGGCATGTCTCCTCAAAAGCCTGGATTCCAATACCAGCATAGGTGTTTTCCTGAGGTAGCAATCAGAACAAATCTCGTCTCCACAAGGAAACATGTGCATCGAGCTCTGTCAAAAGCTTAGGAGAATACTTCAGGGTCCCGGTGCCACGGCCCCATTCCAAGGCCCCATGGACACAAAGACACATTAGGACCCATCCTGAGGAAAGTCCATTTCAAGTCAGTCACCCCGGTTGCTCCCACAGAGCCATCAGATCTAAACTGGCTTGTTGCTAGGAGACAATTGGAATGCGAGGCTGGCTTCCCAGGCATCCTCCCTCGAACGGTGCTATGGAGTCACTCCATATGGGATGTCCTGGAGCTGCCCAAAGGTCTCAATTGTCCCGCAGAAGGAATTCTTGAAGGGGGCAACCCACAACTCCCACGTGGGAAAAACTCCATGGACACGAGATTCCGCTCCCTTCATGAAGGAGCCGTCAGGCACAGAAACTCCAACCTAAGCCAAAGTCTAATTCTCTCCCTGACTTGAAATGGATGAGATATTGGTTCAGATCTGCAGGGGGTACCTGCCGTGCCCTTGCCCTTAGCCCAAGTATAACTTTTGTTCTCAGAATTCCGACCTCACTCTCCTGGCCTCAAAGCCCTCATGATTGGTAAATCCGGTCCCACAATTAAGCACATGGCCTGCTTTCTGGAAAAAAAATATTGCCTAAAGAGCTGCCAAGGCACCTTATATGAAGATAAACCTACACGGTACTCGACTTTGCCCGAATTATATAGTCTAACCTGGGCACTAATGCACTGTCTGACACAACCTGAGCCAGGACTTCCTGACCAACACCCAGACAGCTGACCGCACACTGAGCACATCAGACTCGCCATGGCCTTAGGTCCTCATCTCTTCCCTACCTCAGTTTTCAGGCCTCAGAAACTAGACTTTATCTCTGCCTGGAGGTGAGTGTGATGCAGAAATCAGAACTTCTCCTTACACATGGCAAGAAACCTTGTGGTTGGCATGTTGTCCAACGTTCATTGTAGGAGAAACTAGCATTCACCCTGAGGCCCGCCTATTCTTGAGTGCGACGAGGGCATAAATATGCATTGTGACCCTCAGGGTGAGTCCTGTCCTCTAGTAAGTCCTCTCAGAGCCTGGATAACTAGATGTCATAATGGGCTTGACATAGCCCTAGGCCCCAATTTTTAAGCAGATTTCTGGTTGTTCAGTCACCCCTCCCCAGAGCTCTACTCTGGAATTCCTCATGTGGTGGGACAACGGAGGTTAAAAAATGAAACAAAACAAAGCAACAACAACAAAAAAAAACGACTTCTTCCATCCCACAGAATGACCCCAACCTCTTTGGAAGGGGCCAAATCCCCAGAGAGTAAGACTCATCCATTTCCCATGAAGTCACCCGGAAATTTCACGACCATGAGTGACATGATATGCAGAGACAAAAACATGAGCAATAGCCTCACACTCGCCCTTTTTTCATATACCGAAATGTTCTCCTCATGGTCTGTAGATCAGTCCTGCCCTACCTATGACCCGAAACAGAAGTCGAGTTTGTGTTTTCAGACAACTGTCCAAACAGCCCTGGCCTACACACCCTATAGGCTCAGGCCCCTGAAGCCAAACCTGAGGACTGTTCTTGCCCTCGCAAGGGAATTGTGTGAGCCCATTCCAATGGCGACAACGCAACTAAAAGTATAAACCTTTAAATTCCCTGAGGCCATCCCATAGTGTTGGCTTCCAAGGACAAACACGGGCAATCTGAGTTCATCTGAGCACCTACCTGCACTCTGACCCATAGATAGATGTCGCCCGAGGTAAAAAGAAACCAACAGGCCCCTAGGCACTAATCGGATCCATTGCTTTGGTTTCCAGGCATCTCTCCTCAGAGGCCTGGATTTCAATACCAGAATATGGCTGTTTCTTGACTCACCCATCAGAACAAATCTCCTCTACACATGGGAAACTTGCATGGTGGACCTGTGTCAAACCTCTGTTTAGGAGAAGCCTTCAGGGCCCTAGTGCCACCGTTTAATGCCACAGTCTCCATAGACACAAAAACATATTAAGACCCATCCACAGGAGAGTCCATTTAAACTCATCCTCCTCGGTTGCTCCCCGAGATCCAACAGATCTAGCCTGTCTTGTAGCTAGGAGAATATTGGAATGCGAGGTGGGCTACCCAGCCATCCATCCTTAGAACCCTGCTCAGAATCGTTGGCCTGGAGCCAACCAACTGGTCTCAATTGTCCCACAGTAGAATCTTTGCAGTTTGGAGCTTCTCACAACTCCCATGGTGGGAAAACCCCCACGGCCTCGTGATTCCCCCCCTTTATGAAGGGGCCATCAGGGACAGAAAGTCAAACCTGAGGCATCGTCTGATGCTCAACCTGACTTCAGGTGCAAGAGATCTCGATTCAGGTCTGCCATGTCCTCACACATAAAACCTAAGCCTTGCTTGTGTTCTCGGAGTTCCGTCCTCAGACTACCGGCCCATAAGCCCTCCAGTTTGGCAATCCAGAAGTACAATGCGGCACTCTGCCTGCTCCCTGGAAGAAGAACATTGCCCTCTGGGGCTACCCAGAAACCCCAAATGAGGATCACCCTGCACGCCATTTGGCTGTACACCAAATATATAGGCTGAAGTGGGCACAATTGCCCATTCTGACACAACCTGAGCCTGGAACTCCTGGCCCCACCCAGACAGCTGGCCACACACTGAGCACATCGGACCCGCCATGGCCATAGGTCGTCATCTCTACCCAACCTCGGTTTTCAGGCTTCAGAACCTTGACCTTATCTCCAATCACTGCCCAGGTTTGAAAATGTTGCAGAAATCCGAACTCGTTCCCTTGGCAAGAAACCTCGTGGTTGGCATGTTGTCCAACTTTCAGTGTAGTTGAAACCAGTGTGGCACATGAGACCCAGCCCACGCTTGAGGGCCACATTGGTCTCAAACACACATTGTGACCCTCAGCCTGAGCCCGGTCCTCAGGCAAGGCCTCTCAGTGGCTGCATGAAGAAAGAGCATATTGGGCTTGCCATGCCCCTAGACCCCAATTTTTAACCAAGTTCGGGTTGTCCCTTCACTCTTGCCCAGGGCTCTGCTTTGGAATTCCTCTTTTGGTGTGACACCTCAGGTAACAAACCTTAAAGGAGTCCTCCCATTCCACAGATTCACGAAAAAGAATTGGGATAGGGCCAAATCCACAGAGAGGAAGATTCGTCCATGGCTCATGAGGCCTCCCCGACATTCCACGGCCATCGCTGATACAAAATCCAGAGACAAAAGCCTAAGCAAGCGCCTCAGACTCGCTCTTTCTTCATATCCTGAAGAGTTCTTCTCATGATTTGTAGTTCGGCCGTGCCATACCTACGTCCCCAAACCTAAGCTGAGTTTGTGTTTTTTGAGTTCTGTCCTCAAAGTCCTGGGCCACACACCCTCCAGGCTGGGCCCCTGGAACCACACATTAGGACTGTGCCTTACCAATCCATGGGAATTCTGCCCATTCCATTATCCAAAACCATACAAATGAGGAGAAACCTCCAAATTCCCTGAGGCCATACCAATGGTGTAGGTTGTCCGGGACAAAAAAGGGCCGTCTGACACCAGCTGAGCATCTACCTCCACTCATACCATAGATGGATGTCCCCAGAGAAGAAGATTGACCAGACAGGACCCCAGGCCATAATGGGATCCATAGCTTTGGTTTACAGGCATGTCTCTTCAAAAGCCTGGTTTCCAATACCAGCTGAGGGCTTTTCCTGAGGCACCCATCAGAACAAATCTCGTTTACACATGGGAAACTTGCATGTTGGAGCTCTCTCAAAGCCTCTGGTTAGAAGGACATTTCAGGTTCCCGGTGCCAGCGCCTCATTCCAAGGTCTCCATGGAGACACACCCACATTAGGACCCATCTACAGGAGAGTCCATTTCAACTCAGCCCCCTCAGTTGCTCCCCCTGATCCAGCAGATCTAACCCGTCTTGTCGCTAGGAGATGATTGGAATGAGAGGCAGGCTTCCCAGACATCCATACTTAGAACCATTCTCAGAATTATGCTGTATGGGAAGTCCTGGAGCCAACCAACAGGTCTCAATAGTCCCGCAGAAGAATCTTTACTGTTTGGAGCATCTCACAACTCCCATCGTGGGAAAACCTCCATGGCCTCGTGATCCCGCCCCCTGCGCTTCATGAAGGGGCCATCAGGGACAGAAGCTCCAACCTGAGCGATCGTCTGATCCTCGCCCTGACTTCAGATGCAGGACATCTTGATTCAGCTCTGCAGAGTGTGCCTGCCGTGCCCTTGCCCAGAAACGTAAGTCTAGTTTGTGTTCTCAACTTCCATCCTCACATTCCTGGCCCACAAGCCCTCCAGTTTGGCAATTCCAGAACTACAAGGCAGCACTCTGCCTGCTTTCCGGAAGAAAAACTTTGCCCTCTGGGGCTACCCAGATTCCCCAAATGAGGATCAACCTGCATGCCACTTGACTGGATTCCAATTATACAGGCTGCCCTGGGCACTACTGCCCTTTCTGGCACAGCCTGAGACTGAACCTCCTGGCTCGCACCCACCCAGCTAGCCACACACTGAGCACATCGGACCCGCCATGGCCTTAGGTCATCATCTCTTTCCAACCTCGGTTTTCAGGCTTCAGATCCTAAACCTTATCTCCAGTCACCACCCAGGGTTGAACATGATGCAGGAATCAGAACTCCTTCCCCATGGCAAGAAACCTTGTGGTTGGCATGTTGTCCAACGTAAAGTGTAGTTGAAACCAGTGTGGCCCATGAGGCCCTGCAGATGCTTGAGGACCAAGTCGGTCAGAAACATGCATTGTGACCCTCAACGTGAGCCCAGTTCTCAAGTAAGGCCTCTCAGCGGCTGGACCAAAAGACAGCATATTGCGCTTGCAATGCCCCTAGGCCCCAATTTTTAACCAGATTTCTGGTTGTCCAGTCTCCCCTCCCCAGGGCTCGGCTTTGGAATCCCTCTTTTGGTGGGACACCTGAGGTAACAAAACTGAAAGGACTCCTCCCATCCCACAGTTTGACCCAAAACAATTGGAATCGGGCCAAATCCACAGAGCGGAAGACTCGTCCATGGCCCATGAGGCCTCCCCGACATTCCACGCCCATCGTTGACACAAAATCCAGAAACAAAAGCCTGAGCAAGTGCCTCACAATCTCTCTTTCTTCATATCCGGAAGAATTCTCCTCACGGTCTGTAGATCGGGCCTGCCATACCTACGTCCCTAAACCTAAACTGAGTTTGTGTTTTAGACTTCTGTCTCCACAGTCCTGGTGCACACACCCTGCAGGCTGGGGCCCCTGGAGCCACATCAAAACTGTGCCTTCCCTCTCCACGGGAATTCTGCCCATTCCATTGTCCATAATCATAAAATTAGGAGAAACCTCCAAAGTCTCCAAGGCCTTCACAATAGTGTAGGCCGCCTGGGACAAACAAGGGCCATCTGACACCAGCTGAGCATCTAACTCCACTAATACCTTAGATGGATGTACACAGAGAAGAAGATTCAACCGGACAGGCCCCTAGGCTCTAAACGGAGCCATTGCTTTGGTTTCCAGTTATCTCTCTTCAGAGGCCTATATTCCAATAACAGTATATGGGGGTTTCCTGAGGCACCAATCAGAACAAATCTCGTCTCCACATGGGAAACTTGTCCTTTGGAGATGTCTCAAAACCTCCGGTTAGGAGAATCCTTCAGGGCCCGTGCACCAACGCCCCATTCCAAGGTCTCCATGGACACAAACCCACATTAGCATCCATCCTCAGGAGAGTCCATTTCAACTCAGCCCCCTTGGTTGCTCTGACAGAGCCAGCATATCAAAACTGTCTATTTGCTAGGAGACAACTGCAATGTGAGGCGGGCTTCCCATGCATCCATCCTTAGATCCCTGCTCTGGTGTCATTCTGTATGGTATGTACTGGAGTGATACAAAAGGTCTCAATTGTTGATCAGAAGGAATCTTTGTTGTTTGGAGCATCTCACAACTTCCATTGTGGGTAAACCTCCATGGACTGGAGATGCTGTCCCCTTCATAAAGTGGCCAGAATGGACAGAAATTCAAACCTAAGCCTAGGTTTGAACCTCGCCCTGACTTCAGATTCATGATATCCCGATTCAGATCTGCAGAGGGTGCCTGCCGTGCCCTCGCCCAGAACCTACGCCTAACATGTGTTCTCAGACTTCCGTCCTCACACTCCCCGTCCACAAGGCATCCACTTTGGAAATTCCGGAGCCACAATGCAGCACTCTGCCTGTTCTCCAGAAGAAAAACATTGCCCTTGGGGCTACCCAGAAATGCCAAATAAAGATCAACCTGCACGGCACTCAGTTGTACCCCAATTATACAATCTACCCTGGGCACTAAGGCCCTGTCTGACACAGCCCAAGCTTGGACCTCCCGACCAACACCCAGACAGCTGGCTCCACGCTGAGCATATCGGACCCAACATGGTCTTAGGTCGTCATCTCTTCCCAACCTCGGTTTTCAGACTTCACAACCTAGACCTTATCTCCAATCACTGCCCAGGGGTGAATGACATGCAGAAATCAGAATTAATACTTCCCCATGGCAAGAACTCATGTGGTTGACATGTTGACTATCATTCAGTGTAGGAGAAACAAGCATGCACCATGAGTCCCCACCCATGCTTGAGTACCACGAGGGCATAAACACGCATTGTGACCCTCAGCATGAGTTCTGTCCTCAATGAAGGCCTCTCAGTGGCTGGACCATTAGAAGGCATATTGGGCTTGCCATGCCCCTAGGCCCGTATTTTTAGTTAGATTTCTTGTTGTCCAGGGCTCTGCTCTGGAATCCCTCTTTTGGTGGGACACCTTAGTTAACAAAACTGAATCCCACAGATTAACCCAAAACAATTGGGATCTGGCCAAATCCACAGAGAGAAAGACTCTTCCATGGCCCATGAGGACTCCTTGACATTCCACAGCCATCATTGACACAAAATCCAGGGGCAAAAGCCTGACAAGTGTCACACTTTCACCCTTTATTCATATCCCAAAAAGTTCTCCTCATAGTCTGTAAATCGGACCTGCCATACCTACGTCCCCAAAGCTAAGCTGAGTTTGTGTTTTCAGACATCTGTCCCCACAGTCCTTGCCCACACACCCTCAAGGCTGGGCCCTTGGAGCCACACATCAGGTCTGTGCCTGCCCACTCCACAGGAATTCTGCCCATTCCATTGTCCATAATCATACAATTTAGGAGAAACCTCCAAAGTCCCCGAGGCCATCCCTATAGTGTAGGCCGCCCGGACAAACAGGAGCGGTCTGACACCAGCTGAGCAACTACCTCCATTTCATAAAATAGACAGATGTCGACAGAGAAGAAGATTGAACCAGAGAGGCTCCTAGGACCTAATTGGATGCATTGCTGCGGTTTCTATGTATCTCTCCTCAGAGGCCTGGTTCTAATACCAGCATATGTGGGTTTCCTGAGGCACCAATTAGAACAAATCTTGTCTCCACATGGAAAACTTGCTCTTTCGAGTTGTTTCAAAATCTCCGGTTAGAATCCTTTAGAGCCCTGGGGCCACCACCCCATTCCAACGTCCTCATGGACACAAACACACATTAAGACCCATCTTCAGGAGAGTCCATTTCAACTCAGCTCCCACGATTGCTCCTGCATAGCCATCAGATCGTACCTGTCTTGTGGCAGGGAGACAATTGGTGTAAGAGGCAGTCTGCTCAGGCATCCATCCTTAGAACCCGGCTCTGGAGTCATTCCATATGGGATGTCCTGGAGCCATCCAACAGTTCTCAATTTTCCCGCAGAAGGAATCCTTGCAGTTTGGAGCATCCCACAACTCCCAACGTGGGAAAACCTCCATGGCCTCGAGATTCCACCCCTTTGATGAAGGGGCCATCATGGACAGAAACTCCAACCTGCGCCTAAGTCTGATCCTCGTCCTGACTTCAGATGAATGAGATTTTGATTCGGATCTGCAGAGGGTGCCTGCCGTGCCCTCGCCCTGAAACTTAAGTTTAGCTTATGATCTCAGACTTACGTCCTCACACTCCTGGTCCCGACGCCCTCAAGTTTGGCAATTCTGGACCCACAATGCTGCACTCTGCCTGCCCACCAGAAGAAAAATGTTGCCCCAGTGAGCTTCCCTGACACAATAAATGAGGATGAACCTACATGGAACTCAACTGTACCCAAATTATACAGTCTAACCTGGGCACTAATGCACTGTCTGACACAGCCTGAATCCATACCTCCTGAACAACACCCAGAAAGCTGACCGCACACTGAGCACATCGGACCCTCCATGACCTTAGGTTATCATCTCATCCCAACCTCGATTTTCTGGATTCAGAACTTAGATCTTATCTCCAGTCACTGCCCAGGCGTGAACATGATGCAGAAATCAGAATTCCTCCTTCCCCATGGAAAGAAACCTTGTGGTTCGTATGTTGTCCAAAGTTCAGTGTAGGAGAATCAAGCATGGCCCATGAGTCCCCGCCCATGCTTGATGCCTACATTGGGCACAAACATGCATTGTGACCCTCAGTGTGAGCACTGTACTCAAGTAAGACCTCTCAGTGGCTGGACCAAGGTACCCCATATGGGGATTGCCATGCCCTTAGGCCCCCAATCTTATACAGAGTTCGGGTTGTCCAGTCGCCCCTTCCCAGGGTTCTGCTCTGGAATCCCTCTTTAGTGGCACACCTGAGGTAAAAAAAAAAAAAAAAAAAAAAACAGAATGGACTCCTCCCATCCCACGGAATGACCCCAAAATATTGGGATCATCCAAATCCCCATAGAGGAAGTCTCACCCATGGTCCATGAGGACGCCCCTACATTCCACGGCCATCAGTGACACAAAATCCAGAGTCAAAAGCCTGAGAAAGTGCCTCACACTCACTCTTTGTTCATATCCTGAAGAGTTCTGCTCAAGGTCTGTAGATCGGGCCTCCCATACCTATGTCCCCAAACCTAAGACGAGTTTCTGTTTTCAGACTTCTGTCCCCACAGCTCTGACCCACACACCCTCCATGCTTGAGCCCCTAGAGCCACACCTCAGGATTGTGCCTTCCCTCCCCAAAGGAATTCTGCCCATTTCATTGGCCACAAACTTGCAAATTAGGAGAAACCTCCAAAGTCTAAGTGGCCATCCCAATAGTGTAGACTGCCCAGGACAAATAGGGGCAATCTGACACCAGCTGAGGAACTACCTCCACTCAATCCCATAGACAGATGAACCGAGAGAAGAAGATTAAACCAGACAGGCCCCAGGCCCTAATCAGATCCATTGCCTTGGTTTCCAGGCATCTCTCCTCAGAGTTCTGGTTTCCAATACCAGCATATTGGGGGTTACTAAAGCACCAATGAGAACAAATCTTGTTTCCCCATGGGAAAAATGCTTCTTGGAGCTGTGTCAAAACCTCTGGTTAGGAGCATCCTTCAGAGCCCTGGTGCCACTGCCCCATTCCAAGGTCTCCATGGACACAATCCCACATTATGACTGATCCTCAGGAGAATGCATTTCAACTCAGCCCCCTCGGCTGCTACATCATAGGCAGCAATCAAACGTGCCGTTTCGCTAGGAGACAATTGGAATGCAAGGCCGGATGCCCAGGCATCCATCCTTAGAACCCTGCTCTGCAATTGTTCCATATGGGATGTCCTGGAGCCATCCAACAGGTTTCTACTGACCCGCAGAAAATCCTTGTGGTTTGGAGCATCTCACTACTGCCATCATGGGAAAACACCAATGGCGGTGTGATGACCCCCCCTTCATGAAGGGGCCATCATGGACAGAAACTCCAACCTGAGCCAACATATGAACCTCGCCCTGACCTCAGATGCATGAAATCTAAATTCAGCTCTGCAGAGTGTGCCTGCCATTTCCTCGCCCTGAAACCAAAGCAAAGCTTCAGTTCTCAGACTTACATCCTTGCATTCCTGGCCGCAAGGCCTCCAGTTTGGCAGTTCCGGAGCCAGAATGCAGCACTCTGCCTGCCCTCCAGAAGAAAGACTTTGCCTTATGGGGCTACGGAGAAACCCCAAATAATTATCTTCTGCATGTCACACAACTGTACCCCAATTATACAGCGTATCTGGGCACGAATGCCCTGTCTGGCACAGCCTGAGTGCAGACCTCCTGAACGACACCTAGAAAGCTGGCCCCAAACTGAACACATCGGACCCGCCATGGCCTTAGGTCGTCATCTCTTCCAAACCTCGGTTTTCAGGCTTCAGAACCTAGACCTTATCTCCAATTAGTGCCCAGAGGTGAACGTGATGCAGAAATCAAAACTCCTCCTTCCCCATGGCAAGAAACCCTGAGGTTGGCATGTCCAAGGTTCAGTGTAGGAGAAACCTGCAAGCTCAATGAGGTCCCGCCCAATATTGAGGACCACCTTGGGCACAAACACACATTGTGACCCTCAGCATGAGTCCACTATTCAAGTAACGTCTCTCAGTGGCTGGACCAAGAATCTGCATATGGGCTTGCCATGCCCATAGGACCCCAGGCCTAACCAGAGGGTGGGTATTCCAGTTTTATGTACCCAGTGCTCTGCTCTAGAATCCCTCTATTGTGGGGACACATGAGGCAGAAAACAGGACTCCTCCCTTCCCACAAAATGACCCCAATCTCTTGGGAGCAGGACAAATCACCAGAGAGGGAGACTTCCATGGCCCATGAGACCATGCTTACATTAAATGACCATCATGAATACAACATCCAGAGACATAAGCCTGAACGACCGCCTCTCACTCGCCTTACTTTCTAATCACAATGAGCTCCCCTCACGGACTGTAGATCACTCCTGCCATAACCTCAGCCCCAAACCTCAGCCGAGTTTGTGTTTTTGGATGTCTGTCCCCACAGCCCTGGCCCACACAGCCGCCAGGCTGGGGCCTCTGGAGCCACACCACAGGACTGTCCTGCTCTCTCCAAGGAGACTATGCCCATTCCATTGCCCATAACCCCACAGAATAGGAGAAACCTCAAGGCCCCCGAGGACATCCCACTACTATAAGCCTCTCTGGACAAAGGCATCCTGACACTAGCTGAGCAACTACCTCCATGCAGAAACACAGACAGATGTCGGCAGAGACAGTAGATTGTACCAGACAGGCCCCTGGGCCCTAATCTGAACTCTTGCCTTGGTTTCCAGGTGTCACTCCTCAGAGGCCTGGGTTTGAAGACCAGCATCTGGGGCTTTCCTGAGACACCAAACAGAACAACTATCGTCTCCACATGGGAAGCTTCATTGTTGGAGCTGTGTCAAACCCCTCGGTTTGGAGAAACCTGCAGAGTCCCTGAGCCACCGCCACATTCCAAGGTCTCCATGGCCACCAACCCACAGTATGACTCATCCTCAGGAGAGTCCATTTCAACTCAGCCCTCTGAGAAACCCGCCCAAGAGCCTGCAGATTGAGCCTGCCTTGCCCCAAGCAGCCAGTGGGAATGTGAGGTGGCATTTGCAGACATTCATGCTTAGACCCCTTCTCTCGAGTCTTTCTGTAGGGGTCATCCTAGAACCATCTCATAGTACTCGACTGTCCTACAGAGGAAACCTTGATGTTTGGGGCAGCTCATAACTCCCAGCGTTGGGAAACCTCCCTGGCCTCATGACGCCCCCACCCCCTTCAGGAAGGGGCCATAATGGACAAAAACTCCAACCTGAGGCAACGTCTGATACTCGCCCTGACCTCAGATGCAGGAGATCTTGATTCAGTCTCTGCATAGTGGGCCTGCCATGCCCTCGGCCCCAAACCTAATGCTAGCTTGTGTTTTCAGACTTCCCTCTTCACACTCCTGGCAAACAAGCCCTCCAGACTGGGAATTCCAGAACCACAACACAGTTTTCTGCCTGCCCACCAGAAGAAAAACGTTGCCCTATGGGGCTCTCCAGAAACCACAAATGAGAACCAACCTGCTCTGGCCTCGACCGCACCCTAACTGGAAAGGCTACCCTGGTCAGTAATGCTCTATCTGACACAGCCTGACGTCCCGACAGACAAGGAAACAGCTGGCTGCACACTAAGCACATCAGACAGGCCATGGCCTTATGCCGTCATCTCTTCCCAACCTGGGTTTTCAGACATCTGACCCTAGATATTATATCAAATCCTGGCAAACGTGGGTAACTGAAGCACAAATCAGATCTTCTCCTTCCCCATGGCTGGAAAGCTTGCTGTTGGCATGGAGTCATACCTTCAGTGTAGGAGAAACCTTCATGGCCCCTGAGGCCAAGCCTAAACTTGAGTGCCTCCTTGGGTACAAACTCGCATTGGGACCATCAGCATGGGCCCCATGTCGAAGTAAGGTCTCTCAGGGCCTGGACCAAGAGCCCGCATATGGGGCTTGCCAAGCCCCTATGATCCCAATCTTCACAAGAGTTCGAGTATTCCATTTGCTCGAACCCAGGACTGTGATCTGGAGTCCCTCTCCTGGAAGAACACCTGAGCCAGACAGCAGGACTCCACCCTTCCCACAAAATGTCCCCAAAATCTTAAGAGCTGGACCAACTCCTCAGAGAGGGAGACTCTTCCATAGCCCCTGAGGTCACCCCTACATCCCATGGCTATGGGAGACAAAACATCCAAAGACAAAAGCTTGCATGACTGCCTCCCATTTGCCCTTCTTTCATAAGCTGAGGATCTCCTCTCACGGTCTGTGGGTCCATCCTGCCATGCTCTTGGCTCCACACCCAAGCCGAGTTTGTGTTTTCAGACTTCTGTGCCCACAGCCCGGACCCACACACCCTCCAGGCTAGGGCCTATGGAGACACACTGAAGGACTGTGCCAGTCCTCTCCAAGAAAACTGTACCCAATCCATTGGCCACAACCCTAGAGATTAGGAGAATCCAATAAGGTCTCCAAGGCCATGCCTCGGCCATGGACTAAGAGGGGCACTCTGACACCAGCTGAGCAACTATCTCCACTTAGATACTCAGACAGTGTCCCCAGAGACAGAAGATTGAAACGGACAGGCATCTAGGCTCTAATCTGAACCCTAGCTTTGGTTTCCAGGTGTCTCTACTCAGAGAACTGGTTTGAAGACCAGTATCTGGGGCTTTTCTGAGGCACCAAAGAGAACCTGTCTCATCTCCACATAGGGATCTCTTTTTAATTGGAGCAATATTACACCCTTCGGTTAGGCGAATACTTCATGGCCCCTGAGCTGCCAACATATTCCAAGGTCTCCATGCACACAAACCCACATTATGACCCATCCGCAGGAGAGTCCATTTCAATTCAGCCCCCTAGTTAGCTCGCCCCAGAGCCAGTAGTTCAAACATGTCTTGTCACAAAGAGCCAATGGGAATGTGAGGTATGCTGTACAGGCATCCATCCTTCGAATCCTGCTCTCCAGTCTTTCCGTATGGGACATCCTGGAGCCATTCAACAGGACTCGACTGTCCAGCAGATGGAAAGCTTGTGGTATGGGTCAACGCACAAACTAGAGTTTGTGCTGGTGTCTAAGGTGCTGTGCAGGATTCTCCAATCTTGAGGGTTTGGCACAGGTCGAAGGGCATGGTTTCCTACTGGGGAAAGGAGATATTCTATTGTGTGGCTCAGGGACCACATGTTGTATCCTAAGTTGGTATTTCAGAACAGGACCCTGAGGACAGATGCCTGAAAACCTAATCTAGTGTTCCAATGACGTCCTAGGAGCATGTCAGGTACAATCTTCTGACCCAGGAACATTGAAATGGCTGTCTGCTTGGATGTAGGTGATCAGGGCGTTTCAGTCTGGCATTTGTGTCCAGTGCTGCCGACAATATTGGGTCGGGCTCAGGGCTCTTGCGTGTTTCTCCTAAACTGGAAGGTTTGGGCAGGTTTGACGGGCACAGTTTCCTTGGGGATGGCAGGCCCAGTCATGTGTTGTGGATCCAGAGACCCTGTCCTGGAGGGCATATGAGCCATGGTTTTGGGAGAGAAGTCTGCAAACACAAATGTGGGTTATGGTTAGTGGAAAGGTGATCACAGGCCCAATGAGTAGACCTGGAGTGCAGCTTGTCAGGAGTAATTAGGGTGACTGGAAGGCAGTAGCACAGGCTTTTCTCTCTATATTGTGTGTCCAGGATGGCCTTGGAATGCAGGTATAGTCTCATGGGTCCATGGGAAACTTTTCCTCTCTATGGATCTGTGCAGCTCATAGTTTGGTGGCTTTTTTGGGGAAGGGAAGAGTGTTGTTTTCCATCTTATGGGTGCCCCTAAACAGGGATTCCAGATACAGGCTCTTTTTCTGGGCATCTGGGACTTCCCACCAAGGGTTAGGATTTGCACCTAGGGGTGTATGAGGCCTGCAATGCGGGATCATGATGGTGCAACTGAGAGGGATTGTTTGAAAGCTTGCTCAGGCTGAGTCTCACAATGCCTGTTTGCTCCCATGGCGGCCCTCAGGAGTGGGAGTGGTCTCATTGGTCATATATCTGGCTCCCTCTTAGAGAGTTGGACACCCAACCCAACAGCCAAATGTCCTGCCATGAGGAAGGATGAGTTCTCTTCCGTCAGGTTCCTCTGTGCTTCAGGTTGCCCCATTGGCAGGGTTTCCAGCAAGGTCTCGAGATAGGTGCCTGAATACCAAGGATGGGTGGAGATGACGTACTTGGGCCATAGCAATCCCAAATGCTAGATATGAGGCCTAAAACTCGGTCGGGGCTCAGGCTCTGTCAGACACAGCGCTAGTGGCCATGGCAGCCTTTATATCAGAGTAGATTCGAGGGCGGAGCAGATTGATCCTCATGTGGAGTTTCTTGGGAAGATTCCCAGGCATTTGTTCATTCAATAGGGAAGGCAGAATGCTGTGTTGTGGCTCCAGGTTTCCCAATCACGAGAGCTTGGGAACCAGTCAGTTTTGGGTGGAATTGTAAACAAAAGCTATGGTTCAATTCAGTGCCAAGCAGAAGGCAGTTCCAATTTGTAGCAGTTTACTCGAGATATCCAGCACTGGAATAAGGGTGGATGTCAGATGCTTGCTCACACTAGAGTTTTTGTCTATGATGACCGACAAGTGGAGGGGTGGTATAAAGAGGCCATGGAGGAGTTCACATGCTGAGGCCTGTGAACTGCTGCAAAAAGTAACATTTTTTTGTACAGTGTAGGTGAAGTCTGGTTTGTTTACTCTAGGTTTCCCCATGTGGAAAGTTTGTGAAGAAGAGCTCTCCGGCATGGATGCCAGGAAAGCACACCTCCATTGACAATTGCAGCTGAGGAACATGGCAGATTCGTTCTGGTGGCTCTGGGACAAAGTGCCAAGGCCTTGAGTTGACATGGGATCTCTTGCAGATGGGTCACAATGCTTGTTTGTTACCAGGGAGAACTTAGAATGTGCTGGTTGCTAAGGTGCCATGCAGGATTCTCCTACCCTGAGGGTTTGGCACAGGTCGAAGAGCATGGTATTCTTCTGGGGACAGGGGATGTTCTGTCGTGTGGCTCAGAGACCATATGATGTGTCATAGATTGGTATTTCAGAACAGGCCCCTGAGGACAAATGCCTAAAAACCTAATGGGGTTCCATTGAGAGCCTAGGGGCATTTTAGGTTCAATCGTCTATCTCACGATCATTGACTTGGCTATTTCCCTGGATGTAGGTGATAAGGGTGTTTCAGACTGCGCATTTCCATCCCGAGTGGCCGGCAATATTGGTGTGGGCTCAGGGGCCACACAGGTTTCTCCTAATCTGGAAGGTTTGGGCAAATCTGATATGCACAGTGTCCTTGGGGTTGGCAGCCAGAGTTCTGTGGTGTGGCTCCAGAGATCACATTCTGGTGGGCATGTGAGCCATGGTTTTGGGAGAGAAGTCTGCAAACACAAATACAAATTAGGGTGAGTGGCGAGGTGATCACAGGCCCAATGCGTAGACCTGGAGGGAAGCTCGTCATGAACTATAATTAGGGAGACTGGAAGGCAGTAGCACAGGCTTTTCTCTCTGGATTGTGTGTCCAGGATGGCCTTGGAATGCAGGTGTGGTCTCATGGGTCCATGGGAGTCTTTTCCTCTCTATGGATCCTGGTGGCTCTCCATAGTTTGGTGGCTTTTTCGGGGAAGGGGAGAGTGATGTTTTCCACCTTTTGGGTGCCCCAAAACAGGGATTCCAGAGACGGGCTCTGGTTCATGGCATCTGGGACATCACAACAAGTGCTAGGATTTGGGCTTAGGGCATATTAGGCCTGCAATGCGGGTTCATGGTGGTGCAACAGAGAAGGATTGTTTGAAAGCATGCTCAGGCTGAGGGTCACAAGGCCTGTTTGCCTCCAGGGCATCCCTGAGGCGTTTGTGTGGTCTCACTGGACTTGTAAATGACTCCCCCTTTCAGGGTTGAACACCCATCCTAACAGCCAAGTTTCCTGATATGAAGAAGGAGGAGTTCTCTATTGTGCTTCAGGATGCCCCATTATCAGGGATTCCAGCAAAGGTCTGGGGACAGGTGCCTGAATACCAAGGATGGGTAGAGATGAAATACTTGAGCCATGGCATTCCCAAATACTAGATGTGGGGCTCAAACTCTGGTGACTGACACTAGGTCTGGGCTCAGGCTCTGTCAGACACAGCACTAGTGGCCAGGGCAACCTATAAATCAGGGTCCCTCCGATATAGGGCCGAGCAGATTGATCCTCATGTGGGGTTTCTGGCCAGACTCACCAGGCACTTGTTTCTATCGGGAAGGCAGAATGCTGTGTTGTGTCTCCATAATTCGCTATCAAGAAGGCTTGGGGACCAGTCGGGTGAGGAAGGAATTGTAAACACAAGCTACAGTTCAATTCACTGCCAAGCGGAAGGCAGTTCCTGTGTCCAGCAGCTTTTTCGAGATATCCAGCACCTTAGTAAGGGAGGACGTCGGATATTTGCTCACACTGGAGTTTGTGTCTATGATGACTGACAAATGGAGGGGTGGCGTCAAGAAGCCATGTAGGGATTTTCACGTTGAGACTCATGAGCTGCTCCAAATAGCAAGGTTTCATTCTACTGGACAGGTGGAGTGTGGTTTATTTGCTCCAGGGTCCCCCATGTGGAAAGTTTGGGTAGCAGAGCTCTACCGCATGGATGCCTGGAATGTTCAACTTCATTGACCATTGCAACTGAAGAACATGGCAGCTTTATTCTGGTGTCTCTGTAGCAAAGTACCAAGTCCTTGATTTGACATGGAATCTCTTGCAGATGGGCCACACAGCTGGTTTGTTACCAGGTAGATCTTAGAATGTGCTGGTGGCTTAGTAGGTGTGCAGGAATCTACTACTCTGGGATTTTGCACAGATTGTAGGGCACGGTTTCCTTCTGGGGACAGGAGATGTTCTGTTGTGTGGCCCAGCCACCACATGTTGTATCATAAGTTCGCATTCTAGAACAGGCCTCTGAGGACACATGTCTGAAAACCGAATCAATGGTTCCAATGACGTCCTAGGGGCATGTTAGGTTCATTATTCTGACTCAGGACCATTGACTTGGCTGTGTTCCTGGATGTAGGAGATCAGGGTATTTCAGACTGTGCATTTGTGTTCAGAGCGGCCGCCGAAATTGGGGTAGGCCCAGAGGCCTTGTAGGTTTCTCCTAATCTAGACAGTTTGGGCAACTGTGATGGAAACAGTTTCCTTGTGGATGGCAGGGTCAGTCCTGCAGTGTGGATCCAGAGACCCCATCCTGGAGGGCATGTGTGCCATGGTTTTGGTAGATAAGTCTGCAAACACAAATTCGAATTAGGGTGAGTGGCGAGGTGATCACAGGCCCAATGCATATACCTTGAGAGCAGCTCATCTGGAACTGTAATTAGGGTGAATGGAAGGCAGTAGCACAGGCTTTTCTCTCCGGATTGTGTGTCCAGGATGGCCTCGGAATGCAGCTGTGTTCTCATGGGTCCATGGGAGACATTGCCTCTCTATGGATCCTGGTGGCTCCTCATAATTTGGTGACATTTTTGGGGAAGGGATGAGTGCTGTTTTCCATCTGAAGGGTGCACCAAAACAAAAATTCCAGAGATGGTCTCTGGGTCTGGGCACCTCGAAAATCCCACCAAGTTTTATGATTTGAACCTACAGGCATACCAGGCCTGAAATGAGGGATCATTGTGGTGAATCTGAGAGGGATTTTTTGAAAGCATGCTCAGGGTGAGGGTCACAATGCCTGTTTGTGCCAAGGGTAGTCCTCAGGAGTGTGTGTGGTGTCATTGATGTTGTAACTGGCTCCCCCTTTGAGGGTAGAACACCCATCCCAAAAGCCAGGTTTATTGCCATGGGGAAAGAAGAGTTCTCTATTGTGCTTCAAGTTCCCTAATTGGCAGGGATCCCTGCCAAGGTCTGGGGACAGGTGCCTGAATATCAAGGATGGGTAGAGATGACATACTTTGGCCATGGCAATCCCAAATGCTAGATATGGGGCCTGCTCTTTAGTGGCTGAAACTCAGTCGAGCTCAGGCTCTGTCAGACACGGCACTAGTGGCCATGGCAGCCTATAAATCGGTGTTGACTCGAGGGCCGACCTGATTGATCCTCATGTGGGTTTTCAGGGCAGACTCACCAGGCATTTCTTCATTCGATGGGGAAGGCAGAATGCTGCGTTGTGGCCCCAGATTTCCCTATCAAGAGGGCTTAGGGACCAGTCAGGTGAGGATGGAATTGTAAACACAAGCTATGGTTCAATTCAGTGCCAAGTGGAAGGCAGTTCCAATGTGCAGTGGTTTATTCAAGACATCCAGCACCGGGATAAGGGTGCATGTCAGATGTTTGCTTAGACTGGAGTTTGTGTCTATGATGACCGACCAATGGAGTGGTGGCATCAAGAGGCCATGGAGCAGTTTACACGCTGAGGCCTGTGAGTTGATCCAAACATAAGGTTTCCTTCTACTGGACAGGGGAGGTCTGGTTTGTTTACACCAGGTTCCCCCATGTGCAAAGTTTGGGTAGCATAGTACTCGCACGTGGATACTGGAAAGCACACCTACATTGACCATTGCACCTAAGGAACATGGCAGGTTCTTTCTGGTTGCTCTAGGGCAAAGTACCAAGGCCTGGATTCTAATAAAGTTGGGTCACAATGCAGTTTTGTTACCACGGAAATCTTACTATGTGCTGGTGGCTAAGGGGCCATGTATGATTAGTCTATCCTGATGGTTTGACACCGGTCGAAGAACATGGTATCTTTCTGGGTATCGGAGATGTTCTGTTGTGGGGCTCACGGACCAAATGTTGTATCATAAGTTGGTATTCCAGAACAGGCCTCTGAGGACAGATGCCTAAAAACTTCATCTAGGGTTCCAATGAAGTCCAAGGGGAATTTCAGGTTGAATCATCAGACTCAGGAACATTGACTTCGGTGTCTGCCTATATGTAGGCAACCAGAATGTTTCTGACTGTGCCTTTGTGTACAGAGTGGCCTCCAATATTGGGGTGGGCTCTGGGGCCTTGCAGGTTTCTCCTAATCTTGAAGGTTTAGGCAAATTTGTGGGCACGGTTTCCTTGGGGGTGGCAGGCACAGTCCTGTGGTGTGGCTCCAGAGACTCCATCGTGGAGGGCATGTAAGCCATGGTTTTGGGAGAGAAGTCTGCAATCACAAACTCGGATTAGGTTGAGTTGCGAGGTGATCGTAGGCCCAATGCATAGACCTGGAGGGCAGATCGTCAGGAACTGTAAATCACGTACCTCGAAGGCACTAGCACTGGCTTTTGTATCTGGATTGTGTGTCCATGATAGCCTTGGAATGCAGGTGTGTTCTAATGTTTCCATGAGAGTATTTTCCTCTCTACGGATCCTGGAAGCTCCCAATAGTATGGTGGCTTTCTCGTTTGAATGGAAGAGTGCTGTTTTCAATCTTAGATGTTCCCCAAAAAGGGATTCCAGAGAAGGGCTGTGAGTCTGGGTGCTTGGAAAATCCCACCAGGATTAGGATTTGGGCCTAGGGGAGTACCAGGCCTACAATGTGTGACTTGGAGGTACAACTGAGAGCGTTTGTTTGAAAGCATGCTAGTCTGAGTGTCACAATGCCTGATATGATTAGGGCAGCCCTTATTAGTGGGAGTTGTCTCCTTGGCCATGCAGCTGGCTACCACTTTAATGTAGGACACCCATCCCAACTACCAGGATTCCTGCCATGGAAAAGGAAGAATTCTCTATTGTGCCTCAGGTTCCCCCATTAGCAGGTATTCTAGCAAATGTCTGGGGACAGATGCCTGAATACCAAGGATGGGTAGAGATGAGGGACCTGAGACATGGCCAGTCTCACATGCCTGACTCTCTGAGTAGCTGACATGAATTGAGCACTCAGGCTCTGTCAGAAACAGAACTAGTGGTCAGGGCTGAGTATGAATCAGGGATCCCTCAAGGGCTGAGCAGATTGATCCTCATGCAGAGTTTCTGGGCAGAATCACCATGCCCTTCTTCTTTCTAAGGGGAAGGCAAAAAGCTGCGTTGTGGCCCCAGAATTCCCTATCAAGCGGGCTTGGGGACCAGTAGGGTGAGGATGGAATTGTAAACTCAAGCTAAGGTTCAATTCAGTGCCAAGCAAAAGTCAGTTCCATTGTGTAGTGTCTGATTCCAGATATCCAGCACCTGAGTAAAGGTGAAAGTCAGACATTTCCTCATGCTGGAGTTTATGTCTATGATGACCGATGAATGGAGGGGTGGCGTCAAGAGACCATGGAAGATTTCACATGCTGGGGCTTGTGAGATGCTTCAAACAGCAAAGTTTCCTTCTACCACACAGGGGGAGTCTGGTTTATTTGCTCCAGGGTCCCCCATGTGGAAAGTTTGGGTAGCAGAGCACTCCCACGTGGATGCCTGAAAAGCACACCTCCATTAAAATTGCAGCTGAGAAACATGGCCAATTCGTTCTGGTGGCTCTTGGGCGAATTACCAAGGCCTGGAGTTGACATGAAGTCTCATGAAGATGGGTCATAATGCAGGTTTGTTACCATGGAGACCTTAGAGTGTGCTGGTGGCTAAGGGACCATGTAGGATTCATCTACCCTGAGGGTTTGACACTGGTCAAAGGGCACGGTTTCCTTCTCGGACCAGAGATGTTCTGATGTGGGGCTAACGGACCAAATGTATCATAATTTGGTATTGCAGAACAGGCCTCTGAGGATAGATGCCTGAAAATTTAATCTAGGGTTCCAATAAAATCCTAACGGAATGTCAGGTTCAATCCTCTGACTCAGTATCATTGACTTCAAAGTCTGCCTAGATGTAGGTGATCAGGGTGTTCCAGACTGTGCATTTGTGTACAGAGTGGCAACCAGTATTGGGGTGGGCTCAGGGGCCTTGCAGGTTTCTCCTAATCTGGAAAGATAGGGCAATTTGATGAGCACAGTTTCCTTGGCAATGGTGGGCACAGTCCTGTGGTGTGGCTCCAAAGACCCCATGCTGGAGGGCATGAGAGCCATGGTTTTCGGAGGGAAGTCTGCAAACACAAATGCGGGTTAGGTTTAGTGGCGAAGTGATTGTAGGCCCAATGCATACTCCTGGAGGGAAGCTCCGTGTGAAATGTAAATCGCATGCCTCAAAGGAGGTAGCACAGGCTTTTTTATCTGGATTGTGTATCCACGATGGACTAAGAATGCAGGTGTGGTCTCAGGTGTCCATGGGTGATATTTCCTCTCAAGTATCCTGGCGGCTCCTTATAATGTGGTGGCTTTCTCAGAGAGGAAAGAGTTCTGTTTTCCATATTAAGGGTGTCCCATAACAGGGATTGCAGAGAAGTGCTCTGGCTCTGGGCACCTGGAAATACCCACCAAGGGTTATGATTTGGGCATAGGGGCTTACCAGGCCTCCAATGCAAGTCCTGGAGATACAACTGAGAGCGTTTGTTTGAAAGCATGCTCAGGTTGAGGGTCACTATGCAAGCTTTTGCATAGGGTGGCCCTCAGGAATGGGGGTGGTCTCAATGGCCATTCAGTAGGCTAACACTCTGAGTGTTGGACACCCTTCCGAACTTACAGGAATCCTGCCATGGGGAATGAGGATTTCTCTATTGTGATTCAGGTTCCCTCATTGGTAGGGATTCCAGGAAAGGTCTGGGGACACATGCCTGAATACCAAGGATGGGTAAAGATGACGGCTCTGTTCTGTGGCCAGTCTAACATGTGGGATATGGGCCCCGCCTTCTTGGTGGCTGACACGAGGTCGGGGCTTAGGCTCTGTCAGACACAACACTAGGGGCCAGGGCTGTCTATAATTCAGGGTTCACTCAAGGGACAAGTAGATTGATCATAATGTGGAGTTTCTGGGCAGACTCACCAGGCCCTTCTTCTTTCTATTGGGAAGGCAGAATGCTGTGTTGTGGCTGCAGAATTCCCTATCATGAGGGCTTGTAGACCAGTAGGGTGAGGATGGAATTGTAAACCCAAGCTATGAATAAATTCAGTGACAAGCGAATGGCATTTCCAGTGTGCAGCGGCTGATTCGAATATCCAGCACCTGAGTAAGCGCAGACGTCAGATGTTTGCTCAAGCTGGAGTTTGTGTCTATAATGACCGACAAATGGAGAGGAGTTGAAAAGAGGTCATAGAGGATTTCCCACACTTGAGCTTGTGAGATGCTCCAAACAGCCAGGTTTCCTTCTACAGGACAGGGCAGTCAGATTTGTTTGCTCGAGAGTCCCCCATGTGGAAAGTTTGGGTAGCAGAGCACTCCCACATGGATGCCTGGAAAGCACACTTCCACTGAACATTGCAGCTGAGGAACATGACAGGTTCTTTCTGAAGGCTCTGGGGTGAAGTACCAAGGCCTGTAGTTGACATGGAATCTCATGAAGATGGCTCACAATGCTGGCTTGTTACCAGTGAGATCTTAGAATCTGCTGGTGGCTACGGGCCAAGTAGGATTCATCTACCCTGAGGGTTTGACACAGTTCCAAGAGCACGGCTTCCATCTAGAGAAAGGAGATGTTCTGTTGTGGGGATCAGGGACCATATGTTGTATCTTAAGTTGGTACTCCAGAACAGGTCTCTGATTACAGATGCCTGAAAACCTAATCAGGGGTTACAATGAGGTCATAGGAGCATGTCAGGTTCAATCTTCTGACTGAGAAACACTGACTTGGGTATCTGCCTGGATTCAGGTGATCAGCGTATTTCAGACTGCACATTTGTGTCCAGAGGGGCCTCCAGTATTGGGGTGGGCTCAGGGGCCTTGCAGGTTTCTCCTTATCTCGAAGTTTTAGGCAAATGTGACGGACACATTTTCCTTGGGGATGGCAGGCACAGTCCTTTGGTGTGGCTCCAGAGACCCCATCCTGGAGGAAATATGAGCCATGGTTTCGGGATAGAAGTCTGTAAGCACAAACTCGGGTTAAGGTTAGCGGTGAGGTGATCGCAGGCCCAATGCATAGACCTGGAGGGCAGCTCGTCTGGAACTATAAATTAGTTGCCTTGAAGGTGGTAGCACAGGCTTGTGTATCTGGCTTTTGTGTCCAGGATGGCCTCGGAATACAGGTGTGGTCTCATGGATCCATGGGAGATTTTTCCTCTCAAGGATCCTAGCGGCTCCCTATACTATGGTGGCTTTCTTGGCGAAGGGGAGAGTGCTATTTTCCATCTTAGGGGTGTCCCAAAACAGGGATTCCAGAGACAGGCTGTGTTTCTGGGCCCCTGAAAAATCCCACCAGGTGTTATGATTTGTGCTTAGGGGCATATCAGGCCTGCAAATTTGGATTCTGGAATGCAACTGAGAGTGTTTGTTTGAAAGCATGCTCATGTTGGGGGTCACAATGCCTGCTTGTGTCCAGGGCGGCCCTCATGAGTGGGCGGGTTATCATTGGCCATTCAGCTGGCTACCACTCTGAGGTCTGGAAACCCATCCCAAGAGCCATCATTCCTGCCATGGGGAAGGAGGATTTCCCTATTGTGCTTCTGGTTCCCCCATTGGCAGGGATTTCAGCAAATGTCTGGGGACAGATGCCTGAATCAAGAATGGGTAGAGATGACAGCCCTGGGACATGGCTGGTCTCACATTCTGGAGTTGGAGCCCAGTCTCTGGGTCCTGACACGAGGTCAGAGACGAGGTTCTGTCAGACTCAGCGCTAGTGGCCAGGTAAACCTATAAATGGGGTTCACTCGAGGGTCGAGTAGATTTATCCTCATGTAGGGTTTCTGGGCAGTCTCTCCAGGCTGTTTTTTCTTGCTATGGGGAAGGCAGAATGCTGTGTTGTGGCGTCAGAATTCCCTATCAAGAGAGCTTACTGAACACCAGGGTGAGGATGGAATTGCAAACCCAAGCTACTTTTTTTTTTTCAAGATTTTATTTATTTGTCAGAGAGCGAGCGAGAGCAAGCACAGGCAGACAGAGTGGAAGGCAGAGTCAGACGGAGAAGCAGGCTCCCTGCGGAGCAAGGAGCCTGATGTGGGACTCGATCCCAGGACGCTGGGATCATGACCTGAGCCGAAGGCAGCTGTTTAACCAACTGAGCCACCCAGGCGTCCCGCCAAGCTACTTTTAAATTCAGTGCCAAGCATAAGGCAATTCCAGTGTGTAGCAGCTGATTCAAATATCCAGCACTTGAGTAAGTGCAGATGTCAGTTGATTGCTCACGCTGGAGTTAGTGTCTATGATGACCAACAAAAGGATGGGTGGCCTCAAGAGGCCATGGAGGATTACCCACCCTCAGGCTTGAGATACTCCATACAGAAAAGATTCCTTTTACCGTACAGGGGAGTCTGGTTTGTTTCCTCCAGGGTTCCCCATGTGGAAAGTTGGTATCAGAGCACTCCCGCTGGATGCCTGGAAAGTACACCTACATTGACCATGGCAGCAGAGGAACATGGCAGTTTCATTCTGGTGGCTCTGGGCCGAAGTACCAAGGGCTGGAGTTGTCATGGAGTCTCATGAAGATGGGTCACAATGCTGGCATGTTGTCAGGGAGATCATAGAATGTGCTGGTTGCCAGGGGGCCTTGAAGGATTCATCTACCCAGAGTGTTTGACACAGGTCCAGAGCACAGCTTTCTTCTAAGGACAGGAGATGTTCTTTTGTGTGGCTCAGTGACCATATTGTATCATACATTGATATTCAGAACAGCCTTCTGAGTACAGATACCTGAAAACCTATTCTAGTGTTCCAGTGAATCCTAGGAGCATGTCAGGTTCAATCTTCTGTCTGAGGACCATTGACTTGGATATCAGCCTGGATGTAGGTGATATGGTGTGTCAGACTGTGCATTTGCGTCCAGAGTGGCCTCCAATATTGGGCTGGGCTTAGGGAACTTGCAGGGTTCTCCTAATCTAGAGGGTTTGTTTAATAGTGACAATCACAGTTTCCTTTGGGAAGACAGGTACAATCCCGTGGTGTGGCTCCAGTTATCACAAACTGGAGGGCATGTGAGCCACGGTTTTGGGAGGGAAGTCTGAAAACACAAACTTGGGTTAGGGTTAGTGGCAAGGTTATCACAGGCCCAATGCATAGACATGGATGGCAGCTCTTCAGGAACTGTTAATCGGGTGACTCAAAGGCAGAATCACAGGCTTTTTTCTCTGTATTGTGTGCAGGATGGCCTCAGAATGCAGTTGTGGCCTCATGGGTCCATGGGAGATTTTTCCTCTCTAAGGATCCTGGTGGCTCCCAATAGTTGGTGGCTTTTTCGGGGAAGGGAAGAGTGCTTTTTTTCATGTTAGGGGTGACCCAAAATATGGATTCCAGAGACGGACTCTGGGTTTGGTCCCCTGGGGTTCCCTCGAGTGCCGAGCAGATTGATCCTCATGTATGGTTTCTGGGCAGACTCACCAGGCCCTTCTTGTTTGTAAGGGGAAGGCAGAATGCTGTTTTGTGGCTCTAGAATTCACTATCAAGAGGGCTTGTGGACCAGGAGGCTGAGGATGGAATTGTAAACCTAAGCTATGGTTACATTCTGTATCAAGCGAAAGAAATTTCCAGTGTGCAATGTTTGAATCCCATATTCAGCACTTGAGTGAGGGTGGATGTCAGATATTTGCTCATGTTGGAGTTTGTGTCTATGATGACACAAAAATGGAGGGGTGGCGTCAAGAGGTTATGGAGGATTTCCCAATCTGGTGTTTTTGAGATGCTCCAAACAGCAAGGTTTCCTTCTACCAGACAGGGGCAGTCTGATTTGTTTCCTCCATGGTTCCCCATGTCGAAAGATCGGATAACATAGATCTCCCACATGGGTGACTGGAAAGCACACCTTCATTGACCATGACAGCGAAGGAACATGGCATCTGGTGGCTTTGAGGCGAAGAAATAAAGACTCGATTGGACATGGAACCTCATGAAGATGGGTCAAAATGTTGGTTTGTTACCAGGGAGATCTTAGAATGTGCTGGTGGTTAATGGGCCATGCAGGATTCATCTAGCCTGAGGATTTGACACAGGCCCAAGAGCCCGGATTGCTTCTGGGGGCAGGAGATATTCTGTTGTGGGGCTCAGCGGCCATATGTTGTATCATAAATTGGTAATCCAGAACAGGTCTCTGAGGACAGAAGCCTGAAAACCTAATAAAGGGTTTGAATGAGGCCCTAGGGGAATGTCATTCAATCTTCTGACTCAGGATCATTGACTCTGGTGTCTGACTGGATGCAGGTGATGAGGGTGTTTCAGACTGTGCATTTGTGTCCAGAGTGGCATCCAATACTAGGGTTGGCTCAGGTTCCTTCAGGTTTCTCCTTATATGGGGTTTTTGGACAACTGTGATGGGCAGTTTCCTTGGGGATTGCAGGAACTGTCCTGTGGTGTGACTCCAGAGACCCCATCCTGGAGGACATGTGCGCCATGATTTTGAGAGAGAAGTCTGCAAACACAAACTTAGGTTAGGGTTAGTGGCAAGGTGATCATAGTCCCAATCCATAGACCAGGAGGGCAGCAAGTCTGGAACTGTAAATCACGTAACTCAAAGGTGGTAGCACAGGTAATTGTATCTGGATTTAATTTCCAGAATGGCCTTTATTGCAGGTGTTGTCTCAAGGGTCCATGGGAGATTTCTCCTCTCAAGGATCCTGGCGGTTCTCAATAGTTTGTTGGATTTCTCCGGGAAGGGATGAGTACTGTTTTCCAGCTTAGGCGTGCCCCAAAACAGGCATTCCAGAGATGAGCTCTGGGTCTAAGTGCTTGGAAAATCCCACCAAGGGTTAATATTTAGGCCTAGGGCCATACCAGGCCTGCAATGCGGGATCCTGGAGGTGCAACTGAGAGCGTTTGTTTGAAAGTATGGTCAAGCTGAGGGTCCCAATGCCTGCTTGTGCCCCGGAGGCCATCAGGATTGGGCGATGTCTACTCAGCCATGCAGCCAGTTCCCATTCCTAGGGTTGGACACCCATCCAAAAGCCAGGATTCCTGCCATGGCGAAGGATGAATTCTCTATTGTGCTTCAGGTCCCCCCATTGGTAGGGATTCCAGCTAAGATCTAGGGGACAGATGCCTAAATACCAAGGATGGGTAGTAATGACAGCCCTGGGCCATGGCCAGTCTCACATGGTTAATGTGGGCCCCACCCTCTGGGTTGCTGACACGAGGTAGGGGCTCAGGCTCTGTCAGACACAGCACTAGTGGCTAGGGCAAACTATAAATAGGGGTTCCCTCCTGGGCTGAGTATATTGATCTTCATGTGCAGTTTATGGGCAGACTCACCAGGTCCTTCTATCTATGAAGAAGGCAGAATGTTGCGTTGTGGCTCCAGAATTCCCTATCAAGAGATATGGCAGACCAGTAGGGTGAGGATGAAATTGTAGTCTAAAGCTAGGCTTAAATTCATTGCAAAGCGAAAGGCAGTTCCAGTGTGCAGCAGCTGATTCCAATATCAGCGCCTGAATATGGGCGGATGTCAGATGTTTGCTCAGGCTGGAGTTTGTGTCTACGATGACCAACAAATGGAGAGGTGGCGTCAAGAGGCCATGGAGGATTTCCCACCCTGGGGCTCAGGGGCCATAATTTGTAGCATAAGTTGGTATTCCAGAAGAGGCCTCTGAGGACAGGTGCCTGAAAAGTTAATCCCTCTTCCAATGAGGTCCTAGGGCCATGTCAGGTTCAATTATCTGACTCAGGACCATTGATTTGGGTGTCTGCCTGGATGGAGGTGATCAGGGTGTTTCAGACTGTGCATTTGCATCCAGAGCAGCCTCCAATATTGGGATGTGCTCAGGAGCCTTCCGGGTTTCTCCTAATCAGGAGGGTTTGGGCAACTGTGATGGGCCCAGTTTCCTTGGGGATGGCAAGCACAGTCTTGTGGTGTGACTCTAGGGGCCCCATCTTGGAGGACATGTGAGCTATGGTTTTTAGAGAGAGATCTGCAAACACAAACTCGGGATAAGGTTAATGGAGAGGTGTTCACAGTCCCAATCCAAAGATCTGGAGGGCAGCACGTCAGGAACTGTAAATCAGGTGACTCGAAGCCAGTAGCACAGTCTCTTGTATCTGGATAGCATATCCACGCTGGCCTCGGAATACAGGTGTGGACTCATGGGACCATGGGAGATTCTTCTTCTCAAGGATCCTGGGGGATCCCATTAGTTTGGTGGCTTTCTCAGGGAAGTGAAGAGTGCTATTTTCCATCTTAGGGGTGCCTCAAAACAGGGATTCCAGTGACGGGCGCTGGGTATGTGCACATGGAACATCCCACGATGTGTTAGGATTTGGGCTTAAGGGCATATCAGGCCTGCAATGCAGGATCCTGGAGGTGCTACTAAGAGCATTTTTTTGAAGGCTTGATCAAGCTGAGGGTTACAATGGCTACTTGTGCCGAGGGCAGCCCTCATGAGTGGGCATTGTCTCCTTGGCCATGCAGCTGGCTCCCACTTTGAGGTTTGGACACTCATATCAACAGCCAGGATTCCTACCATGGGGAAGGAGGAGTTCTCTATTGTGCTTTAGGTTACCCCATTGGTAGGGATTACATAAAAGGTCTGGGGACAGGTGCCTGAATACCAAGGATGGGTAGAGATGATGGACTTGGGCCCTGGCCAATCTCACATGCTGGATATGGGCTCATATCTCTGGGTGCCTGAAACTAGGTCTTGGCTCAGGCTCTGTCAGACACAGTACTAGTACTAGTAGTACTAGTGCCCAGGACAGCCTATAAATCAAGGTTCCATCGAGTGCCAAGTAGATTGAACCTCATGTGGAGTTTCTGGCAAGATTCACCAGGCCCTATTTCTTTCTAGTGGGAATGGAGAATGTTGCCTTGTGGCTCCAAATTCCCTCTCTAGAGGGCTTGCAGACCAGGAGGCTGAGGATGGAATTCTAAACCCAAGTTATGGATAAATTCAGTGTCAAGTGAAACGCAGTTCTAGTGTGCAGTGGTGGAAAAGAAAATGCAGAATCTAAATAACGGCAGATTTCAGATGTTTTCTCATGCTGGAGTTTTTGTCGATGATGACTGACAAATGGAAGGGTTGTGTCAAGGGCCATGGAGGATTTCTCCTGCTGGTGCTTCTGAGGTGCTCCAAACAGAGGGTTCCTTTCTACTGGTCAGTGGCAGTCTGGTTTGTTTGCTCCAGGGTCCCACATGTGGAAAGAATAAGTAGAAGAGCACTCGCACATGGATGCCTGGAAAGCACACCTCCACTGACCATATCAGGTGAGGAACATGGCAGGTTCATTCTGGTGGCTCTGGGGCGAATTACCAAGGACTTGAAGTGACATGGAATCTCATGAAGATGGATCACAATGCTGTTTGTTTGTTACCAGAGAGATCTTAGAATGTGCTGGGGGCTAAGGGGCTGTGCATAATTCATATACCCCGACCCTTGACACAAGTTGAAGAGCACGAATTCCATCTGGGGACAGGAGATATTCTATTGTGGGGTTCAGGGACCAATCTTCTGACTCAGGACCATTGACTTGGGTGTCTTCCTGGATGGAGGTGATCAGGGTGTTGCACACTGTGCATTTGTGTCCAGAGTGGCCTCCAATATTGGACTGGGCTCAGGGGACTTGCAGGTCTCTCCTAATCTGGAGGGTTTGGGCAACTGTGATGGACACAGTTTCATTGGGGATAGCAGGATCTTTCCTGTGGTGTGGCTACAGAGACCCATCATAGAGGGCATGTGAGCCATGGTTTTGGGAAAGAAGTCTGCAAACACAAACTTGGGGTAGGGTTAATGGCGAGGTGATCACAGGCCCAATGCATAGGTCTGTAGGGCAGCTCGTCTGGAACTGTAAACCAGGTGATTCGAAGGTGGTAGCACAGTCTCTTGTATCTGGATTGTGTGTCCAGGATGGCCTCGGAATGAAGGTGTGGTCTTATGCAGCCCTGGGAGATTTTTTCTCTCTACGCATCCTGGCAGCTCCTAATAGTTTTCTCAGGGGAGGGAAGATTGCTGTTTTCCATCATAGGGGTGCTTCAAAACAGAGATTCCAGAGACGGGCTCTGGTTATGTTGGCATGGAAAATCCCACGAAGTGTTAGGATTTTGTCCTAAGGGCATACCAGGCCTGCGATGCGGGACCCTGCAGAAACAACTGAGAGCATTTGTTTGAATGCATGCTAAGGTTGAGGGACACAATGCCTGCTTTGGCCCAGGCGGCCCTTATAATTGGGCGTTGTCTCATTGGCCATGCACCTGGTTCTAATTCTGAGGGTTGGGCACCCATAGCAACAGCCAGGCTTCCTGCCATGGGGAAGGAGGAGTTCTCAATTGTGCTTCAGATTCCCCCACTGGTAAGGATTCCAGCAAAGGTCTGGGATAGTTGCTGGAATACCAAGGATGGGTAGAGATGACTGGGCCATGGCCAGTCCCACATGCTGGATAAGGGCCCCACACTCTGGGTGGCTGACACGAGGTTGGGGCTCAGGCTCTCTCAGACACAGCGCTAGTGGCCAGCGCAAGGTATAAATCGGGGTTCCCTCGAGGGCCAAGTAGATTGATCTTCATGGGGAGTTTCTGGGCAGACTCACCAGGCCCTTCTTTCTATGGGGAAGGCAGAATGTTGCGTTTTGTCTCCCTAATTCCCTCTCAAGAGGACTTGCGGTCCAGTAGGGTGAGGATGGAATTGTAAACCCAAACTATGCAAGAATACAGTGTCAAGTGAAAGGTATTTCCAGTGTGCGTGACTGATTCGAATATCCAGCACCTGAGTAAGAGCAGATGTCAGATGTTTGCTCATGCTGGAATTTGTGTCTATGATGACTAACAAATGGAGGGTTGGCATCAAGAGAATTTGGAGGACTTCCCAGGCTGGGGCTTGTGAGATGCTCCAAACAACCAAGGTTTCCTTCAACCTGACAGGAGCAGTCTTATTTGTTTGCTCTAGGGTTCCCTATGTGGAATTTTTGTGTAGCAGAGAAATACCTCTGGATGCCTAGAAAGCACACGTCCATTGACCTTTGTACCTGAGGAACATGGCAGATTCGTTTCATGGCTCTTGGGCAAAGTACCAACACCTTGAGTTGGCATCAAGTCTCAGGAAGTTGGGTCACAATGCTGGTTTGTTACCAGGGAGATCATAGAAGGTGCTGGGGCTAATGGGTCATGCAGGATCCATCTACCCTGAAAGTTGGACATAGATCCAAGAGCACATTTTCCTTCTGGAGACAGGAGATGTTCTGTTGTGGGAATCAGGGACCACATGTTGTATCATAACTTGGTATTCCAGAACAGGACTCTGAGAACAGATGTCTGAAGACCCAATCTAGGGTTCCAGTGAAGTCCTAGGGGCATGTCAGGTTCAATAATCTGACTCAGAACCATTGACTTGGCTTTCTGCCTCGATGGAGGTGCTCAGGGTGTTTCAGACTGCACGTTTGCATCCAGAGCAACCTCCAATATTGGGGTGGGTTCAGGGGCCTGGCAGGTTTCTCCTAATCTGGAGGGTTTGGACAACCTGATGGGCACAGTTTTCTTGGGGATGGCAGGAACTTTCCTGTGATGTGGCTTGAGGGACCACATCTTGGTGGGCATGTAAGCCATGGTTTTGGGAGAGAAGTCGGCAAACACAAACTGGGTTTAGGGTTAGTGTCGAGATGATCATAGGCCCAATGCATAGACATGGAGGTCAGCTCGTCAGGAAATGTAAATAGGATGACTTGAAGTCGGTAGCAAAGACTTTTCTCTCTGGATTGTGTGGACAGGATGGCCTCGGAATGCAGGTTTGTTTTCATGGGTCCATGGGAGATTTTTTCTCTCTAAGGATCCTGGCGGCTCCCAATAGTTTGGTGCCTTTCTCAGGGAAGGGAAGAGTGCTGTTTTCCATCTTAAGGGTGCCCCAAACAGGGATTCTGAGACAGACTCTGGGTCTGGGCACCTGGAAAATCCCACCAAGGGTTAGGATTTGGGCCTAGGGGCATACCAGGCCTGCAATGCTGGTACTGGAGGAGCAACTGAGAGTGTTTGTTTGAAAACATGCTCAGGCTGAGGATCACCATGCCTGCCTGTGCCCATGTCGGCCCTCAGGAGTGGGCATGGTCTCCTTGGCCATGCAGATGGCTCCCACGCTGTTGGACAACCATCCCAACAGCCAATATTCCTGCCATGGGGAAGGAGGTGTTCTCTATTGTGTTTCAGGTTCGCCATTGGCAGGAATTCCAGCAAAGTTTGGGGGACAGATGCCTGGATACCAAGGATGGGTACAGATGATGGCCCAGGGCCATGGCCGATCTTCATGCTAAATATGGGCCCTCACGTCTGGGTGGCTGACACGAGGTCGGGGCTTAGACTCTGTCAGACACAGCACTAGTGGTCAGGGAAATCTATTAATCAGGGTTGCCTCGTGGTCTGAGTAGATTGATCCTCATGTGCAGTTTCTGGGCAGACTCAACAGGTCCTTCTTCTTTCTATGTGGAAGGCAGAATACTGCGTTGTGGCTCCAGAATTCCCTATCAAGTGATATTGTGGAGCAGTGTGGTGAGGATAGAATAGTAATACAAAGCTATGGTTAAGTTCAGTGAAAAGCAAAAGGCAGTTCCAGTGTGCAGCTGCCGTTTCGAATATCCAGCACCTGAGTAAGGGTGGATGTCAGATGTTTGCTCACACTGGAGTTTGTGTCTGTGATTACCCACAAATGGAAGGGTGGCGTCAAGAGGCCATGGAGGATTTCCCATGCTGGGGCTTGTGAGATGCTCCAAATAGCAAAGTTTCTTTCTACCGGACAGGAGAAGTCTGGTTTGTTTTCTCTGGTTTCTCCATGTGGAAAGTTTTGTAGCATAGAACGCCACAGGGATGCCTGGAAATCACCCCTCCATTGACCATTGCAGCTGAGGAACATGGCAGGTGCATTCTGGTGGCTCTGGGGCAATATATCGAGACCTTGAGTTGACATGGAGTCTCATGAAGATGGGGCACAATGATGGTTTGTTACCAGGAATATCATAGAATGTGCTGGTTGCTAAGGGGCCATTCAGGATCCAAATACCCTTAGGGTATGACACAATTCCAGGAGCATGGCTTCCTTTTTGGGGAGGACATATTCTGTTCTGTGGCTCAGGGACTATATATTTTATCATAAGTTGATATTCCAGAGCAGGCCTCTGATGACAGATACCTGTAAACCTAATCTAGTGTGCCAATGAAGACCTCGGGGCATGTCAGGTTCAATCTTCTGACTCAGGAGCATTGACTTGGGTGTCTGCCTGTATGGAGGTGATCAGGGTGTCTCAGACTGTGCATTTGTGCCCAGAGCGGCCTCCATTATTTGGCTGCGCTCAGCGGCCTTGCAGGTTTCTCCTAATCTAAAGGTATCGGGCAAAAGTGATGGGCACAGTTTCCTTGAGGATCTCAGGCACAGTCTTGTGGTGTGGCTTCAGATGCCAGAACCTGGAGGTCATGTGAGCCATGGTTTTAGGAAGGAAGTCTGCAAACACAAACTCAGTTTAGGTTAATGGCAAGGTGATTGCAGGCCCAATGCATAGACCTGGAAGGCAGCTCGTCAGGAACTGTAAATCCGATGACTCAAAGGTGATAGCACATGATATGTATCTGGATTGTATGTCCAGGATGGCCTCGGAATGCAGGTGTGTTCTCATGGGTCTATGGCAGATTTTTCCACTCAAGGATCCTGGTGGCTACCAAGAGTTTGGTGACTATCTCGGGGAAGGGAAGAGTGCTGTTTTCCATCTTAAGGGTCCCCCAAAATAGGGATTCCAGAGATGGGCTCTGTGTCTGGGCCCCTGTAAAATCCCACTAGGGTTAGGATTTGGGCCTAGGTGTGTACTAGGCCTGCAATTCGGGGTCCCAGAGATGCAATTGAGAGCGTTTGGTTGAAAGCATGCTCAGGCTGAGGTCACAATGCCTGCTTGTGCCCGGGGAAGCCATCATGAGTGCACATGGTCTCCTTGGCCATGGAGCTGCCTTCCACTTTGAGGGTTGAGCAACTATCCCAACTGTCAGAATACCTTCCATGGGGAAGGAGGAGTTCTCTATTGTGCTTCAGGTTCCCCCAATGGCAAGGATTTCAGCAAAGGTGTGGGTACAGATGCCTGAATACCAAGAATAGAAGAGAAGACAGACTTGGGCCATAGCTGGTCTCACATGCTGGATATGGGCCCTGATCTCTCAGTGGCTGACACTAGGTCCTGGCTCCGGCTATGTCAGACACAGCACTAGTGCCCAGGGCAGCCTATGAATCAGGGTTCCGTCTAGCACCGAGAAGATTGACCATCATATGGAGTTTCTGGGCAGACTCTCCAGGCCCTTTTTCTTTCTATGGGGAAGGCAGAATATTGTGTTGTAGCTCCAGAATTCCCTCACAATAGGGCTTGTGGACCAGTAGACTGAGGATGGAATTGTAAACCCAAGCTATGGCTTAATTCAGTCAAACTAAAGGCAATTCCAGTGTGCAGCGATCGAATTGAAATCCATCACCTGAGTAAGGGCGGATGACAGATGTTTGCTCATGCTGGAGTTTGTGTCTATGATGACTGACAAATGGAGTGGTGATGACTGACAAATGGAGTGGTGGCTTCAAGAGGAAATGGAGAATTTCCCAAGCTGGGGCTTGTGAGATGCTCCAAACAGAAGGTTTCCTTCTACCGGACAGGGGCATTCTGTTTTTTTGTCTCAAGGGTCCCAGCCAATTGCAAAGTTTGTGTAGCAGAGCACCCCCGTATGGTTGCCTGGAAACCACACCTCCACTGACCATTGCAGCTTAGGAACATGGCAAGTTCATTCTGGTGGCTCTGGGGCGAAGTACTAAGGGCTTATTTCTACATGGAATGTTATGAACATGGGTAACAATGCTGTTTTGTTACCTGGGAATTTTTAGCCTGTCATCTGTACACATCCTTGGTATTAAGGCAACTTTCCACAGACCTTTCCTGTAACCCTGCCAATGGGGGAACCTGAAGCACAATAGAGAACTCCTCTTTCCATTGCAGGAAGCCTGGCTGTTGCAATGGGTGTCCAACCCTCAAAGTGGGATCCAGCTATATGGCCAATGAGACTACGCCCTCTCCTGAGGGCCCCCCTGGGCACAAAGAGGCATGATGACCCTCAGCCTGAGCATGCTTTCAAACAAGCCCTCTCTGTTACACCATTAGGATCCTGCATTGCAGGCCTAAAATGCCCCTAGGCCCAAATCCTAACACTTGGTGGGATATCCGGGCACCCAGACCCAGAGCCCGTCTCTGGAATCCCTGTTTTGGCATAAGCCTAAGTTGGAAAACAGCATTCTTCCCTGTTTTGGAGCACCCCTAAGATGGAAACGAGCACTCTTTTCTTCTCTGAAAAACCACCAATCTATGGAGATCCACCAGGATCCTTAGAGAGGAAAAGTCTCCCATTGAACCATGAGACCACGTCTACATTCAGAGCCCATCCTGGACACACAATCCAGATAGAAAAGCCTGTGCTACCAGCTTTCAGTCACCCTAATTACAGTTCCTGACGTGATGCCTTCTAGGTCTATGCATTGGACCTGCGATCACCTTGCCACTATCCCTGACCCAAATTTGTGTTTGCAGACTTCCCTCCCAAAACCATGGCTCTCATATCCTCAAGGAGGTGGTCTCTGAAGCCTTACCACAGGACTGGGACTGCCATCCCCAAGGAAACTGTGCCCATCACAGTTCCCCAAAGCCTCCAAGTTAGGAGAAACCTGCAAGGCCCCTGAGCCCACCCCAATAGTGGAAGTGGCTCTGGATGCAAATGCACAGTCTGAAACACCCTGATCACCTACATCCAGTCAGACAACCATATCAATGGTCCTTAGTAAGAAAATTGAACCTGATGGGCACCAAGGACATCATTGGATCTCTAGATTAGATTGCCAGCATCAATCCTCAGAGGCCTGTTCTTGAATACCAAGTCAGGATACAACATATGTACCCTGAGCCACAAAACAGAACATCTCCTCTCCCAAGATGGAAACTGTGCACATCGACCTGTGCCAAACCCTCAGCGTGGCCCATAGCCACCAATACATTCTAAGAACTCCCTTGTAACAAACCAGTTTTGGGACACATCTGTAAGAGATTCCAAGTCAACTCAAGGCCTTGGTACTTGGCACCAGAACCACCAAAACGAACCTGTCATGTTCCTCAGCTGCAATGGTCATTGGACGTGTGCTTTCCAGTCATCCATGCGGGAGGGCTCTGCTACGCAAACTTCCACTTGAGGGACCCTGGAGGAAAAAAAAAACAGACTCCTCCTGTCCATTAGAAGGAAACCTTGTTGTTTGGAGCATCTCACAATCTTAAGCGTGGGTAATCCTCCATTGCCTCCTGAAGCCACCCCTCCATTAGTCGTCATCCTAGACACAAACTCAAGTGTGAGCAAATATCTGACATCTGCCCTTACTCAGGTGCTGGATATCTCGTATAAGCTGCTGCACATTGAAACTGACTTCCGCTTGGCACTCAATTTAAGCATAGCTGGTGTTTACAATTGCATTCTCACCCTATTTGTCCCCAAACCCTCTTGATAGGGAATTCTGGATCCATAAGGCAGCATTCTGCCTGCCCCACAGAAAGAAGTGCTTTGTGAGTCTGGCCAGAAACCCTACATGAGGATCAATTTACTCGGCCCTGGAGAGAACCCCAATATATAGACTTCTCTGGCCACTAGTGCTGTGTCTGACACAGCCTGAGCCCAGACCTCGTGTCAGCCACCCAGAGAGCGGGGCCCATATCCAGCATGTGAGAACGGCCATGGCCCAAATCTGTCATCTCTATGCATCCTTGGTATTCAGGCATCTGTCCCCAGACCTTTGCTGTAATCACTGCCTATGGGGGAACATGAAGCACAATAGATATTTCCTCCTTCCCCATGGCTGGAAACCTGGCCATTGGAATGTGTGTCCATCCCTCAGTGTGGGAGCCAGAAAATGGACAATGGGACCACGCCCACTCCTGAGGGCCACCCTGGGCACAAACAGGCATTGTAATGCTCAGCCTGAGCATGCTTCCAAACAAGCCCTCTCAGTTGCACCACCAAGATCCTGCATTGCAGGCCTGGTCTGCCCATAAGCCCAAATCCCAACCCTTGGTGGGATTTTCCAGGCGCCTAGACCCAGAGCCCATCTCTGGAATCCCTGTTTTGGGGCACACCTAAGATCGAAAATAGCAGTCTTCCCATCTCAAAAAGTCATCAAAATATTGGGAGCCGCCAGTATCCTTAGAGGAAAAATCTCCCATAGACCCATGAGGCCACAGCTACATTCTGAGGTCACCCTAGACACACAATCCAGATATAAAAGCCTGTGCTTCCACCTTCGGGTCATTCCAGTTACTGTTCCTGACGAGTAGCCTTCCAGGTCTACACATTGCCCTGCGATAACCTAGCCACTAAACCTAACCCGAGTTTGTGTTTGCAGACTTCCCTCCCAGAACCATGGCTCACATGCCCTCCAGGGTGGAGTCTCTGGAGCCACACCACAGGACTGTGCTTGCCATCCCCATGGAAATTGTGCATGTCAGTTAACCAAACCCTCCAGAGTTGGTTGAAACATTCAAGACCCCTGTGGCCACCCCAATATTGGAGGTTACTCTGGACATAAGTGCGCAGTCTGAAACTCCCTGATCACCTACATCCTGGCAGACACCCAAGTCAACTTTCCTAAGTCTGAAGATTGAACCTCTCATGCCCCTGGGACTCATTGGAACCCTAGATTAGGTTGTCGGGCATCTGTCTTCAGAGGCCTGTTCTTGAATAGGAACTTATGATATGGCATGTGGTCCCTGAGCCACAAAACACTACATCTCCTGTCCCCAGAAGGTAACCGTGCTCTTCGACCTGTGTTAAACCCTCAGGGTAGGATAATCTTGCAGGCACCTTAGCCACCAACACATTCTAAGATCTACCTGGTAAAAAAAAACCAGCATTGTAACCCATCTTCAAGAGATTCCATGTCAACTCAAGACCTTGGTGCTTCGCCCCAGAAGCACCGTAAAGAACCTGCATGTTCCTCAGCTGCATTGGTCAATGGAGGTGTGCTTTCCAGGCATCCATGTGGAAGGGCTCTGCTACCCATACTTTTCACATGGGGGGCCCTGCAGAAAACATACCAGACTCTAACTGTCCAGTAGAAAAAACAACCTTGCTGTTTGGAGCATCTCACATGCATCAGCCTCTTGATGCCACTCCTCCATTCGGTCATCAGAGACACAAACTCCAGTGTGCGTAAACATCTGAAATCCACCTTTACTCAGGTGCTGGATATTTCATTTGTTGGCCACGATAGATACAAACTCTATCATGAGCAGACATCTGACCCTCGCCTGTACTCAGATGCTGGAGATCTCGAAAAAACCACTGCACATTGGAACGGCCATGTTCTCGGCACTGAGATTAAGCATAGATTGTGTTTTCTGCCTTCTGTTCTCACACTCCTCGCCTTCAAGTCCCCCATATTGGGAATTTGGGAGCCACAATGCCTTCTGCCTGCCCACCAGAAAAAAGAGGTGCCCTATGGGTCTGCGTAAAACTCCATATAAGGTTCCACCAACACAGCCCTCTATAGCACCACAATATCATAGGCCACCTTGTGAACTAATGCTTTGTCTGACACAGCTCGAGCCCCGACCGCCTGGTAGCCACCTAGATAGCGGGACCCATATCTGGCAGGTGTGACCTGCCTTGACCTGAGTCCTTCATCTCAAACCAACCTGGTTATTCACGTACCAGTCCCAGAACATAGCTCAAATTACTGTGCATGGGGGAATCTGAAGCACAAAAGAGTACTCCTCCTTCCTCATAGAAGGAAAATTAAATGTTGATATGGTGGTCCAACCCTCATATTGGGATCCAGGTGCATGGAACAAGAGCCAATGCCCACTCAGGATGGGCATCTGGGCAAAAACAGGCATTGTGACCCTTACCCTGAGACCCATTTCCAACAAGTCTCCATGGGAGCTGAACCAAAGCCCCACAGAGCCAGGCAGTCAAGCCTCTAGGCCCAAATACTAAGCCTTTGTAGGGTTATCCAGGCACAGGGACCTATAACCCATCTCTGGAATCCCTGTGTTGACGGAAACACTGAAACAGTAAACCACGCTCTCTCCTTCCCAGTGAGACACCAAACTCTTGGGTGCTGGGCAGAATCCCCAGAGAGGTAGAATATTCCATGGACACATGAGGACACCCCACCATTCCAAGGCCATCCTAGACACAATCCAGACAGAAAAGCCTTTGCTCCTGCCTCCCAGCCACACGAATTTCAAATCCTGAGGAGCTGCCCTCAGCGTCTGCAGATCGGGGCTGCCATCACCTCCCTCCTAATTGATACACAATTTTGTGTCTGAAGACTTTGGTCCCAGAGCCCTTAGCCACATTCCCTGCAGGATGGGGCTGACAGAACCACACTACATCACTGGGCCTGATCTCTGGATGAAATTCTGCCGTCTCAGTTGCACAAACCCTCCAGATTAGGAAAAGCCTGCAAGGCCCCTGAGCCCACCCCAATTTCATAGGCCACTCTGGAAAAAATGCACAGTCTGACACAGCCTGAGCATCTACCTCCAGGAAGACTCACAGGTCAAAGTCCCTAAGTCCGAAGGTTGAGGATGACATGCCCCTACAACCTCATAAGAACCCTAGCCTAGATATTCAGGCCTCTGTGCCCAGAGGCCTGGTCTTGAAATCCAACATATGATCCGACATGTGGTCCCTGAGCCATACAAGAGAACCCCTCCTGTCCCGAGAAGGGAACCTGGCTCCTGGGAACTGGGTCTAACCCTCAGGTAGGAGAATCCTGCATGTCCACAGACATACAACCACATTCTTTTTTTTTATATAGATTTTATTTATTTATTTGACAGAGAGAGATCACAAGTAGGCATAGAGGAAGGCAGAGAGAGAGAGAGGAAGAAGCAGGCTCCCTGCTAAGCAGAGAGCCTGATGCGGGACTCAATCCCAGGACCCTGAGATCATGACCTGAGCCGAAGGCAGCAGCTTAGCCCATTGAGCCACCCAGGCACCCTCACCACCACATTCTAAGGTCTCCCTGGACACCAAGCAGCATTGTGACTCAGACTGAGAACATCCGTCAACTTAGATCACTTGGAAATTTGAACAAAAACCAGCAGATCAAGCCTGCAATGTTCCTCAGCTGCAATGGTCATGCAAGGAAGACTTCCCAGGCCCCCATTCAGAGACCTCTGCTGTCGAATCTTTCTATATGGGGGACCCTGGAGCCTTGTAAGCGGACTTCCCCTGTCCCACAGTAGGACACCTTGCTGTTTGGAGCAGCTCACAAGGTCCTGCTTGGGAAAATCTCCAAGAATTCTTGAGGCCACCCCACAATTCGTTGACCATCATGGATG
Source organism: Mustela nivalis (assembly GCF_964662115.1). Lineage (NCBI taxonomy): Eukaryota > Metazoa > Chordata > Mammalia > Carnivora > Mustelidae > Mustela > Mustela nivalis. The sequence goes on along the minus strand of NW_028136552.1, from coordinate 1,576,082 downwards.
CAAACCCAGCGTGAGCAGACATCTGACCCTCGCCCATACTCAGGTGCTGGAAATCTCGAAACAACCACTGCACAATGGAATGGTCCTGTGGTCGGCACTGAGCTTATCCGTGGCTTGGTTTTCAGACTTCTGTCTTCACACTCCTCGCCTAAAAGCCCTTCATATTGGGAATTCTGAAGCCACAGTGCAGCTTTCTGCCTGCCCACCAGAAAGAAGTGCCCTATGGGTCTTCGTAGAAACCCACATGAGGATCCTCCTGCACGGCCCTCAATGGCACCCCAATATAATAGACCGACCTCTGCATACATTGTCTATCTGACACCGCCTGATCCCCGACCTCCTGTCAGCCACCCAGATAGTGGACCCCATATCCTCCAGGTGGGTCCAACCTTGGCCCGAGGCCATCATCTTGAAGCAACCTGGATATTCAGGTACCTGTCCCAGTCTTAGCTCAAATTCCTGCCCATAGGGGACTCGGAAGCACAAAAGAGTGCTCCTCCTTCCCCATGGCCAGAAAACTGAATGTTGAGATGGCTGTACAACCCTGAGTGGGAACCAGGTGCATGGTCCATGAGACCATGCCTACACAGGATGGGCAGCTGGGCACAAATAGGCATTGTGACTCTCAGAATGAGACCCCTTTCCAAAGATCCCCCTTGGGATCTGGACCAGGATCCCAAATCGAAGCTTTGGTTAAGTTTTCCCAGTGTCTGGACCCAGAACCCATCTCTGGAATCCCTGTTTGGACAGGATCCCAGAGATGGAATACAGTCTTTTCCTCTTCCCCAGAAAAAAATCAAACTCTTGGGTGCCAAGCAGAATCACCAGAGTGGAAGAATATCCCATGGACACATGAGGTCACCCCTCCATTTAGTGGCCATTCTAGACACAAAATCCAGACAGAAAAGCCTGTGCTCCTCCCTCCCAGCCACCTGAATTTCAAATCCCGAGGAGCTTCCCTCAGGGTCTTCAGATTCGGACTGCCATCACCTCACTCCTACCTCTTATCCGAGGTTGTGTCTAAAGTCTTTGGTCCCAAAGTCCTGACACACATGACCTCCAGGATGGGGCCTCGAGAAACACATGACATCACTGGCCCTGCTCTCCTGAGGAAACCCTGCCCATCTCAGTTTCCCAAAATGTCCAGATTAGGAGAAAACTGCAAGGCCCCTGACTGCACCCCAATATCATAGGCCACTCTGTAAAAAGTGCACAGCCTGACACAGCCTCAGCACCTACCTCCAGGATGACATGCAGGCCAATGGCACTTAGTCCGAAGATTGAAACTTCCATGGCCCTAAAACCTCATCAGAACCCTAGCTTATGTTTTGAGGTCTCTCTTCCTAGAGGTCTGTTCTGGAAATTCAAGCATATGGTCCAACCTGTGGTCCGTGAGCCATACAAGAGCACACCTCCTGTCCCAAGAAGGAAACCTGGCTCCTGGGTACTGGGTCTAATCCTAAGGATAGAGAATCCTCAATGGTCAGAGAGCCGCCACCACATTCTAAGGTCTCCCTGGACACCAAGCAGCATTGGGACCTGTTAGACTGAGAACTTCCATCAACGAAAATCACTTGGAACTTGGAATCAGTGTCATTGGTTCAAGCTTACCCTGTTCCTCAGCTGCAATGGTAACACGAGATTGGCTTCCCAGGCCTCCATTCAGAGAGCATTGCTATCGAATCTTCCATATGGGGGACCCTGGAGCCCTGTAAGAAGACTTCTGCTGTCCCTTAGTAGGACACCTTGATATTTGGAGCAGCTCACAAGCTCCAGCTTGGAAAAACCTCCAAGAATTCTTGAGGCCTCCCCACCATTTGTTGGCCATCATGGATACAAACTCCAGCGTGAGCAGACATCTTCCCCTCGCCCAGGTGCTGGAGATCTCGAAACAACTGCTGTACATTGGAATAGACATGTGCTCGGCACTGAGCGTAACCGTAGCTTATGTTTTCATACTTCTGTCCTCACACTCCTCGCCTGCAAACCCTCCAACTTGGATATTCTGGAGCCGTAATGCAGCCATCTGCCTGCTCACCAAATAGAAGAAGTGAAGAAAGGGTCTGTGCAAAAATCCCCCATGAGGATCCAGTTGCACAGCTCTCAAAAGCACCCCAATATCATAGGCCGAACTCTCCGCGAATGTTCTGTCTGACACAGCTCGAGCCCGAGCTCCTGACAGCCACCCAGAAAGCAGGCCTCATTTTCTGCAGGTGGGTCCTGCCTTGGCCCGAGGACCTCATCTCAAAGTGAACTGGGTATTCAGGCACCGGTCCCAGAACTTAGCTCAAATTCCTGCCCATGGGGGAACCTGAAGCATAAAAAAGTACCCCTCCTTCCCCATGGCAGGAAAACTGAATGTTGAGATGACAGTCCAACCCTCAGAGTGGGAGCCAAGTGCATAGCCCATGAGGTCACACCCACTCAGCATGGGCATCTGGGCAAAAACAGGCATTGTGACCCTCAGAATGAGACCCATTTCCAACAAGAACACTCGGGAGCTGTACCAGGAAAACATAGAGCAGGACCCTAGGCCCAAATCCTAAGCCTTGTTGCGGTGATCCAGGCTCCAGAACCCAGGACCCATCTCTGGAATGGCTGTTTGGACGGGATCCCTGACTCAGAAAACTGCGCTCCTCCCATCCCCCGGAAATACACCAAACTCTTGGGTGCCGAGCAGAATTCCCAGAGAGGTAGAATCTCACATGGACCCATGAGGCCACCCCTCCATTTCGTGGCCATCATAGACAAACAAGTCAGACAGAAAAGACTGTGCTCCTGCCTCACAGCCGTCCGAATTTCATATCTGGAGATGCTTCGCTCAGGGTCTGCAGATTGGGTCTGCCATCACCTCGAGCTTAACTCTTACCAGTTTGTGTCTGAAGACTTTGGACCCAGAGTCCTGACCCATATGCCCTCCAGGATGGGGCCTCCAGGAACACACAACAGCACTGGGCCAGCTCTCCCAAGGAATGTCAGCCTGTCTCAGTTTCCCAACCCACCAGATTAAGAGAAAATTGCAAGGCCCCTAATACCACCCCAATTCCATAGGAAGCTCCAGAAAAAATGCATAGTCTGACACAGCCTCAGAATATACCTCCAGTAAGACACCCAGGTCAATGGGAAGGGATGAAATGGCCTAACCCATGGCAGGTTCGATGTGCTGGGTGTGAAGCCAACTGTCTCAATGTCTCTCACAAGGTCTGGGCTCAGGCTATGTAAGACAGAGCATAGTGTTTAGGGTAGCCTATGCAATTGGGGTGTTGCCGAGGGCTGAGCAGGTTGATTTTCATTTGGGGTTTCTGAGCAATGCCATAGACAATGTTTTTCTTTGGGGGGCAGGCAGAGTGCTTCGTTCTGGAACCAGAATTCCCAATCATGAGGGCTTTTGGGCCAGGAGTGCTAGGGTAGAGTCTGAAAACAAAAGATAGGGTGAGGTTGGGAGCAGGCACACTCTGCAAAGGCTGAAAGGATATCTCATGCATCTGAAGTCAGGCTGAGGATCAGACGTTGGCTGAGGTTGGATTGTGCCCTTGATAGCACCTTCATGAAGCAGGTGCCTCATGAGGCCAACGAAATTTTCCCACGCTGAGTTTGGAGGTTGCCACAAACCACAAGGTTTCCTTCTGCAAGACAGTCGAGTCCTGTTGAGTGGCTCCAGTACATACCATACGGAAGGACTGAAGAGGAGGGTTCAAAGGATGGATCCCTGAACAGCATGCCTCGCATTCCCTTTGGCCATTAACGACAAGATATGTTTGATCTGCTGGCTCTGGGGCAAGATAACCAGCGGGCTGAGTTGAAATGGCCTCTCCTGAGGATGTGTCATAATGTGTGTTTCTGTCCATGGAGACCTTGGAATGTGATGGTTGTACTGTGGCCCTGCGGAATTCTCCGACCAGAAGGGTTTGATACAGATCCAGTAAGAAAGCACTCCATGTGGAGACGAGAGAGGTTTGGTTTGGAGCCTCAGAAAAACCTAATATGCTGGTATACGAAACCAGTCCTCTGAGGACAGACACATGAAAACTAAAGCTAAGGTTCATATTAGGGCCTAAGGGCCTGTCCATTTCAATCTTCTGTCTCTGGGGACACTGTCTGAGAGTCTAAGTGGTGATAATGGCTCAGCTGGTGTCAGAGTGCCCCTTTTATTCCAGGGCAGCCTACACTATCAGGATGGCCTCAGGGGCCTTGGAGCTTTTCCCTAACCTGTAGGGTTGTGGTCAATGGATTGGGCACACTTTCCTTGGAGAGGGCAGGCACAATCTTTCGCTGTGGCTCCAGATGCCCTAGCCTGGAGGGTGTGTGGGTCCAGGCTGTGGGCACAGAAGTCTGAAAACACAAACTCAGCTTATGAGTGGCGCCGAGGGTATGGCAGGCCGGATGTACAGATAGAGAGTGAGCTCCTTGGCTTGTGAATCAAGGGCGAGATTCCTTTAGGCTTTTGTCTCTGGATGCGTCCAGGATAGCCGTAGATTGTAGGGGGTGGCCTCAGTGACTGTGGACAAGTATCCCTCTCTGGAGATTTGTCCCAGCTAACAGGAGTTTGGGGTCATTTTGTGGGAAGGGTGGAGTCCTGTTGTCTGGCTCATGGGTCTCTCCAAGAAAGTGATTCCAGAGCAGAGCCCCAAGAACGGGGGGGAGACTGGAAAACTCAAACACTGGTGAGGATTGGGTGTATAGGGGCTTGGCACGCCTCATATGCGGGTTCTTGGTCAAGGCCCTGACAGGCCTTTCTTTGATATTGGGCTCATGCTGAGGGTCACAGAGTGAATTTGTGCCCAAGGCAGCACTCAAGTTTGGGCGTGGTTTCAGGGGAAATGAAGGTTTCTCCCACCCTGAAGGTGTGACTCCATGCCAAGAGCAAGCCTTACAGCCATGGGGAAGAAGGAGTTCTGATTTGTGCTTCAGATGCCCAACTGTGTGGGGAATTGATATAATATCTGGGTTTAGATATCTGAAAACCAAGGTTAGGAAGAGATAACGGCATAAGACCATGGCGTGTCAGAAGTGCTAGGTGTGTGGCCAGCTGTCTCCTTGCCTGTCTGGACGTCTGGCATCAGGCTGTGAAAGGCAGAGCATTAGTGCCCAGAGCAGCCTATCAAATCTGAGTGCCGTCGAGGCAAGAGCAGGTTGATCCTCATCTGGGTTTTATGGAGAGCCCCACAAGGAAACGTTTTCTACCAGTGGGCAGTAACTGGGCTGGCTTGTGGTTCTGCAAATCCTACTCTGGAGGGATTGTTTGCCAGGAGTGTGAGGAAGGAAGTCTGAAAACACAAGCTAGCGTGAGGTTTGGGACCGAGGGCACGGCAGGCGACTCTGCAGAGGCTTAATCAAGATCTCCTGCATTGCGGTCATATCTACTATGAGACGTGCTTCAAGCTAGAGTTTTTGTCCATGATGGCCTCTCCCTGAAGGATATGGGGGGCATATGAGGCCCGGCAGGTTTGCCGTTTTCTCCTACACTGAAGGTTTGACTCACGGCCAGCAGCAAGGTTTCTTGCCATGGGGAAGGAGGGGTTCTGACTTGTGCATCAGGTTCCCCCTGTGCAGGGATTGGAGATAAGGTCTAGGTTCCGATGACTGAAAACCCAGGTTGGGAATGGATGGTGGCCTAAGGCAGTGGCGGGTCCAATGTGCTGGGTGTGCAGCCAGCTGTGTCGGTGTCTGTTGGAAGGTCTGGGCTCAGGCTATTTGCGACAGAGCATCAGTGTTTAAGGTAGCCTATGCAATTGGGGTGTTGCCGAGGGCCAAGCAGTTTGATCCTCATTTGGGGTTTCTGGGCAGCACCATAGAAAATGTTTTTCTCCTGGGAGGCAGGCAGAGTGCTTCAGTGTGGCCCCAGAATTCCCAGTAGGGAGGGTTTGTGGGCCAGGAGTGTGAGGACGGAAGTCTGAAAACACAAGCTAGGGTGAGGATTGGAGCCAAGGGCAGAGAAGGCCCAATCGGCAGAGGCTGAATCAAAATCTCCTGCATCTGAAGTCAGGCTGAGGATCAGAAGTTGGCTGAGGATGGAGTATGTGTCCATGATGGCACCTTCATGAAGCGGGGGCCTCATGAGTTTGGGGTCATTTTGTGGGAAGGGTGGAGTCGTGTTGTCTGGCTCATGGGTCTCTCCAAGAAAGGGATTCCAGAGCAGAGCCCAGGTACAGGTGAGGCGACTGGAAAACTCAAACACTAGTGAGGATTGGGTGCATAGGGGCTTGGCAAGCCCCATATGCGGGCTTTTGGTCCAGGTCCTGACAGGCCTTTCTTTGACATGGGGCTCATGCTGAGGGTCACAGTGTGAATTTGTGCCCAAGCAGCACTCAAGTTTGGGCGTGGCATCAGGGGCCATGAAGGTTTCTCCCACCCTGAAGGTGTGACTCCATGCCAAGAGCAAGCTTGACAGCCATGGGGAAGGAGGAGTTCTGTTTTGTGCTTGCGATACCCAGCTGTGTGGAGAATTGATATAATATCTAGGTTCAGATATCTGAAAACCAAGGTTAGGAAGAGGTGACGGCATAAGACCATGGCGTGTCTGAAGTGCTGGGTGTGCGGCCAGCTGTCTCCTTGTCTCTCTGGACGTCTGGTTTCAGGCTGTGTCAGACAGAGCATGAGTTCCCAGAGCAGCATATCCAGTTCAAGGTCCGTCGAGGCCCGAGCAGGTTGATCCTCATCTGGGTTTTCTGGAGAGCCCCACAGGGAAACGTTTTTCTTCCGTTGGGCAGACACTGGGCTGGGTTTTGGTTCTGGAGTTTCTTGTCCGGAGGGCTTGTTTGCCAGGAGTGTGAGGAAGGAAGTCTGAAAACACAAGCTAGCGTGAGGTTTGGGACCGAGGGCACGGCAGGCCCACTCTGCAGAGGCTGAATCGAGATCTCCTGCACTGAGGTCATGTCAACTATGAGACGTGCCTCAGGCTAGAGTTTTTGTCCAGCATGGCCTCTTCCTGAAGGGTGAGGGCTTCATTAGGCCAGGGATGTTTGCCTACGATGGGATTTGTGAACTACTCCAAACCTCAAGGTTTCCTTCTGCACGACAGTCGAGTCCTACTGGATGGTTCCAGGAGGCCCCATACGGAAAGACTCGAGAGCAGGTGTCTAAGCATGGATGCCTGGGAACGCCACCTCATATTCCCACTCTTTAGTCAGGACAAGGCAGGCTCAATCTGCAGGCTCCTGGGTGAGCTACCCAGAGGGGAGAGTTGAAATGGACTCTCCTGAAGATGAGTCCTACTGTGGCTTGGTGGCCTGGGAGACCTTGGAATGTGGAGGTGGCTCAGGGACTCTGCAGGATTCTCCAACAGGAGGTGTTTGACACAGCTCCAACAGGGAAGCTTCCCATGTGGAGAGCAGAGGAGTTCTGTTCAGTGCCTCAGGAAAGCCCCATATCCTGTTCTTCGAACCAAAGCCTCTGAGGAGTAACACCTGGGACCCAAAGCAAGAGTTGAGATTACGGCCTAAGGGCCTGTCCGGCTCAACCTTCTATCTCTGTTGACATCTGCGGGCATGCCTTCGTGGAGGTAGCTGCTCAGCTTGTGTCCTAATGCCCCTGTGTGTCCAAGGAGCCTCCCAGTAGTGGGATGTCCTCGGGGGCCTTGAGGTTTCTCATATTCTGGAGGTGTGTGTCCAAAGGAATGGACACAGTTTCCCAGGAGAGAGCAGGCACGGTCCTGTGGTATGGCTCCAGAGGACCCAGCCTAGAGGCTGTGTTTGCCAGGGCTGTGGGGACAGATGTCTGAAAAAGCAAACTTGGCTCAGCTAGTGGCCAATGTAATGGCAGGACTGATCTCCAGTCCGTGAGGGGAGATCCTCTGGATATCAAAGGAGGGCAAGTGGGAGGCAGTCACTCAGGATTTTGTCTCTGGGTGTTGCGTTCACAGTGTCCGGTCAGGGTAGGGGTTGTCTCAGAGGCCGAGGAAGAGCCTTCCTCTCGGGGGATTGTCCAAGCTCCCAAGTGTTTGGGTTCATTCTGTGGGAAGGGAAGAGTACTGTTTTCTGCCACAGGGAACCCCCCAGGAGAGGGACTCTAGGGCACAGCAGTGGGTTCCCTGAACTGGAATACACACCATCTAGTTAATCCTGGGTGCCTATGGGCATGGCAAGCCACATATGCGGGCTCTTGGTCCAGTCACTGAGAGGCATTACTTGAATAAGGTACTCACGCTGAGGGTCACAATGTGTGTTTGTGCCCAAGGCGGCCCTCACGCTTGGGCGTTGCCTCATGGGCCATGTCGTTTTTCCTACACTGAAGGTTTGACTCACTGCCAGCAGCAAGTTTTCTTGCCATGGGGAAGGAGGGGTTCTGATTTGTGCATCAGGTTCCCCCCTGTGCAGGGATTGGAGATAAGGTCTAGGATCCGATGACTGAAAACCCAGGTTGGGAATGGATGGTGGCCTAAGGCAGTGGCGGGTCCAATGTCCTAGGAGTGCAGCCAGCTGTGTCGGTGTCTGTTGGAAGGTCTGGGCTCAGGCTATTTGCGACAGAGCATCAGTGTTTAAGGTAGCCTATGCAATTGGGGTGTTGCCGAGGGCCAAGCAGTTTGATCCTCATTTGTGGTTTCTGGGCAGCACCATAGACAATGTTTTTCTCCTGGGAGGCAGGCAGAGTGCTTCAGTGTGGCCCCAGAATTACCAGTAGGGAGGGTTTGTGGGCAAGGAGTGTGAGGACGGAAGTCTGAAAACACAAGCTAGGGTGAGTATTGGAGCCAAGGGCAGAGCAGGCCCACTCTGCAGAGGCTGAATCAAAATCTCCTGCATCTGAAGTCAGGCTGAGGATCAGACGTTGGCTGAGCCTGGAGTATGTGTCCATGATGGCACTTTCATGAAGCGGGGGCCTCATGAGGCCAAGGAAGTTTTCCCACGCTGAGTTTGGAGGTTGCCCCAAACCACAAGGTTTCCTTCTGCGGGACATTCGAGTCCTGTTGCATGGCTCCAGGACATACCATATGGAAGGACTGGAGAGCAGGGTTCGAAGGATGGATCCCTGTACAGCATTCCTCGCATTCCAATTGGCCATAAGCGACAAGATATGTTTGATCTGCTGCCTCTGGGTCACGCTACCCAGGGGGCTGAGTTGAAATGGCCTCTCCTGAGGATGTGTCATAATGTGCGTTTGGGTCCATGGAGACCTTGGAATGTGCTGGTTGTTCGGTGGCCTTTCGGAACTCTCCTACTTGAAGGGTTTGATACATCCCCAGTAAGAAAGCTGCCCATGTGGAGACGAGAGATGCTTGGTTTGGTGCCTCAGAAAAGCCCCATGTGCTGGTCTACGAAAACAGTCCTCTGAGAACGGACACATGGAAACAAAGCTAAGGTTCATATTAGGGCCTGGGGGCCTGTCCATTTCAACCTTCTGTCTCTGGGGACACTGTCTGAGAATCTAAGTGGAGATAGTTGCTCTGCTGGTGTCAGAGAGCCCCTCTTAGTCCAGGGTGGCCTATCTATTGATGGCCTCAGGGGCCTTGGAGCTTTTCCCTAAACTGTAGGGTTGTGGTCAATGGATTGGACACACTTTCCTTAGAGAGGGCCGGCACAATCTTTCGCTGTGGCTTCAGAGGCCCTAGCCTGGAGGTTGTGTGGGTCCAGGCTGTGGGCACAGAAGTCTTAAAACACAAAGTCAGCTTATGAGTGGCGCCTAGGGTATGACAGGCCGGATGTACAGCCTGAGAGGGAAATCCTGGGCCTCTGAAACAAGGGCGAGTGGAAGGCGTTCCTTCAGGCTTTTGTCTCTGGATGTTGTGTCCGGGAGAGCCGTGGATTGGAGCGGTGGCCTCAGGGACTGTGGACGAGTATCCCTCTCTGGGGATTTGTCCCAGCTCCCAAGAGTTTGGGGTCATTTTGAGGGAAGGGTGGAGTCGTGTTGTCTGGCTCATGTGTCTCTCCAAGAAAAGGATTACAGAGCAGCGCCCAGGTACAGGTGGGGCGACTGGAAAACTCAAACACTGGTGAGGATTGGGTGCATAGGGGCTTGGCAAGCCCCATATGCGGGCTTTTGGTCCAGGTCCTGACAGGCCTTTCTTTGACATGGGGCTCATGCTGAGGGTCACAGTGTGAATTTGTGCCCAAGCAGCACTCAAGTTTGGGCGTGGCATCAGGGGCCATGAAGGTTTCTCCCACCCTGAAGGTGTGACTCCATGCCAAGAGCAAGCTTGACAGCCATGGGGAAGGAGGAGTTCTGTTTTGTGCTTGCTATACCCAGCTGTGTGGAGAATTGATATAATATCTAGGTTCAGATATCTGAAAACCAAGGTTAGGAAGAGGTGACGGCATAAGACCATGGCGTGTCTGAAGTGCTGGGTGTGCGGCCAGCTGTCTCCTTGTCTCTCTGGACGTCTGGTTTCAGGCTGTGTCAGACAGAGCATGAGTTCCCAGAGCAGCATATCCAGTTCAAGGTCCGTCGAGGCCCGAGCAGGTTGATCCTCATCTGGGTTTTCTGGAGAGCCCCACAGGGAAACGTTTTTCTTCCGTTGGGCAGACACTGGGCTGGGTTTTGGTTCTGGAGTTTCTTGTCCGGAGGGCTTGTTTGCCAGGAGTGTGAGGAAGGAAGTCTGAAAACACAAGCTAGCGTGAGGTTTGGGACCGAGGGCACGGCAGGCCCACTCTGCAGAGGCTGAATCGAGATCTCCTGCACTGAGGTCATGTCAACTATGAGACGTGCCTCAGGCTAGAGTTTTTGTCCAGCATGGCCTCTTCCTGAAGGGTGAGGGCTTCATTAGGCCAGGGATGTTTGCCTACGATGGGATTTGTGAACTACTCCAAACCTCAAGGTTTCCTTCTGCACGACAGTCGAGTCCTACTGGATGGTTCCAGGAGGCCCCATACGGAAAGACTCGAGAGCAGGTGTCTAAGCATGGATGCCTGGGAACGCCACCTCATATTCCCACTCTTTAGTCAGGACAAGGCAGGCTCAATCTGCAGGCTCCTGGGTGAGCTACCCAGAGGGGAGAGTTGAAATGGACTCTCCTGAAGATGAGTCCTACTGTGGCTTGGTGGCCTGGGAGACCTTGGAATGTGGAGGTGGCTCAGGGACTCTGCAGGATTCTCCAACAGGAGGTGTTTGACACAGCTCCAACAGGGAAGCTTCCCATGTGGAGAGCAGAGGAGTTCTGTTCAGTGCCTCAGGAAAGCCCCATATCCTGTTCTTCGAACCAAAGCCTCTGAGGAGTAACACCTGGGACCCAAAGCAAGAGTTGAGATTACGGCCTAAGGGCCTGTCCGGCTCAACCTTCTATCTCTGTTGACATCTGCGGGCATGCCTTCGTGGAGGTAGCTGCTCAGCTTGTGTCCTAATGCCCCTGTGTGTCCAAGGAGCCTCCCAGTAGTGGGATGTCCTCGGGGGCCTTGAGGTTTCTCATATTCTGGAGGTGTGTGTCCAAAGGAATGGACACAGTTTCCCAGGAGAGAGCAGGCACGGTCCTGTGGTATGGCTCCAGAGGACCCAGCCTAGAGGCTGTGTTTGCCAGGGCTGTGGGGACAGATGTCTGAAAAAGCAAACTTGGCTCAGCTAGTGGCCAATGTAATGGCAGGACTGATCTCCAGTCCGTGAGGGGAGATCCTCTGGATATCAAAGGAGGGCAAGTGGGAGGCAGTCACTCAGGATTTTGTCTCTGGGTGTTGCGTTCACAGTGTCCGGTCAGGGTAGGGGTTGTCTCAGAGGCCGAGGAAGAGCCTTCCTCTCGGGGGATTGTCCAAGCTCCCAAGTGTTTGGGTTCATTCTGTGGGAAGGGAAGAGTACTGTTTTCTGCCACAGGGAACCCCCCAGGAGAGGGACTCTAGGGCACAGCAGTGGGTTCCCTGAACTGGAATACACACCATCTAGTTAATCCTGGGTGCCTATGGGCATGGCAAGCCACATATGCGGGCTCTTGGTCCAGTCACTGAGAGGCATTACTTGAATAAGGTACTCACGCTGAGGGTCACAATGTGTGTTTGTGCCCAAGGCGGCCCTCACGCTTGGGCGTTGCCTCATGGGCCATGTCGTTTTTCCTACACTGAAGGTTTGACTCACTGCCAGCAGCAAGTTTTCTTGCCATGGGGAAGGAGGGGTTCTGATTTGTGCATCAGGTTCCCCCCTGTGCAGGGATTGGAGATAAGGTCTAGGATCCGATGACTGAAAACCCAGGTTGGGAATGGATGGTGGCCTAAGGCAGTGGCGGGTCCAATGTCCTAGGAGTGCAGCCAGCTGTGTCGGTGTCTGTTGGAAGGTCTGGGCTCAGGCTATTTGCGACAGAGCATCAGTGTTTAAGGTAGCCTATGCAATTGGGGTGTTGCCGAGGGCCAAGCAGTTTGATCCTCATTTGTGGTTTCTGGGCAGCACCATAGACAATGTTTTTCTCCTGGGAGGCAGGCAGAGTGCTTCAGTGTGGCCCCAGAATTACCAGTAGGGAGGGTTTGTGGGCAAGGAGTGTGAGGACGGAAGTCTGAAAACACAAGCTAGGGTGAGTATTGGAGCCAAGGGCAGAGCAGGCCCACTCTGCAGAGGCTGAATCAAAATCTCCTGCATCTGAAGTCAGGCTGAGGATCAGACGTTGGCTGAGCCTGGAGTATGTGTCCATGATGGCACTTTCATGAAGCGGGGGCCTCATGAGGCCAAGGAAGTTTTCCCACGCTGAGTTTGGAGGTTGCCCCAAACCACAAGGTTTCCTTCTGCGGGACATTCGAGTCCTGTTGCATGGCTCCAGGACATACCATATGGAAGGACTGGAGAGCAGGGTTCGAAGGATGGATCCCTGTACAGCATTCCTCGCATTCCAATTGGCCATAAGCGACAAGATATGTTTGATCTGCTGCCTCTGGGTCACGCTACCCAGGGGGCTGAGTTGAAATGGCCTCTCCTGAGGATGTGTCATAATGTGCGTTTGGGTCCATGGAGACCTTGGAATGTGCTGGTTGTTCGGTGGCCTTTCGGAACTCTCCTACTTGAAGGGTTTGATACATCCCCAGTAAGAAAGCTGCCCATGTGGAGACGAGAGATGCTTGGTTTGGTGCCTCAGAAAAGCCCCATGTGCTGGTCTACGAAAACAGTCCTCTGAGAACGGACACATGGAAACAAAGCTAAGGTTCATATTAGGGCCTGGGGGCCTGTCCATTTCAACCTTCTGTCTCTGGGGACACTGTCTGAGAATCTAAGTGGAGATAGTTGCTCTGCTGGTGTCAGAGAGCCCCTCTTAGTCCAGGGTGGCCTATCTATTGATGGCCTCAGGGGCCTTGGAGCTTTTCCCTAAACTGTAGGGTTGTGGTCAATGGATTGGACACACTTTCCTTAGAGAGGGCCGGCACAATCTTTCGCTGTGGCTTCAGAGGCCCTAGCCTGGAGGTTGTGTGGGTCCAGGCTGTGGGCACAGAAGTCTTAAAACACAAAGTCAGCTTATGAGTGGCGCCTAGGGTATGACAGGCCGGATGTACAGCCTGAGAGGGAAATCCTGGGCCTCTGAAACAAGGGCGAGTGGAAGGCGTTCCTTCAGGCTTTTGTCTCTGGATGTTGTGTCCGGGAGAGCCGTGGATTGGAGCGGTGGCCTCAGGGACTGTGGACGAGTATCCCTCTCTGGGGATTTGTCCCAGCTCCCAAGAGTTTGGGGTCATTTTGAGGGAAGGGTGGAGTCGTGTTGTCTGGCTCATGTGTCTCTCCAAGAAAAGGATTACAGAGCAGCGCCCAGGTACAGGTGGGGCGACTGGAAAACTCAAACACTGGTGAGGATTGGGTGCATAGGGGCTTGGCAAGCCCCATATGCGGGCTTTTGGTCCAGGTCCTGACAGGCCTTTCTTTGACATGGGGCTCATGCTGAGGGTCACAGTGTGAATTTGTGCCCAAGCAGCACTCAAGTTTGGGCGTGGCATCAGGGGCCATGAAGGTTTCTCCCACCCTGAAGGTGTGACTCCATGCCAAGAGCAAGCTTGACAGCCATGGGGAAGGAGGAGTTCTGTTTTGTGCTTGCTATACCCAGCTGTGTGGAGAATTGATATAATATCTAGGTTCAGATATCTGAAAACCAAGGTTAGGAAGAGGTGACGGCATAAGACCATGGCGTGTCTGAAGTGCTGGGTGTGCGGCCAGCTGTCTCCTTGTCTCTCTGGACGTCTGGTTTCAGGCTGTGTCAGACAGAGCATGAGTTCCCAGAGCAGCATATCCAGTTCAAGGTCCGTCGAGGCCCGAGCAGGTTGATCCTCATCTGGGTTTTCTGGAGAGCCCCACAAGGAAACGTTTTTCTTCCGTTGGGCAGACACTGGGCTGGGTTTTGGTTCTGGAGTTTCTTGTCCGGAGGGCTTGTTTGCCAGGAGTGTGAGGAAGGAAGTCTGAAAACACAAGCTAGCGTGAGGTTTGGGACCGAGGGCACGGCAGGCCCACTCTGCAGAGGCTGAATCGAGATCTCCTGCACTGAGGTCATGTCAACTATGAGACGTGCCTCAGGCTAGAGTTTTTGTCCAGCATGGCCTCTTCCTGAAGGGTGAGGGCTTCATTAGGCCAGGGATGTTTGCCTACGATGGGATTTGTGAACTACTCCAAACCTCAAGGTTTCCTTCTGCACGACAGTCGAGTCCTACTGGATGGTTCCAGGAGGCCCCATACGGAAAGACTCGAGAGCAGGTGTCTAAGCATGGATGCCTGGGAACGCCACCTCATATTCCCACTCTTTAGTCAGGACAAGGCAGGCTCAATCTGCAGGCTCCTGGGTGAGCTACCCAGAGGGGAGAGTTGAAATGGACTCTCCTGAAGATGAGTCCTACTGTGGCTTGGTGGCCTGGGAGACCTTGGAATGTGGAGGTGGCTCAGGGACTCTGCAGGGTTCTCCAAACTGAGGTGTTTGACACAGCTCCAACAGGGAAGCTTCCCATGTGGAGAGCAGAGGAGTTCTGTTCAGTGCCTCAGGAAAGCCCCATATCCTGTTCTTCGAACCAAAGCCTCTGAGGAGTAACACCTGGGACCCAAAGCAAGAGTTGAGATTACGGCCTAAGGGCCTGTCCGGCTCAACCTTCTATCTCTGTTGACATCTGCGGGCATGCCTTCGTGGAGGTAGCTGCTCAGCTTGTGTCCGAATGCCCCTGTGTGTCCAGGGAGCCTCCCAGTAGTGGTATGTCCTCGGGGGCCTTGAGGTTTCTCATATTCTGGAGGTGTGTGTCCAAAGGAATGGACACAGTTTCCCAGGAGAGAGCAGGCACGGTCCTGTGGTATGGCTCCAGAGGATTCAGCCAAGAGGCTGTGTTTGCCAGGGCTGTGGGGACAGATGTCTGAAAAAGCAAACTTGGCTCAGCTAGTGGCCAAGGTAATGGCAGGACTGATCTCCAGTCCGTGAGGGGATTTCCTCTGGATATCAAAGGAGGGCAAGTGGGAGGCAGTCACTCAGGATTTTGTCTCTGGGTGTTGCGTTCACAGTGTCCGGTCAGGGTAGGGGTTGTCTCAGAGGCTGAGGAAGAGCCTTCCTCTCGGGGGATTGTCCAATCTCCCAAGTGTTTGGATTAATTCTGTGGGAAGGGAAGAGTACTGTTTTCTGCCACAGGGGACCTCCCAGGAGAGGGACTCTAGAGCACAGCAGTGGGTTCCCTGAACTGGAATACACACCATCTAGTTAATCCTGGGTGCCTATGGGCATGGCAAGCCACATATGCGGGCTCTTGGTCCAGTCACTGAGAGGCGTTACTTGAATAAGGTACTCACGCTGAGGGTCACAATGTGTGTTTGTGCCCAAGGCGGCCCTAATGCTTGGGCGTTGCCTCATGGGCCATGCCGTTTTCTCCTACACTGAAGGTTTGACTCACTGCCAGCAGCAAGTTTTCTTTCCATGGGGAAGGAGGGGTTCTGACTTGTGTATCAGGTTCCCCCCTGTGCAGGGATTGGAGATAAAGTCTAGGTTCCGATGACTGAAAACCCAGGTTGGGAATGGATGGTGGCCTAAGGCAGTGGTGGGTCCAATGTGCTGGGTGTGCAGCCAGCTGTGTCGGTGTCTGTTGGAAGGTCTGGGCTCAGGCTATTTGCCTCAGAGCATCAGTGTTTAAGGTAGCCTATGCAATTAGGGTGTTGCCGAGGGCCAAGCAGTTTGATCCTCATTGGGGTTTCTGGGAAGCACCATAGACAATGTTTTTCTCCTGGGAGGCAGGAAGAGTGCTTCATTGTGGCCCCAGAATTCCCAGTAGGGAGGGCTTGTGGGCCTGGAGTGAGAGGACGGAAGTCTGAAAACACAAGCTAGGGTGAGGATTGGTGCCAAGGGCAGAGCAGGCCCATTCTGCAGAGGCTGAATCAAAATCTCCTGCATCTGAAGTCAGGCTGAGGATCAGAAGTTGGCTGAGGCTGGAGTATGTGTCCATGATGGCACCTTCATGAAGCGGGGGCCTCATGAGGCCAAGGAAGTTTTCCCACGCTGAGTTTGGAGGTTGCCCCAAACCACAAGGTTTCCTTCTGCGGGACATTCGAGTCCTGTTGCATGGCTCCAGGACATACCATACGGAAGGACTGGAGAGCAGGGTTCGAAGGATGGATCCCTGTACAGCATGCCTCGCATTCCAATTGGCCATTAGCGATAAGATATGTTTGATCTGGGGCCTCTGGAACACGCGACCCAGGGGGCTGAGTTGAAATGGCCTCTCCTGAGGATGCGTCATAATGTTCGTTTGGGTCCATGGAGACCTTGGAATGTGCTGGTTGTTCAGTGGCCCTGCGGAACTCTCCTACCTGAAGGGTTTGATACATCCCCAGTAAGAAAACTGCCCATGTGGAGACAAGAGATCCGCAGTTTGGTGCCTCAGAAAAGCCCCATGTGCTGGTCTACGAAAACAGTCCTCTGAGAACGGACACATGGAACAAAGCTAAGTTTCGTATTAGGGCCTGGGGGCCTGTCCATTTCAACCTTCTGTCTCTGGGGACACTTTCTGAGAGTCTAAGTGGAGATAGTTGCTCCGCTGGTGTCAGAGAGCCCCTCTTAGTCCAGGGTGGCCTACACTATTGATGTCCTCAGGGGCCTTGGAGCTTTTCCCTAACCTGTAAGGTTGTGGTCAATGGATTGGGCACATTTTCCTTGGAGAGGGCAGGCACAAACTTTCGCTGTGGCTCCAGAGGCCCTAGCCTGGAGGTGTGTGGGTCCAGGCTGTGGGCACAGAAGTCTTAAAACACAAAGTCAGCTTATGAGTGGTGCCTAGGGTATGGCAGGCCGGAGGTACAGCCCGAGAGGGAAATCCTGGGCCTCTGAAACAAGGGCGAGTGGAAGGCGTTCCTTCAGGCTTTTGTCTCTGGATGTTGTGTCCGGGATAGCCGTGGATTGGAGCGGTGGCCTCAGGTACTGTGGACGAGTATCCCTCTCTGGGGATTTGTCCCAGCTCCCAAGAGTTTGGGGTCATTTTGTGGGAAGGGTGGAGTCGTGTTGTCTGGCTCATGTGTCTCTCCAAGAAAGGGATTCCAGATCAGAGCCCCAGGTACGGGCGGGGCGACTGGAAATCTCAAACCCTGGTGAGGATTGGGTGCATAGGGGCTTGGCAAGCCCCATATGCGGGCTCTATGTCCAGGCCCTGACAGGCCTTTCTTTGACATGGGGCTCATTCTAGGGTCACAGTGTGAATTTGTTCCCAATCAGCACTCAAGTGCTGCTTGGGCACTACCTGAAGGTTTTGATACATCCCCAGTAAGAAAGCTCCCCATGTGGAGACGAGAGAAGTTCTGTTCAGTGCCTCAGGAAGCCCCATATCCTGTTCTTCGAACCAAAGCCTCTGAGGAGTAACACCTGGAACCCAAAGCAAGAGTTGAGATTATGGCCTAAGGGCCTGTCCGGCTCAACCTTCTATCTCTGTTGACATCTGTGTGCATGCCTTCGTGGAGGTAGCTGCTCAGCTTGTGTCCGAATGCCCCTGTGTGTCCAGGGAGGCTCCCAGTAGTGGGATGTCCTCGGGGGCCTTGAGGTTTCTCATATTCTGGAGGTGTGTGTCCAAAGGAATGGACACAGTTTCCCAGGAGAGAGCAGGCACGGTTCTGTTGTATGGCTCCAGAGGACCCAGCCTAGAGGCTGTGTTTGGCAGGGCTGTGGGGACTGATGTCTGAAAAAGCAAACTTGGCTCAGGAAGGGGCCAAGGTAATGGCAGGCCTGATCTCCAGTCCGTGAGGGGAGATTCTCTGAATATCAAAGGAGGGCAAGTAGGAGGCAATTGCTCACGCTTTTGTCTCTGGGTGTTGCGTTCACAGTGTCCGGTCAGGGTAGGAGTTGCCTCAGGGGCGGAGGAAGAGCCTTCCTCTCGGGGGATTGTCTAAGCTCCCAAGTGTTTGGGTTCATTCTGTGGGAAGTGATGAGTACTGTTTTCTGCCAGAAAGAACTCCCCAGGAGAGGGGCTCTAGAGCACAGCAGTGGGTTCCTTCAACTGGAATACACACCATGTAGTTAGTCCTGGGTGCCTATGGGCATGGCAGGGACTATATGCAGGATCTTCGTCCCGAACCTGACAGGCCTTTCTTTGACATGGGGCTCATGCTAGGGTCATAGTGTGAATTTGTGCCCAAGCAGCACTCATGTTTTGGCGTGGCATCAGGGGCCATGAAGGGTTCCCCACGTGAAGGTGTGAATCCATGTGAAGAACAAGCATTACAGCCATGTGGAATGCAGAGTTCTGATTGTGATTCTGATACACAAACTCAGCTTTTTTTGGGGACGTCGGTATGGCAGGCCCAATATACAAACCATGAGAAGAACTCATGAAGATTTGAATATAGAGCGAGTCTGAGGCGCTTGCTCAGGCATTTGTCTCTGGAATTTGTATCAGCAATGGCCGTAGAATGTCGGGGATGCTTCATGGGCCATGGACAAATCTACCTCTATGAGGATTTCGCCCGATTCCCAATTTTTTTTCGTCAAACTGTGGGATGGGAGAACTCCTTTCAGTTTTGTTACCTCAGGTGTCCCACGAAAAGAGGAATTCCAAAGCAAAGCCGTGGGGAAGACTGAAGGGACCACCAGAACTATGGTTCAAAATTGGGGACTAGGGGCATGGCAAGCCCAATATGCTATCTCTTCATCCAGCCACTGAGAGGCCTTACTTGAGGACTTTGGTCAGGCTGAGGGTCACAATGTGTGTTTGTGACCAATGTAGCCTGCGAGCATGGCGGGGCCTCATGGGAAACACTGGATTCAACTACACTGAAAGTTGGACAACATGCCAAACACAAGGTATCTTGCCATGGGGAAGGAGTTCTGATTTCTGCATCCCGTTCAACCCTGGGCAGTGATTGGAGGTAATGTCTAGAATCTAAAGCCTGAAATCCGAGGTTGGGAAGAGATGACGACCTAAGGCCATGGCGGCTCGATGTACTCAGTGTGCGGCCAGCTGTCAGGGACGGGCCAGGGAGTCCAGGCTCAGGCTGTGTCAGAAAGGGCATTAGTGCCCTGGTCAGCCTATGTATTTGGGGTACAGCCAAGGTCGGTGCAGGTTGATCCTCATTTGGGGTTACTGGGTAGCCCCAGAGGACAATATTTTTCTTCTGGAGGGCAGGCAGAGTGCTGCATTGTAGTTCTGGATTGCCATACTGGAGGGCTTGTGGGCCAGTAGTCTGACGACAAAAGTTTGAGAACACAAGCTAGGCTTAGGTTTCTGGGTGAGGCCATGGCAGGCACAATCTACAGACCTGAATCGAGATCTCATGCATCTGAAGACAGGGCGAGGATCAGACGATCGCTCAGGTTGTAGTTTCTGTCCATGATGGCCCCGTCATGAATGGGGGGGGGGATCACGAGGCCATGGGGGTTTTCCCACGATGGGAGTTGTGAGAAGCTCCAAACTGCAGAGAGTCTTCTGCAGGACAATTGAGACCTGTTGTTTGGCTCCAGGCCAATGATTCTGAGCAGGGTTCTAAGGATGGATGGCTGGGTAGCCCACCTCGCATTCCAATTGTCTCCTAGCAACAAGACAGGTTAGATCTCCTGGATCTGTGGGGAGCAACCGAGGATGCTGCATTAAAATGGACACCCCTGGGCATGGGTCCTAATGTGCTTTTGTGTCTAAGGAGACCTTGGAATGAAGCGGTGGCACTTGGGCCCTAAAGAGTTCTACTAAAGAGAGGCTTTGACACAGCTCCAACGTGCAAGTATCCCATGTTTAGATGAGATGTTTTCTGTTGGGTGAGTCAAGAAACAGCTATATGCTGCTTTTGAATTCCAGGCCTCTGAGGAGAGATGCCTGGAAACGAAAGCAATGGATCTGATTACTGCCTAGGGGCCTGTTCATTCCTTTTTACCTCTGGGGACATCTGTCTATGGGTCTGAGTGCAGGTAGGTGCTCTGTAGTGCTCAGATTGCCCCTGTTTTTCCTGGGAAGCCACCACTATTGAGATGGATCAGGGACTTTGGAGGTTTATCCTATTAGAAGGGTTGTGGCCATTGGAATGGGCACACACAATTCCCTTGGAGAGGGCAAGTACAGTCCTCAGGTTTGGCTCCAGGGGCCTGAGCCTGTAGGTTGTGTAGGCCAGGGCTGTTTGGACAGTTGTCTGAAAACACAAACTCGGCTTATGTTTCGGGTCATAGGTATGGCAGGACTGATCTACAGACCATGAGGAGAACTCTTTGGGATTTGAAAGAAGGGCGAGTGTGAGGCTCCTACTCAAGTTTTTGTCTCTTGATATCGTGTCACTCATGGTCGTGGAATTTCTGGGTGACTTCATGGGAAATGGACGATTCTTACTCTCTGGTGGTTTGGCCCCGTCCAAAGAGTTTGGGGTCATTCTGTGGGCTGGAAGAAGTCCGTTTTTTTTTTTTGTTGTTGTTGTTGTTTTCTTTTTTAACCTCAGGTGTCCCACCAAATGAGGGATTCCAGAGTAGAGCCCTGGGGAGGGGCGACTGGACAATCAGAAATCTGGTTAAAAATTGGGGCCTAGGACCATGTCAAGCCCATTATGACATCTAATGGTCCAGCCAAGGAGAGGACTTACTAGAGGAGAGGACTCATGCTGAGGGTCACAATGCGTGTGTATGCCCTCGTCGCACTCAAGAATGGGCAGGGCCTCAGGGTGAATGCTGGTTTCTCCTACACAGAACGTTGGACAACGTGCCAACCACAAGGGTTCTTGCCATGGGTAAGGAGGAGTTCTGATTTCTGCATCACACTCACACCTGGGCAGTGATTGGAGATAAGGTCTCGGTACTGAAGCCTGAAAACTGAGGTAGGGAAGAGATGATGACCTAAGGCCATGGCGGGTTTTATGTGCTCAGTGTGCGGTCAGCTTTCTGGGTGTTGCTCAGGAGTTCCGGGCTCAGGTTGTGTTCGACAGTGCATTAGTGCCCAGGTTAGACTATATAATTTGGGTAAAGTCGAGTGCTGTGTAGGTTTACCATCATTTAAGGTGCCTGGGTAGCTCATGAGGCAATAATTTTTTTTCTAGAGGGCAGGCACAGTGCTGCATTGTGGGGCCGGAATTGCCAAACTTGAGGGCTTCGGGGCCAGGAGTGTGAGGACAGAAGTCTGAGAAGACAAGCTAGACTTCGGTTTCAGGGCGAGGTCACGACAGGTACCCCCTGCAGATCTGAACCAATATCTCATGCATCTGAAGTCAGGGCGAGGATCAGACGTTGGCTCAGGTTGGATTTTCTGTGCATGATGGACGCTTCATGAAGGGAGCGGAATCTCGAAGCCATTGAGGTTTTCCCACGTTGGGAGTTGTGGGATGCCCCCATCAAGGATTCCTTCTGCGGGACAATTGAGACCTGTTGGACAGCTCCAGGACATCCCATATGGAATGACTCCAGAGCACCGTTCGCGGATGGATGCCTGGGAAGCCCGCCTCGCATTCCAATTGTCTCCTAGCAACAAGACAGTTTAGATCTGATGGCTCTCCCGGAGCAACCGGGGTGGCTGAGTTGAAATGGACTTTCCTGAGGATGGGTCCTAATGTGTTTTTGTGTCCATGAGGGCCTTGGAATGGGGCGGTGGCACCGGGACCCTGAAGTACTCTCCTAAGCTTTGGACAGGGCTCCCATGCACAGGTTTCCTTGTGGAGACGAGATGAGTTCTGATGGGTGCCTCAGGAAAACCCCTATGCTCGTATTGGAATCAGGCTTTTGAGGACACATGCCTGTAACCCAAAGCAATGGATCCTATTATGGCCTAGGGTCCTGTCTGGTTCAATCTTCTTCTCTGGGGACATCCATCTATGGTATGAGTGGAGGTCGATTATCAGCTGGTGTCAGACAGCCCTTGTTTGTTCCGGGCGACCTACACTATTGGGATGGCCTTAGGGACTTTGGAGGTTTCTCCTAATTTGTACGATTATGGACCATGGAATGGGCAGAATTCCCATGGATTGGTAGGCACAGTCCTAATGTGTGGCTCCAGGGTCCCAGCCTGGAGAGTGTGTGGCCAAGACTTTGAGGACAGAAGTCTGAAAACACAAACTCAGCTTAGGTTTGGGGACGTAGGTATGGCAGGCCCGATCTACAAACCATGAGAAGAACTCTTCAGGATATGAAGAAAGTGCGAGTCTGAGGCGCTTGCTCAGGCTTTTGTCTCTGGATTTTGTATCAGCGATGGCCTTGGAATGTCGGGGAGGCCTTATGGGCCATGGACGAATCTTCCTCTCTGAGGATTTGGCCCGATTCCCAATTGCTTTTCGTCAATCTGTGGGATGGGAGGACTCATTTCAGTTTTGTTACCTCAGGTGTCCCACCAAAAGAGGAATTCCAAAGCCAAACCATGGGGAAGACTGAAGAGACAACACGGACTATGGTTAAAAATTGGGGCCTAGGGGCATGGCAAGCCCAATATGCTATCTCTTCATCCAGCCACTGAGAGGCCTTACATCAGGACTGGGCTCAGCCTGAGGGTCACATGTGTGTTTGTAACCAATGTGGCCCGCGAGCATGGGCGGGGCCTCATGGGCAACACTTGTTTCAACGACACTGAACGTTTGACAACATACCAACCACATGGTTTCTTGCCATGGGGAAGGAGTTCTGATTTCTGCATCACCTTCAACCTGGGCAGTGATTGGAGATAAGGTCTAGGTTCTGAAACCTGAAAACCGAGGTTGGGAAGAGATGACGACCTAAGGCCATGGGGGCTCGATGTGCTCAGTGTGCGGCCAGCTGTCTGGGAGTGGCCAGGGGTCCAGGCTCAGGCTGTGTCAGAAAGTGCATTACTGCCCTGGTCAGCCTATGTATTTGGGGTACAGCCAAGGTCGGTGCAGGTTGATCCTCACTTGGGGTTACTGGGTAGCCCCAGAGGACAATGTTTTTTATCTGGAGGGCAGGCAGAGTGCTGCATTGTAGTTGTGGATTGCCAAACTGGAGGGCTTGTGGGCCAGTAGTCTGACGACAAAAGTCTGAGAACACAAGCTAGGCTTAGGTTTCTGGGTGAGGCCATGGCAGGCACAATCTACAGACCTGAATCGAGATCTCGTGCATCTGAAGTCAGGGCGAGGATCAGACGATCGCTCAGGTTGGAGTTTCTGTCCCTGATGGCCCCTTCATGAATGGGGGGGGCATCAGGAGGCCATGGGGGTTTTCCCACGATGGGAGTTGTGAGAAACTCCAAACTGCAGAGAGTCTTCTGCAGGACAATTGAGACCTGTTGTTTGGCTCCAGGCCAATGATTCTGAGCAGGGTTCTAAGGATGGATGGATGGGTAGCCCACCTCGCATTCCAATTGTCTCCTAGCAACAAGACAGGTTAGATCTCCTGGATCTGTGGGGAGTAACCGAGGACGCTGCATTGAAATGGACACCCCTGGGCATGGGTCCTAATGTGCTTTTGTGTCTAAGGAGACCTTGGAATGAAGCGGTGGCACTTGGGCCCTAAAGAGTTTTACTAAACAGAGGCTTTGACACAGCTCCAACGTGCAAGTTTCCCATGTGTAGATGAGATGTTTTATGATAGGTGAGTCAAGAAACAGCTATATGCTGCTTTTGAAATCCAGGCCTCTGAGGAGAGATGCCTGGAAACCAAAGCAATGGATCTGATTAGTGCCTAGGGGCCTGTTCTTTCCTTATTAACTCTGGGGACATCTGTCTATGGGTCTGAGTGCAGGTAGGTGCTCATTTGGGCTCAGATTGCCCCTGTTTTTCCTGGGAAGCCACCACTATTGAGATGGATCAGGGACTTTGGAGGTTTATCCTATGAGAAGGGTTGTGGCCATTGGAATGAGCACACACAATTCCCTTGGAGAGGGCAAGTACAGTCCTCAGGTTTGGCTCCAGGGGCCTGAGCCTGTAGGTTGTGTAGGCCAGGGCTGTTTGGACAGTTGTCTGAAAACACAAACTCGGCTTATGTTTCGGGTCATAAGTATGGCAGGACTGATCTACAGACCATGAGGAGAACTCTTCTGGATTTGAAAGAAGGACGAGTGTGAGGCTCCTTTTCTCAAGTTTGTATCTCTGGATATCGTGTCACTCATGGTCGTGGAATTTCTGGGTGACTTCATGGGAAATGGACGAGTCTTACTCTCTTGTGGTTTGGCCACGTCCAAAGAAATGGGGTCATTTTGTGGTCTTGAAGAAGTCAGTTTTTTTTTTTTTGTTGTTGTTGTTGTTGTTGTTTTCTTTTTTAACCTTGGTGTCCCACCAAATGAGGGAATGCAGAGTAGAGCCCTGGGGAGGGGCGACTGGACAATCAGAAATCTGGTTAAAAATTGGGGCCTAGGGACATGTCAAGCCCATTATGACATCTAATTGTCCAGCCAAGGAGAGAACTTACTAGAGGACAGGACTCATGCTGAGGGTCACAATGCGTGTGTATGCCCTCGTCGCACTCAAGAATGGGCAGGGCCTCAGGGTGAATGCTGGTTTCTCCTACACTGAACGTTGGACAACGTGCCAACCACAAGGGTTCTTGCCATGGGTAAGGAAGAGTTCTGATTTCTGCATCACACTCACCCCTGAGCAGTGATTGGAGATAAGGTCTCGGTTCTGAAGCCTGAAAACTTAGGTAGGGAAGAGATGATGACCTAAAGCCATGGAGGGTTTCATGTGCTCAGTGTGCGGTCAGCTTTCTGGGTGTTGGTCAGGAGGTCCGGGCTCAGGATGTGTTCGACAGTGCATTAGTGCCCAGGTTAGACTATATAATTTGGGTAAAGTCGAGTGCTGTGTAGGTTTACCCTCATTAATGGTGCCTGGGCAGCTCATGAGTCAATAATTTTTTTTCTAGAGGGCAGGCAGAGTGCGGCATTGTGGGTCCGAAATTGCCAAACTTGAGGGCTTCGGGGCCAGGAGTGTGAGGATGGAAGTCTGAGAAGACAAGCTAGACTTGGGTTTCAGGGCGAGGGCACGGCAGGTACCCCCTGCAGATCTG
Source organism: Mustela nivalis (assembly GCF_964662115.1). Taxonomy (NCBI): domain Eukaryota; kingdom Metazoa; phylum Chordata; class Mammalia; order Carnivora; family Mustelidae; genus Mustela; species Mustela nivalis. Next base: position 1,550,860 of record NW_028136552.1, on the reverse strand, counting down.
AACCAATATCTCATGCATCTGAAGTCAGGGCGAGGATCAGACGTTGGCTCAGGTGGGAGTTTCTGAGCATGACGGCTGCTTCATGAAGGGAGCGGAATCTCGAGGCCATTGAGGTTTTCCCACGTTGGGAGTTGTGGGATGCCCCCTTCCAGGATTCCTTCTTCCGGACAATTGAGACCTGTTGGACAGCTCCAGGACATCCCATATGGAATGACTCCAGAGCACCGTTCGCGGATGGATGCCTGGGAAGCCCGCCTCGCATTCCAATTGTCTCCTAGCAACAAGACAGTTTAGATCTGATGGCTCTGCTGGAGCAACCTCGGTGGCTGATTTGAAATGGACTTTCCTGAGGATGTGTCCTAATGTGTTTTTGTGTCTATGAGGGCCTTGGAATGGGGCGGTGGTACCGGCAACCTGAAGTACTTTCCTAAGCTTTGGACATGGCTCCCATGCACAGGTTTCCTTGTGGAGACGAGATGAGTTCTGATGGGTGCCTCAGGAAAACCCCTATGCTCGTATTGGAATCAGGCTTTTGAGGACACATGCCTGTAACCCATAGCAATGGATCCTATTATGGCCTAGGGTCCTGTCTGGTTCAATCTTCTTCTCTGGGGACATCCATCAATGGTATGAGTGGAGGTCGATTATCAGCTGGTGTCAGACACCCCTTGTTTGTTCCGGGTGACCCACACTATTGGGATGGCCTAAGGGTCGTTGGAGGTTTCTCCTAATTTGTACGATTTTGGACCATCGAATGGGCAGAATTGCCATGGATTGGTAGGCACAGTCCTAATGTGTGGCTCCAGGGGCCCAGCCTGGAGGGTGTGTGGCCCAAGACTTTGAGGACAGGAGTCTGAAAACACAAACTCAGCTTAGGTTTGGGGACGTAGGTATGGCAGGCCCGATCTACAAACCATGAGAAGAAATCTACAGGATATGAAGAAAGTGCGAGTCTGTGGCGATTGCTCAGGCTTTTGTCTCTCGATTTTGTATCAGTGATGGCCGTGGAATGTCGGGGAGGCCTCATGGGCCATGGACGAATCTTCCTCTCTGAGGATTTGGCCCGATTCCCAATTGCTTTTCGTCAATCTGTGGGATGGGAGGACTCATTTCAGTTTTGTTACCTCAGGTGTCCCACCAAAAGAGGAATTCCAAAGCAAAGCCGTGGGGAAGACTGAAGGGACAATCCGAAATATGGTTAAAAATTGGGGCCTAGGGGCATGGCAAGCCCAATATGCTATCTCTTCAACCAGCCACTGAGTGGCCTTACTTGAGGACTGGGCTCAGCCTGAGCATCACAATGTGTTTGTGACCAATGTGGCCCGCGATCATGGGCGGGGCCTCATGGGCCACTGGTTTCAACTACACTGAACGTTGGACAACATGCCAACCACAAGGTTTCTTGCCATGGGGAAGGAGTTCTGATTTCTGCATCACCTTCAACATGGACAGTGATTGGAGATAAGGTCTAGGTTCTGAAACCTGAAAACGGAGGTTGGGAATCGATGACGACCTAAGGCCATGGCGGCTCGATGTGCTCAGTGTGCGGCCAGCTCTCTGGGAGGGGCCAGGGGGTCCAGGCTCAGGCTGTGTCAGAAAGGGCATTAGTGCCCTGGTCAGCCTATGTATTTGGGGTACAGCCAAGGTCAGTGCAGGTTGATCCTCATTTGGGGTTACTGGGTAGCCCCAGAGGACAATGTTTTTTATCTGGAGGGCAGGCAGAGTGCTGCATTGTAGTTCTGGATTGCCAAACTGGAGGCCTTGTGGGCCAGTAGTCTGACGACAAAAGTCTGAGAACACAAGCTAGGCTTAGGTTTCTGGGTGAGGCCATGGCAGGCACAATCTACAGACCTGAATCGAGATCTCGTGCATCTGAAGTCAGGGCGAGGATCAGACGATCACTCAGGTTGGAGTTTCTGTCCCTGATGGCCCCTTCATGAATGGGGGGGCATCACGAGGCCATGGGGGTTTTCCCATGATGGGAGTTGTGAGAAGCTCCAAACTGCAGAGAGTCTTCGGCAGGACAATTGAGACCTGTTGTTTGGCTCCAGGCCAATGATTCTGAGCAGGGTTCTAAGGATGGATGGCTGGGTAGCCCACCTCGCATTCCAATTGTCTCCTAGCAACAAGACAGGTTAGATCTCCTGGATCTGTGGGGAGCTACCGAGGATGCTGAGTTGAAATGCACACCCCTGGGGATGGGTCCGAATGTGCTTTTGTGTCTATGGAGACCTTGGAATGAAGCGGTGGCACTTGGGCCCTAAAGGGTTCTCCTAAACAGAGGCTTTGACACAGCTCCAACGTGCAAGTTTCCCATGTGTAGATGAGATGTTTTCTGATGGGTGAGTCACGAAACAGCTATATGCTGCTTTTGAAATCCAGACATCTGAGGAGAGATGCCTGGAAACCAAAGCAATGGATCTGATTAGTGCCTAGGGGCCTGTTCTTTCCTTTTTACCTCTGAGGACATTTCTCTATGGGTCTGAGTGCAGGTAGCGTCTCATTTGGGCTCAGATTGCCCCTGTTTTTCCTGGGAAGCCACCACTATTGTGATATAACAGGGACTTTGGAGGTTTAACCTATTAGAAGGGTTTTGGCCATTGGAATGGGCACACACAATTCCCTTGGAGAGGGCAAGTACAGTCCTCAGGTTTGGCTCCAGGGGCCCGAGCCTGTAGGTTGTGTAGGCCAGGGCTGTTTGGACAGTTGTCTGAAAACACAAACTAGGCTTATGTTTCGGGTCATAGGTATGGCAGAACTGATCTACAGACCATGAGGAGAACTCTTCGGGATTTGAAAGAAGGGCGAGTGTGAGGCTCCTGCTCAAGTTTTTGTCTCGGGATATCGTGTCACTCATGGTCGTGGAATTTCTGGGTGACTTCATGGAAAATGGACGAGTCTTACTCTCTGGTGGTTTGGCCCCGTCCAAAGAGTTTGGGTTCATTCTGTGGGCTGGACGAAGTCCGTTTTATTTTGTTGTTGTTGTTGTTGTTGTTTTCTATTTTAACCTCAGGTGTCCCACCAAATGAGGGATTCCGGAGTAGAGACCTGGGGAGGGGCGACTGGACAGTCAGAAATCTGGTTAAAAATTGGGGCCGAGTGACATTTCAAGCCCATTATGACATCTAAAGGTCCAGCCACTGAGAGGACTTACTAAAGGACAGGACTCATGCTGAGGGTCACAATGCGTGTTTATGCCCTCCTCGCACTCAAGAATGGGCGGGGCCTCAGGGTTTCTCCTACACTGATCGTTGGACAACGTGCCAACCACAAGGGTTCTTGCCATGGGTAAGGAGGAGTACTGATTTCTGCATCAGACTCACCCCTGGGCAGTGATTGGAGATAAGGTCTCGGTTCTGAAGCCTGAAAACTGAGGTAGGGAAGAGATGATGACCTAAGGCCATGGCGGGTTTTATGTGTTCAGTGTGCGGTCAGCTTTCTGGGTGTTGGTCAGGAGTTCCGGGGTCAGGTTGTGTTCGAAAGTGAATTAGTGCCCAGGTTAGACTATATAATTTGGGTAAAGTCGAGAGCTGTGTAGGTTTACCCTCATTTAAGGTGCCTGGGCAGCTCATGAGGCAATAATTTTTTTTCTAGATGGCAGGCAGAGTGCTGCATTGTGGGTCCGGAATTGCCAAACTTGAGGGCTTTGGGGCCAGGAGTGTGAGGACGGAAGTCTGAGAACACAAGCTAGACTTGGGTTTCAGGGCGAGGGCACGGCAGGTACCCCCTGCAGATCTGAACCAATATCTCATGCATCTGAAGTCAGGGCGAGGATCAGACGTTGGCTCAGGTTGGAGTTTCTGAGCATGACGGCCGCTTCATGAAGGGAGCGGAATCTCGAGGCCATTGAGGTTTTCCCACGTTGGGAGTTGTGGGATGCCCCCTTCAAGGATTCCTTCTGCGGGACAATTGAGACCTGTTGGACAGCTCCAGGACATCCCATATGGAATGACTCCAGAGCACCGTTCGCGGATGGATGCCTGGGAAGCCCGCCTCGCATTCCAATTGTCTCCTAGCAACAAGACAGTTTAGAACTGATGGCTCTGCGGAAGCAACCTGGGTGGCTGAGTTGAAATGGACTTTCCTGAGAATGGGTCCTAATGTGTTTTTGTGTCCATGAGGGCCTTGGAATGGGGCGGTGGCACCGGGACCCTGAAGTACTCTCCTAAGCTTTGGACATGGCTCCCATGCACAGGTTTCCTTGTGGAGACGAGATGAGTTCTGATGGGTGCCTCAGGAAAACCCCTATGCTCGTATTGGAATCAGGCTTTTGAGGACACATGCCTGTAACCCAAAGCAATGGATCCTATTATGGCCTAGGTTCCTGTCTGGTTCAATCCACTTTTCTGGGTACATCCATCTATGGTATGAGTGGAGGTCGATTATCAGCTGGTGTCAGACACCCCTTGTTTGTTCCGGGCGTCCCACACTATTGGGATGGCCTCAGGGTCGTTGGAGGTTTCTCCTAATTTGTACGATTTTGGACCATGGAATGGGCAGAATTCCCATGGATTGGTAGGCACAGTCCTAATGTGTGGCTTCAGGCGCCCAGCCTGGAGGGTGTGTGGCCCAAGACTTTGAGGACAGAAGTCTGAAAACACAAACTCAGCTTAGGTTTGGGGACATAGTTATGGCAGGCCCGATCAACAAACCATGAGAAGAACTCTTCAGGATATGAAGAAAGTGCGAGTCTGAGGCGCTTGCTCAGGCTTTTGTCTCTGGATTTTGTATCAGCGATGGCCGTGGAATGTCGGGCAGGCCTCATGGGCCATGGACGAATCTTCCTCTCTGAAGATTTGGCCCGATTCCCAATTGCTTTTCGTCATTCTGTGGGATGGGAGGTCTCCTTTCAGGTTTGTTACCTCAGGTGTCCCACCAAAGAGGAATTCCAAATCCAAGCCGTGGGGAAGACTGAAGGGACATCCCGAAATATGGTTAAAAGTTGGTGCCTAGGGGCATGGCAAGCCCAATAGCTATCTCTTCATCCAGCCATTGAGTGGCCTTACTTGAGGACTGGGCTCAGCCTGAGGGTCACAATGTGTGTTTGTGACCAATGTGTCCCGCGAGCATGGGCGGGGCCTCCTGGCCACACTGGTTTCAACGACACTGAACGTTGGACAACATGCCAACTACAAGGTTTCTTGCCATGGGGAAGGAGTTCTGATTTCTGCATCACCTTCAAACTTGGGCAGCGATTGGAGATAAGGTCTAGGTTCTGAAACCTGAAAACCGAGGTTGGGAGAGATGAGGACCTAAGGCCATGGTGGCTCGATGTGCTCAGTGTGCGGCCAGCTGTCTGGGAGGGGCCAGTGGGTCCAGGCTCAAGCTATGTCAGAAAGGGCATTAGTGCCCTGGTCAGCCTATGTATTTGGGGTACAGCCAAGGTCGGTGCAGGTTGATCCTCATTTGGGGTTACTGGGTATCCCCAGAGGACAATGTTTTTCTTCTGGAGGGCCGGCAGAGTGCTGCATTGTAGTTCTGGATTGCCAAATGGAGGGCTTGTGGGCCAGTAGTCTGACGACAAATGTCTGAGAACACAAGCTAGGCTTAGGTTTCTGGGTGAGGCCATGGCAGGCACAATCTACAGACCTGAATCGAGATCTCATGCATCTGAAGTCAGGGCGAGAATCAGACGATCGCTCAGGTTGGAGTTTCTGTCCCTGATGGCCCCTTCATGAATGGGGGGGCATCACGAGGCCATGGGGGTTTTCCCACTATGGGAGTTGTGAGAAGCTCCAAACTGCAGAGAGTCTTCTGCAGGACAATTGAGACCTGTTGTTTGGCTCCAGGCCAATGATTCTGAGCAGGGTTCTAAGGATTGATGGCTGGGTAGCCCACCTCGCATTCCAATTGTCTCCTAGCAACAAGACAGGTTAGATCTCCTGGATCTGTGGGGAGCTACCGAGGATGCTGAGTTGAAATGGACACCCCTAAGGATGGGTCCTACTGTGCTTTTGTGTCTATGGAGACCTTGGAATGAAGAGGTGGCACTGGGGCCCTAAAGGATTCTCCTAAACAGAGGCTTTGACACAGCTCCAACGTGCAAGTTTCCCATGTGTAGATGAGATGTTTTCTGATGGGTGAATCAAGAAACAGCTATATGCTGCTTTTGAAATCCAGGCCTCTGATGAGAGATGCCTGGAAACCAAAGCAATGGATCTGATTAGTGCCTAGGGGCCTGTTCGTTCCTTTTTACCTCTGGGGACATCTGTCTATGGGTCTGAGTGCAGGTAGGTGCTCAGTTGGGCTCAGATTGCCCCTGTTTTTCCTGGGAAGTCACCACTATTGAGATGGATCAGGGACTTTGGAGGTTTATCTTATTAGAAGGGTTTTGGCCATTGGAATGGGCACACACAATTCCCATGGAGAGGGCAAGTACAGTCCTCAGGTTTGGCTCCAGGGGCCTGAGCCTGTAGGTTGTGTAGGCCAGGGCTGTTTGGACAGTTGTCTGAAAACAAACTCAGCTTAGGTTTGGGGACGTAGGTATGGCAGGCCCGATCTACAAACCATGAGAAGAACTCTTCAGGATATGAAGAAAGTGCAAGACTGAGTCGCTTGTTCAGGGTTTTGTGTCTGGATTTTTTATCAGCGATGGCCGTGGAATGTCGGGGAGGCCTCATGGGCCATGGACGAATCTTCCTCTTTGAGGTTTTGGCCCGATTCCCAATTGCTTTTCGTCAATCTGTGGGACGGGAGGACTCATTTCAGGTTTGTTACCTCAGGTGTCCCACCAAAGAGGAATTCCAAAGCAAAGCCGTGGGGAAGACTGAAGGGACATCCCGAAATATGGTTAAAAATTGGGGCCTAGGGGCATGGCAAGCCCAATTTGCTATCTCTTCATCCAGCCACTGAGTGACCTTACTTGAGGACTGGGCTCAGCCTGAGGGTCACAATGTGTGTTTGTGACCAATGTGGCCTGCGAGCATGGGCGGGGCCACATGGGCCACACTGGTTTCAACCACACTGAACGTTAGACAACATGCCAACCACAAGGTTTCTTGCCATGGAAAGGAGTTCTGATTTCTGCATCACCTTCAACCTTGGGCAGTTATTGGAGATAAGGTCTAGGTTCTGAAACCTGGAAACCGAGGTTGGGAAGAGATGACGACCTAAGGCCACGGAGGCTCGATGTGCTCAGTGTGCTGCCAGCTGTCTGGGACGGGCCAGGGAGTCCAGGCTCAGACTGTGTCAGAAAGGGCATTAGTGCCCTGGTCAGCCTATGTATTTGGGGTACAGCCAAGGTCGGTGCAGGTTGATCCTCATTTGGGGTTACTGGGTAGCCCCAGAGGACAATGTTTTTCTACTGGAGGGCCGGCAGAGTGCTGCATTGTAGTTCTGGATTGCCAAACTGGTGGGCTTGTGGGCCAGTAGTCTGGCGACAAAAGTCTGAGAACACAAGCTAGGCTTAGGTTTCTGGGTGAGGCCATGGCAGGCACAATCTACAGACCTGAATAGAGATCTCGTGCATCTGAAGTCAGGGCGAGGATCAGACGATCGCTCAGGTAGGAGTTTCTGTCCCTGATGGCCCCTTCATGAATTGGGGGGTGGTATCACGAGGCCATGGGGGTTTTCCCACGATTGGAGTTATGAGAAGCTCCAAACAGAAGAGAGTCTTTTGCAGGTCAATTGAGACCTGTTGCTTGGCTCCAGGCCAATGATTCTGAGCAGGGTTCTAAGGATGGATGGCTGGGTAGCCCACCTCGCATTCCAATTGTCTCCTAGCAACAAGACAGGTTAGATCTCCTGGATCTGTGGGGAGCAACCGAGGACGCTGAGTTGAAATGTACACCCCTAAGGATGGGTCCTAATGTACTTTTAAGTCTATGGAGACCTTGGAATGAAGCGGTGGCACTGGTGCCCTAAATGGTTCTCCTAAACAGAGGCTTTGACACAGCTCCAACGTGCAAGTTTCCCATGTGTAGATGAGATGTTTTCTGATGGGTGAATCAAGTAACAGCTATATGCTGCTTTTGAAATCCAGGCCTCTGAGGAGAGATGCCTGGAAACCAAAGCAATGGATCTGATTAGTGCCTAGGGGCCTGTTCTTTCCTTTTTACCTCTGGGGACATCTGTCTATGGGTCTGAGTGCACGTAGGTGCTCATTTGGGCTCAGATTGCCCCTGTTTTTCCTGGGAAGCCACCACTTTTGAGATGGATCAGGGACTTTGGAGGTTTATCCTATTAGAAGGGTTGTGGCCATTGGAATGGGCACACACAATTCCCTTGGAGAGGGCAAGTACAGTCCTCAGGTTTGGCTCCAGGGGCCTGAGCCTGTAGGTTGTGTAGGCCAGGGCTGTTTGGACAGTTGTCTGAAAACACAAACTCGGCTTATGTTTCGGGTCATAGGTATGGCAGGACTGATCTACAGACCATGAGGAGAACTCTTCTGGATTTGAAAGAAGGGCGAGTGTGAGGCTCCTGCTCAAGTTTTTGTCTCTGGATATCGTGTCACTCATAGTCGTGGAATTTCTGGGTGACTTCATGGGAAATGGACGAGTCTTACTCTCTGGTGGTTTGGCCCCGTCCCAAGAGTTTGGGGTCATTCTGTGGGCTGGAAGAAGTCCGTTTTGTTGTTGTTGTTGTTGTTGTTGTTTACTTTTTTAACCTCAGGTGTCCCACTAAATGAGGGATTCCGGAGTAGAGCCCTGGGGAGGGGCGACTGGACAATCAGAAATCTGGTTAAAAATTGGGGCCTAGGGACATGTCAAGCCCATTATGACATCTAATGATCCAGCCACTGAGAGGACTTACTAGAGGACAGGACTCATGCTGAGGGTCACAATGCGTGTGTATGCCCTCGTCTCACGCAAGAATGGGCAGGGCCTCAGGGTGAATGCTGGTTTCTCCTACACTGAATGTTGGACAACGTGCCAACCACAAGGGTTCTTGCCATGGGTAAGGAGGAGTACTGATTTCAGCATCACATTCACCCCTGGGCAGTGATTGGAGATAAGGTCTCGGTTCTGAAGCGTGAAAACTGAGGTAGGGAAGAGATGATGACCTAAGGCCATGGCGGGTTTTATGTGCTCAGTGTGCGGTCAGCTTTTTGGGTGTTGGTCAGGAAGTCCGGGCTCAGGTTGTGTTCGACAGTGCATTAGTGCCCAGGTTAGACTATATAATTTGGGTAAGGTCGAGTGCTGTGTAGGTTTATCTTCATTTAAGGTGCCTGGGTAGCTCATGAGGCAATATTTTTTTTTTTTTCTAGAGGGCCGGCAGAGTGCTGCATTGTGGGTCCGGAATTGCCAAATTTTAGGAATTCGGGGCCAGGAGTGTGAGGACGGAAGTGTGAGAAGAAAAGCTAGACTTGGGTTTCAGGACAAAGGCACGGCAGGTACCCCCTGCAGATCTGAACCAATATATCATGCTTCCGAAGTCAGGGCGAGGATCAGAGGTTGGCTCAGGTTGGAGTTTCTGAGCATGACGGCCGCTTCATGAAGGGAGCGGAATCTAGAGGCCATTGAGGTTTTCCCACGTTGGGAGTTGTGGGATGCCCCCTTCAAGGATTCCTTCTGCGGGACAATTGAGACCTGTTGGACAGCTCCAGGACATCCCATATGGATATACTCTAGAGCACCGATCGCGGATGGATGCCTGGAAAGCCCGCCTCGCATTCCAATTGTCTCCTAGCAACGAGACAGTTTTGATCTGATGGCTCTGCCGGAGCAACCGGGGTGGCTGAGTTGAAATGGACTTTCCTGAGGATGTGTCCTAATGTGTTTTTCTGTCCATGAGGGCCTTGGAATGGGGCGGTGGCACCGGGACCCTGAAGTACTCTCCTAAGCTTTGGACATGGCTCCCATGCACAGGTTTCCTTGTGGAGACGAGATGAGTTCTGATGGGTGTCTCAGAAAAACCCCTATGCTCGTATTGGAATCAGGCTTTTGAGGACACATGCCTGTAACTCAAAGCAATGTATCCTATTATGGCCTAGGGTCTGTCTGGTTCAATATTCTTCTCTGGGGACATCCATCTATGGTATGAGTGGAGGTCGATTATCAGCTGGTGTCAGACAGCCCTTGTTTGTTCCGGTCGACCTACACTATTGGGATGACCTCAGGAACTTTGGAGGTTTCTCCTAATTTGTATGATTTTGGACCATGGAATGGGCAGAATTCCAATGGATTGGTAGGCACAGTCCTAATGTGTGGCTCAAGGCGCCCAGCCTGGAGGGTGTGTGGCCCAAGACTTTGAGGACAGAAGTCTGAAAACACAAACTCAGCTTAGGGTTGGGGACGTAGGTATGGCAGGCCCGATCGACAAACCATGAGAACTCTTCAGGATATGAAGAAAGTGCGAGTCTGAGGCGCTTGCTCAGGCTTTTGTCTCTGGATTTTGTATCAGCGATGGCCGTGGAATGTCGGGGAGGCCTCATGGGCCATGGACGAATCTTCCTCTCTGAGGATTAGGCCCGATTCCCAATTGCTTTTCATAAATCTGTGGGATAGGAGGACTCATTTCCAGTTTGTTACCTCAGGTGTCCCACCAAAGGAGGAACTCCAAAGCAAAGCCGTGGGGAAGACTGAAAGGACAACCCGAACTATGGTTAAAAATTGGGGCCTAGGGGCATGGCAAGCCCAATTTGCTATCTCTTCATCCAGCCACTGAGTGGCCTTACTTGAGGACTGGGCTCAGCCTGAGGATCACAATGTGTGTTTGTGACCAATGTGGCCCACGAGCATGGGCGGGGCCTCATGGGCCACACTGGTTTCCACGACACTGAACGTTGGACAACATGCCAACCACAAGGTTTCTTGCCATGGGGAAGGAGTTCTGATTTCTGCATCACCTTCAACCTTGGGCAGTGATTGGAGATAAGGTCTAGGTTCTGAAACCTGAAAACCGAGGTTGGGAAGAGATGACGACCTAAAGCCATGGCGGCTGGATGTGCTCAGTGTGTGGCCAGCTGTCTGGGAGGGGCCAGGGGGTCCAGGCTCAGGCTGTGTCAGAAAGGGCATTAGTGCCCTGGTCAGCCTATGTATTTGGGGTACAGCCAAGGTCGGTGTAGGTTGATCCTCATTTGGGGTTACTGGGTAGCCCCAGAGGACAATGTTTTCTTCTGGAGCGCAGGCATAGTGCTCCATTGTAGTTCTGGATTTCCAAATGGAGGGCTTGTGGGCCAGTAGTCTGACGACAAAAGTCTAAGAACACAAGCTCGGCTTAGGTTTCTGGGTGAGGCTATGGCAGGCACAATCTACAGACCTGAATCGAGATCTCGTGCATCTGAAGTCAGGGCGAGGATCAGAAGATCGCTCAGGTTGGAGTTTCTGTCTCTGATGGCCCCTTCATGAATGGGGGGGGGGGCATCACGAGGCCATGGGTGTTTTCCCACTATGGGAGTTGTGAGAAGCTCCAAACTGCAGAGAGTCTTCTGCAGGAATATTGAGACCTGTTGTTTGGCTCCAGGGCAATGATTCTGAGCAGGGTTCTAAGGATGGATGGCTGGGTAGCCCACCTCGCATTCCAATTGTCTCCTAGCAACAAGACAGGTTAGATCTCCTGGATCTGTGGTCAGCTACCGAGGATGCTGAGTTGAAATGGACACCCCTGGGGATTGGTCCGAATGTGCTTTTGTGTCTATGGAGACCTTGGAATGAAGCGGTGGCACTGGGGCCCTAAAGGGTTCTCCTAAACAGAGGCTTTGACACAGCTCCAACGTGCAAGTTTCCCATGTTAGAAGAGATGTTTTCTGATATGTGAATCAAGAAACAGCTATATGCTGCTTTTGAAATCCAGGCCTCTGAGGAGAGATGCCTGGAAAACAAAGCAATGGATCTGATTAGTGCCTAGGGGCCTGTTCTTTCCTTTTTACCTCTGGGGACATCTGTCTATGGGTCTGAGTGCAGGTAGGTGCTCATTTGGGCTCAGATTGCCCCTGATTTTCCTGGGAAGCCACCACTTTTGAGATGGATCAGGGACTTTGGAGGTTTATCCTATTAGAAGGGTTGTGGCCATGGAATGGGCACAAACAATTCCCTTGGAGAAGGCAAGTACAGTCCTCAGGTTTGGCTCCAGGGGCCTGTGCCTGTAGGTTGTGTAGGCCAGGGCTGTTTAGACAGTTGTCTGAAAACAAACTCAGATTAGGTTTGGGGACGTAGGTATGGCAGGCCTGATCTACAAACCATGAGAAGAACTCTTCAGGATATGAAGAAAGTGCGAGTCTGAGTCGTTTGCTCAGGCTTTTGTCTCTGGATTTTGTATCAGCGATGGCCGTGGAATGTCGGGGAGGCCTCATGGGCCATGGACGAATCTTCCTCTCTGAGATTTTGGCCCGATACCCAATTGCTTTTCGTCAATCTGTGGGATGAGAGGACTCATTTCAGGTTTGTTACCTCAGGTGTCCCACCAAAAGAGGAATTCCAAAGCAAAGCCGTGGGGAAGACTGAAGGGACAACCCGAACTATGGTTAAAAATTGGGGCCTAGGGGCATGGCAAGCCCAATATGCTATCTCTTCATCCAGCCACTGAGTGGCCTTACTTGAGGACTGGGCTCATCCTGAGGGTCACAATGTGTGTTTGTGACCAATGTGGCCCGCGAGCATTGGCGGGGCCTCATGGGCCACACTGGTTTGAACGACCCTGAACGTTGGACAACATGCCAACCACAAGGTTTCTTGCCATGGGGAAGGAGTTCTGATTTCTGCATCACCTTCAAACTTGGGCAGTGATTGGAGATTAGGTCTAGGTTCTGAAACCTGGAAACCGAGGTTGGGAAGAGATGACGACCTAAGGCCACGGAGGCTCGATGTGCTCAGTGTGCGGCCAGCTGTCTGGGACGGGCTAGGGGCTCCAGGATCAGGCTGTGTCGGAAAGGCATTAGTGCTCTGGTCAGCCTATGTATTTGGGGTACAGCCAAGGTCGGTGTAGGTTGATCCTCATTTGGGGTTACTGGGTAGCACCAGAGGACAATGTTTTTCTTCTGGAGGGCCGGCAAGTGCTGTATTGTAGTTCTGGATTGCCAAACTGGAGGGCTTGTGGGCCAGTAGTCTGACGACAAAAGTCTGAGAACACAAGCTAGGCTTAGGTTTCTGGGTGAGGCCATGACAGGCACAATCTACAGACCTGAATAGAGATCTCGTGCATCTGAAGTCAGGGTGAGGATCAGACGATCGCTCAGGTTGGAGTTTCTGTCCCTTATGGCCCCTTCATGAATGGGGGGGGGCACCAGGAGGCCAAGGGCGTTTTCCCACGATGAGAGTTATGAGAAGCTCCAAACAGCAGAGAGTGTTCTGCAGGTCAATTGAGACCGTTGCTTGGCTCCAGGCCAATGATTCTGAGCAGGGTTCTAAGGATGGATGGCTGCGTAGCCCACCTCGCATTCCAATTGTCTCCTAGCAACAAGACAGGATAAATCTCCTGGATCTGTGGGGAGCAACCGAGGACGCTGTGTTGAAATGGACAACCCTAAGGATGGGTCCTAATGTGCTTTTGTGTCTATGGAGACCTTGGAATGAAGAGGTGGCATGGTGCCCTAACGTGTTCTCCTAAACAGAGGCTTTGACACAGCTCCAACGTGCAAGTTTCCTATGTGTAGATGAGATGTTTTCTGATGGGTGAGTCATGAAACAGCTATATGCTGCTTTTGTAATCCAGGCCTCTGAGGAGAGATGCCTGGAAACCAAAGCAATGGATCTGATTAGTGCCTAGGTGCCGGTTCTTTCCTTTTACCTCTGGGGACATCTGTCTATGGGTCTGAGTGCAGGTAGGTGCTCATTTGGGCTCAGATTGCCCCTGTTTTTCCTGGGAAGCCACCACTTTTGAGATGGATCAGGGACTTTGGAGGTTTATCCTATTAGAAGGGTTGTGGCCATTGGAATGGGCACACACAATTCCCTTGGAGAGGGCAAGTACAGTCCTCAGGTTTGGCTCCAGGGGCCTGAGCCTGTAGGTTGTGTAGGCCAGGGCTGTTTGGACAGTTGTCTGAAAACACAAACTCGGCTTATGTTTCGGGTCATAGGTATGGCAAAACTGATGTACAGACCATGAGGAGAACTCTTCGGGATTTGAAAGAAGGGCGAGTGTGAGGATCCTTCTCAGGTTTTTGTCTCTGGATATCGTGTCACTCATGGTCGTGGAATTTCTGGGGGACTTTATGGGAAATGGACGAGTCTTACTCTCTGGTGGTTTGGCCCCGTCCAAAGAGATTGGGGTCATTCTGTGGGCTGGAAGAAGTCCTTTTTTTTTTTTTTGTTGTTGTTGTTGTTTTCTTTTTTAACCTCAGGTGTCCCACCAAATGAGGGATTCCAGAATAGAGACCTGGGGAGGGGCGACTGGACAGTCAGAAATCTGGTTAAAAATTGGGGCCTAGTGACATGTCAAGCCCATTATGACATCTAAAGGTCCAGCCACTGAGAGGACTTACTAGAGGACAGGACTCATGCTGAGGGTCACAATGCGTGTGTATGCCCTCGTCCCACTCAAGAATGGGTGGGGCCTCAGGGTGAATGCTGGTTTCTCCTACACTGAACGTTGGACAACGTGCCAACCACAAGGGTTCTTGCCATGGGTAAGGAGGAGTTCTGATTTCTTAATAACATTCACCCCTGGGCAGTGATTGGAGATAAGGTCTCGTTTCTGAAGCCTGAAAACTGAGGTAGGGAAGAGATGATGACCTAAGGCCATGGCGGGTTTTATGTGCTCAGTTGCGGTCAGCTTTCTGGGTGTTGGTCAGGAGTTCCGGGCTCAGGTTGTGTTCGACAGTGCATTAGTGCCCAGGTTAGACTATATAATTTGGGTAAGGTCGAGTGCTGTGTAGGTTTATCCTCATTTAAGGTGCCTGGGCAGCTCATGAGGCAATAATTTTTTTTCTAGAGGGCAGGCAGAGTGCTGCATTGTGGGTCCGGAATTGCCAAACTTGAGGGCTTCGGGGCCAGGAGTGTGAGGACGGAAGTCTGAGAAGACAAGCTAACTTGGGTTTCAGGGCGAGGGCACGGCAGGTACCCCCTGCATATCCGAACCAATATCTCATGCATCTGAAGTCAGGGCGAGGATCAGACGTTGACTCAGGTTGGAGTTTCTGAGCATGACGGCCGCTTCATGAAGGGAGCGGAATCTCGAGGCCATTGAGGTTTTCCCACGTTGGGAGTTGTGGGATGCCCGCTTCAAGGATTCCTTCTGCGGGACAATTGAGACCTGTTGGACAGCTCCAGGACATCCCATATGGAATGACTCCAGAGCACCGTTCGCGGATGGATGCCTGGGAAGCCCGCCTCGCATTCGAATTGTCTCCTAGCAACAAGACAGTTTTGATCTGATGGCTCTGCCGGAGCAACCGGGGTGGCTGAGTTGAAATGGACTTTCCTGAGGATGGGTCCTAATGTGTTTTTGTGTCCATGAGGGCCTTGGAATGGTGCGGTGGCACCGGGAACCTGAAGTACTCTCCTAAGCTTTGGACATGGCTCCCATGCACAGGTTTCCTTGTGGAGACGAGATGAGTTCTGATGGGTGCCTCAGGAAAACCCCTATGCTCGTATTGGAATCAGGCTTTTGAGGACACATGCCTGTCACCCAAAGCAATGGATCCTATTATGGCCTAGGGTCCTGTCTGGTTCAATCTTCTTCTCTGGGGACATCCATCTATGGTATGAGTGGAGGTCAATTATCAGCTGGTGTCAGACAGTCCTTGTTTGTTCCGGGCGACCTACACTATTGGGATGGCCTCAGGGACTTTGGAGGTTTCTCCTAATTTGTACGATTTTGGACCATGGAATGGGCAGAATTCCCATGGATTGGTAGGCACAGTCCTAATGTGTGGCTCCAGGCGCCCAGCCTGGAACGTGTGTGGCCCAAGACTTTGAGGACAGAAGTCTGAGAACACAAACTCAGCTTAGGTTTGGGGACGTAGGTATGGCAGGCCCGATCGACAAACCATGAGAAGAACTCTTCAAGATATGAAGTATGTGCGAGTCTGAGGCGCTGGCTCAGGCTTTTGTCTCTGGATTTTGTATCAGCGATGGCCGTGGAATGTCGGGGAGGCCTCATGGGCCATGGTCGAATCTTCCTCTCTGAGGATTTGGCCCGATTCCCAATTGCTTTTCGTCAATCTGTGGGATGGGAGGACCCATTTCAGGTTTGTTACCTCAGGTGTTTCACCAAAAGAGGAATTCCAAAGCCAAGCCGTGGGGAAGACTGAAGGGTCAACCCGAACTATGGTTAAAAATTGGGGCTTAGGGGCATGGCAAGCCCAATATGCTATCTCTTCATCCAGCCACTGAGTGGCCTTACATGAGGACTGGGCTCAGCCTGAGGGTCACAATGTGTGTTTGTGACCAATGTGGCCCGCGTGCATGGGCGGGGCCTCATGGGCCACACTGGTTTCAATGACACTGAACGTTGGACAACATGCCAACCACAAGGTTTCTTGCCATGGGGAAGGAGTTCTGATTTCTGCATCACCTTCAACCTTGGGCACTGATTGGAGATAAGGTCTAGGTTCTGAAACCTGAAAACCGAGGTTGGGAAAAGATGACGACCTAAGGCCATGGCGGCTCGATGTGCTCAGTGTGGGGCCAGCTGTCTGGGAGGGGCCAGGGGCTCCAGGCTCAGGCTGTGTCAGAAAGGGCATTAGTGCCCTGGTCAGCCTATGTATTTGGGGTACAGCCATGGTCGGTGCAGGTTATCCTCATTTGGGGTTACTGGGTAGCCCCAGAGGACAATGTTTTTCTTCTGGAAGGCCGGCAGAGTGCTGCATTGTAGTTCTGGATTGCCAAACTGGAGGGCTTGTGGGCCAGTAGTCTGACGACAAAAGTCTGAGAACACAAGCTAGGCTTAGGTTTCTTGGTGAGGCTATGGCAGGCACAATCTACAGACCTGAATCTAGATCTCGTTCATCTGAAGTCAGGGTGTGGATCAGACGATCGCTCAGGTTGGAGTTTCTGTCCCTGATGGCCCCATCATAAAGGGGGGGGGACATCACGAGGCCATGGGGGTTTTCCCACTATGGGAGTTGTGAGAAGCTCCAAACTGCAGAGAGTCTTCTGCAGGACAATTGAGACCTGTTGTTATCTCCAGGCCAATGATTCTGAGCAGGGTTCTAAGGATGGATGGCTGGGTAGCCCACCTCGCATTCCAATTGTCTCCTAGCAACAAGAGAGGTTAGATCTCCTGGATCTGTGGGCAGCTACCGAGGATGCTGAGTTGAAATGGACACCCCTGGTGATGGGTCCTAATGTGCTTTTGTGTCTATGGAGACCTTGGAATGAAGCGGTGGCACTGGGGCCCTAAAGGGTTCTCCTAAACAGAGGCTTTGACACAGCTCCAACGTGCAAGTTTCCCATGTGTAGATGAGATGTTTTCTGATGGGTGAATCAAGAAACAGCTATATGCTGTTTTGAAATCCAGGCTCTGAGGAGAGATGCCTGGAAACCAAAGCAATGGATCTGTTTAGTGCCTAGGGGCCTGTTCTTTCCTTTTTACCTCTGGGGACATCTGTCTATGGGTCTGAGTGCAGGTAGGTGCTCATTTGGGCTCAGATTGCCCCTGTTTTTCCTGGGAAGCCACCACTTTTGAGATGGATCAGGGACTTTGGAGGTTTATCCTATTAGAAGGGTTGTGGCCATTGGAATGGGCACAAACAATTCCCTTGGAGAAGGCAAGTACAGTTTCAGGTTTGGCTCCAGGGGCCTGAGCCTGTAGGTTGTGTAGGCCAGGGCTGTTTAGACAGTTGTCTGAAAACAAACTCAGCTTAGGTTTGGGACGTAGGTATGGCAGGCCCGATCTACAAACCATTAGAAGAACTCTTCAGGATATGAAGGAAGTGCGAGTCTGAGTCGCTTGCTCAGGCTTTTGTCTCTGGATTTTGTATCAGCGATGGCCGCGGAATGTCGGGGAGGCCTCATGGGCCATGGACGAATCTTCCTCTCTGAGAATTTGGCCCGATTCCCAATTGCTTTTCGTCAATCTGTGGGATGGGCGGACATATTTCAGGTTTGTTACCTCAGGTGTCCCACCAAAAGAGGAATTCCAAAGCAAAGCCGTGGGGAATACTGAAGGGACAACCCGAAATATGGTTAAAAATTGGGGCCTAGGGGCATGGCAAGCCCAATATGCTATCTCTTCATCCAGCCACTGAGTGGCCTTACTTGAGGACTGGGCTCATCCTGAGGGTCACAATGTGTGTTTGTGACCAATGTGCCCGCGAGCATTGGCGGGGCCTCATGGGCCACAATGGTTTCAACTACCTGAACGTTGGACAACATGCCAACCACAAGGTTTCTTGCCATGGGGAAGGAGTTCTGATTTCTGCATCACCTTCAACCTTGGGCATGATTGGAGATTAGGTATAGGTTCTGAAACCTGGAAACCGAGGTTGGGAAGAGATGACGACCAAAGGCCACGGAGGCTCGATGTGCTCAGTGTGCGGCCAGCTGTTTGGGATGGGCCAGGGAGTCCAGGCTCAGGCTGTGTCAGAAAGGGCATTAGTGCCCTGGTCAGCCTATGTATTTGGGGTACAGCCAAGGTAGGTGTAGGTTGATCCTCATTTGGGGTTACTGGGTAGCCCCAGATGGCAATGTTTTTCTTCTGGAGGGACTGCAAGTGCAGCATTGTAGGTCTGGATTGCCAAACTGGAGGGCTTGTGGGCCAGTAGTCTGAGGACAAAAGTCTGAGAACACAAGCTAGGCTTAGGTTTCTGGGTGAGGCCATGGCAGGCACAATCTACAGACCTGAATCGTGATCTCGTACATCTGAAGTCAGGGCGAGGATCAGACGATCGGTCAGGTTGGAGTATCTGTCCCTGATGGCCCCTACATGAATGGGGGGGGGGCATCACGAGGCCATGGGGGTTTTCCCACGATGGGAGTTATGAGAAGCTCCAAACTGCAGAGAGTCTTCTACAGGTCAATTGAGACCGTTGCTTGGCTCCAGGCCAATGATTCTGAGCAGGGTTCTAAGGATGGATGGCTGCGTAGCCCACCTCGCATTCCAATTGTCTCCTAGCAACAAGACAGGTTAGATCTCCTGGATCTGTGGGGAGCAACCGAGGACGCTGTGTTGAAATGGACACCCCTAAGGATGGGTCCTAATGTGCTTTTGTGTCTATGGAGACCTTGGAATGAAGAGGTGGCACTGGTGCCCTAAAGTGTTCTCCTAAACAGAGGCTTTGACACAGCTCCAACGTGCAAGTTTCCCATGTGTAGATGAGATGTTTTCTGGTGGGTGAGTCAAGAAACAGCTATATGCTGCTTTTGAAATCCAGGCCTCTGAGGAGAGATGCCTGGAAACCAAAGCAATGGATCTGATTAGTGCCTAGGGGCCTGTTCTTTCCTTTTCACCTCTGAGGATCTGTCTATGGGTCTGAGTGCAGGTAGGTGCTCATTTGGGCTCAGATTGCCTCTGTTTTTCCTGGGAAGCCACCACTTTTGAGATGGATCAGGGACTTTGGAGGTTTATCCTATTAGAAGGGTTGTGGCCATTGGAATGGGCACACACAATTCCCTTGGAGAGGGCAAGTACAGTCCTCAGGTTTGGCTCCAGGGGCCTGAGCCTGTAAGTTGTGTAGGCCAGGGCTGTTTGGACAGTTGTCTGAAAACACAAACTCGGCTTATGTTTCGGGTCATAGGTATGGCAGGACTGATCTACAGACCATGAGGAGAACTCTTCGGGATTTAAAAGAAGAGCGAGTGTGAGGATCCTTCTCAAGTTTTTGTCTCTGGATATCGTGTCACTCATGGTCGTGGAATTTCTGGGTGACTTTATGGGAAATGGACGAGTCTTACTCTCTGGTGGTTTGGCCCCGTCCAAAGAGATTGGGGTCATTCTGTGGGCTGGAAGATTCCGTTCCGTTTTTTTTTTTTTTTTTTTTTTTTTGTTGTTGTTGTTGTTATCTTTTTTAACCTCAGGTGTCTCACCAAATGAAGGATTCCTGAGTAGAGACTTGGGGAGGGGCGACTGGACAGTCAGAAATCTGGTTAAAAATTGGGGCCTAGTGACATGTCAAGCCCATTATGACATCTAAAGATCCAGCCACTGAAAGGACTTACTAGAGGACAGGACTCATGCTGAGGGTCACAATGCGTGTGTATGCCCTCGTCGCACTCAAGAATGGGCGGGGCCTCAGGGTGAATGCTGGTTTCTCCTACACTGAACGTTGGACAACGTGCCAACCACAAGGGTTCTTGCCATGGGTAAGGAGGAGTTCTGATTTCTGCATAACATTCACCCCTGGGCAGTGATTGGAGATAAGGTCTCGGTTCTGAAGCCTGAAAACTGAGGTAGGGAAGAGATGATGACCTAAGGCCATGGCGGGTTTTATGTGCTCAGTGTGCGGTCAGCTTTCTGGGTGTTGGTCAGGAGGTCCGGGCTCAGGTTGTGTTCGACAGAGCATTAGTGCCCAGGTTAGACTATATAATTTGGGTAAGGTCGAGTGCTGTGTAGGTTTATCCTCATTTAAGGTGCCTGGGCAGCTCATGAGGCAATAATTTTTTTTTTCTAGAGGGCCGGCAGAGTGCTGCATTGTGGGTTCGGAATTGCCAAATTTTAGGACTTCGGGGCCAGGATTTTGAGGACAGAAGTGTGAGAAGACAGCTAGACATGGGTTTCAGGGCGAGGGCACGACAGGTACCCCCTGCAGATCTGAACCACTATCTCATGCTTCTGAAGTCAGGGCGAGGATCAGACGTTGGCTCAGGTTGGAGTTCCTGTGCATGACGGCCGCTTTATGAAGGGAGGGGTATCTCGGGGCCATTGAGGTTTTCCCACGTTGGGAGTTGTGGGATGCCCCCTTCAAGGATTCCTTCTGCGGGACAATTGAGACCTGTTGGACAGCTCCAGGACATCCCATATGGAATGACTCCAGAGCACCGTTCGCGGATGGATGCCTGGGAAGCCCGCCTCGCATTCCAATTGTCTCCTAGCAACAAGTCAGTTTAGATCTGATGGCTCTGCCGGAGCAACCGGGGTGGCTGAGTTGAAATGGACTTTCCTGAGGATGGGTCCTAATGTGATTTTGTGTCCATGAGGGCCTTGGAATGGGGCGGTGGCACCGGGACCCTGAAGTACTCCCCTAAGCTTTGGACATGGCTCCCATGCACAGGTTTCCTTGTGGAGACGAGATGAGTTCTGATGGGTGCCTCAGGAAAACCCCTATGCTCGTATTGGAATCAGGCTTTTGAGGACACATGCCTGTAACCCAAAGCAATGGATCCTATTATGGCCTAGGGTCCTGTCTGGTTCAATCTTCTTCTCTGGGGACATCCATCTATGGTATGAGTGGATGTCGATTATCAGCTGGTCAGACAGTCCTTGTTTGTTCCGGGCGACCTACACTATTGGGATGGCCTCAGGGACTTTGGAGGTTTCTCCTAATTTGTACGATTTGGACCATGGAATGGGCAGAATTCCCATGGATTGGTAGGCAGAGTCCTAATGTGTGGCTCCAGGCGCCCAGCCTGGAGCATGTGTAGCCCAAGATTTTGAGGACAGAAGTCTGAAAACACAAACTCAGCTTAGGTTTGGGTACGTATGTATGGCAGGCCCGATCGACAAACCATGAGAAGAACTCTTCAGGATATGAAGAAAGTGCGAGTCTGAGGCGCTTGCTCAGGCTTTTGTCTCTGGATTTTGTATCAGCGATGGCCGTGGAATGTCAGGGAGGCCTCATGGGCCATGGACGAATCTTCCTCTCTGAGGATTTGACCCGATTCCCAATTGCTTTTCGTCAATCTGTGGGATGGGAGGACTCATTTCAGGTTTGTTACCTCAGGTGTCCCACCAAAAGAGGAATTCCAAAGCCAAGCCGTGGGGAAGACTGAAGGGACAACCCGAACTATGGTTAAAAATTGGGGCCTAGGGGCATGGCAAGCCCATATGCTATCTCTTCATCCAGCCACTGAGTGGCCTTACTTGAGGACTGGGCTCAGCCTGAGGGTCACAATGTGTGTTTGTGACCAATGTGGTCCGCGAGCATGGGCGGGGCCTCATGGGCCACACTGGTTTCAACAACACTGATCGTTGGACAACATGCCAACCACAAGGTTTCTTGCCATGGGGCAGGAGTTCTGATTTCTGCATCACCTTCAACCTTGGGCACTTATTGCAGATAAGGTCTAGGTTCTGAAACCTGAAAACCGAGGTTGGGAAGAGATGACGACCTAAGGCCATGGCGGCTGGATGTGCTCAGTGTGCGGCCAGCTGTCTGGGAGGGGCCAGGGGCTCCAGGCTCAGGCTGTGTCAGAAAGGGCATTAGTGCCCTGGTCAGCCTATGTATTTGGGGTACAGCCAAGGTCGGTGCAGGTTGATCCTCATTTGGGGTTACTGGGTAGCCCCAGAGGACAATGTTTGTCTTCTGGAGGGCCGGCAGAGTGCTGCATTGTAGTTCTGGATTGCCAAAATGGAGGGCTTGTGGGCAAGTAGTCTGACGACAAAAGTCTGAGAACACAAGCTAGGCTTAGGTTTCTGGGTGAGGCCATGGCACGCACAATCTACAGACCTGAATCGAGATCTCGTGCATCTGAAGGCAGGGCGAGGATCAGACGATCGCTCAGGTTGTAGTTTCTGTCCCTGATGGCCCCTTTATGAATGAGGGGGGGCATCACGAGGCCATGGGTGTTTTCCCACGATGGGAGTTGTGAGAAGCTGCAAACTGCAGGGAGTCTTCTGCAGGACAATTGAGACCTGTTGCTTTGCTCCAGGCCAATGATTCTGAGCAGGGTTCTAAGGATGGATGGCTGGGTAGCCCACCTCGCATTCCAATTGTCTCCTAGCAACAAGACAGGTTAGATCTCCTGGATCTGTGGGGAGCAACCGAAAATGCTGAGTTGAAATGGACACCCCTGGGGATGGGTCCTAACGTGCTTTTGTATCTATGGAGACCTTGGAATGAAGCGGTGGCACTTGGGCCCTAAAGAGTTCTCCTAAACAAAGGCTTTGACACAGCTCCAACGTGCAAATTTCCCATGTGTAGATGAGATGTTTTCTGGTGGGTGAGTCAAGAAACAGCTATATGCTGCTTTTGAAATCCAGGCCTCTGAGGAGAGATGCCTGGAAACCAAAGCAAAGGATCTGATTAGTGCCTAGGGGCCTTTTCTTTCCTTTTTACCTCTGGGGACATCTGTCTATGGGTCTGAGTGCAGGTAGGTGCTCAGTTGGGCTCAGAATGCCCCTGTTTTTCCTGGGAAGCCACCACTATTGAGATGGAGCAGGGACTTTGGAGGTTTATCCTATTAGAAGGGTTGTGGCCATTGGAATGGGCACACACAATTCCCTTGGAGAGGGCAAGTACAGTCCTCAGGTTTGGCTCCAGGGGCCCGAGCCTGTACGTTGTGTAGGCCAGGGCTGTTTGGACAGTTGTCTGAAAACACAAACTCGGCTTATGTTTCGGTCATAGGTATGGCAGGACTGATCTACAGACCATGAGGAGAACTCTTCGGGATTTGGAAGAAGGGCGAGTGTGAGGCTCCTGCTCAAGTTTTTGTCTCTGGATATCGTGTCACTCATGGTCGTGGAATTTCTGGGTGACCGCGTGGGAAATGGACGAGTCTTACTCTCTGGTGGTTTGGACCCGTCCAAAGAGTTTGGGGTCATTCTGTGAGCTGGAAGAAGTCCGTTTTTTTTTTTTTTTTTTTTTTTTTTGTTGTTGTTGTTGTTTTCTTTTTTAACCTCAGGTGTCCCACCAATTGATGGATTCCAGAGTAGAGCCCTGGGGAGGTGCGCCTGGACAATCAGAAATCTGGTTAAAAATTGGGGCCTAGGGACATGTCAAGCCCATTATGACATCAAATGGTTCAGCCACTGAGAGGACTTACTAGAGGACAGGACTCATGCTGAGGGTCACAATGCGTGTGTATGCCCTCATCACACTCAAGAATGGGCGGGGCCTCAGGGTGAATGCTGGTTTCTCCTATACTGAACGTGCCAATCACAAGGATTCTTGCCATGGGTAAGGAGGAGTTCTGATTTCTGCATCACACTCACCCCTGGACAGTAATTGGAGTTAAGGTCTCGGTTCTGAAGCCTGAAAACTGAGGTAGGGAAGAGATGATGACCTACGGCCATGGCGGGTTTTATGTGTTCAGTGTGCGGTAAGCTTTCTGGCTGTTGGTCAGGAGGTCCGGACTCAGGTTGTGTTCGACAGTGCATTAGTGCCCAGGTTAGACTATATAATTTGGTTAAAGTCGAGTTCTGTGTAGGTTTACGTTCATTTAAGGTGCCTGGGCAGCTCATGAGGCAATAATTTTTTTTCTAGAGGGCAGGCAGAGTGCTGCATTGTGGGTCCGGAATTGCCAAACTTGAGGGCTTTGGGGCCAGGAGTTTGAGGACGGAAGTCTGAGAAGACAAGCTAGACTTGGGTTTCAGGGCGAAGGCACGGCAGGTACCCCCTGCAGATCTGAACCAATATCTCATGCATCTGAAGTCAGGGCGAGGATCAGACGTTGGCTCAGGTTGGAGTTTCTGAGCATGACGGCCGCTTCATGAAAAGAGCGGAATCGCGAGGCCATTGAGGTTTTCCCACGTTGGGAGTTGTGGGATGCCCCCTTCAAGGATTCCTTCTGCGGGACAATTGAGACCTGTTGGAAAGCTCCAGGACATCCCATATGGAATGACTCCAGAACACCGTTCGCGGATGGATGCCTGGGAAGCCCGCCTCGCATTCCAATTGTCTCCTAGCAACAAGACAGTATAGATCTGATGCCTCTGCCGGAGCAACCGGGGTGGCTGAGTTGAAATGGACTTTCCTGAGGATGGGTCCTAATGTGATTTTGTGTCCATGAGGGCCTTGGAATGGGGCGGTGGCACCGGGACCCTGAAGTACTCTCCTAAGCTTTGGACATGGCTCCCATGCACAGGTTTCCTTGTGGAGACGAGATGAGTTCTGATGGGTGCCTCAGGAAAACCCCTATACTCGTATTGGAATCAGGCTTTTGAGGACACATGCCTGTAACCCAAAGCAATGGATCCTATTATGGCCTAGGGTCCTGTCTGGTTCAATCTTCTTCTCTGGGGACATCCATCTATGGTATGAGTGGAGGGCGATTATCAGCTGGTGTCAGACAGCCCTTGTTTGTTCCGGGCGACCTACACTATTGGGATGGCCTCAGGGACTTTGGAGGTTTCTCCTAATTTGTACGATTTGGGACCATGGAATGGGCAGAATTCCCATGGATTGGTAGGCACAGTCCTAATGTGTGGCTCCAGGGGCCCAGCCTGCAGGGTGGTTGGCCCAAGACTTTGAGGACAGAAGTCTGAAAACACAAACTCAGCTTAGATTTGGGGACGTAGATATGGCAGGCCCGATCTACAAACCATGAGAAGAACTCTTCAGGATATGAAGAAAGTGCTAGTCTGAGGCGCTTGCTCAGGCTTTTGTCTCTGGATTTTGTATCAGCGATGGCCGTGGAATGTCGGGGAGGCCTCATGGGCCATGGAGGAATCTTCCTCTCTGAGGATTTGGCCCGATTCCCAATTGCTTTTCGTCAATCTGTGGGATGGGAGGACTCATTTCAGTTTTGTTACCTCAGGTGTCCCACCAAAAGAGGAATTTCAAAGCCAAGCCGTGGGGAACTGAAGGGACAACCCAAACTATGGTTAAAAATTGGGGCTTAGGGGCATGGCAAGCCCAATATGCTATCTCTTCATCCAGCCACTGAGCGGCCTTACTTGAGGACTGGGCTCAGCCTGAGGGTCACAATGTGTGTTTGTGACCAATGTGGCCCGCGAGCATGGGCGGGGCCTAATGGGCCACACTGGTTTCAACTACAGTGAACGTTGGACAACATGCCAACCACAAGGTTTCTTGCCATGGGAAGGAATTCTGATTTCTGCATCACCTTCAACCCTGGGCAGTGATTGGAGATAAGGTCTAGGTTCTGAAACCTGAAAACCGAGGTTGGGAAGAGATGACGACCTAAGGCCATGGCGGCTGGATGTGCTCAGTGTGCGGCCAGCTGTCTGGGAGGGGCCAGGGGCTCCAGGCTCAGGCTGTGTCAGAAAGGGCATTAGTGCCCTGGTCAGCCTATGAATTTGGGGTACAGCCATGGTCGGTACAGGTTGATCCTCATTTGGGGTTACTGGGTAGCCCCAGAAGACAATGTTTTTCTTCTGGAGGGTCGGCAGAGTGCTGCATTGTAGTTCTGGATTGCCAAACTGGAGGGCTTGTGGGCCAGTAGTCTGACGACAAAAGTCTGAGAACACAAGATAGGCTTAGGTTTCTGGGTGAGGCCATGGCAGGCACAATCTACAGACCTGAATCGAGAACTCGTGCATCTGAAGTCAGGGCGAGGATCAGACGATCGCTCAGGTTGGAGTTTCTGTCCCTGATGGCCCCTTCATGAATGGGGGGGGGCATCACGAGGCCATGGGTGTTTTCCCATGATGGGAGTTGTGAGAAGCTCCAAACTGCAGAGAGTCTTCTGCAAGACAATTGAGAACTGTTGTTTGGCTCCAGACCAATGACTCTGAGCAGGGTTCTAAGGATGGATGGCTGGGTAGCCCACCTCGCATTCCAATTGTCTCCTAGCAAAAGACAGGTTAAATCTCCTGGATCTGTGGGGAGCAACCGAGGACGCTGTGTTGAAATGGACACCTCTAAGGATGGGTCCTAATGTGATTTTGTGTCTATGGAGACCTTGGAATGAAGAGGTGGCACTGGTGCCCTAAAGGGTTCTCCTAAACAGAGGCTTTGACACAGCTCCAACGTGCAAGTTTCCCATGTGTAGATGAGATGTTTTCTGATGGGTGAGTCAAGAAACAACTATATGCTGCTTTTGTAATCCAGGCCTCTGAGGAGAGATGCCTGGAAACCAAAGCAATGGATGTGATTAGTGCCTAGGGGCCTGTTCTTTCCTTTTTACCTCTGGGGACATCTGTCTATGGGTCTGAGTGCAGGTAGGTGCTCATTTGGGCTCAGATTGCCCCTGTTTTTCCTGGGAAGCCACCACTTTTGAGATGGATCAGGGACTTTGGAGGTTTATCCTATTAGAAGAGTTGTGGCCATTGGAATGGGCACACACAATTCCCTTGGAGAGGGCAAGTACAGTCCTCAGGTTTGGCTCCAGGGGCCTGAGCCTGTAGGTTGTGTAGGCCAGGGCTGTTTGGACAGTTGTCTGAAAACACAAACTCGGCTTATGTTTCAGGTCATAGGTATGGCAGGACTCATCTACAGACCATGAGGAGAACTCTTCGGGATTTGAAAGAAGGGCGAGTGAGGCTCCTGCTCAAGTTTTTGTCTCTTGATATCGTGTCACTCATGGTCGTGGAATTTCAGGGTGACTTCATGGGAAATGGACGAGTCTTACTCTCTGGTGGTTTGGCCCCGTCCAAAGAGATTGGGGTCATTCTGTGAGCTGGAAGAAGTCCGTTTTTTTTTTTTTTTTGTTGTTGTTGTTTTCTTTTTTAACCTCAGGTGGCCCACCAAATGAGGGATTCCAGAATAGAGACCTGGGGAGGGGCGACTGGACAGTCAGAAATCTGGTTAAAAATTGGGGCCTAGTGACATGTCAAGCCCATTATGACATCTAAAGGTCCAGCTACTGAGAGGACTTACTAGAGGACAGGACTCATGCAGAGGGTCACAATGCGTGTGTATGCCCTCGTCGCACTCAAGAATGGGCGGGGCCTCAGGGTGAATGCTGGTTTCTCCTACAGTGAACGTGCCAACCACAAGGATTCTTGCCATGGGTAAGGAGGAGTTCTGATTTCTGCATCACACTCACCCTGGGCAGAGATTGGAGATAAGGTCTCGCTTCTGAAGCCTGAAAACTGAGGTAGGGAAGAGATGATGACCTAAGGCCATGGCGGGTTTTATGTGCTCAGTGTGCGGTCAGCTTTCTGGGTGTTGGTAAGGAGGTCCGGGCTCAGGTTGTGTTCGACAGTGCATTAGTGCCCAGGTTAGACTATATAATTTGGGTAAAGTCGAGTCCTGTGTAGGTTTACCCTCATTTAAGGTGCCTGGGCAGCTCATGAGGCAATAATTTTTTTTCTAGAGGGCAGGCAGAGTGCTGCATTGTGGGTCCGGAATTGCCAAACTTGAGGGCTTCGGGGCCAGGAGTGTGAAGACGGAAGTCTGAAAAGACAAGCTAACTTGGGTTTCAGGGCGAGGGCACGGCAGGTACCCCCTGCAGATCTGAACCAATATCTCATGCATCTGAAGTCAGGGCGATGATCAGACGTTGGCTCAGGTTGGAGTTTCTGAGCATGACGGCCGCTTCATGAAGGGAGCGGAATCTCGAGGCCATTGAGGTTTTCCCACGTTGGGAGTTGTGGGATGCCCCCTTCAAGGATTCCTTCTGCGGGACAATTGAGACCTGTTGGACAGCTCCAGGACATCCCATATGGATGACTCCAGAGCACCGTTCGCGGATGGATGCCTGGGAAGCCCGCCTCCCATTCCAATTGTCTCCTAGCAACAAGACAGTTTAGATCTGATGGCTCTGCTGGAGCAACCGGGGTGGCTGAGTTGAAATGGACTTTCCTGAGGATGGGTCCTAATGTGTTTTTGTGTCCATGAGTGCCTTGGAATGGGGCGGTGGCACCGGGACCCTGAAGTACTCTCCTAAGCTTTGGACATGGCTCCCATGCACAGGTTTCCTTGTGGAGACGAGATGAGTTCTGATGGTTGCCTCAGGAAAACTCCTATACTCGTATTGGAATCAGTCTTTTGAGGACACATGCCTGTAACCCAAAGCAATGGATCCTATTATGGCCTAGGGTCCTGTCTGGTTCAATCTTCTTCTCTGGGGACATCCATCTATGGTATGAGTGGAGGGTGATTATCAGCTGGTGTCAGACAGCCCTTGTTTGTTCCGGGCGACCTACACTATTGGGATGGCCTCAGGGACTTTGGAGGTTTCTCTTAATTTGTACTATTTTGGGCCATGGAATGGGCAGAATTCCCATGGATTGGTAGGCACAGTCCTAATGTGTGGCTCCCGGGGCCCAGCCTGCAGTGTGGTTGGCCCAAGACTTTGAGGACAGAAGTCTGAAAACACAAACTCAGCTTAGATTTGGGGACGTAGGTATGGCAGGCCCGATCTACAAACCATGAGAAGAACTCTTCAGGATATGAAGAAAGTGCGAGTCTGAGGCGCTTGCTCAGGCTTTTGTCTCTGGATTTTGTATCAGCGATGGCCGTGGAATGTCGGGGAGGCCTCATGGGCCATGGACGAATCTTCCTCTCTGAGGATTTGGCCCGATTCCCAATTGCTTTTCGTCAATCTGTGGGATGGGAGGACTCATTTCAGTTTTGTTACCTCAGGTGTCCCACCAAAAGAGGAATTACAAAGCCAAGCCGTGGGGAAGACTGACGGGTCAACCCGAACTATGGTTAAAAATTGGGGCCTAGGGGCATGGCAAGCCCAATATGTTATATCTTCATCCATCCACTGAGCGGCCTTACTTGAGGACTGGGCTCAGCCTGAGCGTCACAATGTGTGTTTGTGACCAATGTGTCCCGCGAGCATGGGCGGGGCCTCATGGGCCACACTGGTTTCAACTACACTGAACGTTGGACAACATGCCAACCACAAGGTTCTTGCCATGGGGAAGGAGTTCTGATTTCTGCATCACCATCAACCCTGGGCAGTGATTGGAGATAAGGTCTAGGTTCTGAAACCTGAAAACCGAGTTTGGGAACAGATGACAAACTAAGGCCATGGCGGCTGGATGTGCTCAGTGTGTGGCCAGCTGTCTGGGAGGGGCCAGGGGGTCCAGGCTCAGGCTGTGTCAGAAAGGGCATTAGTGCCCTGGTCAGCCTATGTATTTGGGGTACAGCCATGGTCGGTGCAGTTTGATCCTCATTTGGGGTTACTGGGTAGCCCCAGAGGACAATGTTTTTCCTCTGGAGGGCCGGCAGAGTGCTGCATTGTAGTTCTGGATTGCCAAACTGGAGGGCTTGTGGGCCAGTAGTCTGACGACAAAAGTCTGAGAACACAAGCTAGGCTTAGGTTTCTGGGTGAGGCCATGGCAGGCACAATCTACAGACCTGAATCGAGATCTCGTGCATCTGAAGTCAGGGCGAGGATCAGACGATCGCTCAGGTTGGAGTTTCTGTCCCTGATGGCCCCTTTATGAATGGGGGGGGGCTTCACGAGGCCATGGGTGTTTTACCACGATGGGAGTTGTGAGAAGCTCCAAACTGCAGAGAGTCTTCTGCAGGACAATTGAGACCTGTTGTTTGGCTCCAGGCCAATGATTCTGAGCAGGGTTCTAAGGATGGATGGCTGGGTAGCCCACCTCGCATTCCAATTGTCTCCTAGCAACAAGACAGGTTAGATCTCCTGGATCTGTGGGAAGCAACCGAAGACGCTGAGTTGAAATGGACACCCCTGGGGATGGGTCCTAACGTGCTTTTGTGTCTATGGAGACCTTGGAATGAAGCGGTGGCACTGGGGCCCAAAAGGGTTCTCCTAAACAAAGGCTTTGACACAGCTCCAACGTGCAAGTTTCCCATGTGTAGATGAGATCTTTTCTGATGGGTGAGTCAAGAAACAGCTATATGCTGCTTTTGAAATCCAGGCCTCTGAGGAGAGATGCCTGGAAACCAAAGCAATGGATCTGATTAGTGCCTAGGGGCCTGTTCTTTCCTTTTTACATCTGGGGATATCTGTCTATGGGTCTGAGTGCAGGTAGGTGCTCATTTGGGCTCAGATTGCCCCTGTTTTTCCTGGGAATCCACCACTATTGTGATGGATCAGGGACTTTGGAGGTTTATCCTATGAGAAGGGTTGTGGCCATTGGAATGGGCACACACAATTCCCTTGGCGAGGGCAAGTACAGTCCTAAGGTTTGGCTCCAGGGGCCTGAGCCTGTAGGTTGTGTAGGCCAGGGCTGTTTGGACAGTTGTGTGAAAACACAAACTCGGCTTATGTTTCGGGTCATAGGTATGGCAGGACTGATCTACAGACCATGAGGAGAACTCTTCGGGATTTGAAAGAAGGGCTAGTGTGAGGCCCTGCTCAAGTTTTTGTCCTGGATATCGTGTCACTCATGGTCGTTGAATTTCTGGGTGACTTCATGGGAAATGGTCGAGTCTTACTCTCTTGTGGTTTGGCCACATCCAAAGAGTTTGCCTTCATTCTGTGGGCTGGAAGAAGTCCGTTTTTTTTTTTGTTTTTTTTTCTTTTTGTTGTTTTTTTCTTTTTTAACCTCAGGTGTCCCACCAAATGATGGATTCCAGAGTAGAGCCCTGGGGAGGGGCGACTGGACAATCAGAAATCACGTTAAAAATTGGGGCCTAGGGACATGTCAAGCCCATTATGACATCTAATGGTCCAGCCACTGAGAGGACTTACTAGAGGACAGGACTCATGCTGAGGGTCACAATGCGTGTGTATGCCCTCGTCGCACTCAAGAATGGGCGGGGCCTCAGGGTGAATGCTGGTTTTTCCTACAGTGAACGTTGGACAACGTGCCAACCACAAGGGTTCTTGCCATGGGTAAGGAGGAGTTCTGATTTCTGCATCACACTCACCCCTGGGCAGTGATTGGAGATAAGGTCTCGGTTCTGAAGCCTGAAAACTGAGGTAGGGAAGAGATGATGACCTAAGGCCATGGTGGGTTTTATGTGTTCAGTGTGCGGTCAGCTTTCTGGGTGTTGGTCAGGAGGTCCGGGCTCAGGTTGTGTTCGACAGTGCATTAGTGCCCAGGTTAGACTATATAATTTGGGTAAAGTCGAGTGCTGTGTAGGTTTACCCTCATTTAATGTGCCTGGGCAGCTCATGAGGCAATAATTTTTTTTCTAGAGGGCAGGCAGAGTGCTGCATTGTGGGTCCGGAATTGCCAAACTTGAGGGCTTCGGGGCCAGGAGTGTGAGGACGGAAGTCTGAGAAGACAAGCTAGACTTGGGTTTCAGGGCGAGGGCTCGGCAGGTACCCCATGCAGATCTGAACCAATATCTCATGTATCTGAAGTCAGGGCGAGGATCAGACGTTGGCTCAGGTTGGAGTTTCTGAGCATGACAGCCGCTTCATGAAGGGAGCGGAATCTCGAGGCCATTGAGGTTTTCCCACGTTGGGAGTTGTGGGATGCCCCCTTCAAGGATTCCTTCTGTGGGACAATTGAGACCTGTTGGACAGCTCCAGGACATCCCATATGGAATGACTCCAGAGCACCGTTCTCGGATGGATGCCTGGGAAGCCCGCCTCGCATTCCAATTGTCTCCTAGCAACAAGACAGTTTAGATCTGATGGCTCTGCTGGAGCAACCGGGGTGGCTGAGTTGAAATGGACTTTCCTGAGGATGGGTCCTAATGTGTTTTTGTGTCCATGAGGGCCTTGGAATGGGGCGGTGGCACCGGGACCCTGAAGTACTCTCCTAAGCTTTGGACATGGCTCCCATGCACAGGTTTCCTTGTGGAGACGAGATGAGTTCTGATGGGTGCCTCAGGAAAACTCCTATGCTCGTATTGGAATCAGGCTTTTGAGGACACATGCCTGTAACCCAAAGCAATGGATCCTATTATGGCCTAGCGTCCAGTCTGGTTCAATCTTCTTCTCTGGGGACATCCATCTATGGTATGAGTGGAGGGCGATTATCAGCTGGTGTCAGACAGCCCTTGTTTGTTCCGGGCGACCTACACTATTGGGATGGCCTCAGGGTCTTTGGAGGTTTCTCCTAATTTGTACTATTTTGGACCAAGGAATGGGCAGAATTCCCATGGATTGGTAGGCACAGTCCTAATGTGTGGCTCCAGGGGCCCAGCCTGCAGGGTGGTTGGCCCAATACTTTGAGGACAGAAGTCTGAAAACACAAACTCAGCTTAGATTTGGGGACGTAGGTATGGCAGGCCCGATCTACAAACCATGAGAAGAACTCTTCAGGATATGAAGAAAGTGCTAGTCTGAGGCGCTTGCTCAGGCTTTTGTCTCTGGATTTTGTATCAGCGATGGCCGTGGAATGTCGGGGAGGCCTCATGGGCCATGGACGAATCTTCCTCTCTGAGGATTTGGCCCGATTCCCAATTGCTTTTCGTCAATCTGTGGGATGGGAGGACTCATTTCAGTTTAGTTACCTCAGGTTTCCCACCAAGAGAGGAATTCCAAAGCCAAACCGTGGGGAAGAATGAAGGGTCAACCCGAACTATGGTTAAAAATTGCGGCCTATGGGCATGGCAAGCCCAATATGCTATCTCTTCATCCAGCCACTGAGCGGCCTTACTTGAGGACTGGGCTCAGCCTGAGCGTCACAATGTGTGTTTGTGACCAATGTGTCCCGCGAGCATGGGCGGGGCCTCATGGGCCACACTGTTTTCAACTACACTGAACGTTGGACAACATGCCAACCACAAGGTTTCTTGCCATGGGAAGGAGTTCTGATTTCTGCATCACCTTCAACCCTGGGCAGTGATTGGAGATAAGGTCTAGGTTCTGAAACCTGAAAACCGAGGTTGGGAAGAGATGAAGACCTAAGGCCATGGCGGCTGGATGTGCTCAGTGTGCGGCCAGCTGTCTGGGAGGTTCCAGGGAGTCCAGGCTCAGGCTGTGTCAGAAAGGGCATTAGTGCCCTGGTCAGCCTATGTATTTGGGGTACAGCCATGGTCGGTGAAGTTTGATCCTCATTTGGGGTTACTGGGTAGCCCCAGAGGACAATGTTTTTCTTCTGGAGGGCTGGCAGAGTGCTGCATTGTAATTCTGGATTGCCAAACTGGAGGGCTTGTGGGCCAGTAGTCTGACGACAAAAGTCTGAGAACACAAGCTAGGCTTAGGTTTCTGGGTGAGGCCATGGAAGGCACAATCTACAGACCTGAATCGAGATCTCGTGCATCTGAAGTCAGGGCGGATTAGACGATCGCTCAGGTTGGAGTTTCTTTCCCTGATGGCCCCTTAATGAATGGGGGGGTCATCACGAGGCCATGGGTGTTTTCCCACGATGGGAGTTGTGAGAAGCTCCAAACTGCAGAGAGTCTTCTGCAGGACAATTGAGACCTGTTGTTTGGCTCCAGGCCAATGATTCTGAGCAGGGTTCTAAGGATGGATGGCTGGGTAGCCCACCTTGCATTCCAATTGTCTCCTAGCAACAAGACAGGTTAGATCTCCTGGATCTGTGGGGAGCAACCGAGGACGCTGAGTTGAAATGGACACTCCTGAGGATGGGCCCTACGTGTTTTTGTGTCTATGGAGACCATGGAATGAAGCGGTGGCACTGGGGCCCTAAAGGGTTCTCCTAAACAAAGGCTTTGACACAGCTCCAACGTGCAAGTTTCCCATGTGTAGATGAGATGTTTTCTGATGGGTGAGTCAAGAAACAGCTATATTCTGCTTTTGAAATCCAGGCCTCTGAGGAGAGATGCCTGGAAACCAAAGCAATGGATCTGATTAGTGCCTAGGGGCCTGTTCTTTCCTTTTTACCTCTGGGGACATCTGTCTATGGGTCTGAGTGCAGGTAGGTGCTCAATTGGGCTCAGATTGCCCCTGTTTTTCCTGGGAAGCCACCACTATTGAGATGGATCAGGTAATTTGGAGGTTTCTCCTATGAGAAGGGTTGTGGCCATTGGAATGGGCACACACAATTCCCTTGGAGAGGGCAAGTACAGTCCTCAGGTTTGGCTCCAGGGGCCTGAGCCTGTAGGTTCTGTAGGCCAGGGCTGTTTGGACAGTTGTCTGAAAACAAAAACTCGGCTTATATTTCGGGTCATAGGTATGGGAGGACTGATCTACAGACCATGAGGAGAACTCTTCGGGATTTGAAGGAAGGGCGAGTGTGAGGCTCTGCTCAAGTGTTTGTCTCTGGATATCGTGTCACTCATGGTCGTGGAATTTCTGGGTGTCTTCATGGGAAATGGACGAGTCTTACTCTCTGGTGGTTTGGCCCCGTCCAAAGAGTTTGGGGTCATTTTGTGGGATGGAAGAAGTCCGATTTTTTGTTGTTGTTGTTGTTGTTGTTGTTTTCTTTTTTAACATCAGGTGTCCCACCAATGATGGATTCCAGAGTAGAGCCCTGGGAGGGTAGCGCCTGGACAATCAGAAATCTGGTTAAAAATGGGGGCCTAGGGACATGTCAAGCCCCTTATGACATCTAATGGTTCAGCCACTGAGAGGACTTACTAGAGGACAGGACTCATGCTGAGGGTCACAATGCGTGTGTATGCCCTCATCGCACTCAAGAATGGGCGGGGCCTCAGGGTGAATGCTGATTTCTCCTACACTGAACGTGCCAACCACAAGGATTCTTGCCATGGGTAAGGAGGAGTTCTGATTTCTGCATCACACTCACCCATGGGCAGTGATTGGAGATAAGGTCTCGGTTCTGAAGCCTGAAAACTGAGGTAGGGAAGAGATGATGACCTAAGGCCATGGCGGGTTTTACGTGTTCAGTGTGCGGTCAGCTTTCTGGGTGTTGGTCAGGAGGTCCGGGCTCAGGTTGTGTTCGACAGTGCATTAGTGCCCAGGTTAGACTATATAATTTGGGTAAAGTCGAGTGCTGTGTAGGTTTACCCTCATTTAAGGTGCCTGGGCAGCTCATGAGGCAATAATTTTTTTCCTAGAGGGCAGGCAGAGTGCTGCATTGTGGGTCCGGAATTGCCAAACTTGAGGGCTTCGGGGCCAGGAGTGTGAGGACGGAAGTCTGAGAAGACAAGCTAGACATGGGTTTCAGGGCGAGGGCACGGCAGGTACCCCCTGAAGTTCTGAACCAATATCTCATGTATCTGAAGTCAGGGCGAGGATCAGACGTTGGCTCAGGTTGGAGTTTCTGAGCATGACGGCCGCTTCATGAAGGGAGCGGATACTCGAGGCCATTGAGGTTTTCCCACGTTGGGAGTTGTGGGATGCCCCCTTCATGGATTCCTTCTGCGGGACAATTGAGACCTGTTGGACAGCTCCAGGACATCCCATATGGAATGACTCCAGAGCACCGTTCGCGGATGGATGCCTGGGAAGCCCGCCTCGCATTCCAATTGTCTCCTAGCAACAAGACAGTTTTGATCTGATGGCTCTGCCGGAGCAACCGGGGTGGCTGAGTTGAAATGGACTTTCCTGAGGATGGGTCCTAATGTGTTTTTGTGTCCATGAGGGCCTTGGAATGGGGCGGTGGCACCGGGACCCTGAAGTACTCTCCTAAGCTTTGGACATGGCTCCCATGCACAGGTTTCCTTGTGGAGACGAGATGAGTTCTGATGGGTGCCTCAGGAAAACCCCTATGCTCGTATTGGAATCAGGCTTTTGAGGACACATGCCTGTAACCCAAAGCAATGGATCCTATTATGGCCTAGGGTCCTGTCTGGTTCAATCTTCTTCTCTGGGGACATCCATCTATGGTATGAGTGGAGGTCGATTATCAGCTGTTGTTAGACCGCCCTTGTTTCTTCCGGGCGACCTACACTATTGGATGGCCTCAGGGACTTTGGAGGTTTCTCCTAATTTGTACGATTTTGGACCATGGAATGGGCAGAATTCCCATGGATTGGTAGGCACAGTCCTAATGTGTGGCTCCAGGCGCCCAGCCTGGAGGGTGTGGGGCCCAAGACTTTGAGGACAGAAGTCTGAAAACACAAACTCAGCTTAGGTTTGGGGACGGAGGTATGGCAGGCCCGATCTACAAACCATTAGAAGAACTTTTCAGGATATGAAGAAAGTGCGAGTCTGAGGCGCTTGCTCCGGCTTTTGTCTCTGGATTTTGTATCAGCGATGGCCGTGGAATGTCGGGGAGGCCTCATGGGCCATGGACGAATCTTCCTCTCTGAGAATTTGGCCCGATTCCCAATTGCTTTTCGTCAATCTGTGGGATGGGAGGACTCATTTCAGTTTTGTTACTTCAGGTGTCCCACCAAAAGAGGAATTCCAAAGCCAAGCCGTGGGGAAGACTGAAGGGTCAACCCGAACTATGGTTAAAAATTGGGGCCTAGGGGCATGGCAAGCCCAATATGCTATCTCTTCATCCAGCCACTGAGCGGCCTTACTTGAGGACTGGGCTCAGCCTGAGCGTCACAATGTGTGTTTGTGACCAATGTGTCCCGCGAGCTTGGGCGGGGCCTCATGGGCCACACTGGTTTCAACTACACTGAACGTTGGACAACATGCCAACCACAAGGTTTCTTGCCATGGGGAAGGAGTTCTGATTTCTGCAAAACCCTCAACCCTGGGCAGTGATTGGAGATAAGGTCTAGGTTCAGAAACCTGAAAACCGAGGTTGGGAAGAGATGACGACCTAAGGCCATGGCGGCTCGATGTGCTCAGTGTGCGGCCAGCTGTCTGGGAGGGTCCAGGGGGTCCAGGCTCAGGCTGTGTCAGAAAGGGCTTAGTGCCCTGGTCAGCCTATGTTTTTGGGTACAGCCATGGTCGGTGCAGGTTGATCCTCATTTGAGGTTATTGGGTAGCCCCAGAGGACAATGTTTTTCTTCTGGAGGGCCGGCAGAGTGCTGCATTGTAGTTCTGGATTGCCAAACTGGAGGGCTTGTGGGCCAGTAGTCTGACGACAAAAGTCTGAGAACACAAGCTAGGCTTAGGTTTCTGGGTGAGGCCATGGCAGGCACAATCTACAGACCTGAATCGAGATCTCGTGCATCTGAAGTCAGGGCGAGGATCAGACGATCGCTCAGGTTGGAGTTTCTGTCCCTGATGGCCCCTTCATGAATGGGGGGGGCATCACGAGGCCATGGGTGTTTTTCCACGATGGGAGTTGTAAGAAGCTCCAAACTGCAGAGAGTCTTCTGCGGGACAATTGAGACCTGTTGTTTGGCTCCAGGCCAATGATTCTGAGCAGGGTTCTAAGGATGGATGGCTTGGTAGCCCACCTCGCATTCCAATTGTCTCCTAGCAACAAGACAGTTTAGATCTGATGGCTCTGCCGGAGCAACCGGGGTGTCTGAGTTGAAATGGACTTTCCTGAGGTTGGGTCCTAATGTGTTTTTGTGTCCATGAGGGCCTTGGAATGGGGCGGTGGCACCGGGACCCTGAAGTACTCTCCTAAGATTTGTACATGGCTCCCATGCTTAGGTTTCCTTGTGGAGACGAGATGAGTTCTGATGGGTGCCTCAGGAAAACCCCTATGCTCGTATTGGAATCAGGCTTTTGAGGACACATGCCTGTAACCCAAAGCAATGGATCCTATTATGGCCTTGGGTCCTGTCTGGTTCAATCTCCTTCTCTGGGGACATCCATCTATGGTATGAGTGGAGGTCGATTATCAGCTGGTGTCAGACAGCCCTTGTTTGTTCCGGGAAACCTACACTATTGGGATGGCCTCAGGGACTTTGGAGGTTTCTCCTAATTTGTACGATTTTGGACCATGGAATGGGCAGAATTCCCATGGATTGGTAGGCACAGTCCTAATGTGTGGCTCCAGGGGCCCAGCCCGGAGGGTGTGGGGCCCAAGACTTTGAGGACAGAAGTCTGAAAACACAAACTCAGCTTAGGTTTGGGTACGTAGGTATGGTAGGCCCGATCTACAAACCATGAGAAGAACTCTTCAGGATATGAAGAAAGTGCGAGTCTGAGGCGCTTGCTCAGGCTTTTGTCTCTGGATTTTGTATCAGCGATGGCTGTGGAATGTCGGGGAGGCCTCATGGGCCATGGACGAATCTTCCTCTCTGAGGATTTGGCCCGATTCCCAATTGCTTTTCGTCAATCTGTGGGATGGGAGGACTCATTTCAGTTTTGTTACCTCAGGTGTCCCACCAAAAGAGGAATTCCAAATCCAAGCCGTGGGGAAGACTGAAGGGTCAACCCGAACTATGGTTAAAAATTGGGGCCTAGGGGCATGGCAAGCCCAATATGCTATCTCTTCATCCAGCCACTGAGCGGCCTTACTTGAGGACTGGGCTCAGCCTGAGCTTCACAATGTGTGTTTGTGACCAATGTGTCCCGCGAGCATGGGCGGGGCCTCATGGGCCACACAGGTTTCAACTACACTGAACGTTGGACAACATGCCAAACACAAGGTTTCTTGCCATGGGGAAGGAGTTCTGATTTCTGCATCACCTTCAACCCTGGGCAGTGATTGGAGATAAGGTCTAGGTTCTGAAACCTGAAAACCGAGGTTGGGAAGAGAAGACGACCTAAGGCCATGGCGGCTGGATGTGCTCAGTGTGCGGCCAGCTGTCTGGGAGGGTCCAGGGGGTCCAGGCTCAGGCTGTGTCAGAAAGGGCATTAGTGCCCTGGTCAGCCTATGTATTTGGGGTACAGCCATGGTCGGTGCAGTTTGATCCTCATTTGGGGTTACTGGGTAGCCCCAGAGGACAATGTTTTTCTTCTGGAGGGCCGGCAGAGTGCTGCATTGTAGTTCTGGATTGCCAAACTGGAGGGCTTGTGGGCCAGTAGTCTGACGACAAAAGTCTGAGAACACAAGCTAGGCTTAGGTTTCTGGGTGAGGCCATGGCAGGCTCAATCTACAGACCTGAATCGAGATCTCGTGCATCTGAAGTCAAGGCGAGGATCAGACGATCGCTCAGGTTGGAGTTTCTGTCCCTGATGGCCCCTTCATGAATGGGGGGGGGCTTCACGAGGCCATGGGTGTTTTCCCATAATGGGAGTTGTGAGAAGCTCCAAACTGCAGAGAGTCTTCTGCAGGACAATTGAGACCTGTTGTTTGGCTCCAGGCCAATGATTCTGAGCAGGGTTCTAAGGATGGATGGCTGGGTAGCCCACCTCGCATTCCATTGTCTCCTAGCAACCAGACAGGTTAGATCTCCTGGATCTGTAGGGAGCAACCGAGGACGCTGAGTTGAAATGGACACCCCTGGGCATGGGTCCTAACGTGCTTTTGTGTCTATGGAGACCTTGGAATGAAGCGGTGGCACTGGGGCCCAAAAGGGTTCTCCTAAACAAAGGCTTTGACACAGCTCCAACGTGCAAATTTCCCATGTGTAGATGAGATGTTTTCTGATGGGTGAGTCAAGAAACAGCTATATGCTGCTTTTGAAATCCAGGCCTCTGAGGAGAGATGCCTGGAAACCAAAGCAATGGATCTGATTAGTGCCTAGGGGCCTGTTCTTTCCTTTTTACCTCTGGGGACATCTGTCTATGGGTCTGAGTGCAGGTAGGTGCTCAATTGGGCTCAGATTGCCCCTGTTTTTCCTGGGAATCCACCACTATTGAGATGGATCAGGGACTTTGGAGGTTTATCCTATGAGAAGGGTTGTGGCCATTGGAATGGGCACACACAATTCCCTTGGAGAGGGCAAGTACAGTCCTCAGGTTTGGCTCCAGGGGCCTGAGCCTGTAGGTTGTGTAGGCCAGGGCTGTTTGGACAGTTGTCTGAAAACACAAACTCGGCTTATGTTTCGGGTCATAGGTATGGCAGGACTGATCTACAGACCATGAGGAGAACTCTTCGGGATTTGAAAGAAGGGCGAGTGTGAGGCTCTGCTCAAGTTTTTGTCTCTGGATATCGTGTCACTCATGGTCGTGGAATTTCTGGGTGACTTCATGGGAAATGGACGAGTCTTACTCTCTGGTGGTTTGGCCCCGTCCAAAGAGTTTGCGGTCATTCTGTGGGCTGGAAGAAGTCCTTTTTTTTTTTTTTTTTTTATAGTTTTTTTCTTTTCTAACCTCAGGTGTCCCACCAAATGATGGATTCCAGAGTAGAGCCCTGGGGAGGGGCGATTGGACAGTCAGAAATTGGTTAAAAATTGGGGCCTGGGACATGTCAAGCCCATTATGACATCTAATGGTCCAGCCACTGAGAGGACTTACTAGAGGACAGGACTCATGCTGAGGGTCACAATGCGTGTGTATGCCCTCGTCCCACTCAAGAATGGGCGGGGCCTCAGGGTGAATGCTGGTTTCTCCTACACTGAACGTTGGACAACGTGCCACCCACAAGGGTTCTGGCCATGGGTAAGGAGGAGTTTGATTTCTGCATCACACTCACCCCTGGGCAGTGATTGGAGATAAGGTCTCGGTTCTGAAGCCTGAAAACTGAGGTAGGGTAGAGATGATGACCTAAGGCCATGGCGGGTTTTATGTGCTCAGTGTGTGGTCAGCTTTCTGGGTGTTGGTCAGGAGGTCCGGGCTCAGGTTGTGTTCGACAGTGCATTAGTGCCCAGGTTAGACTATATTATTTGGGTAAAGTCGAGTGCTGTGTAGGTTTACCCTCATTTAAGGTGCCTGGGCAGCTCATGAGGCAATAATTTTTTTTCTAGAGGGCAGGCAGAGTGCTGCATTGTGGGTCCGGAATTGCCAAACTTGAGGGCTTCGGGGCCAGGAGTGTGAGGACGGAAGTCTGAGAAGACAAGCTAGACTTGAGTTTCAGGGCGAGGGCACGGCAGGTACCCCCTGCAGATCTGAACCAATATCTCATGCATCTGAAGTCAGGGCGAGGATCAGACGTTGGCTCAGGTTGGAGTTTCTGAGCATGACGGGCGCTTCATGAAGGAGCGGAATCTCGAAGCCATTGAGGTTTTCCCACGTTGGGAGTTGTGGGATGCCCCCTTCAAGGATTCCTTCTGCGGGACAATTGAGACCTGTTGGACAGCTCCAGGACATCCCATATGGAATACTCCAGAGCACCGTTCGCGGATGGATGCCTGGGAAGCCCGCCTCGCATTCCAATTGTCTCCTAGCAACAAGACAGTTTAGATCTGATGGCTCTTCCAGAGCAACCGGGGTGGCTGAGTTGAAATGACTTTCCTGAGGATGGGTCCTAATGTGTTTTTGTGTCCATGAGGGCCTTGGAATGGGGCGGTGGCAACGGGACCCTGAAGTACTCTCCTAAGATTTGTACATGGCTCCCATGCTTAGGTTTCCTTGTGGAGACGAGATGAGTTCTGATGGGTGCCTCAGGAAAACCCCTATGCTCGTATTGGAATCAGGCTTTTGAGGACACCTGCCTGTAACCCAAAGCAATGGATTCTATTATGGCCTTGGGTCCTGTCTGGTTCAATCTTCTTCTCTGGGGACATCCATCTATGGTATGAGTGGAGGTCGATTATCAGCTGGTGTCAGACAGCCCTTGTTTGTTCCGGGCGACCTACACTATTGGGATGGCCTCAGGGACTTTGGAGGTTTCTCCTAATTTGTACGATTTTGGACCATGGAATGGGCAGAATTCCCATGGATTGGTAGGCACAGTCCTAATGTGTGGCTCCAGGGGCCCAGCCCGGAGGGTGTGGGGCCCAAGACGTTGAGGACAGAAGTCTGAAAACACAAACTCAGCTTAGGGTTGGGGACCTGGTATGGCAGGCCCGATCTACAAACCATGAGAAGAACTCTTCAGGATATGAAGAAAGTGCGAGTCTGAGGCGCTTGCTCAGGCTTTTATCTCTGGATTTTGTATCAGCGATGGCCGTGGAATGTCGGGGAGGCCTCATGGGCCATGGACGAATCTTCCTCTCTGAGGATTTGGCCCGATTCCCAATTGCTTTTCGTCAATCTGTGGGATGGGAGGACTCATTTCAGTTTTGTTACCTCAGGTGTCCCACCAAAAGAGGAATTCCAAAGCCAAGCCGTGGGGAAGACTGAAGGGTCAACCCGAACTATGGTTAAAAATTGGGGCCTAGGGGCATGGCAAGCCCAATATGCTATCTCTTCATCCAGCCACTGAGCGGCCTTACTTGAGGACTGGGCTCAGCCTGAGCGTCACAATGTGTGTTTGTGACCAATGTGTCCCGCGAGCATGGGCGGGGCCTCATGAGCCACACTG
This sequence comes from Mustela nivalis, assembly GCF_964662115.1. Classification (NCBI taxonomy): domain Eukaryota; kingdom Metazoa; phylum Chordata; class Mammalia; order Carnivora; family Mustelidae; genus Mustela; species Mustela nivalis. Next base: position 1,508,356 of record NW_028136552.1, on the reverse strand, counting down.
GTTTCAACTACACTGAACGTTGGACAACATGCCAAACACAAGGTTTCTTGCCATGGGGAAGGAGTTCTGATTTCTGCATCACCTTCAACCCTGGGCAGTGATTGGAGATAAGGTCTAGGTTCTGAAACCTGAAAACCGAGGTTGGGAAGAGATGACGACCTAAGGCCATGGCGGCTCGATGTGCTCAGTGTGCGGCTAGCTGTCTGGGAGGGTCCAGGGGTTCCAGGCTCAGGTTGTGTCAGAAAGGGCATTAGTGCCCTGGTCAGCCTATGTATTTGGGGTACAGCCATGGTCGGTGCAGTTTGATCCTCATTTGGGGTTACTGGGTAGCCCCAGAGGACAATGTTTTTCTTCTGGAGGGCCGGCAGAGTGCTGCATTGTAGTTCTGGATTACCAAACTGGAGGGCTTGTGGGCCAGTAGTCTTAGGACAAAAGTCTGAGAACACAAGCTAGGCTTAGGTTTCTGGGTGAGGCCATGGCAAGCACAATCTACAGAACTGAATCGAGATCTCGTGCATCTGAAGTCACTGCGAGGATCAGACGATCGCTCAGGTTGGAGTTTCTGTCCCTGATGGCCCCTTCATAAATGGGGGGGGGGCATCACGAGGCCATGGGTGTTTTCCCACGATGGGAGTTGTGAGAAGCTCCAAACTGCAGAGAGTCTACTGTAGGACAATTGAGACCTGTTGTTTGGCTCCAGGCCAATGATTCTGAGTAGGGTTCTAAGGATGGATGGCTGGGTAGCCCACCTCGCATTCCAATTGTCTCCTAGCAACAAGACAGGTTAGATCTCCTGGATCTGTGGGGAGCAACCGAGGACGCTGAGTTCAAATGGACACCCCTGGGGATGGGTCCTAACGTGCTTTTGTGTCTATGGAGACCTTGGAATGAAGCAGTGGCACTGGGGCCCTAAAGGGTTCTCCTAAACAAAGGATTTGACACAGCTCCAACGTGCAAGTTTCCCATGTGTAGATGAGATGTTTTCTGATGGGTGAGTCAAGAAACAGCTATATTCTGCTTTTGAAATCCAGGCCTCTGAGGAGAGATGCCTGGAAACCAAAGCAATGGATCTGATTAGTGCCTAGGGGCCTGTTCTTTCCTTTTTACCTCTGGGGACATCTGTCTATGGGTCTGAGTGCAGGTGGGTACTCAGTTGGGCTCGGATTGCCCCTGTTTTTCCTGGGAAGCCACCACTATTGAGATGGATCAGGGACTTTGGAGGTTTATCCTATGAGAAGGGTTGTGGCCATTGGAATGGGCACACACAATTCCCTTGGAGAGGGCAAGTACAGTCCTCAGGTTTGGCTCCAGGGGCCTGAGCCTGTAGGTTGTGTAGGCCAGGGCTGTTTGGACAGTTGTCTGAAAACACAAACTCGGCTTATGTTTCGGGTCATAGGTATGGCAGGACTGATCTACAGACCATGAGGAGAACTCTTCGGGATTTGAAAGAAGGGCGATGTGAGGCTCCTGCTCAAGTTTTTGTCTCTGGATATCGTGTCACTCATGGTCGTGGAATTTCTGGGTGACTTCATGGGAAATGGACGAGTCTTACTCTCTGGTGGTTTGGCCCCGTCCAAAGAGTTTGCGGTCATTCTGTGGGCTGGAATAAGTCATTTTTGTTGTTGTTGTTGTTGTTGTTGTTGTTGTTGTTTTCTTTTTTAACCTCAGGTGTCCCACCAAATGATGGATTCCAGAGTAGAGCCCTGGTGAGGGGCGACTGGACAATCAGAAATCTGGTTAAAAATTGGGGCCTAGGGACATGTCAAGCCCATTATGACATCTAATGGTCCAGCCACTGAGAGGACTTACTAGAGGACAGGACTCATGCTGAGGGTCACAATGCGTGTGTATGCCCTCGTCCCACTCAAGAATGGGCGGGGCCTCAGGGTGAATGCTGGTTTCTCCTACACTGAACGTTGGACAACCTGCCAACCACAAGGGTTCTTGCCATGGGTAAGGAGGAGTTCTGACTTCTGCATCACACGCACCCCTGGGCAGTGATTGGAGATAAGGTCTCGGTTCTGAAGCCTGAAAACTGAGGTAGGGAAGAGATGATGACCTAAGGCCATGGCGGGTTTTATGTGCTCAGTGTGCGGTCAGCTTTCTGGGTGTTGGTCAGGAGGTCCGGGCTCAGGTTGTGTTCGACAGTGCATTAGTGCCCAGGTTAGACTATGTAATTTGGGTAAAGTCGAGTGCTGTGTAGGTTTACCCTCATTTAAGGTGCCTGGGCAGCTCATGAGGCAATAGTTTTTTTTCTAGAGGGCAGGCAGAGTGCTGCATTGTGGGTCCGGAATTGCCAAACTTGAAGGCTTCGGGGCCAGGAGTGTGAGGACGGAAGTCTGAGATAACAAGCTAGACTTGGGTTTCAGGGCGAGGGCACGGTAGGTACCCCCTGCAGATCTGAACCAATATCTCATGCATCTGAAGTCAGGGCGAGGATCAGACGTTGGCTCAGGTTGGAGTTTCTGAGCATGACGGCCGCTTCATGAAAGGAGCGGAATCTCGAGGCCATTGAGGTTTTCCCACGTTGGGAGTTGTGGGATGCCCCCTTCAAGGATTCCTTCTGCGGGACAATTGAGACCTGTTGGAAAGCTCCAGGACATCCCATATGGAATGACTCCAGAGCACCGTTCGCGGACGGATGCCTGGGAAGCCCGCCTCGCATTCCAATTGTCTCCTAGCAACAAGACAGTTTAGATCTGTTGGCTCTGCCGGAGCAACCGGGGTGGCTGAGTTGAAATGGACTTTCCTGAGGATGGGTCCTAATGTGTTTTTGTGTCCATGAGGGCCTTGGAATGGGGTGGTGGCACCGGGACCCTGAAGTACTCTCCTAAGCTTTGGACATGGCTCCCATGCACAGGTTTCCTTGTGGAGACGAGATGAGTTCTGATGGGTGCCTCAGGAAAACCCCTATGCTCGTATTGGAATCAGGCTTTTAAGGACACATGCCTGTAACCCAAAGCAATGGATCCTATTATGGCCTAGGGTCCTGTCTGGTTCAATCTTCTTCTCTGGGGACATCCATCTATGGTATGAGTGGAGGTCGATTATCAGCTGGTGTCAGACAGCCCTTGTTTGTTCCGGGCGACCTACACTATTGGGATGGCCTCAGGGACTTTGGAGGTTTCTCCTAATTTGTACGATTTTGGACCATGGAATGGGCAGAATTCCCATGGATTGGTTGGCACAGTCCTAATGTGTGGCTCCAGGGGCCCAGCCCGGAGGGTGTGGGGCCCAAGACGTTGAGGACAGAAGTCTGAAAACACAAACTCAGCTTAGGGTTGGGGACCTGGTATGGCAGGCCCGATCTACAAACCATGAGAAGAACTCTTCAGGATATGAAGAAAGTGCGAGTCTGAGGCGCTTGCTCAGGCTTTTGTCTCTGGATTTTGTATCAGCGATGGCCGTGGAATGTCGGGGAGGCCTCATGGGCCATGGACGAATCTTCCTCTCTGAGGATTTGGCCCGATTCCCAATTGCTTTTCGTCAATCTGTGGGATGGGAGGACTCATTTCAGTTTTGTTACCTCAGGTGTCCCACCAAAAGAGGAATTCCAAAGCCAAGCCGTGGGGAAGACTGAAGGGTCAACCCGAACTATGGTTAAAAATTGGGGCCTAGGGGCATGGCAAGCCCAATATGCTATCTCTTCATCCAGCCACTGAGCGGCCTTACTTGAGGACTGGGCTCAGCCTGAGCGTCACAATGTGTGTTTGTGACCAATGTGTCCCGCGAGCATGGGCGGGGCCTCATGAGCCACACTGGTTTCAACTACACTGAACGTTGGACAACATGCCAAACACAAGGTTTCTTGCCATGGGGAAGGAGTTCTGATTTCTGCATCACCTTCAACCCTGGGCAGTGATTGGAGATAAGGTCTAGGTTCTGAAACCTGAAAACCGAGGTTGGGAAGAGATGACGACCTAAGGCCATGGCGGCTCGATGTGTTCAGTGTGCGGCTAGCTGTCTGGGAGGGTCCAGGGGTTCCAGGCTCAGGTTGTGTCAGAAAGGGCATTAGTGCCCTGGTCAGCCTATGTATTTGGGGTACAGCCATGGTCGGTGCAGTTTGATCCTCATTTGGGGTTACTGGGTAGCCCCAGAGGACAATGTTTTTCTTCTGGAGGGCCGGCAGAGTGCTGCATTGTAGTTCTGGATTACCAAACTGGAGGGCTTGTGGGCCAGTAGTCTTAGGACAAAAGTCTGAGAACACAAGCTAGGCTTAGGTTTCTGGGTGAGGCCATGGCAAGCACAATCTACAGAACTGAATCGAGATCTCGTGCATCTGAAGTCACTGCGAGGATCAGACGATCGCTCAGGTTGGAGTTTCTGTCCCTGATGGCCCCTTCATAAATGGGGGGGGGGAATCACGAGGCCATGGGTGTTTTCCCACGATGGGAGTTGTGAGAAGCTCCAAACTGCAGAGAGTCTACTGTAGGACAATTGAGACCTGTTGTTTGGCTCCAGGCCAATGATTCTGAGTAGGGTTCTAAGGATGGATGGCTGGGTAGCCCACCTCGCATTCCAATTGTCTCCTAGCAACAAGACAGGTTAGATCTCCTGGATCTGTGGGGAGCAACCGAGGACGCTGAGTTCAAATGGACACCCCTGGGGATGGGTCCTAACGTGCTTTTGTGTCTATGGAGACCTTGGAATGAAGCAGTGGCACTGGGGCCCTAAAGGGTTCTCCTAAACAAAGGATTTGACACAGCTCCAACGTGCAAGTTTCCCATGTGTAGATGAGATGTTTTCTGATGGGTGAGTCAAGAAACAGCTATATTCTGCTTTTGAAATCCAGGCCTCTGAGGAGAGATGCCTGGAAACCAAAGCAATGGATCTGATTAGTGCCTAGGGGCCTGTTCTTTCCTTTTTACCTCTGGGGACATCTGTCTATGGGTCTGAGTGCAGGTGGGTACTCAGTTGGGCTCGGATTGCCCCTGTTTTTCCTGGGAAGCCACCACTATTGAGATGGATCAGGGACTTTGGAGGTTTATCCTATGAGAAGGGTTGTGGCCATTGGAATGGGCACACACAATTCCCTTGGAGAGGGCAAGTACAGTCCTCAGGTTTGGCTCCAGGGGCCTGAGCCTGTAGGTTGTGTAGGCCAGGGCTGTTTGGACAGTTGTCTGAAAACACAAACTCGGCTTATGTTTCGGGTCATAGGTATGGCAGGACTGATCTACAGACCATGAGGAGAACTCTTCGGGATTTGAAAGAAGGGCGATGTGAGGCTCCTGCTCAAGTTTTTGTCTCTGGATATCGTGTCACTCATGGTCGTGGAATTTCTGGGTGACTTCATGGGAAATGGACGAGACTTACTCTCTGGTGGTTTGGCCCCGTCCAAAGAGTTTGCGGTCATTCTGTGGGCTGGAATAAGTCATTTTTTTGTTGTTGTTGTTGTTGTTGTTGTTGTTTTCTTTTTTAACCTCAGGTGTCCCACCAAATGATGGATTCCAGAGTAGAGCCCTGGTGAGGGGCGACTGGACAATCAGAAATCTGGTTAAAAATTGGGGCCTAGGGACATGTCAAGCCCATTATGACATCTAATGGTCCAGCCACTGAGAGGACTTACTAGAGGACAGGACTCATGCTGAGGGTCACAATACGTGTGTATGCCCTCGTCGCACTCAAGAATGGGCGGGGCCTCAGGGTGAATGCTGGTTTCTCCTACACTGAACATTGGACAACCTGCCAACCACAAGGGTTCTTGCCATGGGTAAGGAGGAGTTCTGACTTCTGCATCACACTCACCCCTGGGCAGTGATTGGAGATAAGGTCTCGGTTCTGAAGCCTGAAAACTGAGGTAGGGAAGAGATGATGACCTAAGGCCATGGCGGGTTTTATGTGCTCAGTGTGCGGTCAGCTTTCTGGGTGTTGGTCAGGAGGTCCGGGCTCAGGTTGTGTTCGACAGTGCATTAGTGCCCAGGTTAGACTATGTAATTTGGGTAAAGTCGAGTGCTGTGTAGGTTTACCCTCATTTAAGGTGCCTGGGCAGCTCATGAGGCAATAGTTTTTTTTCTAGAGGGCAGGCAGAGTGCTGCATTGTGGGTCCGGAATTGCCAAACTTGAGGGCTTCGGGGCCAGGAGTGTGAGGACGGAAGTCTGAGAAGACAAGCTAGACTTGGGTTTCAGGGCGAGGGCACGGTAGGTACCCCCTGCAGATCTGAACCAATATCTCATGCATCTGAAGTCAGGGCGAGGATCAGACGTTGGCTCAGGTTGGAGTTTCTGAGCATGACGGCCGCTTCATGAAAGGAGCGGAATCTCGAGGCCATTGAGGTTTTCCCACGTTGGGAGTTGTGGGATGCCCCCTTCAAGGATTCCTTCTGCGGGACAATTGAGACCTGTTGGACAGCTCCAGGACATCCCATATGGAATGACTCCAGAGCACCGTTCGCGGATGGATGCCTGGGAAGCCCGCCTCGCATTCCAATTGTCTCCTAGCAACAAGACAGTTTAGATCTGTTGGCTCTGCCGGAGCAACCGGGGTGGCTGAGTTGAAATGGATTTTCCTGAGGATGGGTCCTAATGTGTTTTTGTGTCCATGAGGGCCTTGGAATGGGGTGGTGGCACCGGGACCCTGAAGTACTCTCCTAAGCTTTGGACATGGCTCCCATGCACAGGTTTCCTTGTGGAGACGAGATGAGTTCTGATGGGTGCCTCAGGAAAACACCTATGCTCGTATTGGAATCAGGCTTTTGAGGACACATGCCTGTAACCCAAAGCAATGGATCCTATTATGGCCTAGGGTCCTGTCTGGTTCAATCTTCTTCTCTGGGGACATCCATCTATGGTATGAGTGGAGGTCGATTATCAGCTGGTGTCAGACAGCCCTTGTTTGTTCCGGGCGACCTACACTATTGGGATGGCCTCAGGGACTTTGGAGGTTTCTCCTAATTTGTACGATTTTGGACAATGGAATGGGCAGAATTCCCATGGATTGGTTGGCACAGTCCTAATGTGTGGCTCCAGGGGCCCAGCCCGGAGGGTGTGGGGCCCAAGACGTTGAGGACAGAAGTCTGAAAACACAAACTTAGCTTAGGGTTGGGGACCTGGTATGGCAGGCCCGATCTACAAACCATGAGAAGAACTCTTCAGGATATGAAGAAAGTGCGAGTCTGAGGCGCTTGCTCAGGCTTTTGTCTCTGGATTTTGTATCAGCGATGGCCGTGGAATGTCGGGGAGGCCTCATGGGCCATGGACGAATCTTCCTCTCTGAGGATTTGGCCCGATTCCCAATTGCTTTTCGTCAATCTGTGGGATGGGAGGACTCATTTCAGTTTTGTTACCTCAGGTGTCCCACCAAAAGAGGAATTCCAAAGCCAAGCTGTGGGGAAGACTGAAGGGTCAACCCGAACTATGGTTAAAAATTGGGGCCTAGGGGCATGGCAAGCCCAATATGCTATCTCTTCATCCAGCCACTGAGCGGCCTTACTTGAGGACTGGGCTCAGCCTGAGCGTCACAATGTGTGTTTGTGACCAATGTGTCCCGCGAGCATGGGCGGGGCCTCATGAGCCACACTGGTTTCAACTACACTGAACGTTGGACAACATGCCAAACACAAGGTTTCTTGCCATGGGGAATGAGTTCTGATTTCTGCATCACCTTCAACCCTGGGCAGTGATTGGAGATAAGGTCTAGGTTCTGAATCCTGAAAACCGAGGTTGGGAAGAGATGACGACCTAAGGCCATGGCGGCTCGATGTGCTCAGTGTGCGGCCAGCTGTCTGGGAGGGTCCAGGGGTTCCAGGCTCAGGTTGTGTCAGCAAGGGCATTAGTGCCCTGGTCAGCCTATGTATTTGGGGTACAGCCATGGTCGGTGCAGTTTGATCCTCATTTGGGGTTACTGGGTAGCCCCAGAGGACAATGTTTTTCTTCTGGAGGGCCGGCAGAGTGCTGCATTGTAGTTCTGGATTACCAAACTGGAGGGCTTGTGGGCCAGTAGTCTTACGACAAAAGTCTGAGAACACAAGCTAGGCTTAGGTTTCTGGGTGAGGCCATGGCAAGCACAATCTACAGAATTGAATCGAGATCTCGTGCATCTGAAGTCACTGCGAGGATCAGACGATCGCTCAGGTTGGAGTTTCTGTCCCTGATGGCCCCTTCATAAATGGGGGGGGGGCATCACGAGGCCATGGGTGTTTTCCCACGATGGGAGTTGTGAGAAGCTCCAAACTGCAGAGAGTCTACTGTAGGACAATTGAGACCTGTTGTTTGGCTCCAGGCCAATGATTCTGAGTAGGGTTCTAAGGATGGATGGCTGGGTAGCCCACCTCGCATTCCAATTGTCTCCTAGCAACAAGACAGGTTAGATCTCCTGGATCTGTGGGGAGCAACCGAGGACGCTGAGTTCAAATGGACACCCCTGGGGATGGGTCCTAACGTGCTTTTGTGTCTATGGAGACCTTGGAATGAAGCAGTGGCACTGGGGCCCTAAAGGGTTCTCCTAAACAAAGGATTTGACACAGCTCCAACGTGCAAGTTTCCCATGTGTAGATGAGATGTTTTCTGATGGGTGAGTCAAGAAACAGCTATATTCTGCTTTTGAAATCCAGGCCTCTGAGGAGAGATGCCTGGAAACCAAAGCAATGGATCTGATTAGTGCCTAGGGGCCTGTTCTTTCCTTTTTACCTCTGGGGACATCTGTCTATGGGTCTGAGTGCAGGTGGGTACTCAGTTGGGCTCGGATTGCCCCTGTTTTTCCTGGGAAGCCACCACTATTGAGATGGATCAGGGACTTTGGAGGTTTATCCTATGAGAAGGGTTGTGGCCATTGGAATGGGCACACACAATTCCGTTGGAGAGGGCAAGTACAGTCCTCAGGTTTGACTCCAGGGGCCTGAGCCTGTAGGTTGTGTAGGCCAGGGCTGTTTGGACAGTTGTCTGAAAACACAAACTCGGCTTATGTTTCGGGTCATAGGTATGGCAGGACTGATCTACAGACCATGAGGAGAACTCTTCGGGATTTGAAAGAAGGGCGATGTGAGGCTCCTGCTCAAGTTTTTGTCTCTGGATATCGTGTCACTCATGGTCGTGGAATTTCTGGGTGACTTCATGGGAAATGGACGAGTCTTACTCTCTGGTGGTTTGGCCCCGTCCAAAGAGTTTGCGGTCATTCTGTGGGCTGGAATAAGTCATTTTTGTTGTTGTTGTTGTTGTTGTTGTTGTTGTTGTTTTCTTTTTTAACCTCAGGTGTCCCACCAAATGATGGATTCCAGAGTAGAGCCCTGGTGAGGGGCGACTGGACAATCAGAAATCTGGTTAAAAATTGGGGCCTAGGGACATGTCAAGCCCATTATGACATCTAATGGTCCAGCCACTGAGAGGACTTACTAGAGGACAGGACTCATGCTGAGGGTCACAATGCGTGTGTATGCCCTCGTCGCACTCAAGAATGGGCGGGGCCTCAGGGTGAATGCTGGTTTCTCCTACACTGAACGTTGGACAACCTGCCAACCACAAGGGTTCTTGCCATGGGTAAGGAGGAGTTCTGACTTCTGCATCACACTCACCCCTGGGCAGTGATTGGAGATAAGGTCTCGGTTCTGAAGCCTGAAAACTGAGGTAGGGAAGAGATGATGACCTAAGGCCATGGCGGGTTTTATGTGCTCAGTGTGCAGTCAGCTTTCTGGGTGTTGGTCAGGAGGTCCGGGCTCAGGTTGTGTTCGACAGTGCATTAGTGCCCAGTTTAGACTATGTAATTTGGGTAAAGTCGAGTGCTGTGTAGGTTTACCCTCATTTAAGGTGCCTGGGCAGCTCATGAGGCAATAATTTTTTTTCTAGAGGGCAGGCAGAGTGCTGCATTGTGGGTCCGGAATTGCCAAACTTGAGGGCTTCGGGGCCAGGAGTGTGAGGACGGAAGTCTGAGAAGACAAGCTAGACTTGGGTTTCAGGGCGAGGGCACGGCAGGTACCCCCTGCAGATCTGAACCAATATCTCATCCATCTGAAGTCAGGGCGAGGATCAGACGTTGGCTCAGGGTGGAGTTTCTTTGCATGATGGCCACTTCATGAAGGGAGCGGAATCTCGAGGCCATTGAGGTTTTCCCACGTTGGGAGTTGTGGGATGCCCCCTTCAAGATTCCTTCTGCGGGACAATTGAGACTTGTTACACAGCTCCAGGACATCCCATATGGAATGACTCCAGAGCACGGTTCGCGAATGGATGCCTGGGAAGCTTGCCTCGCATTCCAATTGTCTCCTAGCACCAAGACTGTTTTGATCTGATGGCTCTGCGGGAGCAAACGGTGTGGCTGATTTGAAATGGACTTTCCTGAGGATGGGTCCTAATGTGTTTTTGTGTCCACGAGGGCCTTGGAATGGGGCGGTGGCACCGGGACCCTGAAGTACTCTCCTAAGCTTTGGACATGGCTCCCATGCACAGGTTTCCTTGTGGAGACGAGATGAGTTCTGATGGGTGCCTCAGGAAAACCCCTATGCTCGTATTGGAATCAGGCTTTTGAGGACACATGCCTGAAACCGAAAGCAATGGATCCTATTATGGCCTAGGGTCCTGTCTGGTTCAATCTTCTTCTCTTGGGACATCCATCTATGCTATGAGTGGAGGTCGATTATCAGCTGGTGTCAGACAGCCCTTGTTTGTTCCGGGTGACCCACACTATTGGGATGGCCTCAGGGACTTTGGAGGTTTCTCCTAATTTGTACGATTCTGGACCATGGAATGGGCAGAATTCCCATGGATTGGTAGGCACAGTCCTAATGTGTGGCTCCAGGGGCCCAGCCTGGAGGGTGTGTGGCCTAAGACGTTGAGGACAGAAGTATGAAAACACAAACTCAGCTTATGTTTGGGGACGTAGGTATGGCAGGCCCGATCGACAAACCATGAGAAGAACTCTTCAGGATATGAAGAAAGTGCGAGTCTGAGGTGCTTGCTCAGGCTTTTGTCTCTGGATTTTGTATCAGCGATGGCCGTGGAATGTCGGGGAGGCCTCATGGGCCATGGACGAATCTTCCTCTCTGAGGATTTGGCCCTATTCCAAATTGCTTTTCGTCAATCTGTGGGATGGGAGGACTCATTTCAGGTTTGTTATCTCAGATGTCCCACCAAAAGAGGAATTCCAAAGCCAAGCCTTGGGGAAGACTGAAGGGACAATCCGAACTATGGTTAAAAATTGGGGCCTAGGGGCATGGCAAGCCCAATATGCTATCTCTTCATCCAGCCACTGAGTGACCTTACTTGAGGACTGGGCTCAGCCTGATCGTCACAATGTGTGTTTCTGACCAATGTGGCCCGCCAGCATGGGCGGGGCCTCATGGTCCACACTGGTTTCAACTACACTGAACGTTGGACAACATGCCAACCACAAGCTTTCTTGCCATGGGGGGAAGGAGTTCTGATTTCTGCATCACCTTCAACCCTGGGCAGTGATTGGAGATAAGGTCTAGGTTCTGAAACCTGAAAACTGAGGTTGGGAAGAGATGACGACCTAAGGCCATGGTGGCTCGATGTGCTCAGTGTGCGGCCAGCTGTCTGGGAGGGTCCACGGGGTCCAGGCTCAGGCTGTGTCAGAAAGTGCATTAGTGCCCTGCTCAGCCTAAGTATTTGGGGTACAGCCAAGGTCGGTGCAGGTTGATCCTCATTTGGGGTTACTGGGTAGCCCCAGAGGACAATGTTTTTCTTCTGGAGGGCCGGCAGAGTGCTGCATTGTAATTCTGGATTGCCAAACTGGAGGGCTTGTGGGCCAGTAGTCTGACGACAAAAGTCTGAGAACACAAGCTAGGCTTAGGTTTCTGGGTGAGGCCATGGCAGGCACAATCTACAGGCCTGAATCGAGATCTCTTGCATCTGAAGTCAGGGCGAGGATCAGACTATCGCTCAGGTTGGAGTTTCTGTCCCTGATGGCACCTTCATGAATGGGGGGGCATCACGAGGCCATGGGTGTTTTCCCACGAGGGGAGTTGTGAGAAGCTCCAAACTGCAGAGAGTCTTCTGAAGGACAATTGAGACCTGTTGTTTGGCTCCACGCCAATGATTCTGAGCAGGGTTCTAAGGATGGATGGCTGGGTATCCCACCTCGCATTCCAATTGTCTCCTAGCAACCAGACAGGTTAGATCTCCTGGATCTGTGGGGAGCAACCGAGGACGCTGAGTTGAAATGGACACCCCTGGGGATGGGTCCTAACGTGCTTTTGTGTCTATGGAGACCTTGGAATGAAGCGGTGGCACTGGGGCCCAAAAGGGTTCTCCTAAACAAAGGCTTTGACACAGCTCCAACGTGAAAGTTTCCCATGTGTAGATGAGATGTTTTCTGATGGGTGAGTCAAGAAACAGCTATATGCTGCTTTTGAAATCCAGGCCTCTGAGGAGAGATGCCTGGAAACCAAAGCAATGGATCTGATTAGTGCCTAGGGGCCTGTTCTTTCTTTTTTACCTCTGGGGACATCTGTCTATGGGTCTGAGTGCAGGTAGGTGCTCAGTTGGGCTCAGATTGCCCCTGTTTTTCCTGGGAAGCCACCACTATTGAGATGGATCAGGGACTTTGGTGGTTTATCCTATGAGAAGGGTTGTGGCCATTGGAATGGGCACACACAATTCCCTTGGAGAGGGCAAGTACAGTCCTCAGGTTTGGCTCCAGGGGCCTGAGCCTGTAGGTTGTGTAGGCCAGGGCTGTTTGGACAGTTGTCTGAAAACACAAACTCGGCTTATGTTTCGGGTCATAGGTATGGCATTACTGATCTACAGACCATGAGGAGAACTCTTCGGGATTTGAAAGAAGGGCGAGTGTGAGGCTCTGCTCAAGTTTTTGTCCTGGATATCGTGTCACTCATGGTCGTTGAATTTCTGGGTGACATCATGGGAAATGGAGGAGTCTTACTCTCTAGTGGTTTGGCCAAGTCCAAAGAGATTGCGTTCATTCTGTGGGCTGGAAGAAGTCCGTTTTTTTTTTTGTTGTTGTTGTTGTTGTTGTTTTCTTATTTAACCTCAGGTGTCGCACCAAATGAGGGATTCCAGAGTAGAGCCCTGGGGAGGGGCGACTGGACAATCAGAAATCTGGTTAAAAATTGGGGCCTAGGGACATGTCAAGCCCATTATGACATCTAATGGTCCAGCCACTGAGAGGACTTACTAGAGGACAGGACTCATGCTGAGGGTCACAATGCGTGTGTATGCCCTCGTCGCACTCAAGAATGGGCGGGGCCTCAGGGTGAATGCTGGTTTTTCCTACAGTGAACGTTGGACAACGTGCCAACCACAAGGGTTCTTGCCATGGGTAAGGAGGAGTTCTGACTTCTGCATCACACTCACCCCTGGGCAGTGATTGGAGATAAGGTCTCGGTTCTGAAGCCTGAAAACTGAGGTAGGGAAGAGATGATGACCTAAGGCCATGGCGGGTTTTATGTGCTCAGGGTGCGGTCAGCTTTCTGGGTGTTGGTCAGGAGGTCCGGGCTCAGGTTGTGTTCGACAGTGCATTAGTGCCCAGGTTAGACTATATAATTTGGGTAAAGTCGAGTGCTGTGTAGGTTTACCCTCATTTAAGGTGCCTGGGCAGCTCATGAGGCAATAGTTTTTTTTCTAGAGGGCAGGCAGAGTGCTGCATTGTGGGTCCGGAATTGCCAAACTTGAGGGCTTCGGGGCCAGGAGTGTGAGGACGGAAGTGTGAGAAGACAAGCTAGACTTGGGTTTCAGGGCGAGGGCACGGCAGGTACCCCCTGCAGATCTGAACCAATATCTCATGCATCTGAAGTCAGGGCGAGGATCAGACGTTGGCTCAGGTTGGAGTTTCTGAGCATGACGGCCACTTCATGAAGGGAGCGGAATCTGGAGGCCATTGAGGTTTTCCCACGTTGGGAGTTGTGGGATGCTCCCTTCAAGGATTCCTTCTGCGGGACAATTGAGACCTGTTGGACAGCTCCAGGACATCCCATATGGAATGACTCCAGAGCACCGTTCGCGGATGGATGCCTGGGAAGCCCGCCTCGCATTCCAATTGTCTCCTAGCAACAGGACAGTTTAGATCTGATGGCTCTGCCGGAGCAACCGGGGTGGCTGAGTTGAAATGGACTTTCCTGAGGATGGGTCCTAATGTGTGTTTGTGTCCATGAGGGCCTTGGAATGGGGCGGTGGCACCGGGACCCTGAAGTACTCTCCTAAGCTTTGGACATGGCTCCCATGCACAGGTTTCCTTGTGGAGACGAGATGAGTTCTGATGGGTGCCTCAGGAAAACCCCTATGCTCGTATTGGAATCAGGCTTTTGAGGACATATGCCTGTAACCCAAAGCAATGGATCCTATTATGGCCTAGGGTCCTCTCTGGTTCAATCTTCTTCTCTGGGGACATCCATCTATGATATGAGTGGAGGTCGATTATCAGCTGGTGTCAGACAGCCCTTGTTTGTTCCGGGCGACCTACACTATTGGGATGGCCTCAGGGACTTTGGAGGTTTCTCCTAATTTGTACGATTTTGGACCCTGGAATGGGCAGAATTCCCATGGATTGGTAGGCACAGTCCTAATGTGTGGCTCCAGGGATCCAACCTGGAGGGTGTGGGGCCCAAGACTTTGAGGACAGAAGTCTGAAAACATAAACTCAGCTTAGGTTTGGGGACGTAGGTATGGCAGGCCCGATCTACAAACCATGAGAAGAACTCTTCAGGATATGAAGAAAGTGCGAGTCTGAGGCGCTTGCTCAGGCTTTTGTCTCTGGATTTTGTATCAGCGATGGCCGGGGAATGTCGGGAGGCCTCATGGGCCATGGACGAATCTTCCTCTCTGAGGATTTGGCCCGATTCCCAATTGCTTTTCGTCAATCTGTGGGATGGGAGGACTCATTTCAGTTTTGTTACCTCAGGTGTCCCACCAAAAGAGGAATTCCAAAGCCAAGCCGTGGGGAAGACTGAAGGGTCAACCCGAACTATGGTTAAAAATTGGAGCCTAGGGGCATGGCAAGCCCAATATGCTATCTCTTCATCCAGCCACTGAGCGGCCTTACTTGAGGACTGGGCTCAGCCTGAGCGTCACAATGTGTGTTTGTGACCAATGTGTCCCGCGAGCATGGGCGGGGCCTCATGGGCCACACTGGTTTCAACTACACTGAACATTGGACAACATGCCAACCACAAGGTTTTTTGCCATGGGGGGAAGGAGTTCTGATTTCTGCATCACCTTCAACCCTGGGCAGTGATTGGAGATAAGGTCTAGGTTCTGAAACCTGAAAACCGAGGTTGGGAAGAGATGACGACCTAAGGCCATGGCGGCTCGATGTGCTCAGTGTGCGGCCAGCTGTCTGGGAGGGTCTAGGGGGTCCAGGCTCAGGCTGTGTCAGAAAGGGCATTAGTGCCCTGGTCAGCCTATGTATTTGGGGTACAGCCATGGTCCTTGCAGGTTGATCCTCATTTGGGGTTACTGTGTAGCCCCAGAAGACAATGTTTTTCTTCTGGAGGGCCGCAGAATGCTGCATGTAGTTCTGGATTGCCAAACTGGAGGGCTTGTGGGCCAGTAGTCTGACGACAAAAGTCTGAGAACACAAGCTAGGCTTAGGTTTCTGGGTGAGGCCATGGCAGGCACAATCTACAGACCTGAATCGAGATCTCGTGCATCTGAAGTCAGGGCGAGGATCAGACGATCGCTCAGGTTGGAGTTTCTGTCCCTGATGGCCCCTTCATGAGTGGGGGGGGGCATCACGAGGCCATGTGTGTTTTCCCACGATGGGAGTTGTGAGAAGCTCCAAACTGCAGAGAGTTTTCTGCGGGACAATTGAGACCTGTTGTTTGGCTCCAGGCCAATGATTCTGAGCAGGGTTCTAAGGATGGATGGCTGGGTAGCCCACCTCGCATTCCAAATGTCTCCTAGCAACAAGACAAATTAGATCTCCTGGATCTGTGGGGAGCAACCGAGGACGCTGAGTTGAAATGGACACCCCTGGGGATGGGTCCTAACGTGCTTTTGTGTCTATGGAGACCTTGGAATGAAGCGGTGGCACTGGGCCCCTAAAGTGTTCTCCTAAACAAAGGCTTTGAAACAGCTCCAACGTGCAAGTTTCTCATGTGTAGATGAGATGATTTCTGATGGTGAGTCATTAAACAGCTATATGCTGCTTTTGAAATCCAGGCCTCTGAGGAGAGATGCCTGGAAACCAAAGCAATGTATCTGATTAGTGCCTAGGGGCCTGTTCTTTCCTTATTAACTCTGGGGACATCTGTCTATGGGTCTGAGTGCAGGTGGGTACTCAGTTGGGCTCGGATTGCCCCTGTTTTTCCTGGGAAGCCACCACTATTGAGATGGATCAGGGACTTTGGAGGTTTATCCTATGAGAAGGGTTGTGGCCATTGGAATGGGCACACACAATTCCCTTGGAGAGGGCAAGTACAGTCCTCAGGTTTGGCTCCAGGGGCCTGAGCCTGTAGGTTGTGTAGGCCAGGGCTGTTTGGACAGTTGTCTGAAAACACAAACTCGGCTTATGTTTCGGGTCATAGGTATGGCAGGACTGATCTACAGACCATGAGGAGAACTCTTCGGGATTTGAAAGAAGGGCGAGTGTGAGGCTCTGCTCTAGTTTTTGTCTCTGGATATCGTGTCACTCATGGTCGTGGAATTTCTGGGTGACTTCATGGGAAATGGAGGAGTCTTACTCTCTGGTGGTTTGGCCCCGTCCAAAGATTTTGCGGTCATTCTGTGGGCTGGAAGAAGTCCGTTTTTTTTTGTTGTTGTTGTTGTTGTAGTTTTTTTCTTTTTTAACCTCAGGTGTCCCACCAAATGAGGGATTCTAGAGTAGAGCCCTGGGGAGGGGCGACTGGACAATCAGAAATCTGGTTAAAAATTGGGGCCTAGGGACATGTCAAGCCCATTATGACATCTAATGGTCCAGCCACTGAGAGGACTTACTAGAGGACAGGACTCATGCTGAGGGTCACAATGCGTGTGTATGCCCTCGTCGCACTCAAGAATGGGCGGGGCCTCAGGGTGAATGCTGGTTTTTCCTACACTGAACATTGGACAACGTGCCAACCACAAGCGTTCTTGCCATGGGTAAGGAGGAGTTCTGATTTCTGCATCACACTCACCCCTGGGCAGTGATTGGAGATAAGTTCTCGGTTCTGAAGCCTGAAAACTGAGGTAGGGAAGAGATTATGACCTAAGGCCATGGCGGGTTTTATGTGCTCAGTGTGCGGTCAGCTTTCTGGGTGTTGGTCAGGAGGTCCGGGCTCAGGTTGTGTTCGACAGTGCATTAGTGCCCAGGTTAGACTATATAATTTGGGTAAAGTCGAGTGCTGTGTAGGTTTACCCTCATTTAATGTGCCTGGGCAGCTCATGAGGCAATAATTTTTTTTCTAGAGGGCAGGCAGAGTGCTGCATTGTGGGTCCGGAATTGCCAAACTTGAGGGATTCGGGGCCAGGAGTGTGAGGACGGAAGTCTGAGAAGACAAGCTAGACTAGGGTTTCAGGGCGAGGGCACGGCAGGTACCCCTGCAGATCTGAACCAATATCTCATGCATCTGAAGTCAGGGCGAGGATCAGACGTTGGCTCAGGTTGGAGTTTCTGAGCATGACGGCCGCTTCATGAAGGGAGCGGAATCTCGAGGCCATTGAGGGTTTCCCACGTTGGGAGTCGTGGGATGCCCCCTTCAAGGATTCCTTCTGCGGGACAATTGAGACCTGTTGGACAGCTCCAGGACATCCCATATGGAATGACTCCAGAGCACCGTTCGCGTATGGATGCCTGGGAAGCCCGCCTCGCATTCCAATTGTCTCCTAGCAACAAGACTGTTTAGATCTGATGGCTCTGCTGGAGCAACCGGGGTGGCTGAGTTGAAATGGACTTTCCTGAGGATGGGTCCTAATGTGTTTTTGTGTCCATGAGGGCCTTGGAATGGGGCGGTGGCACCGGGACCCAGAAATACTCTCCTAAGCTTTGGACATGGCTCCCAGGTTTCCTTGTGGAGACGAGATGAGTTCTGATGGGTGCCTCAGGAAAACCCCTATGCTCGTATTGGAATCAGGCTTTTGAGGACACATGCCTGTAACCCAAAGCAATGGATCCTATTATGGTCTAGGGTCCTGTCTGATTCAATCTTCTTCTCTGGGGACATCCATCTATGGTATGAGTGGAGGTCGATTATCAGCTGGTGTCAGACATCCCTTGTTTGTTCTGGGCGACCCACACTATTGGGATGTCCTCAGGGACTTTGGAGGTTGCTCCTAATTTGTACGATTCTGGACCATGGAATGGGCAGAATTCCCATGGATTGGTAGGCACAGTCCTAATGTGTGGCTCCAGGGGCCCAGCCAGGAGGGTGTGTGGCCCAAGACGTTGAGGACAGAAGTCTGAAAACACAAACTCAGCTTAGGTTTGGGGACGTAGGTATGGCAGGCCCGATCTACAAACCATGAGAAGAACTCATCAGGATATGAAGAAAGGGCGAGTCTGAGGCGCTTGCTCAGGCTTTTTTCTCTGGATTTTGATTAGCGATGGCCGTGGAATGTCGGGGAGGCCTCATGGGCCATGGACGAATCTTCCTCTCTGAGGATTTGGCCCGATTCCCAATTGCTTTTCGTCAATCTGTGGGATGGGAGGACTCATTTCAGTTTTGTTATCTCAGATGTCCCACCAAAAGAGGAATTCCAAAGCCAAGCCGTGGGGAAGACTGAATGGACAACCCGAACTATGGTTAAAAATTGGGGCCAGGGGCATGGCAAGCCCAATATGCTATCTCTTCATCCAGCCACTGAGTGACCTTACTTGAGGACTGGGCTCAGCCTGAGCGTCACAATGTGTGTTTCTGACCAATGTGGCCCGCCAGCATGGGCGGGGCCTCATGGGCCACACTGGTTTCAACTACACTGAACGTTGGACAACATGCCAACCACAAGCTTTCTTGCCATGGGGGGGGGGGGTTCTGATTTCTGCATCACCTTCAATCCTGGGCAGTGATTGGAGATAAGGTCTAGGTTCTGAAACCTGAAAACCGAGGTTGGGAAGAGATGACACCTAAGGCCATGGCGGCTCGATGTGCTCAGTGTGCGGCCAGCTGTCTGGGAGGGTCCACGGGGTCCAGGCTCAGGCTGTGTCAGAAAGGGCATTAGTGCCCTGCTCAGCCTAAGTATTTGGGGTACAGCCAAGGTCGGTGCAGGTTGATCCTCATTTGGAGTTACTGGGTAGCACCAGAGGCAATGTTTTTCTTCTGCAGGGCTAGCAGAGTGCTGCATTGTAGTTCTGGATTGCCAAACTGGAGGGCTTGTGGGCCAGTAGTCTGACGACAAAAGTCTGAGAACACAAACTAGGCTTAGGTTTCTGGGTGAGGCCATGGCAGGCACAATCTACAGACGTGAATCGAGATCTCGTGCATCTGAAGTCAGGGCGAGGATCAGACGATCGCTCAGGTTGGAGTTTCTGTCCCTGATGGCCCCTTCATAAATGGGGGGGGGGCATCACGAGGCCATGGGTGTTTTCCCACGATGGGAGTTGTGAGAAGCTCCAAACTGCAGAGAGTCTTCTGCAGGACAATTGAGACCTGTTGTTTGGCCCCAGGCCAATGATTCTGAGCAGGGTTCTAAGGATGGATGGCTGGGTATCCCACCTCGCATTCCAATTGTCTCCTAGCAACAAGACAGGTTAGATCTCCTGGATCTGTGTGGAGCAACCGAGGACGCTGAGTTGAAATGGACACCCCTGGGGATGGATCCTAACGTGCTTTTGTGTCTATGGAGACTTTGGAATGAAGCGGTGGCACTGCGGCCCTAAAGGGTTCTCCTAAACAGAGGCTTTGACACAACTCCAACGTGCAAGTTTCCCATGTGTAGATGACATGTTTTCTGATGGGTGAGTCAACAATCAGCTATATGCTGCTTTTGAAATCTAGGAATGTGAGGAGAGATGCCTGGAAACCAAAGCAATGGATCTGATTAGTGCCTAGTGGCCTGTTCATTCCTTTTTACCTCTGGGGACATCTGTCTATGGGTCTGAGTGCAGGTAGGTGCTCAGTTGTGCTCAGATTGCCCCTGTCTTTCCTGGGAAGCCACCACTATTGAGATGGATCAGGGACTTTGGAGGTTTATCCTATTAGAAGGGTTGTGGCCATTGGAATGGGCACACCCAATTCCCTTGGAGAGGGCAAGTACAGTCCTAGGTTCGGCTCCAGGGGCCTGAGCCTGTAGGTTGTGTAGGCCAGGGCTGTTTGGACAGTTGTCTGAAAACACAAACTCAGCTTATGTTTCGGGTCATAGGTATGGCAGGACTGATCTACAGACCATGAGGAGAACTCTTCGGGATTTGAAAGAAGGGCGAGTGTGAGGTTCCTGCTCAAGTTTTTGTCTCTGGATATCGTGTCACTCATGGACGTGGAATTTCTGGGTGACTTCATGGGAAATGGACGAGTCTTACTCTCTGGTGGTTTGGCCCCGTCCAAAGAGTTTGGGGTCATTCTGTGGGCTGGAAGAAGTTCGTTTTTTTTTTTTGTTGTTGTTGTTGTTGTTTTCTTTTTTAACCTCAGGTGTCCCACCAAATGAGGGATTCCAGAGTAGAGCCCTGGGGAGGGGCGACTGGACAATCAGAAATCTGGTTAAAAATTGGGGCCTAGGGACATGTCAAGCCCATTATGACATCTAATGGTCCAGCCACGGAGAGGACTTACTAGAGGACAGGACTCATGCTGAGGGTCACAATGCGTGTGTATGCCCTCGTCGCACTCAAGAATGGGCGGGGCCTCAGGGTGAATGCTGGTTTCCCCTACACTGAACGTTGGACAACATGCCAACCACAAGGATTCTTGCCATGGGTAAGGAGGAGTTCTGACTTCTGCATCACACTCACCCCTGGGCAGTGATTGGAGATAAGGTCTCGGTTCTGAAGCCTGAAAACTGAGGTAGGAAAGATATGATGACCTAAGGCCATGGCGGGTTTTATGTGCTCAGTGTGCGGTCAGCTTTCTGGGTGTTGGTCAGGAGGTCCGGGCTCAGGTTGTGTTCGACAGTGCATTAGTGCCCAGGTTAGACTATATAATTTGGGTAAAGTCGAGTGCTGTGTAGGTTTACCCTCATTTAATGTGCCTGGGCAGCTCATGAGGCAATAATTTTTTTTCTAGAGGGCAGGCAGAGTGCTGCATTGTGGGTCCGGAATTGCCAAACTTGAGGGATTCGGGGCCAGGAGTGTGAGGACGGAAGTCTGAGAAGACAAGCTAGACTAGGGTTTCAGGGCGAGGGCACGGCAGGTACCCCTGCAGATCTGAACCAATATCTCATGCATCTGAAGTCAGGGCGAGGATCAGACGTTGGCTCAGGTTGGAGTTTCTGAGCATGACGGCCGCTTCATGAAGGGAGCGGAATCTCGAGGCCATTGAGGGTTTCCCACGTTGGGAGTCGTGGGATGCCCCCTTCAAGGATTCCTTCTGCGGGACAATTGAGACCTGTTGGACAGCTCCAGGACATCCCATATGGAATGACTCCAGAGCACCGTTCGCGTATGGATGCCTGGGAAGCCCGCCTCGCATTCCAATTGTCTCCTAGCAACAAGACTGTTTAGATCTGATGGCTCTGCTGGAGCAACCGGGGTGGCTGAGTTGAAATGGACTTTCCTGAGGATGGGTCCTAATGTGTTTTTGTGTCCATGAGGGCCTTGGAATGGGGCGGTGGCACCGGGACCCAGAAATACTCTCCTAAGCTTTGGACATGGCTCCCAGGTTTCCTTGTGGAGACGAGATGAGTTCTGATGGGTGCCTCAGGAAAACCCCTATGCTCGTATTGGAATCAGGCTTTTGAGGACACATGCCTGTAACCCAAAGCAATGGATCCTATTATGGTCTAGGGTCCTGTCTGATTCAATCTTCTTCTCTGGGGACATCCATCTATGGTATGAGTGGAGGTCGATTATCAGCTGGTGTCAGACATCCCTTGTTTGTTCTGGGCGACCCACACTATTGGGATGTCCTCAGGGACTTTGGAGGTTGCTCCTAATTTGTACGATTCTGGACCATGGAATGGGCAGAATTCCCATGGATTGGTAGGCACAGTCCTAATGTGTGGCTCCAGGGGCCCAGCCAGGAGGGTGTGTGGCCCAAGACGTTGAGGACAGAAGTCTGAAAACACAAACTCAGCTTAGGTTTGGGGACGTAGGTATGGCAGGCCCGATCTACAAACCATGAGAAGAACTCATCAGGATATGAAGAAAGGGCGAGTCTGAGGCGCTTGCTCAGGCTTTTTTCTCTGGATTTTGATTAGCGATGGCCGTGGAATGTCGGGGAGGCCTCATGGGCCATGGACGAATCTTCCTCTCTGAGGATTTGGCCCGATTCCCAATTGCTTTTCGTCAATCTGTGGGATGGGAGGACTCATTTCAGTTTTGTTATCTCAGATGTCCCACCAAAAGAGGAATTCCAAAGCCAAGCCGTGGGGAAGACTGAATGGACAACCCGAACTATGGTTAAAAATTGGGGCCAGGGGCATGGCAAGCCCAATATGCTATCTCTTCATCCAGCCACTGAGTGACCTTACTTGAGGACTGGGCTCAGCCTGAGCGTCACAATGTGTGTTTCTGACCAATGTGGCCCGCCAGCATGGGCGGGGCCTCATGGGCCACACTGGTTTCAACTACACTGAACGTTGGACAACATGCCAACCACAAGCTTTCTTGCCATGGGGGGGGGGTTCTGATTTCTGCATCACCTTCAATCCTGGGCAGTGATTGGAGATAAGGTCTAGGTTCTGAAACCTGAAAACCGAGGTTGGGAAGAGATGACACCTAAGGCCATGGCGGCTCGATGTGCTCAGTGTGCGGCCAGCTGTCTGGGAGGGTCCACGGGGTCCAGGCTCAGGCTGTGTCAGAAAGGGCATTAGTGCCCTGCTCAGCCTAAGTATTTGGGGTACAGCCAAGGTCGGTGCAGGTTGATCCTCATTTGGAGTTACTGGGTAGCCCCAGAGGCAATGTTTTTCTTCTGCAGGGCTAGCAGAGTGCTGCATTGTAGTTCTGGATTGCCAAACTGGAGGGCTTGTGGGCCAGTAGTCTGACGACAAAAGTCTGAGAACACAAACTAGGCTTAGGTTTCTGGGTGAGGCCATGGCAGGCACAATCTACAGACGTGAATCGAGATCTCGTGCATCTGAAGTCAGGGCGAGGATCAGACGATCGCTCAGGTTGGAGTTTCTGTCCCTGATGGCCCCTTCATAAATGGGGGGGGGCATCACGAGGCCATGGGTGTTTTCCCACGATGGGAGTTGTGAGAAGCTCCAAACTGCAGAGAGTCTTCTGCAGGACAATTGAGACCTGTTGTTTGGCCCCAGGCCAATGATTCTGAGCAGGGTTCTAAGGATGGATGGCTGGGTATCCCACCTCGCATTCCAATTGTCTCCTAGCAACAAGACAGGTTAGATCTCCTGGATCTGTGTGGAGCAACCGAGGACGCTGAGTTGAAATGGACACCCCTGGGGATGGATCCTAACGTGCTTTTGTGTCTATGGAGACTTTGGAATGAAGCGGTGGCACTGCGGCCCTAAAGGGTTCTCCTAAACAGAGGCTTTGACACAACTCCAACGTGCAAGTTTCCCATGTGTAGATGACATGTTTTCTGATGGGTGAGTCAACAATCAGCTATATGCTGCTTTTGAAATCTAGGAATGTGAGGAGAGATGCCTGGAAACCAAAGCAATGGATCTGATTAGTGCCTAGTGGCCTGTTCATTCCTTTTTACCTCTGGGGACATCTGTCTATGGGTCTGAGTGCAGGTAGGTGCTCAGTTGTGCTCAGATTGCCCCTGTCTTTCCTGGGAAGCCACCACTATTGAGATGGATCAGGGACTTTGGAGGTTTATCCTATTAGAAGGGTTGTGGCCATTGGAATGGGCACACCCAATTCCCTTGGAGAGGGCAAGTACAGTCCTAGGTTCGGCTCCAGGGGCCTGAGCCTGTAGGTTGTGTAGGCCAGGGCTGTTTGGACAGTTGTCTGAAAACACAAACTCAGCTTATGTTTCGGGTCATAGGTATGGCAGGACTGATCTACAGACCATGAGGAGAACTCTTCGGGATTTGAAAGAAGGGCGAGTGTGAGGTTCCTGCTCAAGTTTTTGTCTCTGGATATCGTGTCACTCATGGACGTGGAATTTCTGGGTGACTTCATGGGAAATGGACGAGTCTTACTCTCTGGTGGTTTGGCCCCGTCCAAAGAGTTTGGGGTCATTCTGTGGGCTGGAAGAAGTTCGTTTTTTTTTTTTGTTGTTGTTGTTGTTGTTTTCTTTTTTAACCTCAGGTGTCCCACCAAATGAGGGATTCCAGAGTAGAGCCCTGGGGAGGGGCGACTGGACAATCAGAAATCTGGTTAAAAATTGGGGCCTAGGGACATGTCAAGACCATTATGACATCTAATGGTCCAGCCACGGAGAGGACTTACTAGAGGACAGGACTCATGCTGAGGGTCACAATGCGTGTGTATGCCCTCGTCGCACTCAAGAATGGGCGGGGCCTCAGGGTGAATGCTGGTTTCCCCTACACTGAACGTTGGACAACATGCCAACCACAAGGATTCTTGCCATGGGTAAGGAGGAGTTCTGACTTCTGCATCACACTCACCCCTGGGCAGTGATTGGAGATAAGGTCTCGGTTCTGAAGCCTGAAAACTGAGGTAGGAAAGATATGATGACCTAAGGCCATGGCGGGTTTTATGTGCTCAGTGTGCGGTCAGCTTTCTGGTTGTTGGTCAGGAGGTCCGGGCTCAGGTTGTGTTCGACAGTGCTATAGTGCCCAGGTTAGACTATATAATTTGGGTAAAGTCGAGTGCTGTGTAGGTTTACCCTCATTTAAGGTGCCTGGGCAGCTCATGAGGCAATAATTTTTTTTTCTAGAGGGCAGGCAGAGTGCTGCATTGTGGGTCCGGAATTGCCAAACTTGAGGGCTTCGGGGCCAGGAGTGTGAGGACAGAAGTCTGAGAATACAAGCTAGACTTGGGTTTCAGGGCGAGGGCACGGCAGGTACCCCCTGCAGATCTGAACCAATATCTCATCCATGTGAAGTCAGGGCGAGGATCAGACGTTGGCTCAGGTGGGACTTTCTGAGCATGACGGCCGCTTCATGAAGGGAGCGGAATCTCGAGGCCATTGAGGTTTTCCCACGTTGGGAGTTGTGGGATGCCCCCTTCAAGGATTCCTTCTGCGGGACAATTGAGACCTGTTGGACAGCTCCAGGACATCCCATATGAAATGACTCCAGAGCATGGTTCGGATGGATGTCTGGGCAGCCTGCCTCGCATTCCAATTGTCTCCTAGCAACAAGACTGTTTAGATCTGATGGCTCTGCTGGAGCAACCGGGGTGGCTGAGTTGAAATGGACTTTCCTGAGGATGGGTTCTAATGTGTTTTTGTGTCCATGAGGGCCTTGGAATGGGGCGGTGGCACCGGGACCCAGAAGTACTCTCCTAAGCTTTGGACATGGCTCCCAGGTTTCCTTGTGGAGACGAGATGAGTTCTGATGGGTGCCTCAGGAAAACCCCTATGCTCGTATTGGAATCAGGCTTTTGAGGACACATGCCTGTAACCCTAAGCAATGGATCCTATTATGGCCTAGAGTCCTGTCTGGTTCAATCTTCTTCTCTGGGGACATCCATCTATGGTATGAGTGGAGGTCGATATTCAGCTGGTGACAGACAGCCCTTGTTCGTTCCGGTCGACCCACACTATTGGGATGGCCTCAGGGACTTTGGAGGTTGCTCCTAATTTGTACGATTTTGGACCATGAAATGGGCAGAATTCCCATGGATTGGTAGGCACAGTCCTAATGTGTGGCTCCAGGGGCCCAGCCTGGAGGGTGTGTGGCCCAAGACGTTGAGGACAGAAGTCTGAAAACACAAACTCAGCTTAGGTTTGGGGACGTAGGTATGGCAGGCCCGATCTACAAACCATGAGAAGAACTCTTCAGGATATGAAGAAATTGTGAGTCTGAGGCGCTTGCTCAGGCTTTTGTCTCTGGATTTTGTATCAGCGATGGCCGTGGAATGTCGGGGAGGCCTCATGGGCCATGGACGAATCTTCCTCTCTGAGGA
Organism: Mustela nivalis; assembly: GCF_964662115.1. Lineage (NCBI taxonomy): Eukaryota > Metazoa > Chordata > Mammalia > Carnivora > Mustelidae > Mustela > Mustela nivalis. The sequence continues at coordinate 1,482,387 of NW_028136552.1, read as the reverse complement.
TTTGGCCCGATTCCCAATTGCTTTTCGTCAATCTGTGGGATGGGAGGACTCATTTCAGTTTTGTTACCTCAGGTGTCCCACCAAAAGAGGAATTCCAAAGCCAAGCCATGGGGAAGACTGAAGGGACAACCCAAACTATGGTTAAAAATTGGGGCCTAGGGGCATGGCACTCCCAATATGCTATCTCTTCATTCAGCCACTGAGCGGCCTTACTTGAGGACTGGGCTCAGCCTGAGCGTCACAATGTGTGTTTGTGAACAATGTGTCCCGCGAGCATGGGCGGGGCCTCATGGGCCACACTGGTTTCAACTACACTGAACGTTGGACAACATGCCAAACACAAGGTTTCTTGCCATGGGGAAGGAGTTCTGATTTCTGCATCACCTTCAACCCTGGGCAGTGATTGGAGATAAGGTCTTAGTTCTGAAACCTGAAAACCGAGGTTGGGAATAGATGACGACCTAAGGCCATGGTGGCTCGATGTGCTCAGTGTGCGGCTAGCTGTCTGGGAGGGTCCAGGGGGTCCAGGCTCAGGCTGTGTCAGAAAGGGCATTAGTGCCGTGGTCAGCCTATGTATTTGGGGTACAGCCATGGTCGGTGCAGTTTCATCCTCATTTGGGGTTACTGGGTAGCCCCAGAGGACAATGTTTTTCTTCTGGAGGGCCGGCAGAGTGCTGCATTGTACTTCTGGATTGCCAAACTGGATGGCTTGTGGGCCAGTAGTCTTACGACAAAAGTCTGAGAACACAAGCTAGGCTTAGGTTTCTGGGTGAGGCCATGGCAAGCACAATCTACAGAACTGAATCGAGATTTCGTGCATCTGAAGTAAGGGCGAGGATCAGACGATCACTCAGGTTGGAGTTTCTGTCCCTGATGGCCCCTTCATGAATGGGGGGGGGGGCATCACGAGGCCATGGGTGTTTTCCCACGATGGGAGTTGTGAGAAGCTCCAAACTGCAGAGAGTCTTCTGCAGGACAATTGAGACCTGTTGTTTGGCTCCAGGCCCATGATTCTGAGCAGGGTTCTAAGGATGGATGGCTGGGTAGCCAACCTCGCATTCCAATTGTCTCCTAGCAACAAGACAGGTTAGATCTCCTGGATCTGTGGGGAGCAACCGAGGACGCTGAGTTCAAATGGACACCCCTGGGGATGGGTCCTAACGTGCTTTTGTGTCTATGGAGACCTTGGAATGAAGCGGTGGCACTGGGGCCCTAAAGGGTTCTCCTAAACAAAGGATTTGACACAGCTCCAACGTGCAAGTTTCCCATGTGTAGATGAGATCTTTTCTGATGGGTGAGTCAAGAAACAGCTATATGCTGCTTTTGAAATCCAGGCCTCTGAGGAGAGATGCCTGGAAACCAAAGCAATGGATCTGATTAGTGCCTAGGGGCCTGTTCTTTCCTTTTTACCTCTGGGGACATCTGTCTATGGGTCTGAGTGCAGGTGGGTACTCAGTTGGGCTCGGATTGCCCCTGTTTTTCCTGGGAAGCCACCACTATTGAGATGGATCAGGGACTTTGGAGGTTTATCCTATGAGAAGGGTTGTGGCCATTGGAATGGGCACACACATTTCCCTTGGAGAGGGCAAGTACAGTCCTCAGGTTTGGCTCCAGGGGCCTGAGCCTGTAGGTTGTGTAGGCCAGGGCTGTTTGGACAGTTGTCTGAAAACAAAAACTCGGCTTATGTTTCGGGTCATAGGTATGGCAGGACTGATCTACAGACCATGAGGAGAACTCTTCGGGATTTGAAAGAAGGGCGATGTGAGGCTCCTGCTCAAGTTTTTGTCTCTGGATATCGTGTCACTCATGGTCGTGGAATTTCTGGGTGACTTCATGGGAAATGGAGGAGTCTTACTCTCTGGTGGTTTGGCCCCGTCCAAAGAGTTTGCGGTCATTCTGTGGGCTGGAAGAAGTGCGTTTTTGTTGTTGTTGTTGTTGTTGTTGTTTTTTTTTTCTTTTTTAACCTCAGGTGTCCCACCAAATGATGGATTCCAGATTAGAGCCCTGGTGAAGGGCGACTGGACAATCAGAAATCTGTTTAAAAATTGGGGCCTAGGGACATGTCAAGCCCATTATGACATCTAGTGGTCCAGCCACTGAGAGGACTTACTAGAGGACAGGACTCATGCTGAGGGTCACAATGCGTGTGTATGCCCTCGTCGCAATCAAGAATGGGCGGGACCTCAGGGTGATTGCTGGTTTCTCCTACACTGAACGTTGGACAACCTGCCAACCATAAGGGTTCTTGCCATGGGTAAGGAGGAGTTCTGACTTCTGCATCACACTCACCCCTGGGCAGTGATTGGAGATAAGGTCTCGGTTCTGAAGCCTGAAAACTGAGGTAGGGAAGAGATGATGACCTAAGGCCATGGCGGGTTTTATGTGCTCAGTGTGCGGTCATCTTTCTGGGTGTTGGTCAGGAGGTCCGGGCTCAGGTTGTGTTCGACAGTGCATTAGTGCCCAGGTTACACTATATAATTTGGGTAAAGTCGAGTGCTGTGTAGGTTTACCGTCATTTAAGGTGCCTGGGCAGCTCATGAGGCAATAATTTTTTTTCTAGAGGGCAGGCAGAGTGCTGCATTGTGGGTCCGGAATTGCCAAACTTGACGGCTTCGGGGCCAGGAGTGTGAGGACGGAAGTCTGAGAAGACAGGCTAGACTTGGGTTTCAGGGCGAGGGCTCGGCAGGTACCCCCTGCAAATCTGAACCAATATCTCATGCATCTGAAGTCAGGGCAGGATCAGACGTTGGCTCAGGTTGGAGTTTCTGAGCATGACGGCCGCTTCATGAAGGGAGCGGAATCTCGAGGCCATTGAGGTTTTCCCACGTTGGGAGTTGTGGGATGCCCCCTTCAAGGATTCCTTCTGCGGGACAATTGAGACCTGTTGGACAGCTCCAGGACATCCCATATGGAATGACTCCAGAGCACCGTTCGCGGATGGATGCCTGGGAAGCCCGCCTCGCATTCCAATTGTCTCCTAGCAACAAGACAGTTTAGATCTGATGGCTCTGCCGGAGCAACCGGGGTGGCTGAGTTGAAATGGACTTTCCTGAGGATGGTCCTAATGTGTTTTTGTGTCCATGAGGGCCTTGGAATGTGGTGGTGGCACCGGGACCCTGAAGTACTCTCCTAAGCTTTGGACATGGCTCCCATGCACAGGTTTCCTTGTGGAGACGAGATGAGTTCTGATGGGTGCCTCAGGAATACCCCTATGCTCTTATTGGAATCAGGCTTTTGAGGACACATGCCTGTAACCCAAAGCAATGGATCCTATTATGGCCTAGGGTCCTGTCTGGTTCAATCTTCTTCTCTGGGGACATCCATCTATGCTATGAGTGGAGGTCGATTATCAGCTGGTGTCAGACAGCCCTTGTTTGTTCCGGACGACCCACACTATTGCGATGGCCTCAGGGACTTTGGAGGTTTCTCCTAATTTGTACGATTTTGGACCCTGGAATGGGCAGAATTCCCATGGATTGGAAGGCACAGTCCTAATGTGTGGCTCCAGGGGCCCAGCCTGGAGGGTGGTTGGCCCAAGACTTTGAGGACTGAAGTCTGAAAAAACAAACTCATCTTAGGTTTGGGGACGTAGGTATGGCAGGCCCGATCTACAAACCATGAGAAGAACTCTTCAGGATATGAAGAAAGTGCGAGTCTGAGGCGCTTGCTCAGGCTTTTGTCTCTGGATTTTGTATCAGCGATGGCCGTGGAATGTCGGGGAGGCCTCATGGGCCATGGACGAATCTTCCTCTCTGAGGATTTGGCCCGATTCCCAATTGCTTTTCGTCAATCTGTGGGATGGGAGGACTCATTTCAGTTTTGTTACATCAGATGTCCCACCAAAAGAGGAATTCCAAAGCCAAGCCGTGGGGAAGACTGAAGGGACAACCCGAACTATGGTTAAAAATTGGGGCCTAGGGGCATGGCAAGCCCAATATGCTATCTCTTCATCCAGCCACTGAGTGACCTTACTTGAGGACTGGGCTCAGCCTGAGCGTCACAATGTGTGTTTCTGACCAACGTGTCCCGCCAGCATGGGCGGGGCCTCATGGGCCACACTGGTTTCAACTACACTGAACGTTGGACAACATGCCAACCACAAGGTTTCTTGCCATGGGGAAGGAGTTCTGATTTCTGCATCACCTTCAACCCTGGGCAGTGATTGGAGATAAGGTCTAGGTTCTGAAACCTGAAAACCGAGGTTGGGAAGAGATGACGACTTAAGGCCATGGCAGCTCGATGTGCTCAGTGTGCGGCCAGCTGTCTGGGAGGGTCCACGGGGTCCAGGCTCAGGCTGTGTCAGAAAGGGCATTAGTGCCCTGGTCAGCCTAAGTATTTGGGGTACAGCCAAGGACGGTGCAGGTTGATCCTCATTTGGGGTTACTGGGTAGCCCCAGTGGACAATGTTTTTCTTCTGGAGGGCCGTCAGAGTGCTGCATTGTAGATCTGGATTGCCAAACTGGAGGGCTTGTGGGCCAGTAGTCTGACGACAAAAGTCTGAGAACACAAGCTAGGCTTAGGTTTCTGGGTGAGGCCATGGCAGGCACAATCTACAGACCTGAATCGAGATCTCGTGCATCTGAAGTCAGGGCGAGGATCAGACGATCGCTCAGGTTGGAGTTTCTGTCCCTGATGGCCCCTTCATGAATGGGGGGGGGGGCTTCACGAGGCCATGGGTGTTTTCCCACGATGGGAGTTGTGAGAAGCTCCAAACTGCAGAGAGTCTTCTGCAGGACAATTGAGACCTGTTGTTTGGCTCCAGGCCAATGATTCTGAGCAGGGTTCTAAGGATGGATGGCTGGGTAGCCCACCTCGCATTCCAAATGTCTCCTAGCAACAAGACAAGTTAGATCTCCTGGATCTGTGGGGAGCAACCGAGGACGCTGAGTTGAAATGGACACCCCTGGGGATGGGTCCTAACGTGCTTTTGTATCTATGGAGACCTTGGAATGAAGCGGTGGCACTTGGGCCCTAAAGAGTTCTCCTAAACAAAGGCTTTGACACAGCTCCAACGTGCAAATTTCCCATGTGTAGATGAGATGTTTTCTGGTGGGTGAGTCAAGAAACAGCTATATGCTGCTTTTGAAATCCAGGCCTCTGAGGAGAGATGCCTGGAAACCAAAGCAATGGATCTGATTCGTGCCTAGGGGCCTGTTCTTTCCTTTTTACGTCTGGGGACATCTGTCTATGGGTCTGAGTGCAGGTAGGTGCTCAGTTGGGCTCAGATTGCCCCTGTTTTTCCTGGGAAGCCACCACTATTGTGATGGATCAGGGACTTTGGAGGTTTATCCTATTAGAAGGGTTGTGGCCATTGGAATGGGCACACACAATTCCCTTGGAGAGGGCAAGTACAGTCCTCTGGTTTGGCTCCAGGGGCCTGAGCCTGTAGGTTGTGTAGGCCAGGGCTGTTTGGAAAGTTGTTTGAAAACACAAACTCAGCTTATGTTTTGGGTCATAGGTATGGCAGGACTGATAAACAGACCATGAGGAGAACTCTTCGGGATTTGAAAGAAGGGCGAGTGTGAGGCTGTCCTCAAGTTTTTGTCACTGGATATCGTGTCACTCATGGTCGTGGAATTTCTGGGTGACTACATGGGAAATGGACGAGTCTTACTCTCTGGTGGTTTGGCCCCGTCCAAAGAGTTTGCGGTCATTCTGTGGGCTGCAAGAAGTACGTTTTTTTTTGTTTTGTTTTTGTTGTTGTTTTTTTCTTTTTTAATCTCAGGTGTCCCACCAAATGATGGATTTCAGAGTAGAGCCCTGGGGAGGGGGGACTGGACAATCAGAAATCTGGTTAAAAATTGGGGCCTAGGGACATGTCAAGCCTATTATGACATCTAATGGTCCAGCCACTGAGAGGACTTACTAGAGGACAGGACTCATGCTGAGGGTCACAATGCGTGTGTATGCGCTCGTAATACTCAAGAATGGGCGGGGCCTCAGGGTGAATGCTGGTTTCTCCTACACTGAACTTTGGACAACGTGCCACCCACAAGGGTTCTTGCCATGGGTAAGGAGGAGTCCTGATTTCTGCATCACACTCACCCCTGGGCAGTGATTGGAGATAAGGTCTCGGTTCTGAAGCCTTAAAACTGAGGTAGGGAAGAGATGATGACCTAAGGCCATGGCGGGTTTTATGTGCTCAGTGTGCGGTCAGCTTTCTGGGTGTTGGTCAGGAGGTCCGGGCTCAGGTTGTGTTCGACAGTGCATTAGTGCCCAGGTTAGACTATATAATTTGGGTAAAGTCGAGTGCTGTGTAGGTTTACCCTCATTTAAGGTGCCTGGGCAGCTCATGAGGCAATAATTTTTTTTTTTGAGGGCAGGCAGAGTGCTGCATTGTGGGTCCAGAATTGCCAAACTTGAGGGCTTCGGGGCCAGGAGTGTGAGGACGGAAGTCTGAGAAGACAAGCTAGACTTGGGTTTCAGGGCGAGGGCACGGCAGGTACCCCCTGCAGATCTGAACCAATATCTCATGCATCTGAAGTCAGGGCGAGGATCAGACGTTGGCTCAGGTTGGAGTTTCTGAGCATGACGACCGCTTCATGAAGGGAGCGGAATCTCGAGGCCATTGAGGTTTTCCCACGTTGGCAGTTGTGGGATGCCACCTTCAAGGATTCCTTCTGTGGGACAATTGAGACCTGTTGGACAGCTCCAGGACATCACATATGAAATGACTCCAGAGCACCGTTCGCAGATGGATGCCTGGGAAGCCTGCCTCGCATTCCAATTGTCTCCTAGCAACAAGACAGTTTAGATCTGATGGCTCTGCGGGAGCAACCGGGGTGGCTGATTTGAAATGGACTTTCCTGAGGATGGGTCCTAATGTGTTTTTGTGTCCATGAGGGCCTTGGAATGGGGCGGTGGCACCGGGACCCTGAAGTACTCTCCTAAGCTTTGGACATGGCTCCCATGCACAGGTTTCCTTGTGGAAACGAGATTTGTTCTGATGGGTGCCTCAGGAAAACCCCTATGCTCGTATTGGGATCAAGCTTTTGAGGACACATGCCTGAAACCCAAAGCAATGGATCCTATTATGGCCTAGGGTCCTGTCTGGTTCAATCTTCTTCTCTGGGGACATCCATCTATGGTATGAGTGGAGGTCGATTATCAGCTGGAGTCAGACAGCCCTTCTTTGTTCCGGGCGACCCACACTATTGGGATGGCCTCAGGGACTTTGGAGGTTTCTCCTAATTTGTACGATTCTGGACCATGGAATGGGCAGAATTCCCATGGATTGGTAGGCACAGTCCTAATGTGTGGCTCCAGGCGCACAGCCTGGAGGGTGTATGGCCCAAGACGTTGAGGACAGAAGTATGAAAACACAAACTCACCTTATGTTTGGGGACGTAGGTATGGCAGGCCCGATCGACAAACCATGAGAAGAACTCTTCAGGATATGAAGAAAGTGCGAATCTAGGCGCTAGCTCAGGCTTTTGTCTCTGGATTTTGTATCAGCGATGGCCGTGGAATGTCGGGGAGGCCTCATGGGCCATGGACGAATCTTCCTCTCTGAGGATTTGGCCCGATTCCCAATTGCTTTTCGTCAATCTGTGGGATGGGAGGACTCATTTCAGTTTTGTTATCTCAGATGTCCCACCAAAAGAGGAATTCCAAAGCCAAGCCGTGGGGAAGACTGAAGGGACAACCCGAAATATGGTTAAAAATTGGTGCCTAGGGGCATGGCAAGCCCAATATGCTATCTCTTCATCCAGCCACCGAGTGACCTTACTTGAGGACTGGGCTCAGCCTGAGCGTCACAATGTGTGTTTCTGACCAATGTGGCCCGCGATCATGGGCGGGGCCTCATGGGCCACACTGGTTTCAACTACACTGAACGTTGGACAACATGCCAACCACAAGGTTTTTTGCCATGGGGGGAAGGAGTTCTCATTTCTGCATCACCTTCAACCCTGGTCAGTGATTGGAGATAAGGTCTAGGTTCTGAAACCTGAAAACCGAGGTTGGGAAGAGATGACGACCTAAGGCCATGGCGGCTCGATGTGCTCAGTGTGCGGCCAGCTGTCTGGGAGGGTCCACGGGGTCCAGGCTCAGGCTGTGTCAGAAAGGGCATTAGTGCCCTGGTCAGCCTAAGTATTTGGGGTACAGCCAAGGTCGGTGCAGGTTGATCCTCATTTGGGGTTACTGGGTAGCCCCAGAGGAAAATGTTTTTCTTCTGGAGGGCCGGCAGATTGCTGCATTGTAGTTCTGGATTGCCAAACTGGAGGGCTTGTGGGCCAGTAGTCTGACGACAAAAGTCTGAGAACACAAGATAGGATAGGTTTCTGGGTGAGGCCATGGCAGGCACAATCTACAGACCTGAATCGAGATCTCGTGCATCTGAAGTCAGGGCGAGGATCAGACGATCGCTCAGGTCGGAGTTTCTGTCCCTGATGGCCCCTTCATGAATGGGGGGGGCATCACGAGGCCATGGGTGTTTTCCCACGAGGGGAGTTGTGAGAAGCTCCAAACTGCAGAGAGTCTTCTGCAGGACAATTGAGACCTGTTGTTTGGCTCCAGGCCAATGATTCTGAGCAGGGTTCTAAGGATGGATGGCTGGGTAGCCCACCTCGCATTCCAATTGTCTCCTAGCAACCAGACAGGTTAGATCTCCTGGATCTGTGGGGAGCAACCGAGGACGCTGAGTTGAAATGGACACCCCTGGGGATGGGTCCTAACATGCTTTTGTGTCTATGGAGACTTTGAAATGAAGCGGTGGCACTGGGGCCCTAAAGGGTTCTCCTAAACAGAGGCTTTGACACAGCTCCAACGTGCCAGTTTCCCATGTGTAGATGAGATGTTTTCTGATGGGTGAGTCAAGAAACAGCTATATGCTGCTTTTGAAATCCAGGAATCTGAGGAGTGATGCCTGGAAACCAAAGCAAAGGATCTGATTAGTGCCTAGGGGCCTGTACTTTCCTTTTTACCTCTGGGGACATCTGTCTATGGGTCTGAGTGCAGGTAGGTGCTCAGTTGGGCTCAGATTGCCCCTGTTTTTCCTGGGAAGCCACCACTATTGAGATGGATCAGGGACTTTGGAGGTTTATCCTATTAGAAGGGCTGTGGCCATTGGAATGGGCACACACAATTCCCTTGGAGAGGGCAAGTACAGTCCTCAGGTTTGGCTCCAGGGGCCTGAGCCTGTAGGTTGTGTAGGCCAGGGCTGTTTGGACAGTTGTCTGAAAACACAAACTCGGCTTATGTTTCGGGTCATAGGTATGGCAGGACTGATCTACAGACCATGAGGAGAACCCTTCGGGATTTGAAAGAAGGGCGAGTGTGAGGCTCCTGCTCAAGTTTTTGTCTCTGGATATCGTGTCACTCATGGTCGTGGAATTTCTGGGTGACTTCATGGGAAATGGACGAGTCTTACTCTCAGGTGGTTTGGCCCCGTCCAAAGAGTTTGGGTTCATTCTGTGGGCTGGAAGAAGTCCGTTTTTGTTGTTGATGTTGTTGTTTTCTTTTTTAACCTCAGGTGTCCCACCAAATGATGGATTCCAGAGTAGAGCCCTGGGGAGGGGCGCCTGGACAATAAGAAATCTGGTTAAAAATTGGGGCCTAGGGACATGTCAAGCCCATTATGACATCTAATGGTCCAGCCACTGAGAGGACTTACTAGAGGACAGGACTTATGCTGAGGGTCACAATGCGTGTGTATGCCCTCTTAACACTCAAGAATTGGTGGGGCCTCAGGGTGAATGCTGGTTTCTCCTAAACTGAACGTTGAACAACGTGCCAAACACAAGGGTTATTGCCATGGGTAAAGAGGAGTTCTGATTTCTGCATCACACTCACCCCTGGGCAGTGATTGGAGATAAGGTCTCGTTCTGAAGCCTGAAAACTGAGGTAGGGAAGAGATGATGACCTAAGGCCATGGCGGGTTTTATGTGCTCAGTGTGTGGTCAGCTTTCTGGGTGTTGGTCAGGAGGTCCGGGCTCAGGTTGTGTTCGACAGTGCATTAGTGCCCAGGTTAGACTATATAATTTGGGTAAAGTCGAGTGCTGTGTAGGTTTACCCTCATTTAAGGTGCCTGGGCAGCTCATGAGGCAATAATTTTTTTTCTAGAGGGCAGGCAGTGTGCTGCATTGTGGGTCCGGAATTGCCAAACTTGAGGGCTTCGGGGCCAGGAGTGTGAGGACGGAAGTATGAGAAGACAAGCTAGACTTGGGTTTCGGGGGGGAATGGCAGGTACCCCCTGCATATCTGAACCAATATCTCATCCATGTGAAGTCAGGGCGAGGATCAGATGTTGGCTCACGTTGGAGTTTCTGAGCATGACGGCCGCTTCATGAAGGGAGCAGAATCTCGAGGCCATTGAGGTTTTCCCACGTTGGGAGTTGTGGGATGCCCCCTTCAAGGATTCCTTCTGCGGGACAATTGAGACCTGTTGGACAGCTCCAGGACATCCCATATGGAATGACTTCAGAGCACCGTTTGCGGATGGATGCCGGGGAAGCCCGCCTCGCATTCCAATTTTCTCCTAGCAACAAGACTGTTTAGATCTGATGGGTCTGCCTGAGCAATGGGGTGGCTGACTTGAAATGGACTTTCCTGAGGATGGGTCCTAATGTGTTTTTGTGTCCATGAGGGCCTTGGAATGGGGCGGTGGCACCGGGAACCTGAAGTACTCTCCTAAGCTTCGGACATGGCTCCCATGCACAGGTTTCCTTGTGGAGATGAGATGAGTTCTGATGGGTGCCTCAGGAAAACCCCTATGCTCGTATTGGGATCAGGCTTTTGAGGACACATGCCTGTAACCCAAAGCAATGGATCCTATTATGGCCTAGGGTCCTGTCTGGTTCAATCTTCTTCTCTGGGACATCCATCTATGGTATGAGTGGAGGTCGATTATCAGCTGGCGTTAGACAGCCATTGTTTGTTCAGGGCGACCAAATCTATTGGGATGGCCTCAGGGACTTTGGAGGTTTCTCCTAATTTGTACGATTTTGGACCATGGAATGGGCAGAATTCCCATGGATTGGTAGGCACAGTCCTAATGTGTGGCTCCTGGCGCCCAGCCTTGAGCGTGTGTGGCCCAAGACTTTGTGGACAGAAGTCTGAAAACACAAACTCAGCTTAGTTTTGGGGACGTAGGTATGGCAGGCCCGATCTACAAACCATGAGAAGAACTCTTCAGGATATGAAGAAAGTGCTAGTCTGAGGCGCTTGCTCAGGCTTTTGTCTCTGGATTTTGTATCAGCGATGGCCGTGGAATGTCGGGGAGGCCTCATGGGCCATGGACGAATCTTCCTCTCTGAGGATTTGGCCCGATTCCCAATTGCTTTTCGTCAATCTGTGGGATGGGAGGACTCATTTCAGTTTTGTTACGTCAGGTGTCCCACCAAAAGAGGAATTCCAAAGCCAAGCCGTGGGGAAGACTGAAGGGACAACCCGAACTATGGTTAAAAATTGGGGCCTAGGGGCATGGCAAGTCCAATATGCTATCTCTTCATCCAGCCACTGAGTGCCCTTACTTGAGGACTGGGCTCAGCCTGAGCGTCACAATGTGTGTTTCTGACCAATGTGGCCCGCCAGCATGGGCGGGGCCTCATGGGCCACACTGTTTTCAACTACACTGAACGTTGGACAACATGCCAACCACAAAATTTTTTGCCATGGGGAAGGAGTTCTGATTTCTGCATCACCTTCAACCCTGGGCAGTGATTGGAGATAAGGTCTAGGTTCTGAAACCTGAAAACCGAGGTTGGGAAGAGATGACGACCTAAGGCCATGGCGGCTCGATGTGCTCAGTGTGCGGCCAGCTGTCTGGGAGGGTCCAGGGTGTCCAGGCTCAGGCTGTGTCAGAAAGTGCATTAGTGCCCTGGTCAGCCTATGTATTTGGGGTACAGCCAATGTCGGTGCAGGTTGATCCTCATTTGGGGTTACTGGGTAGCCCCAGAGGACAATGTTTTTCTTCTGGAGGGCCGGCAGAGTGCTGCATTGTAGTTCTGGATTGCCAAACTGGAGGGCTTGTGGGCCAGTAGTATGACGAAAAAAGTCTGAGAACACAAGCTAGGCTTAGGTTTCTGGGTGAGGCCATGGTAGGCACAATCTACAGACCTGAATCGAGATCTCGTGCATCTGAAGTCAGGGAGAGGATCAGACGATCACTCAGGTTGGAGTTTCTGTCCCTGATGGCCCCTTCATGAATGGGGGGGGGCATCACGGGGCCATGGGTGTTTTCCCACGATGGGAGTTGTGAGAAGCTCCAAACTGCAGAGAGTCTTCTGCAGGACAATTGAGACCTGTTGTTTGGCTCCAGGCCAATGATTCTGAGCAGGGTTCTAAGGATGGATGGATGGGTAGCCACCTCGCATTTCAATTGTCTCCTAGCAACAAGACAGGTTAGATCTCCTGGATCTGTGGGGAGCAACCGTGGACGCTGAGTTTAAATGGACACCCCTGGGGATGGGTCCTAATGTGCTTTTGAGTCTATGGAGACCTTGGAATGAAGCGGTGGCACTGGGGCCCTAAAGGGTTCTCCTAAACAGAGGCTTTGATACAGCCCCAACGTGCAAGTTTCCCATGTGTAGATGAGATGTTTTCTGATGGGTGAGTCAAGAAACAGCTATATGCTGCTTTTGAAATCCAGGAATCTGAGGAGAGATGCCTGGAAACCAAAGCAATGGATCTGATTAGTGCCTAGGGGCCTGTTCTTTCCTTTTTACCTCTGGGGACATCTGTCTATGGGTCTGAGTGCAGGTAGGTGCTCAGTTGGGCTCAGATTGCCCCTGTTGTTCCTGGGAAGCCACCACTATTGAGATGGATCAGGGACTTTGGAGGTTTATCCTATTAGAAGGGTTGTGGTCATTGGAATGGGCACACACAATTCCATAGGAGAGGGCAAGTACAGTCCTTAGGTTTGGCTCCAGGGGCCTGAGCCTGTAGGTTGTGTAGGCCAGGGCTGTTTGGACAGTTGTCTGAAAACACAAACTCGGCTTATGTTTCGGGTCATAGGTATGGCAGGACTGATCTACAGACCATGAGGAGAACTCTTCGGGATTTGAAAGAAGGGCGAGTGTGAGCCTCTGCTCAAGTTTTTGTCACTGGATATCGTGTCACTCATGGTCGTGGAATTTCTGGTTGACTTCATGGGAAATGGACGAGTCTTACTCTCTGGTGGTTTGGCCCCGTCCAAACAGTTTGCGGTCATTCTGTGGACTGGAAGAAGTCCGTTATTTTTGTTGTTGTTGTTGTTGTTGTTGTTGGTTTCTTTTTTAACCTCAGGTGTCCCACCAAATGATGGATTCCAGAGTAGAGCCCTGGGGAGCGGGGACTGGACAATCAGAAATCTGGTTAAAAATTGGGGCCTAGGGACATGTCAAGCCCATTATGACATCTAATGGTCCAGCCACTGAGAGGACTTACTAGAGGACAGGACTCATGCTGAGGGTCACAATGCGTGTGTATGCGCTCGTAATACTCAAGAATGGGCGGGGCCTCAGGGTGAATGCTGGTTTCTCCTACACTGAACGTTGGACAACGTGCCAACCACAAGGGTTCTTGCCATGGGTAAGGAGGAGTCCTGATTTCTGCATCACACTCACACCTGGGCAGTGATTGGAGATAAGGTCTCGGTTCTGAAGCCTGAAACTGAGGTAGGGAAGAGATGATGACCTAAGGCCATGGCGGGTTTTATGTGCTCAGTGTGCGGTCAGCTTTCTGGGTGTTGGTCAGGAGGTCCGGGCTCAGGTTGTGTTCGACAGTGCATTAGTGCCCAGGTTAGACTATATAATTTGGGTAAAGTCGAGTGCTGTGTAGGTTTACCCTCATTTAAGGTGCCTGGGCAGCTCATGAGGCAATAATTTTTTTTCTAGAGGGCAGGCAGAGTGCTGCATTGTGGGTCCGGAATTGCCAAACTTGAGGGCTTCGGGGCCAGGAGTGTGAGGACGGAAGTCTGAGAAGACAAGCTAGACTTGGGTTTCAGGGCGAGGGCACGGCAGGTACCCCCTGCAGATCTGAACCAATATCTCATCCATCTGAAGTCAGGGCGAGGATCAGACGTTGGCTCAGGGTGGAGTTTCTTTGCATGATGGCCACATCATGAAGGGAGCGGAATCTCGAGGCCATTGAGGTTTTCCCACGTTGGGAGTCGTGGGATGCCCCCTTCAAGGATTCCTTCTGCGGGACAATTGAGACCTGTTGGACAGCTCCAGGACATCCCATATGGAATGACTCCAGAGCACCGTTCGCGGATGGATGCCTGGGAAGCCCGCCTCGCATTCCAATTTTCTCCTAGCAACAAGACTGTTTAGATCTGATGGCTCTGCGGGAGCAACCTCGGTGGCTGAGTTGAAATGGACTTTCCTGAGGATGTGTCCTAATGTGTTTTTGTGTCCATGAGGGCCTTGGAATGGGGCGGTGGCACCGGCAACTGAAGTACTTTCCTAAGCTTTGGACATGGCTCCCATGCACAGGTTTCCTTGTGGAGACGAGATGAGTTCTGATGGGTGCCTCAGGAAAACCCCTATGCTCGTATTGGAATAGGCTTTTGAGGACACATGCCTGAAACCCAAAGCAATGGATCCTATTATGGCCTAGGGTCCTGTCTGGTTCAATCTTCTTCTCTGGGGACATCCATCTATGATATGAGTGGAGGTCGATTATCAGCTGGTGTCAGACAGCCCTTGTTTGTTCCGGGCGACCCACACTATTGGGATGGCCTCAGGGACTTTGGAGGTTTCTCCTAATTTGTACGATTCTGGACCATGGAATGGGCAGAATTCCCATGGATTGGAAGGCACAGTCCTAATGTGTGGCTCCAGGGGCCCAGCCTGGAGGGTGTGTGGCCCAAGACGTTGAGGACAGAAGTATGAAAACACAAACTCAGCTTATGTTTGGGGACGTAGGTATGGCAGGCCCGATCGACAAACCATGATAAGAACTCTTCAGGATATGAAGAAAGTGCGAGTCTGAGGTGCTTGCTCAGGCTTTTGTCTCTGGATTTTGTATCGGCGATGGCCGTGGAATGTCGGGGAGGCCTCATGGGCCATGGACGAATCTTCCTCTCTGAGGATTTGGCCCAATTCCCAATTGCTTTTCGTCAATCTGTGGGATGGGAGGACTCATTTCAGTTTTGTTACGTCAGGTGTCCCACCAAAAGAGGAATTCCAAAGCCAAGCCGTGGGGAAGACTGAAGGGACAACCCCAACTATGGTTAAAAATTGGGGCCTAGGGGCATGGCAAGTCCAATATGCTATCTCTTCATCCAGCCACTGAGTGGCCTTACTTGAGGACTGGGCTCAGCCTGAGCGTCACAATGTGTGTTTCTGACCAATGTGGCCCGCCAGCATGGGCGGGGCCTCATGGGCCACACCGGTTTCAACTACACTGAACGTTGGACAACATGCCAACCACAAGGTTTTTTGCCATGGGGAAGGAGTTCTGATTTCTGCATCACCTTCAACCCTGGGCAGTGATTGGAGATAAGGTCTAGGTTCTGAAACCTGAAAACCGAGGTTGGGAAGAGATGACGACCTAAGGCCATGGCGGCTCGATGTGCTCAGTGTGCGGCCAGCTGTCTGGGAGGGTCCACGGGGTCCAGGCTCAGGCTGTGTCAGAAAGGGCATTAGTGCCCTGGTCAGCCTATGTATTTGGGGTACAGCCAATGTCGGTGCAGGTTGATCCTCATTTGGGGTTACTGGGTAGCCCCAGAGGACAATGTTTTTCTTCTGGAGGGCCGGCAGAGTGCTGCATTGTAGTTCTGGATTGCCAAACTGGAGGGCTTGTGGGTCAGTAGTCTGACGACAAAAGTCTGAGAACACAAGCTAGGCTTAGGTTTCTGGGTGAGGCCATGGCAGGCACAATCTACAGACCTGAATCGAGATCTCGTGCATCTGAAGTCAGGGCGAGGATCAGACGATCGCTCAGGTTGGAGTTTCTGTCCCTGATGGCCCCTTCATGAATGGGTGGGGCATCACGGGGCCATGGGTGTTTTCCCACGAGGGGAGTTGTGAGAAGCTCCAAACTGCAGAGAGTCTTCTGCAGGACAATTGAGACCTGTTGTTTGGCTCCAGGCCAATGATTCTGAGCAGGGTTCTAAGGATGGATGGATGGGTAGCCCACCTCGCATTTCAATTGTCTCCTAGCAACAAGACAGGTTAGATCTCCTGGATCTGTGGGGAGCAACCGTGGACGCTGAGTTGAAATGGACACCCCTGGGGATGGGTCCTAATGTGCTTTTGTGTCTATGGAGACCTTGGAATGAAGAGGTGGCACTGGGGCCCTAAAGGGTTCTCCTAAACAGAGGCTTTGACACAGCCCCAACGTGCAAGTTTCCCATGTGTAGATGAGATGTTTTCTGATGGGTGAGTCAAGAAACAGCTATATGCTGCTCTTGAAATCCAGGTCTCTGAGGAGAGATGCCTGGAAACCAAAGCAATGGATCTAATTAGTGCCTAGTTGCCTGTTCTTTCCTTCATACCTCTGGGGACATCTGTCTATGGGTCTGAGTGCAGGTAGGTGCTCAGTTGGGCTCAGATTACCCCTGTTGTTCCTGGGAAGCCACCACTATTGAGATGGATCAGGGACTTTGGAGGTTTATCCTTTTAGAAGGGTTGTGGTCATTGGAATGGGCACACACAATTCCCTCTGAGAGGACAAGTACAGTCCTCAGGTTTGGCTCCAGGGGCCTGAGCCTGTAGGTTGTGTAGGCCAGGGTTGTTTGGACAGTTGTGTGAAAACACACATCCTCCATGCTAGGGCCCCTGGAACCACACATCAGGATTGTTCTTGCCCTCTCAAAGGGAATTCTTCATATTCCATTGGCCACAACCATATAAATCAGGGGAAATCTCCAATGTCCCTGGGACCATCCCAATATTGTAGGCTGCTCGGAACAAACAGGGGTGATCTGACACTAGCTGAGCAACTGGCTCCACACAGACTCGGAGACAGATGTCCCCAGAGAAGTACATTGAACTGGACAGGCCCCTAGGCCCTAATCAGATCCATTGCTTTGGTTTCCAGGCATCTCTTCTCAGAGGCCTGGTTTCCAATACCAGCCTATGGGGTTTCCATAGGCTCCTTCAGAGCAAGTCTTGTCTGCACATTGGAAAATTGCTCGAGGAGCTATGTCAGAACCTCAGAGTCCTGGTTTTCAATACCACCATATGGGGGTTTCCTGAGGCATCAGTCAGAACAAATGTCTTCTCCACATGGGAAACGTGCTCTTTCAAGCTGTGTCAAAACCTCCGGCTAGGAAAATCCTTCAGGGCCCCGGTGCCACCACCTCATTCCAAGGTCTCCATGGACACAATCCCACATTAGGACCCATCTGCAGGAGAGTCTATTTCAACTCAGTGCCCTTGGGTGCTCCCCTAGTGCCAGCAGATCGAACCTATCTTGTCACTAGGAGACAATTGGAATGTGAGGCGGACTGGCTAGGCATCCATCTGTAGAAAACTACTCTGAAGTAATTCCATATGGGACGTCCTGGAGCCATCCAACAGGTCACAGCTGTCCTGCAGAAGGAATCCTTGCGCTTTGGAGCACCTCACAACTCCCATCATGGGAAAAGCTCTGTGGCCTCGTGGTGCACTGTCCCCTTCATGAAAGAGCCATCTTGGACAGAAACTCCAACCTGAGCCAACGTCTAATCCTCGCCCTGACTTCCGATGCACGAAATCTTGATTCAACTCTGCAGAGTGTGCCTGCCGAAACCCTGCCCCGAAGCAAAACCTAGCTATTGTTCTCACACTTCGTCCTCACACTCCGAGCCCACCAGCCCTCCAGTTAGGGAATTCTGGAGAGACACAATGCAGCACTCTGACTGCCCTCCAGAAGAGAAACGTTGTCCTATGGGGCTAACCAGAAACACCAAATGAGGATCAACCCGCATGCCACTTGACTCTACCCCAATTATACAGTTTCGCTTCGGCGTTAATGCCCTGTCTTGCGCAGCCTGAGGTCTGAATTTTCAACCGACACCCAGACAGCTGGCTGTACACTGAGCACATCAGACCCGCCATGGCTTTAGGTTATCATCTCTTTTCAACCTTGGTTTTCAGGCTTCAGAACCTAGACCTTATATATACTCACTACCCAGGGGTGAACGTGATGCAGAAATGAAACTCCTTCTTCCTCAAGGCAAGAAACCTTGTGGTTGGCATGTTTTCCAACGTTCAGTGTAGGAGAATCCAGTGTAGCCCATGAGTCCCCGCCCATGCTTGAGAACCTCAATGGGCACAAACACATTGGGACCCTCAGTGTGAGCCCTGTCCTCAAGTAAAGCCTCTCAGGGTCTGGACCAAGACCCGCATTGCCATCCCTAGTCCCCCAATATTAATGAGAGGTTGAGAGTTCTAATCACCCCTATTCAGGTCTCTGCTCTGGAACCCCTGAGGAAAAAAAATATTGAAGGGTCTCCTCCATCCCCTGAATGAGCCCCAAAACGTGGGATCTGACCAAATCTTAAAAGAGAAAGAATCATCCATGGCCAAAGAGGCCATCCCGTCATTCCATGGCCACCATTGACACAAAATCTAGAGACAAAAGCCTGGAGATATGCCTCACACTTGCCCTTTGTTCATAGCCTGATAAATTCTTCTCACGGTCTATAGATCAGGCATGTCATACCTACGTCCCCAAATCTAAGCTGAGTTTGGGTTTTCAGGTTTCTGTCCCCACTGTCCTGGCCCACACACCCTCCAGGCTGGGGCCCCTGGAGCCATGCCTCAGGACTGTGCCTGCCTTCTCCAAGCAAATTCTGCCCATTCCATTGGCCACAACCCTAAAGATTAGGAGAACACTCCAACGTCCCTGAGGCCATCCCAATAGTGTTGGCCACTCAGGGCAAACAGGGTGATCTGTCCCAAGATGAGCAACTACCTCAACTCAGATCCATAGACAGATAACGCCAGAGAAGAAGATTGAACCGGACAGGCACCTAGGCCCTAATCAGATCCATTGCTTTTGATTCCAGGCATCTCTCCTCAGAGGCCTGGTTTCCAATACCAGCATATGTGTTCTTCAAGAGGTACCAGTCTGAACAAATCTCATTTCCACATGGGAAACATGCATTTTGGAGCTGTGTCACAACCTCCAGTTAAGGGAAACCTTCAGGTCCCAGCAGCCAACACCCCATTCCAAGGTCTCCATGGACACAAACCCGCATTATGACCCATCCGCAGGCGAGTCCATTTCAACACATCCCCTTTGGTTGCTCCCCAAAAGAAGCAGATCGAACCTGCCTTGTCACTAGGAGACAATAGGAATGTGAGGCGGGCACTCCAGGAATCCATCCTTAGAACCCTGCACTGCCGTGGTTCCGCATGGGACGTCCTGGAGCAATCTGACCGGTCTCGACTGTCCCGTAGAAGGAATCCTTGCCGATTGGAGCAACTTACAATGCCAATCGTGGGAAAGTCTCCATAGCCCCATGATGCCCCCCACCATCATGAAGGGGCCATCCTGAACAGAAACTTCAACCTGAGCCTACGTCTGATCCTCGCCCTGACTTCAGATGCATGAGATTTAGATTTAGCTCTACAGAGTGTGCCTGCCATGATCTTGACCCAAAACCTAAGCCTAGCTTGTGTTCTCTCACTTCCTTCCTCACAATTCTGGCCCACAAGCCCTCCAGTGTGAGAATTCCGTCGCCACAATGCAGCACTCTTCCTTCCCTCCAGAAGAAAAACGTTGCCCCTGGGGCTACCCAGAAACGCCAAATGAGGATCAACCTGCATGCCACTCAACTTTACTCCAATTATACAGTCTAAGCTTGGCACTAATGCCCTGTCTGACACAGCCTGAGCCTGGACCTCCTGGATGACACCCAGAAAGGTGGTGTCACACCTAAGGACTGTGCCAGTGCTCTCCAAGGGAACTCTGCCCGTTTCATTTGCCACAACCTTACAGATTAGGAGAAACCTCCAATTCCCAAGACCAGCCCAATAGTGTTGGCCTCCCCCAACAAACATGGGTGATCTGACACAAGCTGAGCAGTGACCTCCATTCTGAATCTTAGACAGAGACACTCAGAGGAGAATATTGAAAAGGACAGGCCCCTAGACCGTAATCAGATCCATTGCTTTGGATTCCAGGCATTGTTCCCCAGATGCTTGGTTTCCAATACCAGGTTGTGGGGGTTTCAGAACAAATCTCGTCTCTACATGGGAAACTTGCTCTTTGGAGCTGCATCAAAATCTCAGGTTAGGAGAATTCTTCAGGGCAACAGAGCCACTGCCCCATTCCAAGGGATCCATGGACACAAATCCACATCATGACTGATCCTCATGAGAGTCCATTTCATTTCAGCCCCCTCGGTTGTTCCCCCAGTGACAGCAGATCGAATCCTCCTTTTCACTAGGACACAACTGGAATGCAAGTTGGACTGCCCAGGCATCCATCATTAGAACTGTGCTTTGGAGCATTTCTTATGGGACGTCCTTGATCCATCCAAAAGGTCGTGACTGTCCCGCTGACGGAATTCTTGTGGTTTGGAGCATCACACACTCACAAAGTTGGAAATCTTCCATGGTTTCCTGATGCCCCCCCACCTTCATGAAGGGGACATCATGTACAGAAACTCCAACCTAAGCCAACATCTGATCCTCGCCCTGACTTCAGATGCACGAGATCTCATTTCAGGTCTGTAGAGTGTGCCTGCCATGTCACCGCTGCGAATTCTAAGCTGAACTTGTGTTCTCAGACTTCTGTCCAAAAACACCTGGCCCACAAGCCCTGAAGTTGGCAATTCTGGAGCCAGAATGCAGCACTCTGCCTGCCCTCCAGAAGAAAATCTTTGCCCTATGGGGCCAACCAGAAACCCCAAATGAGGACCAACCTTCACATCACTCGACTGTACCCCAATTATACAGTCTAGCCTGGGGACTAATGCCCTGCCTGACACAGCCTGAGCCCAGACCTCATGATGGACACAGACATCTGGCCGCACACTAAGTGCATCGGACCCACCATGGCCTTAGGTCGTCATCTCTTACCAACCTCGGTTTTCAGGCTTCAGAATCTAGACCTTATCTCTACTCACTGCCATGCCGTGTACGTGATGCAGAAATCAGAACTCCTCCTTCCCCATGACCAGAAACCCTGTGGTTGGCATGTTGTCCAACGTGCAGTGTAGGAGAAACCAGCATGGCCCATGAGGCCTCAGACATGCTTGAGGGCTGCGATGGGCACAAACACACATTAGGACCCTAAGCATGAACCCTGGCCTCAAGTAAAGCCTCTCTGGGGCTGGACCAAGAGCCCACATATGGAGATTACCATGCCCCTACTCCCCAAACCTTAACCAGTGCTTGAGAAGTCTAGTCACCCCTACTCAGATCTCTTCTCTAGAATCCCTCCTTGGTGGGACACATGAGGTTAAAAAAAAAATAGAGAAAGGACTCCTACCGTCCAAAGAATGACCGCAAACACGTGGAATTGGGCCAAATTCACAGAGAGAAATACTCGTCCATGGCTGATGAGGCCATCCTGACATTCCACGGCCACCATTGACACAAAATCCGGAGACAAAAGCCTGAAAAAGCGCCACACACTCGCCCTTTGTTCAAAGCCTGAAAAATTCTCACGGTCTGTAGATCGGGCCTGCCATACCTATGTCCCCAAACCTAAGCCACGTTTGTGTTTTCAGACTTCTGTCTCCATTGTCCTGACCCACACACCCTCAAGGCTTGGCCCCATGGAGCCACACCTCAGGACTGTGCCTGCCCTCTCCATGGGAATTCTGCTCATTCCTTTGGCACAACCTGACAGATTAGGAGAAACATCCGAAGTCCCCGAGGCCACCCCAATATTGTAGGATGTCCGGGACAAACAGGGACCATCTGCCACAAGCTGAGCCACTACCTCCAATCAGACCTGTAGATAGATATCCATAGAAAAGAAGATTGAAGAGGACAGGCACCTAGGCCCTAAACGAATTCATTGCTTTTGTTTTCATGTATCTCTCCTCAGAGGCCTGGATTCCAATACCAGCACATGGGGGTTTCTGGAGCTACCAATCAGAACAAATCGCATGCCACATGGGAATCATGCTATATGGAACTGTGTCAAAACCTCCAGTTAGGAGAAAATTTCACGTCACTGGAGCCACCGCCCCATTCCAATGTCTCAATGGACACAATCCCACATTATGACCCATCCTCAGGAGAGTCCATTTCAACACAAACCTGGCGGTTGCTCACCCAGTGCCAGCAGATCAAACCTGCTTTGTCACTAGGAGACAATTGGAATGCGAGTTCATTGCCCAGGTATCCATGTTAGAACTCTGCTCTGGAGAAATTCCTAATGGGGTGTCCTTGATCCATTCAACAGGTCTCAACTGTCCTGCAGAAGGAATCCTTGTGGTTTGCAGCATCACACACTCACACCGTGGGAAAACCTCCATGGCCTCGTGATGCCTCCACCTTCAGGTAGAGGACATCATGGACAGAAACTCCCGTCTGATCCTCGCCCTGACCTCAGATGCATGAGATTTCAATTCAGCTCTGCAGAGTGTGCCTGCCTTGCCCTCGCCCCAAAACCTAAGCCAGCTCGCGTTCTCAGACTTCCATCCTCACACTCCTGGCCCACAAGCCTTCCACTTTGGGAATTCTGGAGACAAAATGCAGCACTCTGCCTGCCCTCCAGAAGAGAGACTTTGCCCTAGGGGTCTACCCAGAAACATCAAATGAGGATCAACCTGCAATTCTCTAGACTGTACCCCAATTATACAGTCTAGCCTGGGCACTAATGCCCTGTCTGACACAGCCTGACCCCAGACCTCGTGACCGACACCCAGACACCTGGCCTCACACTGAACACATCAAACATGCCATGGCCTTAGTTCATCATCTCTTCCCAACCTTGGTCTTCAGGCTTCAGAACCTAGACATTATCTCCACTCACAACTAAGTGATGTACGTGATGCAGAAATCAGAACTTCACCTTCCCCATGACCAGAAACCTTGTGGTTGGCATGTTGTCCAACGTTCAGTATATGAGAACCCAGCATGGACAAAGAGGCCTCAGACATGCTTGAGGGCTGCGATGGGCACAAACACACATTAGGACCCTAAGCATGAACCCTGGCCTCAAGTAAAGCCTCTCCGTGGCTGGACCAAGAGCCTGCATATGGGACTTGCCATGCCCCTACTCCCCCAATCCTAGCCAGAGCTTGAGAAGTCTAGTCAACCTTATTCAAAGCTCTTTTCTGGAATACCTCTTTGGTGGGACACATAAGGAAAAAAAAAAAAAACCCAAGATAAAGAAAAAAAAAAAAGTAAGGACTCCTGCCATCCAAAGAATGACCCCAAACACTTGGAATCTGGCCAAATCCACAGAGAGAAATACTCGTCCATGGTCGATGAGGCCAGCCTGACATTCCACGGCCACCATTGACACAAAATCCGGAGACAAAAACCTGAAAAAGCGCCACACACTTGCCCTTTGTTCAGAGCCCCCAAAATTCTCAAGGTCTGTAGATCGGGCCTGCCATACCTATGTCCCCAAACCTAAGCCGAGTTTGTGTTTTCAGACTTCTGTCTCCATTGTCCTCACCCACACATTCTAAAGGCTGGGCCCCATGGAGCCACACCTCAGGACTGTGCCTGCCCTCTCCAAGGGAATTCTGCTCATTCATTTGGCACAACCTGACAGATTAGGAGAATCATCCAAAATCTCTGAGGCCATCCCAATAGTGTAGGATTTCCTGGACATACAGGGACCCTCTGGCACAAGCTGAGCCACTACCTCCAATCAGAACCTTAGACAGATATCCATAGAAAAGAATATTGAACAAGACAGGCACCTAGGCCCTAATTGGATCCATTGCTTTTGTTTTCAGGCATCTCTCCTCAGAGGCCTGGATTCCAATACCAGCATAAGGGGGTTTCCAGAGCTACCTATCAGAAAAAATCTCGTCTCCACATGGGAATCTTGCTCTATGGAGCTGTGTCATAACCTCCAGTTAGGAGAAAACTTCAGGTCACTGGAGCCACTGCCCCATTTGAATATCTCCATGGACACAATCCCAAAATATGACCCATCCTCAGGAGAGTCCATTTCAACTAAACCCCCTCGGTTGCTACTCCAGAGCCAGCAGATTGAACCTGCCTTGTCGCTAGGAGACAATTGAAATGCGAGTTGGGCTCTTCAGGCATCCATCCTTAGAACCCTGCTCTTGCGTCGTTCCTTATGGGACATCCTTGAGCCATCCAACAGGTCTCGACTGTCCCACAGGAGTCCTTGTGCATGGACCACCTAACAACTCATATCATGGAAAGCTTCCAAGGTCACATGATGCCCCCAATCTTCATGAAGGCAGATCATGGAAAGAAACTCCAACCTGAGCCAACAGCTGATCTTCGCCTTGACTTCAGATGCACGAGATCTTGATTCAGCTCTTCAGAGTGTACCTGCTGTGCCCTCACCCCAAAACCTAAGCATAGCTAGGGTTCTCCGACTTCCGTCCTCACTCTCCTGGACCACACGCCCTCTATTTTGGGATTTCCGATGACACAGTGCTGCACTCTGCCTGCCCTCTAGAAGAAAAATATTGCCCTATGGGTCTACCCAGAAACCTCAAATGAGGATAAACCTGCACGTCACTCAACTGTACACCAATTATATAGTCTAGCCTGTGCACTAATGCCCTGTCTGACAGAACCTGAGGCCTGAATTCCCAACCGACACCCAGACAGCTTGCAGTACACTGAGAACATCTGAACCGCCATGGCCTTAGGTCGCCATCTCTTTCCAACTTCGGTTTTCAGGCTACAGAATCCTAGACCTTATCTCTACTCACTTCCCATGGGTGAACGTGATGCAGAAATCAGAACTCCTCCTTCCCTCTCGCCAGAATCTTGTGGTTGGCATCTTGTCCAACGTTCAGTGTAGGACCCCTGTAGGGCCTACAGGGGCAGTAGTAGGGCCCCTGAGGGTAGTGTAGGGTCCCTGAGGCCCTGCCTATGCTTAAGAGCTGCGGTGGGCTCAAACACACATTGGGACCCTCAGTTTGAGCCCTGTCCTCAAGTAAAGCCTCTCAGTGGCTGGACCATGAGCCCGCATATAAGGCCTGCCATGCCCCAAGTCACCCAATCTTAACCAGAGGTAGAGACATCTAGTCACCCCTACTCAGGGCTCTGCTCTGGAATCCCTCTTTGGTGGGACATTTGAGGTAAATAAACACAGAAAGGACTCCTCCCACTCACAGAATGACCCCAATCACTTGGGAATGGGCCATCCCAAGTGATTGGGGTCCAGAGAGAAAGACTCGTCCATGGCCCATGAGGCCAGCCCGACATTCCACGGCAACTATTGACACAAAATCCAGAGACATAAGCTTCAGCAAGCGTTCACACTCACCCTTAGCTCATAGCCCAAAAAATTCTCCTCATAGTCTGTAGATTGGGCCTGTCATACCTACGTCCCCAAACCTAAGCCGAGTTTGTGTTTTCAGACTTCTATCCTGACATCCCTGTCCCACACACCCTCCAGACTGAGGCCCCTGGAGCCGCACCTCAGGACTGTGCCTGCCCTCTCCAAGGAAATTCTTCCCATTCCATTGGCCACAACCCTACAGATAAGGAGAAACCTCCAAAGTCCCAGAGGCCATTCCAATAGTGTAGGCCACCCAGGACAAAGAGGGGCGATCTCTCACAAGCTGAGCAACGACGTCAACTCACCCGTAGACAGATAACCCAAGAGAGGAAGATTAAACTGGACTGGCCCCTAGAATGTAATTGGTTCCATTGCTTTTTTTTCTAGGCATATCTCCTTAGAGGCCTGTTTTCCAATACCAGCATATGGGGGATTCCAGAGATACCAATCAGAACAAATCTTGTCTTCACATGGGAAACTTATCCTTTGGAGCTCTGTAAAAGCCTCCAGTTAGGAGAAACCTTCAGGTAGCCGGAGCAACCGTCCTATTCCAAGGTCTCCATGGACACATACCCGCATTATGACCATTCGGCAGGAGAGTACATTTCAACTCAGCCCCGTCGATTACTCCCCCAGAGGCAGAATATCAAACCTGCCTTGTCGCTAGGAGACAACTGGAATGCAAAGCAGACTCTCTAGGCATCCATCCTTGGAATCCTGCTCTGGCGCCGTTCCATATGGGATGTCCTGGAGCCTTCCAACAGGTCTTGACTGTCCCACAGAAGGAATCCTTGCAGATTGGAGCATCTCACAACTCCTATCGTGGGAAAACCTACATGGCCTCATGAGATGCTCCCCTTTATAAAGGGGCCATCATGGACAGAAACTCCAACCTGAGCCAACTTCTGATGCATTGCTTTGGTTTCTAGGTATCTCTCCTCAGAGGCCTGGTTTCCAATATCAGAATATGGGGGTTTCCTAAGGAAACAATCAGAACAGATCTCATCTCCACATGGGAAACTTGCTCTTTGGAGCTGTGTCAATACCTCAGGTTAGGAGGATCCTTCAGGGCGCTGGCACCATGGCCCAATCCCAAGGTCTCCAAGGACACGAACTTACATTATGATCCATTCTCAGGAGAGTCCATTTCAAATCAGCCCCCTCGGCTGCTCACCCAGAGCCAGCAGATCAAAACTTCCTGGTCACTAAGAGACAGTTGGAATGGGAGGCGGGCTTCCCAGGCATCCATCCTTAGAACCCTGCTCTGGAGAACTTCTTTATGGGACGTCTTGAATCCAACCAACCTGCCTTGACTGTCTCGCAGAATGAATCCTTGTGGTTTGAAGCATCACACAATAACACTGTGAGAAAACCTCCATTTCCTCATGATGCCCCACACCTTCATAAATGGGCCATCACGGACAGAAACTCCATCCTAAGCCAAAGTCTGATCCTCGCCCTGAATTCAGAAGCATGAGATCTCGATTCAGCACTTGAGAGTGTGCCTGCTGGGCCCTCGCCCTGAAACCTAAGACTAACTTGTGTTCTCAGACTTCCGTCCTCAGAATCCTGGCCACACCCCTCCAATTTGGAAATTCTGGAGACACAATGCAGCACTCTGCCTGGCCTCCAGAAGAAAAATGTTGCCCTATAGGGCTAACCAGAAACGCCAAATGAGTAACAACCTGCATGCCACTCGACCATACCCCAATTATACAGTCTAGCCTGTGCACTAAAGCCCTGTCGGACACAGCCTGAGGGCAGACCTCCAGTCCAACACCCAGACAGTTGGCCGTACACTTGAGCATATCAAACCCACCATGGCTTTAGGCCATCATCTCTACCCAAAGCAGTTTTCACCTTCAGAACCTAGACCTTATCTCCACTCACTGCTCAGGAGTGAACGTGATGCAAGAATCAGAACTTCTCCTTCGCCTTGGCTAGAAACCTAGTGGTTGGCATGTTGTCCAATGTTCATTGTAGGAGAAAGCAGCATGGACTATGAGGCCCCACCTATCACTGAGGGCCACAATGTGCACAAACACACATTGTGACCCTCAGCGTGAGCCCTATCCTCATGTAAAGCCTCTTAGTGACTGGAACAACAGCCCCCATATGGGGCTTGCCAATCCTCTAGTCCCCCAATCTCAACCAGAGTTCGAGATGTCTAGTCACCCCTACTCAGGGCTCTACTCGGGAATCCCTCTTTGGTGGGACACATGAGGTAAAAAAAAAAAATACAGAAAGGACTCTTCCCATCCACAGAATGATCCCAACCACTTGGGATCAGGCCAAATCTCCAGAGAAAGAATTGTCCATGGCCCTTGAGGACACCCCGACATTCCACGGCCACCATTGACACAAAATCCAGAGACAAAACCCTGAGCAAGCGCCACATACTCGCCCTTTGTTCATAGCCCGGAAAATTCTCACGGTCTGTTGATCGAGCCTTCATACATACATCCCCAAACCTAAGCTGAGTTTGTGTTTTCAGACTTCTGTCCCCACAGGCCTGGCCCACACACCATCCAAGCTGGGGCCCCTGGAGCCACACCTCAGGACTGTGGCTTCACTCTACAGGGGAATTCTGCCATTTCCATTGGCCACAACCCTAAAGATTGGGAGAATCCTCCAAACTCCCCAAGGCCATCCGTATTGTGTTGGCTGCCCAGGACACACAGGGATGATCTTTCACAAGTTAGGAAACCACCTCCACTCAGACCCAGAGACAGATATCTCCATAGAATAAGAAGGAACTGGACGGGCACTTAGGCCCTAATCAGATCCCTTGCTTTTGATTCCAGTCATCTCTCCTCAGAGGCCTGGTTTCTAATACCAGCATATGGGAGATTCCTTAGGCACTCATCAAAACAATTCTCTACTCTACATATGAATCATACTCTTTAGAGCTCCATCAAAACCTCCGGTTATGAACATCCCTCAAGGCCCCGGATCAAGCACCCCATTCCAAGGTCTACATGGACACAAATGCACATTATGACCTATCCTCAACTCACCCATTTCAACACACCCGCCTCGGTTGCTCCCCTAGATCCAGCAGATCGAACTTGCCTTGGCTCTATGAGACACCTGGAATGGGAGGCAGGCTGCCCAGGCATCCATCCTTAGAACCCTGCTCTGGATAACTTCCTTATGGGATGTCCTGGAGCCATCCAACAGGTCTCGACTGTCCCATAGAAGGAATCATTGTGGTTTGGAGCATCTCACAATTCCCATAGTGGGAAAACCTCCATGTCCTCGTGACACCCTCCCCTTCATGAAGGGGCCGTCATGGACAGAAACTCCGACCTAAGCCAACTTCTGATCTTAGCTCTGTCTTCAGGTATACGGGATCTCGAATCATCTCTGCAGAGGGTGCCTGCCGTCCCCTCACCCCGAAATTTAAGTCCTGCTTGTGTTCTCAGAATTTTTTCCTCACACTACTGGCCCACAAGCCTTCCAGTTTGGGAATTCTGGAGACACTATGTGGCACTGTGTCTTCCCTCCAGAAGAAAAACGTTGCCCTCTGGGGCTACCCAGTAACTACAAATGAGTACCATCCTGCACGAAACTCGACTGCACCCCAATGATACAGTCTAGCCTGGGCACTTATTCCCTGTCTGCCACAGCCTGAGCCTGCACCTCCCAACCCACACTCAACAGCTGGCCGAACACTGAGCACATCAGACACACCATGGCCTTAGGGCTTCATCTCTTCCCAACCTCAGTTTTCAGGCTTCAGAACCTAGACCTTAAATCCAATCACAGTCCAGGAGTGAAAGTGTTGCAGAAATTAGAACTCCTTCTTCCCCATGGCCAGAAACGTTGTGGTTCCCATACTGTGCAATGTTCAGTGTAGGAGGCACCAGCATGGTACTTTAGGCCACGCCCTGACTGGAGGGGATCCTTGGGCACAAAACCACATTGTGAAACTCAGTGTGAGACCTATCCTCAAGGAAGGCCTCTCAGTGTCTGAACCAAGAGCCCACATATGGGGCTTGCCATGTTCTTAGGTCCCAATGTTAACCAGAGGTCTGGTTGTCCAGTTGCCCCCACCAACGACTCTGCTCTGGAATCCCTCTTTTGGTGGTCCACCTGAGGTAAAAAAAAAAAAAAAAAAAAAAAAGTAAACAAAAAAAACAGAAAGGCCTCCTCCCTTCCCACAGAATGACCCCAAACTTTTAGGATCGGGTCAAATCCCCAGAAAGGGAGCCTCATCGATGGCCCATGAGGACACCCCGACATTCCATGGCAATCGGTGACACATTTCCAGAAAAAAAAAAAAAAACCATGAGCAACACATCACATTCGCCCTTTGTTCATATCCCGAAGAGTTCTCCTCACGGTCTATAGATCGGGCCGGCCATACCTACATCCCACAACCTAAGTGGAGTTTGTGTTTTCAGACTTTTGTCCAAATAGCCCTGGACCACACACGCTCTACGCTTGGGTCCCTGGAGCCACACCTCAGGACTGTGCTTCCCTTTCAAGGGAATTCTTCCCATTCCATTGGCCACAACCTTGCAAATTAGGAAAAACCTCCAAAGTCACCGAGGCCATCCCAATAGTGTAGGCCGCCCAGGACAAACAGGGGTGATCTCAAAACAGATGAGCAACTACCTCCACTCAGACAACAGATGTCCCCAGAGAAGAATATTGAACCGGACAGGCCCCTAGGCCCTAATCAGATCCATTGCTTTGGTTTCAGGCATCTCTCCTCAGAGGCCTCGTTTCCAATACCAGCATATGGTGGTTTCCTGAGGCACCAAAAAGAACAAATCTCGTCTCCCCATGGAAAACTTGCTCATTGGAGCTTTGTCAAAACCTCTGGTTAGGAGAATCCTTCAGGGCCCTGGTGCCACTGCCCCATACCAAGGTCTCCATGGACTCAAACCAACATTAAGACCATCCTCAGGAAAGTCCATTTCAACACAGTCCTCTCTGTTGCTACCCCAAGCCAGCAGATCAAACGTTTCTTGTTGCTAGGAGACAATTGGAATGTGAGGCTGGCTGCCCAGGCATCCATACTTAGAACCCTGTTCTGGAAAAATACCTTATAAGACGTCCTGGAGCCATCCAACAAATCTTAATTGTCCCACAGAAGGAATCCTTGCGGTTTAGAGCATCTCACAACTCCAATAGTGGGAAAACCCCCATGGCCTCATAAAGCCCCCCCTTCCTGAAGGGGCCAACATGGACAGAAACTCAAACCTGAGCCAAAGTCTGAACCTCGACCTGACTTCAGACGCATGAGATCTCAATTCAGCTCTGCAGAGTGTGCCTGCCATATCCTTGCCCCGAAACCTAAGCCTAGCTTGTGTTCTCAGACTTCCGTCCTCACTCTCCTGGCCCACAAGCCCTCCAGTTTGGGAATTCCGAAGCCACAATGCAGCACTCTGCCTGCCCTCCAGAAGAAAAACTTTGCCCTATGCTGCTAATAAGAAACCCCAAATGATTTTCTAATGCATGCTACTCGATTGTAAAGCAATTATACAGCCCACCCTGTATACTAATGCCCTGTCTGGCACAGCCTGAGACAAGACATCCCAAACGACACCCAGACAGCTGGCCCCAACCTGGACACATAGGACCCGCTATGGCTGTAGGTCGTCATCTCTTCCCAACCTCGGTTTTCAGGCTTCAGAACCTAGACCTTATCTCCAATCACTTCCCAGGGGTGAACGTGATGCAGAAATTAGAATTCCTCCTTCCCCATGGCCAGAAACCTTGTGGTTGGCATGTTGTCCAACGTTCAATGTGGGAAAACCTGCATTGTCCGAAAGGCCACGCCAGTGCTTGAGGGCCGCCTAGGGCACAGACATGCATTGTGACCTGCAGCGTGAGTCCCGTATTAAAGTAACGCCTCTCAGTGGCTGGACCAAGATCCTGCATATGGGGCTTGTCATATCCATAGGCCCCCAGGCTTAACCAGAGGGCGAGTATTCCAGTTGTCAGTACCCACTGCTATGCTCTAGAATCCCTCTACTGGGGGGACACATGAAGCAGAAAACAGGACACTTCCCTTCCCACAGAATGACCCCAAACTCTTGGGGGCTGGACAAACTACCAGAGAGGGAGACTTCTACGACCCATGAGGCAACTCCTACATTAAACGGCCATTGTGGACAAAACATCCAGAGACAAAAGCCTGAGCGACTGCCTCCCTCTCACCCTTCTTTCATATCCAGAGGAGCTCCCCTCATGGACTGTAGATCAGGCCTGCCGTAACCTCGGCCCCAAACCTGAGCTGAGTTAGGGTTTTTGGATGTCTGTCTGCACAGCCATGGCCCACACAGCCTCCAGGCTGGGGTCTCTGGAGCCACACCACAGAACTGGGCCTGCTCTCTCCTAAGAAACTGCCCATTCCATTGGCCACAACTCTACAAAATAGTAGAAACCTCAAGGTCCCCAAGGACATCCCACTACCGCAAGCCGCACTGGACAAATAGGGGCATTATGAAACAAGCTGAGCAACTACTACCTCCATGCAGACACACAGACAGATATCCGCAGAGACAGAGGATTGAACCAGACAGGCCCCTAGGCCCTATTATGAACTCTTGCTTTGGTGTCCAGGTATCACTCCTCAGAGGCCTGGGTTCGAAGACCAGCATACGGGGCTTTCCTGAGGCACCAGACAGAAGACCTCTCATCTCCACATGGGAAGCTTCCTTGTTGGAGTTGTGTCAAGCCCTTCGGGTTGGAGAATCATGCAGAGTCCTTTAGCTACTGCCACATTCCAAGGTCTCCATGGCCACCAACCCACATTATGACTCATCCTCAGGAGAGTCCATTTAAACTCAGCCTTCTGGGTAGCTCACCCAAGAGCCCGCAGATTGAGCGTGCCTTGTCTCGACCAGGCAATGGGAAGGTGAGTTGGCGTTTCTCGGCATCCATGCTTAGGCCCCTGCTCTCGAGTCTTTCTGTATGGGGCATCCTGGAACCATCCAATAGTAATCGACTGTCCTGAAGAAGGAAACTTCTTTAAAGCAGCTCACAACTCCCAGCATAGGGAATCCTCCCTGGCCTCATGACGCCCCCACCCCCTTCAGGAAGGGGCCGTCATGGACACAAACTCCAGCTTGAGGCCACATCTGATAATCGCCCTGACCTCACCTGCAGGAGATCTCGATTCAGCCTCTGCAGAGTGGGCCTGCCATGCTCTTGGCCCCAAAACTCGTGCTAGCTTGTGTTTTCAGACTTCGTTCCTCACAATTCTGGCCACACCCCTCCAGTTTGGCAATTCTGGAGACACAATGCAGCACTCTGCCTGCCCTCCAGAAGAAAAATGTTGCCCTATAGGGCTAACCAGAAACGCCAAATGAGTAACAACCTGCATGCCACTCGACCATACCCCAATTATACAGTCTAGCCTGTGCACTAAAGCCCTGTCTGACACAGCCTGAGGGCAGACCTCCAGTCCAACACCCAGACAGCTGGCCATACACAGAGCATATCACACCCACAATGGCTTTAGGCCATCATCTCTACCCAACCTCAGTTTTCACCTTCAGAACCTAGAACTTATCTCCACTCACTGCTCAGGAGTGAACGTGATGCAAGAATCAGAACTTCTCCTTTGCCTTGGCAAGAAACCTAGTGGTTGGCATGTTGTCCAATGTTCATTGTAGGAGAAAGCAGCATGGACTATGAGGCCCCACCTATCCGTGAGGGCCACAATTTGCACAAACACACATTGTGACCCTCAGCGTGAGCCCTATCCTCATGTAAAGCCTCTTAGTGACTGGAACAACAGCCCACATATGGGGCTTGCCAAGCCCCTAGTCCCCCAATCTCAACCAGAGTTCGAGATGTCTAGTCACCCCTACTCAATGCTCTACTCTGGAATCCCTCTTTGGTGGGACACCTGAGGTAAAAAAAAAAAAATACAGAAAGGACTCTTCCCATCCACAGAATGATCCCAACCACTTGGGATCAGGCCAAATCACCAGAGAAAGAATTGTCCATGGCCCTTGAGGACACCCCGACATTCCACGGCCACCATTGACACAAAATCCAGAGACAAAACCCTGAGCAAGCGCCACATACTCGCCCTTTGTTCATAGCCCGGAAAATTCTCACGGTCTGTTGATCGAGCCTTCATACATACATCCCCAAACCTAAGCTGAGTTTGTGTTTTCAGACTTCTGTCCCCACAGTCCTGGCCCACACACCATCCAAGCTGGGGCCCCTGGAGCCACACCTCAGGACTGTGGCTTCCCTCTCCAGGGGAATTTTGCCATTTCCATTGGCCACAACCCTATAGATTAGGAGAATCCTCCAAACTCCCCCAGGCCATCGGAATTGTGTTGGCTGCCCAGGACACACAGGGATGATCTTTCACAAGTTAGGAAACCACCTCCACTCAGACCCAGAGACAGATATCCCCATAGAATAAGATTGAACTGGACGGGCACTTAGGCCCTAATCAGATCCATTGCTTTTGATTCCAGTCATCTCTCCTCAGAGGCCTGGTTTCCAATACCAGCATATGGGAGATTCCTTAGGCACTCATCAAAACAATTCTCTTCTCTACATAGGAAACATACTCTTTAGAGCTCCATCAAAACCTCCGGTTATGAACATCCCTCAAGGCCCCTGATCAAGCACCCCATTCCAAGGTCTACATGGACACAAATGCACATTATGACCCATCCTCAACTCACCCATTTCAAAACACCCGCCTCGGTTGCTCCCCTAGATCCAGCAGATCGAACTTGCCTTGGCTCTATGAGACACCTGGAATGGGAGGCAGGCTGCCCACGCATCCATCCTTAGAACCCTGCTCTGGATAACTTCCTTATGGGATGTCCTGGAGCCATCCAACAGGTCTCGACTGTCCCACAGAAGGAATCATTGTGGTTCGGAGCATCTCACAATTCCCATCCTGGGAAAACCTCCATGTCCTCGTGACACCCTCCCCTTCATGAATGGGCTTCATGGACAGAAACTCCGACCTAAGAAAACGTCTGATCCTAGCTCTGTCTTCAGGTATACGGGATCTCGAATTATCTCTGCAGAGGGTGCCTGCCGTCCCCTCACCCCGAAATCTAAGTCTGGCTTGTGTTCTCAGAATTTTTTCCTCACACTCCTGGCCCACAAGCCTTCCAGTTTGGGAATCTTGGAGTCACTATGTGGCACTGTGTCTTCCCTCCAGAAGAAAAACGTTGCCCTCTGGGACTACCCAGTAACCACAAATGAGTACCATCCTGCACGAAACTCGACTGCACCCCAATGATGCAGTCTAGCCTGGGCACTAATTCCCTGTCTGCCACTGCCTGAGCCTGCACCTCCCAACCCATACTCAACAGCTGGCCGAACACTGAGCACATCAGACACACCATGGCCTTAGGGCTTCATCTCTTCCCAACCTCAGTTTTCAGGCTTCAGAACCTAGACCTTAAATCCAATCACAGTCCAGGAGTGAAAGTGTTGCAGAAATTAGAACTCCATCTTGCCAATTGCCAGAAAACTTGTGGTTCCTTTACTGTGCAACGTTCAGTGTAGGAGAAACCAGCATGGTACATTAGGCCACGCCCTGACTTGAGGGGCTCCTTGGGCACAAAACCACATTGTGAAACTCAGTGTGAGACCTATCCTCAAGGAAGGCCTCTCAGTGTCTGGACCAAGAGCCCACATAAGGGGCTTGCCATGATATTAGGTCCCAATGTTAACCAGAGGTCTGGTTGTCATGTTGCCCCCACCCACGAATCTGCTCTGGAATCCCTCTTTTGGTGGTCCACCGGAGGTTAAAAAAAAAAAAACAAAAAACAAAAAAAATAAACAAATAAAAAAACAGAAAGACCTCCTCCCTTCCCACAGAATGACACCAAACTCTAGGGATCGGGTCAAATCCCCAGAAAGGGAGCCTCATCGATGGCCCATGAGGACACCCCGACATTCCATGGCAATCGGTGACACATTTCCAGAAAAAAAAAAAAAAAGCATGAGCATGCACATCACATTCGCCCTTTGTTCATATCCTGAAGAGGTCTCCTCACGGTCTATACATCGGGCCGGCCATACCTACATCCCACAACCTAAGTGGAGTTTGTGTTTTCAGACTTTTGTCCAAATAGCCCTGGACCACACACGCTCCACACTTGGGTCCCTGGA
This sequence comes from Mustela nivalis, assembly GCF_964662115.1. Classification (NCBI taxonomy): domain Eukaryota; kingdom Metazoa; phylum Chordata; class Mammalia; order Carnivora; family Mustelidae; genus Mustela; species Mustela nivalis. Next base: position 1,446,951 of record NW_028136552.1, on the reverse strand, counting down.
GCCACACCTCAGGACTGTGCTTCCCTTTCAAGGGAATTCTTCCCATTCCATTGGCCACAACCTTGCAAATTAGGAAAAACCTCCAAAGTCACCGAGGCCATCCCAATAGTGTAGGCCGCCCAGGACAAACAGGGGTGATCTCAAACCAGCTGAGCAACTACCTCCACTCAGACAACAGATGTCCCCAGAGAAGAATATTGAACCGGACAGGCCCCTAGGCCCTAAACAGATCCATTCCTTTGGTTTCCAGGCATCTCTCCTCAGAGGCCTCGTTTCCAATACCAGCATATGGTGGTTTCCTGAGGCACCAATAAGAACATATCTCGTCTCCCCATGGAAACTTGCTCATTGGAGCTTTGTCATAACCTCTGGTTAGGAGAATCCTTCAGGGCCCTGGTGCCACTGCTCCATACCAAGGTCTCCATGGACTCAAACCAACATTAAGACCATCCTCAGGAAAGTCCATTTCAACTCAGCCCCCTCTGTTGCTACCCCAAGCCAGCAGATCAAACGTTTCTTGTTGCTAGGAGACAATTGGAATGTGAGGCTGGCTGCCCAGGCATCCATACTTAGAACCCTGTTCTGGAAAAGTACCTTATAAGACGTCCTGGAGCCATCCAACAAATCTTAATTGTCCCACAGAAGGAATCCTTGCGGTTTGGAGCATCTCAAAACGCCAAAAGTGGGAAAACCCCCATGGCCTCATAATGCCCCCCCTTCCTGAAGGGGCCAACATGGACAGAAACTCAAACCTGAGCCAAAGTCTGAACCTCGACCTGACTTCAGATGCATGAGATCTCAATTCAGCTCTGCAGAGTGTGCCTGCCATGTCCTTGCCCCGAAACCTAAGCCTAGCTTGTGTTCTCAGACTTCCGTCCTCACTCTCCTGGCCCACAAGCCCTCCAGTTTGGGAATTCCGAAGCCACAATGCAGCACTCTGCCTGCCCTCCAGAAGAAAAACTTTGCCCTATGCTGCTAATAAGAAACCCCAAATGATTTTCTAATGCATGCTACTCGATTGTAAAGCAATTATACAGCCCACCCTGTATACTAATGCCCTGTCTGGCACAGCCTGAGACAAGACATCCCAAACGACACCCAGACAGCTGGCCCCAACCTGGACACATAGGACCCGCTATGGCTGTAGGTCGTCATCTCTTCCCAACCTCGGTTTTCAGGCTTCAGAACCTAGACCTTATCTCCAATCACTTCCCAGGGGTGAACGTGATGCAGAAATTAGAATTCCTCCTTCCCCATGGCCAGAAACCTTGTGGTTGGCATGTTGTCCAACGTTCAATGTGGGAAAACCTGCATTGTCCGAAAGGCCACGCCAGTGCTTGAGGGCCGCCTAGGGCACAGACATGCATTGTGACCTGCAGCGTGAGTCCCGTATTAAAGTAACGCCTCTCAGTGGCTGGACCAAGATCCTGCATATGGGGCTTGTCATATCCATAGGCCCCCAGGCTTAACCAGAGGGCGAGTATTCCAGTTGTCAGTACCCACTGCTATGCTCTAGAATCCCTCTACTGGGGGGACACATGAAGCAGAAAACAGGACACTTCCCTTCCCACAGAATGACCCCAAACTCTTGGGGGCTGGACAAACTACCAGAGAGGGAGACTTCTACGACCCATGAGGCAACTCCTACATTAAACGGCCATTGTGGACAAAACATCCAGAGACAAAAGCCTGAGCGACTGCCTCCCTCTCACCCTTCTTTCATATCCAGAGGAGCTCCCCTCATGGACTGTAGATCAGGCCTGCCGTAACCTCGGCCCCAAACCTGAGCTGAGTTAGGGTTTTTGGATGTCTGTCTGCACAGCCATGGCCCACACAGCCTCCAGGCTGGGGTCTCTGGAGCCACACCACAGAACTGGGCCTGCTCTCTCCTAAGAAACTGCCCATTCCATTGGCCACAACTCTACAAAATAGTAGAAACCTCAAGGTCCCCAAGGACATCCCACTACCGCAAGCTGCACTGGACAAATAGGGGCATTATGAAACAAGCTGAGCAACTACTACCTCCATGCAGACACACAGACAGATATCCGCAGAGACAGAGGATTGAACCAGACAGGCCCCTAGGCCCTATTATGAACTCTTGCTTTGGTGTCCAGGTATCACTCCTCAGAGGCCTGGGTTCGAAGACCAGCATACGGGGCTTTCCTGAGGCACCAGACAGAAGACCTCTCATCTCCACATGGGAAGCTTCCTTGTTGGAGTTGTGTCAAGCCCTTCGGGTTGGAGAATCATGCAGAGTCCTTTAGCTACTGCCACATTCCAAGGTCTCCATGGCCACCAACCCACATTATGACTCATCCTCAGGAGAGTCCATTTAAACTCAGCCTTCTGGGTAGCTCACCCAAGAGCCCGCAGATTGAGCGTGCCTTGTCTCGACCAGGCAATGGGAAGGTGAGTTGGCGTTTCTCGGCATCCATGCTTAGGCCCCTGCTCTCGAGTCTTTCTGTATGGGGCATCCTGGAACCATCCAATAGTAATCGACTGTCCTGAAGAAGGAAACTTCTTTAAAGCAGCTCACAACTCCCAGCATAGGGAATCCTCCCTGGCCTCATGACGCCCCCACCCCCTTCAGGAAGGGGCCATCATGGACACAAACTCCAGCTTGAGGCCACATCTGATAATCGCCCTGACCTCACCTGCAGGAGATCTCGATTCAGCCTCTGCAGAGTGGGCCTGCCATGCTCTTGGCCCCAAAACTCGTGCTAGCTTGTGTTTTCAGACTTCGTTCCTCACAATTCTGGCCACACCCCTCCAGTTTGGCAATTCTGGAGACACAATGCAGCACTCTGCCTGCCCTCCAGAAGAAAAATGTTGCCCTATAGGGCTAACCAGAAACGCCAAATGAGTAACAACCTGCATGCCACTCGACCATACCCCAATTATACAGTCTAGCCTGTGCACTAAAGCCCTGTCTGACACAGCCTGAGGGCAGACCTCCAGTCCAACACCCAGACAGCTGGCCATACACAGAGCATATCACACCCACAATGGCTTTAGGCCATCATCTCTACCCAACCTCAGTTTTCACCTTCAGAACCTAGACCTTATCTCCACTCACTGCTCAGGAGTGAACGTGATGCAAGAATCAGAACTTCTCCTTTGCCTTGGCAAGAAACCTAGTGGTTGGCATGTTGTCCAATGTTCATTGTAGGAGAAAGCAGCATGGACTATGAGGCCCCACCTATCCGTGAGGGCCACAATTTGCACAAACACACATTGTGACCCTCAGCGTGAGCCCTATCCTCATGTAAAGCCTCTTAGTGACTGGAACAACAGCCCACATATGGGGCTTGCCAAGCCCCTAGTCCCCCAATCTCAACCAGAGTTCGAGATGTCTAGTCACCCCTACTCAATGCTCTACTCTGGAATCCCTCTTTGGTGGGACACCTGAGGTAAAAAAAAAAAAATACAGAAAGGACTCTTCCCATCCACAGAATGATCCCAACCACTTGGGATCAGGCCAAATCACCAGAGAAAGAATTGTCCATGGCCCTTGAGGACACCCCGACATTCCACGGCCACCATTGAAACAAAATCCAGAGACAAAACCCTGAGCAAGCGCCACATACTCGCCCTTTGTTCATAGCCCGGAAAATTCTCACGGTCTGTTGATCGAGCCTTCATACATACATCCCCAAACCTAAGCTGAGTTTGTGTTTTCAGACTTCTGTCCCCACAGTCCTGGCCCACACACCATCCAAGCTGGGGCCCCTGGAGCCACACCTCAGGACTGTGGCTTCCCTCTCCAGGGGAATTTTGCCATTTCCATTGGCCACAACCCTATAGATTAGGAGAATCCTCCAAACTCCCCCAGGCCATCGGAATTGTGTTGGCTGCCCAGGACACACAGGGATGATCTTTCACAAGTTAGGAAACCACCTCCTCTCAGACCCAGAGACAGATATCCCCATAGAATAAGATTGAACTGGACGGGCACTTAGGCCCTAATCAGATCCATTGCTTTTGATTCCAGTCATCTCTCCTCAGAGGCCTGGTTTCCAATACCAGCATATGGGAGATTCCTTAGGCACTCATCAAAACAATTCTCTTCTCTACATAGGAAACATACTCTTTAGAGCTCCATCAAAACCTCCGGTTATGAACATCCCTCAAGGCCCCTGATCAAGCACCCCATTCCAAGGTCTACATGGACACAAATGCACATTATGACCCATCCTCAACTCACCCATTTCAAAACACCCGCCTCGGTTGCTCCCCTAGATCCAGCAGATCGAACTTGCCTTGGCTCTATGAGACACCTGGAATGGGAGGCAGGCTGCCCACGCATCCATCCTTAGAACCCTGCTCTGGATAACTTCCTTATGGGATGTCCTGGAGCCATCCAACAGGTCTCGACTGTCCCACAGAAGGAATCATTGTGGTTCGGAGCATCTCACAATTCCCATCCTGGGAAAACCTCCATGTCCTCGTGACACCCTCCCCTTCATGAATGGGCTTCATGGACAGAAACTCCGACCTAAGAAAACGTCTGATCCTAGCTCTGTCTTCAGGTATACGGGATCTCGAATTATCTCTGCAGAGGGTGCCTGCCGTCCCCTCACCCCGAAATCTAAGTCTGGCTTGTGTTCTCAGAATTTTTTCCTCACACTCCTGGCCCACAAGCCTTCCAGTTTGGGAATCTTGGAGTCACTATGTGGCACTATGTCTTCCCTCCAGAAGAAAAACGTTGCCCTCTGGGACTACCCAGTAACCACAAATGAGTACCATCCTGCACGAAACTCGACTGCACCCCAATGATGCAGTCTAGCCTGGGCACTAATTCCCTGTCTGCCACTGCCTGAGCCTGCACCTCCCAACCCATACTCAACAGCTGGCCGAACACTGAGCACATCAGACACACCATGGCCTTAGGGCTTCATCTCTTCCCAACCTCAGTTTTCAGGCTTCAGAACCTAGACCTTAAATCCAATCACAGTCCAGGAGTGAAAGTGTTGCAGAAATTAGAACTCCATCTTGCCAATTGCCAGAAAACTTGTGGTTCCTTTACTGTGCAACGTTCAGTGTAGGAGAAACCAGCATGGTACATTAGGCCACGCCCTGACTTGAGGGGCTCCTTGGGCACAAAACCACATTGTGAAACTCAGTGTGAGACCTATCCTCAAGGAAGGCCTCTCAGTGTCTGGACCAAGAGCCCACATAAGGGGCTTGCCATGATATTAGGTCCCAATGTTAACCAGAGGTCTGGTTGTCATGTTGCCTCCACCCACGAATCTGCTCTGGAATCCCTCTTTTGGTGGTCCACCGGAGGTTAAAAAAAAAAAAACAAAAAACAAAAAAAATAAACAAATAAAAAAACAGAAAGACCTCCTCCCTTCCCACAGAATGACACCAAACTCTAGGGATCGGGTCAAATCCCCAGAAAGGGAGCCTCATCGATGGCCCATGAGGACACCCCGACATTCCATGGCAATCGGTGACACATTTCCAGAAAAAAAAAAAAAAGCATGAGCATGCACATCACATTCGCCCTTTGTTCATATCCCGAAGAGTTCTCCTCACGGTCTATAGATCGGGCCGGCCATACCTACATCCCACAACCTAAGTGGAGTTTGTGTTTTCAGACTTTTGTCCAAATAGCCCTGGACCACACACGCTCCACACTTGGGTCCCTGGAGCCACACCTCAGCACTGTGCTTCCCTTTCAAGGGAATTCTTCCCATTCCATTGGCCACAACCTTGCAAATTAGGAAAAACCTCCAAAGTCACCGAGGCCATCCCAATAGTGTAGGCCGCCCAGGACAAACAGGGGTGATCTCAAACCAGCTGAGCAACTACCTCCACTCAGACAACAGATGTCCCCAGAGAAGAATATTGAACCGGACAGGCCCCTAGGCCCTAAACAGATCCATTCCTTTGGTTTCCAGGCATCTCTCCTCAGAGGCCTCGTTTCCAATACCAGCATATGGTGGTTTCCTGAGGCACCAATAAGAACATATCTCGTCTCCCCATGGAAACTTGCTCATTGGAGCTTTGTCATAACCTCTGGTTAGGAGAATCCTTCAGGGCCCTGGTGCCACTGCTCCATACCAAGGTCTCCATGGACTCAAACCAACATTAAGACCATCCTCAGGAAAGTCCATTTCAACTCAGCCCCCTCTGTTGCTACCCCAAGCCAGCAGATCAAACGTTTCTTGTTGCTAGGAGACAATTGGAATGTGAGGCTGGCTGCCCAGGCATCCATACTTAGAACCCTGTTCTGGAAAAATACCTTATAAGACGTCCTGGAGCCATCCAACAAATCTTAATTGTCCCACGAAGGAATCCTTGCGGTTTGGAGCATCTCACAACTCCAAAAGTGGGAAAACCCCCATGGCCTCATAATGCCCCACCTTCCTGAAGGGGCCAACATGGACAGAAACTCAAACCTGAGCCAAAGTCTGAACCTCGACCTGACTTCAGATGCATGAGATCTCAATTCAGCTCTGCAGAGTGTGCCTGCCATGTCCTTGCCCCGAAACCTAAGCCTAGCTTGTGTTCTCAGACTTCCGTCCTCACTCTCCTGGCCCACAAGCCCTCCAGTTTGGGAATTCCGAAGCCACAATGCAGCACTCTGCCTGCCCTCCAGAAGAAAAACTTTGCCCTATGCTGCTAATAAGTAATCCCAAATGATTTTCTAATGCATGCCACTCGATTGTAAAGCAATTATACAGCCCACCCTGTATACTAATGCCCTGTCTGGCACAGCCTGAGACAAGACATCCCAAACGACACCCAGACAGCTGGCCCCAACCTGGACACATAGGACCCGTTATGGCTGTAGGTCGTCATCTCTTCCCAACCTCGGTTCTCAGGCTTCAGAACCTAGACCTTATCTCCAATCACTGCCCAGGGGTGAACGTGATGCAGAAATTAGAATTCCTCCTTCCCCATGGCCAGAAACCTTGTGGTTGGCATGTTGTCCAACGTTCAATGTGGGAAAACCTGCATTGTCCGAAAGGCCACGCCAGTGCTTGAGGGCCGCCTAGGGCACAGACATGCATTGTGACCTGCAGCGTGAGTCCCGTATTAAAGTAACGCCTCTCAGTGGCTGGACCAAGATCCTGCATATGGGGCTTGTCATATCCATAGGACCCCAGGCTTAACCAGAGGGCGAGTATTCCAGTTGTTAGTACCCACTGCTATGCTCTAGAATCCCTCTACTGGGGGGACACATGAAGCAGAAAACAGGACACTTCCCTTCCCACAGAATGACCCCAAACTCTTGGGGGCTGGACAAACTACCAGAGAGGGAGACTTCTACGACCCATGAGGCAACTCCTACATTAAACGGCCATTGTGGACAAAACATCCAGAGACAAAAGCCTGAGCGACTGCCTCCCTCTCACCCTTCTTTCATATCCAGAGGAGCTCCCCTCATGGACTGTAGATCAGGCCTGCCGTAACCTCGGCCCCAAACCTGAGCTGAGTTAGGGTTTTTGGATGTCTGTCTGCACAGCCATGGCCCACACAGCCTCCAGGCTGGGGTCTCTGGAGCCACACCACAGAACTGGGCCTGCTCTCTCCTAAGAAACTGCCCATTCCATTGGCCACAACTCTACAAAATAGTAGAAACCTCAAGGTCCCCAAGGACATCCCACTACCGCAAGCCGCACTGGACAAATAGGGGCATTATGACACAAGCTGAGCAACTACTACCTCCATGCAGACACACAGACAGATATCCGCAGAGACAGAAGATTGAACCAGACAGGCCCCTAGGCCCTATTATGAACTCTTGCTTTGGTGTCCATGTATCACTCCTCAGAGGCCTGGGTTCGAAGACCAGCATACGGGGCTTTCCTGAGGCACCAGACAGAAGACCTCTCATCTCCACATGGGAAGCTTCCTTGTTGGAGTTGTGTCAAGCCCTTCGGGTTGGAGAATCCTGCAGAGTCCCTTAGCTACTGCCACATTCCAAGGTCTCCATGGCCACCAACCCACATTATGACTCATCCTCAGGAGAGTCCATTTAAACTCAGCCTTCAGGGTAGCTCACCCAAGAGCCCGCAGATTGAGCATGCCTTGTCTCGACCAGGCAATGGGAAGGTGAGTTGGTGTTTCTCGGCATCCATGCTTAGGGCCCTGCTCTCGAGTCTTTCTGTATGGGGCATCCTGGAACCATCCAATAGTACTCGACTGTCCTGAAGAAGGAAACTTTGAAGTTTGGAGCAGCTCACAACTCCCAGCGTAGGGAAACCTCCCTGGCCTCATGACGCCCCCACCCCCTTCAGGAAGGGGCCATCATGGACACAAACTCCAGCTTGAGGCCACATCTGATAATCGCCCTGACCTCACCTGCAGGAGATCTCGATTCAGCCTCTGCAGAGTGGGCCTGCCATGCTCTTGGCCCCAAAACTCGTGCTAGCTTGTGTTTTCAGACTTCGTTCCTCACAATTCTGGCCACACCCCTCCAGTTTGGCAATTCTGGAGACACAATGCAGCACTCTGCCTGCCCTCCAGAAGAAAAATGTTGCCCTATAGGGCTAACCAGAAACGCCAAATGAGTAACAACCTGCATGCCACTCGACCATACCCCAATTATACAGTCTAGCCTGTGCACTAAAGCCCTGTCTGACACAGCCTGAGGGCAGACCTCCAGTCCAACACCCAGACAGCTGGCCATACACAGAGCATATCACACCCACAATGGCTTTAGGCCATCATCTCTACCCAACCTCAGTTTTCACCTTCAGAACCTAGAACTTATCTCCACTCACTGCTCAGGAGTGAACGTGATGCAAGAATCAGAACTTCTCCTTGGCCTTGGCAAGAAACCTAGTGGTTGGCATGTTGTCCAATGTTCATTGTAGGAGAAAGCAGCATGGACTATGAGGCCCCACCTATCCGTGAGGGCCACAATTTGCACAAACACACATTGTGACCCTCAGCGTGAGCCCTATCCTCATGTAAAGCCTCTTAGTGACTGGAACAACAGCCCACATATGGGGCTTGCCAAGCCCCTAGTCCCCCAATCTCAACCAGAGTTCGAGATGTCTAGTCACCCCTACTCAATGCTCTACTCTGGAATTTCTCTTTGGTGGGACACCTGAGGTAAAAAAAAAAAAATACAGAAAGGACTCTTCCCATCCACAGAATGATCCCAACCACTTGGGATCAGGCCAAATCACCAGAGAAAGAATTGTCCATGGCCCTTGAGGACACCCCGACATTCCACGGCCACCATTGACACAAAATCCAGAGACAAAACCCTGAGCAAGCGCCACATACTCGCCCTTTGTTCATAGCCCGGAAAATTCTCACGGTCTGTTGATCGAGCCTTCATACATACATCCCCAAACCTAAGCTGAGTTTGTGTTTTCAGACTTCTGTCCCCACAGTCCTGGCCCACACACCATCCAAGCTGGGGCCCCTGGAGCCACACCTCAGGACTGTGGCTTCCCTCTCCAGGGGAATTTTGCCATTTCCATTGGCCACAACCCTATAGATTAGGAGAATCCTCCAAACTCCCCCAGGCCATCGGAATTGTGTTGGCTGCCCAGGACACACAGGGATGATCTTTCACAAGTTAGGAAACCACCTCCTCTCAGACCCAGAGACAGATATCCCCATAGAATAAGATTGAACTGGACGGGCACTTAGGCCCTAATCAGATCCCTTGCTTTTGATTCCAGTCATCTCTCCTCAGAGGCCTGGTTTCCAATACCAGCATATGGGAGATTCCTTAGGCACTCATCAAAACAATTCTCTTCTCTACATAGGAAACATACTCTTTAGAGCTCCATCAAAACCTCCGGTTATGAACATCCCTCAAGGCCCCTGATCAAGCACCCCATTCCAAGGTCTACATGGACACAAATGCACATTATGACCCATCCTCAACTCACCCATTTCAAAACACCCGCCTCGGTTGCTCCCCTAGATCCAGCAGATCGAACTTGCCTTGGCTCTATGAGACACCTGGAATGGGAGGCAGGCTGCCCACGCATCCATCCTTAGAACCCTGCTCTGGATAACTTCCTTATGGGATGTCCTGGAGCCATCCAACAGGTCTCGACTGTCCCACAGAAGGAATCATTGTGGTTCGGAGCATCTCACAATTCCCATCCTGGGAAAACCTCCATGTCCTCGTGACACCCTCCCCTTCATGAAAGGGCTTCATGGACAGAAACTCCGACCTAAGAAAACGTCTGATCCTAGCTCTGTCTTCAGGTATACGGGATCTCGAATTATCTCTGCAGAGGGTGCCTGCCGTCCCCTCACCCCGAAATCTAAGTCTGGCTTGTGTTCTCAGAATTTTTTCCTCACACTCCTGGCCCACAAGCCTTCCAGTTTGGGAATTTTGGAGTCACTATGTGGCACTGTGTCTTCCCTCCAGAAGAAAAACGTTGCCCTCTGGGACTACCCAGTAACCACAAATGAGTACCATCCTGCACGAAACTCGACTGCACCCCAATGATGCAGTCTAGCCTGGGCACTAATTCCCTGTCTGCCACTGCCTGAGCCTGCACCTCCCAACCCATACTCAACAGCTGGCCGAACACTGAGCACATCAGACACACCATGGCCTTAGGGCTTCATCTCTTCCCAACCTCAGTTTTCAGGCTTCAGAACCTAGACCTTAAATCCAATCACAGTCCAGGAGTGAAAGTGTTGCAGAAATTAGAACTCCATCTTGCCAATTGCCAGAAAACTTGTGGTTCCTTTACTGTGCAACGTTCAGTGTAGGAGAAACCAGCATGGTACATTAGGCCACGCCCTGACTTGAGGGGCTCCTTGGGCACAAAACCACATTGTGAAACTCAGTGTGAGACCTATCCTCAAGGAAGGCCTCTCAGTGTCTGGACCAAGAGCCCACATAAGGGGCTTGCCATGATATTAGGTCCCAATGTTAACCAGAGGTCTGGTTGTCATGTTGCCCCCACCCACGAATCTGCTCTGGAATCCCTCTTTTGGTGGTCCACCGGAGGTTAAAAAAAAACAAAAAACAAAAAACAAAAAAAATAAACAAAAAAAAAAACAGAAAGACCTCCTCCCTTCCCACAGAATGACACCAAACTCTAGGGATCGGGTCAAATCCCCAGAAAGGGAGCCTCATCGATGGCCCATGAGGACACCCCGACATTCCATGGCAATCGGTGACACATTTCCAGAAAAAAAAAAAAAGAGCATGAGCATGCACATCACATTCGCCCTTTGTTCATATCCCGAAGAGGTCTCCTCACGGTCTATAGATCGGGCCGGCCATACCTACATCCCACAACCTAAGTGGAGTTTGTGTTTTCAGACTTTTGTCCAAATAGCCCTGGACCACACACGCTCCACACTTGGGTCCCTGGAGCCACACCTCAGCACTGTGCTTCCCATTCAAGGGAATTCTTCCCATTCCATTGGCCACAAACTTGCAAATTAGGAAAAACCTCCAAAGTCACCGAGGCCATCCCAATAGTGTAGGCCGCCCAGGACAAACAGGGGTGATCTCAAACCAGCTGAGCAACTACCTCCACTCAGACAACAGATGTCCCCAGAGAAGAATATTGAACCGGACAGGCCCCTAGGCCCTAAACAGATCCATTCCTTTGGTTTCCAGGCATCTCTCCTCAGAGGCCTCGTTTCCAATACCAGCATATGGTGGTTTCCTGAGGCACCAATAAGAACATATCTCGTCTCCCCATGGAAACTTGCTCATTGGAGCTTTGTCATAACCTCTGGTTAGGAGAATCCTTCAGGGCCCTGGTGCCACTGCTCCAACCAAGGTCTCCATGGACTCAAACCAACATTAAGACCATCCTCAGGAAAGTCCATTTCAACTCAGCCCCCTCTGTTGCTACCCCAAGCCAGCAGATCAAACGTTTCTTGTTGCTAGGAGACAATTGGAATGTGAGGCTGGCTGCCCAGGCATCCATACTTAGAACCCTGTTCTGGAAAAATACCTTATAAGACGTCCTGGAGCCATCCAACAAATCTTAATTGTCCCACAGAAGGAATCCTTGCGGTTTGGAGCATCTCACAACTCCAAAAGTGGGAAAACCCCCATGGCCTCATAATGCCCCCCCTTCCTGAAGGGGCCAACATGGACAGAAACTCAAACCTGAGCCAAAGTCTGAACCTCGACCTGACTTCAGATGCATGAGATCTCAATTCAGCTCTGCAGAGTGTGCCTGCCATGTCCTTGCCTCGAAACCTAAGCCTAGCTTGTGTTCTCAGACTTCCGTCCGCACTCTCCTGGCCCATAAGCCCTCCAGTTTGGGAATTCCGAAGCCACAATGCAGCACTCTGCCTGCCCTCCAGAAGAAAAACTTTGCCCTATGCTGCTAATAAGAAACCCCAAATGATTTTCTAATGCATGCCACTCGATTGTAAAGCAATTATACAGCCCACCCTGTATACTAATGCCCTGTCTGGCACAGCCTGAGACAAGACATCCCAAACGACACCCAGACAGCTGGCCCCAACCTGGACACATAGGACCCGCTATGGCTGTAGGTCGTCATCTCTTCCCAACCTCGGTTTTCAGGCTTCAGAACCTAGACCTTATCTCCAATCACTGCCCAGGGGTGAACGTGATGCAGAAATTAGAATTCCTCCTTCCCCATGGCCAGAAACCTTGTGGTTGGCATGTTGTCCAACCTTCAATGTGGGTAAAACCTGCATTGTCCGAAAGGCCACGCCAGTGCTTGAGGGCCGCCTAGGGCACAGACATGCATTGTGACCTGCAGCGTGAGTCCCGAATTAAAGTAACGCCTCTCAGTGGCTGGACCAAGATCCTGCATATGGGGCTTGTCATATCCATAGGCCCCCAGGCTTAACCAGAGGGCGAGTATTCCAGTTGTCAGTACCCACTGCTATGCTCTAGAATCCCTCTACTGGGGGGACACATGAAGCAGAAAACAGGACACTTCCCTTCCCACAGAATGACCCCTAACTCTTGGGGGCTGGACAAACTACCAGAGAGGGAGACTTCTACGACCCATGAGGCAACTCCTACATTAAACGGCCATTGTGGACAAAACATCCAGAGACAAAAGCCTGAGCGACTGCCTCCCTCTCACCCTTCTTTCATATCCAGAGGAGCTCCCCTCATGGACTGTAGATCAGGCCTGCCGTAACCTCGGCCCCAAACCTGAGCTGAGTTAGGGTTTTTGGATGTCTGTCTGCACAGCCATGGCCCACACAGCCTCCAGGCTGGGGTCTCTGGAGCCACACCACAGAACTGGGCCTGCTCTCTCCTAAGAAACTGCCCATTCCATTGGCCACAACTCTACAAAATAGTAGAAACCTCAAGGTCCCCAAGGACATCCCACTACCGCAAGCCGCACTGGACAAATAGGGGCATTATGACACAAGCTGTGCAACTACTACCTCCATGCAGACACACAGACAGATATCCGCAGAGACAGAAGATTGAACCAGACAGGCCCCTAGGCCCTATTATGAACTCTTGCTTTGGTGTCCAGGTATCACTCCTCAGAGGCCTGGGTTCGAAGACCAGCATACGGGGCTTTCCTGAGGCACCAGACAGAAGACCTCTCATCTCCACATGGGAAGCTTCCTTGTTGGAGTTGTGTCAAGCCCTTCGGGTTGGAGAATCCTGCAGAGTCCCTTAGCTACTGCCACATTCCAAGGTCTCCATGGCCACCAACCCACATTATGACTCATCCTCAGGAGAGTCCATTTAATCTCAGCCTTCTGGGTAGCTCACCCAAGAGCCCGCAGATTGAGCGTGCCTTGTCTCGACCAGGCAATGGGAAGGTGAGTTGGCGTTTCTCGGCATCCATGCTTAGGGCCCTGCTCTCGAGTCTTTCTGTATGGGGCATCCTGGAACCATCCAATAATACTCGACTGTCCTGGGTGCCTGGGTGGCTCAGTGGTTAAGCCGCTGCCTTCGGCTCAGGTCATGATCTCAGGGTCCTGGGATCGAGTCCCGCATCGGGCTCTCTGCTCAGCAGGGAGCCTGCTTCCTCCTCTCTCTCTCTCTGCCTGCCCCTCTGCCTACTTGTGATCTCTCTCTGTCAAATAAATAAATAAAATCTTTAAAAAAAAAATACTTGACTGTCCTGAAGAAGGAAACTTTGAAGTTTGGAGCAGCTCACAACTCCCAGCGTAGGGAAACGTCCCTGGCCTCATGTAGCCCCCACCCCCTTCAGGAAGGGGCCGTCATGGACACAAACTCCAGCTTGAGGCAACATCTGATACTCGCCCTGACCTCACCTGCAGGAGATCTCGATTCAGCCTCTGCAGAGTGGGCCTGCCATGCTCTTGGCCCCAAAACTCGTGCTAGCTTGTGCTTTCACTCTTCCTTCCTCACAATCCTGGCCACACCCCTCCAGTTTGGCAATTCTGGAGACACAATGCAGCACTCTGCCTGCCCTCCAGAAGAAAAATGTTGCCCTATAGGGCTAACCAGAAACGCCAAATGAGTAACAACCTGCATGCCACTCGACCATACCCCAATTATACAGTCTAGCCTGTGCACTAAAGCCCTGTCTGACACAGCCTGAGGGCAGACGTCCAGTCCAACACCCAGACAGCTGGCCATACACAGAGCATATCACACCCACAATGGCTTTAGGCCATCATCTCTACCCAACCTCAGTTTTCACCTTCAGAACCTAGAACTTATCTCCACTCACTGCTCAGGAGAAAACGTGATGCAAGAATCAGAACTTCTCCTTGGCCTTGGCAAGAAACCTAGTGGTTGGCATGTTGTCCAATGTTCATTGTAGGAGAAAGCAGCATGGACTATGAGGCCCCACCTATCCCTGAGGGCCACAATTAGCACAAACACACATTGTGACACTCAGCGTGAGCCCTATCCTCATGTAAAGCCTATTAGTGACTGGAACAACAGCACACATATGGGGCTTGCCAAGCCACTAGTCCCCCAATCTCAACCAGAGTTCGAGATGTCTAGTCACCCCTACTCAGGGCTCTACTCTGGAATCCCTCTTCGGTGGGACACCTGAGGTAAAAAAAAAAAAAATACAGAAAGGACTCTTCCCATCCACAGAATGATCCCAACCACTTGGGATCTGGCCAAATGACCAGAGAAAGAATTGTCCATGGCCCTTGAGGACACCCCAACATTCCACTGCCACCATTGACACAAAATCCAGAGACAAAACCCTGAGCAATCGCCACATACTCGCCCTTTGTTCATAGCCCGGAAAATTCTCACGGTCTGTTGATCGAGCCTTCATACATACATCCCCAAACCTAAGCTGAGTTTGTGTTTTCAGACTTCTGTCCCCACAGTGCTGGCCCACACACCATCCAAGCTGGGGCCCCTGGAGCCACACCTCAGGACTGTGGCTTCCCGCTCCAGGGGAATTCTGCCCTTTCCATTGGCCACAACCTTATAGATTAGGAGAATCCTCCAAACTCCCCCAGGCCATCGGAATTGTGTTGGCTGCCCAGGACACACAGGGATGATCTTTCACAAGTTAGGAAACCACCTCCACTCAGACCCAGAGACAGATATCCCCATAGAAAAAGATTGAACTGGACGGGCACTTAGGCCCTAATCAGATCCATTGCTTTTGATTCCAGTCATCACTCCTCAGAGGCCTGGTTTCCAATACCAGCATATGGGAGTTTCCTTAGGCTCTCATCAAAACAATTCTCTTCTCTACATAGGAAATATACTCTCTAGAGCTCCATCAAAACCGCCGGTTATGAACATCCCTCAAGGCCCCGGATCAAGCACCCCATTCCAAGGTCTACATGGACACAAATGCACATTATGACCCATCCTCAACTCACCCATTTCAAAACACCCGCCTCGGTTGCTCCCCTAGATCCAGCAGATCGAACTTGCCTTGGCTCTATGAGACACCTAGAATGGGAGGCAGGCTGCCCACGCATCCATCCTTAGAACCCTGCTCTGGATAACTTCCTAATGGTATGTCCAGGAGCCATCCAACATGTCTCGACTGTCCCACAGAAGGAATCATTGTGGTTCGGAGCATCTCACAATTCCCATCGTGGGAAAACCTCCATGTCCTCGTGACACCCTCCCCTTCATGAATGGGCCGTCAAGGAGAGAAACTCCGACCTAAGAAAACGTC
Source organism: Mustela nivalis (assembly GCF_964662115.1). NCBI lineage: Eukaryota > Metazoa > Chordata > Mammalia > Carnivora > Mustelidae > Mustela > Mustela nivalis. The sequence continues at coordinate 1,430,905 of NW_028136552.1, read as the reverse complement.
TGATCCTAGCTCTGTCTTCAGGTATACGGGATCTCGAATCATCTCTGCAGAGGGTGCCTGCCGTCCCCTCACCCCGAAATCTAAGTCTGGCTTGTGTTCTCAGAATTTTTTCCTCACACTCCTGGCCCACAAGCCTTCCAGTTTGGGAATTTTGGAGTCACTATGTGGCACTGTGTCTTCCCTCCAGAAGAAAAACGTTGCCCTCTGGGGCTACCCAGTAACCACAAATGAGTACCATCCTGCACGAAACTCGACTGCACCCCAATGATGCAGTCTAGCCTGGGCACTAATTCCCTGTCTGCCACTGCCTGAGCCTGCACCTCCCAACCCATACTCAACAGCTGGCCGAACACTGAGCACATCAGACACACCATGGCCTTAGGGCTTCATCTCTTCCCAACCTCAGTTTTCAGGCTTCAGAACCTAGACCTTAAATCCAATCACAGTCCAGGAGTGAAAGTGTTGCAGAAATTAGAACTCAATCTTCCCCATTGCCAGAAAACTTGTGGTTCCCATACTGTGCAACGTTCAGTGTAGGAGAAACCAGCATGGTACATTAGGCCACACCCTGACTTGAGGGGCTCCTTGGGCACAAAAACACATTGTGAAACTCAGTGTGAGACCTATCCTCAAGGAAGGCCTCTCAGTGTCTGGACCAAGAGCCCACATAAGGGGCTTGCCATGTTCTTAGGTCCCAATGTTAACCAGAGATCTGGTTGTCCTGTTGCCCCCACCCACGACTCTACTCTGGAATACCTCTTTTGGTGGTCCACCGGAGGTTAAAAAAAAAACAAAAAACAAAAAACAAAAAAAATAAACAAAAAAAAAAAAAGAAAGGCCTCCTCCCTTCCCACAGAATGACCCCAAACTCTTGGGATCGGGTCAAATCCCCAGAAAGGGAGCCTCATCGATGGCCCATGAGGACACCCTGACATTCCATGGCAATCGGTGACACATTTCCAGAAAAAAAAAAAAAAAAAGCATGAGCATGCACATCACATTCGCCCTTTGTTCATATCCCGAAGAGGTCTCCTCACGGTCTATAGATCGGGCCGGCCATACCTACAACCCACAACCTAAGTGGAGTTTGTGTTTTCAGACTTTTGTCCAAATAGCCCTGGACCACACACGCTCCACACTTGGGTCCCTGGAGCCACACCTCAGCACTGTGCTTCCCTTTCAAGGGAATTCTTCCCATTCCATTGGCCACAACCTTGCAAATGAGGAAAAACCTCCAAAGTCACCGAGGCCATCCCAATAGTGTAGGCCGCCCAGGACAAACAGGGGTGATCTCAAAGCAGCTGATCAACTACCTCCACTCAGACAACAGATGTCCCCAGAGAAGAATATTGAACCGGACAGGCCCCTAGGCCCTAATCAGATCCATTGCTTTGGTTTCCAGGCATCTGTCCTCAGAGGCCTCGTTTCCAATACCAGCATATGGTGGTTTCCTGAGGCACCAATAAGAACAAATCTCGTCTCCCCATGGAAACTTGCTCATTGGAGCTTTGTCATAACCTCTGGTTAGGAGAATCCTTCAGGGCCTTGGTGCCACTGCTCCATACCAAGGTCTCCATGGACTCAAACCAACATTAAGACCATCCTCAGGAAAGTCCATTTCAACTCAGCCCCCTCTGTTGCTACCCCAAGCCAGCAGATCAAACGTTTCTTGTTGCTAGGAGACAATTGGAATGTGAGGCTGGCTGCCCAGGCATCCATACTTAGAACCCTGTTCTGGAAAAGTACCTTATAAGACGTCCTGGAGCCATCCAACAAATCTTAATTGTCCCACAGAAGGAATCCTTGCGGTTTGGAGCATCTCAAAACGCCAAAAGTGGGAAAACCCCCATGGCCTCATAATGCCCCCCCTTCCTGAAGGGGCCAACATGGACAGAAACTCAAACCTGAGCCAAAGTCTGAACCTCGACCTGACTTCAGATGCATGAGATCTCAATTCAGCTCTGCAGAGTGTGCCTGCCATGTCCTTGCCCCGAAACCTAAGCCTAGCTTGTGTTCTCAGACTTCCGTCCTCACTCTCCTGGCCCACAAGCCCTCCAGTTTGGGAATTCCGAAGCCACAATGTAGCACTCTGCCTGCCCTCCAAAAGAAAAACTTTGCCCTATGCTGCTAATAAGAAACCCCAAATGATTTTCTAATGCATGCCACTCGATTGTAAAGCAATTATACAGCCCACCCTGTATACTAATGCCCTGTCTGGCACAGCCTGAGACAAGACATCCCAAACGACACCCAGACAGCTGGCCCCAACCTGGACACATAGGACCCGCTATGGCTGTAGGTCGTCATCTCTTCCCAACCTCGGTTTTCAGGCTTCAGAACCTAGACCTTATCTCCAATCACTGCCCAGGGGTGAACGTGATGCAGAAATTAGAATTCCTCCTTCCCCATGGCCAGAAACCTTGTGGTTGGCATGTTGTCCAACCTTCAATGTGGGTAAAACCTGCATTGTCCGAAAGGCCACGCCAGTGCTTGAGGGCCGCCTAGGGCACAGACATGCATTGTGACCTGCAGCGTGAGTCCCGAATTAAAGTAACGCCTCTCAGTGGCTGGACCAAGATCCTGCATATGGGGCTTGTCATATCCATAGGCCCCCAGGCTTAACCAGAGGGCGAGTATTCCAGTTGTCAGTACCCACTGCTATGCTCTAGAATCCCTCTACTGGGGGGACACATGAAGCAGAAAACAGGACACTTCCCTTCCCACAGAATGACCCCTAACTCTTGGGGGCTGGACAAACTACCAGAGAGGGAGACTTCTACGACCCATGAGGCAACTCCTACATTAAACGGCCATTGTGGACAAAACATCCAGAGACAAAAGCCTGAGCGACTGCCTCCCTCTCACCCTTCTTTCATATCCAGAGGAGCTCCCCTCATGGACTGTAGATCAGGCCTGCCGTAACCTCGGCCCCAAACCTGAGCTGAGTTAGGGTTTTTGGATGTCTGTCTGCACAGCCATGGCCCACACAGCCTCCAGGCTGGGGTCTCTGGAGCCACACCACAGAACTGGGCCTGCTCTCTCCTAAGAAACTGCCCATTCCATTGGCCACAACTCTACAAAATAGTAGAAACCTCAAGGTCCCCAAGGACATCCCACTACCGCAAGCCGCACTGGACAAATAGGGGCATTATGACACAAGCTGTGCAACTACTACCTCCATGCAGACACACAGACAGATATCCGCAGAGACAGAAGATTGAACCAGACAGGCCCCTAGGCCCTATTATGAACTCTTGCTTTGGTGTCCAGGTATCACTCCTCAGAGGCCTGGGTTCGAACCAGCATACGGGGCTTTCCTGAGGCACCAGACAGAAGACCTCTCATCTCCACATGGGAAGCTTCCTTGTTGGAGTTGTGTCAAGCCCTTCGGGTTGGAGAATCCTGCAGAGTCCCTTAGCTACTGCCACATTCCAAGGTCTCCATGGCCACCAACCCACATTATGACTCATCCTCAGGAGAGTCCATTTAAACTCAGCCTTCAGGGTAGCTCACCCAAGAGCCCGCAGATTGAGCATGCCTTGTCTCGACCAGGCAATGGGAAGGTGAGTTGGTGTTTCTCGGCATCCATGCTTACGGCCCTGCTCTCGAGTCTTTCTGTATGGGGCATCCTGGAACCATCCAATAGTACTCGACTGTCTTGAAGAAGGAAACTTTGAAGTTTGGAGCAGCTCACAACTCCCAGCGTAGGGAAACCTCCCTGGCCGCATGACGCCCCCACCCCCTTCAGGAAGGGGCCATCATGGACACAAACTCCAGCTTGAGGCCACATCTGATAATCGCCCTGACCTCACCTGCAGGAGATCTCGATTCAGCCTCTGCAGAGTGGGCCTGCCATGCTCTTGGCCCCAAAACTCGTGCTAACTAGTGTTTTCAGACTTCGTTCCTCACAATTCTGGCCACAACCCTCCAGTTTGGCAATTCTGGAGACACAATGCAGCACTCTGCCTGCCCTCCAGAAGAAAAATGTTGCCCTATAGGGCTAACCAGAAACGCCAAATGAGTAACAACCTGCATGCCACTCGACCATACCCCAATTATACAGTCTAGCCTGTGCACTAAAGCCCTGTCTGACACAGCCTGAGGGCAGACCTCCAGTCCAACACCCAGACAGCTGGCCATACACAGAGCATATCACACCCACAATGGCTTTAGGCCATCATCTCTACCCAACCTCAGTTTTCACCTTCAGAACCTAGAACTTATCTCCACTCACTGCTCAGGAGTGAACGTGATGCAAGAATCAGAACTTCTCCTTTGCCTTGGCAAGAAACCTAGTGGTTGGCATGTTGTCCAATGTTCATTGTAGGAGAAAGCAGCATGGACTATGAGGCCCCACCTATCCGTGAGGGCCACAATTTGCACAAACACACATTGTGACACTCAGCGTGAGCCCTATCCTCATGTAAAGCCTCTTAGTGACTGGAACAACAGCCCACATATGGGGCTTGCCAAGCCCCTAGTCCCCCAATCTCAACCAGAGTTCGAGATGTCTAGTCACCCCTACTCAATGCTCTACTCTGGAATCCCTCTTTGGTGGGACACCTGAGGTAAAAAAAAAAAAAATACAGAAAGGACTCTTCCCATCCACAGAATGATCCCAACCACTTGGGATCAGGCCAAATCACCAGAGAAAGAATTGTCCATGGCCCTTGAGGACACCCCGACATTCCACGGCCACCATTGACACAAAATCCAGAGACAAAACCCTGAGCAAGCGCCACATACTCGCCCTTTGTTCATAGCCCGGAAAATTCTCACGGTCTGTTGATCGAGCCTTCATACATACATCCCCAAACCTAAGCTGAGTTTGTGTTTTCACACTTCTGTCCCCACAGGCCTGGCCAACACACCATCCAAGCTGGGGCCCCTGGAGCCACACCTCAGGACTGTGGCTTCCCGCTCCAGGGGAATTCTGCCCTTTCCATTGGCCACAACCTTATAGATTAGGAGAATCCTCCAAACTCCCCCAGGCCATCCGAATTGTGTTGGTTGCCCAGGACACACAGGGATGATCTTTCACAAGTTAGGAAACCACCTCCACTCAGACCCAGAGACAGATATCCCCATAGAATAAGATTGAACTGGACGGGCACTTAGGCCCTAATCAGATCCATTGCTTTTGATTCCAGTCATCTCTCCTCAGAGGCCTGGTTTCCAATACCAGCATATGGGAGATTCCTTAGGCTCTCATCAAAACAATTCTCTTCTCTACATAGGAAATATATTCTTTAGAGCTCCATCAAAACCTCCGGTTATGAACATCCCTCAAGGCCCCGGATCAAGCACCCCATTCCAAGGTCTACATGGACACAAATGCACATTATGACCCATCCTCAACTCACCCATTTCAAAACACCCGCCTCGGTTGCTCCCCTAGATCCAGCAGATCAAACGTGCCTTGGCTCTATGAGACACCTGGAATGGGTGCAGGCTGCCCACGCATCCATCCTTAGAACCCTGCTCTGGATAACTTCCTTATGGGATGTCCTGGAGCCATCCAACATGTCTCGACTGTCCCACAGAAGGAATCATTGTGGTTCGGAGCATCTCACAATTCCCATCGTCGGAAAACCTCCATGTCCTCGTGACACCCTCCCCTTCATGAATGGGCCGTCATGGACAGAAACTCCGACCTAAGAAAACGTCTGATCCTAGCTCTGTCTTCAGGTATACAGGATCTCGAATCATCTCTGCAGAGGGTGCCTGCCGTCCCCTCACCCCGAAATCTAAGTCTGGCTTGTGTTCTCAGAATTTTTTCCTCACACTCCTGGCCCACAAGCCTTCCAGTTTGGGAATTTTGGAGTCACTATGTGGCACTGTGTCTTCCCTCCAGAAGAAAAACGTTGCCCTCTGGGGCTACCCAGGAACCACAAATGAGTACCACCCTGCACAACCTCGACTGCACCCCAATGATACAGTCTAGCCTGGGCACTAAATCCCTGTCTGCCACAGCCTGAGCCTGCACCTCGCAACCCACACTCAACAGCTGGCTGTACACTGAGCACATCAGACACACCATGGCCTTAGGGCTTCATCTCTTCCCAACCTCAGTTTTCAGGCTTCAGAACCTAGACCTTAAATCCAATCACAGTCCAGTAGTGAAAGTGTTGCAGAAATTAGAACTCCATCTTCCCCATTGCTAGAAAACTTGTGGTTCCCATACTGTGCAACGTTCAGTGTAGGAGAAACCAGCATGGTACATTAGGCCACACCCTGACTTGAGGGGCTCCTTGGGCACAAAAACACATTGTGAAACTCAGTGTGAGACCTATCCTCAAGGAAGGCCTCTCACTGTCTGGACCAAGAGCCCACATAAGGGGCTTGCCATGTTCTTAGCTCCCAATGTTAACCAGAGGTCTGGTTGTCCTGTTGCCCCCACCCACGACTCTGCTCTGGAATCCCTCTTTTGGTGGTCCACCGGAGGTTAAAAAAAAAAAAAAACAAAAAAAACAAAAAAAATAAACAAAAAAAAAAAAACAGAAAGGCCTCCTCCCTTCCCACAGAATGACCCCAAACTCTTGAGATCGGGTCAAATCCCCAGAAAGGGAGCCCATCGATGGCCAATGAGGACACCCCGACATTCCATGGCAATCGGTGACACATTTCCAGAAAAAAAAAAAAAAAAGCATGAGCATGCACATCACATTCGCCCTTTGTTCATATCCCGAAGAGGTCTCCTCACGGTCTATAGATCGGGCCGGCCATACCTACATCCCACAACCTAAGTGGAGTTTGTGTTTTCAGACTTTTGTCCAAATAGCCCTGGACCACACACGCTCCACACTTGGGTCCCTGGAGCAACACCTCAGCACTGTGCTTCCCTTTCAAGGGAATTCTTCCCATTCCATTGGCCACAAACTTGCAAATTAGGAAAAACCTCCAAAGTCACCGAGGCCATCCCAATAGTGTAGGCCGCCCAGGACAAACAGGGGTGATCTCAAACCAGCTGAGCAACTACCTCCACTCAGACAACAGATGTCCCCAGAGAAGAATATTGAACCGGACAGGCCCCTAGGCCCTAATCAGATCCATTGCTTTGGTTTCCAGGCATCTGTCCTCAGAGGCCTCGTTTCCAATACCAGCATATGGTGGTTTCCTGAGGCACCAATAAGAACAAATCTCGTCTCCCCATGGAAACTTGCTCATTGGAGCTTTGTCATAACCTCTGGTTAGGAGAATCCTTCAGGGCCCTGGTGCCACTGCCCCATACCAAGGTCTCCATGGACTCAAACCAACATTAAGACCATCCTCAGGAAAGTCCATATCAACTCAGCCCCCTCTGTTGCTACCCCAAGCCAGCAGATCAAACGTTTCTTGTTTCTAGGAGACAATTGGAATGTGAGGCTGGCTGCCCAGGCATCCATACTTAGAACCCTGTTCTGGAAAAATACCTTATAAGACGTCCTGGAGCCATCCAACAAATCTTAATTGTCCCACAGAAGGAATCCTTGCGGTTTGGAGCATCTCACAACTCCAAAAGTGGGAAAACCCCCATGGCCTCATAAAGCCCCCCCTTCCTGAAGGGGCCAACATGGACAGAAACTCAAACCTGAGCCAAAGTCTGAACCTCGACCTGACTTCAGACGCATGAGATCTCAATTCAGCTCTGCAGAGTGTGCCTGCCATGTCCTTTCCTCGAAACCTAAGCCTAGCTTGTGTTCTCAGACTTCCGTCCTCACTCTCCTGGCCCACAAGCCCTCCAGTTTGGGAATTCCGAAGCCACAATGCAGCAATCTGCCTGCCCTCCAGAAGAAAAACTTTGCCCTATGCTGCTAATAAGAAACCCCAAATGATTTCTAATGCATGCAACTCGATTGTAAAGCAATTATACAGCCCACCCTGTATACTAACGCCCTGTCTGGCACAGCCTGAGACAAGACATCCCAAACGACACCCAGACAGCTGGCCCCAAACTGGACACATAGGACCCACTATGGCTGTAGGTCGTCATCTCTTCCCAACCTCGGTTTTCAGGCTTCAGAACCTAGACCTTATCTCCAATCACTGCCCAGGGGTGAACGTGATGCAGAAATTAGAATTCCTCCTTCCCCATGGCCAGAAACCTTGCGGTTGGCATGTTGTCCAACGTTCAATGTGGGAAAACCTGCATTGTCCGAAAGGCCACGCCAGTGCTTGAGGGCCGCCTAGGGCACAGACATGCATTGTGACCTGCAGCGTGAGTCCCGAATTAAAGTAACGCCTCTCAGTGGCTGGACCAAGATCCTGCATATGGGGCTTGTCATATCCATAGGACCCCAGGCTTAAGCAGAGGGCGAGTATTCCAGTTGTCAGTACCCACTGCTATGCTCTAGAATCCCTCTACTGGGGGGACACATGAAGCAGAAAACAGGACACTTCCCTTCCCACAGAATGACCCCTAACTCTTGGGGGCTGGACAAACTACCAGAGAGGGAGACTTCTACGACCCATGAGGCAACTCCTACATTAAACGGCCATTGTGGACAAAACATCCAGAGACAAAAGCCTGAGCGACTGCCTCCCTCTCACCCTTCTTTCATATCCAGAGGAGCACCCCATGGACTGTAGATCAGGCCTGCCGTAACCTCGGCCCCAAACCTGAGCTAAGTTAGGGTTTTTGGATGTCTGTCTGCACAGCCATGGCCCACACAGCCTCCAGGCTGGGGTCTCTGGAGCCACACCACAGAACTGGGCCTGCTCTCTCCTAAGAAACTGCCCATTCCATTGGCCACAACTCTACAAAATTGTAGAAACCTCAAGGTCCCCAAGGACATCCCACTACCGCAAGCCGCACTGGACAAATAGGGGCATTATGACACAAGCTGAGCAACTACTACCTCCATGCAGACACACAGACAGATATCCGCAGAGACAGAAGATTGAACCAGACAGGCCCCTAGGCCCTATTATGAACTCTTGCTTTGGTGTCCAGGTATCACTCCTCAGAGGCCTGGGTTCGAAGACCAGCATACGGGGCTTTCCTGAGGCACCAGACAGAAGACCTCTCATCTCCACGTGGGAAGCTTCCTTGTTGGAGTTGTGTCAAGCCCTTCGGGTTGGAGAATCCTGCAGAGTCCCTTAGCTACTGCCACATTCCAAGGTCTCCATGGCCACCAAACCACATTATGACTCATCCTCAGCAGAGTCCATTTAAACTCAGCCTTCTGGGTAGCTCACCCAAGAGCCCGCAGATTGAGCGTGCCTTGTCTCGACCAGGCAATGGGAAGGTGAGTTGGTGTTTCTCGGCATCCATGCTTAGGGCCCTGCTCTCGAGTCTTTCTGTATGGGGCATCCTGGAACCATCCAATAGTACTCGACTGTCCTGAAGAAGGAAACTTTGAAATTTGGAGCAGCTCACAACTCCAAGCGTAGGGAAACCTCCCTGGCCTCATGACGCCCCCACCCCCTTCAGGAAGTGGCCGTCATGGACACAAACTCCAGCTTGAGGCAACATCTGATACTCGCCCTGACCTCACCTGCAGGAGATCTAATTTCAGCCTCTGCAGAGTGGGCCTGCCATGCTCTTGGCCCCAAATCTCGTGCTAGCTTGTGTTTTCAGACTTCCTTCCTCACAATCCTGGCCACACACCTCCAGTTTGGCAATTCTGGAGACACAATGCAGCACTCTGCCTGCCCTCCAGAAGAAAAATGTTGCCCTATAGGGCTAACCAGAAACGCCAAATGAGTAACAACCTGCATGCCACTCGACCATACCCCAATTACACAGTCTAGCCTGTGCACTAAAGCCCAGTCTGAAACAGCCTGAGGGCAGACCTCCAGTCCAACAAGCAGACAGCTGGCCGTACACAGAGCATATCACACCCACAATGGCTTTAGGCCATCATCTCTACCCAACCTCAGTTTTCACCTTCAGAACCTAGACCTTATCTCCACTCACTGCTCAGGAGTGAACGTGATGCAAGAATCAGAAATTTTCCTTCGCCTTGGCAAGAAACCTAGAGGTTGGCATGTTGTCCAATGTTCATTGTAGGAGAAAGCAGCATGGACTATGAGGCCCCACCTATCCCTGAGGGCCAAATTTGCACAAAAACACATTGTGACCCTCAGCGTGAGCCCTATCCTCATGTAAAGCCTCTTAGTGACTGGAACAACAGCCCACATATGGGGCTTGCCAAGCCCCTAGTCCCCCAATCTCAACCAGAGTTCGAGATGTCTACTCACCCCTACTCAGGGCTCTACTCTGGAATCCCTCTTTGGTGGGATACCTGAGGTAAAAAAAAAAAAAAAAAAAAAAAAAATATATATATATATATATATATATATATATATATATATATACAAAGAAAGGACTATTCCCATCCACAGAATGATCCCAACCACTTGGGAGATCAGGCCATATCACCAGAGAAAGAATTGTCCTTGGCCCTTGAGGACATCCCGAAATTCCACGGCCACCGTTGACACAAAATCCAGAGACAAAAGCCTGAGCAAGCGCCACATACTCGCCCTTTGTTCATAGCCCGGAAAATTCTCACGGTCTGTTGATCGAGCCTTCATACATAAATACCCTAACCTAAGCTGAGTTTGTGTTTTCAGAATTCTGTCCCCACAGGCATGGCCCACACACCATCCAAGCTGGGGCCCCTTGAGCCACACCTCAGGACTGTGGCTTCCCTCTCCCGGGGAATTCTGCCATTTCCATTGGCCACAACCCTATAGATTAGGAGAATCCTCCAAACTCCCCCAGGCCGTCTGAATTGTGTTGGCTGCCCAGGACACACAGGGATGATCTTTCACAAGTTAGGAAACCACCTCCACTCAGACCCAGAGACAGATATCCCCATAGAATAAGATTGAACTGGACGGGCACTTAGGCCCTAATCAGATCCATTGCTTTTGATTCCAGTCATCTCTCCTCAGAGGCCTGGTTTCCAATACCAGGATATGGGAGATTCCTTAGGCACTCATCAAAACAATTCTCTTCTCTACATAGGAAACATACTCTTTAGAGCTCCATCAAAACCTCCGGTTTTGAACATCCCTCAAGGCCCCAGATCAAGCACCCCATTCCAAGGTCTACATGGACACAAATGCACATTATGACCCATCCTCAACTCACCCATTTCAAAACACCCGCCTCGGTTGCTCCCCTAGATCCAGCAGATCGAACTTGCCTTGGCTCTATGAGACACCTGGAATGGGAGGTAGACTGCCCAGGCATCCATCCTTAGAATTCTGCTCTGGATAACTTCCTTATGGGATGTCCTGGAGCCATCCAACATGTCTCGACTATCCCACAGAAGGAATCATTGTGGTTTGGAGCATCTCACAATTCCCATCGTGGGAAAACCTCCATGTCCTCGTGACACCCTCCCCTTCATTAATGGGCCGTCATGGACAGAAACTCCGACCTAAGAAAACGTCTGATCCTAGCTCTGTCTTCAGGTAGACGGGATCTCGAATCATCTCTGCAGAGGGTGCCTGCCGTCCCCTCACCCCGAAATCTAAGTCTGGCTTGTGTTCTCAGAATTTTTTCCTCACACTCCTGGCCCACAAGCCTTCCAGTTTGGGAATTCTGGAGCCACTATGTGGCACTGTGTCTTCCCTCCAGAAGAAAAACTTTGCCCTCTGGGGCTACCCAGTAACCACAAATGAGTACCATCCTGCACGAAACACGACTGCACCCCAATGATACAGTCTAGCCTGGGCACTTATTCCCTGTCTTCCACAGCCTGAGCCTGCACCTCCCAACCCACACTCAACAGCTGGCCGAACACTGAGCACATCAGACACACCATGGCCTTAGGGCTTCATCTCTTCCCAACCTCAGTTTTCAGGCTTCAGAACCTAGACCTTAAATCCAATCACAGTCCAGGAGAGAAAGAGTTGCAGAAATTAGAACTCCATCTTCCCCATTGCCAGAAAACTTGTGGTTCCCATACTGTGCAACGTTCAGTGTAGGAGAATCCAGCATGGTACATTAGGCCATGCCCTGACTTGAGGGGCTCCTTGGGCACAAAAACACATTGTGAAACACAGTGTGAGACCTATCCTCAAGGAAGGCCTCTCAGTGTCTGGACCAAGAGCACACATAAGGGGCTTGCCATATTCTCAGGTACCAATGTTAACCAGAGGTCTGGTTGTCCAGTTGTCCCCACCCACGACTGTGCTCGGGCATCCCTCTTTTGGTGGTCCACCTGAGGTTAAAAAAAAATAAACAAAAAAAAAACAGAAAGGCCCCCTCCCTTCCCACAGAATGACCCCAAACTCTTGGGATCGGGTGAAATCCCCAGAATGGGAGCCTCATCAATGGCCCATGAGGACACCCCGACATTCCATGGCAATCGGTAGACACATTTCCAGAAAAAAAAAAAAAAAAAGCATGAGCATGCACATCACATTCGCCCTTTGTTCATATCCCGAAGAGGTCTCCTCACGGTCTATAGATCGGGCCGTCCATACCTACATCCCACAACCTAAGTGGAGTTTGTGTTTTCAGACTTTTGTCCAAATAGCCCTGGACCACACACGATCCACACTTGGGTCCCTGGAGCCACACCTCAGGACTGTGCTTCCCTTTCAAGGGAATTCTTCCCATTCCATTGGCCACAACCTTGCAAATTAGGAAAAACCTCCAAAGTCACCGAGGCCATCCCAATAGTGTAGGCCGCCCAGGACAAACAGGGGTGATCTCAAACCAGCTGAGCAACTACCTCCACTCAGACAACAGATGTCCCCAGAGAAGAATATTGAACCGGACAGGCCCCTAGGCCCTAATCAGATCCATTGCTTTGGTTTCCAGGCATCTCTCCTCAGAGGCCTCATTTCCAATACCAGCATATGGTGGTTTCCTGAGGCACCAATAAGAACAAATCTTGTCTCCCCATGGAAAACTTGCACATTGGAGCTTTGTCATAACCTCTGGTTAGGAGAATCCTTCAGGGCCCTGGTGCAACTGCCCCATACCAAGGTCTCCATGGACTCAAACCACCATTAAGACCATCCTCAGGAAAGTCCATTTCAACTCAGCCCCCTCTGTTGCTACCCCAAGCCAGCAGATAAAACGTTTCTTGTTGCTAGGAGAAAATTGGAATGTGAGGCTGGCTGCCCAGGCATCCATACTTAGAACCCTGTTCTGGAAAAGTACCTTATAAGACGTCCTGGAGCCATCCAACAAATCTTAATTGTCCCACAGAAGGAATCCTTGCGGTTTGGAGCATCTCACAACTCCAAAAGTGGGAAAACCCCCATGGCCTCATAATGCCCCCCCTTCCTGAAGGGGCCAACACGGACACAAACTCAAACCTGAGCCAAAGTCTGAACCTCGACCTGACTTCAGACGCATGAGATCTCAATTCAGCTCTGCAGAGTGTGCCTGCCATATCCTTGCCCCGAAACCTAAGCCTAGCTTGTGTTCTCAGACTTCCGTCCTCACTCTCCTGGCCCACAAGCCCTCCAGTTTGGGAATTCTGAAGCCACAATGCAGCACTCTGCCTGCCCTCCAGAAGAAAAACTTTGCCCTATGCTGCTAATAAGAAACCCCAAATGATTTTCTAATGCATGCCACTCGATTGTAAAGCAATTATACAGCCCACCCTATACTAATGCCCTGTCTGGCACAGCCTGAGACAAGACATCCCAAACGACACCCAGACAGCTGGCCCCAACCTGGACACATAGGACCCGCTATGGCTGTAGGTCGTCATCTCTTCCCAACCTCGGTTTTCAGGCTTCAGAACCTAGACCTTATCTCCAATCACTGCCCAGGGGTGAACGTGATGCAGAAATTAGAATTCCTCCTTCCCCATGGCCAGAAACCTTGTGGTTGGCATGTTGTCCAACCTTCAATGTGGGTAAAACCTGCATTGTCCGAAAGGCCACGCCAGTGCTTGAGGGCCGCCTAGGGCACAGACATGCATTGTGACCTGCAGCGTGAGTCCCGAATTAAAGTAACGCCTCTCAGTGGCTGGACCAAGATCCTGCATATGGGGCTTGTCATATCCATAGGCCCCCAGGCTTAACCAGAGGGCGAGTATTCCAGTTGTCAGTACCCACTGCTATGCTCTAGAATCCCTCTACTGGGGGGACACATGAAGCAGAAAACAGGACACTTCCCTTCCCACAGAATGACCCCTAACTCTTGGGGGCTGGACAAACTACCAGAGAGGGAGACTTCTACGACCCATGAGGCAACTCCTACATTAAACGGCCATTGTGGACAAAACATCCAGAGACAAAAGCCTGAGCGACTGCCTCCCTCTCACCCTTCTTTCATATCCAGAGGAGCTCCCCTCATGGACTGTAGATCAGGCCTGCCGTAACCTCGGCCCCAAACCTGAGCTGAGTTAGGGTTTTTGGATGTCTGTCTGCACAGCCATGGCCCACACAGCCTCCAGGCTGGGGTCTCTGGAGCCACACCACAGAACTGGGCCTGCTCTCTCCTAAGAAACTGCCCATTCCATTGGCCACAACTCTACAAAATAGTAGAAACCTCAAGGTCCCCAAGGACATCCCACTACCGCAAGCCGCACTGGACAAATAGGGGCATTATGACACAAGCTGAGCAACTACTACCTCCATGCAGACACACAGACAGATATCCGCAGAGACAGAAGATTGAACCAGACAGGCCCCTAGGCCCTATTATGAACTCTTGCTTTGGTGTCCAGGTATCACTCCTCAGAGGCCTGGGTTCGAAGACCAGCATACGGGGCTTTCCTGAGGCACCAGACAGAAGACCTCTCATCTCCACATGGGAAGCTTCCTTGTTGGAGTTGTGTCAAGCCCTTCGGGTTGGAGAATCCTGCAGAGTCCCTTAGCTACTGCCACATTCCAAGGTCTCCATGGCCACCAACCCACATTATGACTCATCCTCAGGAGAGTCCATTTAAACTCAGCCTTTTGGGTAGCTCACCCAAGAGCCTGCAGATTGAGTGTGCCTTGTCTTGACCAGGCAATGGGAAGGTGAGTTGGCGTTTTTGACATCCATGCTTAGGGCCCTGCTCTGGAGTCTTTCTGTATGGGGCATCCTGGAACCATGCAATAGTACTCGACTGTCCTGAAGAAGGAAACTTTGAAGTTTGGAGCAGCTCACAATTCCCAGCGTAGGGAAACCTCCCTGGCCTCATGACGCCCCCACCCCCTTCAGGAAGGGGCCATCATGGACACAAACTCCAGCTTGAGGCCACATCTGATAATCGCCCTGACCTCACCTGCAGGAGATCTCGATTCAGCCTCTGCAGAGTGGGCCTGCCATGCTCTTGGCCCCAAAACTCGTGCTAACTAGTGTTTTCAGACTTCGTTCCTCACAATTCTGGCCACACCCCTCCAGTTTGGCAATTCTGGAGACACAATGCAGCACTCTGCCTGCCCTGCAGAAGAAAAATGTTGCCCTATAGGGCTAACCAGAAACGCCAAATGAGTAACAACCTGCATGCCACTCGACCATACCCCAATTATACAGTCTAGCCTGTGCACTAAAGCCCTGTCTGACACAGCCTGAGGGCAGACCTCCAGTCCAACACCCAGACAGCTGGCCATACACAGAGCATATCACACCCACAATGGCTTTAGGCCATCATCTCTACCCAACCTCAGTTTTCACCTTCAGAACCTAGACCTTATCGCCACTCACTGTTCAGGAGTGAACGTGATGCAAGAATCAGAACTTCTCCTTCGCATTGGCAAGAAACCTAGTTGTTGGCATGTTGTCCAATGTTCATTGTAGGAGAAAGCAGCATGGAGTATGAGGTCCCACCTATCCCTGAGGGCCAAATTTGCACAAAAACACATTGTGACCCTCAGCGTGAGCCCTATCCTCATGCAAAGCCTCTTAGTGACTGGAACAACAGCCCACATATGGGGCTTGCCAAGCCCCTATTCCCCCAATCTCAACCAGAGTTCGAGATGTCTAGTCACCCCTACTCAGGGCTCTACTCTGGAATCCCTCTTTGGTGGGACACCTGAGGTAAAAAAAAAAAAAAAAAAAAAAAATATATATATATATATATATATATATATATATATATATACACACAGCAAGGACTCTTCCAATCCACAGAATGTTCCCAACCACATGGGATCCGGCCATATCACCAGAGAAAGAATTGTCCATGGCCCTTGAGGATATCCCGAAATTCCACGGCCACCGTTGACACAAAATCCAGAGACAAAAGCCTGAGCAAGCGCCACATACTCGCCCTTTGTTCATAGCCCGGAAAATTCTCACGGTCTGTAGATCGAGCCTTCATACATACATCCCCAAACCTAAGCTGAGTTTGTCTTTTCAGAATTCTGTCCCCACAGGCCTGGCCTACACACCATCCAAGCTGGGGCCCCTGGAGCCACACCTCAGGACTGTGGCTTCCCTCTCCAGGGGAATTCTGCCCTTTCCATTGGCCACAACCATATAGATTAGGAGAATCCTCCAAACTCCCCCAGGCCATCTGAATTGTGTTGGCTGCCCAGGACAAACAGGGATAATCTTTCACAAGTTAGGAAACTACCACCACTCAGACCCAGAGACAGATATCCCCATAGAATTAGATTGAACTTGACAGGCACTTATGTCCTAACCAGATCCATTGCTTTTGATTCCAGTCATCTCTCCTCAGAGGCCTGGTTTCCAATACCAGCATATGGGAGATTCCTTAAGCACTCATCAAAACAATTCTCTTCTCCACATAGGAAACATACTCTTTAGAGCTCCATCAAAACCTCCGGTTATGAACATCCCTCAAGGCCCCGGATCAAACACCCCATTCCAAGGTCTACATGGACACAAATGCACATTATGACCCATCCTCAACTCACCCATTTCAAAACACCCGCCTCGGTTGCTCCCCTGATCCAGCAGATCGAAATGCCTTGGCTCTATGAGACACCTGGAATGGGAGGCAGGCTGCCCAGGCATCCATCCTTAGAACCCTGCTCTGGATAATTTCCTTATGGGATGTCCTGGAGCCATCCAACAGGTCTCGACTGTCCCACAAAAGGAATCATTGCGGTTTGGAGCATCTCACAATTCCCATCGTGGGAAAACCTCCATGTCCTCGTGACACCCTCCCCTTCATGAAGGGGCCGTCGTGGACAGAGACTCCGATCTAAGCCAACGTCTGATCCTAGCTCTGTCTTCAGGTATACGGGATCTCAAATCATCTCTGCAGAGGGTGCCTGCCGTCCCCTCACCCCGAAATCTAAGTCTGGCTTGTGTTCTCAGAATTTTTTCCTCACACTCCTGGCCCACAAGCCTTCCAGTTTGGGAATTCTGGAGACACTATGTGGCACTGTGTCTTCCCTCCAGAAGAAAAACGTTGCCCTCTGGGGCTACCCAGTAACCACAAATGAGTACTATCCTGCACGAAACTCGACTGCACCCCAATGATGCAGTCTAGCCTGGGCACTAATTCCCTGTCTGCCACAGCCTGAGCCTGCACCTCCCTACCCACACTCAACAGCTGGCCGAACACTGAGCACATCAGACACACCATGGACTTAGGACTTCATCTCTTCCCAACCTCAGTTTCCAGGCTTCAGAACCTAGACCTTAAATCCAATCACAGTCCAGGAGTGAAAGTGTTGCAGAAATTAGAACTCCATCTTCCCCATTGCCAGAAAACTTGTGGTTCCCATACTGTGCAACGTTCAGTGTAGGAGAAACCAGCATGGTACATTAGGTCACGCCTTGTCTTGAGGGGCTCCTTGGGCACAAAAACACATTGTGAAACTCAATGTGAGACCTATGCTCAAGGAAGGCCTCTCAGTGTCTGGACCAAGAGCCCACATATGGGGCTTGCCATGTTCTTAGGTCCCAATATTAACCAGAGTTATGGTTTTGCAGTTGCCCCCACCCACGACTCTGCTCTGGAATCCCTCTTTTGGTGGTCCACCTGAGGTAAAAAAACAAAAAACAAAAACCTAGTGGTTGGCATGTTTTCCCATATGCTGGGAGTAATTCCATGGAATTACTCTTTTGGCGGGACACCTGAGGTAACAAACCTGAAAGGAGTCCTCCCATTCCACAGATTGACGAAAAACAATTGGGATCGGGCCAAATCCACAGAGAGGAAGATTCGTCCATGGCCCATGAGGCCTCCCCGACATTCCACGGCCATCTCTGATACAAAATCCAGAGACAAAAGCCTGAGCAAGCGCCTCAGACTCGCTCTCTCTTCATATCCGGAAGAGTTCTTCTCATGGTTTATAGATCGGGCCTGCCATACCTACTTCCCCAAACCTAAGGTGAGTTTGTGTTTTCAGACTTCTGTCCTCAAAGTCTTGGGCCACACACCCTCCAGGCTGGGGCCCCTGGAGTCACACATTAGGACTGTGCCAACCCAATCCATGGGAATTCTGCCGATGCCATTGTCCAATACAGTAAAATGTGGAGAACCCTACAAATCCCTGAGGCCAACCCAATAGTGCAGGTCGCCCAGGACAAACAAGGGCGGTTTGATACCTGCTGAGCATCTACCTCCACTCATACCATAGATGGATGTCCCCTGAGAAGAAGATTGAACCAGACAGGACCCTAGGCCATAATAGGATACATTGCTTTGGATTACAGGCATGTCTCCTCAAAAGCCTGGATTCCAATACCAGCATAGAAGTTTTCCTGAGGCACCCATCAAAACAAATCTCGTCTCCACAAGGAACCTTGTGCATCGAGCTATGTCAAAAGCTTAGGAGAATACTTCAGGGTCCCGGTGCCACCGCCCCTTTTTAAGGCCCTCATGGACACAAACACACATTAGGACCCATCCTCAGGAAAGTCCATTTCAAGTCAGCCACCCCGGTTGCTCCCGCAGAGCCATCAGATCTAAACTGTCTTGTTGCTGGGAGACATTTGGAATGCGAGGCCGGCTTCCCAGGCATCCATCCTCGAACAGTGCCCTGGAGTCATTCCATATGGGATGTCCTGAAGCTGCCCAACAGGTCTCAATTGTCCCGCAGAAGGAAATCTTGATGGGGGCATCCCACAACTCCCAACGTGGGAAAAACTCCATGGCCTTGAGATTCCGCTCCCTTCATGAAGGGTCCGTCATGCACAGAAACTCCAACCTGAGCCAACGTCTGATCCTCGCCCTGACTTCAGATGCATGAGATATTGGTTCAGATCTACAGTGGTACCTGCCGTGTCCTCGCCCTGAAACCCAAGTCTAGCTTGTGTTCTCAGACTTCCGTCCTCACACTCCTCTACATGAAGCCCTCAAGTTTAGCAATTCCGGACTGACAATGAAGCACTCTGCCTGCCCTCTAGAAAACAAATTTTGCCTAATGAGCTGCCCAGACAACTTATATGAGGATAAATCTACATGGCACTCGACTGTACCCAAATTATATAGTCTAACCTGGGCACTAATGCACTGTCTGACACAACCTGAGCCCGGACCTCCTGACCAACACCCAGACAGCTGACCGCACACTGAGCACATCAGACCCGCCATGGCCTTAGGTCATCATCTCTTCCCTACCTCAGTTTTTAGGCTTCAGTACCTAGACCTTATCTCCAATCACTGCCCAGGGGTGCCTGTGATGCAGAAATCAGAACTCTTCCTTACCCATGGCAAGAAACCTTGTGGTTGGCATGTTGTCCAACGTTCAGTGTACGAGAAACCAGGATTCACCATGAGGCCCTGCCCATTCTTGTTTGCGAAGTGGGCATAAACACGCATTGTGACCCTCAGCGTGAGTCCTGTCCTCTAGTAAGTCCTCTCAGTGGCTCGACCATTAGATGTCATAATGGGCTTGACATGTCCCTAGGCCACAATTTTTAACCAGATTTCTGGTTGTCCGTTCGGCCCTCCCCAGGGCTCTACTCTGGAATCCCTCATTTGGTGGGACACCTGAGGTTAAAAAACAAAACATGGCAAATCAACAACAACAACAAAACGGACTTCTTCCATCCCACAGAATGACCCCAAACTCTTTGGACGGGGCAAAACCCCCAGAGTGTAAGACTCGTCCATTTCCCATGAAGTCACCAGGGAATTTCACGACCATGAGTGACACGATATCCAGAGACAAAAACTTGAGCACGAGCCTCACACTAGCCCCTTATTCATATCCCAAGAGTTCTCCTCATGGTCTGTAGATCAATCCTGCCATACCTATGACCTGAAACATAAGCCGCGTTTGTGTTTTCAGACGACTGTCCAAACAGCTCTGCCTACACACCCTACAGGCTCAGGCCCCTGGAGCCAAACCTGAGGACTGTACTTGCCCTCTCCAAGGGAATTGTATGTGCCCATTCCAATGGCCACAACCCTACTAATAGGATAAACCTGCAAACTCCCTGAGGCCATCCCAATAGTGGTGGCTTCCCAGGACAAACTCGGGCAATCTGAGGCCAACTGAGAACCTACATGCACTCAGACGCATAGACTGATGTTCCCAGAGGTAAAAAGGTACGAACAGGCCCCTAGGCACTATTCGGATTCATTGTTGTGGTATCTAGTCATCTCTCCTCAGAGGCCTGGATTTCAATACCAGCATATGGCTGTTTCCTGACTCATCCGTCATAAAAAATCTCATCTACATATGGGAAACTTGCACGTTGGAGCTGTGTCAAAGCCTCTGTTTGAAAAAACCCTTCAGGACCCCAGTGCCACCGCTTCATTCCAAGGTCTCCATAGACACAAAAACATATTAGGATCCATCCACAGGAGAGTCAATTTCAACTCAGCCTCCTCAGTTGCTCCCCCAGATCCAGCAGATCTAACCTTTCTTGTAGCTAGGAGAAAATTGGAATGCCAGGTGTGGTACCTAGCCATCCATCCTCAGAACCATGCTTGGAATCCTTGGCCTGGCGCCAACTAACAGGTCTCAATTGTCCTGGAAAAGAATCTTTGTAGTTTGGAGCTTCTCACAACTCCCATCGTGCGAAAACCCCCATGGCCTCGTGATTCCCCCCCTTCATGAAGGGGCCATCAGGGACAGAAAGTCCAACCTGAAGATCGTCTGATCCTCACCCTGACTTCAGATGCACGAGATCTCGATTCAGGTCTGTAGATTGTGCCTGCCATGTCCTCACCCATAAAAACTAAGCCTAGCTTGTGTTCTCAGACTTCAGTCCTCAGACTACTGGCCCACAAGCCCTCCAGTTTGGCAATCCAGAAGTACAATGCGGCACTCTGCCTGCTCCCTGGAAGAAGAACATTGCCCTCTGGGGCTACCCAGAAACCCCAAATGAGGATCAACCTGCACGCCATTTGGCTGTACACCAAATATATAGGCTGAAGTGGGCACAATTGCCCATTCTGACACAGCCTGAGCCTGGAACTCCTGGCCCCACCCAGACAGCTGGCCGCACACTGAGCACATCGGACCCGCCATGGCCTTAGGTCGTCATCTCTACCCAACCTCGGTTTTCAGGCTTCAGAACCTTGACCTTATCTCCAATCACTGCCCAGGTTTGAAAATGTTGCAGAAATCCGAACTCGTTCCCTTGGCATGAAACCTCGTGGTTGGCATGTTGTCCAACTTTCAGTGTAGTTGAAACCAGTGTGGCACATGAGACCCAGCCCATGCTTGAGGGCCACATTGGTCTCAAACACACATTGTGACCCTCAGCCTGAGCCCGGTCCTCAGGCAAGGCCTCTCAGTGGCTGCATGAAGAAACAGCATATTGGGCTTGCCATGCCCCTAGACCCTAATTTTTAACCATATTTCGGGTTGTCCATTCACTCTTGCCCAGGGCTCTGCTTTGGAATTCCTCTTTTGGTGGGACACCTCAGGTAACAAACCTTAAAGGAGTCCTCCCATCCCACAGATTCACGAAAAAGAATTGGGATAGGGCCAAATCCACAGAGAGGAAGATTCGTCCATGGCCCATGAGGCCTCCCCGACATTCCACGGCCATCGCTGATACAAAATCCAGAGACAAAAGCCTAACCAAGCGCCTCAGACTCGCTCTTTCTTCATATCCTGAAGAGTTCTTCTCATGATTTGTAGTTCGGCCGTGCCATACCTACGTTCCCAAACCTAAGCTGAGTTTGTGTTTTTTGAGTTCTGTCCTCAAAGTCCTGGGCCACACACCCTCCAGGCTGGGCCCCTGGAACCACACATTAGGACTGGGCCTAACCAATCCATGGGAATTCTGCCCATTCCATTATCCAAAACCGTACAAATTAGGAGAAACCTCCAAATTCCCTGAGGCCATACCAATGGTGTAGGTTGTCCGGGACAAAAAAGGGCCGTCTGACACCAGCTGAGCATCTACCCCCACTCATACCATAGATGGATGTCCCCAGAGAAGAAGATTGACCAGACAGGACCCCAGGCCATAATGGGATCCATAGCTTTGTTTTACAGGCATGTCTCCTCAAAAGCCTGGTTTCCAATACCAGCTGAGTGCTTCTCCTGAGGCACCCATCAGAACAAATCTCGTCTACACATGGGAAACTTGCATGTTGGAGCTCTCTCAAAGCCTCTGGTTAGAAGGACATTTCAGGTTCCCGGTGCCAGCGCCTCATTCCAAGGTCTCCATGGAGACACACCCACATTAGGACCCATCCACAGGAGAGTCCATTTCAACTCAGCCCCCTAAGTTGCTCCCCCTGATCCAGCAGATCTAACCCGTCTTGTCGCTAGGAGATGATTGGAATGAGAGGCAGGCTTCCCAGACATCCATACTTAGAACCATTCTCAGAATTATGCTGTATGGGAAGTCCTGGAGCCAACCAACAGGTCTCAATAGTCCCGCAGAAGAATCTTTACTGTTTGGAGCATCTCAAAACTCCCATCGTGGGCAAACCTCCATGGCCTCGTGATTTCGCCCCCTGTGCTTCATGAAGGGGCCATCAGGGACAGAAGCTCCAACCTGAGCGATCGTCTGATCCTCGCCCTAACTTCAGATGCAGGACATCTTGATTCATCTCTGCAGAGTGTGTCTGCCGTGCCCTTGCCCAGAAACGTAAGTCTAATTTGTGTTCTCAACTTCCATTCTCACATTCCTGGCCCACAAGCCCTCCAGTTTGGCAATTCCAGAACTACAAGGCAGCACTCTGCCTGCTTTCCGGAAGAAAAACATTGCCCTCTGGGGCTACCCAGATTCCCCAAATGAGGATCAACCTGCATGCCACTTGACTGGACCCCAATTATACAGGCTGCCCTGGGCACTACTGCCCTTTCTGGCACAGCCTGAGACTGAACCTCCTGGCTCGCACCCACCCAGCTAGCCACACACTGAGCACATCAGACCCGCCATGGCCTTAGGTCATCATCTCTTTCCAACCTCGGTTTTCAGGCTTCAGAACCTAAACCTTATCTCCAGTCACCACCCAGGGTTGAACATGATGCAGGAATCAGAACTCCTTCCCCATGGCAAGAAACCTTGTGGTTGGCATGTTGTCCAACGTAAAATGTAGTTGAAACCAGTGTGGCCCATGAGGCCCTGCAGATGCTTGAGGACCAAGTCGTTCACAAACATGCATTCTGACCCTCAACGTGAGCCCAGTTCTCAAGTAAGGCCTCTCAGTGGCTGGACCAAAAGACAGCATATTGGGCTTGTCATGCCCCTAGGCCCCAATTTTTAACCAGATTTCTGGTTGTCCAGTCTCCCCTCCCCAGGGCTCGGCTTTGGAATCCCTCTTTTGGTGGGACACCTGAGGTAACAAAACTGAAAGGACTCCTCCCATCCCACAGTTTGACCCAAAACAATTGGAATCGGGCCAAATCCACAGAGCGGAAGACTCGTCCATGGCCCATGAGGCCTCTCGGACATTCCACGCCCATCGTTGACACAAAATCCAGAAACAAAAGCCTGAACAAGTGCCTCACAATCTCTCTTTCTTCATATCTGGAAGAATTCTCCTCACGGTCTGTAGATCGGGCCTGCCATACCTACGTCCCTAAACCTAAACTGAGTTTGTGTTTTAGACTTCTGTCTCCACAGTCCTGGTGCACACACCCTGCAGGCTGGGGCCCCTGGAGCCACATCAAAACTGTGCCTTCCCTCTCCACGGGAATTCTGCCCATTCCATTGTCCATAATCATAAAATTAGGAGAAACCTCCAAAGTCCCCAAGGCCTTCACAATAGTGTAGGCCTCCTGGGACAAACAAGGGCCATCTGACACCAGCTGAGCATCTAACTCCACTAATACCTTAGATGGATGTACACAGAGAAGAAGATTCAACCGGACAGGCCCCTAGGCTCTAAACGGAGCCATTGCTTTGGTTTCCAGTTATCTCTCTTCAGAGGCCTATATTCCAATAACAGTATATGGGGGTTTCCTGAGGCACCAATCAGAACAAATCTCGTCTCCACATGGGAAACTTGTCCTTTGGAGATGTCTCAAAACCTCCGGTTAGGAGAATCCTTCAGGGCCCATGCACCAACGCCCCATTCCAAGGTCTCCATGGACACAAACCCACATTAGCATCCATCCTCAGGAGAGTCCATTTCAACTCAGCCCCCTTGGTTGCTCTGACAGAGCCAGCATATCAAACCTGTCTATTTGCTAGGAGACAACTGCAATGTGAGGCGGGCTTCCCATGTATCCATCCTAAGATCCCTGCTCTGGTGTCATTCTGTATGGTATGTACTGGAGTGATACAAAAGGTCTCAATTGTTGATCAGAAGGAATCCTTGTTGTTTGGAGCATCTCACAACTCCCATTGTGGGTAAACCTCCATGGACTGGAGATGCTGTCCCCTTCATAAAGTGGCCAGAATGGACAGAAATTCAAACCTAAGCCTAGGTTTGAACCTCGCCCTGACTTCAGATTCATGATATCCCGATTCAGATCTGCAGAGGGTGCCTGCCGTGCCCTCGCCCAGAACCTACGCCTAACATGTGTTCTCAGACTTCCGTTCTCACACTCCCCGTCCACAAGGCATCCACTTTGGAAATTCCGGAGCCACAATGCAGCACTCTGCATTTTCTAGAAGAAAAACATTGCCCTTGGGGCTACCCAGAAATGCCAAATAAAGATCAACCTGCACGGCATTCAGTTGTACCCCAATTATACAATCTACCCTGGGCACTAATGCCCTGTCTGACACAGCCCAAGCTTGGACCTCCCGACCAACACCCAGACAGCTGGCTCCACGCTGAGCATATCGAACCCAACATGGTCTTAGGTCGTCATCTCTTCCCAACCTCGGTTTTCAGACTTCACAACCTAGACCTTATCTCCAATCACTGCCCAGGGGTGAATGACATGCAGAAATCAGAATTAATACTTCCCCATGGCAAGAACTCATGTGGTTGACATGTTGACTATCATTCAGTGTAGGAGAAACAAGCATGCACCATGAGTCCCCACCCATGCTTGAGTACCACGAGGGCATAAACACGCATTGTGACCCTCAGCATGAGTTCTGTCCTCAATGAAGGCCTCTCAGTGGCTGGACCATTAGAAGGCATATTGGGCTTGCCATGCCCCTAGGCCCGTATTTTTAGTTAGATTTCTTGTTGTCCAGGGCTCTGCTCTGGAATCCCTCTTTTGGTGGGACACCTTAGTTAACAAAACTGAATCCCACAGATTAACCCAAAACAATTGGGATCTGGCCAAATCCACAGAGAGAAAGACTCTTCCATGGCCCATGAGGACTCCTCGACATTCCACAGCCATCATTGACACAAAATCCAGGGGCAAAAGCCTGACAAGTGTCACACTTTCACCCTTTATTCATATCCCAAAAAGTTCTCCTCATAGTCTGTAAATCGGACCTGCCATACCTACGACCCCAAAGCTAAGCTGAGTTTGTGTTTTCAGACATCTGTCCCCACAGTCCTTGCCCACACACCCTCAAGGCTGGGCCCTTGGAGCCACACATCAGGTCTGTGCCTGCACACTCCACAGGAATTCTGCCCAAGCCATTGTCCATAATCATACAATTTAGGAGAAACCTCCATAGTCCCCGAGGCCATCCCTATAGTGTAGGCCGCCCGGACAAACAGGAGCGGTCTGACACCAGCTGAGCAACTACCTCCATTTCATAAAATAGACAGATGTCGACAGAGAAGAAGATTGAACCAGAGAGGCTCCTAGGACCTAATTGGATGCATTGCTGCGGTTTCTATGTATCTCTCCTCAGAGGCCTGGTTCTAATACCAGCATATGTGGGTTTCCTGAGGCACCAATTAGAACAAATCTTGTCTCCACATGGAAAACTTGCTCTTTCGAGTTGTTTCAAAATCTCCGGTTAGAATCCTTTAGAGCCCTGGGGCCACCACCCCATTCCAACGTCCTCATGGACACAAACACACATTAAGACCCATCTTCAGGAGAGTCCATTTCAACTCAGCTCCCACGATTGCTCCTGCATAGCCATCAGATCGTACCTGTCTTGTGGCAGGGAGACAATTGGTGTAAGAGGCAGTCTGCTCAGGCATCCATCCTTAGAACCCGGCTCTGGAGTCATTCCATATGGGATGTCCTGGAGCCATCCAACAGTTCTCAATTTTCCCGCAGAAGGAATCCTTGCAGTTTGGAGCATCCCACAACTCCCAACGTGGGAAAACCTCCATGGCCTCGAGATTCCACCCCTTTGATGAAGGGGCCATCATGGACAGAAACTCCAACCTGCGCCTAAGTCTGATCCTCGTCCTGACTTCAGATGAATGAGATTTTGATTCGGATCTGCAGAGGGTGCCTGCCGTGCCCTCGCCCTGAAACTTAAGTTTAGCTTATGATCTCAGACTTACGTCCTCACACTCCTGGTCCCGACGCCCTCAAGTTTGGCAATTCTGGACCCACAATGCTGCACTCTGCCTGCCCACCAGAAGAAAAATGTTGCCCCAGTGAGCTTCCCTGACACAATAAATGAGGATGAACCTACATGGAACTCAACTGTACCCAAATTATACATTCTAACCTGGGCACTAATGCATTGTCTGACACAGCCTGAATCCATACCTCCTGAACAACACCCAGAAAGCTGACCGCACACTGAGCACATCGGACCCTCCATGACCTTAGGTTATCATCTCATCCCAACCTCGATTTTCTGGATTCAGAACTTAGATCTTATCTCCAGTCACTGCCCAGGCGTGAACATGATGCAGAAATCAGAATTCCTCCTTCCCCATGGAAAGAAACCTTGTGGTTCGTATGTTGTCCAAAGTTCAGTGTAGGAGAATCAAGCATGGCCCATGAGTCCCCGCCCATGCTTGATGCCTACATTGGGCACAAACATGCATTGTGACCCTCAGTGTGAGCACTGTACTCAAGTAAGACCTCTCAGTGGCTGGACCAAGGTACCCCATGTGGGGATTGCCATGCCCTTAGGCCCCCAATCTTATACAGAGTTCGGGTTGTCCAGTCGCCCCTTCCCAGGGTTCTGCTCTGGAATCCCTCTTTAGTGGCACACCTGAGGTAAAAAAAAAAAAACAAAAAAAAACAAAAAAAAAACAGAATGGACTCCTCCCATCCCACGGAATGACCCCAAAATATTGGGATTATCCAAATCCCCATAGAGGAAGTCTCACCCATGGTCCATGAGGATGCCCCTACATTCCACGGCCATCAGTGACACAAAATCCAGAGTCAAAAGCTTGAGCAAGTGCCTCACACTCACTCTTTGTTCATATCCTGAAGAGTTCTGCTCAAGGTCTGTAGATCGGGCCTCCCATACCTATGTCCCCAAAC
This sequence comes from Mustela nivalis, assembly GCF_964662115.1. Taxonomy (NCBI): domain Eukaryota; kingdom Metazoa; phylum Chordata; class Mammalia; order Carnivora; family Mustelidae; genus Mustela; species Mustela nivalis. The sequence goes on along the minus strand of NW_028136552.1, from coordinate 1,403,350 downwards.
CTAAGACGAGTTTCTGTTTTCAGACTTCTGTCCCCACAGCTCTGACCCACACACCCTCCATGCTTGAGCCCCTAGAGCCACACCTCAGGATTGTGCCTTCCCTCCCCAAAGGAATTCTGCCCATTTCATTGGCCACAAACTTGCAAATTAGGAGAAACCTCCAAAGTCAAAGTGGCAATCCCAATAGTGTAGACTGCCCAGGACAAATAGGGGCAATCTGACACCAGCTGAGGAACTACCTCCACTCAATCCCATAGACAGATGAACCGAGAGAAGAAGATTAAACCAGACAGGCCCCAGGCCCTAATCAGATCCATTGCCTTGGTTTCCAGGCATCTCTCCTCAGAGTTCTGGTTTCCAATACCAGCATATTGGGGGTTACTGAAGCACCAATGAGAACAAATCTTGTTTCCCCATGGGAAAAATGCTTCTTGGAGCTGTGTCAAAACCTCTGGTTAGGAGCATCCTTCAGAGCCCTGGTGCCACTGCCCCATTCCAAGGTCTCCATGGACATAATCCCACATTATGACCGATCCTCAGGAGAATGCATTTCAACTCAGCCCCCTTGGCTGCTACATCATAGGCAGCAATCAAACGTGCCGTTTCGCTAGGAAACAATTGGAATGCAAGGCCGGATGCCCAGGCATCCATCCTTAGAACCCTGCTCTGCAATTGTTCCATATGGGATGTCCTGGAGCCATCCAACAGGTTTCAACTGACCCGCAGAAAATCCTTGTGGTTTGGAGCATCTCACTACTGCCATCATGGGAAAACACCAATGGCGGTGTGATGACCCCCCTTCATGAAGGGGCCATCATGGACAGAAACTCCAACCTGAGCCAATATATGAACCTCGCCCTGACCTCAGATGCATGAAATCTAAATTCAGCTCTGCAGAGTGTGCCTGTCATTTCCTCGCCCTGAAACCAAAGCAAAGCTTCAGTTCTCAGACTTACATCCTTGCATTCCTGGCCGCAAGGCCTCCAGTTTGGCAGTTCCGGAGCCAGAATGCAGCACTCTGCCTGCCCTCCAGAAGAAAGACTTTGCCTTATGGGGCTACGGAGAAACCCCAAATAATTATCTTCTGCATGCCACTAAACTGTACCCCAATTATACAGCGTATCTGGGCACGAATGCCCTGTCTGGCACAGCCTGAGTGCAGACCTCCTGAACGACACCTAGAAAGCTGGCCCCAAACTGAACACATCGGACCCGCCATGGCCTTAGGTTGTCATCTCTTCCAAACCTCGGTTTTCAGGCTTCAGAACCTAGACCTTATCTCCAATTAGTGCCCAGAGGTGAACGTGATGCAGAAATCAAAACTCCTCCTTCCCCATGGCAAGAAACCCTGAGGTTGGCATGTCCAAGGTTCACTGTAGGAGAAACCTGCAAGCTCAATGAGGTCCCGCCCAATACTGAGGACCACCTTGGGCACAAACACACATTGTGATCCTCAGCATGAGTCCACTATTCAAGTAACGTCTCTCAGTGGCTGGACCAAGAATGTGCATATGGGCTTGCCATGCCCATAGGACCCCAGGCCTAACCAGAGGGTGGGTATTCCAGTTGTATGTACCCAGTGCTCTGCTCTAGAATCCCTCTATTGTGGGGACACATGAGGCAGAAAACAGGACTCCTCCCTTCCCACAAAATGACCCCAATCTCTTGGGAGCCGGACAAATCACCAGAGAGGGAGACTTCCATGGCCCATGAGACCATGCTTACATTAAATGACCATCATGAATACAACATCCAGAGACATAAGCCTGAACGACCGCCTCTCACTCGCCTTACTTTCTAATCACAATGAGCTCCCCTCACGGACTGTAGATCACTCCTGCCATAACCTCAGCCCCAAACCTCAGCCGAGTTTGTGTTTTTGGATGTCTGTCCCCACAGCCCTGGACCACACAGCCGCCAGGCTGGGGCCTCTGGAGCCACACCACAGGACTGTCCTGCTCTCTCCAAGGAGACTATGCCCATTCCATTGCCCATAACCCCACAGAATAGGAGAAACATCAAGGCCCCAGAGGACATCCCACTACTATAAGTCACTCTGGACAAAGGCATCCTGACACAAGCTGAGCAACTACCTCCATGCAGAAACACAGACAGATGTCGACAGAGACAGTAGATTGAACCAGACAGGCCCCTGGGCCCTAATCTGAACTCTTGCTTTGGTTTCCAGGTGTCACTCCTCAGAGGCCTGGGTTTGAAGACCAGCATCTGGGGCTTTCCTGAGACACCAAACAGAACAACTATCGTCTCCACATGGGAAGCTTCATTGTTGGAGCTGTGTCTAACCCTTCGGTTTGGAGAAACCTGCAGAGTCCCTGAGCCACCGCCACATTCCAAGGTCTCCATGGCCACCAACCCACAGTATGACTCATCCTCAGCAGAGTCCATTTCAACTCAGCCCTCTGAGAAACCCGCCCAAGAGCCTGCAGATTGAGCCTGCCTTGCCCCAAGCAGCCAGTGGGAATGTGAGGTGGCATTTGCAGACATTCATGCTTAGACCCCTTCTCTCGAGTCTTTCTGTAGGGGTCATCCTAGAACCATCTCATAGTACTCGACTGTCCTACAGAGGAAACCTTGATGTTTGGGGCAGCTCATAACTCCCAGCGTTGGGAAACTTCCCTGGCCTCATGATGCCCCCACCCCCTTCAGGAAGGGGCCATAATGGACACAAACTCCAACCTGAGGCAACGTCTGATACTCGCCCTGACCTCAGATGCAGGAGATCTTGATTCAGTCTCTGCAGAGTGGGCCTGCCATGCCCTCGGCCCCAAACCTAACGCTAGCTTGTGTTTTCAGACTTCCCTCTTCACACTCCTGGCAAACAAGCCCTCCAGACTGGGAATTCCAGAACCACAACACAGTTTTCTGCCTGCCCACCAGAAGAAAAACGTTGCCCTATAGGGCTCTCCAGAAACCACAAATGAGAACCAACCTGCTCTGGCCTCGACCGCACCCTAACTGGAAAGGCTACCCTGGTCAGTAATGCTCTGTCTGACACAGCCTGACGTCCCGACAGACAAGGAAACAGCTGGCTGCACACTAAGCACATCAGACAGGCCATGGCCTTATGCCGTCATCTCTTCCCAACCTGGGTTTTCAGACATCTGACCCTAGATATTATATCAAATCCTGGCAAACGAGGGTAACTGAAGCACAAATCAGATCTTCTCCTTCCCCATGGCTGGAAAACTTGCTGTTGGCATGGAGTCATACCTTCAGTGTAGGAGAAACCTTCATGGCCCCTGAGGCCAAGCCTAAACTTGAGTGCCTCCTTGGGTACAAACTCGCATTGGGACCATCAGCATGGGCCCCATGTCAAAGTAAGGTCTCTCAGGGCCTCGACCAAGAGCCCGCATATGGGGCTTGCCAAGCCCCTATGATCCCAATCTTCACAAGAGCTCGAGTGTTCCATTTGCTCGAACCCAGGACTGTGATCTGGAGTCCCTCTCCTGGAAGAACACCTGAGCCAGACAGCAGGACTCCACCCTTCCCACAAAATGTCCCCAAAATCTTAAGAGCTGGACCAACTCCTCAGAGAGGGAGACTCTTCCATAGCCCCTGAGGTCACCCCTACATTCCACGGCTATGGGAGACAAAACATCCAAAGACAAAAGCTTGCGTGACTGCCTCCCATTTGCCCTTCTTTCATAAGCTGAGGATCTCCTCTCACGGTCTGTGGGTCCATCCTGCCATGCTCTCGGCTCCACACCCAAGCCGAGTTTGTGTTTTCAGACTTCTGTGCCCACAGCCCGGACCCACACACCCTCCAGGCTAGGGCCTATGGAGACACACTGAAGGACTGTGCCAGTCCTCTCCAAGAAAACTGTACCCAATCCATTGGCCACAACCCTAGAGATTAGGAGAATCCAATAAGGTCTCCAAGGCCATGCCTCGGCCATGGACTAAGAGGGGCACTCTGACACCAGCTGAGCAACTATCTCCACTTAGATACTCAGACAGTGTCCCCAGAGACAGAAGATTGAAACGGACAGGCATCTAGGCTCTAATCTGAACCCTAGCTTTGGTTTCCAGGTGTCTCTACTCAGAGAACTGGTTTGAAGACCAGTATCTGGGGCTTTTCTGAGGCACCAAAGAGAACCTGTCTCATCTCCACATAGGGATCTCTTTTTAATTGGAGCAATATTACACCCTTCGGTTAGGCGAATACTTCATGGCCACTGAGCTGCCAACATATTCCAAGGTCTCCATGCACACAAACCCACATTATGACCCATCCGCAGGAGAGTCCATTTCAATTCAGCCCCCTAGTTAGCTCGCCCCAGAGCCAGTAGTTCAAACATGTCTTGTCACAAAGAGCCAATGGGAATGTGAGGTATGCTGTACAGGCATCCATCCTTCGAATCCTGCTCTCCAGTCTTTCCGTATGGGACATCCTGGAGCCATTCAACAGGACTCGACTGTCCAGCAGATGGAAAGCTTGTGGTATGGGTCAACGCACAAACTAGAGTTTGTGCTGGTGTCTAAGGTGCTGTGCAGGATTCTCCAATCTTGAGGGTTTGGCACAGGTCGAAGGGCATGGTTTCCTACTGGGGACAGGAGATATTCTATTGTGTGGCTCAGGGACCACATGTTGTATCCTAAGTTGGTATTTCAGAACAGGACCCTGAGGACAGATGCCTGAAAACCTAATCTAGTGTTCCAATGACGTCCTAGGAGCATGTCAGGTACAATCTTCTGACCCAGGAACATTGAAATGGCTGTCTGCTTGGATGTAGGTGATCAGGGCGTTTCAGACTGGCATTTGTGTCCAGTGCTGCCGACAATATTGGGTCGGGCTCAGGGCTCTTGCGTGTTTCTCCTAAACTGGAAGGTTTGGGCAGGTTTGACGGGCACAGTTTCCTTGGGGATGGCAGGCCCAGTCATGTGTTGTGGATCCAGAGACCCTGTCCTGGAGGGCATATGAGCCATGGTTTTGGGAGAGAAGTCTGCAAACACAAATGTGGGTTATGGTTAGTGGAAAGGTGATCACAGGCCCAATGAGTAGACCTGGAGTGCAGCTTGTCAGGAGTAATTAGGGTGACTGGAAGGCAGTAGCACAGGCTTTTCTCTCTATATTGTGTGTCCAGGATGGCCTTGGAATGCAGGTATAGTCTCATGGGTCCATGGGAAACTTTTCCTCTCTATGGATCTGTGCAGCTCATAGTTTGGTGGCTTTTTTGGGGAAGGGAAGAGTGTTGTTTTCCATCTTATGGGTGCCCCAAAACAGGGATTCCAGATACAGGCTCTTTTTCTGGGCATCTGGGACTTCCCACCAAGGGTTAGGATTTGCACCTAGGGGTGTATGAGGCCTGCAATGCGGGATCATGATGGTGCAACTGAGAGGGATTGTTTGAAAGCTTGCTCAGGCTGAGTCTCACAATGCCTGTTTGCTCCCATGGCGGCCCTCAGGAGTGGGAGTGGTCTCATTGGTCATATATCTGGCTCCCTCTTAGAGAGTTGGACACCCAACCCAACAGCCAAATGTCCTGCCATGAGGAAGGATGAGTTCTCTTCCGTCAGGTTCCTCTGTGCTTCAGGTTGCCCCATTGGCAGGGTTTCCAGCAAGGTCTCGAGATAGGTGCCTGAATACCAAGGATGGGTGGAGATGACGTACTTGGGCCATAGCAATCCCAAATGCTAGATATGACGCCTAAAACTCGGTCGGGGCTCAGGCTCTGTCAGACACAGCGCTAGTGGCCATGGCAGCCTTTATATCAGAGTAGATTCGAGGGCGGAGCAGATTGATCCTCATGTGGAGTTTCTTGGGAAGATTCCCAGGCATTTGTTCATTCAATAGGGAAGGCAGAATGCTGTGTTGTGGCTCCAGGTTTCCCAATCACGAGAGCTTGGGAACCAGTCAGTTTTGGGTGGAATTGTAAACAAAAGCTATGGTTCAATTCAGTGCCAAGCAGAAGGCAGTTCCAATTTGTAGCAGTTTACTCGAGATATCCAGCACTGGAATAAGGGTGGATGTCAGATGCTTGCTCACACTAGAGTTTTTGTCTATGATGACCGACAAGTGGAGGGGTGGTATAAAGAGGCCATGGAGGAGTTCACATGCTGAGGCCTGTGAACTGCTGCAAAAAGTAACATTTTTTTGTACAGTGTAGGTGAAGTATGGTTTGTTTACTCTAGGTTTCCCCATGTGGAAAGTTTGTGAAGAAGAGCTCTCCGGCATGGATGCCAGGAAAGCACACCTCCATTGACAATTGCAGCTGAGGAACATGGCAGATTCGTTCTGGTGGCTCTGGGACAAAGTGCCAAGGCCTTGAGTTGACATGGGATCTCTTGCAGATGGGTCACAATGCTTGTTTGTTACCAGGGAGAACTTAGAATGTGCTGGTTGCTAAGGTGCCATGCAGGATTCTCCTACCCTGAGGGTTTGGCACAGGTCGAAGAGCATGGTATTCTTCTGGGGACAGGGGATGTTCTGTCGTGTGGCTCAGAGACCATATGATGTGTCATAGATTGGTATTTCAGAACAGGCCCCTGAGGACAAATGCCTAAAAACCTAATGGGGTTCCATTGAGAGCCTAGGGGCATTTTAGGTTCAATCGTCTATCTCACGATCATTGACTTGGCTATTTCCCTGGATGTAGGTGATAAGGGTGTTTCAGACTGCGCATTTCCATCCCGAGTGGCCGGCAATATTGGTGTGGGCTCAGGGGCCACACAGGTTTCTCCTAATCTGGAAGGTTTGGGCAAATCTGATATGCACAGTGTCCTTGGGGTTGGCAGCCAGAGTTCTGTGGTGTGGCTCCAGAGATCACATTCTGGTGGGCATGTGAGCCATGGTTTTGGGAGAGAAGTCTGCAAACACAAATACAAATTAGGGTGAGTGGCGAGGTGATCACAGGCCCAATGCGTAGACCTGGAGGGAAGCTCGTCATGAACTATAATTAGGGAGACTGGAAGGCAGTAGCACAGGCTTTTCTCTCTGGATTGTGTGTCCAGGATGGCCTTGGAATGCAGGTGTGGTCTCATGGGTCCATGGGAGTCTTTTCCTCTCTATGGATCCTGGTGGCTCTCCATAGTTTGGTGGCTTTTTCGGGGAAGGGGAGAGTGATGTTTTCCACCTTATGGGTGCCCCAAAACAGGGATTCCAGAGACGGGCTCTGGTTCATGGCATCTGGGACATCACAACAAGTGCTAGGATTTGGGCTTAGGGCATATTAGGCCTGCAATGCGGGTTCATGGTGGTGCAACAGAGAAGGATTGTTTGAAAGCATGCTCAGGCTGAGGGTCACAAGGCCTGTTTGCCTCCAGGGCATCCCTGAGGCGTTTGTGTGGTCTCACTGGACTTGTAAATGACTCCCCCTTTCAGGGTTGAACACCCATCCTAACAGCCAAGTTTCCTGATATGAAGAAGGAGGAGTTCTCTATTGTGCTTCAGGATGCCCCATTATCAGGGATTCCAGCAAAGGTCTGGGGACAGGTGCCTGAATACCAAGGATGGGTAGAGATGAAATACTTGAGCCATGGCATTCCCAAATACTAGATGTGGGGCTCAAACTCTGGTGACTGACACTAGGTCTGGGCTCAGGCTCTGTCAGACACAGCACTAGTGGCCAGGGCAACCTATAAATCAGGGTCCCTCCGATATAGGGCCGAGCAGATTGATCCTCATGTGGGGTTTCTGGCCAGACTCACCAGGCACTTGTTTCTATCGGGAAGGCAGAATGCTGTGTTGTGTCTCCATAATTCGCTATCAAGAAGGCTTGGGGACCAGTCGGGTGAGGAAGGAATTGTAAACACAAGCTACAGTTCAATTCACTGCCAAGCGGAAGGCAGTTCCTGTGTCCAGCAGCTTTTTCGAGATATCCAGCACCTTAGTAAGGGAGGACGTCGGATATTTGCTCACACTGGAGTTTGTGTCTATGATGACTGACAAATGGAGGGGTGGCGTCAAGAAGCCATGTAGGGATTTTCACGTTGAGACTCATGAGCTGCTCCAAATAGCAAGGTTTCATTCTACTGGACAGGTGGAGTGTGGTTTATTTGCTCCAGGGTCCCCCATGTGGAAAGTTTGGGTAGCAGAGCTCTACCGCATGGATGCCTGGAATGTTCAACTTCATTGACCATTGCAACTGAAGAACATGGCAGCTTTATTCTGGTGTCTCTGTAGCAAAGTACCAAGTCCTTGATTTGACATGGAATCTCTTGCAGATGGGCCACACAGCTGGTTTGTTACCAGGTAGATCTTAGAATGTGCTGGTGGCTTAGCAGTTGTGCAGGAATCTACTACTCTGGGATTTTGCACAGATTGTAGGGCACGGTTTCCTTCTGGGGACAGGAGATGTTCTGTTGTGTGGCCCAGCCACCACATGTTGTATCATAAGTTCGCATTCTAGAACAGGCCTCTGAGGACACATGTCTGAAAACCGAATCAATGGTTCCAATGACGTCCTAGGGGCATGTTAGGTTCATTATTCTGACTCAGGACCATTGACTTGGCTGTGTTCCTGGATGTAGGAGATCAGGGTATTTCAGACTGTGCATTTGTGTTCAGAGCGGCCGCCGAAATTGGGGTAGGCCCAGAGGCCTTGTAGGTTTCTCCTAATCTAGACAGTTTGGGCAACTGTGATGGAAACAGTTTCCTTGTGGATGGCAGGGACAGTCCTGCAGTGTGGATCCAGAGACCCCATCCTGGAGGGCAATGTGTGCCATGGTTTTGGTAGATAAGTCTGCAAACACAAATTCGAATTAGGGTGAGTGGCGAGGTAATCACAGGCCCAATGCATATACCTTGAGAGCAGCTCATCTGGAACTGTAATTAGGGTGAATGGAAGGCAGTAGCACAGGCTTTTCTCTCCGGATTGTGTGTCCAGGATGGCCTCGGAATGCAGGTGTGTTCTCATGGGTCCATGGGAGACATTGCCTCTCTATGGATCCTGGTGGCTCCTCATAATTTGGTGACATTTTTGGGGAAGGGATGAGTGCTGTTTTCCATCTGAAGGGTGCATCAAAACAAAAATTCCAGAGATGGTCTCTGGGTCTGGGCACCTCGAAAATCCCACCAAGTTTTATGATTTGAACCTACAGGCATACCAGGCCTGAAATGAGGGATCATTGTGGTGAATCTGAGAGGGATTTTTTGAAAGCATGCTCAGGGTGAGGGTCACAATGCCTGTTTGTGCCAAGGGTAGTCCTCAGGAGTGTGTGTGGTGTCATTGATGTTGTAACTGGCTCCCCCTTTGAGGGTAGAACACCCATCCCAAAAGACAGGTTTATTGCCATGGGGAAAGAAGAGTTCTCTATTGTGCTTCAAGTTCCCTAATTGGCAGGGATCCCTGCCAAGGTCTGGGGACAGGTGCCTGAATATCAAGGATGGGTAGAGATGACATACTTTGGCCATGGCAATCCCAAATGCTAGATATGGGGCCTGCTCTTTAGTGGCTGAAACTCAGTCGAGCTCAGGCTCTGTCAGACACGGCACTAGTGGCCATGGCAGCCTATAAATCGGTGTTGACTCGAGGGCCGACCTGATTGATCCTCATGTGGGTTTTCAGGGCAGACTCACCGGGCATTTCTTCATTCGATGGGGAAGGCAGAATGCTGCGTTGTGGCCCCAGATTTCCCTATCAAGAGGGCTTAGGGACCAGTCAGGTGAGGATGGAATTGTAAACACAAGCTATGGTTCAATTCAGTGCCAAGTGGAAGGCAGTTCCAATGTGCAGTGGTTTATTCAAGACATCCAGCACCGGGATAAGGGTGCATGTCAGATGTTTGCTTAGACTGGAGTTTGTGTCTATGATGACCGACCAATGGAGTGGTGGCATCAAGAGGCCATGGAGCAGTTTACACGCTGAGGCCTGTGAGTTGATCCAAACATAAGGTTTCCTTCTACTGGACAGGGGAGGTCTGGTTTGTTTACACCAGGTTCCCCCATGTGCAAAGTTTGGGTAGCATAGTACTCGCACGTGGATACTGGAAAGCACACCTACATTGACCATTGCACCTAAGGAATATGGCAGGTTCTTTCTGGTTGCTCTAGGGCAAAGTACCAAGGCCTGGATTCTAATGAAGTTGGGTCACAATGCAGTTTTGTTACCACGGAAATCTTACTATGTGCTGGTGGCTAAGGGGCCATGTATGATTAGTCTATCCTGATGGTTTGACACCGGTCGAAGAACATGGTTTCTTTCTGGGTATCGGAGATGTTCTGTTGTGGGGCTCACGGACCAAATGTTGTATCATAAGTCAGTATTCCAGAACAGGCCTCTGAGAACAGATGCCTAAAAACTTCATCTAGGGTTCCAATGAAGTCCAAGGGGAATTTCAGGTTGAATCATCAGACTCAGGAACATTGACTTCGGTGTCTGCCTATATGTAGGCAACCAGAATGTTTCTGACTGTGCCTTTGTGTACAGAGTGGCCTCCAATATTGGGGTGGGCTCTGGGGCCTTGCAGGTTTCTCCTAATCTTGAAGGTTTAGGCAAATTTGTGGGCACGGTTTCCTTGGGGGTGGCAGGCACAGTCCTGTGGTGTGGCTCCAGAGACTCCATCGTGGAGGGCATGTAAGCCATGGTTTTGGGAGAGAAGTCTGCAATCACAAACTCGGATTAGGTTGAGTTGCGAGGTGATCGTAGGCCCAATGCATAGACCTGGAGGGCAGATCGTCAGGAACTGTAAATCACGTACCTCGAAGGCACTAGCACTGGCTTTTGTATCTGGATTGTGTGTCCATGATAGCCTTGGAATGCAGGTGTGTTCTAATGTTTCCATGAGAGTATTTTCCTCTCTACGGATCCTGGAAGCTCCCAATAGTATGGTGGCTTTCTCGTTTGAATGGAAGAGTGCTGTTTTCAATCTTAGATGTTCCCCAAAAAGGGATTCCAGAGAAGGGCTGTGAGTCTGGGTGCTTGGAAAATCCCACCAGGATTAGGATTTGGGCCTAGGGGAGTACCAGGCCTACAATGTGTGACTTGGAGGTACAACTGAGAGCATTTGTTTGAAAGCATGCTAGTCTGAGTGTCACAATGCCTGATGTGATTAGGGCAGCCCTTATGAGTGGGAGTTGTCTCCTTGGCCATGCAGCTGGCTACCACTTTAATGTAGGACACCCATCCCAACTACCAGGATTCCTGCCATGGAAAAGGAAGAATTCTCTATTGTGCCTCAGGTTCCCCCATTAGCAGGTATTCTAGCAAATGTCTGGGGACAGATGCCTGAATACCAAGGATGGGTAGAGATGAGGGACCTGAGACATGGCCAGTCTCACATGCCTGACTCTCTGAGTAGCTGACATGAATTGAGCACTCAGGCTCTGTCAGAAACAGAACTAGTGGTCAGGGCTGAGTATGAATCAGGGATCCCTCAAGGGCTGAGCAGATTGATCCTCATGCAGAGTTTCTGGGCAGAATCACCATGCCCTTCTTCTTTCTAAGGGGAAGGCAAAAAGCTGCGTTGTGGCCCCAGAATTCCCTATCAAGCGGGCTTGGGGACCAGTAGGGTGAGGATGGAATTGTAAACTCAAGCTAAGGTTCAATTCAGTGCCAAGCAAAAGGCAGTTCCATTGTGTAGTGTCTGATTCCAGATATCCAGCACCTGAGTAAAGGTGAAAGTCAGACATTTCCTCATGCTGGAGTTTATGTCTATGATGACCGATGAATGGAGGGGTGGCGTCAAGAGACCATGGAAGATTTCACATGCTGGGGCTTGTGAGATGCTTCAAACAGCAAAGTTTCCTTCTACCACACAGGGGGAGTCTGGTTTATTTGCTCCAGGGTCCCCCATGTGGAAAGTTTGGGTAGCAGAGCACTCCCACGTGGATGCCTGAAAAGCACACCTCCATTAAAATTGCAGCTGAGAAACATGGCCAATTCGTTCTGGTGGCTCTTGGGCGAATTACCAAGGCCTGGAGTTGACATGAAGTCTCATGAAGATGGGTCATAATGCAGGTTTGTTACCATGGAGACCTTAGAGTGTGCTGGTGGCTAAGGGACCATGTAGGATTCATCTACTTTGAGGGTTTGACACTAGTCAAAGGGCACGGTTTCCTTCTCGGACCAGAGATGTTCTGATGTGGGGCTAACGGACCAAATGTATCATAATTTGGTATTGCAGAACAGGCCTCTGAGGATAGATGCCTGAAAATTTAATCTAGGGTTCCAATAAAATCCTAACGGAATGTCAGGTTCAATCCTCTGACTCAGTATCATTGACTTCAAAGTCTGCCTAGATGTAGGTGATCAGGGTGTTCCAGACTGTGCATTTGTGTACAGAGTGGCAACCAGTATTGGGGTGGGCTCAGGGGCCTTGCAGGTTTCTCCTAATCTGGAAAGATAGGGCAATTTGATGGGCACAGTTTCCTTGGCAATGGTGGGCACAGTCCTGTGGTGTGGCTCCAATGACCCCATGCTGGAGGGCATGAGAGCCATGGTTTTCGGAGGGAAGTCTGCAAACACAAATGCGGGTTAGGTTTAGTGGCGAAGTGATTGTAGGCCCAATGCATACTCCTGGAGGGAAGCTCCGTGTGAAATGTAAATCGCATGCCTCAAAGGAGGTAGCACAGGCTTTTTTATCTGGATTGTGTATCCACGATGGACTAAGAATGCAGGTGTGGTCTCAGGTGTCCATGGGTGATATTTCCTCTCAAGTATCCTGGCGGCTCCTTATAATGTGGTGGCTTTCTCAGAGAGGAAAGAGTTCTGTTTTCCATATTAAGGGTGTCCCATAACAGGGATTGCAGAGAAGTGCTCTGGCTCTGGGCACCTGGAAATACCCACCAAGGGTTATGATTTGGGCATAGGGGCTTACCAGGCCTCCAATGCAAGTCCTGGAGATACAACTGAGAGCGTTTGTTTGAAAGCATGCTCAGGTTGAGGGTCACTATGCAAGCTTTTGCATAGGGTGGCCCTCAGGAATGGGGGTGGTCTCAATGGACATTCAGTAGGCTAACACTCTGAGTGTTGGACACCCTTCCGAACTTACAGGAATCCTGCCATGGGGAATGAGGATTTCTCTATTGTGATTCAGTTTCCCTCATTGCTAGGGATTCCTGGAAAGGTCTGGGGACACATGCCTGAATACCAAGGATGGGTAAAGATGACGGCTCTGTTCCGTGGCCAGTCTAACATGCGGGATATGGGCCCCGCCTTCTAGGTGGCTGACACGAGGTCGGGGCTTAGGCTCTGTCAGACACAACACTAGGGGCCAGGGCTGTCTATAATTCAGGGTTCCCTCAAGGGACAAGTAGATTGATCATAATGTGGAGTTTCTGGGCAGACTCACCAGGCCCTTCTTCTTTCTATTGGGAAGGCAGAATGCTGTGTTGTGGCTGCAGAATTCCCTATCATGAGGGATTGTAGACCAGTAGGGTGAGGATGGAATTGTAAACCCAAGCTATGAATAAATCCAGTGACAAGCGAATGGCATTTCCAGTGTGCAGCGGCTGATTCGAATATCCAGCACCTGAGTAAGCGCAGACGTCCGATGTTTGCTCAAGCTGGAGTTTGTGTCTATAATGACCGACAAATGGAGAGGAGTTGAAAAGAGGTCATAGAGGATTTCCCACACTTGAGCTTGTGAGATGCTCCAAACAGCCAGGTTTCCTTCTACAGGACAGGGCAGTCAGATTTGTTTGCTCGAGAGTCCCCCATGTGGAAAGTTTGGGTAGCAGAGCACTCCCACATGGATGCCTGGAAAGCACACTTCCACTGAACATTGCAGCTGAGGAACATGACAGGTTCTTTCTGAAGGCTCTGGGGTGAAGTACCAAGGCCTGTAGTTGACATGGAATCTCATGAAGATGGCTCACAATGCTGGCTTGTTACCAGTGAGATCTTAGAATCTGCTGGTGGCTACGGGCCAAGTAGGATTCATCTACCCTGAGGGTTTGACACAGTTCCAAGAGCACGGCTTCCATCTAGAGAAAGGAGATGTTCTGTTGTGGGGATCAGGGACCATATGTTGTATCTTAAGTTGGTACTCCAGAACAGGTCTCTGATTACAGATGCCTGAAAACCTAATCAGGGGTTACAATGAGGTCATAGGAGCATGTCAGGTTCAATCTTCTGACTGAGAAACACTGACTTGGGTATCTGCCTGGATTCAGGTGATCAGCGTATTTCAGACTGCACATTTGTGTCCAGAGGGGCCTCCAGTATTGGGGTGGGCTCAGGGGCCTTGCAGGTTTCTCCTTATCTCGAAGTTTTAGGCAAATGTGACGGACACATTTTCCTTGGGGATGGCAGGCACAGTCCTTTGGTGTGGCTCCAGAGACCCCATCCTGGAGGAAATATGAGCCATGGTTTCGGGATAGAAGTTTGTAAGCACAAACTCGGGTTAAGGTTAGCGGTGAGGTGATCGCAGGCCCAATGCATAGACCTGGAGGGCAGCTCATCTGGAACTATAAATTAGTTGCCTTGAAGGTGGTAGCACAGGCTTGTGTATCTGGCTTTTGTGTCCAGGATGGCCTCGGAATACAGGTGTGGTCTCATGGATCCATGGGAGATTTTTCCTCTCAAGGATCCTAGCGGCTCCCTATACTATGGTGGCTTTCTTGGGGAAGGGGAGAGTGCTATTTTCCATCTTAGGGGTGTCCCAAAACAAAGATTCCAGAGACAGGCTGTGTTTCTGGGCCCCTGAAAAATCCCACCAGGTGTTATGATTTGTGCTTAGGGGCATATCAGGCCTGCAAATTTGGATTCTGGAATGCAACTGAGAGTGTTTGTTTGAAAGCATGCTCATGTTGGGGGTCACAATGCCTGCTTGTGTCCAGGGCGGCCCTCATGAGTGGGCGGGTTATCATTGGCCATTCAGCTGGCTACCACTCTGAGGTCTGGAAACCCATCCCAAGAGCCATCATTCCTGCCATGGGGAAGGAGGATTTCCCTATTGTGCTTCTGGTTCCCCCATTGGCAGGGATTTCAGCAAATGTCTGGGGACAGATGCCTGAATCAAGAATGGGTAGAGATGACAGCCCTGGGACATGGCTGGTCTCACATTCTGGAGTTGGAGCCCAGTCTCTGGGTCCTGACACGAGGTCAGAGACGAGGTTCTGTCAGACTCAGCGCTAGTGGCCAGGTAAACCTATAAATGGGGTTCACTCGAGGGTCGAGTAGATTTATGCTCATGTAGGGTTTCTGGGCAGTCTCTCCAGGCTGTTTTTTCTTGCTATGGGGAAGGCAGAATGCTGTGTTGTGGCGTCAGAATTCCCTATCAAGAGAGCTTACTGAACACCAGGGTGAGGATGGAATTGCAAACCCAAGCTATTTTTTTTTTCAAGATTTTATTTATTTGTCAGAGAGCGAGCGAGAGCAAGCACAGGCAGACAGAGTGGAAGGCAGAGTCAGACGGAGAAGCAGGCTCCCTGCGGAGCAAGGAGCCTGATGTGGGACTCGATCCCAGGACGCTGGGATCATGACCTGAGCCGAAGGCAGCTGTTTAACCAACTGAGCCACCCAGGCGTCCCGCCAAGCTACTTTTAAATTCAGTGCCAAGCATAAGGCAATTCCAGTGTGTAGCAGCTGATTCAAATATCCAGCACTTGAGTAAGTGCAGATGTCAGTTGATTGCTCACGCTGGAGTTAGTGTCTATGATGACCAACAAAAGGATGGGTGGCCTCAAGAGGCCATGGAGGATTACCCACCCTCAGGCTTGAGATACTCCATACAGAAAAGATTCCTTTTACCGTACAGGGGAGTCTGGTTTGTTTCCTCCAGGGTTCCCCATGTGGAAAGTTGGTATCAGAGCACTCCCGCTGGATGCCTGGAAAGTACACCTACATTGACCATGGCAGCAGAGGAACATGGCAGTTTCATTCTGGTGGCTCTGGGCCGAAGTACCAAGGGCTGGAGTTGTCATGGAGTCTCATGAAGATGGGTCACAATGCTGGCATGTTGTCAGGGAGATCATAGAATGTGCTGGTTGCCAGGGGGCCTTGAAGGATTCATCTACCCAGAGTGTTTGACACAGGTCCAGAGCACAGCTTTCTTCTAAGAACAGGAGATGTTCTTTTGTGTGGCGCAGTGACCATATTGTATCATACATTGATATTCAGAACAGCCTTCTGAGTACAGATACCTGAAAACCTATTCTAGTGTTCCAGTGAATCCTAGGAGCATGTCAGGTTCAATCTTCTGTCTGAGGACCATTGACTTGGATATCAGCCTGGATGTAGGTGATATGGTGTGTCAGACTGTGCATTTGCGTCCAGAGTGGCCTCCAATATTGGGCTGGGCTTAGGGAACTTGCAGGGTTCTCCTAATCTAGAGGGTTTGTTTAATAGTGACAATCACAGTTTCCTTTGGGAAGACAGGTACAATCCCGTGGTGTGGCTCCAGTTATCACAAACTGGAGGGCATGTGAGCCACGGTTTTGGGAGGGAAGTCTGAAAACACAAACTTGGGTTAGGGTTAGTGGCAAGGTTATCACAGGCCCAATGCATAGACATGGATGGCAGCTCTTCAGGAACTGTTAATCGGGTGACTCAAAGGCAGAATCACAGGCTTTTTTCTCTGTATTGTGTGCAGGATGGCCTCAGAATGCAGTTGTGGCCTCATGGGTCCATGGGAGATTTTTCCTCTCTAAGGATCCTGGTGGCTCCCAATAGTTGGTGGCTTTTTCGGGGAAGGGAAGAGTGCTTTTTTTCATGTTAGGGGTGACCCAAAATATGGATTCCAGAGACGGACTCTGGGTTTGGTCCCCTGGGGTTCCCTCGAGTGCCGAGCAGATTGATCCTCATGTATGGTTTCTGGGCAGACTCACCAGGCCCTTCTTGTTTGTAAGGGGAAGGCAGAATGCTGTTTTGTGGCTCTAGAATTCACTATCAAGAGGGCTTGTGGACCAGGAGGCTGAGGATGGAATTGTAAACCTAAGCTATGGTTACATTCTGTATCAAGCGAAAGAAATTTCCAGTGTGCAATGTTTGAATCCCATATTCAGCACTTGAGTGAGGGTGGATGTCAGATATTTGCTCATGCTGGAGTTTGTGTCTATGATGACACAAAAATGGAGGGGTGGCGTCAAGAGGTTATGGAGGATTTCCCAATCTGGTGTTTTTGAGATGCTCCAAACAGCAAGGTTTCCTTCTACCAGACAGGGGCAGTCTGATTTGTTTCCTCCATGGTTCCCCATGTCGAAAGATCGGATAACATAGATCTCCCACATGGGTGACTGGAAAGCACACCTTCATTGACCATGACAGCGAAGGAACATGGCATCTGGTGGCTTTGAGGCGAAGAAATAAAGACTGGATTGGACATGGAACCTCATGAAGATGGGTCAAAATGTTGGTTTGTTACCAGGGAGATCTTAGAATGTGCTGGTGGTTAATGGGCCATGCAGGATTCATCTAGCCTGAGGATTTGACACAGGCCCAAGAGCCCGGATTGCTTCTGGGGGCAGGAGATATTCTGTTGTGGGGCTCAGCGGCCATATGTTGTATCATAAATTGGTAATCCAGAACAGGTCTCTGAGGACAGAAGCCTGAAAACCTAATAAAGGGTTTGAATGAGGCCCTAGGGGAATGTCATTCAATCTTCTGACTCAGGATCATTGACTCTGGTGTCTGACTGGATGCAGGTGATGAGGGTGTTTCAGACTGTGCATTTGTGTCCAGAGTGGCATCCAATACTAGGGTTGGCTCAGGTTCCTTGCAGGTTTCTCCTTATATGGGGTTTTTGGACAACTGTGATGGGCAGTTTCCTTGGGGATTGCAGGAACTGTCCTGTGGTGTGACTCCAGAGACCCCATCCTGGAGGACATGTGCGCCATGATTTTGAGAGAGAAGTCTGCAAACACAAACTTAGGTTAGGGTTAGTGGCAAGGTGATCATAGTCCCAATCCATAGACCAGGAGGGCAGCAAGTCTGGAACTGTAAATCACGTAACTCAAAGGTGGTAGCACAGGTAATTGTATCTGGATTTAATTTCCAGAATGGCCTTTATTGCAGGTGTTGTCTCAAGGGTCCATGGGAGATTTCTCCTCTCAAGGATCCTGGCGGTTCTCAATAGTTTGTTGGATTTCTCCGGGAAGGGATGAGTACTGTTTTCCAGCTTAGGCGTGCCCCAAAACAGGCATTCCAGAGATGAGCTCTGGGTCTAAGTGCTTGGAAAATCCCACCAAGGGTTAATATTTAGGCCTAGGGCCATACCGGGCCTGCAATGCGGGATCCTGGAGGTGCAACTGAGAGCGTTTGTTTGAAAGTATGGTCAAGCTGAGGGTCCCAATGCCTGCTTGTGCCCCGGAGGCCATCAGGATTGGGCGATGTCTACTCAGCCATGCAGCCAGTTCCCATTCCTAGGGTTGGACACCCATCCAAAAGCCAGGATTCCTGCCATGGCGAAGGATGAATTCTCTATTGTGCTTCAGGTCCCCCCATTGGTAGGGATTCCAGCTAAGATCTAGGGGACAGATGCCTGAATACCAAGGATGGGTAGTAATGACAGCCCTGGGCCATGGCCGGTCTCACATGGTTAATGTGGGCCCCACCCTCTGGGTTGCTGACACGAGGTAGGGGCTCAGGCTCTGTCAGACACAGCACTAGTGGCTAGGGCAAACTATAAATAGGGGTTCCCTCCTGGGCTGAGTATATTGATCTTCATGTGCAGTTTATGGGCAGACTCACCAGGTCCTTCTATCTATGAAGAAGGCAGAATGTTGCGTTGTGGCTCCAGAATTCCCTATCAAGAGATATGGCAGACCAGTAGGGTGAGGATGAAATTGTAGTCTAAAGCTAGGCTTAAATTCATTGCAAAGCGAAAGGCAGTTCCAGTGTGCAGCAGCTGATTCCAATATCAGCGCCTGAATATGGGCGGATGTCAGATGTTTGCTCAGGCTGGAGTTTGTGTCTACGATGACCAACAAATGGAGAGGTGGCGTCAAGAGGCCATGGAGGATTTCACACCCTGGGGCTCAGGGGCCATAATTTGTAGCATAAGTTGGTATTCCAGAAGAGGCCTCTGAGGACAGGTGCCTGAAAAGTTAATCCCTCTTCCAATGAGGTCCTAGGGCCATGTCAGGTTCAATTATCTGACTCAGGACCATTGATTTGGGTGTCTGCCTGGATGGAGGTGATCAGGGTGTTTCAGACTGTGCATTTGCATCCAGAGCAGCCTCCAATATTGGGATGTGCTCAGGAGCCTTCCGGGTTTCTCCTAATCAGGAGGGTTTGGGCAACTGTGATGGGCCCAGTTTCCTTGGGGATGGCAAGCACAGTCTTGTGGTGTGACTCTAGGGGCCCCATCCTGGAGGACATGTGAGCTATGGTTTTTAGAGAGAGATCTGCAAACACAAACTCAGGATAAGGTTAATGGAGAGGTGTTCACAGTCCCAATCCAAAGATCTGGAGGGCAGCACGTCAGGAACTGTAAATCAGGTGACTCGAAGCCAGTAGCACAGTCTCTTGTATCTGGATAGCATATCCACGCTGGCCTCGGAATACAGGTGTGGACTCATGGGACCATGGGAGATTCTTCATCTCAAGGATCCTGGGGGATCCCATTAGTTTGGTGGCTTTCTCAGGGAAGTGAAGAGTGCTGTTTTCCATCTTAGGGGTGCCTCAAAACAGGGATTCCAGTGACGGGCTCTGGGTATGTGCACATGGAACATCCCACGATGTGTTAGGATTTGGGCTTAAGGGCATATCAGGCCTGCAATGCAGGATCCTGGAGGTGCAACTAAGAGCATTTTTTTGAAGGCTTGATCAAGCTGAGGGTTACAATGGCTACTTGTGCCGAGGGCAGCCCTCATGAGTGGGCATTGTCTCCTTGGCCATGCAGCTGGCTCCCACTTTGAGGTTTGGACACTCATATCAACAGCCAGGATTCCTACCATGGGGAAGGAGGAGTTCTCTATTGTGCTTTAGGTTACCCCATTGGTAGGGATTACATAAAAGGTCTGGGGACAGGTGCCTGAATACCAAGGATGGGTAGAGATGATGGACTTGGGCCCTGGCCAATCTCACATGCTGGATATGGGCTCATATCTCTGGGTGCCTGAAACTAGGTCTTGGCTCAGGCTCTGTCAGACACAGTACTAGTACTAGTAGTACTAGTGCCCAGGACAGCCTATAAATCAAGGTTCCATCGAGTGCCAAGTAGATTGAACCTCATGTGGAGTTTCTGGCAAGATTCACCAGGCCCTATTTCTTTCTAGTGGGAATGGAGAATGTTGCCTTGTGGCTCCAAATTCCCTCTCTAGAGGGCTTGCAGACCAGGAGGCTGAGGATGGAATTCTAAACCCAAGTTATGGATAAATTCAGTGTCAAGTGAAACGCAGTTCTAGTGTGCAGTGGTGGAAAAGAAAATGCAGAATCTAAATAACGGCAGATTTCAGATGTTTTCTCATGCTGGAGTTTTTGTCTATGATGACTGACAAATGGAGGGGTTGTGTCAAGGGCCATGGAGGATTTCTCCTGCTGGTGCTTCTGAGATGCTCCAAACAGAGGGTCCCCTTCTACTGGTCAGTGGCAGTCTGGTTTGTTTGCTCCAGGGTCCCACATGTGGAAAGAATAAGTAGAAGAGCACTCCCACATGGATGCCTGGAAAGCACACCTCCACTGACCATATCAGGTGAGGAACATGGCAGGTTCATTCTGGTGGCTCTGGGGCGAATTACCAAGGACTTGAAGTGGCATGGAATCTCATGAAGATGGATCACAATGCTGTTTGTTTGTTACCAGAGAGATCTTAGAATGTGCTGGGGGCTAAGGGGCTGTGCATAATTCATATACCCCGACCCTTGACACAAGTTGAAGAGCACGAATTCCATCTGGGGACAGGAGATATTCTATTGTGGGGTTCAGGGACCAATCTTCTGACTCAGGACCATTGACTTGGGTGTCTTCCTGGATGGAGGTGATCAGGGTGTTGCACACTGTGCATTTGTGTCCAGAGTGGCCTCCAATATTGGACTGGGCTCAGGGGACTTGCAGGTCTCTCCTAATCTGGAGGGTTTGGGCAACTGTGATGGACACAGTTTCATTGGGGATAGCAGGATCTTTCCTGTGGTGTGGCTACAGAGACCCATCATAGAGGGCATGTGAGCCATGGTTTTGGGAAAGAAGTCTGCAAACACAAACTTGGGGTAGGGTTAATGGCGAGGTGATCACAGGCCCAATGCATAGGTCTGTAGGGCAGCTCGTCTGGAACTGTAAACCAGGTGATTCGAAGGTGGTAGCACAGTCTCTTGTATCTGGATTGTGTGTCCAGGATGGCCTCGGAATGAAGGTGTGGTCTTATGGAGCCCTGGGAGATTTTTTCTCTCTACGCATCCTGGCAGCTCCTAATAGTTTTCTCAGGGGAGGGAAGATTGCTGTTTTCCATCATAGGGGTGCTTCAAAACAGAGATTCCAGAGACGGGCTCTGGTTATGTTGGCATGGAAAATCCCACGAAGTGTTAGGATTTTGTCCTAAGGGCATACCAGGCCTGCGATGCGGGACCCTGCAGAAACAACTGAGAGCATTTGTTTGAATGCATGCTAAGGTTGAGGGACACAATGCCTGCTTTGGCCCAGGCGGCCCTTATAATTGGGCGTTGTCTCATTGGCCATGCACCTGGTTCTAATTCTGAGGGTTGGGCACCCATAGCAACAGCCAGGCTTCCTGCCATGGGGAAGGAGGAGTTCTCAATTGTGCTTCAGATTCCCCTACTGGTAGGGATTCCAGCAAAGGTCTGGGATAGTTGCCGGAATACCAAGGATGGGTAGAGATGACTGGGCCATGGCCAGTCCCACATGCTGGATAAGGGCCCCACACTCTGGGTGGCTGACACAAGGTTGGGGCTCAGGCTCTCTCAGACACAGCGCTAGTGGCCAGCGCAAGGTATAAATCGGGGTTCCCTCGAGGGCCAAGTAGATTGATCTTCATGGGGAGTTTCTGGGCAGACTCACCAGGCCCTTCTTTCTATGGGGAAGGCAGAATGTTGCGTTTTGTCTCCCTAATTCCCTCTCAAGAGGACTTGCGGTCCAGTAGGGTGAGGATGGAATTGTAAACCCAAACTATGCAAGAATACAGTGTCAAGTGAAAGGTATTTCCAGTGTGCGTGACTGATTCGAATATCCAGCACCTGAGTAAGAGCAGATGTCAGATGTTTGCTCATGCTGGAATTTGTGTCTATGATGACTAACAAATGGAGGGTTGGCATCAAGAGAATTTGGAGGACTTCCCAGGCTGGGGCTTGTGAGATGCTCCAAACAACCAAGGTTTCCTTCAACCTGACAGGAGCAGTCTTATTTGTTTGCTCTAGGGTTCCCTATGTGGAATTTTTGTGTAGCAGAGAAATACCTCTTGGATGCCTAGAAAGCACACGTCCATTGACCTTTGTACCTGAGGAACATGGCAGATTCGTTTCATGGCTCTTGGGCAAAGTACCAACACCTTGAGTTGGCATCAAGTCTCAGGAAGTTGGGTCACAATGCTGGTTTGTTACCAGGGAGATCATAGAAGGTGCTGGGGCTAATGGGTCATGCAGGATCCATCTACCCTGAAAGTTGGACATAGATCCAAGAGCACATTTTCCTTCTGGAGACAGGAGATGTTCTGTTGTGGGAATCAGGGACCACATGTTGTATCATAACTTGGTATTCCAGAACAGGACTCTGAGAACAGATGTCTGAATACCCAATCTAGGGTTCCAGTGAAGTCCTAGGGGCATGTCAGGTTCAATAATCTGACTCAGAACCATTGACTTGGCTTTCTGCCTCGATGGAGGTGCTCAGGGTGTTTCAGACTGCACGTTTGCATCCAGAGCAACCTCCAATATTGGGGTGGGTTCAGGGGCCTGGCAGGTTTCTCCTAATCTGGAGGGTTTGGACAACCTGATGGGCACAGTTTTCTTGGGGATGGCAGGAACTTTCCTGTGATGTGGCTTGAGGGACCACATCTTGGTGGGCATGTAAGCCATGGTTTTGGGAGAGAAGTCGGCAAACACAAACTGGGATTAGGGTTAGTGTCGAGATGATCACAGGCCCAATGCATAGACATGGAGGTCAGCTCGTCAGGAAATGTAAATAGGATGACTCGAAGTCGGTAGCAAAGACTTTTCTCTCTGGATTGTGTGGACAGGATGGCCTCGGAATGCAGGTTTGTTTTCATGGGTCCATGGGAGATTTTTTCTCTCTAAGGATCCTGGCGGCTCCCAATAGTTTGGTGCCTTTCTCAGGGAAGGGAAGAGTGCTGTTTTCCATCTTAAGGGTGCCCCAAACAGGGATTCTGAGACAGACTCTGGGTCTGGGCACCTGGAAAATCCCACCAAGGGTTAGGATTTGGGCCTAGGGGCATACCAGGCCTGCAATGCTGGTACTGGAGGAGCAACTGAGAGTTTTTGTTGGAAAACATGCTCAGGCTGAGGATCACCATGCCTGCCTGTGCCCATGTCGGCCCTCAGGAGTGGGCATGGTCTCCTTGGCCATGCAGCTGGCTCCCACGCTGTTGGACAACCATCCCAACAGCCAATATTCCTGCCATGGGGAAGGAGGTGTTCTCTATAGTGTTTCAGGTTCGCCATTGGCAGGAATTCCAGCAAAGTTTGGGGGACAGATGACTGGATACCAAGGATGGGTACAGATGATGGCCCAGCGCCATGGCCGATCTTCATGCTAAATATGGGCCCTCACCTCTGGGTGGCTGACACGAGGTCGGGGCTTAGACTCTGTCAGACACAGCACTAGTGGTCAGGGAAATCTATTAATCAGGGTTGCCTCGTGGTCTGAGTAGATTGATCCTCATGTGCAGTTTCTGGGCAGACTCAACAGGTCCTTCTTCTTTCTATGTGGAAGGCAGAATACTGCGTTGTGGCTCCAGAATTCCCTATCAAGTGATATTGTGGAGCAGTGTGGTGAGGATAGAATAGTAATACAAAGCTATGGTTAAGTTCAGTGAAAAGCAAAAGGCAGTTCCAGTGTGCAGCTGCCGTTTCGAATATCCAGCACCTGAGTAAGGGTGGATGTCAGATGTTTGCTCACACTGGAGTTTGTGTCTGTGATTACCCACAAATGGAAGGGTGGCGTCAAGAGGCCATGGAGGATTTCCCATGCTGGGGCTTGTGAGATGCTCCAAATAGCAAAGTTTCTTTCTACCGGACAGGAGAAGTCTGGTTTGTTTTCTCTGGTTTCTCCATGTGGAAAGTTTTGTAGCAGAGAACGCCACAGGGATGCCTGGAAATCACCCCTCCGTTGACCATTGCAGCTGAGGAACATGGCAGGTGCATTCTGGTGGCTCTGGGGCAATATATCGAGACCTTGAGTTGACATGGAGTCTCATGAAGATGGGGCACAATGATGGTTTGTTACCAGGAATATCATAGAATGTGCTGGTTGCTAAGGGGCCATTCAGGATCCAAATACCCTTAGGGTATGACACAATTCCAGGAGCATGGCTTCCTTTTTGGGGAGGACATATTCTGTTCTGTGGCTCAGGGACTATATATTTTATCATAAGTTGATATTCCAGAGCAGGCCTCTGACGACAGATACCTGTAAACCTAATCTAGTGTGCCAATGAAGACCTCGGGGCATGTCAGGTTCAATCTTCTGACTCAGGAGCATTGACTTGGGTGTCTGCCTGTATGGAGGTGATCAGGGTGTCTCAGACTGTGCATTTGTGCCTAGAGCGGCCTCCATTATTTGGCTGCCATCAGGGGCCTTGCAGGTTTCTCCTAATCTAAAGGTATCGGGCAAAAGTGATGGGCACAGTTTCCTTGAGGATCTCAGGCACAGTCTTGTGGTGTGGCTTCAGATGCCAGAACCTGGAGGTCATGTGAGCCATGGTTTAAGGAAGGAAGTCTGCAAACACAAACTCAGTTTAGGTTAATGGCAAGGTGATTGCAGGCCCAATGCATAGACCTGGAAGGCAGCTCGTCAGGAACTGTAAATCCGATGACTCAAAGGTGATAGCACATGATATGTATCTGGATTGTATGTCCAGGATGGCCTCGGAATGCAGGTGTGTTCTCATGGTTCTATGGCAGATTTTTCCACTCAAGGATCCTGGTGGCTACCATGAGTTTGGTGACTATCTCGGGGAAGGGAAGAGTGCTGTTTTCCATCTTAAGGGTCCCCCAAAATAGGGATTCCAGAGATGGGCTCTGTGTCTGGGCCCCTGTAAAATCCCACTAGGGTTAGGATTTGGGCCTAGGTGTGTACTAGGCCTGCAATTCGGGGTCCCAGAGATGCAATTGAGAGCGTTTGGTTGAAAGCATGCTCAGGCTGAGGTCACAATGCCTGCTTGTGCCCGGGGAAGCCCTCATGAGTGCACATGGTCTCCTTGGCCATGGAGCTGCCTTCCACTTTGAGGGTTGAGCAACTATCCCAACTGTCAGAATACCTTCCATGGGGAAGGAGGAGTTCTCTATTGTGCTTCAGGTTCCCCCAATGGCAAGGATTTCAGCAAAGGTGTGGGTACAGATGCCTGAATACCAAGAATAGAAGAGAAGACAGACTTGGGCCATAGCTGGTCTCACATGCTGGATATGGGTCCTGATCTCTCAGTGGCTGACACTAGGTCCTGGCTCCGGCTATGTCAGACACAGCACTAGTGCCCAGGGCAGCCTATGAATCAGGGTTCCGTCTAGCACCGAGAAGATTGACCATCATATGGAGTTTCTGGGCAGACTCTCCAGGCCCTTTTTCTTTCTATGGGGAAGGCAGAATATTGTGTTGTAGCTCCAGAATTCCCTCACAATAGGGCTTGTGGACCAGTAGAATGAGGATGGAATTGTAAACCCAAGCTATGGCTTAATTCAGTCAAACTAAAGGCAATTCCAGTGTGCAGCGATCGAATTGAAATCCATCACCTGAGTAAGGGCGGATGTCAGATGTTTGCTCATGCTGGAGTTTGTGTCTATGATGACTGACAAATGGAGTGGTGGCTTCAAGAGGAAATGGAGAATTTCCCACGCTGGGGCTTGTGAGATGCTCCAAACAGAAGGTTTCCTTCTACCGGACAGGGGCATTCTGTTTTTTTGTCTCAAGGGTCCCAGCCAATTGCAAAGTTTGTGTAGCAGAGCACCCCCGTATGGTTGCCTGGAAACCACACCTCCACTGACCATTGCAGCTTAGGAACATGGCAAGTTCATTCTGGTGGCTCTGGGGCGAAGTACTAAGGGCTTATTTCTACATGGAATGTCATGAACATGGGTAACAATGCTGTTTTGTTACCTGGGAATTTTTAGCCTGTCATCTGTACACATCCTTGGTATTAAGGCAACTTTCCACAGACCTTTCCTGTAACCCTGCCAATGGGGGAACCTGAAGCACAATAGAGAACTCCTCTTTCCATTGCAGGAAGCCTGGCTGTTGCAATGGGTGTCCAACCCTCAAAGTGGGATCCAGCTATATGGCCAATGAGACTACGCCCTCTCCTGAGGGCCCCCCTGGGCACAAAGAGGCATGATGACCCTCAGCCTGAGCATGCTTTCAAACAAGCCCTCTCTGTTACACCATTAGGATCCTGCATTGCAGGCCTAAAATGCCCCTAGGCCCAAATCCTAACACTTGGTGGGATATCCGGGCACCCAGACCCAGAGCCCGTCTCTGGAATCCCTGTTTTGGCATAAGCCTAAGTTGGAAAACAGCATTCTTCCCTGTTTTGGAGCACCCCTAAGATGGAAAAGAGCACTCTTTTCTTCTCTGAAAAACCACCAATCTATGGAGATCCACCAGGATCCTTAGAGAGGAAAAGTCTCCCATTGAACCATGAGACCACGTCTACATTCAGAGCCCATCCTGGACACACAATCCAGATAGAAAAGCCTGTGCTACCAGCTTTCAGTCACCCTAATTACAGTTCCTGACGTGATGCCTTCTAGGTCTATGCATTGGACCTGCGATCACCTTGCCACTATCCCTGACCCAAATTTGTGTTTGCAGACTTCCCTCCCAAAACCATGGCTCTCATATCCTCAAGGAGGTGGTCTCTGAAGCCTTACCACAGGACTGGGCCTGCCATCCCCAAGGAAACTGTGCCCATCACAGTTCCCCAAAGCCTCCAAGTTAGGAGAAACCTGCAAGGCCCCTGAGCCCACCCCAATAGTGGAAGTGGCTCTGGATGCAAATGCACAGTCTGAAACACCCTGATCACCTACATCCAGTCAGACAACCATATCAATGGTCCTTAGTAAGAAAATTGAACCTGATGGGCACCAAGGACATCATTGGATCTCTAGATTAGGTTGCCAGCATCAATCCTCAGAGGCCTGTTCTTGAATACCAAGTCAGGATACAACATATGTACCCTGAGCCACAAAACAGAACATCTCCTCTCCCAAGATGGAAACTGTGCACATCGACCTGTGCCAAACCCTCAGCGTGACCCATAGCCACCAATACATTCTAAGAACTCCCTTGTAACAAACCAGTTTTGGGACACATCTGTAAGAGATTCCAAGTCAACTCAAGGCCTTGGTACTTGGCACCAGAACCACCAAAACGAACCTGTCATGTTCCTCAGCTGCAATGGTCATTGGACGTGTGCTTTCCAGTCATCCATGCGGGAGGGCTCTGCTACGCAAACTTCCACTTGAGGGACCCTGGAGGAAAAAAAAACAGACTCCTCCTGTCCATTAGAAGGAAACCTTGTTGTTTGGAGCATCTCACAATCTTAAGCGTGGGTAATCCTCCATTGCCTCCTGAAGCCACCCCTCCATTAGTCGTCATCCTAGACACAAACTCAAGTGTGAGCAAATATCTGACATCTGCCCTTACTCAGGTGCTGGATATCTCGTATAAGCTGCTGCACATTGAAACTGACTCCCGCTTGGCACTCAATTTAAGCATAGCTGGTGTTTACAATTGCATTCTCACCCTATTTGTCCCCAAACCCTCTTGATAGGGAATTCTGGATCCATAAGGCAGCATTCTGCCTGCCCCACAGAAAGAAGTGCTTCGTGAGTCTGGCCAGAAACCCTACATGAGGATCAATTTACTTGGCCCTGGAGAGAACCCCAATATATAGACTTCTCTGGCCACTAGTGCTGTGTCTGACACAGCCTGAGCCCAGACCTCGTGTCAGCCACCCAGAGAGCGGGGCCCATATCCAGCATGTGAGAACGGCCATGGCCCAAATCTGTCATCTCTATGCATCCTTGGTATTCAGGCATCTGTCCCCAGACCTTTGCTGTAATCACTGCCTATGGGGGAACATGAAGCACAATAGATATTTCCTCCTTCCCCATGGCTGGAAACCTGGCCATTGGAATGTGTGTCCATCCCTCAGTGTGGGAGCCAGAAAATGGACAATGGGACCACGCCCACTCCTGAGGGCCACCCTGGGCACAAACAGGCATTGTAATGCTCAGCCTGAGCATGCTTCCAAACAAGCCCTCTCAGTTGCACCACCAAGATCCTGCATTGCAGGCCTGGTCTGCCCATAAGCCCAAATCCCAACCCTTGGTGGGATTTTCCAGGCGCCTAGACCCAGAGCCCATCTCTGGAATCCATGTTTTGGGGCACACCTAAGATCGAAAATAGCAGTCTTCCCATCTCAAAAAGTCATCAAAATATTGGGAGCCGCCAGTATCCTTAGAGGAAAAATCTCCCATAGACCCATGAGGCCACAGCTACATTCTGAGGTCACCCTAGACACACAATCCAGATATAAAAGCCTGTGCTTCCACCTTCAGGTCATTCCAGTTACTGTTCCTGACGAGTAGCCTTCCAGGTCTACACATTGCCCTGCGATAACCTAGCCACTAAACCTAACCCGAGTTTGTGTTTGCAGACTTCCCTCCCAGAACCATGGCTCACATGCCCTCCAGGGTGGAGTCTCTGGAGCCACACCACAGGACTGTGCTTGCCATCCCCATGGAAATTGTGCATGTCAGTTAACCAAACCCTCCAGAGTTGATTGAAACATTCAAGACCCCTGTGGCCACCCCAATATTGGAGGTTACTCTGGACATAAGTGCGCAGTCTGAAACTCCCTGATCACCTACATCCTGGCAGACACCCAAGTCAACTTTCCTAAGTCTGAAGATTGAACCTCTCATGCCCCTGGGACTCATTGGAACCCTAGATTAGGTTGTCGGGCATCTGTCTTCAGAGGCCTGTTCTTGAATAGGAACTTATGATATGGCATGTGGTCCCTGAGCCACAAAACACTACATCTCCTGTCCCCAGAAGGTAACCGTGCTCTTCGACCTGTGTTAAACCCTCAGGGTAGGATAGTCTTGCAGGCACCTTAGCCACCAACACATTCTAAGATCTACCTGGTAAAAAAAACCAGCATTGTAACCCATCTTCAAGAGATTCCATGTCAACTCAAGACCTTGGTGCTTCGCCCCAGAAGCACCGTAAAGAACCTGCATGTTCCTCAGCTGCATTGGTCAATGGAGGTGTGCTTTCCAGGCATCCATGTGGAAGGGCTCTGCTACCCATACTTTTCACATGGGGGGCCCTGCAGAAAACATACCAGACTCTAACTGTCCAGTAGAAAAAACAACCTTGCTGTTTGGAGCATCTCACATGCATCAGCCTCTTGATGCCACTCCTCCATTCGGTCATCAGAGACACAAACTCCAGTGTGCGTAAACATCTGAAATCCACCTTTACTCAGGTGCTGGATATTTCATTTGTTGGCCACGATAGATACAAACTCTATCATGAGCAGACATCTGACCCTCGCCTGTACTCAGATGCTGGAGATCTCGAAAAAACCACTGCACATTGGAACGGCCATGTTCTCGGCACTGAGATTAAGCATAGATTGTGTTTTCTGCCTTCTGTTCTCACACTCCTCGCCTTCAAGTCCCCCATATTGGGAATTTGGGAGCCACAATGCCTTCTGCCTGCCCACCAGAAAAAAGAGGTGCCCTATGGGTCTGCGTGAAACTCCATATAAGGTTCCACCAGCACAGCCCTCTATAGCACCACAATATCATAGGCCACCTTGTGAACTAATGCTTTGTCTGACACAGCTCGAGCCCCGACCTCCTGGTAGCCACCTAGATAGCGGGACCCATATCTGGCAGGTGTGACCTGCCTTGACCTGAGTCCTTCATCTCAAACCAACCTGGTTATTCACGTACCAGTCCCAGAACATAGCTCAAATTACTGTGCATGGGGGAATCTGAAGCACAAAAGAGTACTCCTCCTTCCTCATAGAAGGAAAATTAAATGTTGATATGGTGGTCCAACCCTCATATTGGGATCCAGGTGCATGGAACAAGAGCCAATGCCCACTCAGGATGGGCATCTGGGCAAAAACAGGCATTGTGACCCTTACCCTGAGACCCATTTCCAACAAGTCTCCATGGGAGCTGAACCAAAGCCCCACAGAGCCAGGCAGTCAAGCCTCTAGGCCCAAATACTAAGCCTTTGTAGGGTTATCCAGGCACAGGGACCTATAACCCATCTCTGGAATCCCTGTGTTGACGGAAACACTGAAACAGTAAACCACGCTCTCTCCTTCCCAGTGAGACACCAAACTCTTGGGTGCTGGGCAGAATCCCCAGAGAGGTAGAATATTCCATGGACACATGAGGACACCCCACCATTCCAAGGCCATCCTAGACACAATCCAGACAGAAAAGCCTTTGCTCCTGCCTCCCAGCCACACGAATTTCAAATCCTGAGGAGCTGCCCTCAGCGTCTGCATATCGGGGCTGCCATCACCTCCCTCCTAATTGATACACAATTTTGTGTCTGAAGACTTTGGTCCCAGAGCCCTTAACCACATTCCCTGCAGGATGGGGCTGACAGAACCACACTACATCACTGGGCCTGATCTCTGGATGAAATTCTGCCGTCTCAGTTGCACAAACCCTCCAGATTAGGAAAATCCTGCAAGGCCCCTGAGCCCACCGCAATTTCATAGGCCACTCTGGAAAAAATGCACAGTCTGACACAGCCTGAGCATCTACCTCCAGGAAGACTCACAGGTCAAAGTCCCTAAGTCCGAAGGTTGAGGATGACATGCCCCTACAACCTCATAAGAACCCTAGCCTAGATATTCAGGCCTCTGTGCCCAGAGGCCTGGTCTTGAAATCCAACATATGATCCGACATGTGGTCCCTGAGCCATACAAGAGAACCCCTCCTGTCCCGAGAAGGGAACCTGGCTCCTGGGAACTGGGTCTAACCCTCAGGTAGGAGAATCCTGCATGTCCACAGACATACAACCACATTCTTTTTTTTTTATATAGATTTTATTTATTTATTTGACAGAGAGAGATCACAAGTAGGCATAGAGGAAGGCAGAGAGAGAGAGAGGAAGAAGCAGGCTCCCTGCTAAGCAGAGAGCCTGATGCGGGACTCAATCCCAGGACCCTGAGATCATGACCTGAGCCGAAGGCAGCAGCTTAGCCCATTGAGCCACCCAGGCACCCTCACCACCACATTCTAAGGTCTCCCTGGACACCAAGCAGCATTGTGACTCAGACTGAGAACATCCGTCAACTTAGATCACTTGGAAATTTGAACAAAAACCAGCAGATCAAGCCTGCAATGTTCCTCAGCTGCAATGGTCATGCAAGGAAGACTTCCCAGGCCCCCATTCAGAGACCTCTGCTGTCGAATCTTTCTATATGGGGGACCCTGGAGCCTTGTAAGCGGACTTCCCCTGTCCCACAGTAGGACACCTTGCTGTTTGGAGCAGCTCACAAGGTCCTGCTTGGGAAAATCTCCAAGAATTCTTGAGGCCACCCCACAATTCGTTGACCATCATGGATGCAAACCCAGCGTGAGCAGACATCTGACCCTCGCCCATACTCAGGTGCTGGAAATCTCGAAACAACCACTGCACAATGGAATGGTCCTGTGGTCGGCACTGAGCTTATCCGTGGCTTGTGTTTTCAGACTTCTGTCTTCACACTCCTCGCCTACAAGCCCTTCATATTGGGAATTCTGAAGCCACAGTGCAGCTTTCTGCCTGCCCACCAGAAAGAAGTGCCCTATGGGTCTTCGTAGAAACCCACATGAGGATCCTCCTGCACGGCCCTCAATGGCACCCCAATATAATAGACCGACCTCTGCATACATTGTCTATCTGACACCGCCTGATCCCCGACCTCCTGTCAGCCACCCAGATACTGGACCCCATATCCTCCAGGTGGGTCCAACCTTGGCCCGAGGCCATCATCTTGAAGCAACCTGGATATTCAGGTACCTGTCCCAGACTTAGCTCAAATTCCTGCCCATAGGGGACTCGGAAGCACAAAAGAGTGCTCCTCCTTCCCCATGGCCAGAAAACTGAATGTTGAGATGGCTGTACAACCCTGAGTGGGAACCAGGTGCATGGTCCATGAGACCATGCCTACACAGGATGGGCAGCTGGGCACAAATAGGCATTGTGACCCTCAGAATGAGACCCCTTTCCAAAGATCCCCCTTGGGATCTGGACCAGGATCCCAAATCGAAGCTTTGGTTAAGTTTTCCCAGTGTCTGGACCCAGAACCCATCTCTGGAATCCCTGTTTGGACAGGATCCCAGAGATGGAATACAGTCTTTTCCTCTTCCCCAGAAAAAAATCAAACTCTTGGGTGCCAAGCAGAATCACCAGAATGGAAGAATATCCCATGGACACATGAGGTCACCCCTCCATTTAGTGGCCATTCTAGACACAAAATCCAGACAGAAAAGCCTGTGCTCCTCCCTCCCAGCCACCTGAATTTCAAATCCCGAGGAGCTTCCCTCAGGGTCTTCAGATTCGGACTGCCATCACCTCACTCCTACCTCTTATCCGAGGTTGTGTCTAAAGTCTTTGGTCCCAAAGTCCTGACACACATGACCTCCAGGATGGGGCCTCGAGAAACACATGACATCACTGGCCCTGCTCTCCTGAGGAAACCCTGCCCATCTCAGTTTCCCAAAATGTCCAGATTAGGAGAAAACTGCAAGGCCCCTGACTGCACCCCAATATCATAGGCCACTCTGGAAAAAGTGCACAGCCTGACACAGCCTCAGCACCTACCTCCAGGATGACATGCAGGCCAATGGCACTTAGTCCGAAGATTGAAACTTCCATGGCCCTAAAACCTCATCAGAACCCTAGCTTATGTTTTGAGGTCTCTCTTCCTAGAGGTCTGTTCTGGAAATTCAAGCATATGGTCCAACCTGTGGTCCGTGAGCCATACAAGAGCACACCTCCTGTCCCAAGAAGGAAACCTGGCTCCTGGGTACTGGGTCTAATCCTAAGGATAGAGAATCCTCAATGGTCAGAGAGCCGCCACCACATTCTAAGGTCTCCCTGGACACCAAGCAGCATTGGGACCTGTTAGACTGAGAACTTCCATCAACGAAAATCACTTGGAACTTGGAATCAGTGTCATTGGTTCAAGCTTACCCTGTTCCTCAGCTGCAATGGTAACACGAGATTGGCTTCCCAGGCCTCCATTCAGAGAGCATTGCTATCGAATCTTCCATATGGGGGACCCTGGAGCCCTGTAAGAAGACTTCTGCTGTCCCTTAGTAGGACACCTTGATATTTCGAGCAGCTCACAAGCTCCAGCTTGGAAAAACCTCCAAGAATTCTTGAGGCCTCCCCACCATTTGTTGGCCATCATGGATACAAACTCCAGCGTGAGCAGACATCTTCCCCTCGCCCAGGTGCTGGAGATCTCGAAACAACTGCTGTACATTGGAATAGACATGTGCTCGGCACTGAGCGTAACCGTAGCTTATGTTTTCATACTTCTGTCCTCACACTCCTCGCCTGCAAACCCTCCAACTTGGATATTCTGGAGCCGTAATGCAGCCATCTGCCTGCTCACCAAATAGAAGAAGTGAAGAAAGGGTCTGTGCAAAAATCCCCCATGAGGATCCAGTTGCACAGCTCTCAAAAGCACCCCAATATCATAGGCCGAACTCTCCACGAATGTTCTGTCTGACACAGCTCGAGCCCGAGCTCCTGACAGCCACCCAGAAAGCAGGCCTCATTTTCTGCAGGTGGGTCCTGCCTTGGCCCGAGGACCTCATCTCAAAGTGAACTGGGTATTCAGGCACCGGTCCCAGAACTTAGCTCAAATTCCTGCCCATGGGGGAACCTGAAGCATAAAAAAGTACCCCTCCTTCCCCATGGCAGGAAAACTGAATGTTGAGATGACAGTCCAACCCTCAGAGTGGGAGCCAAGTGCATAGCCCATGAGGTCACACCCACTCAGCATGGGCATCTGGGCAAAAACAGGCATTGTGACCCTCAGAATGAGACCCATTTCCAACAAGAACACTCGGGAGCTGTACCAGGAAAACATAGAGCAGGACCCTAGGCCCAAATCCTAAGCCTTGTTGCGGTGATCCAGGCTCCAGAACCCAGGACCCATCTCTGGAATGGCTGTTTGGACGGGATCCCTGACTCAGAAAACTGCGCTCCTCCCATCCCCCGGAAATACA
The DNA here is from genome assembly GCF_964662115.1 of Mustela nivalis. Taxonomy (NCBI): domain Eukaryota; kingdom Metazoa; phylum Chordata; class Mammalia; order Carnivora; family Mustelidae; genus Mustela; species Mustela nivalis. The sequence goes on along the minus strand of NW_028136552.1, from coordinate 1,369,065 downwards.
CCAAACTCTTGGGTGCCGAGCAGAATTCCCAGAGAGGTAGAATCTCACATGGACCCATGAGGCCACCCCTCCATTTCGTGGCCATCATAGACAAACAAGTCAGACAGAAAAGACTGTGCTCCTGCCTCAGAGCCGTCCGAATTTCATATCTGGAGATGCTTCGCTCAGGGTCTGCAGATTGGGTCTGCCATCACCTCGAGCTTAACTCTTACCAGTTTGTGTCTGAAGACTTTGGACCCAGAGTCCTGACCCATATGCCCTCCAGGATGGGGCCTCCAGGAACACACAACAGCACTGGGCCAGCTCTCCCAAGGAATGTCAGCCTGTCTCAGTTTCCCAACCCACCAGATTAAGAGAAAATTGCAAGGCCCCTAATACCACCCCAATTCCATAGGAAGCTCCAGAAAAAATGCATAGTCTGACACAGCCTCAGAATATACCTCCAGGAAGACACCCAGGTCAATGGGAAGGGATGAAATGGCCTAACCCATGGCAGGTTCGATGTGCTGGGTGTGAAGCCAACTGTCTCAATGTCTCTCACAAGGTCTGGGCTCAGGCTATGTAAGACAGAGCATAGTGTTTAGGGTAGCCTATGCAATTGGGGTGTTGCCGAGGGCTGAGCAGGTTGATTTTCATTTGGGGTTTCTGAGCAATGCCATAGACAATGTTTTTCTTTGGGGGGCAGGCAGAGTGCTTCGTTCTGGAACCAGAATTCCCAATCATGAGGGCTTTTGGTCCAGGAGTGCTAGGGTAGAGTCTGAAAACAAAAGATAGGGTGAGGTTGGGAGCAGGCACACTCTGCAAAGGCTGAAAGGATATCTCATGCATCTGAAGTCAGGCTGAGGATCAGACGTTGGCTGAGGTTGGATTGTGCCCTTGATAGCACCTTCATGAAGCAGGTGCCTCATGAGGCCAACGAAATTTTCCCACGCTGAGTTTGGAGGTTGCCACAAACCACAAGGTTTCCTTCTGCAAGACAGTCGAGTCCTGTTGAGTGGCTCCAGTACATACCATACGGAAGGACTGAAGAGGAGGGTTCAAAGGATGGATCCCTGAACAGCATGCCTCGCATTCCCTTTGGCCATTAACGACAAGATATGTTTGATCTGCTGGCTCTGGGGTAAGCTAACCAGCGGGCTGAGTTGAAATGGCCTCTCCTGAGGATGTGTCATAATGTGTGTTTCTGTCCATGGAGACCTTGGAATGTGATGGTTGTACTGTGGCCCTGCGGAATTCTCCGACCAGAAGGGTTTGATACAGATCCAGTAAGAAAGCACTCCATGTGGAGACGAGAGAGGTTTGGTTTGGAGCCTCAGAAAAACCTAATATGCTGGTATACGAAACCAGTCCCCTGAGGACAGACACATGAAAACTAAAGCTAAGGTTCATATTAGGGCCTAAGGGCCTGTCCATTTCAATCTTCTGTCTCTGGGGACACTGTCTGAGAGTCTAAGTGGTGATAATGGCTCAGCTGGTGTCAGAGTGCCCCTTTTATTCCAGGGCAGCCTACACTATCAGGATGGCCTCAGGGGCCTTGGAGCTTTTCCCTAACCTGTAGGGTTGTGGTCAATGGATTGGGCACACTTTCCTTGGAGAGGGCAGGCACAATCTTTCGCTGTGGCTCCAGATGCCCTAGCCTGGAGGGTGTGTGGGTCCAGGCTGTGGGCACAGAAGTCTGAAAACACAAACTCAGCTTATGAGTGGCGCCGAGGGTATGGCAGGCCGGATGTACAGATAGAGAGTGAGCTCCTTGGCTTGTGAATCAAGGGCGAGATTCCTTTAGGCTTTTGTCTCTGGATGCGTCCAGGATAGCCGTAGATTGTAGGGGGTGGCCTCAGTGACTGTGGACAAGTATCCCTCTCTGGAGATTTGTCCCAGCTAACAGGAGTTTGGGGTCATTTTGTGGGAAGGGTGGAGTCCTGTTGTCTGGCTCATGGGTCTCTCCAAGAAAGTGATTCCAGAGCAGAGCCCCAAGAACGGGGGGGAGACTGGAAAACTCAAACACTGGTGAGGATTGGGTGTATAGGGGCTTGGCACGCCTCATATGCGGGTTCTTGGTCAAGGCCCTGACAGGCCTTTCTTTGATATTGGGCTCATGCTGAGGGTCACAGAGTGAATTTGTGCCCAAGGCAGCACTCAAGTTTGGGCGTGGTTTCAGGGGAAATGAAGGTTTCTCCCACCCTGAAGGTGTGACTCCATGCCAAGAGCAAGCCTTACAGCCATGGGGAAGAAGGAGTTCTGATTTGTGCTTCAGATGCCCAACTGTGTGGGGAATTGATATAATATCTGGGTTTAGATATCTGAAAACCAAGGTTAGGAAGAGATAACGGCATAAGACCATGGCGTGTCAGAAGTGCTAGGTGTGTGGCCAGCTGTCTCCTTGCCTGTCTGGACGTCTGGCATCAGGCTGTGAAAGGCAGAGCATTAGTGCCCAGAGCAGCCTATCAAATCTGAGTGCTGTCGAGGCAAGAGCAGGTTGATCCTCATCTGGGTTTTATGGAGAGCCCCACAAGGAAACGTTTTCTACCGGTGGGCAGTAACTGAGCTGGCTTGTGGTTCTGCAAATCCTACTCTGGAGGGATTGTTTGCCAGGAGTGTGAGGAAGGAAGTCTGAAAACACAAGCTAGCGTGAGGTTTGGGACCGAGGGCACGGCAGGCGACTCTGCAGAGGCTTAATCAAGATCTCCTGCATTGCGGTCATATCTACTATGAGACGTGCTTCAAGCTAGAGTTTTTGTCCATGATGGCCTCTCCCTGAAGGATATGGGGGGCTTCATGAGGCCCGGCAGGTTTGCCGTTTTCTCCTACACTGAAGGTTTGACTCACGGCCAGCAGCAAGGTTTCTTGCCATGGGGAAGGAGGGGTTCTGACTTGTGCATCAGGTTCCCCCTGTGCAGGGATTGGAGATAAGGTCTAGGTTCCGATGACTGAAAACCCAGGTTGGGAATGGATGGTGGCCTAAAAGAGTGGCGGGTCCAATGTGCTGGGTGTGCAGCCAGCTGTGTCGGTGTCTGTTGGAAGGTCTGGGCTCAGGCTATTTGCGACAGAGCATCAGTGTTTAAGGTAGCCTATGCAATTGGGGTGTTGCCGAGGGCCAAGCAGTTTGATCCTCATTTGTGGTTTCTGGGCAGCACCATAGACAATGTTTTTCTCCTGGGAGGCAGGCAGAGTGCTTCAGTGTGGCCCCAGAATTCCCAGTAGGGAGGGTTTGTGGGCCAGGAGTGTGAGGACGGAAGTCTGAAAACACAAGCTAGGGTGAGGATTGGAGCCAAGGGCAGAGCAGGCCCAATCGGCAGAGGCTGAATCAAAATCTCCTGCATCTGAAGTCAGGCTGAGGATCAGAAGTTGGCTGAGGATGGAGTATGTGTCCATGATGGCACCTTCATGAAGCGGGGGCCTCATGAGTTTGGGGTCATTTTGTGGGAAGGGTGGAGTCGTGTTGTCTGGCTCATGGGTCTCTCCAAGAAAGGGATTCCAGAGCAGAGCCCAGGTACAGGTGAGGCGACTGGAAAACTCAAACACTGGTGAGGATTGGGTGCATAGGGGCTTGGCAAGCCCCATATGCGGGCTCTTGGTCCAGGTCCTGACAGGCCTTTCTTTGACATGGGGCTCATGCTGAGGGTCACAGTGTGAATTTGTGCCCAAGCAGCACTCAAGTTTGGGCGTGGCATCAGGGGCCATGAAGGTTTCTCCCACCCTGAAGGTGTGACTCCATGCCAAGAGCAAGCTTGACAGCCATGGGGAAGGAGGAGTTCTGTTTTGTGCTTGCGATACCCAGCTGTGTGGAGAATTGATATAATGTCTAGGTTCAGATATCTGAAAACCAAGGTTAGGAAGAGGTGACGGCATAAGACCATGGCGTGTCCGAAGTGCTGGGTGTGCGGCCAGCTGTCTCTTTGTCTGTCTGGACGTCTGGCTTCAGGCTGTGTCAGACAGAGCATGAGTGCCCAGAGCAGCATATCCACTTCAGGGACCGTCGAGGCCCGAGCAGGTTGATCATCATCTGGGTTTTCTGGAGAGCCCCATAGGGAAGTGTTTTTCTTCCGTTGGGCAGACACTGGGCTGGGTTGTGGTTCTGGAGTTCCTAGTCCGTAGGGCTTGTTTGCCAGGAGTGTGAGGAAGGAAGTCTGAAAACAAAAGCTAGTGTGAGGTTTGGGACCGAGGGCATGGCAGGGCCACTCTGCAGTGGCTGAATCGAGATCTCCTGCACTGAGGTCATGTCAACTATGAGACGTGCCTCAGGCTAGAGTTTTTGTCCAGCATGGCCTCTTCCTGAAGGGTGTGGGGGCTTCATGAAGCCAGGGAGTTTTGCCTACGATGGGATTTGTGAACTACTCCAAACCTCAAGGTTTCCTTCTGCACGACAGTCGAGTCCTACTGGATGGTTCCAGGAGGCCCCATACGGAAAGACTCGAGAGCAGGTGTCTAAGCATGGATGCCTGGGAACGCCACCTCATATTCCCACTCTTTAGTCAGGACAAGGCAGGCTCAATCTGCAGGCTCCTGGGTGAGCTACCCAGAGGGGAGAGTTGAAATGGACTCTCCTGAAGATGAGTCCTACTGTGGCTTGGTGGCCTGGGAGACCTTGGAATGTGGAGGTGGCTCAGGGACTCTGCAGGGTTCTCCAAACTGAGGTGTTTGACACAGCTCCAACAGGGAAGCTTCCCATGTGGAGAGCAGAGGAGTTCTGTTCAGTGCCTCAGGAAAGCCCCATATCCTGTTCTTCGAACCAAAGCCTCTGAGGAGTAACACATGGAACCCAAAGCAAGAGTTGAGATTACGGCCTAAGGGCCTGTCCGGCTCAACCTTCTATCTCTGTTGACATCTGTGGGCATGCCTTCGTGGAGGTAGCTGCTCAGCTTGTGTCCGAATGCCCCTGTGTGTCCAAGGAGCCTCCCAGTAGTGGGATGTCCTCGGGGGCCTTGAGGTTTCTAATATTCTGGAGGTGTGTGTCCAAAGGAATGGACACAGTTTCCCAGGAGAGAGCAGGCACGGTCCTGTGGTATGGCTCCAGAGGACCCAGCCTAGAGGCTGTGTTTGCCAAGGCTGTGGGGACAGATGTCTGAAAAAGCAAACTTGGCTCAGCTAGTGGCCAAGGTAATGGCAGGACTGATCTCCAGTCCGTGAGGGGAGATCCTCTGGATATCAAAGGAGGGCAAGTGGGAGGCAGTCACTCAGGATTTTGTCTCTGGGTGTTGCGTTCACAGTGTCCGGTCAGGGTAGGGGTTGTCTCAGAGGCCGAGGAAGAGCCTTCCTCTCGGGGGATTGTCCAAGCTCCCAAGTGTTTGGGTTCATTCTGTGGGAAGGGAAGAGTACTGTTTTCTGCCACAGGGAACCCCCCAGGAGAGGGACTCTAGAGCACAGCAGTGGGTTCCCTGTACTGGAATACACACCATCTAGTTAGTCCTGGGTGCCTATGCGCATGGCAAGCCACATATGCGGGCTCTTGGTCCAGTCACTGAGAGGCGTTACTTGAATAAGGTACTCACGCTGAGGGTCACAATGTGTGTTTGTGCCCAAGGCGGACCTAAAGCTTGGGCGTTGCCTCATGGGCCATGTCGTTTTTCCTACACTGAAGGTTTGACTCACTGCCAGCAGCAAGTTTTCTTGCCATGGGGAAGGAGGTGTTCTGATTTGTGCATCAGGTTCCCCCCTGTGCAGGGATTGGAGATAATGTCTAGGATCCGATGACTGAAAACCCAGGTTGGGAATGGATGGTGGCCTAAGGCAGTGGCGGGTCCAATGTCCTAGGTGTGCAGCCAGCTGTGTCGGTGTCTGTTGGAAGGTCTGGGCTCAGGCTATTTGCGACAGAGCATCAGTGTTTAAGGTAGCCTATGCAATTGGGGTGTTGCTGAGGGCCAAGCAGTTTGATCCTCATTTGTGGTTTCTGGGCAGCACCATAGACAATGTTTTTCTCCTGGGAGGCAGGCAGAGTGCTTCAGTGTGGCCCCAGAATTCCCAGTAGGGAGGGTTTGTGGGCAAGGAGTGTGAGGACGGAAGTCTGAAAACACAAGCTATGGTGAGTATTGGAGCCAAGGGCAGAGCAGGCCCACTCTGCAGAGGCTGAATCAAAATCTCCTGCATCTGAAGTCAGGCTGAGGATCAGACGTTGGCTGAGGCTAGAGTATGTGTCCATGATGGCACCTTCATGAAGCGGGGGCCTCATGAGGCCAAGGAAGTTTTCCCACGCTGAGTTTGGAGGTTGCCCCAAACCACAAGGTTTCCTTCTGCGGGACATTTGAGTCCTGTTGCATGGCTCAAGGACATACCATATGGAAGGACTGGAGAGCAGGGTTCGAAGGATGGATCCCTGTACAGCATTCCTCGCATTCCAATTGGCCATAAGCGACAAGATATGTTTGATCTGCTGCCTCTGGGTCACGCTACCCAGGGGGCTGAGTTGAAATGGCCTCTCCTGAGGATGTGTCATAATGTGCGTTTGGGTCCATGGAGACCTTGGAATGTGCTGGTTGTTCGGTGGCCTTGCGGAACTCTCCTACCTGAAGGGTTTGATACATCCCCAGTAAGAAAGCTGCCCATGTGATGACGAGAGATGCTTGGTTTGGTGCCTCAGAAAAGCCCCATGTGCTGGTCTACGAAAACAGTCCTCTGAGAACGGACACATGGAAACAAAGCTAAGGTTCATATTAGGGCCTGGGGGCCTGTCCATTTCAACCTTCTGTCTCTGGGGACACTGTCTGAGAATCTAAGTGGAGATAGTTGCTCTGCTGGTGTCAGAGAGCCCCTCTTAGTCCAGGGTGGCCTATCTATTGATGGCCTCAGGGGCCTTGGAGCTTTTCCCTAAACTGTAGGGTTGTGGTCAATGGATTGGACACACTTTCCTTAGAGAGGGCCGGCACAATCTTTCGCTGTGGCTTCAGAGGCCCTAGCCTGGAGGTTGTGTGGGTCCATGCTGTGGGCACAGAAGTCTTAAAACACAAAGTCAGCTTATGAGTGGCGCCTAGGGTATGACAGGCCGGATGTACAGCCCGAGAGGGAAATCCTGGGCCTCTGAAACAAGGGCGAGTGGAAGGCGTTCCTTCAGGCTTTTGTCTCTGGATGTTGTGTCCGGGATAGCCGTGGATTGGAGCGGTGGCCTCAGGGACTGTGGACGAGTATCCCTCTCTGGGGATTTGTCCCAGCTCCCAAGAGTTTGGGGTCATTTTGAGGGAAGGGTGGAGTCGTGTTGTCTGGCTCATGTGTCTCTCCAAGAAAGGGATTCCAGAGCAGCGCACAGGTACAGGTGGGGCGACTGGAAAACTCAAACACTGGTGAGGATTGGGTGCATAGGGGCTTGGCAAGCCCCATATGCGGGCTCTTGGTCCAGGTCCTGACAGGCTTTTCTTTGACATGGGGCTCATGCTGAGGGTCACAGTGTGAATTTGTGCCCAAGCAGCACTCAAGTTTGGGCGTGGCATCAGGGGCCATGAAGGTTTCTCCCACCCTGAAGGTGTGACTCCATGCCAAGAGCAAGCTTGACAGCCATGGGGAAGGAGGAGTTCTGTTTTGTGCTTGCGATAACCAGCTGTGTGGAGAATTGATATAATATCTAGGTTCAGATATCTGAAAACCAAGGTTAGGAAGAGGTGACGGCATAAGACCATGGCGTGTCCGAAGTGCTGGGTGTGCGGCCAGCTGTCTCTTTGTCTGTCTGGACGTCTGGCTTCAGGCTGTGTCAGACAGAGCATGAGTGCCCAGAGCAGCATATCCACTTCAGGGACCGTCGAGGCCCGAGCAGGTTGATCATCATCTGGGTTTTCTGGAGAGCCCCATAGGGAAGTGTTTTTCTTCCGTTGGGCAGACACTGGGCTGGGTTGTGGTTCTGGAGTTCCTAGTCCGTAGGGCTTGTTTGCCAGGAGTGTGAGGAAGGAAGTCTGAAAACAAAAGCTAGTGTGAGGTTTGGGACCGAGGGCATGGCAGGGCCACTCTGCAGTGGCTGAATCGAGATCTCCTGCACTGAGGTCATGTCAACTATGAGACGTGCCTCAGGCTAGAGTTTTTGTCCAGCATGGCCTCTTCCTGAAGGGTGTGGGGGCTTCATGAAGCCAGGGAGTTTTGCCTACGATGGGATTTGTGAACTACTCCAAACCTCAAGGTTTCCTTCTGCACGACAGTCGAGTCCTACTGGATGGTTCCAGGAGGCCCCATACGGAAAGACTCGAGAGCAATTGTCTAAGCATGGATGCCTGGGAACGCCACCTCATATTCCCACTCTTTAGTCAGGACAAGGCAGGCTCAATCTGCAGGCTCCTGGGTGAGCTACCCAGAGGGGAGAGTTGAAATGGACTCTCCTGAAGATGAGTCCTACTGTGGCTTGGTGGCCTGGGAGACCTTGGAATGTGGAGGTGGCTCAGGGACTCTGCAGGGTTCTCCAAACTGAGGTGTTTGACACAGCTCCAACAGGGAAGCTTCCCATGTGGAGAGCAGAGGAGTTCTGTTCAGTGCCTCAGGAAAGCCCAATATCCTGTTCTTCGAACCAAAGCCTCTGAGGAGTAACACCTGGAACCCAAAGCAAGAGTTGAGATTACGGCCTAAGGGCCTGTCCGGCTCAACCTTCTATCTCTGTTTATATCTGTGGGCATGCCTTCGTGGAGGTAGCTGCTCAGCTTGTGTCCGAATGCCCCTGTGTGTCCATGGAGCCTCCCAGTAGTGGGATGTCCTCGGGGGCATTGAGGTTTCTCATATTCTGGAGGTGTGTGTCCAAAGGAATGGACACAGTTTCCCAGGAGAGAGCAGGCACGGTCCTGTGGTATGGCTCCATAGGATTCAGCCTAGAGGCTGTGTTTGCCAGGGCTGTGGGGACAGATGTCTGAAAAAGCAAACTTGGCTCAGCTAGTGGCCAAGGTAATGGCAGGACTGATCTCCAGTCCGTGAGGGGAGATCCTCTGGATATCAAAGGAGGGCAAGTGGGAGGCAGTCACTCAGGATTTTGTCTCTGGGTGTTGCGTTCACAGTGTCCGGTCAGGGTAGGGGTTGTCTCAGAGGCCGAGGAAGAGCCTTCCTCTCGGGGGATTGTCCAAGCTCCCAAGTGTTTGTGTTCATTCTGTGGGAATGAAGAGTACTGTTTTCTGCCACAGGGGACCCCCCAGGAGAGGGACTCTAGAGCACAGCAGTGGGTTCCCTGAACTGGAATACACACCATCTAGTTAATCCTGGGTGCCTATGGGCATGGCAAGCCACATATGCGGGCTCTTGGTCCAGTCACTGAGAGGCGTTACTTGAATAAGGTACTCACGCTGAGGGTCACAATGTGTGTTTGTGCCCAAGGCGGACCTAACGCTTGGGCGTTGCCTCATGGGCCATGCCGTTTTCTCCTACACTGAAGGTTTGACTCACTGCCAGCAGCAAGGTTTCTTGCCAGGGGGAAGGAGGGGTTCTGACTTGTGTATCAGGTTCCCCCCTGTGCAGGGATTGGAGATAAAGTCTAGGTTCCGATGACTGAAAACCCAGGTTGGGAATGGATGGTGGCCTAAGGCAGTGGTGGGTCCAATGTGCTGGGTGTACAGCCAGCTGTGTCGGTGTCTGTTGGAAGGTCTCGGCTCAGGCTATTTGCCTCAGAGCATCAGTGTTTAAGGTAGCCTATGCAATTAGGGTGTTGCCGAGGGCCAAGCAGTTTGATCCTCATTTGGGGTTTCTGGGCAGCGACATAGACAATGTTTTTCTCCTGGGAGGCAGGCAGAGTGCTTCATTGTGGCCCCAGAATTCCCAGAAGGGAGGGCTTGTGGGCCTGGAGTGAGAGGACGGAAGTCTGAAAACACAAGCTAGGGTGAGGATTGGTGCCAAGGGCAGAGCAGGCCCATTCTGCAGAGGCTGAATCAAAATCTCCTGCATCTGAAGTCAGGCTGAGGATCAGACGTTGGCTGAGGCTGGAGTATGTGTCCATGATGGCACCTTCATGAAGCGGGGGCCTCATGAGGCCAAGGAAGTTTTCCCACGCTGAGTTTGGAGGTTGCCCCAAACCACAAGGTTTCCTTCTGCGGGACATTCGAGTCCTGTTGCATGGCTCCAGGACATACCATACGGAAGGACTGGAGAGCAGGGTTCGAAGGATGGATCCCTGTACAGCATGCCTCGCATTCCAATTGGCCATTAGCGATAAGATATGTTTGATATGGGGCCTCTGGAACACGCGACCCAGGGGGCTGAGTTGAAATGGCCTCTCCTGAGGATGCGTCATAATGTTCGTTTGGGTCCATGGAGACCTTGGAATGTGCTGGTTGTTCAGTGGCCCTGCGGAACTCTCCTACCTGAAGGGTTTGATACATCCCCAGCAAGAAAGCTGCCCATGTGGAGACAAGAGATCCGCTGTTTGGTGCCTCAGAAAAGCTCCATGTGCTGGTCTACGAAAACAGTCCTCTGAGAACGGACACATGGAACAAAGCTAAGGTTCATATTAGGGCCTGGGGGCCTGTCCATTTCAACCTTCTGTCTCTGGGGACACTTTCTGAGAGTCTAAGTGGAGATAGTTGCTCCGCTGGTGTCAGAGAGCCCCTCTTAGTCCAGGGTGGCCTACACTATTGATGTCCTCAGGGGCCTTGGAGCTTTTCCCTAACCTGTAGGGTTGTGGTCAATGGATTGGGCACACTTTCCTTGGAGAGGGCAGGCACAAACTTTCGCTGTGGCTCCAGAGGCCCTAGCCTGGAGGTGTGTGGGTCCAGGCTGTGGGCACAGAAGTCTGAAAACACAAAGTCAGCTTATGAGTGGTGCCTAGGGTATGGCAGGCCGGAGGTACAGCCCGAGAGGGAACTCCTGGGCCTCTGAAACAAGGGCGAGTGGAAGGCGTTCCTTCAGGCTTTTGTCTCTGGATGTTGTGTCCGGGATAGCCGTGGATTGGAGCGGTGGCCTCAGGTACTGTGGACGAGTATCCCTCTCTGGGGATTTGTCCCAGCTCCCAAGAGTTTGGGGTCATTTTGTGGGAAGGGTGGAGTCGTGTTGTCTGGCTCATGTGTCTCTCCAAGAAAGGGATTCCAGATCAGAGCCCCAGGTACGGGCGGGGCGACTGGAAATCTCAAACCCTGGTGAGGATTGGGTGCATAGGGGCTTGGCAAGCCCCATATGCGGGCTCTATGTCCAGGCCCTGACAGGCCTTTCTTTGACATGGGGCTCATTCTAGGGTCACAGTGTGAATTTGTTCCCAATCAGCACTCAAGTGCTGCTTGGGCACTACCTGAAGGGTTTGATACATCCCCAGTAAGGAAGCTCCCCATGTGGAGACGAGAGGAATTCTGTTCAGTGCCTCAGGAAAGCCCCATATCCTGTTCTTCGAACCAAAGCCTCTGAGGAGTAACACCTGGAACCCAAAGCAAGAGTTGAGATTATGGCCTAAGGGCCTGTCCGGCTCAACCTTCTATCTCTGTTGACATCTGTGTGCATGCCTTCGTGGAGGTAGCTGCTCAGCTTGTGTCCGAATGCCCCTGTGTGTCCAGGGAGTCTCCCAGTAGTGGGATGTCCTCGGGGGCCTTGAGGTTTCTCATATTCTGGAGGTGTGTGTCCAAAGGAATGGACACAGTTTCCCAGGAGAGAGCAGGCACGGTTCTGTTGTATGGCTCCAGAGGACCCAGCCTAGAGGCTTTGTTTGCTAGGGCTGTGGGGACTGATGTCTGAAAAAGCAAACTTGGCTCAGGAAGGGGCCAAGGTAATGGCAGGCCTGATCTCCAGTCCGTGAGGGGAGATTCTCTGAATATCAAAGGAGGGCAAGTGGGAGGCAATTGCTCACGCTTTTGTCTCTGGGTGTTGCGTTCACAGTGTCCGGTCAGGGTAGGGGTTGCCTCAGGGGCCGAGGAAGAGCCTTCCTCTCGGGGGATTGTCCAAGCTCCCAAGTGTTTGGGTTCATTCTGTGGAAAGTGAAGAGTACTGTTTTCTGCCAGAAAGAACCCCCCAGGAGAGGGGCTCTAGAGCACAGCAGTGAGTTCCTTCAACTGGAATACACACCATGTAGTTAGTCCTGGGTGCCTATGGGCATGGCAGGGACTATATGCAGGATCTTCGTCCCGAACCTGACAGGCCTTTCTTTGACATGGGGCTCATGCTAGGGTCATAGTGTGAATTTGTGCCCAAGCAGCACTCATGTTTTGGCGTGGCATCAGGGGCCATGAAGGGTTCCCCACGTGAAGGTGTGACTCCATGTGAAGAACAAGCATTACAGCCATGTGGAATGCAGAGTTCTGATTGTGATTCTGATACACAAACTCAGCTTTTTTTGGGGACGTCGGTATGGCAGGCCCAATATACAAACCATGAGAAGAACTCATGAAGATTTGAATATAGAGCGAGTCTGAGGCGCTTGCTCAGGCATTTGTCTCTGGAATTTGTATCAGCAATGGCCGTAGAATGTCGGGGATGCTTCATGGGCCATGGACAAATCTACCTCTATGAGGATTTCGCCCGATTCCCAATTTTTTTTCGTCAAACTGTGGGATGGGAGAACTCCTTTCAGTTTTGTTACCTCAGGTGTCCCACGAAAAGAGGAATTCCAAAGCAAAGCCGTGGGGAAGACTGAAGGGACCACCAGAACTATGGTTCAAAATTGGGGACTAGGGGCATGGCAAGCCCAATATGCTATCTCTTCATCCAGCCACTGAGAGGCCTTACTTGAGGACTTTGGTCAGGCTGAGGGTCACAATGTGTGTTTGTGACCAATGTAGCCTGCGAGCATGGCGGGGCCTCATGGGCAACACTGTATTCAACTACACTGAAAGTTGGACAACATGCCAAACACAAGGTATCTTGCCATGGGGAAGGAGTTCTGATTTCTGCATCCCGTTCAACCCTGGGCAGTGATTGGAGGTAAGGTCTAGAATCTAAAGCCTGAAATCCGAGGTTGGGAAGAGATGACGACCTAATGCCATGGCGGCTCGATGTGCTCAGTGTGCGGCCAGCTGTCTGGGACGGGCCAGGGAGTCCAGGCTCAGGCTGTGTCAGAAAGGGCATTAGTGCCCTGGTCAGCCTATGTATTTGGGGTACAGCCAAGGTCAGTGCAGGTTGATCATCATTTGGGGTTACTGAGTAGCCCCAGAGGACAATATTTTTCTTCTGGAGGGCAGGCAGAGTGCTGCATTGTAGTTCTGGATTGCCATACTGGAGGGCTTGTGGGCCAGTAGTCTGACGACAAAAGTTTGATTACACAAGCTAGGCTTAGGTTTCTGGGTGAGGCCATGGCAGGCACAATCTACAGACCTGAATCGAGATCTCATGCATCTGAAGTCAGGGCGAGGATCAGACGATCGCTCAGGTTGTAGTTTCTGTCCATGATGGCCCCGTCATGAATGTGGGGGGGGATCACGAGGCCATGGGGGTTTTCCCACGATGGGAGTTGTGAGAAGCACCAAACTGCAGAGAGTCTTCTGCAGGACAATTTAGACCTGTTGTTTGGCTCCAGGCCAATGATTCTGAGCAGGGTTCTAAGGATGGATGGCTGGGTAGCCCACCTCGCATTCCAATTGTCTCCTAGCAACAAGACAGGTTAGATCTCCTGGATCTGTGGGGAGCAACCGAGGACGCTGCATTAAAATGGACACCCCTGGGCATGGGTCCTAATGTGCTTTTGTGTCTAAGGAGACCGTGGAATGAAGCGGTGGCACTTGGGCCCTAAAGAGTTCTACTAAAGAGAGGCTTTGACACAGCTCCAACGTGCAAGTATCCCATGTTTAGATGAGATGTTTTCTGTTGGGTGAGTCAAGAAACAGCTATATGCTGTTTGTGAAATCCAGGCCTCTGAGGAGAGATGCCTGGAAACCAAAGCAATGGATCTGATTAGTGCCTAGGGGCCTGTTCTTTCCTTTTTACCTCTGAGGACATCTGTCTATGGGTCTGAGTGCAGGTAGGTGCTCATTTGGGCTCAGATTGCCCCTGTTTTTCCTGGGAAGCCACCACTATTGAGATGGATCAGGGACTTTGGAGGTTTATCCTATTAGAAGGGTTGTGGCCATTGGAATGAGCACACACAATTCCCTTGGAGAGGGCAAGTACAGTCCTCAGGTTTAGCTCCAGGGGCCTGAGCCTGTAGGTTGTGTAGGCCAGGGCTGTTTGGACAGTTGTCTGAAAACACAAACTCGGCTTATGTTTCGGGTCATAGGTATGGCAGGACTGATCTACAGACCATGAGGAGAACTCTTCTGGATTTGAAAGAAGGACGAGTGTGAGGCTCCTTTTCTCAAGTTTTTGTCTCTGGATATCGTGTCACTCATGGTCGTGGAATTTCTGGGTGACTTCATGGGAAATGGACGAGTCTTACTCTCTGGTGGTTTGGCCCCGTCCAAAGAGTTTGGGGTCATTTTGTGGTCTTGAAGAAGTCCGTTTTTTTTTTGTTGTTGTTGTTGTTGTTGTTGTTTTCTTTTTTAACCTCCGGTTTCCCACCAAATGAGGGAATCCAGAGTAGAGCCCTGGGGAGGGGCGACTGGACAATCAGAAATCTGGTTAAAAATTGGGGCCTAGGGACATGTCAAGCCCATTATGACATCTAATTGTCCAGCCAAGGAGAGGACTTACTAGAGGACAGGACTCATGCTGAGGGTCACAATGCGTGTGTATGCCCTCGTCGCACTCAAGAATGGGCAGGGCCTCAGGGTGAATGCTGGTTTCTCCTACACTGAACGTTGGACAACGTGCCAACCACAAGGGTTCTTGCCATGGGTAAGGAAGAGTTCTGATTTCTGCATCACACTCACCCCTGAGCAGTGATTGGAGATAAGGTCTCGGTTCTGAAGCCTGAAAACTGAGGTAGGGAAGAGATGATGACCTAAGGCCATGGCGGGTTTCATGTGCTCAGTGTGCGGTCAGCTTTCTGGGTGTTGGTCAGGAGGTCCGGGCTCAGGATGTGTTCGACAGTGCATTAGTGCCCAGGTTAGACTATATAATTTGGGTAAAGTCGAGTGCTGTGTAGGTTTACCCTCATTTATGGTGCCTGGGCAGCTCATGAGGCAATAATTTTTTTTCTAGAGGGCAGGCAGAGTGCGGCATTGTGGGTCCGGAATTGCCAAACTTGAGGGCTTCGGGGCCAGGAGTGTGAGGATGGAAGTCTGAGAACACAAGCTAGACTTGGGTTTCAGGGCGAGGGCACGGCAGGTACCCCCTGCAGATCTGAACCAATATCTCATGCATCTGAAGTCAGGGCGAGGATCAGACGTTGGCTCAGGTTGGAGTTTCTGAGCATGACGGCCGCTTCATGAAGGGAGCGGAATCTCGAGGCCATTGAGGTTTTCCCACGTTGGGAGTTGTGGGATGCCCCCTTCAAGGATTCCTTCTGCAGGACAATTGAGACCTGTTGGACAGCTCCAGGACATCCCATATGAAATGACTCCAGAGCACCATGCGAGGATGGATGCCTGGGAAGCCCGCCTCGCATTCTAATTTTCCCCTAGCAACAAGACAGTTTAGATCTGATGGCTCTGCTGGAGCAACCTCGGTGGCTGAGTTGAAATGGACTTTCCTGAGGTTGTGTCCTAATGTGTTTTTGTGCCTATGAGGGCCTTGGAATGGGGCGGTGGCACCGGCAACCTGAAGTACTTTCCTAAGCTTTGGACATGGCTCCCATGCACAGGTTTCCTTGTGGAGACGAGATGAGTTCTGATGGGTGCCTCAGGAAAACCCCTATGCTCGTATTGGAATCAGGCTTTTGAGGACACATGCCTGTAACCCAAAGCAATGGATCCTATTATGGCCTAGGGTCCTGTCTGGTTCAATCTTCTTCTCTGGGGACATCCATCAATGGTATGAGTGGAGGTCGATTATCAGCTGGTGTCAGACACCCCTTGTTTGTTCCGGGTGACCCACACTATTGGGATGGCCTAAGGTACGTTGGAGGTTTCTCCTAATTTGTACGATTTTGGACCATGGAATGAACAGAATTCCCATGGATTGGTAGGCACAGTCCTAATGTGTGGCTCCAGGGGCCCAGCCTGGAGGGTGTGTGGCCCAAGACTTTGAGGACAGGAGTCTGAAAACACAAACTCAGCTGAGGTTTGGGGACGTATGTATGGCAGGCCCGATCTACAAACCATGAGATGAAATCTACAGGATATGAAGAAAGTGCGAGAGTGTGGCGATTGCTCAGGCTTTTGTCTCTGGATTTTGTATCAGTGATGGCCGTGGAATGTCGGGGAGGCCTCATGGGCCATGGACGAATCTTCCTCTCTGAGGATTTGGCCCGATTCCCAATTGCTTTTCGTCAATCTGTGGGATGGGAGGACTCATTTCAGTTTTGTTACCTCAGGTGTCCCACCAAAAGAGGAATTCCAAAGCAAAGCCGTGGGGAATACTGAAGGGACAATCCGAAATATGGTTAAAAGTTAGGGCCTAGGGGCATGGTCAAGCCCAATAGCTATCTCTTCATCCAGCCATTGAGTGGCCTTACTTGAGGACTGGGCTCAGCCTGAGGGTCACAATGTGTGTTTGTGACCAATGTGGCCCGCGAGCATGGGCGGGGCCTCATGGGCCACACTGGTTTCAACTACACTGAACGTTGGACAACATGCCAACCACAAGGTTTCTTGCCATGGGGAAGGAGTTCTGATTTCTGCATCACCTTCAACCTTGGGAAGCGATTGGAGATAAGGTCTAGGTTCTGAAACCTGAAAACCGAGGTTGGGATAGATGACGACCTAAGGCCATGGCGGTTCGATGTGCTCAGTGTGCGGCCAGCTGTCTGGGAGGGGCCAGTGGGTCCAGGCTCAAGCTATGTCAGAAAGGGCATTAGTGCCCTGGTCCGCCTATGTATTTGGGGTACAGCCATGGTCGGTGCAGGTTGATCCTCATTTGGGGTTACTGGGTATCCCCAGAGGACAATGTTTTTCTTCTGGAGGCCAGGCAGAGTGCTGCATTGTAGTTCTGGATTGCCAAATGGAGGGCTTGTGGGCCAGTAGTCTGACGACAAATGTCTGAGAACACAAGCTAGGCTTAGGTTTTTGGGTGAGGCCATGGCAGGCACAATCTACAAACCTGAATCGAGATCTCATGCATCTGAAGACAGGACGAGGATCAGACGATTGCTCAGGTTGGAGTTTCTGTCCCTGATGGCCCCTTCATGAATGGGGCGGCATCACGAGGCCATGGGGGTTTTCCCACTATGGGAGTTGTGAGAAGTTCCAAACTGCAGAGAGTCTTCTGCAGGACAATTGAGACCTGTTGTTTGGCTCCAGGCCAATGATTCTGAGCAGGGTTCTAAGGATGGATGGGTGGGTAGCCCACCTCGCATTCCAATTGTCTCCAGGCAACAAGACAGGTTAGATCTCCTGGATCTGTGGGGAGCTACCGAGGATGCTGAGTTGAAATGGACACCCCTAAGGATGGGTCCTAATGTGCTTTTGTGTCTATGGAGACCTTGGAATGAAGCGGTGGCACTGGGGCCCTAAAGGATTCTCCTAAACAGAGGCTTTGACACAGCTCCAACGTGCAAGTTTCCCATGTGTAGATGAGATGTTTTCTGATGGGTGAATCAAGAAACAGCTATGCTGCTTTTGAAATCCAGGCCTCTGATGAGAGATGCCTGGAAACCAAAGCAATGGATCTGATTAGTGCCTAGGGGCCTGTTCGTTCCTTTTTACCTCTGGGGACATCTGTCTATGGGTCTGAGTGCAGGTAGGTGCTCAGTTGGGCTCAGATTGCCCCTGTTTTTCCTGGGAAGTCACCACTATTGAGATGGATCAGGGACTTTGGAGGTTTATCCTATTAGAAGGGGTTGGCCATTGGAATGGGAACACACAATTCCCATGGAGAGGGCAAGTACAGTCCTCAGGTTTGGCTCCAGGGGCCTAAGCCTGTAGGTTGTGTAGGCCAGGGCTGTTTGGACAGTTGTCTGAAAACAAACTCAGCTTAGGTTTGGGGACGTAGGTATGGCAGGCCCGATCTACAAACCATGAGAAGAACTCTTCAGGATATGAAGAAAGTGCGAGACTGAGTCGCTTGTTCAGGCTTTTGTGTCTGGATTTTTTATCAGCGATGGCCGTGGAATGTCGGGGAGGCCTCATGGGCCATGGACGAATCTTCCTCTCTGAGGTTTTGGCCCGATTCCCAATTGCTATTTGTCAATCTGTGGGATGGGAGGACTCATTTCAGGTTTGTTACCTCAGGTGTCCCACCAAAGAGGAATTCCAAAGCAAAGCCGTGGGGAAGACTGAAGGGACATCCCGAAATATGGTTAGAAATTGGGGCCTAGGGGCAGGCAAGCCCAATTTGCTATCTCTTCATCCAGCCACTGAGTGGCCTTAATTGAGGACTGGGCTCAGCCTGAGGGTCACAATGTGTGTTTGTGACCAATGTGGCCCGCGAGCATGGGCGGGGCCACATGGGCCACACTGGTTTCAACAACACTGAACGTTAGACAACATGCCAACCACAAGGTTTCTTGCCATGGAAAGGAGTTCTGATTTCTGCATCACCTTCAACCTTGGGCAGTTATTGGAGATAAGGTCTAGGTTCTGAAACCTGGAAACCGAGGTTGGGAAGAGATGACGACCGAAGGCCACGGAGGCTCGATGTGCTCAGTGTGCGGCCAGCTGTCTAGGACGGGCCAGGGAGTCCAGGCTCAGACTGTGTCAGAAAGGGCATTAGTGCCCTGGTCAGCCTATGTATTTGGGGTACAGCCAAGGTCGGTGCAGGTTGATCCTCATTTGGGGTTACTGGGTAGCCCCAGAGGACAATGTTTTTCTACTGGAGGGCCGGCAGAGTGCTGCATTGTAGTTCTGGATTGCCAAACTGGTGGGCTTGTGGGCCAGTAGTCTGACGACAAAAGTCTGAGAACACAAGCTAGGCTTAGGTTTCTGGGTGAGGCCATGGCAGGCACAATCTACAGACCTGAATAGAGATCTCGTGCATCTGAAGTCAAGGCGAGGATCAGACGATTGCTCAGGTTGGAGTTTCTGTCCCTGATGGCCCCTTCATGAATTGCGGGGTGGTATCACGAGGCCATGGGGTTTTTCCCACGATGGGAGTTATGAGAAGCTCCAAACAGAAGAGAGTCTTCTGCAGGTCAATTGAGACCTGTTGCTTGGCTCCAGGCCAATGATTCTGAGCAGGGTTCTAAGGATGGATGGCTGCGTAGCCCACCTCGCATTCCAATTGTCTCCTAGCAACAAGACAGGTTAGATCTCCTGGATCTGTGGGGAGCAACCGAGGACGCTGAGTTGAAATGGACACCCCTGGGGATGGGTCCTAACGTGTTTTTGTGTCTATGGAGACCTTGGAATGAAGTGGTGGCACTGGTGCCCTAAATGGTTCTCCTAAACAGAGGCTTTGACACAGCTCCAACGTGCAAGTTTCCCATGTGTAGATGAGATGTTTTCTGATGGGTGAGTCAAGAAACAGCTATATGCTGCTTTTGAAATCCAGACCTCTGAGGAGAGATGCCTGGAAACCAAAGCAATGGATCTGATTAGTGCCTAGGGGCCTGTTCTTTCCTTTTTACCTCTGGGGACATCTGTCTATGGGTCTGAGTGCAGGTAGGTGCTCATTTGGGCTCAGATTGCCCCTGTTTTTCCTGGGAAGCCACCACTATTGAGATGGATCAGGGACTTTGGAGGTTTATCCTATTAGAAGGGTTGTGGCCATTGGAATGGGCACACACAATTCCCTTGGAGGGGGCAAGTACAGTCCTCAGGTTTGGCTCCAGGGGCCTGAGCATGTAGGTTGTGTAGGCCAGGGCTGTTTGGACAGTTGTCTGAAATCACAAACTCGGCTTATGTTTCGGGTCATAGGTATGGCAGGACTGATCTACAGACCATGAGGAGAACTCTTCTGGATTTGAAAGAAGGGCGAGTGTGAGGCTCCTGCTCAAGTTTTTGTCTCTGGATATCGTGTCACTCATGGTCGTGGAATTTCTGGGTGACTTCATGGGAAATGGTCGAGTCTTACTCTCTGGTGGTTTGGCCCCGTCAAAAGAGTTTGGGGTCATTCTGTGGGCTGGAAGAAGTCCGTTTTGTTGTTGTTGTTGTTGTTGTTGTTGTTGTTTACTTTTTTAACCTCAGGTGTCCCACTAAATGAGGGATTCCGGAGTAGAGATCTGGGGAGGGGCGACTGGACAGTCAGAAATCTGGTTAAAAATTGGGGCCTAGTGACATGTCAAGCCCATTATGACATCTAAAGTTCCAGCCACTGAGAGAACTTACTAGAGGACAGGACTCATGCTGAGGGTCACAATGCGTGTGTATGCCCTCGTCGCACTCAAGAATGGCGGGGCCTCAGGGTGAATGCTGGTTTCTCCTACACTGAACGTTGGACAACGTGCCAACCACAAGGGTTCTTGCCATGGGTAAGGAGGAGTACTGATTTCTTAATAACATTCACCCCTGTACAGTGATTGGAGATAAGGTCTCGTTTCTGAAGCCTGAAAACTGAGGTAGGGAAGAGATGATGACCTAAGGCCATGGCGGGTTTTATGTTTTCAGTGTGCGGTCAGCTTTCTGGCTGTTGGTCAGGAGGTCCGGGCTCAGGTTGTGTTCGACAGTGCATTAGTGCCCAGGTTAGACTATATAATTTGGGTAAAGTCGAGTGCTGTGTAGGTTTACGTTCATTTAAGGTGCCTGGGCAGCTCATGAGGCAATAATTTTTTTTCTAGAGGGCAGGCAGAGTGCTGCATTGTGGGTCCGGAATTGCCAAACTTGAGGGCTTCGGGGCCAGGAGTTTGAGGACGGAAGTCTGAGAAGACAAGCTAGACTTGGGTTTCAGGGCGAGGGCACGGCAGGTACCCCCTGCAGATCTGAACCAATATCTCATGCATCTGAAGTCAGGGCGAGGATCAGACGTTGGCTCAGGTTGGAGTTTCTGAGCATGACGGCCGCTTCATGAAAAGAGCGGAATCGCGAGGCCATTGAGGTTTTCCCACGTTGGGAGTTGTGGGATGCCCCCTTCAAGGATTCCTTCTGCGGGACAATTGAGACCTGTTGGACAGCTCCAGGACATCCCATATGGAATGACTCCAGAGCACCGTTCGCGGTGGATGCCTGGGAAGCCCGCCTTGCATTCCAATTGCCTCCTAGCAACAAGACAGTATAGATCTGATGCCTCTGCCGGAGCAACCGGGGTGGCTGAGTTGAAATGGACTTTCCTGAGGATGGGTCCTAATGTGATTTTTTGTCCATGAGGGCCTTGGAATGTGGCGGTGGCACCGGGACCCTGAAGTACTCTCCTAAGCTTTGGACATGGCTCCCATGCACAGGTTTCCTTGTGGAGACGAGATGAGTTCTGATGGGTGCCTCAGGAAAACCCCTATGCTCGTATTGGAATCAGGCTTTTGAGGACACATGCCTGTAACCCAAAGCAATGGATCCTATTATGGCCTAGGGTCCTGTCTGGTTTAATCTTCTTCTCTGGGGACATCCATCTATGGTATGAGTGGTGGGCGATTATCAGCTGGTTGTCAGACAGCCCTTGTTTGTTCCGGGCGAAGTTCACTATTGGGATGGCCTCAGGGACTTTGGAGGTTTCTCCTAATTTGTACTATTTTGGACCATGTAATGGGCAGAATTCCCATGGATTGGTAGGCACAGTCCTAATGTGTGGCTCCAGGGCCCCAGCCTGGAGGGTGTGTGGCCCAAGACTTTGAGGACAGAAGTCTGAAAACACAATCTCAGCTTAGATTTGGGGACGTAGGTATGGCAGGCCCGATCTACAAACCATGAGAAGAACTCTTCAGGATATGAAGAAAGTGCTAGTCTGAGGCGCTTGCTCAGGCTTTTGTCTCTGGATTTTGTATCAGCGATGGCCGTGGAATGTCGGGGAGGCCTCATGGGCCATGGAGGAATCTTCCTCTCTGAGGATTTGGTCCGATTCCCAATTGCTTTTCGTCAATCTGTGGGATGGGAGGACTCATTTCAATTTTGTTACCTCAGGTGTCCCACCAAAAAAGGAATTCCAAAGCAAAGCCGTGGGGAAGACTGAAGGGACAACCCGAACTATGGTTAAAAATTGGGGCTTAGGGGCATGGCAAGCCCAATATGCTATCTCTTCATCCAGCCACTGAGCGGCCTTACTTGAGGACTGGGCTCAGCCTGAGCGTCACAATGTGTGTTTGTGACCAATGTGGCCCGCGAGCATGGGCGGGGCCTAATGGGCCACACTGGTTTCAACTACAGTGAACGTTGGACAACATGCCAACCACAAGGTTTCTTGCCATGGGAAGGAGTTCTGATTTCTGCATCACCTTCAACCCTGGGCAGTGATTGGAGATAAGGTCTAGGTTCTGAAACCTGAAAACCGAGGTTGGGAAGAGATGACGACCTAAGGCCATGGCGGCTGGATGTGCTCAGTGTGCGGCCAGCTGTCTGGGAGGGGCCAGGGGCTCCAGGCTCAGGCTGTGTCAGAAAGGGCATTAGTGCCCTGGTCAGCCTATTCATTTAGGGTACAGCCATGGTCGGTGCAGGTTGATCCTCATTTGGGGTTACTGGGTAGCCCCAGAAGACAATGTTTTTCTTCTGGAGGGTCGGCATAGTGCTGCATTGTAGTTCTGGATTGCCAAACTGGAGGGCTTGTGGGCCAGTAGTCTGACGACAAAAGTCTGAGAACACAAGCTAGGCTTAGGTTTCTGGGTGAGGCCATGGCAGGCACAATCTACAGACCTGAATCGAGATCTTGTGCATCTGAAGTCAGGGCGAGGATCAGACAATCGCTCAGGTTGTAGTTTCTGTCCCTGATGGCCCCTTCATGAATGGGGGGGGGGGCATCACGAGGCCATGGGTGTTTTCCCACGATGGGAGTTGTGAGAAGCTCCAAACTGCAGAGAGTCTTCTGCAGGACAATTGAGACCTGTTGTTTGGCTCCAGACCAATGACTCTGAGCAGGGTTCTAAGGATGGATGGCTGCGTAGCCCACCTCGCATTCCAATTGTCTCCTAGCAACAAGACAGGTTAAATCTCCTGGATCTGTGGGGAGCAACCGAGGACGCTGTGTTGAAATGGACACCTCTAAGGATGGGTCCTAATGTGCTTTTTTGTCTATGGAGACCTTGGAATTAAGAGGTGGCACTGGTGCCCTAAAGGGTTCTCCTCAACAGAGGCTTTGACACAGCTCCAACGTGCAAGTTTCCCATGTGTAGATGAGATGTTTTCTGATGGGTGAGTCAAGAAACAACTATATGCTGCTTTTGTAATACAGGCCTCTGAGGAGAGATGCCTGGAAACCAAAGCAATGGATCTGATTAGTGCCTAGGGGCCTGTTCTTTCCTTTTTACCTCTGGGGATATCTGTCTATGGGTCTGAGTGCAGGTAGGTGCTCTGTAGGGCTCAGATTGCCCCTGTTTTCCTGGGAAGCCACCACTTTTGAGATAGATCAGGGACTATGGAGGTTTATCCTATTAGAAGAGTTGTGGCCATTGGAATGGGCACACACAATTCCCTTGGAGAGGGCAAGTACAGTCCTCAGGTTTGGCTCCAGGGGCCTAAGCCTGTAGGTTGTGTAGGCCAGGGCTGTTTGGACAGTTGTCTGAAACACAAACTCGGCTTATGTTTCAGGTCATAGGTATGGCAGGACTGATGTACAGACCATGAGGAGAACTCTTCGGGATTTGAAAGAAGGGCGAGTGAGGCTCCTGCTCAAGTTTTTGTCTCTTGATATCGTGTCACTCATGGTCGTGGAATTTCTGGGTGACGTCATGGGAAATGGACGAGTCTTACACTCTGGTGGTTTGGCCCCGTCCAAAGAGATTGGGGTCATTCTGTGAGCTGGAAGAAGTCCTTTTTTGTTGTTGTTGTTGTTGTTGTTGTTGTTGTTTTCTTTTTTAACCTCAGGTGGCCCACCAAATGAGGGATTCCAGAATAGAGATCTGGGGAGGGGCGACTGGACAGTCAGAAATCTGGTTAAAAATTGGGGCCTAGTGACATGTCAAGCCCATTATGACATCTAAAGGTCCAGCTACTGAGAGGACTTACTAGAGGACAGGACTCATGCTGAGGGTCACAATGCGTGTGTATGCCCTCGTCACACTCAAGAATGGGCGGGGCCTCAGGGTGAATGCTGGTTTCTCCTACACAGAAAGTTGGACAACGTGCCAACCACAAGGGTTCTTGCCATGGGTAAGGAGGAGTTCTGATTTCTGCATAACATTCACCCCTGGGCAGTGATTGGAGATAAGGTCTCGGTTCTGAAGCCTGAAAACTGAGGTAGGGAAGAGATGATGACCTAAGGCCATGGCGGATTTTATGTGCTCAGTGTGCGGTCAGCTTTC
Source organism: Mustela nivalis (assembly GCF_964662115.1). Classification (NCBI taxonomy): domain Eukaryota; kingdom Metazoa; phylum Chordata; class Mammalia; order Carnivora; family Mustelidae; genus Mustela; species Mustela nivalis. Next base: position 1,344,914 of record NW_028136552.1, on the reverse strand, counting down.
TGGGTGTTGGTCAGGAGTTCCGGGCTCAGGTTGTGTTCGACAGTGCATTAGTGTTCAGGTTAGACTATATAATTTGGGCAAGGTCGAGAGCTGTGTAGGTTTATCCTCATTTAAGGTGCCTGGACAGCTCATGAGGCAATATTTTTTTTTTTTCTAGAGGGCCGGGAGAGTGCTGCATTGTGGGTACGTAATTGCCAAATTTTAGGACTTCGGGGCCAGGAGTTTGAGGACGGAAGTGTGAGAAGACAAGCTAGACATGGGTTTCAGGGCGAGGGCACGACAGGTACCCCCTGCAGATCTGAACCAATATCTCATGCTTCTGAAGTCAGGGCGAGGATCAGACGTTGGCTCCGGTTGGAGTTCCTGTGCATGACGGCCGCTTTATGAAGGGAGCGGAATCTCGGGGCCATTGAGGTTTTCCCACGTTGGGAGTTGTGGGATGCCCCCTTCAAGGATTCCTTCTGCGAGACAACTGAGACCTGTAGGACAGCTCCAGGACATCCCATATGGAATGACTCCAGAGCACCGTTCGCGGATGGATGCCTGGGAAGCCCGCCTCGCATTCCAATTTTCTCCTAGCAACAAGACAGTTTTGATCTGATGGCTCTGCCGGAGCAACCGGGGTGGCTGAGTTGAAATGGACTTTCCTGAGGATGGGTCCTAATGTGTTTTTGTGTCCATGAGGGCCTTGGAATGGGGCGGTGGCAATGGGACCCTGAAGTACTCTCCTAAGCTTTGGACATGGCTCCCATGCACATGTTTCCTTGTGGAGACGAGATGAGTTCTGATGGGTGCCTCAGGAAAACCCCTATGCTCGTATTGGAATCAGGCTTTTGAGGACACATGCCTGTAACCCAAAGCAATGGATCCTATTATGGCCTAGGGTCCTGTCTGGTTCAATCTTCTTCTCTGGAGACATCCATCTATGGTATGAGTGGAGGTCGATTATCAGCTGGTGTCAGACAGCCCTTGTTTGTTCCGGGCGACCAACACTATTGGGATGGCCTCAGGGACTTTGGAGGTTGCTCCTAATTTGTACGATTTTGGACCATGGAATGGGCAGAATTCCCATGGATTGGTAGGCACAGTCCTAATGTGTGGCTCCAGGCGCCCAGCCTGGAGCGTGTGTGGCCCAAGACTTTGAGGACAGAAGTCTGAAAACACAAACTCAGCTTAGGTTTGGGGACGTAGGTATGGCAGGCCCGATCTACAAACCATGAGAAGAACTCTTCAAGATATGAAGAAAGTGCGAGTCTGAGGCGCTTGCTCAGGATTTTGTCTCTGGATTTTGTATCAGCGATGGCCGTGGAATGTCGGGGAGGCCTCATGGGCCATGGTCGAATCTTCCTCTCTGAGGATTTGGCCCGATTCCCAATTTCTTTTCGTCAATCTGTGGGATGGGAGGACTCATTTCAGGTTTGTTACCTCAGGTGTCCCACCAAAAGAGGAATTCCAAAGCCAAGCCGTGGGGAAGACTGAAGGGACAACCCGAACTATGGTTAAAAATTGGGGCCTAGGGACATGGCAAGCCCAATATGCTATATCTTCATCCAGCCACTGAGTGGCCTTACTTGAGGACTGGGCTCAGCCTGAGGGTCACAATGTGTGTTTGTGACCAATGTGGCCCACGAGCATGGGCGGGGCCTCATGGGCCACACTGGTTTCAACGACACTGAACGTTGGACAACATGCCAACCACAAGGTTTATTGCCATGGGGAAGGAGTTCAGATTTCTGCATCACCTTCAACCTTGGGCAGTGATCGGAGATAAGGTCTAGGTTCTGAAACCTGAAAACCGAGGTTGGGAAGAGATGACGACCTAAGGCCATGGCGGCTGGATGTGCTCAGTGTGTGGCCAGCTGTCCTGGAGGGGCCAGGGGGTCCAGGCTCAGGCTGTATCAGAAAGGGCATTAGTGCCCTGGTCACCCTATGTATTTGGGGTACAGCCAAGGTCGGTGTAGGTTGATCCTCATTTGGGGTTACTGGGTAGCCCCAGAGGACAATGTTTTCTTCTGGAGCGCAGGCATAGTGCTCCATTGTAGTTCTGGATTTCCAAATGGAGGGCTTGTGGGCCAGTATCTGACGACAAAAGTCTGAGAACACAAGCTAGGCTTAGGTTTCTGGGTGAGGCCATGGCAGGCACAATCTACAGACCTGAATCGAGATCTCGTGCATCTGAAGTCAGGGCGAGGATCAGACGATCGCTCAGGTTGGAGTTTCTGTCCCTGATGGCCCCTTCATGAATGGGGGGGCATCACGAGGCCATGGGGGTTTTCCCATGATGGGAGTTGTGAGAAGCTCCAAACTGCAGAGAGTCTTCTGCAGGACAATTGAGACCTGTTGTTTGGCTCCAGGCCAATGATTCTGAGCAGGGTTCTAAGGATGGATGGCTGGGTAGCCCACCTCGCATTCCAATTGTCTCCTAGCAACAAGACAGGTTAGATCTCCTGGATCTTTGGGGAGCTACCGAGGACGCTGAGTTGAAATGGACACCCCTGGGGATGGGTCCTAACGTGCTTTTGTGTCTATGGAGACTTTGGAATGAAGCGGTGGCACTGGGGCCCTAAAGGGTTCTCCTAAACAGAGGCTTTGACACAGCTCCAACGTGCAAGTTTCCCATGTGTAGATGAGATGTTTTCTGATGGGTGAATTAAGAAATAGCTATATGCTGCTTTTGAAATCCAGGCTCTGAGGAGAGATGCCTGGAAATCAAAGCAATGGATCTGATTAGTGCCTAGGGGCCTGTTCTTTCCTTTTTACCTCTGGGGACATCTGTCTATGGGTCTGAGTGCAGGTAGGTGCTCATTTGGGCTCATATTGCCCCTGTTTTTCCTGGGAAGCCACCATTTTTGAGATGGATCAGGGACTTTGGAGGTTTATCCTATTAGAAGGGTTGTGACCATAGGAATGGGCACAAACAATTCCCTTGGAGAAGGCAAGTACATTCCTCAGGTTTGGCTCCAGGGGCCTGAGCCTGTAGGTTGTGTAGGCCAGGGCTGTTGAGACAGTTGTCTGAAAACAAACTCAGCTTAGGTTTGGGGACGTAGGTATGGCAGGCCCGATCTACAAACCATGAGAAGAACTCTTCAGGATATGAAGAAAGTGCGAGTCTGAGTCGCTTGCTCAGGCTTTTGTCTCTGTATTTTGTATCAGCGATGGCCGTGGAATGTCGGCCAGGCCTCATGGGCCATGGAAGAATCTTCCTCTCTGAGAATTTGGCCCGATTCCCAATTGCTTTTCGTCAATCTGTGGGATGGGAGGACTCATTTCAGGTTTGTTACCTCAGGTGTCCCCCCAAAAGAGGAATTCCAAAGCAAAGCCGTGGGGAAGACTGAAACGACAACCCGAACTATGGTTAAAAATTGGGGCCAAGCGGCATGGCAAGCCCAATATGCTATCTCTTCATCCAGCCACTGAGTGGCCTTACTTGAGGACTGGGCTCAGCCTGAGGGTCACAATGTGTGTTTGTGACCAATGTGGCCCGCGAGCCTGAGGGTCACAATGTGTGTTTGTGACCAATGTGTCCCGCGAGCATTGGCGAGGCCTCATGGGCCACACTGGTTTCAACGACACTGAACGTTGGACAACATGCCAACCACAAGGTTTCTGCCATGGGGAAGGAGTTCTGATTTCTGCATCACCTTCAACCTTGGGCATGATTGGAGATTAAGTCTTGGTTCTGAAACCTGAAAACCGAGGTTGGGAAGAGATGACGACCAAAGGCCATGGAGGCTCGATGTGCTCAGTGTGCGGCCAGCTGTCTGGGACGGGCCAGGGAGTCCAGGCTCTGGCTGTGTCAGAAAGGGCATTAGTGCCCTGGTCAGCCTATGTATTTGGGGTACAGCCAAGGTCGGTGTAGGTTGATCCTCATTTGGGGTTACTGGGTAGCACCAGAGGACAATGTTTTTCTTCTGGAGGGCCGGCAAGTGCTGCATTGTAGTTCTGGATTGCCAAACTGGAGGGCTTGTTGGCCAGTAGTCTGACGACAAAAGTCTGAGAACACAAGCTAGGCTTAGGTTTCTGTTTGAGGCCATGGCAGGCACAATCTACAGACCTGAATCGAGATCTCGTACATCTGAAGTCAGGGCGAGGATCAGACGATCGCTCAGGTTGGAGTTTCTGTCCCTGATGGCCCCTTCATGAATGGGGGGGCATCACGAGGCCATGGGTGTTTTCCCACGATGGGAGTTGTGAGAAGCTCCAAACTGCAGAGAGTCTTCTGCAGGTCAATTGAGACCGTTGCTTGGCTCCAGGCCAATGAGTCTGAGCAGGGTTCTAAGGATGGATGGCTGCGTAGCCCACCTCGCATTCCAATTGTCTCCTAGCAACAAGACAGGTTAGATCTCCTGGATCTGTGGGGAGCAACCGAGGACGCTGTGTTGAAATGGACACCCCTAAGGATGGGTCCTAATGTGCTTTTTTGTCTATGGAGACCTTGGAATGAAGAGGTGGCACTGGTGCCCTAAAGTGTTCTCATAAACAGAGGCTTTGACACAGCTCCAACGTGCAAGGTTCCCATGTGTAGATGAGATGTTTTCTGATGGGTGAGTCAAGAAACAGCTATATTCTGCTTTTGAAATCCAGACCTCTGAGGAGAGATGCCTGGAAACCAAAGCAATGGATCTGATTAGTGCCTAGGGGCCTGTTATTTCCTTTTTACCTCTGGGGACATCTGTCTATGGGTCTGAGTGCAGGTAGGTGCTCATTTGGGCTCAGATAGCCCCTGTTTTTCCTGGGAAGCCACCACTTTTGAGATGGATCAGGGACTTTGGAGGTTTATCCTATTAGAAGGGTTGTGGCCATTGGAATGGGCACACACAATTCCCTTTAGAGGGCAAGTACAGTCCTCAGGTTTGAATGCAGGGGCCTGAGCCTGTAGGTTGTGTAGGCCAGGGCTGTTTGGACAGTTGTCTGAAAACACAAACTCGGCTTATGTTTCGGGTCATAGGTATGGCAGGACTGATGTACAAACCATGAGGAGAACTCTTCGGGATTTGAAAGAAGGGCTAGTGTGAGGCTCTGCTCTAGTTTTTGTCTCTGGATATCGTGTCACTCATGGTCGTGGAATTTCTGGGAGACTTTATGGGAAATGGACGAGTCTTACTCTCTGGTGGTTTGGCCCCGTCCAAAGATATTGGGGTCATTCTGTGGGCTGGAAGAAGTCCGTTTTTTTTTGTTGTTGTTGTTGTTGTTGTTTTCTTTTTTAACCTCAGGTGTCCCACCAAATGAGGGATTCCAGAGTAGAGACCTGGGGAGGTGCGACTGGACAATCAGAAATCTGGTTAAAAATTGGGGCATAGGGACATGTCAAGCCCATTATGACATCAAATGGTTCAGCCACTGAGAGGACTTACTAGAGGACAGGGCTCATGCTGAGGGTCACAATGTGTGTGTATGCCCTCATCGCACTCAAGAATGGGGGGGGGCTCTGGGTGAATGCTGGTTACTCCTACACTGAACGTGCCAACCACAAGGATTCTTGCCATGGGTAAAAAGGAGTTCTGATTTCTGCATCACACTCATCCCTGGACAGTGATTGGAGATAAGGTCTCGGTTCTGAAGCCTGAAACCTGACGTAGGGAAGAGATGATGACCTAAGGCCATGGCGGGTTTTATGTGTTCAGTGTGCGGTCAGCTTTCTGGCTGTTGGTCAGGAGGTCCGGGCTCAGGTTGTGTTTGACAGTGCATTAGTGCCCAGGTTAGACTATATAATTTGGTTAAAGTCGAGTTCTGTGTAGGTTTACCCTCATTTAAGGTGCCTGGGCAGCTCATGAGGCAATAATTTTTTTTCTACAGGGCAGGCAGAGTGCTGCATTGTGGGTCCGGAATTGCCAAACTTGAGGGCTTCGGGGCCAGGAGTGTGAGGACGGAAGTCTGAGAAGACAAGCTAGACTTGGGTTTCAGGGCGAGGGCACGGCAGGTACCCCCTGCAGATCTGAACCACTATCTCATGAATCTGAAGTCAGGGCGAGGATCAGACGTTGGCTCAGGTTGGAGTTTCTGAGCAAACGGCCGCTTCATGAAGGGAGCGGAATCTCGAGGCCATTGAGGTTTTCCCACGTTGGGAGTTGTGGGATGCCCCCTTCAAGGATTCCTTCTGCGGGACAATTGAGACCTGTTGGACAGCTCCAGGACATCCCATATGGAATGACTCCAGAGCACCGTTCGCGGATGGATGCCTGGGAAGCCCGCCTCGCATTCCAATTGTCTCCTAGGAACAAGACAGTTTAGATCTGATGGCTCTGCCGGAGCAACCGGGGTGGCTGAGTTGAAATGGACTTTCCTGAGGATGGGTCCTAATGTGATTTTGTGTCCATGTGGGCCTTGGAATGGGGCGGTGGCACCGGGACCCTGAAGTACTCTCCTAAGCTTTGGACATGGCTCCCATGCACAGGTTTCCTTGTGGAGACGAGATGAGTTCTGATGGGTGCCTCAGGAAAACCCCTATGCTCGTATTGGAATCAGGCTTTTTAGGACACATGCCTGTAACCCAAAGCAATGGATCCTATTATGGCCTAGGGTCCTGTCTGGTTCAATCTTCTTCTCTGGGGACATCCATCTATGGTATGAGTGGAGGGCGATTATCAGCTGGTGTCAGACAGCCCTTGTTTGTTCCGGGCGAACTACACTATTGGGATGGCCTCAGGGACTTTGGAGGTTTCTCCTAATTTGTACTATTTTGGACCATGGAATGGGCAGAATTCCCATGGATTGGTAGGCACAGTCCTAATGTGTGGCTCCAGGGGCCCAGCCTGCAGAGTGGTTGGCCCAAGACTTTGAGGACAGAAGTCTGAAAACACAAACTCAGCTTAGGTTTGGGGACGTAGGTATGGCAGGCCCGATCTACAAACCATGAGAAAACTCTTCAGGATATGAAGAAAGTGCTAGTCTGAGGCGCTTGCTCAGGCTTTTGTCTCTGGATTTTGTATCAGCGATGGCCGTGGAATGTAGGGGAGGCCTCATGGGCCATGGACGAATCTTCCTCTCTGAGGATTTGGCCCGATTCCCAATTGCTTTTCGTCAATCTGTGGGATGGGAGGACTCATTTCAGGTTTGTTACCTCATGTGTCCCACCAAAAGAGGAAATCCAAAGCCAAGCCGTGGGGAAGACTGAAGGGAAAACCCGAACTATGGTTAAAAATTGGGGCTTAGGGGCATGGCAAGCCCAATATGCTATCTCTTCATGCAGCCACTGAGCGGCCTTACTTGAGGACTGGGCTCAGCCTGAGCGTCACAATGTGTGTTTGTGACCAATGTGGCCCGCGAGCATGGGCGGGGCCTCATGGGCCACACTGTTTTCAACTACACTGAACGTTGGACAACATGCCAACCACAAGGTTTCTTGCCATGGGAAGGAGTTCTGATTTCTGCATCACCTTCAACCCTGGGCAGTGATTGGAGATAAGGTCTAGGTTCTGAAACCTGAAAACCGAGGTTCGGAAGAGATGACAACCTAAGGCCATGGCGGCTGGATGTGCTCAGTGTGCGGCCAGCTGTCTGGGAGGGGCCAGGGGCTCCAGGCTCAGGCTGTGTCAGAAAGGGCATTAGTGCCCTGGTCAGCCTATGTATTTGGGGTACAGCCATGGTCGGTGCAGTTTGATCCTCATTTGGGGTTACTGGGTAGCCCCAGAGGACAATGTTTTTCTTCTGGAGGGCCGGCAGAGTGCTGCATTGTAGTTCTGGATTGCCAAACTGGAGGGCTTGTGGGCCCGTAGTCTGACGACAAAAGTCTGAGTACACAAGCTAGGCTTAGGTTTCTGGGTGAGCCCATGGCAGGCACAATCTACAGAACTGAATCGAGATCTCGTGCATCTGAAGTCAGCGCGAGGATCAGACAATCGCTCAGTTTGGAGTTTCTGTCCCTGATGGCCCCTTCATGAATGGGGGGGGGCATCACGAGGCCATGGGTGTTTTCCCACGATGGGAGTTGTGAGAAGCTCCAAACTGCAGAGAGTCTTCTGCAGGACAATTGAGACCTGTTGTTTGGCTCCAGGCCAATGATTCTGAGCAGGGTTCTAAGGATGGATGGCTGGGTAGCCCACCTCGCATTCCAATTGTCTCCTAGCAACAAGACAGGTTAAATGTCCTGGATCTGTGGGGAGCAACCGAGGTCGCTGTGTTGAAATGGACACACCTAAGGATGGTTCCTAATGTGCTTTTGTGTCTATGGAGACCTTGGAATGAAGAGGTGGCACTGGTGCCCTAAAGGGTTCTCCTAAACAGAGGCTTTGACACAGCTCCAACATGCACGTTTCCCATGTGTAGATGAGATGTTTTCTGATGGGTGAGTCTAGAAACAACTATATGCTGCTTTTGAAATCCAGGCCTCTGAGGAGAGATGCCTGGAAACCAAAGCAATGGATCTGATTAGTGCCTAGGGGCCTGTTCTTTCCTTTTTACCTCTGGGGACATCTGTCTATGGGTCTGAGTGCAGGTAGGTGCTCATTTGGGCTCAGATAGCCCCTGTTTTTCCTGGGAAGCCACCACTTTTGAGATGGATCAGGGACTTTGGAGGTTTATCCTATGAGAAGGGTTGTGGCCATTGGAATGGGCACACACAATTCCCTTGGAGAGGGCAAGTACAGTCCTCAGGTTTGGCTCCAGGGGCCTGAGCCTGTAGGTTGTGTAGGCCAGGGCTGTTTGGACAGTTGTCTGAAAGCACAAACTAGGCTTATGTTTCGGGTCTTAGGTATGGCAGGACTGATGTACAGACCATGAGGAGAACTCTTCGGGATTTGAAAGAAGGGTGAGTGTGAGGATCCTTCTCAAGTTTTTGTCTCTTGATATCGTGTCACACATGGTCGTTGAATTTCTGGGTGACTTTATGGGAAATGGACGAGTCTTAATCTCTGGTGGTTTGGGCCCGTCCAAAGAGATTGGGGTCATTCTGTGGGCTGGAAGAAGTCCGTTTTTTTTTTTGTTGTTGTTGTTGTTGTTTTCTTTTTTAACCTCAGGTGTCCCACCAAATGAGGGATTCCAGAATAGAGACCTGGGGAGGGGCGACTGGACAGTCAGAAATCTGGTTAAAAATTGGGGCCTAGGGACATGTCAAGCCCATTATGACATCTAAAGGTCCAGCCACTGAGAGGACTTACTAGAGGACAGGACTCTTGCTGAGGGTCACAAAGCGTGTATGCCCTCGTTGCACTCAAGAATGGGCGGGGCCTCAGGGTGAATGCTGGTTTCTCCTACACTGAACGTTGGACAACGTGCCAACCACAAGGATTCTTGCCATGGGTAAGGAGGAGTTCTGATTTCTGCATAACATTCACCGCTGGGCAGTGATTGGAGATAAGGTCTCCTTTCTGAAGCCTGAAAACTGAGGTAGGGAAGAGATGATGACCTAAGGCCATGGCGGGTTTTATGTGCTCAGTGTGCGGTCAGCTTTCTTGGTGTTGGTCAGGAGGTCCGGGTTCAGGTTGTGTTCGACAGTGCATTAGTGCCCAGGTTAGACTATATAATTTGGGTAAGGTCGAGTGCTGTGTAGGTTTATCCTCATAAGGTGCCTGGGCAGCTCATGAGGCAATAATTTTTTTTTTTTTCTAGAGGGCCGGGAGAGTGCTGCATTGTGGGTCCGGAATTGCCAAATTTTAGGACTTCGGGGCCAGGAGTTTGAGGACGGAAGTGTGAGAAGACAAGCTAGACATGGGTTTCAGGGCGAGGGCACGACAGGTACCCCCTGCAGATTTGAACCAATATCTCATGCTTCTGAAGTCAGGGCGAGGATCAGACGTTGGCTCAGGTTGGAGTTCCTGTGCATGACGGCAGCTTCATGAAGGGAGCGGAATCTCGGGGCCATTGAGGTTTTCCCACGTTGGGAGTTGTGGGATGGCCCCTTCAAGGATTCCTTCTGCGGGACAATTGAGAACTGTTGGACAGCTCCAGGACATCCCATATGGAATGACTCCAGAGCACCGTTCGCGGATGGATGCCTGGGAAGCCCGCCTCGCATTCCAATTGTCTCCTAGCAACAAGACAGTTTTGATCTGATGGCTCTGCCGGATCAACCGGGGTGGCTGAGTTGAAATGGACTTTCCTGAGGATGGGTCCTAATGTGTTTTTGTGTCCATGAGGGCCTTGGAATGGGGCGGTGGCACCGGGACCCTGAAGTACTCTCCTAAGCTTTGGACATGGCTCCCATGCACAGGTTTCCTTGTGGAGACGAGATGAGTTCTGATGGGTGCCTCAGGAAAACCCCTATGCTCGTATTGAAATCAGGCTTTTGAGGACACATGCCTGTAACCCAAAGCAATGGATCCTATTATGGCCTAGGGTCCTGTCTGGTTCAATCTTCTTCTCTGGGGACATCCATCTATGGTATGAGTGGATGTCGATTATCAGCTGGTGTCAGACAGTCCTTGTTTGTTCCGGGCGACCTACACTATTGGGATGGCCTCAGGGACTTTGGAGGTTTCTCCTAATTTGTACTATTTTGGACCATGGAATGGGCAGAATTCCCATGGATTGGTAGGCACAGTCCTAATGTGTGGCTCCAGGCGCCCAGCCTGGAGCGTGTGTGGCCCAAGACTTTGAGGACAGAAGTCTGAAAACAAAAACTCAGCTTAGCTTTGGGGACGTAGGTATGGCAGGCCCGATCGACAAACCATGAGTAGAACTCTTCAAGATATGAAGAAAGTGCGAGTCTGAGGCGCTTGCTCAGGCTTTTGTCTCTGGATTTTGTATCAGCGATGGCCGTGGAATGTCGGGGAGGCCTCATGGGCCATGGTCGAATCTTCCTCTCTGAGGATTTGGCCAGATTCCCAATTGCTTTTCGTCAATCTGTGGGATGGGAGGACTCATTTCAGGTTTGTTACCTCAGGTGTCCAACCAAAAGAGGAATTCCAAAGCCAAGCCGTGGGGAAGACTGAAGGGACAACCCGAACTATGGTTGAAAATTGGGGCCTAGGGGCATGGCAAGCCCAATATGCTATCTCTTCATCCAGCCACTGAGTGGCCTTACTTGAGGACTTGGCTCAGCCTGAGGGTCACAATGTGTGTTTGTGACCAATGTGGCCCGCGAGCATGGGCGGGGCCTCATAGGCCACACTGGTTTCAACTACCCTGAACATTGGACAACATGCCAACCACAAGGTTTTTTGCCATGGGGGGAAGGAGTTCTGATTTCTGCATCACCTTCAACCCTGGGCAGTGATTGGAGATAAGGTGTAGGTTCTGAAACCTGAAAACCGAGGTTGGGAAGAGATGACGACCTAAGGCCATGGCGGCTGGATGTGCTCAGTGTGCGGTCAGCTTTCTGGGTGTTGGTCAGGAGGTCCGGGCTCAGGTTGTGTTCGACAGTGCATTAGTGCCCAGGTTAGACTATATAATTTGGTTAAGGTGAGTGCTGTGTAGGTTTATCCTCATTTAAGGTGCCTGGGCAGCTCATGAGGCAATAATTTTTGTTTTCTAGAGGGCCGGCAGTGTGCTGCATTGTGGGTCCGGAATTGCCAAATTTTAGGACTTCGGGGCCAGGAGTTTGAGGACGGAAGTGTGAGAAGACAAGCTAGACATGGGTTTCAGGGCGAGGGCACGACAGGTAACCCCTGCAGATCTGAACCACTATCTCATGCTTCTGAAGTCAGGGCGAGGATCAGACGTTGGCTCAGGTTGGAGTTCCTGTGCATGACGGCCGCTTTATGAAGGGAGCGGAACCTCGGGGCCATTGAGGTTTTCCCACGTTGGGAGTTGTGGGATGCCCCCTTCATGGATTCCTTCTGCGGGACAATTGAGACCTGTTGGACAGCTCCAGGACATCCCATATGGAATGACTCCAGAGCACCGTTCGTGGATGGATGCCTGGGAAGCCCGCCTCGCATTCCAATTGTCTCCTAACAACAAGACATTTTGATCTGATGGCTCTGCCGAGGCAACCGGGGTGTCTGAGTTGAAATGGACTTTCCTGAGGATGGGTCCTAATGTGTTTTTGTGTCCATGGGGCCTTGGAATGGGGCGGTGGCACCGGGACCCTGAAGTAATCTCCTAAGCTTTGGACATGGCTCCCATGCACAGGTTTCCTTGTGTGTGATGGGTGCCTCAGGAAAACCCCTATGCTTTATTGGAATCAGGCTTTTGAGGACACATGCCTGTAACCCAAAGCAATGGATCCTATTATGGCCTAGGGTCCTGTCTGGTTCAATCTTCTTCTCTGGGGACATCCATCTATGGTATGAGTGGATGTCGATTATCAGCTGGTGTCAGACAGTCCTTGTTTGTTCCGGGCGACCTACACTATTGGGATGGCCTTAGGGACTTTGGAGGTTTCTCCTAATTTGTACGATTTTGGACCATGGAATGGGCAGAATTCCCATGGATTGGTAGGCAGAGTCCTAATGTGTGGCTCCAGGCGCCCAGCCTGGAGCGTGTGTGGCCCAAGATTTTGAGGACAGAAGTCTGAAAACACAAACTCAGCTTAGGTTTGGGGACGTATGTATGGCAGGCCCGATCGACAAACCATGAGAAGAAATATTTAGGATATGAAGAAAGTGCGAGTCTGAGGCGCTTGCTCAGGCTTTTGTCTCTGGATTTTGTATCAGCGATGGCCGAGGATTGTCGGGGAGGCCTCATGGGCCATCGACGAATCTTCCTCTCTGAGGATTTGGCCCGATTCCCAATTGCTTTTCGTCAAACTGTGGGATGGGAGGACTCATTTCAGGTTTGTTACCTCAGGTGTCCCACCAAAAGAGGAATTCCAAAGCAAAGCCGTGGGGAAGACTGAAGGGACAACCCGAACTATGGTTAAAAATTGGGGCCTAGGGGCATGGCAAGCCCAATATGCTATCTCTTCATCCAGCCACTGAGTGGCCTTACTTGAGGACTGGGCTCAGCCTGAGGGTCACATTGTGTGTTTGTGACCAATGTGTCCCGCGAGCATGGGCGGGGCCTCATGGGCCACACTGGTTTCAACGACACTGAACGTTGGACAACAAGCCAACCACAAGGTTTCATGCCATGGGGAAGGAGTTCTGATTTCTGCATCACCTTCAACATTGGGCACTGATTGGAGAATAGGTCTAGGTTCTGAAACCTGAAAACCGAGGTTGGGAAGAGATGACAACCTAAGGCCATGGCGGCTGGATGTGCTCAGTGTGCGGCCAGCTGTCTGGGAGGGGCCAGGGGCTCCAGGCTCAGGCTGTGCCAGAAAGGGCATTAGTGCCCTGGTCAGCCTATGTATTTGGGGTACAGCCAAGGTCGTTGCAGGTTGATCCTCATTTGGGGTTACTGGGTAGCCCCAGAGGACAATGTTTTTCTTCTGGAGGGCCGGCAGAGTGCTGCATTGTATTTCTGGATTGCCAAACTGGAGGGCTTGTGTGCCAGTAGTCTGACGACAAAAGTCTGAGAACACAAGCTAGGCTTAGGTTTCTGGGTGAGGCCATGGCAGGCACAATCTACAGACCTGAATCAAGATCTCGTGCATCTGAAGTCAGGGCGAGGATCAGACGATCGCTCAGGTTGGAGTTTCTGTCCCTGATGGCCCCTTCATGAATGGGGGGGGCATCACGAGTCCATGGGTGTTTTCCCACGATGGGAGTTGTGAGAAGCTGCAAACTGCAGAGAGTCTTCTGCAGGACAATTGAGACCTGTTGTTTGGCTCCAGGCCAATGATTCTGAGCAGGGTTCTAAGGATGGATGGATGGGTAGCCCACCTCGCATTCCAATTGTCTCCTAGCAACAAGACAGGTTAGATCTCCTGGATCTGTGGGGAGCAACCGAAAACGCTGAGTTGAAATGGACACCCCTGGGGATGGGTCCTAACGTGCTTTTGTATCTATGGAGTCCTTGGATGAAGCGGTGGCACTGGGGCCCTAAAGGGTTCTCCTAAACAGAGGCTTTGACACAGCTCCAACGTGCAAATTTCCCATGTGTAGATGACATGTTTTCTGATGGGTGAGTCAAGAAACAGCTATATGCTGCTTTTGAAATCCAGGCCTCTGAGGATAGATGCCTGGAAACCAAAGCAATGGATCTGATTAGTGCCTAGGGGCCTGTTCTTTCCTTTTTACCTCTGGGGACATCTGTCTATGGGTCTGAGTGCAGGTAGGTGCTCACTTGGGCTCAGATTGCCCCTGTTTTTCCTAGGAAGCCAACACTATTGAGATGGAGCAGGGACTTTGGAGGTTTATACTATTAGAAGGGTTGTGGCCATTGGAATGGGCACACACAATTCCCTTGGAGAGGGCAAGTACAGTCCTCAGGTTTGGCTCCAGGGGCCCGAGCCTGTAGGTTGTGTAGGCCAGGGCTGTTTGGACAGTTGTCTGAAAACACAAACTCGGCATATGTTTCGGGTCATAGGTATGGCAGGACTGATATACAGACCATGAGGAGAACTCCTCGGGATTTGAAAGAAGGGCGAGTGAGGCTCCTTCTCAAGTTTTTGTCTCTTGATATCGTGTCACTCATGGTCGTGGAATTTCTGGGTGACTTCATGGGAAATGGACGAGTCTTACTCTCTGGTGGTTTGGCCCAGTCCAAAGAGTTTAGGGTCATTCTGTGGGCTGGAAGAAGTCCGTTGTTTTTTTTTGTTGTTGTTGTTGTTGTTGTTGTTTTCTTTTTTAACCTCAGGTCTCCCACCAAATGATGGATTCCAGAGTAGAGCCCTGGGGAGGGGCGCCTGGACAATCAGAAATCTGGTTAAAAATTGGGGCCTAGGGACATGTCAAGCCCATTATGACATCAAATGGTTCAGCCACTGAGAGGACTTACTAGAGGACAGGACTCATGCTGAGGGTCACAATGTGTTTGTATGCCCTCATCGCACTCAAGAATGGGGGGGGCCTCAGGGTGAATGCTGGTTTCTCCTACACTGAACGTGCCAACCACAAGGATTCTTGCCATGGGTAAGGAGGAGTTCTGATTTCTGCATCACACTCACCCCTGAGCAGTGATTGGAGATAAGGTCTCGGTTCTGAAGCCTGAAAACTGAGGTAGGGAAGAGATGATGACCTAAGGCCAAGGCGGGTTTTATGTGTTCAGTGTGCGGTCAGCTTTCTGGGTGTTTGTCAGGAGGTCCGGGCTCAGGTTGTGTTCGACAGTGCATTAGTGCCCAGGTTAGACTATATAATTTGGTTAAAGTCGAGTTCTGTGTAGGTTTACCCTCATTTAAGGTGCCTGGGCAGCTCATGAGGCAATATTTTTTTTTTTTCTAGAGGGCCGGCAGAGTGCTGCATTGTGGGTCCGGAATTGCCAAATTTTAGGACTTCGGGGCCATGAGTTTGAGGACGGAAGTGTGAGAAGACAAGCTAGACATGGGTTTCAGGGCGAGGGCACGACAGGTAACCCCTGCAGATCTGAACAACTATCTCATGCTTCTGAAGTCAGGGCGAGGATCAGACGTTGGCTCAGGTTGGAGTTCCTGTGCATGACGGCCGCTTTATGAAGGGAGCGGAATCTCGGGGCCATTGAGGTTTTCCCACGTTGGGAGTTGTGGGATGCCCCCTTCAAGGATTCCTTCTGCGGGACAATTGAGACCTGTTGGACAGCTCCAGGACATCCCATATGGAATGACTCCAGAGCACCGTTCGTGGATGGATGCCTGGGAAGCCCGCCTCGCATTCCAATTGTCTCCTAACAACAAGACAGTTTTGATCTGATGGCTCTGCCGGAGCAACCGGGGTGGCTGAGTTGAAATGGACTTTCCTGAGGATGGGTCCTAATGTGTTTTTGTGTCCATGAGGGCCTTGGAATGGGGCGGTGGCACCGGGACCCTGAAGTACTCTCCTAAGCTTTGGACATGGCTCCCATGCACAGGTTTCCTTGTGGAGACGAGATGAGTTCTGATGGGTGCCTCAGGAAAACCCCTATGCTCGTATTGGAATCAGGCTTTTGAGGACACATGCCTGTAACCCAAGCAATGGATCCTATTATGGCCTAGGGTCCTGTCTGGTTCAATCTTCTTCTCTGGGGACTTCCATCTATGGTATGAGTGGATGTCGATAATCAGCTGGTGTCAGACAGTCCTTGTTTGTCCGGGAGACCTACACTATTGGGATGGCCTCAGGGACTTTGGAGGTTTCTCCTAATTTGTACGATTTTAGACCATGGAATGGGCAGAATTCCCATGGATTGGTAGGCAGAGTCCTAATGTGTGGCTCCAGGCGCCCAGCCTGGAGCGTGTGTGGCCCAAGATTTTGAGGACAGAAGTCTGAAAACACAAACTCAGCTTAGGTTTGGGGACGTATGTATGGCAGGCCCGATCGACAAACCATGAGAAGAAGTCTTCAGGATATGAAGAAAGTGTGAGACTGAGGCGCTTGCTCAGGCTTTTGTCTCTGGATTTTGTATCAGCGATGGCCGAGGAATGTCGGGGAGGCCTCATGGGCCATGGAAGAATCTTCCTCTCTGAGGATTTGGCCCGATTCCCAATTGCTTTTCGTCAATCTGTGGGATGGGAGGACTCATTTCAGTTTTGTTATCTCAGATGTCCCACCAAAAGAGGAATTCCAAAGCCAGGCCGTGGGGAAGACTGAAGGGACAACCCGAACTATGGTTAAAAATTGGGGCCTAGGGGCATGGCAAGCCCAATATGCTATCTCTTCATCCAGCCACTGAGTGGCCTTACTTGAGGACTGGGCTCATCCTGAGGGTCACAATGTGTGTTTGTGACCAATGTGGCCCGCGAGCATTGGCGGGGCCTCATGGGCCACACTGGTTTCAATGACACTGAACGTTGAACAACATGCCAACCACAAGGTTTCTTGCCATGGGGAAGGAGTTCTGATTTCTGCATCACCTTCAACCTTGGGCTCAGATTGGAGATAAGGTCTAGGTTCTGAAACCTGAAAACCGAGGTTGGGAAGAGATGACGACCTAAGGCCATGGCGGCTGGATGTGCTCAGTGTGCGGCCAGCTGTCTGGGAGGGTCCAGGGGGTCCAGGCTCAGGCTGTGTCAGAAAGGGCATTAGTGCCCTGGTCAGCCTATGTATTTGGGGTACAGCCAAGGTCGGTGCAGGTTGATCCTCATTTGGGGTTACTGGTTAGCCCCAGAGGACAATGTTTTTCTTCTGGAGGGCTGGCAGAGTGCTGCATTGTAGTTCTGGATTGCCAAACTGGAGGGCTTGTGGGCCAGTATCTGACGACAAAAGTCTGAGAACACAAGCTAGGCTTAGGTTTCTGGGTGAGGCCATGGCAGGCACAATCTACAGACCTGAATCGAGATCTCGTGCATCTGAAGTCAGGGCGAGGATCAGACGATCGCTCAGGTTGGAGTTTCTGTCCCTGATGGCCCCTTCATGAATGGGGGGGGGCTTCACGAGGCCATGGGTGTTTTCCCACGATGGGAGTTGTGAGAAGCTCCAAACTGCAGAGAGTCTTCTGCAGGACAATTGAGACCTGTTGTTTGGCTCCAGGCCAATGATTCTGAGCAGGGTTCTAAGGATGGATGGATGGGTAGCCCACCTCGCATTCCAATTGTCTCCTAGCAACAAGACAGGTTAGATCTCCTGGATCTGTGGGGAGCAACCGAGGACGCTGAGTTGAAATGGACACCCCTGAGGATGGGTCCTAACGTGCTTTTGTGTCTATGGAGACCTTGGAATGAAGCGGTGGCACTGGGGCCCTAAAGGGTTCTCCTAAACAAAGGCTTTGACACAGCTCCAACGTGCAAGTTTCCCATGTGTAGATGAGATGTTTTCTGATGGGTGAGTCAAGAAACAGCTATATGCTGCTTTTGAAATCCAGGCCTCTGAGGAGAGATGCCTGGAAACCAAAGCAATGGATCTGATTAGTGCCTAGGGGCCTGTTCTTTCCTTTTTACCTCTGGGGACATCTGTCTATGGGTCTGAGTGCAGGTAGGTGCTCAGTTGGGCTCAGATTGCCCCTGTTTTTCCTGGGAAGCCACCACTATTGAGATGGATCAGGGACTTTGGAGGTTTATCCTATGTGAAGGGTTGTGGCCATTGGAATGGGCACACACAATTCCCTTGGAGAGGGCAAGTACAGTCCTCAGGTTTGGCTCCAGGGGCCTGAGCCTGTAGGTTGTGTAGGACAGGGCTGTTTGGACAGTTGTCTGAAAACACAAACTCGGCTTATATTTCGGGTCATAGGTATGGCAGGACTGATCTACAGACCATGAGGAGAACTCTTAGGGATTTGAAGGAAGGGCGAGTGTGAGGCTCTGCTCAAGTTTTTGTCTCTGGATATCGTGTCATTCATGGTCGTGGAATTTCTGGGTGTCTTCATGGGAAATGGACGAGTCCAACTCTCTGGTGGTTTGGCCCCGTCCAAAGAGTTTGGGGTCATTTTGTGGGCTGGAAGAAGTCCTTTTTTTTTGTTGTTGTTGTTGTTGTTTTCTTTTTTAACCTCAGGTGTCCCACCAAATGATGGATTCCAGAGTAGAGCCCTGGGAGGGTAGCGCCTGGACAATCAGAAATCTGGTTAAAAATTGGGGCCTAGGGGCATGTCAAGCCCCTTATGACATCTAATGGTTCAGCCACTGAGAGGACTTACTAGAGGACAGGACTCATGCTGAGGGTCACAATGCGTGTGTATGCCCTCATCGCACTCAAGAATGGGCGGGGCCTCAGGGTGAATGCTGGTTTCTCCTACAGTGAACGTGCCAACCACAAGGATTCTTGCCATGGGTAAGGAGGAGTTCTGATTTCTGCATCACACTCACCCCTGGGCAGTGATTGGAGATAAGGTCTCGGTTCTGAAGCCTGAAAACTGAGGTAGGGAAGAGATGATGACCTAAGGCCATGGCGGGTTTTATGTGCACAGTGTGCGGTCAGCTTTCTGGGTGTTGGTCAGGAGGTCCGGGCTCAGGTTGTGTTCGACAGTGCATTAGTGCCCAGGTTAGACTATATAATTTGGGTAAAGTCGAGTGCTGTGTAGGTTTACCCTCATTTAAGGTGCCTGGGCAGCTCATGAGGCAATAATTTTTTTTCTAGAGGGCAGGCAGAGTGCTGCATTGTGGGTCCGGAATTGCCAAACTTGAGGGCTTCGGGGCCAGGAGTGTGAGGACGGAAGTCTGAGTAGACAAGCTAACTTGGGTTTCAGGGCGAGGGCACGGCAGGTACCCCCTGCAGATCTGAACCAATATCTCATGCATCTGAAGTCAGGGCGAGGATCAGACGTTGGCTCAGTTTGGAGTTTCTGAGCATGACGGCCGCTTCATGAAGGGAGCGGAATCTCGAGGCCATTGAGGTTTTCCCACGTTGGGAGTTGTGGGATGCCCCCTTCAAGGATTCCTTCTGCGGGACAATTGAGACCTGTTGGACAGCTCCAGGACATCCCATATGGATGACTCCAGAGCACCGTTCGCGGATGGATGCCTGGGAAGCCCGCCTCGCATTCCAATTGTCTCCTAGCAACAAGACAGTTTAGATCTGATGGCTCTGCCGGAGCAACCGGGGTGGCTGAGTTGAAATGGACTTTCCTGAGGATGGGTCCTAATGTCTTTTTGTGTCCATGAGGGCCTTGGAATGGGGCGGTGGCACCGGGACCCTGAAGTACTCTCCTAAGCTTTGGATATGGCTCCCATGCACAGGTTTCCTTGTGGAGACGAGATGAGTTTTGATGGTTGCCTCAGGAAAACTCCTATGCTCGTATTGGAATCAGTCTTTTGAAGACACATGCCTGTAACCCAAAGCAATGAATCCTATTATGGCCTAGGGTCCTCTCTGGTTCAATCTTCTTCTCTGGGGACATCCATCTATGGTATGAGTGGAGGTCGATTATCAGCTGGTGTCAGACAGCCCTTGTTTTTTCCGGGCGACCTACACTATTGGGATGGCCTCAGGGACTTTGGAGGTTTCTCTTAATTTGTAATATTTTGGACCATGGAATGGGCAGTATTCCCATGGATTGGTAGGCACAGTCCTAATGTGTGGCTCCCGGGGCCCAGCCTGCAGGGTGGTTGGCCCAAGACTTTGAGGACAGAAGTCTGAAAACACAAACTCAGCTTAGATTTGGGGACGTAGGTATGGCAGCCCGATCTACAAACCATGAGAAGAACTCTTCAGGATATGAAGAAAGTGCGAGTCTGAGGCGCTTGCTCAGGCTTTTGTCTCTGGATTTTGTATCAGCTATGGCCGTGGAATGTTGGGGAGGCCTCATGGGCCATGGACGAATCTTCCTCTCTGAGGATTTGGCCCGATTCCCAATTGCTTTTCGTCAATCTGTGGGATGGGAGGACTCATTTCAGTTTTGTTACCTGAGGTGTCCCACCAAAAGAGGAATTCCAAAGCCAAGCCGTGGGGAAGACTGAAGGGTCAACCCGAACTATGGTTAAAAATTGGGGCCTAGGGGCATGGCAAGCCCAATATGCTATCTCTTCTTCCAGCCACTGAGCGGCCTTACTTGAGGACTGGGCTCAGCCTGAGCTTCACAATGTGTGTTTGCGACCAATGTGTCCCGCGAGCATGGGCGGGGCCTCATGGGCCACACTGGTTTCAACTACACTGAACGTTGGACAACATGCCAAACACAAGGTTTCTTGCCATGGGGAAGGAGTTCTGATTTCTGCATCACCTTCAACCCTGGGCAGTGATTGGAGATAAGGTCTAGGTTCTGAAACCTGAAAACCGAGTTTGGGAAGAGATGACGACCTAAGGCCATGGCGGCTCAATGTGCTCAGTGTGCGGCCAGCTGTCTGGGAGGGTCCAGGGGGTCCAGGCTCAGGCTGTGTCAGAAAGGGCATTAGTGCCCTGGTCAGCCTATGTATTTGGGGTACAGCCATGGTCGGTGCAGTTTGATCCTCATTTGGGGTTACTGGGTAGCCCCAGAGGACAATGTTTTTCTTCTGGAGGGCCGGCAGAGTGCTGCATTGTAGTTCTGGATTGCCAAACTGGAGGGCTTGTGGGCCTTTAGTCTGACGACAAAAGTCTGAGAACACAAGCTAGGCTTAGGTTTCTGGGTGAGGCCATGGCAGGCACAATCTACAGACCTGAATCGAGATCTCGTGCATCTGAAGTCAGGGCGAGGATCAGACGATCGCTCAGGTTGGAGTTTCTGTCCCTGATGGCCCCTTCATGAATGGGGGGGGGCTTCACGAGGCCATGGGTGTTTTCCCACGATGGGAGTTGTGAGAAGCTCCAAACTGCAGAGAGTCTTCTGCAGGACAATTGAGACCTGTTGTTTGGCTCCAGGCCAATGATTCTGAGCAGGGTTCTAAGGATGGATGGCTGGGTAGCCCACCTCGCATTCCAATTGTCTCCTAGCAACAAGACAGGTTAGATCTCCTGGATCTGTGGGCAGCTACCGAGGATGCTGAGTTGAAATGGACACCCCTGGTGATGGGTCCTAATGTGATTTGTGTCTATGGAGATCTTGGTATGAAGCGGTGGCACTGGGGCCCTAAAGGGTTCTACTAAACAGAGGCTTTGACACAGCTCCAACGGCAAGTTTCCCATGTGTAGATGAGATGTTTTCTGATGGGTGAGTCAAGAAACAGCTATATGCTGCTTTTGAAATCCAGGCCTCTGAGGAGAGATGCCTGGAAACCAAAGCAATGGATCTGATTAGTGCCTAGGGGCCTGTTCTTTCCTTTTTACCTCTGGGGACATCTGTCTATGGGTCTGAGTGCAGGTAGGTGCTCATTTGGGCTCAGATTGCCCCTGTTTTTCCTGGGAAGCCACCACTTTTGAGATGGATCAGGGACTTTGGAGGTTTATCCTATGAGAAGGGTTGTGGCCATTGGAATGGGTACACACAATTCCCTTGGCGAGGGCAAGTACAGTCCTCAGGTTTGGCTCCAGGGGCCTGAGCCTGTAGGTTGTGTAGGCCAGGGCTGTTTGGACAGTTGTCTGAAAACAAACTCAGCTTAGGTTTGGGGACGTAGGTATGGCAGGCCCGATCTACAAACCATGAGAAGAACTCTTCAATATATGAAGAAAGTGCGAGTCTGAGGCGCTTGCTCAGGCTTTTGTCTCTGGATTTTGTATCAGCGATGGCCGTGGAATGTCGGGGAGGCCTCATGGGCCATGGACGAATCTTCCTCTCTGAGAATTTGGCCCGATTCCCAATTGCTTTTCGTCAATCTGTGGGATGGGGGACTCATTTCAGGTTTGTTACCTCAGGTGTCCCACCAAAAGAGGAATTCCAAAGCCAAGCCGTGGGGAAGACTGAAGGGACAACCAGAACTATGGTTAAAAATTGGGGCCTAGGGACATGGCAAGCCCAATATGCTATCTCTTCATCCAGCCACTGATTGGCCTTACTTGAGGACTGGGCTCATCCTGAGGTCACAATGTGTGTTTGTGACCAATGTGGCCCGCGAGCATTGGCGGGGCCTAATGGGCCACACTGGTTTCAACTACACTGAACGTTGGACAACATGCCAACCACAAGGTTTCTTGCCATGGGGAAGGAGTTCTGATTTCTGCATCACCTACAACCCTGGGCAGTGATTGGAGATAAGGTCTAGGTTCTGAAACCTGAAAACCGAGGTTGGGAAGAGATGACGACCTAAGGCCATGGCGGCTCAATGTGCTCAGTGTGCGGCCAGCTGTATGGGAGGGTACAAGGGGGTCCAGGCTCAGGCTGTGTCAGAAAGGGCATTAGTGCCCTGGTCAGCCTATGTATTTGGGGTACAGCCATGGTCGGTGCAGTTTGATCCTCATTTGGGGTTACTGGGTAGCCCCAGAGGACAATGTTTTTCTTCTGGAGGGCCGGCAGAGTGCTGCATTGTAGTTCTGGATTGCCAAACTGGAGGGCTTGTGGGCCAGTAGTCTGACGACAAAAGTCTGAGAACACAAGCTAGGCTTAGGTTTCTGGGTGAGGCCATGGCAGGCACAATCTACAGACCTGAATCGAGATCTCGTGCATTTGAAGTCAGGGCGAGGATCAGACGATCGCTCAGGTTGGAGTTTCTGTCCCTGATGGCCCCTTCATGAATGGGGGGGGGGGGCTTCACGAGGCCATGGGTGTTTTCCCACGATGGGAGTTGTGAGAAGCTCCAAACTGCAGAGAGTCTTCTGCAGGACAATTGAGACCTGTTGTTTGGCTCCAGGCCAATGATTCTGAGCAGGGTTCTAAGGATGGATGGCTGGGTAGCCCACCTTGCATTCCAATTGTCTCCTAGCAACAAGACAGGTTAGATCTCCTGGATCTGTGGGGAGCATCCGAGGACGCTGAGTTGAAATGGACACCCCTGAGGATGGGTCCTAACGTGCTTTTGTGTCTATGGAGACCTTGGAATGAAGCGGTGGCACTGGGGCCCTAAAGGGTTCTCCTAAACAGAGGCTTTGACACAGCTCCAACGGCAAGTTTCCCATGTGTAGATGAGATGTTTTCTGATGGGTGAGTCAAGAAACAGCTATATGCTGCTTTTGAAATCCAGGCCTCTGAGGAGAGATGCCTGGAAACCAAAGCAATGGATCTGATTAGTGCCTAGGGGCCTGTTCTTTCCTTTTTACCTCTGGGGACATCTGTCTATGGGTCTGAGTGCAGGTAGGTGCTCAGTTGGGCTCAGATTGCCCCTGTTTTTCCTGGGAAGCCACCACTATTGAGATGGATCAGGGACTTTGGAGGTTTATCCTATGTGAAGGGTTGTGGCCATTGGAATGGGCACACACAATTCCCTTGGAGAGGGCAAGTACAGTCCTCAGGTTTGGCTCCAGGGGCCTGAGCCTGTAGGTTGTGTAGGCCAGGGCTGTTTGGACAGTTGTCTGAAAACACAAACTCGGCTTATATTTCGGGTCATAGGTATGGCAAGACTGATCTACAGACCATGAGGAGAACTCTTAGGGATTTGAAGGAAGGGCGAGTGTGAGGCTCTGCTCAAGTTTTTGTCTCTGCATATCGTGTCACTCATGGTCGTGGAATATCTGGGTGTCTTCATGGGAAATGGACGAGTCTTACTCTCTGGTGGTTTGGCCCCGTCCAAAGAGTTTGTGGTCATTTTGTGGCCTGGAAGAAGCCGTTTTTTTTTTTTGTTGTTGTTGTTGTTGTTTTCTTTTTTAACCTCAGGTGTCCCACCAAATGATGGATTCCAGAGTAGAGCCCTGGGAGGGTAGCGCCTGGACAATCAGAATTCTGGTTAAAAATTGGGGCCTAGGGACATGTCAAGCCCCTTATGACATCTAATGGTTCAGCCACTGAGAGGACTTACTAGAGGACAGGACTCATGCTGAGGGTCACAATGCGTGTGTATGCCCTCATCGCACTCAAGAATGGGCGGGGCCTCAGGGTGAATGCTGGTTTCTCCTACAGTGAACGTGCCAACCACAAGGATTCTTGCCATGGGTAAGGAGGAGTTCTGATTTCTGCATCACACTCACCCCTGGGCAGTGATTGGAGATAAGGTCTCGGTTCTGAAGCCTGAAAACTGAGGTAGGGAAGAGATGATGACCTAAGGCCATGGTGGGTTTTATGTGCTCAGTGTGCGGTCAGCTTTCTGGGTGTTGGTCAGGAGGTCCGGGCTCAGGTTGTGTTCGACAGTGCATTAGTGCCCAGGTTAGACTATATAATTTGGGTAAAGTCGAGTGCTGTGTAGGTTTACCCTCATTTAAGGTGCCTGGGCAGCTCATGAGGCAATAATTTTTTTTCTAGAGGGCAGGCAGAGTGCTGCATTGTGGGTCCGGAATTGCCAAACTTGAGGGCTTCGGGGCCAGGAGTGTGTGGACGGAAGTCTGAGAAGACAAGCTAGACTTGGGTTTCAGGGCGAGGGCACGGCAGGTACCCCTGCAGATCTGAACCAATATCTCATGCATCTGAAGTCAGGGCGAGGATCAGACGTTGGCTCAGGTTGGAGTTTCTGAGCATGACGGCCGCTTCATGAAGGGAGCGGAATCTCGAGGCCATTGAGGTTTTCCCACGTTGGGAGTTGTGGGATGCCCCCTTCAAGGATTCCTTCTGCGGGACAATTGAGACCTGTTGGACAGCTCCAGGACATCCCATATGGAATGACTCCAGAGCACCGTTCGCGGATGGATGCCTGGGAAGCCCGCCTCGCATTCCAATTGTCTCCTAGCAACAAGACAGTTTAGATCTGATGGCTCTGCCGAGCAACCGGGGTGGCTGAGTTGAAATGGACTTTCCTTAGGATGGGTCCTAATGTGTTTTTGTGTCCATGAGTGCCTTGGAATGGGGCGGTGGCACCGGGACCCTGAAGTACTCTCCTAAGTTTTGGACATGGCTCCCATGCACAGGTTTCCTTGTGGAGACGAGATGAGTTCTGATGGGTGCCTCAGGAAAACTCCTATGCTCGTATTCGAATCAGTCTTTTGAGGACACATGCCTGTAACCCAAAGCAATGGATCCTATTATGGCCTAGGGTCCTGTCTGGTTCAATCTTCTTCTCTGGGGACATCCATCTATGGTATGAGTGGAGGGTGATTATCAGCTGGTGTCAGACAGCCCTTGTTTGTTCCGGGCGACCTACACTATTGGGATGGCCTCAGGGACTTTGGAGGTTTCTCTTAATTTGTAATATTTTGGACCATGGAATGGGCAGAATTCCCATGGATTGGTAGGCACAGTCCTAATGTGTGGCTCCCGGGGCCCAGCCTGCAGGGTGGTTGGCCCAAGACTTTGAGGACAGAAGTCTGAAAACACAAACTCAGCTTAGATTTGGGGACGTAGGTATGGCAGGCCCGATCTACAAACCATGAGAAGAACTCTTCAGGATATGAAGAAAGTGCGAGTCTGAGGCGCTTGCTCAGGCTTTTGTCTCTGGATTTTGTATCAGCGATGGCCGTGGAATGTCGGGGAGGCCTCATGGGCCATGGACGAATCTTCCTCTCTGAGAATTTGGCCCGATTCCCAATTGCTTTTCGTCAATCTGTGGGATGGGAGGACTCATTTCAGTTTTGTTACCTGAGGTGTCCCACCAAAAGAGGAATTCCAAAGCCAAGCCGTGGGGAAGACTGAAGGGTCAACCCGAACTATGGTTAAAAATTGGGGCCTAGGGGCATGGCAAGCCCAATATGCTATCTCTTCTTCCAGCCACTGAGCGGCCTTACTTGAGGACTGGGCTCAGTCTGAGCGTCACAATGTGTGTTTGTGACCAATGTGTCCCGCGAGCATGGGCGGGGCCTCATGGGCCACACTGGTTTCAACTACACTGAACGTTGGACAACATGCCAACCACAAGGTTTCTTGCCATGGGGAAGGAGTTCTGATTTCTGCATCACCTTCAACCCTGGGCAGTGATTGGAGATAAGGTCTAGGTTCTGAAACCTGAAAACCGAGTTTGGGAAGAGATGACGACCTAAGGCCATGGCGGCTCGATGTGCTCAGTGTGCGGCCAGCTGTCTGGGAGGGTCCAGGGGGTCCAGGCTCAGGCTGTGTCAGAAAGGGCATTAGTGCCCTGCTCAGCCTATGTATTTGGGGTACAGCCATGGTCGGTGCAGTTTGATCCTCATTTGGGGTTACTGGGTAGCCCCAGAGGACAATGTTTTTCTTCTGGAGGGCCGGCAGAGTGCTGCATTGTAGTTCTGGATTGCCAAACTGGAGGGCTTGTGGGCCAGTAGTCTGACGACAAAAGTCTGAGAACACAAGCTAGGCTTAGGTTTCTGGGTGAGGCCATGGCAGGCACAATCTACAGACCTGAATCGAGATCTCGTGCATCTGAAGTCAGGGCGAGGATCAGACGATCGCTCAGGTTGGAGTTTCTGTCTTTGATGGCCCCTTCATGAATGGGGGGGGGCTTCACGAGGCCATGGGTGTTTTCCCACGATGGGAGTTGTGAGAAGCTCCAAACTGCAGAGAGTCTTCTTCAGGACAATTGAGACCTGTTGTTTGGCTCCAGGCCAATGATTCTGAGCAGGGTTCTAAGGATGGATGGCTGGGTAGCCCACCTCGCATTCCAATTGTCTCCTAGCAACAAGACAGGTTAGATCTCCTGGATCTGTGGGCAGCTACCGAGGACGCTGAGTTGAAATGGACACCTTTGGGGATGGGTCCTAACGTGCTTTTGTGTCTATGGAGATCTTGGTATGAAGCGGTGGCACTGGGGCCCTAAAGGGTTCTCCTAAACAGAGGCTTTGACACAGCTCCAACGGCAAGTTTCCCATGTGTAGATGAGATGTTTTCTGATGGGTGAGTCAAGAAACAGCTATATGCTGCTTTTGAAATCCAGGCCTCTGAGGAGAGATGCCTGGAAACCAAAGCAATGGATCTGATTAGTGCCTAGGGGCCTGTTCTTTCCTTTTTACCTCTGGGGACATCTGTCTATGGGTCTGAGTGCAGGTAGGTGCTCATTTGGGCTCAGATTGCCCCTGTTTTTCCTGGGAAGCCACCACTTTTGAGATGGATCAGGGACTTTGGAGGTTTATCCTATGAGAAGGGTTGTGGCCATTGGAATGGGTACACACAATTCCCTTGGAGAGGGCAAGTACAGTCCTCAGGTTTGGCTCCAGGGGCCTGAGCCTGTAGGTTGTGTAGGCCAGGGCTGTTTGGACAGTTGTCTGAAAACAAACTCAGCTTAGGTTTGGGGACGTAGGTATGGCAGGCCCGATCTACAAACCATGAGAAGAACTCTTCGGGATTTAAAAGAAGGGCTAGTGTGAGGCTCTGCTCAAGTTTTTGTCCTGGATATCGTGTCACTCATGGTTGTTGAATTTCTGGGTGTCTTCATGGGAAATGGACGAGTCTTACTCTCTTGTGGTTTGGCCACGTCCAAAGAGTTTGCCTTAATTCTGTGGGCTGGAAGAAGTCCGTTTTTTTTGTTGTTGTTGTTGTTGTTGTTGTTTTCTTTTTTAACCTCAGGTGTCCCACCAAATGATGGATTCCAGAGTAGAGCCCTGGGGAGGGGCGACTGGACAATCAGAAATCAGGTTAAAAATTGGGGCCTAGGGACATGTCAAGCCCATTATGACATCTAATGGTCCAGCCACTGAGAGGACTTACTAGAGGACAGGACTCATGCTGAGGGTCACAATGCGTGTGTATGCCCTCGTCGCACTCAAGAATGGGCGGGGCCTCAGGGTGAATGCTGGTTTTTCCTACAGTGAACGTTGGACAACGTGCCAACCACAAGGGTTCTTGCCATGGGTAAGGAGGAGTTCTGATTTCTGCATCACACTCACCCCTGGGCAGTGATTGGAGATAAGGTCTCGGTTCTGAAGCCTGAAAACTGAGTGAGGTAGGGAAGAGATGATGACCTAAGGCCATGGCGGGTTTTATGTGTTCAGTGTGCAGTCAGCTTTCTGGGTGTTGGTCAGGAGGTCCGGGCTCAGGTGTGTTCGACAGTGCATTAGTGCTCAGGTTAGACTATATAATTTGGGTAAAGTCTAGTGCTGTGTAGGTTTACCCTCATGTAATGTGCCTGGGCAGCTCATGAGGCAATAATTTTTTTTCTATAGGGCAGGCAGAGTGCTGCATTGTGGGTCCGGAATTGCCAAACTTGAGGGCTTCGGGGCCAGGAGTGTGAGGACGGAAGTCTGAGAAGACAAGCTAGACTTGGGTTTCAGGGCGAGGGCACGGCAGGTACCCCCTGAAGATCTGAACCAATATCTCATGTATCTGAAGTCAGGGCGAGGATCAGACGTTGGCTCAGGTTGGAGTTTCTGAGCATGACGGCCGCTTCATGAAGGGAGCGGAATCTCGAGGCCATTGAGGTTTTCCCACGTTGGGAGTTCTGGGATGCCCCCTTCAAGGATTCCTTCTGTGGGACAATTGAGACCTGTTGGACAGCTCCAGGACATCCCATATGGAAAGACTCCAGAGCACCGTTCGCGGATGGATGCCTGGGAAGCCCGCCTCGCATTCCAATTGTCTCCTAGCAACAAGACAGTTTAGATCTGATGGCTCTGCTGGAGCAACCGGGGTGGCTAAGTTGAAATGGACTTTCCAGAGGATGGGTCCTAATGTGTATTTGTGTCCATGAGGGCCTTGGAATGGGGCGGTGGCACCGGGACCCTGAAGTACTCTCCTAAGCTTTGGACATGGCTCCCATGCACAGGTTTCCTTGTGGAGACGAGATGAGTTCTGATGGGTGCCTCAGGAAAACCCCTATGCTCGTATTGGAATCAGGCTTTTGAGGACACATGCCTGTAACCCAAAGCAATGGATCCTATTATGGCCTAGGGTCCTGTCTGGTTCAAACTTCTTCTCTGGGGACATCCATCTATGGTATGAGTGGTGGGCGATTATCAGCTGGTGTCAGACAGCCCTTGTTTGTTCCGGGCGAACTACACTATTGGGATGGCCTCAGGGACTTTGGAGGTTTCTCCTAATTTGTACTATTTTGGACCATGGAATGGGCAGAATTCCCATGGATTGGTAGGCACAGTCCTAATGTGTGGCTCCAGTGGCCCAGCCGGGAGGGTGTGGGGCCCAAGACTTTGAGGACAGAAGTCTGAAAACACAAACTCAGCTTAGATTTGGGGACGTAGGTATGGCAGGCCTGATCTACAAACCATGAGAAGAACTCTTCAGGTATGAAGAAAGTTCGAGTCTGAGGCGCTTGCTCAGGCTTTTGTCTCTGGATTTCGTATCAGCGATGGCCGTGGAATGTCCGGGAGGCCTCATGGGCCATGGACGAATCTTCCTCTCTGAGGATTTGGCCCGATTCCCAATTGCTTTTCGTCAATCTGTGGGATGGGAGGACTCAATTCAGTTTAGTTACCTCAGGTGTCCCACCAAGAGAGGAATTCCAAAGCCAAGCCGTGGGGAAGACTGAAGGGTCAACCCGAACTATGGTTAAAAATTGGGGCCTATGGGCATGGCAAGCCCAATATGCTATCTCTTCATCCAGCCACTGAGCGACCTTACTTGAGGACTAGGCTCAGCCTGAGCGTCACAACGTGTGTTTGTTACCAATGTGGCCTGTGAGCATGGGCGGGGCCTCATGGGCCACACTGGTTTCAAGGACACTGAACGTTGGACAACATGCCAACCACAAGGTTTCTTGCCATGGGTAAGGAGTTCTGATTTTTGCATCACCTTCAACCCTGGGCAGTGATTGGAGATAAGGTCTAGGTTCTGAAACCTGAAAACCGAGGTTGGGAAGAGATGACGACCTAAGGCCATGGCGGCTGGATGTGCTCAGTGTGCGGCCAGCTGTCTGTGAGGGTCCAGGGAGTCCAGGCTCAGGCTGTGTCAGAAAGGGCATTAGTGCCCTGGTCAGCCTATGTATTTGGGGTACAGCCATGGTCGGTGCAGTTTGATTCTCATTTGGGGTTACTGGGTAGCCCCAGAGGACAATGTTTTTCTTCTGGAGGGCTGGCAGAGTGCTGCATTGTAGTTCTGGATTGCCAAACTGGAGGGCTTGTGGGCCAGTAGTCTGACGACAAAAGTCTGAGAACACAAGCTAGGCTTAGGTTTCTGGGTGAGGCCATGGCAGGCACAATCTACAGACCTGAATCGAGATCTCGTGCATCTGAAGTCAGGGCGGATTAGACGATCGCTCAGGTTGGAGTTTCTTTCCCTGATGGCCCCTTCATGAATGGGGGGGTCATCACGAGGCCATGGGTGTTTTCCCACGATGGGAGTTGTGAGAAGCTCCAAACTGCAGAGAGTCTTCTGCAGGACAATTGAGACCTGTTTTTTGGTTCCAGGCCAATGATTCTGAGCAGGGTTCTAAGGATGGATGGCTGGGTAGCCAACCTTGCATTCCAATTGTCTCCTAGCAACAAGACAGGTTAGATCTCCTGGATCTGTGGGGAGCAACCGAGGACGCTGAGTTGAAATGGACACCCCTGAGGATGGGTCCTAACGTGCTTTTGTGTCTATGGAGACCATGGTATGAAGCGGTGGCACTGGGGCCCTAAAGGGTTCTCCTAAACAAAGGCTTTGACACAGCTCCAACGTGCAAGTTTCCCATGTGTAGATGAGATGTTTTATGATGGGTGAGTCAAGAAACAGCTATATGCTGCTTTTGAAATCCAGGCCTCTGAGGAGAGATGCCTGGAAACCGAAGCAATGGATCTGATTAGTGCCTAGGGGCCTGTTCTTTCCTTTTTACCTCTTGGGACATCTGTCTATGGGTCTGAGTGCAGGTAGGTGCTCATTTGGGCTCAGATTGCCCCTGTTTTTCCTGGGAATCCACCACTATTGAGATGGATCAGGGACTTTGGAGGTTTATCCTATGAGAAGGGTTGTGGCCATTGGAATGGGCACACACAATTCCCTTGGAGAGAGCAAGTACAGTCCTCAGGTTTGGCTCCATGGGCCTGAGCCTGTAGGTTGTGTAGGCCAGGGCTGTTTGGACAGTTGTCTGAAAACAAAAACTCGGCTTATATTTCGGGTCATAGGTATGGGAGGACTGATCTACAGACCATGAGGAGAACTCTTCGGGATTTGAAGGAAGGGCGAGTGTGAGGCTCTGCTCAAGTGTTTGTCTCTGGATATCGTGTCACTCATGGTCGTTGAATTTCTGGGTGTCTTCATGGGAAATGGACGAGTCTTACTCTCTTGTGGTTTGGCCCTGTCCAAAGAGTTTGGGGTCATTTTGTGGGCTGGAAGAAGTCCGTTTTGTTGTTGTTGTTGTTGTTGTTGTTTTCTATTTTAACCTCAGGTGTCCCACCAATGATGGATTCCAGAGTAGAGCCCTGGGAGGGTAGCGCCTGGACAATCAGAAATCTGGTTAAAAATGGGGGCCTAGGGACATGTCAAGCCCCTTATGACATCTAATGGTTCAGCCTCTGAGAGGACTTACTAGAGGACAGGACTCATGCTGAGGGTCACAATGCGTGTGTATGCCCTCATCGCACTCAAGAATGGGCGGGGCCTCAGGGTGAATGCTGATTTCTCCTACACTGAACGTGCCAACCACAAGGATTCTTGCCATGGGTAAAGAGGAGTTCTGATTTCTGCATCACACTCACCCCTGGGCAGTGATTGGAGATAAGGTCTCGGTTCTGAAGCCTGAAAACTTTGGTAGGGAAGAGATGATGACCTAAGGCCATGGCGGGTTTTACGTGTTCAGTGTGCGGTCAGCTTTCTGGGTGTTGGTCAGGAGGTCCGGGCTCAGGTTGTGTTCGACAGTGCATTAGTGCCCAGGTTAGACTATATAATTTGGGTAAAGTCGAGTGCTGTGTAGGTTTACCCTCATTTAAGGTGCCTGGGCAGCTCATGAGGCAATAATTTTTTTTTCTAGAGGGCAGGCAGAGTGCTGCATTGTGGGTCCGGAATTGCCAAACTTGAGAGCTTCGGGGCCAGGAGTGTGAGGACGGAAGTCTGAGAAGACAAGCTAGACTTGGGTTTCAGGGCGAGGGCACGGCAGGTACCCCCTGAAGATCTGAACCAATATCTCATGTATCTGAAGTCAGGGCGAGGATCAGACGTTGGCTCAGGTTGGAGTTTCTGAGCATGACGGCCGCTTCATGAAGGGAGCGGAATCTCGAGGCCATTGAGGTTTTCCCACGTTGGGAATTGTGGGAAGTACCCTTCATGGATTCCTTCTGCGGGACAATTGAGACCTGTTGGACAGCTCCAGGACATCCCATATGGAATGACTCCAGAGCACCGTTCGCGGATGGATGCCTGGGAAGCCCGCCTCGCATTCCATTTTTCTCCTAGCAACAAGAGAGTTGTGATCTGATGGCTCTGCCGGAGCAACCGGGGTGGCTGAGTTGAAATGGACTTTCCTGAGGATGGGTCCTAATGTGTTTTTGTGTCCATGAGGGCCTTGGAATGGGGCGGTGGCACCGGGAACCTGAAGTACTCTCCTAAGCTTTGGACATGGCTCCCATGCACAGGTTTCCTTGTGGAGACGAGATGAGTTCTGATGGGTGCCTCAGGAAAACCCCTATGCTCGTATTGGAATCAGGCTTTTGAGGACACATGCCTGTAACCCAAAGCAATGGATCCTATTATGGCCTAGGGTCCTGTCTGGTTCAATCTTCTTCTCTGGGGACATCCATCTATGGTATGAGTGGAGGTCGATTATCAGCTGTTGTCAGACCGCCCTTGTTTCTTCCTGGCGACCTACACTATTGGGATGGCCTCAGGGACTTTGGAGGTTTCTCCTAATTTGTACGATTTTGGACCCTGGAATGGGCAGAATTCCCATGGATTGGTAGGCACAGTCCTAATGTGTGGCTCCAGGGGCCCAGCCTGGAGGGTGTGGGTCCCCAGACTTTGAGGACAGAAGTCTGAAAACACAAACTCAGCTTAGATTTGGGGACGTAGGTATGGCAGGCCCGATCTACAAACCATGAGAAGAACTCTTCAGGATATGAAGAAAGTGCGAGTCTGAGGCGCTTGCTCAGGCTATTGTCTCTGGATTTTGTATCAGCGATGGCCGTGGAATGTTGGGGAGGCCTCATGGGCCATGGACGAATCTTCCTCTCTGAGGATTTGGCCCGATTCCCAATTGCTTTTCGTCAATCTGTGGGATGGGAGGACTCATTTCAGTTTAGTTACCTCAGGTGTCCCACCAAAAGAGGAATTCCAAAGCCAAGCCGTGAGGAAGACTGAAGGGTCAACCCGAACTATGGTTAAAAATTGGGGCCTATGGGCATGGCAAGCCCAATATGCTATCTCTTCATCCAGCCACTGAGCGGCCTTACTTGAGGACTGGGCTCAGCCTGAGCGTCACTATGTGTGTTTGTGACCAATGTGGCCCACGAGCATGGGCGGGGCCTCATGGGCCACACTGGTTTCAACGACACTGAACGTTGGACAACATGCCAAACACAAGGTTTCTTGCCATGGGGAAGGAGTTCTGATTTCTGCATCACCTTCAACCCTGGGCAGTGATTGGAGATAAGGTCTAGGTTCAGAAAACTGAAAACCGAGGTTGGGAAGAGATGACGACCTAAGGCCATGGCGGCTTGATGTGCTCAGTGAGCGGCCAGCTGTCTGGGAGGATCCAGGGGGTCCAGGCTCAGGCTGTTTCAGAAAGGGCATTAGTGCCCTTGTCAGCCTATGTATTTGGGTACAGCCATGGTCGGTGCAGGTTGATCCTCATTTGGGGTTACTGGGTAGCCCCAGAGGACAATGTTTTTCTTCTGGAGGGCCGGCAGAGTGCTGCATTGTAGTTCTGGATTGCCAAACTGGAGGGCTTGTGGGCCAGTAGTCTGACGACAAAAGTCTGAGAACACAAGCTAGGCTTAGGTTTCTGGGTGAGGCCATGGCAGGCACTATCTACAGACCTGAATCGAGATCTCGTGCATCTGAAGTCAGGGCGAGGATCAGACGATCGCTCAGGTTGGAGTTTCTGTCCCTGATGGCCCCTTCATGAATGGGGGGGGGGGCATCACGAGGCCATGGGTGTTTTCCCACGATGGGAGTTGTAAGAAGCTCCAAACTGCAGAGAGTCTTCTGCGGGACAATTGAGACCTGTTGTTTGGCTCCAGGCCAATGATTCTGAGCAGGGTTCTAAGGATGGATGGCTGTGTAGCCCACCTCGCTTTCCAATTGTCTCCTAGCAACAAGACAGGTTAGATCTCCTGGATCTGTGGGGAGCAACCGAGGACGCTGAGTTGAAATGGACACCCCTGGGGATGGGTCCTAACGTGCTTTTGTGTCTATGGAGACCTTGGAATGAAGCGGTGGCACTGGGGCCCAAAAGGGTTCTCCTAAACAAAGGCTTTGACACAGCTCCAACGTGCAAGTTTCCCATGTGTAGATGAGATATTTTGTGATTGGTGAGTCAAGAAACAGCTATATGCTGATTTTGAAATCCAGGCCTCTGAGGAGAGATGCCTGGAAACCAAAGCAATGGATCTGATTAGTGCCTAGGGGCCTGTTCTTTCCTTTTTACCTCTGGGGACATCTGTCTATGGGTCTGAGTGCAGGTAGGGGCTCAGTTGGGCTCAGATTGCCCCTGTTTTTCCTGGGAAGCCACCACTATTGAGATGGATCAGGGAATTTGGAGGTTTATCCTATGAGAAGGGTTGTGGCCATTGGAATGGGCACACACAATTCCCTTGGAGAGGGCAAGTACAGTCCTCAGGTTTGGCTCCAGGGGCCTGAGCCTGTAGGTTGTGTAGGCCAGGGCTGTTTGGACAGTTGTCTGAAAACACAAACTCGGCTTATGTTTCGGGTCATAGGTATGGCAGGACTGATCTACAGACTATGAGGAGAACTCTTCGGGATTTGAAAGAAGGGCGAGTGTGAGGCTCTGCTCAAGTTTTTGTCTCTGGATATCGTGTCACTCATGGTCGTGGAATTTCTGGGTGACTTCATGGGAAATGGACGAGTCTTACTCTCTGGTGGTTTGGCCCCGTCAAAAGAGTTTGCGGTCATTCTGTGGGCTGGAAGAAGTCCGTTTTTTTTTTTTTTTTGTAGTTTTTTTCTTTTCTAACCTCAGGTGTCCCACCAAATGATGGATTCCAGAGTAGAGCCCTGGGGAGGGGCGATTGGACAGTCAGAAATCTGGTTAAAAATTGGGGCCTAGGGACATGTCAAGCCCATTATGACATCTAATGGTCCAGCCACGGAGAGGACTTACTAGAGGACAGGAGTCATGCTGAGGGTCACAATGCGTGTGTATGCCCTCGTCGCACTCAAGAATGGGCGGGGCCTCAGGGTGAATGCTGGTTTCTCCTACACTGAACGTTGGACAACCTGCCAACCACAAGGGTTCTTGCCATGGGTAAGGAGGAGTTCTGACTTCTGCATCACACTCACCCCTGGGCAGTGATTGGAGATAAGGTCTCGGTTCTGAAGCCTGAAAACTGAGGTAGGGAAGAGATGATGACCTAAGGCCATGGCGGGTTTTATGTGCTCATTGTGCGGTCAGCTTTCTGGGTGTTGGTCAGGAGGTCCGGGCTCAGGTTGTGTTCGACAGTGCATTAGTGCCCAGGTTAGACTATATAATTTGGGTAAAGTCGAGTGCTGTGTAGGTTTACCCTCATTTAAGGTGCCTGGGCAGCTCATGAGGCAATAGATTTTTTTCTAGAGGGCAGGCAGAGTGCTGCATTGTGGGTCCGGAATTGCCAAAATTGAGGGCTTCGGGGCCAGGAGTGTGAGGACGGAAGTCTGAGAAGACAAGCTAGACTTGGGTTTCAGGGCGAGGGCACGGCAGGTACCCCCTGCAGATCTGAACCAATATCTCATGCATCTGAAGTCAGGGCGAGGATCAGACGTTGGCTCAGGTTGGAGTTTCTGAGCATGATGGCCGCTTCATGAAGGAGCGGAATCTCGAGGCCATTGAGGTTTTCCCACGTTGGGAGTTGTGGGATGCCCCCTTCAAGGATTCCTACTTCCGGACAATTGAGACCTGTTGGACAGCTCCAGGACATCCCATATGGAATGACTCCAGAGCACCGTTCGCGGATGGATGCCTGGGAAGCTCGCCTCGCATTCCAATTGTCTCCTAGCAACAAGACAGTTTAGATCTGATGGCTCTGCCGGAGCAACAGGGGTGGCTGAGTTGAAATGGACTTTCCTGAGGATGGGTCCTAATGTGTTTTTGTGTCCATGAGGGCCTTGGAATGGGGCGGTGGCACCGGGACCCTGAAGTACTCTCCTAAGATTTGGACATGGCTCCCATGCATAGGTTTCCTTGTGGAGACGAGATGAGTTCTGATGGGTGCCTCAGGAAAACCCCTATGCTCGTATTGGAATCAGGCTTTTGAGGACACCTGCCTGTAACCCAAAGCAATGGATCCTATTATGGCCTAGGGTCCTGTCTGGTTTAATCTTCTTCTCTGGGGACATCCATCTATGGTATGAGTAGAGGTCGATTATCAGCTGGTGTCATACAGCCCTTGTTTGTTCCGGGCGACCTACACTATTGGGATGGCCTCAGGGACTTTGGAGGTTTCTCCTAATTTGTACGATTTTGGACCATGGAATGGGCAGAATTCCCATGGATTGGTAGGCACAGTCCTAATGTGTGGCTCCAGGGGCCCAGCCCGGAGGGTGTGGGGCCCAAGACTTTGAGGACAGAAGTCTGAAAACACAAACTCAGCTTAGGTTGGGGGACGTGTATGGCAGGCCCGATCGACAAAACATGAGAAGAACGCTTCAGGATATGAAGAAAGTGCGAGTCTGAGGCGCTTGCTCAGGCTTTTGTCTCTGGATTTTGTATCAGCGATGGCCGTGGAATGTCGGGGAGGCCTCATGGGCCATGGACGAATCTTCCTCTCTGAGGATTTGGCCCGATTCCCAATTGCTTTTCGTCAATCTGTGGGATGGGAGGACTCATTTCAGTTTTGTTACCTCAGGTGTCCCACCAAAAGAGGAATTCCAAAGCCAAGCCGTGGGGAAGACTGAAAGGTCAACCCGAACTATGGTTAAAAATTGGGGCCTAGGGGCATGGCAAGCCCAATATGCTATCTCTTCTTCCAGCCACTGAGCGGCCATACTTGAGGACTAGGCTCAGCCTGAGCGTCACAATGTGTGTTTGTGACCAATGTGTCCCGTGAGCATGGGCGGGGCCTCATGGGCCACACTGGTTTCAACTACACTGAACGTTGGACAACATGCCAAACACAAGGTTTCTTGCCATGGGGAAGGAGTTCTGATTTCTGCATCACCTTCAACCCTGGGCAGTGATTGGAGATAAGGTCTAGGTTCTGAAACCTGAAAACCGAGGTTGGGAAGAGATGACGACCTAAGGCCATGGCGGCTGGATGTGCTCAGTGTGCGGCCAGCTGTCTGGGAGGGTCCAGGGGGTCCAGGCTCAGGCTGTGTCAGAAAGGGCATTAGTGCCCTGGTCAGCCTATGTATTTGGGGTACAGCCATGGTCGGTGCAGTTTGATCCTCATTTGGGGATACTGGGTAGCCCCAGAGGACAATGTTTTTCTTCTGGAGGGCCCGCAGAGTGCTGCATTGTAGTTCTGGATTGCCAAACTGGAGGGCTTGTGGGCCAGTAGTCTTACGACAAAAGTCTGAGAACACAAGCTAGGCTTAGGTTTCTGGGTGAGGCCATGGCAAGCACAATCTACAGAACTGAATCGAGATCTCGTGCATCTGAATTCGGGGCGAGGATCAGACGATCACTCAGGTTGGAGTTTCTGTCCCTGATGGCCCCTTCATGAATGGGGGGGGCATCACGAGGCCATGTGTGTTTTCCCACGATGGGAGTTGTGAGATACTCCAAACTGCAGAGAGTCTTCTGCAGGACAATTGAGACCTGTTGTTTGGCTCCAGGCCAATGATTCTGAGCAGGGTTCTAAGGGTGGATGGATGGGTAGCCCACCTCGCATTCCAATTGTCTCCTAGCAACAAGACAGGTTAGATCTCCTGGATCTGTGGGGAGCAACCGAGGACGCTGAGTTGAAATGGACACCCCTGGGGGTGGGTCCTAACGTGCTTTTGTGTCTATGGAGACCTTGGAATGAAGCGGTGGCACTGGGGCCCTAAAGGGTTCTCCTAAACAAAGGCTTTGACACAGCTCCAACGTGCAAGTTTCCCATGTGTAGATGAGATGTTTTCTGATGGGTGAGTCAAGAAACAGCTATATTCTGCTTTTGAAATCCAGGCATCTGAGGAGAGATGCCTGGAAACCAAAGCAATGGATCTGATTAGTGCCTAGGGGCCTGTTCTTTCCTTTTTACCTCTGGGGACATCTGTCTATGGGTATGAGTGCAGGTGGGTACTCAGTTGGGCTCGGATTGCCCCTGTTTTTCCTGGGAAGCCACCACTATTGAGATGGATCAGGGACTTTGGAGGTTTATCCTATGAGAAGGGTTGTGGCCATTGGAATGGGCACACACAATTCCCTTGGAGAGGGCAAATACAGTCCTCAGGTTTGGCTCCAGGGGCCTGAGCCTGTAGGTTGTGTAGGCCAGGGCTGTTTGGACAGTTGTCTGAAAACACAAACTCGGCTTATGTTTCGGGTCATAGGTATGGCAGGACTGATCTACAGACCATGAGGAGAACTCTTCGGGATTTGAAAGAAGGGCGATGTGAGGCTCCTGCTCAAGTTTTTGTCTCTGGATATCGTGTCACTCATGGTGGTGGAATTTCTGGGTGACTTCATGGGAAATGGACGAGTCTTACTCTCTGGTGGTTTGGCCCCGTATAAAGAGTTTGCGGTCATTCTGTGGGCTGGAAGAAGTCCATTTTTTTTTTTTTGTTGTTGTTGTTGTTGTTTTCTTTTTTAACCTCAGGTGTCCCACCAAATGATGGATTCCAGAGTAGAGCCCTGGTGAGGGGCGACTGGACAATCAGAAATCTGGTTAAAAATTGAGGCCTAGGGACATGTCAAGCCCATTATGACATCTAATGGTCCAGCCACTGAGAGGACTTACTAGAGGACAGGACTCATGCTGAGGGTCACAATGCGTGTGTATGCCCTCGTCGCACTCAAGAATGGGCGGGGCCTCAGGGTGAATGCCGGTTTCTCCTACACTGAACGTTGGAAAACGTGCCAACCACAAGGGTTCTTGCCATGGGTAAGGAGGAGTTCTGATTTCTGCATCACACTCACCCCTGGGCAGTGATTGGAGATAAGGTCTCGGTTCTGAAGCCTGAAAACTGAGGAAGGGAAGAGATGATGACCTAAGGCCTTGGCGGGTTTTATGTGCTCAGTGTGCGGTCAGCTTTCTGGGTGTTGGTCAGGAGGTCCGGGCTCAGGTTGTGTTCGACAGTGCATTAGTTCCCAGGTTAGACTATATAATTTGGGTAAAGTCGAGTGCTGTGTAGGTTTACCCTCATTTAAGGTGCCTGGGCAGCTCATGAGGCAATAATTTTTTTTCTAGAGGGCAGGCAGAGTGCTGCATTGTGGGTCCGGAATTGCCAAACTTGAGGGCTTCGGGGCCAGGAGTGTGAGGACGGAAGTCTGAGAAGACAAGCTAGACTTGGGTTTCAGGGCGAGGGCACGGTAGGTACCCCCTGCAGATGTGAACCAATATCTCATGCATCTGAAGTCAGGGCGAGGATCAGACGTTGGCTCAGGTTGGAGTTTCTGAGCATGATGGCCGCTTCATGAAGGGAGCGGAATCTCGAGGCCATTGAGGTTTTCCCACGTTGGGAGTTGTGGGATGCCCCCTTCAAGGATTCCTTCTGCGGGACAATTGAGACCTGTTGGACAGCTCCAGGACATCCCATATGGAATGACTCCAGAGCACTGTTCCCGGATGGATGCCTGGGAAGCCCGCCTCGCATTCCAATTGTCTCCTAGCAACAAGACAGTTTAGATCTGTTGGCTCTGCCGGAGCAACCGGGGTGGCTGAGTTGAAATGCACCTTCCTGAGGATGGGTCCTAATGTGTTTTTGTGTCCATGAGGGCCTTGGAATGGGGTGGTGGCACCGGGACCCTGAAGTACTCTCCTAAGCTTTGGACATACTCCCATGCACAGGTTTCCTTGTGGAGACGAGATGAGATCTGATGGTTGCCTCAGGAAAACCCCTATGCTCGTATTGGAATCAGGTTTTGAGGACACATGCCTGTAACCCAAAGCAATGGATCCTATTATGGCCTAGGGTCCTGTCTGGTTTAATCTTCTTCTCTGGGGACATCCATCTATGGTATGAGTGGAGGTCGATTATCAGCTGTTGTCATACAGCCCTTGTTTGTTCCGGGCGACCTACACTATTGGGATGGCCTCAGGGACTTTGGAGGTTTCTCCTAATTTGTACGATTTTGGACCCTGGAATGGGCAGAATTCCCATGGATTGGTAGGCACAGTCCTAATGTGTGGCTCCAGGGATCCAGCCTGTAGGGTGTGGGGCCCAAGACTTTGAGGACAGAAGACTGAAAACACAAACTCAGCTTACGTTTGGGGACGTAGGTATGGCAGGCCCTATCAACAACCATGAGAAGAACTCTTCAGGAAAGTAAGAAAGTGCGAGTCTGAGGCGCTTGCTCAGGCTTTTGTCTCTGGATTTTGTATCAGCGATGGCCGTGGGATGTCGGGGAGGCCTCATGGGCCATGGACGAATCTTCCTCTCTGAGGATTTGGCCAAATTCCCAATTGCTTTTCGTCAATCTGTGGGATGGGAGGACTCATTTCAGTTTTGTTACCTCAGGTGTCCCACCAAAAGAGGAATTCCAAAGCCAAGCCGTGGGGAAGACGGAAGGGTCAACCCGAACTATGGTTAAAAAATGGGGCCTAGGTGCATGGCAAGCCCAATATGCTATCTCTTCATCCAGCCACTGAGCGGCCTTACTTGAGGACTGGGCTCAGCCTGAGCGTCACAATGTGTGTTTGTGACCAATGTGGCCCGCCAGCATGGGCGGGGCCTCATGGGCCACACTGGTTTCAACTACACTGAACGTTGGACAACATGCCAAACACAAGGTTTCTTGCCATGGGGAAGGAGTTCTGATTTCTGCATCACCTTCAACCCTGGGCAGTGATTGGAGATAAGGTCTAGGTTCTGAAACCTGAAAACCGAAGTTGGGAAGAGATGACGACCTAAGGCCATGGTGGCTCGATGTGCTCAGTGTGCGGCCAGCTGTCTTGGAGGGTCCAGGGAGTCCAGGCTCAGGCTGTGTCAGAAAGGGCATTAGTGCCCTGGTCAGCCTATGTATTTGGGGTACAGCCATGGTCGGTGCAGTGTGATCCTCATTTGGGGTTACTGGGTAGCCCCAGAGGACAATGTTTTTCTTCTGGAGGGCCGGCAGAGTGCTGCATTCTAGTTCTGGATTGCCAAACTGGAGGGCTTGTGGGCCAGGAGATGACGACAAAAGTCTGAGAACACAAGCTAGGCTTAGGTTTCTGGTTTAGGCCATGGCAGGCACAATCTACAGACCTGAATCGAGATCTCGTGCATCTGAAGTTAGGGCGAGGATCAGACGATCGCTCAGGTTGGAGTTTCT
Source organism: Mustela nivalis (assembly GCF_964662115.1). Lineage (NCBI taxonomy): Eukaryota > Metazoa > Chordata > Mammalia > Carnivora > Mustelidae > Mustela > Mustela nivalis. The sequence goes on along the minus strand of NW_028136552.1, from coordinate 1,303,375 downwards.
GTCCCTGATGGCCCCTTCATGAATGGGGGGGGGCATCACGAGGCCATGGGTGTTTTCCCACGATGGGAGTTGTAAGAAGCTCCAAAATGCAGAGAGTCTTCTGCGGGACAATTGAGACCTGTTGTTTGGCTCCAGGCCAATGATTCTGAGCAGGGTTCTAAGGATGGATGGCTGTGTAGCCCACCCCGCATTCCAATTGTCTCCTAGCAACAAGACAGGTTAGATCTCCTGGATCTGTGGGGAGCAACCGAGGACGCTGAGTTGAAATGGACACCCCTGGGGATGGGTCCTAATGTGCTTTTGTGTCTATGGAGACCTTGGAATGAAGCGGTGGCACTGGGGCCCAAAAGGGTTCTCCTAAACAAAGGCTTTGACACAGCTCCAACGTGCAAGTTTCCCATGTGTAGATGAGATATTTTGTGATGGGTGAGTGAAGAAACAGCTATATGCTGATTTTGAAATCCAGGCCTCTGAGGAGAGATGCCTGGAAACCAAAGCAATGGATCTGATTAGTGCCTAGGGGCCTGTTCTTTCCTTTTTACCTCTGGGGACATCTGTCTATGGGTCTGAGTGCAGGTAGGTGCTCATTTGGGCTCAGATTGCCCCTGTTTTTCCTGGGAAGCCACCACTATTGAGATGGATCAGGGACTTTGGAGGTTTATCCTATTAGAAGAGTTGTGGCCATTGGAATGGGTACACACAATTCCCTTGGAGAGGGCAAGTACAGTCCTCAGGTTTGGCTCCAGGGGCCTGAGCCTGTAGGTTGTGTAGGCCAGGGCTGTTTGGACAGTTGTCTGAAAACACAAACTCGGCTTATGTTTCGGGTCATAGGTATGGCAGGACTGATCTACAGACCATGAGGAGAACTCTTCGGGATTTGAAAGAAGGGCGAGTGTGAGGCTCTGCTCAAGTTTTTGTCCTGGATATCGTGTCACTCATGGTCGTTGAATTTCTGGGTGACTTCATGGGAAATGGACGAGTCTTACTCTCTGGTGGTTTGGCCACGTCCAAAGAGATTGCGTTCATTCTGTGGGCTGGAAGAAGTCCGTTTTTTTTTTTTTTGTTGTTGTTGTTGTTGTTTTCTTTTTTAACCTCAGGTGTCCCAACAAATGATGGATTCCAGAGTAGAGCCCTGCGGAGGGGCGACTGGACAATCAGAAATCTGGTTAAAAATTGAGGCCTAGGTACATGTCAATCCCATTATGACATCTAATGGTCCAGCCACTGAGAGGACTTACTAGAGGACAGGACTCATGCTGAGGGTCACAATGCGTGTGTATGCCCTCGTCGCACTCAAAATGGGCGGGGCCTCAGGGTGAATGCTGGTTTTTCCTACAGTGAACGTTGGACAACGTGCCAACCACAAGGGTTCTTGCCATGGGTAAGGAGGAGTTCTGACTTCTGCATCACACTCACCCCTGGGCAGTGATTGGAGATAAGGTCTCGGTTCTGAAGCCTGAAAATTGAGGTAGGGAAGAGATGATGACCTAAGGCCATGGCGGGTTTTATGTGCTCAGGGTGCGGTCAGCTTTCTGGGTGTTGGTCAGGAGGTCCGGGCTCAGGTTGTGTTCGACAGTGCATTAGTGCCCAGGTTAGACTATATAATTTGGGTAAAGTCGAGTGCTGTGTAGGTTTACCCTCATTTAAGGTGCCTGGGCAGCTCATGAGGCAATCATTTTTTTTCTAGAGGGCAGGCAGAGTGCTGCATTGTGGGTCCGGAATTGCCAAACTTGAGGGCTTCGGGGCCAGGAGTGTGAGGACGGAAGTCTGAGAAGACAAGCTAGACTTCGGTTTCAGGGCGAGGTCACGACAGGGACCCCCTGCAGATCTGAACCAATATCTCATGCATCTGAAGTCAGGGCGAGGATCAGACGTTGGCTCAGGTTGGAGTTTCTGAGCATGACGGCCGCTTCATGAAGGGAGCGGAATCTCGAGGCCATTGAGGTTTTCCCACGTTGGGAGTTGTGAGATGCCCCCTTCAAGGATTCCTTCTGCGGGACAATTGAGACCTGTTGGACAGCTCCAGGACATCCCATATGGAATGACTCCAGAGCACCGTTCGCGGATGGATGCCTGGGAAGCCCGCCTCGCATTCCAATTGTCAACTAGCAACAAGACAGTTTAGATCTGATGGCTCTGCCGGAGCAACCGGGGTGGCTGAGTTGAAATGGACTTTCCTGAGGATGGGTCCTAATGTGTTTTTGTGTCCATGAGGGCCTTGGAATGGGGCGGTGGCACCGGGACCCTGAAGTACTCTCCTAAGCTTTGGACATGGCTCCCATGCACAGGTTTCCTTGTGGAGACGAGAGGAGTTCTGATGGGTGCCTCAGGAAAACCCCTATGCTCGTATTGGAATCAGGCTTTTGAGGACACCTGCCTGTAACCCAAAGCAATGGATCCTATTATGGCCTAGGGTCCTGTCTGGTTCAATCTTCTTCTCTGGGGACATCCATCTATGGTATGAGTGGAGGTCGATTATCAGCTGGTGTCATACAGCCCTTGTTTGTTCCGGGCGACCTACACTATTGGGATGGCCTCAGGGACTTTGGAGGTTTCTCCTAATTTGTACGATTTTGGACCCTGTAATGGGCAGAATTCCCATGGATTGGTAGGCACAGTCCTAATGTGTGGCTCCAGGGATCCAGCCTGGAGGGTGTGGGGCCCAAGACTTTGAGGACAGAAGTCTGAAAACACAAACTCAGCTTAGGTTTGGGGACGTAGGTATGGCAGGCCCTATCAACAACCATGAGAAGAACTCTTCAGGATATGAAGAAAGTGCGAGTCTGAGGCGCTTGCTCAGGCTTTTGTCTCTGGATTTTGTATCAGCGATGGCCGTGGGATGTCGGGGAGGCCTCATGGGCCATGGACGAATCTTCCTCTCTGAGGATTTGGCCAAATTCCCAATTGCTTTTCGTCAATCTGTGGGATGGGAGGACTCATTTCAGTTTTGTTACCTCAGGTGTCCCACCAAAAGAGGAATTCCAAAGCCAAGCCGTGGGGAAGACTGAAGGGTCAACCCGAACTATGGTTAAAAATTGGGGCCTAGGGGCATGGCAAGCCCAATATGCTATCTCTTCATCCAGCCACTGAGCGGCCTTACTTGAGGACTGGGCTCAGCCTGAGCGTCACAATGTGTGTTTGTGACCAATGTGGCCCGCCAGCATGGGCGGGGCCTCCTTGGCCACACTGGTTTCAACTACACTGAACGTTGGACAACATGCCAAACACAAGGTTTCTTGCCATGGGGAAGGAGTTCTGATTTCTGCATCACCTTCAACCCTGGGCAGTGATTGGAGATAAGGTCTAGGTTCTGAAACCTGAAAACCGAAGTTGGGAAGAGATGACGACCTAAGGTCATGGTGGCTCGATGTGCTCAGTGTGCGGCCAGCTCTCTTGGAGGGTCCAGGGAGTCCAGGCTCAGGCTGTGTCAGAAAGGGCATTAGTGCCCTGGTCAGCCTATGTATTTGGGGTACAGCCATGGTCGGTGCAGTGTGATCCTCATTTGGGGTTACTGGGTAGCCCCAGAGGACAAAGTTTTTCTTCTGGAGGGCCGGCAGAGTGCTGCATTGTAGTTCTGGATTGCCAAACTGGAGGGCTTGTGGGCCAGTAGTTTTACGACAAAAGTCTGAGAACACAAGCTAGGCTTAGGTTTCTGGGTGAGGCCATGGCAGGCACAATCTACAGACCTGAATCGAGATCTCGTGCATCTGAAGTCAGGGTGAGAATCAGACGAACACTCAAGTTGGAGTTTCTGTCCCTGATGGCCCCTTCATGAATGGGGGGGCATCACGAGGCCATGGTTGTTTTCCCACGATGGGAGTTGTGAGATACTCCAAACTGCAGAGAGTCTTCTGCAGGACAATTGAGACCTGTTGTTTGGCTCCAGGCCAATGATTCTGAGCAGGGTTCTAAGGGTGGATGGCTGGGTAGCCCACGTCGCATTCCAATTGTCTCCTAGCAACAAGACAGGTTAGATCTGCTGGATCTGTGGGGAGCAACCGAGGACGCTGAGTTGAAATGGACACCCCTGGGGATGGGTCCTAACGTGCTTTTGTGTCTATGGAGACCTTGGAATGAAGCGGTGGCACTGGGGCCCAAAAGGGTTCTCCTAAACAAAGGATTAGACAAAGCTCCAACGTGCAAGTTTCCCATGTGTAGATGAGAGGTTTTCTGATGGGTGAGTCAAGAAACAGCTATATGCTGCTTTTGAAATCCAGGCCTCTGAGGAGAGATGCCTGGAAAACAAAGCAATGGATCTGATTAGTGCCTAGGGGCCTGTTCTTTCCTTTTTACCTCTGGGGACATCTGTCTATGGGTCTGAGTGCAGGTAAGTGCTCAGTTGGGCTCAGATTGCCCCTGTTTTTCCTGGGAAGCCACCACTATTGAGATGGATCAGGGACTTTGGAGGTTTATCCTATGAGAAGGGTTGTGGCCATTGGAATGGGCACACACAATTCCCTTGGAGAGGGCAAGTACAGTCCTCAGGGTTGGCTCCAGGGGCCTGAGCCTGTAGGTTGTGTAGGCCAGGGCTGTTTGGACAGTTGTCTGAAAACACAAACTCGGCTTATGTTTCGGGTCAGAGTTATGGCAGGACTGATCTACAGACCATGAGGAGAACTCTTCGGGATTTGAAAGAAGGGCGAGTGTGAGGCTCTGCTCAAGTTTTTGTCTCTGGATATCGTGTCACTCATGGTCGTGGAATTTCTGGGTGACTTCATGGGAAATGGACGAGTCTTACTCTCTGGTGGTTTGGCCCCGTCCAAAGAGTTTGCGGTCATTGTGTGGGCTTGAAGAAGTCTGTTTTTTTTTTTGTTGTTGTTGTTGTAGTTTTTTTCTTTTTTAACCTCAGGTGTCCCACCAAATGATGGATTCCAGAGTAGAGCCCTGGGGAGGGGCGACTGGACAATCAGAAATCTGGTTAAAAATTGGGGCCTAGGTACATGTCAAGCCCATTATGACATCTAATGGTCCAGCCACAGAGAGGACTTACTAGAGGACAGGACTCATGCTGAGGGTCACAATGCGTGTGTATGCCCTCGTCGCACTCAAGAATGGGCGGGGCCTCAGGGTGAATGCTGGTTTTTCCTACACTGAACATTGGACAACGTGCCAACCACAAGGGTTCTTGCCATGGGTAAGGAGGAGTTCTGATTTATGCATCACACTCACCCCTGGGCAGTGATTGGAGATAAGGTCTCGGTTCTGAAGCCTGAAAACTGAGGTAGGGAAGAGATGATGACCTAAGGCCATGGCGGGTTTTATGTGCTCAGGGTGCGGTCAGCTTTCTGGGTGTTGGTCAGGAGGTCCGGGCTCAGGTTGTGTTCGACAGTGCATTAGTGCCCAGGTTAGACTATATAATTTGGGTAAAGTCGAGTGCTGTGTAGGTTTACCCTCATTTAAGGTGCCTGGGCAGCTCATGAGGCAATAATTTTTTTTCTAGAGGGCAGGCAGAGTGCTGCATTGTGGGTCCGGAATTGCCAAACTTGAGGGCTTCGGGGCCAGGAGTGTGAGGACGGAAGTCTGAGAAGACAAGCTAACTTGGGTTTCAGGGCGAGGGCACGGCAGGTACCACCTGCAGATCTGAACCAATATCTCATGCATCTGAAGTCAGGGCGAGGATCAGACGTTGGCTCAGGTTGGAGTTTCTGAGCATGACGGCCGCTTCATGAAGGGAGCGGAATCTCGAGGCCATTGAGGTTTTCCCACGTTGGGAGTTGTGGGATGCCCCCTTCAAGGATTCCTTCTGCGGGACAATTGAGACCTGTTGGACAGCTCCAGGACATCCCATATGGATGACTCCAGAGCACCGTTCGCGGATGGATGCCTGGGAAGCCCGCCTCGCATTCCAATTGTCTCCTAGCAACAAGACAGTTTAGATCTGATGGCTCTGCCGGAGCAACCGGGGTGGCTGAGTTGAAATGGACTTTCCTGAGGATGGGTCCTAATGTGTTTTTGTGTCCATGAGTGCCTTGGAATGGGGCGGTGGCACCGGGACCCTGAAGTACTCTCCTAAGCTTTGGACATGGCTCCCATGCACAGGTTTCCTTGTGGAGACGAGATGAGTTCTGATGGTTGCCTCAGGAAAACTCCTATGCTCGTATTCGAATCAGTCTTTTGAGGACACATGCCTGTAACCCAAAGCAATGGATCCTATTATGGCCTTGGGTCCTGTCTGGTTCAATCTTCTTCTCTGGGGACATCCATCTATGGTATGAGTGGAGGGTGATTATCAGCTGGTGTCAGACAGCCCTTGTTTGTTCCGGGCGACCTACACTATTGGGATGGCCTCAGGGACTTTGGAGGTTTCTCTTAATTTGTACTATTTTGGACCATGGAATGGGCAGAATTCCCATGGATTGGTAGGCACAGTCATAATGTGTGGCTCCCGGGGCCCAGCCTGGAGGGTGTGGGGCCCAAGACTTTGAGGACAGAAGTCTGAAAACACAAACTCAGCTTAGATTTGGGGACGTAGGTATGGCAGGCCCGATCTACAAACCATGAGAAGAACTCTTCAGGATATGAAGAAAGTGCGAGTCTGAGGCGCTTGCTCAGACTTTTGTCTCTGGATTTTGTATCATCGATGGCCCTGGAATGTCGGGGAGGCCTCATGGGCCATGGACGAATCTTCCTCTCTGAGGATTTGTCCCGATTCCCAATTGCTTTTCGTCAATCTGTGGGATGGTAGGACTCCTTTCAGTTTAGTTACCTCCAGTGTCCCACGAAGAGAGGAATTCCAAAGCCAAGCCGTGGGGAAGAATGAAGGGTCAACCCGAACTATGGTTAAAAATTGGGGCCTATGGGCATGGCAAGCCCAATATGCTATCTCTTCATCCAGCCACTGAGCGGCCTTACTTGAGGACTAGGCTCAGCCTGAGCGTCACAATGTGTGTTTGTTACCAATGTGGCCTGTGAGCATGGGCGGGGCCTCATGGGCCACACTGGTTTCAACTACACTGAACGTTGGACAACATGCCAACCACAAGGTTTCTTGCCATGGTGAAGGAGTTCTGATTTTTGCATCACCTTCAACCCTGGGCAGTGATTGGAGATAAGGTCTAGGTTCTGAAACCTGAAAACCGAGGTTGGGAAGAGATGACGACCTAAGGCCATGGCGGCTGGATGTGCTCAGTGTGCGGCCAGCTGTCTGGGAGGGTCCAGGGAGTCCAGGCTCAGGCTGTGTCAGAAAGGGCATTAGTGCCCTGGTCAGCCTATGTATTTGGGGTACAGCCATGGTCGGTGCAGTTTGATCCTCATTTGGGGTTACTGGGTAGCCCCAGAGGACAATGTTTTTCTTCTGGAGGGCTGGCAGAGTGCTGCATTGTAGTTCTGGATTGCCAAACTGGAGGGCTTGTGGGCCAGTAGTCTGACTACAAAAGTCTGAGAACACAAGCTAGGCTTAGGTTTCTGGGTGAGGCCATGGCAGGCACAATCTACAGACCTGAATCGAGATCTCGTGCATCTGAAGTCAGGGCGAGGATCAGACGATCGCTCAGGTTGGAGTTTCTGTCCCTGATGGCCCCTTCATGAATGGGGGGGGGCTTCACGAGGCCATGGGTGTTTTCCCACAATGGGAGTTGTGAGAAGCTCCAAACTGCAGAGAGTCTTCTGCAGGACAATTGAGACCTGTTGTTTGGCTCCAGGCCAATGATTCTGAGCAGGGTTCTAAGGATGGATGGCTGGGTGGCCCACCTCGCATTCCAATTGTCTCCTAGCAACAAGACAGGTTAGATCTCCTGGATCTGTGGGGAGCAACCGAGGACGCTGAGTTGAAATGGACACCCCTGGGGATGGGTCCTAACGTGCTTTTGTGTCTATGGAGACCTTGGAATGAAGCGGTGGCACTGGGGCCCTAAAGGGTTCTCCTAAACAAAGGCTTTGACACAGCTCCAACGTGCAAGTTTCCCAAGTGTAGATGAGATGTTTTCTGATGGGTGAGTCAAGAAACAGCTATATGCTGCTTTTGACATCCAGGCCTCTGAGGAGAGATGCCTGGAAACCAAAGCAATGGATCTGATTAGTGCCTAGGGGCCTGTTCTTTCCTTTTTACCTCTGGGGACATCTGTCTATGGGTCTGAGTACAGGTAGGTGCTCAGTTGGGCTCAGATTGCCCCTGTTTTTCCTGGGAAGCCACCACTATTGAGATGGATCAGGGACTTTGGAGGTTTATCCTATGAGAAGGGTTGTGGCCATTGGAATGGGCACACACAATTCCCTTGGAGAGGGCAAGTACAGTCCTCAGGTTTGGCTCCAGGGGCCTGAGCCTGTAGGTTGTGTAGGCCAGGGCTGTTTGGACAGTTGTCTGAAAACACAAACTCGGCTTATATTTCGGGACATAGGTATGGGAGGACTGATCTACAGACCATGAGGAGAACTCTTCGGGATTTGAAGGAAGGGCGAGTGTGAGGCTCTGCTCAAGTTTTTGTCTCTGGATATCGTGTCACTCATGGTCGTGGAATTTCTGGGTGTCTTCATGGGAAATGGATGAGTCTTACTCTCTGGTGGTTTGGCCCCGTCCAAAGAGTTTGGGGTCATTTTGTGGGCTGGAAGAAGTACGTTTTTTTTTTTGTTGTTGTTGTTGTTGTTTTCTTTTTTAACCTCAGGTGTCCCACCAATGATGGATTCCAGAGTAGAGCCCTGGGAGGGTAGCGCCTGGACAATCAGAAATCTGGTTAAAAATGGGGGCCTAGGGACATGTCAAGCCCCTTATGACATCTAATGGTTCAGCCACTGAGAGGACTTACTAGAGGACAGGACTCATGCTGAGGGTCACAATGCGTGTGTATGCCCTCATCGCACTCAAGAATGGGCGGGGCCTCAGGGTGAATGCTGATTTCTCCTACACTGAACGTGCCAACCACAAGGATTCTTGCCATGGGTAAGGAGGAGTTCTGATTTCTGCATCACACTAACCCCTGGGCAGGATTGGAGATAAGGTCTCGGTTCTGAAGCCTGAAAACTGAGGTAGGGAAGAGATGATGACCTAAGGCCATGGCGGGTTTTACGTGTTCAGTGTGCGGTCAGCTTTCTGGATGTTGGTCAGGAGGTCCGGGCTCAGGTTGTGTTCGACAGTGCATTAGTGCCCAGGTTAGACTATATAATTTGGGTAAAGTCGAGTGCTGTGTAGGATTACCCTCATTTAAGGTGCCTGGGCAGCTCATGAGGCAATAATTTTTTTTCTAGAGGGCAGGCAGAGTGCTGCATTGTGGGTCCGGAATTGCCAAACTTGAGGGCTTCGGGGCCAGGAGTGTGAGGACGGAAGTCTGAGAAGACAAGCTAGACTTGGGTTTCAGGGCGAGGGCACGGCAGGTACCCCCTGCAGATCTGAACCAATATCTCATGTATCTGAAGTCAGGGCGAGGATCAGACGTTGGCTCAGGTTGGAGTTTCTGAGCATGACGGCCGCTTCATGAAGGGAGCGGAATCTCGAGGCCATTGAGGTTTTCCCACGTTGGGAGTTGTGGGATGCCCCCTTCATGGATTCCTTCTGCGGGACAATTGAGACCTGTTGGACATCTCCAGGACATCCCATATGGAATGACTCCAGAGCACCGTTCGCGGATGGATGCCTGGGAAGCCCGCCTCGCATTCCAATTTTCTCCTAGCAACAAGACAGTTTTGATCTGATGGCTCTGCCGGAGCAACCGGGGTGGCTGAGTTGAAATGGACTTTCCTGAGGATGGGTCCTAATGTGTTTTTGTGTCCATGAGGGCCTTGGAATGGGGCGGTGGCACCGGGACCCTGAAGTACTCTCGTAAGCTTAGGACATGGCTCCCATGCACAGGTTTCCTTGTGGAGAAGAGATGAGTTCTGATGGGTGCCTCAGGAAAATCCCTATGCTCGTATTGGAATCAGGCTTTTGAGGACACATGCCTGTAACCCAAAGCAATGGATCCTATTATGGCCTAGGGTCCTGTCTGGTTCAATCTTCTTCTCTGGGGACATCCATCTATGGTATGAGTGGAGGTCGATTATCAGCTGTTGTCAGACCGCCCTTGTTTCTTCCGGGGGACCTACACTATTGGGATGGCCTCAGGGACTTTGGAGGTTTCTCCTAATTTGTATGATTTTGGACCCTGGAATGGGCAGAATTCCCATGGATTGGTAGGCACAGTCCTAATGTGTGGATCCAGTGGCCCAGCCTGGAGGGTGTGGGGCCCAAGACTTTGAGGACAGAAGTCTGAAAACACAAACTCAGCTTAGATTTGGGGACGTAGGTATGGCAGGCCCGATCTACAAACCATGAGAAGAACTCTTCAGGATATGAAGAAAGTGCGAGTCTGAGGCGCTTGCTCAGGCTTTTGTCTCTGGATTTTGTATCAGCGATGGCCGTGGAATGTCGGGGAGGCCTCATGGGCCATGGACGAATCTTCCTCTCTGAGGATTTGGCCCGATTCCCAATTGCTTTTCGTCAATCTTTGGGATGGGAGGACTCATTTCAGTTTTGTTACCTCAGGTGTCCCACCAAAAGAGGAATTCCAAAGCCAAGCCGTGGGGAAGACTGAAGGGTCAACCCGAACTATGGTTAAAAATTGGGGCCTAGGGGCATGGCAAGCCCAATATGCTATCTCTTCATCCAGCCACTGAGCGGCCTTACTTGAGGACTGGGCTCAGCCTGAGCGTCACAATGTGTGTTTGTGACCAATGTGTCCCGCGAGCATGGGCGGGGCCTCATGGGCCACACTGGTTTCAACGACACTGAACGTTGGACAACATGCCAACCACAAGGTTTCTTGCCATGGGGAAGGAGTTCTGATTTCTGCATCACCTTCAACCCTGGGCAGTGATTGGAGATAAGGTCTAGGTTCAGAAACCTGAAAACCGAGGTTGGGAAGAGATGACGACCTAAGGCCATGGCGGCTCGATGTGCTCAGTGTGCGGCCAGCTGTCTGGGAGGATCCAGGGGGTCCAGGCTCGGGCTGTGTCAGAAAGGGCATTAGTGCCCTGGTCAGCCTATGTTTTTGGGTACAGCCATGGTCGGTGCAGGTTGATCCTCATTTGGGGTTACTTGGTAGCCCCAGAGGACAATGTTTTTCTTCTGGAGGGCCGGCAGAGTGCTGCATTGTAGTTCTGGATTGCCAAACTGGAGGGCTTGTGGGCCAGTAGTCTGACGACAAAAGACTGAGAACACAAGCTAGGCTTAGGTTTCTGGATGAGGCCATGGCAGGCACAATCTACAGACCTGAATCAAGATCTCGTGGATCTGAAGTCAGGGCGAGGATCAGACGATCACTCAGGTTGGAGTTTCTGTCCCTGATGGCCCCTTCATGAATGGGGGGGGGGGTATCACGAGGCCATGGGTGTTTTCCCACGATGGGAGTTGTAAGAAGCTCCAAACTGCAGAGAGTCTTCTGCGGGACAATTGAGACCTGTTGTTTGGCTCCAGGCCAATGATTCTGAGCAGGGTTCTAAGGATGGATGGCTGGGTAGCCCACCTCGCATTTCAATTGTCTCCTAGCAACAAGACAGGTTAGATCTCCTGGATCTGTGGGGAGCAACCGAGGACGCTGAGTTGAAATGGACACCCCTGGGGATGGGTCCTATGTGCTTTTGTGTCTATGGAGACCTTGGAATGAAGCGGTGGCACTGGGTCCCAAAAGGGTTCTCCTAAACAAAGGCTTTGACACAGCTCCAACGTGCAAGTTTCCCAAGTGTAGATGAGATATTTTGTGATGGGTGAGTCAAGAAACAGCTATATGCTGATTTTGAAATCCAGGCCTCTGAGGAGAGATGCCTGGAAACCAAAGCAATGGATCTGATTAGTGCCTAGGGGCCTGTTCTTTCCTTTTTACCTCTGGGGACATCTGTCTATGGGTCTGAGTGCAGGTAAGTGCTCCGTTGGGCTCAGATTGCCCCTGTTTTTCCTGGGAAGCCACCACTATTGAGATGGATCAGGGAATTTGGAGGTTTATCCTATGAGAAGGGTTGTGGCCATTGGAATGGGCACACACAATTCCCTTGGAGAGGGCAAGTACAGTCCTCAGGTTTGGCTCCAGGGGCCTGAGCCTGTAGGTTGTGTAGGCCAGGGCTGTTTGGACAGTTGTCTGAAAACACAAACTCGGCTTATGTTTCGGGTCATGGTATGGCAGGACTGATCTACAGACCATGAGGAGAACTCTTCGGGATTTGAAAGAAGGGCGAGTGTGAGGCTCTGCTCAAGTTTTTGTCTCTGGATATCGTGTCACTCATGGTCGTGGAATTTCTGGGTGACTTCATGGAAAATGGACGAGTCTTACTCTCTGGTGGTTTGGCCCCGTCAAAAGAGTTTGCGGTCATTCTGTGGGCTGGAAGAAGTCCGTTTTTTTTTTTTTTTTGTAGTTTTTTTCTTTTCTAACCTCAGGTGTCCCACCAAATGATGGATTCCAGAGTAGAGCCCTGGGGAGGGGCGATTGGACAGTCAGAAATCTGGTTAAAAATTGGGGCCTAGGGACATGTCAAGCCCATTATGACATCTAATGGTCCAGCCACGGAGAGGACTTACTAGAGGACAGGACTCATGCTGAGGGTCACAATGCGTGTGTATGCCCTCGTCGCACTCAAGAATGGGCGGGGCCTCAGGGTGAATGCTGGTTTCTCCTACACTGAACGTTGGACAACCTGCCAACCACAAGGATTCTTGCCATGGGTAAGGAGGAGTTCTGACTTCTGCATCACACTCACCCCTGGGCAGTGATTAGAGATAAGGTCTCGGTTCTGAAGCCTGAAAACTGAGGTAGGGAAGAGATGATGACCTAAGGCCATGGCGGGTTTTATGTGCTCAGGGTGCGGTCAGCTTTCTGGGTGTTGGTCAGGAGGTCCGGGCTCAGGTTGTGTTCGACAGTGCATTAGTGCCCAGGTTAGACTATATAATTTGGGTAAAGTCGAGTGCTGTGTAGGTTTACCCTAATTTAAGGTGCCTGGGCAGCTCATGAGGCAATAGTTTTTTTTCTAGAGGGCAGGCAGAGTGCTGCATTGTGGGTCCGGAATTGCCAAACTTGAGGGCTTCGGGGCCAGGAGTGTGAGGACGGAAGTCTGAGAAGACAAGCTAGACTTGGGTTTCAGGGCGAGGGCACGGCAGGTACCCCCTGCAGATCTGAACCAATATCTCATGCATCTGAAGTCAGGGCGAGGATCAGAAGTTGGCTCAGGTTGGAGTTTCTGAGCATGATGGCCGCTTCATGAAGGAGCGGATCTCGAGGCCATTGAGGTTTTCCCAAGTTGGGAGTTGTGGGATGCCCCCTTCAAGGATTCCTTCTTCCGGACAATTGAGACCTGTTGGACAGCTCCAGGACATCCCATATAGAATGACTCCAGAGCACCGTTCGCGGATGGATGCCTGGGAAGCCCGCCTCGCATTCCAATTGTCTCCTAGCAACAAGACAGTTTAGATCTGATGGCTCTGCCGGAGCAACCGGGGTGGCTGAGTTGAAATGGACTTTCCTGAGGATGGGTCCTAATGTGTGTTTGTGTCCATGAGGGCCTTGGAATGGGGCGGTGGCACTGGGACCCTGAAGTACTCTCCTAAGATTTGGACATGGCTCCCATGCACAGGTTTCCTTGTGGAGACGAGATGAGTTCTGATGGGTGCCTCAGGAAAACCCCTATGATCGTATTGGAATCAGGCTTTTGAGGACACCTGCCTGTAACCCAAAGCAATGGATCCTATTATGGCCTAGGGTCCTGTCTGGTTCAATCTTCTTCTCTGGGGACATCCATCTATGGTATGAGTGGAGGTCGATTATCAGCTGGTGTCATACAGCCCTTGTTTGTTCCGGGCGACCTACACTATTGGGATGGCCTCAGGGACTTTGGAGGTTTCTCCTAATTTGTACGATTTTGGACAATTGAATGGGCAGAATTCCCATGGATTGGTAGGCACAGTCCTAATGTGTGGCTCCAGGGGCCCAGCCCGGAGGGTGTGGGGCCCAAGACTTTGAGGACAGAAGTCTGAAAACACAAACTCAGCTTAGGTTTGGGGACGTAGGTATGGCAGGCCCGATCGACAAACCATGAGAAGAACTCTTCAGGATATGAAGAAAGTGCGAGTCTGAGGCGCTTGCTCAGGCTTTTGTCTCTGGATTTTGTATCAGCGATGGCCGTGGGATGTCGGGGAGGCCTCATGGGCCATGGACGAATCTTCCTCTCTGAGGATTTGGCCCGATTCCCAATTGCTTTTCGTCAATCTGTGGGATGGGAGGACTCATTTCAGTTTTGTTACCTCAGGTGTCCCACCAAAAGAGGAATTCCAAAGCCAAGCCGTGGGGAAGACTGAAAGGTCAACCCGAACTATGGTTAAAAATTGGGGCCTAGGGGCAAGGCAAGCCCAATATGCTATCTCTTCATCCAGCCACTGAGCGGCCTTACTTGAGGACTGGGCTCAGCCTGAGCGTCACAATGTGTGTTTGTGACCAATGTGTCCCGCGAGCATGGGCGGGGCCTCATGGGCCACACTGGTTTCAACTACACTGAACGTTGGACAACATGCCAACCACAAGGTTTCTTGCCATGGGGAAGGAGTTCTGATTTCTGCATCACCTTCAACCCTGGGCAGTGATTGGAGATAAAGTCTAGGTTCTGAAACCTGAAAACCGAGGTTGGGAAGAGATGACGACCTAAGGCCATGGCGGCTGGATGTGCTCAGTGTGCGGCCAGCTCTCTGGGAGGGTCCAGGGGGTCCAGGCTCAGGCTGTGTCAGAAAGGGCATTAGTGCCCTGGTCAGCCTATGTATTTGGGGTACAGCCATGGTCGGTGCAGTTTGATCCTCATTTGGGGTTACTGGGTAGCCCCAGAGGACAATGTTTTTCTTCTGGAGGGCCGGCAGAGTGCTGCATTGTAGTTCTGGATTGCCAAACTGGAGGGCTTGTGGGCCAGTAGTCTGACGACAAAAGTCTGAGAACACAAGCTAGGTTTAGGTTTCTGGATGAGGCCATGGCAGGCACAATCTACAGACCTGAATCAAGATCTCGTGGATCTGAAGTCAGGGCGAGGATCAGACGATCACTCAGGTTGGAGTTTCTGTCCCTGATGGCCCCTTCATGAATGGGGGGGGGGCATCACGAGGCCATGGGTGTTTTCCCACGATGGGAGTTGTAAGAAGCTCCAAACTGCAGAGAGTCTTCTGCGGGACAATTGAGACCTGTTGTTTGGCTCCAGGCCAATGATTCTGAGCAGGGTTCTAAGGATGGATGGCTGGGTAGCCCACCTCGCATTTCAATTGTCTCCTAGCAACAAGACAGGTTAGATCTCCTGGATCTGTGGGGAGCAACCGAGGACGCTGAGTTGAAATGGACACCCCTGGGGATGGGTCCTAATGTGCTTTTGTGTCTATGGAGACCTTGGAATGAAGCGGTGGCACTGGGTCCCAAAAGGGTTCTCCTAAACAAAGGCTTTGACACAGCTCCAACGTGCAAGTTTCCCAAGTGTAGATGAGATATTTTGTGATGGGTGAGTCAAGAAACAGCTATATGCTGATTTTGAAATCCAGGCCTCTGAGGAGAGATGCCTGGAAACCAAAGCAATGGATCTGATTAGTGCCTAGGGGCCTGTTCTTTCCTTTTTACCTCTGGGGACATCTGTCTATGGGTCTGAGTGCAGGTAAGTGCTCAGTTGGGCTCAGATTGCCCCTGCTTTTCCTGGGAAGCCACCACTATTGAGATGGATCAGGGACTTTGGAGGTTTATCCTATGAGAAGGGTTGTGGCCATTGGAATGGGCACACACAATTCCCTTGGAGAGGGCAAGTACAGTCCTCAGGTTTGTCTCCAGGGGCCTGAGCCTGTAGGTTGTGTAGGCCAGGGCTGTTTGGACAGTTGTCTGAAAACACAAACTCGGCTTATGTTTCGGGTCATGGTATGGCAGGACTGATCTACAGACCATGAGGAGAACTCTTCGGGATTTGAAAGAAGGGCGAGTGTGAGGCTCTGCTCAAGTTTTTGTCTCTGGATATCGTGTCACTCATGGTCGTGGAATTTCTGGGTGACTTCATGGGAAATGGACGAGTCTTACTCTCTGGTGGTTTGGCCCCGTCAAAAGAGTTTGCGGTCATTCTGTGGGCTGGAAGAAGTCCGTTTTTTTTTTTTTTTGTAGTTTTTTTCTTTTCTAACCTCAGGTGTCCCACCAAATGATGGATTCCAGAGTAGAGCCCTGGGGAGGGGCGATTGGACAGTCAGAAATCTGGTTAAAAATTGGGGCCTAGGGACATGTCAAGCCCATTATGACATCTAATGGTCCAGCCACGGAGAGGACTTACTAGGGGACAGGACTCATGCTGAGGGTCACAATGCGTGTGTATGCCCTCGTCGCACTCAAGAATGGGCGGGGCCTCAGGGTGAATGCTGGTTTCTCCTACACTGAACGTTGGACAACCTGCCAACCACAAGGGTTCTTGCCATGGGTAAGGAGGAGTTCTGACTTCTGCATCACACTCACCCCTGGGCAGTGATTAGAGATAAGGTCTCGGTCTGAAGCCTGAAAACTGAGGTAGGGAAGAGATGATGACCTAAGGCCATGGCGGGTTTTATGTGCTCAGTGTGCGGTCAGCTTTCTGGGTGTTGGTCAGGAGGTCCGGGCTCAGGTTGTGTTCGACAGTGCATTAGTGCCCAGGTTAGACTATATAATTTGGGTAAAGTCGAGTGCTGTGTAGGTTTACCCTAATTTAAGGTGCCTGGGCAGCTCATGAGGCAATAGTTTTTTTTCTAGAGGGCAGGCAGAGTGCTGCATTGTGGGTCCGGAATTGCCAAACTTGAGGGCTTCGGGGCCAGGAGTGTGAGGACGGAAGTCTGAGAAGACAAGCTAGACTTGGGTTTCAGGGCGAGGGCACGGCAGGTACCCCCTGCAGATCTGAACCAATATCTCATGCATCTGAAGTCAGGGCGAGGATCAGAAGTTGGCTCAGGTTGGAGTTTCTGAGCATGATGGCCGCTTCATGAAGGAGCGGATCTCGAGGCCATTGAGGTTTTCCCAAGTTGGGAGTTGTGGGATGCCCCCTTCAAGGATTCCTTCTTCCGGACAATTGAGACCTGTTGGACAGCTCCAGGACATCCCATATAGAATGACTCCAGAGCACCGTTCGCGGATGGATGCCTGGGAAGCCCGCCTCGCATTCCAATTGTCTCCTAGCAACAAGACAGTTTAGATCTGATGGCTCTGCCGGAGCAACCGGGGTGGCTGAGTTGAAATGGACTTTCCTGAGGATGGGTCCTAATGTGTGTTTGAGTCCATGAGGGCCTTGGAATGGGGCGGTGGCACCGGGACCCTGAAGTACTCTCCTAAGATTTGGACATGGCTCCCATGCACAGGTTTCCTTGTGGAGACGAGATGAGTTCTGATGGGTGCCTCAGGAAAACCCCTATGATCGTATTGGAATCAGGCTTTTGAGGACACCTGCCTGTAACCCAAAGCAATGGATCCTATTATGGCCTAGGGTCCTGTCTGGTTCAATCTTCTTCTCTGGGGACATCCATCTATGGTATGAGTGGAGGTCGATTATCAGCTGGTGTCAGACAGCCCTTGTTTGTTCCGGGCGACCTACACTATTGGGATGGCCTCAGGGACTTTGGAGGTTTCTCCTAATTTGTACGATTTTGGACAATTGAATGGGCAGAATTCCCATGGATTGGTAGGCACAGTCCTAATGTGTGGCTCCAGGGGCCCAGCCCGGAGGGTGTGGGGCCCAAGACTTTGAGGACAGAAGTCTGAAAACACAAACTCAGCTTAGGTTTGGGGACGTAGGTATGGCAGGCCCGATCGACAAACCATGAGAAGAACTCTTCAGGATATGAAGAAAGTGCGAGTCTGAGGCGCTTGCTCAGGCTTTTGTCTCTGGATTTTGTATCAGCGATGGCCGTGGGATGTCGGGGAGGCCTCATGGGCCATGGACGAATCTTCCTCTCTGAGGATTTGGCCCGATTCCCAATTGCTTTTCGTCAATCTGTGGGATGGGAGGACTCATTTCAGTTTTGTTACCTCAGGTGTCCCACCAAAAGAGGAATTCCAAAGCCAAGCCGTGGGGAAGACTGAAAGGTCAACCCGAACTATGGTTAAAAATTGGGGCCTAGGGGCAAGGCAAGCCCAATATGCTATCTCTTCATCCAGCCACTGAGCGGCCTTACTTGAGGACTGGGCTCAGCCTGAGCGTCACAATGTGTGTTTGTGACCAATGTGTCCCGCGAGCATGGGCGGGGCCTCATGGGCCACACTGGTTTCAACTACACTGAACGTTGGACAACATGCCAACCACAAGGTTTCTTGCCATGGGGAAGGAGTTCTGATTTCTGCATCACCTTCAACCCTGGGCAGTGATTGGAGATAAAGTCTAGGTTCTGAAACCTGAAAACCGAGGTTGGGAAGAGATGACGACCTAAGGCCATGGCGGCTGGATGTGCTCAGTGTGCGGCCAGCTCTCTGGGAGGGTCCAGGGGGTCCAGGCTCAGGCTGTGTCAGAAAGGGCATTAGTGCCCTGGTCAGCCTATGTATTTGGGGTACAGCCATGGTCGGTGCAGTTTGATCCTCATTTGGGGTTACTGGGTAGCCCCAGAGGACAATGTTTTTCTTCTGGAGGGCCGGCAGAGTGCTGCATTGTAGTTCTGGATTGCCAAACTGGAGGGCTTGTGGGCCAGTAGTCTTACGACAAAAGTCTGAGAACACAAGCTATGCTTAGGTTTCTGGGTGAGGCCATGGCAAGCACAATCTACAGAACTGAATCGAGATCTCGTGCATCTGAAGTCAGGGCGAGGATCAGACGATCACTCAGGTTGGAGTTTCTGTCCCTGATGGCCCCTTCATGAATGGGGGGGGGGCATCACGAGGCCATGTGTGTTTTCCCACGATGGGAGTTGTGAGATACTCCAAACTGCAGAGAGTCTTCTGCAGGACAATTGAGACCTGTTATTTGGCTCCAGGCCAATGATTCTAAGCAGGGTTCTAAGGATGGATGGCTGGGTAGCCCACCTCGCATTCCAATTGTCTCCTAGCAACAAGACAGGTTAGATCTCCTGGATCTGTGGGGAGCAACCGAGGACGCTGAGTTGAAATGGACACCCCTGGGGATGGGTCCTAACGTGCTTTTGTGTCTATGGAGACCTTGGAATGAAGCGGTGGCACTGAGGCCCTAAAGGGTTCTCCTAAACAAAGGATTTGACACAGCTCCAACGTGCAAGTTTCCCATGTGTAGATGAGATGTTTTCTGATGGGTGAGTCAAGAAACAGCTATATTCTGCTTTTGAAATCCAGGCCTCTGAGGAGAGATGCCTGGAAACCAAAGCAATGGATCTGATTAGTGCCTAGGGGCCTGTTCTTTCCTTTTTACCTCTGGGGACATCTGTCTATGGGTCTGAGTGCAGGTGGGTACTCAGTTGGGCTCGGATTGCCCCTGTTTTTCCTGGGAAGCCACCACTATTGAGATGGATCAGGGACTTTGGAGGTTTATCCTATGAGAAGGGTTGTGGCCATTGGAATGGGCACACACAATTCCCTTGGAGAGGGCAAGTACAGTACTCAGGTTTGGCTCCAGGGGCTTGAGCCTGTAGGTTGTGTAGGCCAGGGCTGTTTGGACAGTTGTCTGAAATCACAAACTCGGCTTATGTTTCGGGTCATAGGTATGGCAGGACTGATCTACAGACCATGAGGAGAACTCTTCGGGATTTGAAAGAAGGGCGATGTGAGGCTCCTGCTCAAGTTTTTGTCTCTGGATATCGTGTCACTCATGGTCGTGGAATTTCTGGGTGACTTCATGGGAAATGGACGAGTCTTACTCTCTGGTGATTTGGCCCCGTACAAAGAGTTTGCGGTCATTCTGTGGGCTGGAAGAAGTCCATTTTTTTTTTTTGTTGTTGTTGTTGTTGTTTTTTTCCTTTTTAACCTCAGGTGTCCCACCAAATGATGGATTCCAGAGTAGAGCCCTGGGGAGGGGCTACTGGACATTCAGAAATCTGGTTAAAAATTGAGGCCTAGGGACATGTCAAGCCCATTATGACATCTAATGGTCCAGCCACTGAGAGGACTTACTAGAGGACAGGACTCATGCTGAGGGTCACAATGCGTGTGTATGCCCTCGTCGCACTCAAGAATGGGCGGGGCCTCAGGGTGAATGCTGGTTTCTCCTACACTGAACGTTGGACAACCTGCCAACCAAAAGAGTTCTTGCCATGGGTAAGGAGGAGTTCTGACTTCTGCATCACACTCACTCCTGGGCAGTGATTGTAGATAAGGTCTCGGTTCTGAAGCCTGAAAACTGAGGTAGAGAAGAGATGATGACCTAAGGCCATGGCGGGTTTTATGTGCTAAGTGCGTGGTCAGCTTTCTGGGTGTTGGTCAGGAGGTCCGGGCTCAGGTTGTGTTCGACAGTGCATTAGTGCCCAGGTTAGACTATATAATTTGGGTAAAGTCGAGTGCTGTGTAGGTTTACCCTCATTTAAGGTGCCTGGGCAGCTCATGAGGCAATAATTTTTTTTCTAGTGGGCAGGCAGAGTGCTGCATTGTGGGTCCGGAATTGCCAAACTTGAGGGCTTCGGGGCCAGGAGTGTGAGGACGGAAGTCTGAGAAGACAAGCTAGACTAGGGTTTCAGGGCGAGGGCACGGTAGGTACCCCCTGCAGATCTGAACCAATATCTCATGCATCTGAAGTCAGGGCGAGGATCAGACGTTGGCTCAGGTTGGAGTTTCTGAGCATGACGGCCGCTTCATGAAGGGAGCGGAATCTCGAGGCCATTGAGGTTTTCCCACGTTGGGAGTTGTGGGATGCCCCCTTCAAGGATTCCTTCTGCGGGACTATTGAGACCTGTTGGACAGCTCCAGGACATCCCATATGGAATGACTCCAGAGCACCCTTCGCGGATGGATGCCTGGGAAGCCCGCCTCGCATTCCAATTGTCTCCTAGCAACAAGACAGTTTAGATCTGATGGCTCTGCCGGAGCAACCGGGGTGGCTGAGTTGAAATGGACTTTCCTGAGGATGGGTCCTAATGTGTGTTTGTGTCCATGAGGGCCTTGGAATGGGGCGGTGGCACCGGGACCCTGAAGTACTCTCCTAAGCTTTGGACATGGCTCCCATGCACAGGTTTCCTTGTGGAGACGAGATGAGTTCTGATGGTTGCCTCAGGAAAACCCCTATGCTCGTATTGGAATCAGGCTTTTGAGGACACCTGCCTGTAACCCAAAGCAATGGATCCTATTATGGCCTAGGGTCCTCTCTGGTTCAATCTTCTTCTCTGGGGACATCCATCTATGGTATGAGTGGAGGTCGATTATCAGCTGGTGTCAGACAGCCCTTGTTTGTTCCGGGCGACCTACACTATTGGGATGGCCTCAGGGACTTTGGAGGTTTCTCCTAATTTGTACGATTTTGGACCCTGGAATGGGCAGAATTCCCATGGATTGGTAGGCACAGTCCTAATGTGTGGCTCCAGAAATCCAGCCTGGAGGGTGTGGGGCCCAAGACTTTGAGGACAGAAGTCTGAAAACACAAACTCAGCTTAGGTTTGGGGACGTAGGTATGGCAGGCCCTATCAACAACCATGAGAAGAACTTCTCAGGAAAGGAAGAAAGTGCGAGTCTGAGGCGCTTGCTCAGGCTTTTGTCTCTGGATTTTGTATCAGCGATGGCCATGGGATGTCGGGGAGGCCTCATGGGCCATGGACGAATCTTCCTCTCTGAGGATTTGGCCCGATTCCCAATTGCTTTTCGTCAATCTGTGGGATGGGAGGACTCATTTCAGTTTTGTTACCTCAGGTGTCCCACCAAAAGAGGAATTCCAAAGCCAAGCCGTGGGGAAGACTGAAGGGTCAACCCGAACTATGGTTAAAAATTGGGGCCTAGGGGCATGGCAAGCCCAATATGCTATCTCTTCATCCAGCCACTGAGCGGCCTTACTTGAGGACTGGGCTCAGCCTGAGCGTCACAATGTGTGTTTGTGACCAATGTGGCCCGCCAGCATGGGCGGGGCCTCATGGGCCACACTGGTTTCAACTACACTGAACGTTGGACAACATGCCAACCACAAGGTTTCTTGCCATGGGGAAGGAGTTCTGATTTCTGCATCACCTTCAACCCTGGGCAGTGATTGGAGATAAGGTCTAGGTTCTGAAACCTGAAAACCGAAGTTGGGAAGACATGACGACCTAAGGCCATGGTGGCTCGATGTGCTCAGTGTGCGGCCAGCTGTCTTGGAGGGTCCAGGGAGTCCAGGCTCAGGCTGTGTCAGAAAGGGCATTAGTGCCCTGGTCAGCCTCTGTATTTGGGGTACAGCCATGGTCGGTGCAGTGTGATCCTCATTTGGGGTTACTGGGTAGCCCCAGAGGACAATGTTTTTCTTCTGGAGGGCCGGCAGAGTGCTGCATTGTAGTTCTGGATTGCCAAACTGGAGGGCTTGTGGGCCAGTAGTCTGAAGACAAAAGTCTGAGAACACAAGCTAGGCTTAGGTTTCTGGGTGAGGCCATGGCAGGCACAATCTACAGACCTGAATCGAGATCTCGTGCATCTGAAGTCAGGGTGAGGATCAGACGAACACTCAAGTTGGAGTTTCTGTCCCTGATGGCCCCTTCATGAATGGGGGGGGCATCACGAGTCCATGGGTGTTTTCCCACGATGGGAGTTGTGAGAAGCTCCAAACTGCAGAGAGTCTTCTGCAGGACAATTGAGACCTGTTGTTTGGCTCCAGGCCAATGATTCTGAGCAGGGTTCTAAGGGTGGATGGCTGGGTAGCCCACCTCGCATTCCAATTGTCTCCTAGCAACAAGACAGGTTAGATCTCCTGGATCTGTGGGGAGCAACCGAGGACGCTGAGTTGAAATGGACACCCCTGGGCATGGGTCCTAACGTGCTTTTGTGTCTATGGAGACCTTGGAATTAAGCGGTGGCACTGGGGCCCAAAAGGGTTCTCCTAAACAAAGGATTAGACACAGCTCCAACGTGCAAGTTTCCCATGTGTAGATGAGATGTTTTCTGATGGGTGAGTCAAGAAACAGCTATATTCTGCTTTTGAAATCCAGGCCTCTGAGGAGAGATGCCTGGAAACCAAAGCAATGGATCTGATTAGTGCCTAGGGGCCTGTTCTTTCCTTTTTACCTCTGGGGACATCTGTCTATGGGTCTGAGTGCAGGTGGGTACTCAGTTGGGCTCGGATTGCCCCTGTTTTTCCTGGGAAGCCACCACTATTGAGATGGATCAGGGACTTTGGAGGTTTATCCTATGAGAAGGGTTGTGGCCATTGGAATGGGCACACACAATTCCCTTGGAGAGGGCAAGTACAGTCCTCAGGTTTGGCTCCAGGGGCCTGAGCCTGTAGGTTGTGTAGGCCAGGGCTGTTTGGACAGTTGTCTGAAAACACAAACTCGGCTTATGTTTCGGGTCATAGCTATGGCAGGACTGATCTACAGACCATGAGGAGAACTCTTCGGGATTTGAAAGAAGGGCGATGTGAGGCTCCTGCTCAAGTTTTTGTCTCTGGATATCGTGTCACTCCTGGTCGTGGAATTTCTGGGTGACTTCATGGGAAATGGACGAGTCTTACTCTCTGGTGATTTGGCCCCGTCCAAAGAGTTTGCGGTCATTCTGTGGGCTGGAAGAAGTCCATTTTCTTTTGTTGTTGTTGTTGTTGTTGTTTTCTTTTTTAACCTCAGGTGTCCCACCAAATGATGGATTCCAGAGTAGAGCCCTGGGGAGGGGCTACTGGACAATCAGAAATCTGGTTAAAAATTGGGGCCTAGGGACATGTCAAGCTCATTATGACATCTAATGGTCCAGCCACTGAGAGGACTTACTAGAGGACAGGACTCATGCTGAGGGTCACAATGCGTGTGTATGCCCTCGTCGCACTCAAGAATGGGCGGGGCCTCAGGCTGAATGCTGGTTTCTCCTACACTGAACGTTGGACAACCTGCCAACCAAAAGAGTCTTGCCATGGGTAAGGAGGAGTTCTGACTTCTGCATCACACTCACCCCTGGGCAGTGATTGGAGATAAGGTCTCGGTTCTGAAGCCTGAAAACTGAGGTAGGGAAGAGATGATGACCTAAGGCCATGGCGGGTTTTATGTGCTCAGTGTGCGGTCCGCTTTCTGGGTGTTGGTCAGGAGGTCCGGGCTCAGGTTGTGTTCGACAGTGCATTAGTGCCCAGGTTAGACTATATAATTTGGGTAAAGTCGAGTGCTGTGTAGGTTTACCCTCATTTAAGGTGCCTGGGCAGCTCATGAGGCAATAATTTTTTTTCTAGAGGGCAGGCAGAGTGCTGCATTGTGGGTCCGGAATTGCCAAACTTGAGGGCTTTGGGGCCAGGAGTGTGAGGACGGAAGTCTGAGAAGACAAGCTAGACTAGGGTTTCAGGGCGAGGGCACGGTAGGTACCCCCTGCAGATCTGAACCAATATCTCATGCATCTGAAGTCAGGGCGAGGATCAGACGTTGGCTCAGGTTGGAGTTTCTGAGCATGACGGCCGCTTCATGAAGGGAGCGGAATCTCGAGGCCATTGAGGTTTTCCCACGTTGGGAGTTGTGGGATGCCCCCTTCAAGGATTCCTTCTGCGGGACTATTGAGACCTGTTGGACAGCTCCAGGACATCCCATATGGAATGACTCCAGAGCACCGTTCGCGGATGGATGCCTGGGAAGCCCGCCTCGCATTCCAATTGTCTCCTAGCAACAAGACAGTTTAGATCTGATGGCTCTGCCGGAGCAACCGGGGTGGCTGAGTTGAAATGGACTTTCCTGAGGATGGGTCCTAATGTGTGTTTGTGTCCATGAGGGCCTTGGAATGGGGCGGTGGCACCGGGACCCTGAAGTACTCTCCTAAGATTTGGACATGGCTCCCATGCACAGGTTTCCTTGTGGAGACGAGATGAGTTCTGATGGTTGCCTCAGGAAAACCCCTATGCTCGTATTGGAATCAGGCTTTTGAGGACACCTGCCTGTAACCCAAAGCAATGGATCCTATTATGGCCTAGGGTCCTCTCTGGTTCAATCTTCTTCTCTGGGGACATCCATCTATGGTATGAGTGGAGGTCGATTATCAGCTGGTGTCAGACAGCCCTTGTTTGTTCCGGGCGACCTACACTATTGGGATGGCCTCAGGGACTTTGGAGGTTTCTCCTAATTTGTACGATTTTGGACCCTGGAATGGGCAGAATTCCCATGGATTGGTAGGCACAGTCCTAATGTGTGGCTCCAGAAATCCAGCCTGGAGGGTGTGGGGCCCAAGACTTTGAGGACAGAAGTCTGAAAACACAAACTCAGCTTAGGTTTGGGGACGTAGGTATGGCAGGCCCTATCAACAACCATGAGAAGAACTCTTCAGGAAAGGAAGAAAGTGCGAGTCTGAGGCGCTTGCTCAGGCTTTTGTCTCTGGATTTTGTATCAGCGATGGCCGTGGGATGTCGGGGAGGCCTCATGGGCCATGGACGAATCTTCCTCTCTGAGGATTTGGCCCGATTCCCAATTGCTTTTCGTCAATCTGTGGAATGGGAGGACTCATTTCAGTTTTGTTACCTCAGGTGTCCCACCAAAAGAGGAATTCCAAAGCCAAGCCGTGGGGAAGACTGAAGGGTCAACCCGAACTATGGTTAAAAATTGGGGCCTAGGGGCATGGCAAGCCCAATATGCTATCTCTTCATCCAGCCACAGAGCGGCCTTACTTGAGGACTGGGCTCAGCCTGAGCGTCACAATGTGTGTTTGTGACCAATGTGGCCCGCCAGCATGGGCGGGGCCTCATGGGCCACACTGGTTTCAACTACACTGAACGTTGGACAACATGCCAACCACAAGGTTTCTTGCCATGGGGAAGGAGTTCTGATTTCTGCATCACCTTCAACCCTGGGCAGTGATTGGAGATAAGGTCTAGGTTCTGAAACCTGAAAACCGAAGTTGGGAAGACATGACGACCTAAGGCCATGGTGGCTCGATGTGCTCAGTGTGCGGCCAGCTGTCTTGGAGGGTCCAGGGAGTCCAGGCTCAGGCTGTGTCAGAAAGGGCATTAGTGCCCTGGTCAGCCTCTGTATTTGGGGTACAGCCATGGTCGGTGCAGTGTGATCCTCATTTGGGGTTACTGGGTAGCCCCAGAGGACAATGTTTTTCTTCTGGAGGGCCGGCAGAGTGCTGCATTGTAGTTCTGGATTGCCAAACTGGAGGGCTTGTGGGCCAGTAGTCTGAAGACAAAAGTCTGAGAACACAAGCTAGGCTTAGGTTTCTGGGTGAGGCCATGGCAGGCACAATCTACAGACCTGAATCGAGATCTCGTGCATCTGAAGTCAGGGTGAGGATCAGACGAACACTCAAGTTGGAGTTTCTGTCCCTGATGGCCCCTTCATGAATGGGGGGGGCATCACGAGTCCATGGGTGTTTTCCCACGATGGGAGTTGTGAGAAGCTCCAAACTGCAGAGAGTCTTCTGCAGGACAATTGAGACCTGTTGTTTGGCTCCAGGCCAATGATTCTGAGCAGGGTTCTAAGGGTGGATGGCTGGGTAGCCCACCTCGCATTCCAATTGTCTCCTAGCAACAAGACAGGTTAGATCTCCTGGATCTGTGGGGAGCAACCGAGGACGCTGAGTTGAAATGGACACCCCTGGGCATGGGTCCTAACGTGCTTTTGTGTCTATGGAGACCTTGGAATTAAGCGGTGGCACTGGGGCCCAAAAGGGTTCTCCTAAACAAAGGATTAGACACAGCTCCAACGTGCAAGTTTCCCATGTGTAGATGAGATGTTATCTGATGGGTGAGTCAAGAAACAGCTATATTCTGCTTTTGAAATCCAGGCCTCTGAGGAGAGATGCCTGGAAACCAAAGCAATGGATCTGATTAGTGCCTAGGGGCCTGTTCTTTCCTTTTTACCTCTGGGGACATCTGTCTATGGGTCTGAGTGCAGGTGGGTACTCAGTTGGGCTCGGATTGCCCCTGTTTTTCCTGGGAAGCCACCACTATTGAGATGGATCAGGGACTTTGGAGGTTTATCCTATGAGAAGGGTTGTGGCCATTGGAATGGGCACACACAATTCCCTTGGAGAGGGCAAGTACAGTCCTCAGGTTTGGCTCCAGGGGCCTGAGCCTGTAGGTTGTGTAGGCCAGGGCTGTTTGGACAGTTGTCTGAAAACACAAACTCGGCTTATGTTTCGGGTCATAGCTATGGCAGGACTGATCTACAGACCATGAGGAGAACTCTTCGGGATTTGAAAGAAGGGCGATGTGAGGCTCCTGCTCAAGTTTTTGTCTCTGGATATCGTGTCACTCCTGGTCGTGGAATTTCTGGGTGACTTCATGGGAAATGGACGAGTCTTACTCTCTGGTGATTTGGCCCCGTCCAAAGAGTTTGCGGTCATTCTGTGGGCTGGAAGAAGTCCATTTTCTTTTGTTGTTGTTGTTGTTGTTGTTTTCTTTTTTAACCTCAGGTGTCCCACCAAATGATGGATTCCAGAGTAGAGCCCTGGGGAGGGGCTACTGGACAATCAGAAATCTGGTTAAAAATTGGGGCCTAGGGACATGTCAAGCTCATTATGACATCTAATGGTCCAGCCACTGAGAGGACTTACTAGAGGACAGGACTCATGCTGAGGGTCACAATGCGTGTGTATGCCCTCGTCGCACTCAAGAATGGGCGGGGCCTCAGGCTGAATGCTGGTTTCTCCTACACTGAACGTTGGACAACCTGCCAACCAAAAGAGTCTTGCCATGGGTAAGGAGGAGTTCTGACTTCTGCATCACACTCACCCCTGGGCAGTGATTGGAGATAAGGTCTCGGTTCTGAAGCCTGAAAACTGAGGTAGGGAAGAGATGATGACCTAAGGCCATGGCGGGTTTTATGTGCTCAGTGTGCGGTCCGCTTTCTGGGTGTTGGTCAGGAGGTCCGGGCTCAGGTTGTGTTCGACAGTGCATTAGTGCCCAGGTTAGACTATATAATTTGGGTAAAGTCGAGTGCTGTGTAGGTTTACCCTCATTTAAGGTGCCTGGGCAGCTCATGAGGCAATAATTTTTTTTCTAGAGGGCAGGCAGAGTGCTGCATTGTGGGTCCGGAATTGCCAAACTTGAGGGCTTTGGGGCCAGGAGTGTGAGGACGGAAGTCTGAGAAGACAAGCTAGACTAGGGTTTCAGGGCGAGGGCACGGTAGGTACCCCCTGCAGATCTGAACCAATATCTCATGCATCTGAAGTCAGGGCGAGGATCAGACGTTGGCTCAGGTTGGAGTTTCTGAGCATGACGGCCGCTTCATGAAGGGAGCGGAATCTCGAGGCCATTGAGGTTTTCCCACGTTGGGAGTTGTGGGATGCCCCCTTCAAGGATTGCTTCTGCGGGACTATTGAGACCTGTTGGACAGCTCCAGGACATCCCATATGGAATGACTCCAGAGCACCGTTCGCGGATGGATGCCTGGGAAGCCCGCCTCGCATTCCAATTGTCTCCTAGCAACAAGACAGTTTAGATCTGATGGCTCTGCCGAAGCAACAGGGGTGGCTGAGTTGAAATGGACTTTCCTGAGGATGGGTCCTAATGTGTGGTTGTGTCCATGAGGGCCTTGGAATGGGGCGGTGGCACCGGGACCCTGAAGTACTCTCCTAAGCTTTGGACATGGCTCCCATGCACAGGTTTCCTTGTGGAGACGAGATGAGTTCTGATGGTTGCCTCAGGAAAACCCCTATGCTCGTATTGGAATCAGGCTTTTGAGGACACCTGCCTGTAACCCAAAGCAATGGATCCTATTATGGCCTAGGGTCCTCTCTGGTTCAATCTTCTTCTCTGGGGACATCCATCTATGGTATGAGTGGAGGTCGATTATCAGCTGGTGTCAGACAGCCCTTGTTTGTTCCGGGCGACCTACACTATTGGGATGGCCTCAGGGACTTTGGAGGTTTCTCCTAATTTGTACGATTTTGGACCCTGGAATGGGCAGAATTCCCATGGATTGGTAGGCACAGTCCTAATGTGTGGCTCCAGGGATCCAGCCTGGAGGGTTTGGGGCCCAAGACTTTGAGGACAGAAGTCTGAAAACACAAACTCAGCTTAGGTTTGGGGACGTAGGTATGGCAGGCCCTATCAACAACCATGAGAAGAACTCTTCAGGAAAGGAAGAAAGTGCGAGTCTGAGGCGCTTGCTCAGGCTTTTGTCTCTGGATTTTGTATCAGCGATGGCCGTGGGATGTCGGGGAGGCCTCATGGGCCATGGACGAATCTTCCTCTCTGAGGATTTGGCCCGATTCCAAATTGCTTTTCGTCAATCTGTGGGATGGGAGGACTCATTTCAGTTTTGTTACGTCAGGTGTCCCACCAAAAGAGGAATTCCAAAGCCAAGCCGTGGGGAAGACTGAAGGGTCAACCCGAACTATGGTTAAAAATTGGGGCCTAGGGGCATGGCAAGCCCAATATGCTATCTCTTCATCCAGCCACTGAGCGGCCTTACTTGAGGACTGGGCTCAGCCTGAGCGTCACAATGTGTGTTTGTGACCAATGTGGCCCGCCAGCATGGGCGGGGCCTCATGGGCCACACTGGTTTCAACTACACTGAACGTTGGACAACATGCCAACCACAAGGTTTCTTGCCATGGGGAAGGAGTTCTGATTTCTGCATCACCTTCAACCCTGGGCAGTGATTGGAGATAAGGTCTAGGTTCTGAAACCTGAAAACCGAAGTTGGGAAGACATGACGACCTAAGGCCATGGTGGCTCGATGTGCTCAGTGTGCGGCCAGCTGTCTTGGAGGGTCCAGGGAGTCCAGGCTCAGGCTGTGTCAGAAAGGGCATTAGTGCCCTGGTCAGCCTATGTATTTGGGGTACAGCCATGGTCGATGCAGTGTGATCCTCATTTGGGGTTACTGGGTAGCCCCAGAGGACAATGTTTTTCTTCTGGAGGGCCGGCAGAGTGCTGCATTGTAGTTCTGGATTGCCAAACTGGAGGGCTTGTGGGCCAGTAGTTTTACGACAAAAGTCTGAGAACACAAGCTAGGCTTAGGATTCTGGGTGAGGCCATGGCAGGCACAATCTACAGACCTGAATCGAGATCTCGTGCATCTTAAGTCAGGGTGAGGATCAGACGAACACTCAAGTTGGAGTTTCTGTCCCTGATGGCCCCTTCATGAATGGGGGGGGCATCACGAGTCCATGGGTGTTTTCCCACGATGGGAGTTGTGAGAAGCTCCAAACTGCAGAGAGTCTTCTGCAGGACAATTGAGACCTGTTGTTTGGCTCCAGGCCAATGATTCTGAGCAGGGTTCTAAGGGTGGATGGCTGGGTAGCCCACCTCGCATTCCAATTGTCTCCTAGCAACAAGACAGGTTAGATCTCCTGGATCTGGGGGGAGCAACCGAGGACGCTGAGTTGAAATGGACACCCCTGGGCATGGGTCCTAACGTGCTATTGTGTCTATGGAGACCTTGGAATTAAGCGGTGGCACTGGGGCCCAAAAGGGTTCTCCTAAACAAAGGATTAGACACAGCTCCAACGTGCAAGTTTCCCATGTGTAGATGAGATGTTTTCTGATGGGTGAGTCAAGAAACAGCTATATTCTGCTTTTGAAATCCAGGCCTCTGAGGAGAGATGCCTGGAAACCAAAGCAATGGATCTGATTAGTGCCTAGGGGCCTGTTCTTTCCTTTTTACCTCTGGGGACATCTGTCTATGGGTCTGAGTGCAGGTGGGTACTCAGTTGGGCTCGGATTGCCCCTGTTTTTCCTGGGAAGCCACCACTATTGAGATGGATCAGGGACTTTGGAGGTTTATCCTATGAGAAGGGTTGTGGCCATTGGAATGGGCACACACAATTCCCTTGGAGAGGGCAAGTACAGTCCTCAGGTTTGGCTCCAGGGGCCTGAGCCTGTAGGTTGTGTAGGCCAGGGCTGTTTGGACAGTTGTCTGAAAACACAAACTCGGCTTATGTTTCGGGTCATAGCTATGGCAGGACTGATCTACAGACCATGAGGAGAACTCTTCGGGATTTGAAAGAAGGGCGATGTGAGGCTCCTGCTCAAGTTTTTGTCTCTGGATATCGTGTCACTCATGGTCGTGGAATTTCTGGGTGACTTCATGGGAAATGGACGAGTCTTACTCTCTGGTGATTTGGCCCCGTCCAAAGAGTTTGCGGTCATTCTGTGGGCTGGAAGAAGTCCATTTTCTTTTGTTGTTGTTGTTGTTGTTGTTTTCTTTTTTAACCTCAGGTGTCCCACCAAATGATGGATTCCAGAGTAGAGCCCTGGGGAGGGGCTACTGGACAATCAGAAATCTGGTTAAAAATTGGGGCCTAGGGACATGTCAAGCCCA
The DNA here is from genome assembly GCF_964662115.1 of Mustela nivalis. NCBI lineage: Eukaryota > Metazoa > Chordata > Mammalia > Carnivora > Mustelidae > Mustela > Mustela nivalis. The sequence goes on along the minus strand of NW_028136552.1, from coordinate 1,272,180 downwards.
TTATGACATCTAATGGTCCAGCCACTGAGAGGACTTACTAGAGGACAGGACTCATGCTGAGGGTCAAAATGCGTGTGTATGCCCTCGTCGCACTCAAGAATGGGCGAGGCCTCAGGGTGAATGCTGGTTTTTCCTACAGTAAACGTTGGAGAACGTGCCAACCACAAGGGTTCTTGCCATGGGTAAGGAGGAGTTCTGACTTCTGCATCACACTCACCCCTGGGCAGTGATTGGAGATAAGGTCTCGGTTCTGAAGCCTGAAAACTGAGGTAGGGAAGAGATGATGACCTAAGGCCATGGCGGGTTTTATGTGCACAGTGTGCGGTCAGCTTTCTGGGTGTTGGTCAGGAGGTCCGGGCTCAGGTTGTGTTCGACAGTGCATTAGTGCCCAGGTTAGACTATATAATTTGGGTAAAGTCGAGTGCTGTGTAGGTTTACCCTCATTTAAGGTGCCTGGGCAGCTCATGAGGCAATAATTTTTTTTCTAGAGGGCAGGCAGAGTGCTGCATTGTGGGTCCGGAATTGCCAAACTTGAGGGCTTCGGGGCCAGGAGTGTGAGGACGGAAGTCTGAGAAGACAAGCTAGACTAGGGTTTCAGGGCGAGGGCACGGCAGGTACCCCCTGCAGATCTGAACCAATATCTCATGCATCTGAAGTCAGGGCGAGGATCAGACGTTGGCTCAGGTTGGAGTTTCTGAGCATGACGGCCGCTTCATGAAGGGAGCGGAATCTCGAGGCCATTGAGGTTTTCCCACGTTGGGAGTCGTGGGATGCCCCCTTCAAGGATTCCTTCTGCGGGACAATTGAGACCTGTTGGACAGCTCCAGGACATCCCATATGGAATGACTCCAGAGCACCGTTCGCGGATGGATGCCTGGGAAGCCCGCCTCGCATTCCAATTGTCTCCTAGCAACAAGACTGTTTAGATCTGATGGCTCTGCTGGAGCAACCGGGGTGGCTGAGTTGAAATGGACTTTCCTGAGGATGGGTCCTAATGTGTTTTTGTTTCCATGAGGGCCTTGGAATGGGGCGGTGGCACCGGGACACAGAAGTACTCTCCTAAGCTTTGGACATGGCTCCCAGGTTTCCTTTTGGAGACGAGATGAGTTCTGATGGGTGCCTCAAAAAAACCCCTATGCTCGTATTGGAATCAGGCTTTTGAGGACACATGCCTGTAACCCAAAGCAATGGATCCTATTATGGCCTTGGGTCCTGTCTGGTTCAATCTTCTTTTCTGGGGACATCCATCTATGGTATGAATGGAGGTCGATTATCAGCTGGTGTCAGACAGCCCTTGTTTGTTCTGGGCGACCCACACTATTGGGATGGCCTCAGGGACTTTGGAGGTTGCTCTTAATTTGTACGATTCTGGACCATGGAATGGGCAGAATTCCCATGGATTGGTAGGCACAGTCCTAATGTGTGCCTCCAGGGGCCCAGCCTGGAGGGTGTGTGGCCCAAGACGTTGAGGACAGAAGTCTGAAAACACAAACTCAGCTTAGGTTTGGGGACGTAGGTATGGCAGGCCCGATCTACAAACCATGAGAAGAACTCTTCAGGATATGAAGAAAGGGCGAGTCTGAGGCGCTTGTTCAGGCTTTTTTCTCTGGATTTTGATCAGCGATGGCCGTGGAATGTCGGGGAGGCCTCATGGGCCATGGACGAATCTTCCTCTCTGAGGATTTGGCCCGATTCCCAATTGCTTTTCGTCAATCTGTGGGATGGGAGGACTCATTTCAGTTTTGTTATCTCAGATGTCCCACCAAAAGAGGAATTCCAAAGCCAGGCCGTGGGGAAGACTGAAGGGACAACCAGAACTATGGTTAAAAATTGGGGCCTAGGGGCATGGCAAGCCCAATATGCTATCTCTTCATCCAGCCACTGAGTGACCTTACTTGAGGACTGGGCTCAGCCTGAGCGTCACAATGTGTGTCTGTGACCAATGTGGCCCGCCAGAATGGGCGGGGCCTCATGGGCCACACTGGTTTCAACTACACTGAACGTTGGACAACATGCCAACCACAAGGTTTCTTGCCATGGGGAAGGAGTTCTGATTTCTTCATCACCTTCAACCGTGGGCTGTGATTGGAGATAAGGTCTAGGTTCTGAAACCTGAAAACCGAGGTTGGGAAGAGATGACGACCTAAGGCCATGGCGGCTCAATGTGCTCAGTGTGTGGCCAGCTGTCTGGGAGGGTCCACGGGGTCCAGGCTCAGGCTGTGTCAGAAAGGGCATTAGTGCCCTGCTCAGCCTAAGTTTTTGGGGTACAGCCAAGGTCGGTGCAGGTTGATCCTCATTTGGAGTTACTGGGTAGCCCCAGAGGCAATGTTTTTCTTCTGGAGGGCTAGCAGAGTGCTGCATTGTAGTTCTGGATTGCCAAACTGGAGGGCTTGTGGGCCAGTAGTCTGAAGACAAAAGTCTGAGAACACAAGCTAGGCTTAGGTTTCTGGGTGAGGCCATGGCAGGCACAATCTACAGACCTGAATCGAGATCTCGTGCATCTGAAGTCAGGGCGAGGATCAGACGATCGCTCAGGTTGGAGTTTCTGTCCCTGATGGCCCCTTCATAAATGGGGGGGGGGCATCACGAGGCCATGGGTGTTATCCCACGAGGGGAGTTGTGAGAAGCTCCAAACTGCAGAGAGTCTTCTGCAGGACAATTGAGACCTGTTGTTTGGCTCCAGGCCAATGATTCTGAGCAGGGTTTTAAGGATGGATGGCTGGGTATCCCACCTCGCATTCCAATTGTCTCCTAGCAACAAGACAGGTTAGATCTCCTGGATCTGTGGGGAGCAACCGAGGACGCTGAGTTGAAATGGACACCCCTGGGTATGGATCCTAACGTGCATTTGTGTCTATGGAGTCTTTGGAATGAAGCGGTGGCACTGGGGCCCTAAAGGGTTCTCCTAAACAGAGGCTTTGACACAGCTCCAACGTGCCAGTTTCCCATGTGTAGATGAGATGTTTTCTGATGGGTGAGTCAAGAAAAACCTATATGCTGCTTTTGAATCCAGGAATCTGAGGAGAGATGCCTGGAAACCAAAGCAATGGATCTGATTCGTGCCTAGGGGCCTGTTCTTTCCTTTTTACCTCTGGGGACATCTGTCTATGGGTCTGAGTGCAGGTAGGTGCTCATTTGGGTTCAGATTGCCCCTGTTTTTCCTGGGAAGCCACCACTATTGAGATGGATCAGGGACTTTGGAGGTTTATCCTATTAGAAGGGTTGTGGCCATTGGAATGGGCATACACAATTCCCTTGGAGAGGGCAAGTACAGTCCTCTGGTTTGGCTCCAGGGGCCTGAGCCTGTAGGTTGTGTAGGCCAGGGCTGTTTGGACAGTTGTCTGAAAACACAAACTCGGCTTATGTTTCGGGTCATAGGTATGGCAGGACTGATCTACAGACCATGAGGAGAACTCTTCGGGATTTGAAAGAAGGGCGAGTGTGAGGCTCTGCTCAAGTTTTTGTCACTGGATATCGTGTCACTCATGGTCGTGGAATTTCTGGGTGACTTCATGGGAAATGGACGAGTCTTACTCTCTTGTGGTTTGGCCCCGTCCAAAGAGTTTGCGGTCATTCTGTGGGCTGGAAGAAGTACGTTTTTTTTTTTGTTTTGTTTTTGTTGTTGTTTTTTTCTTTTTTAACCTCAGGTGTCCCACCAAATGATGGATTCCAGAGTAGAGCCCTGGGGAGGGGCGCCTGGACAATCAGAAATCTGGTTAAAAATTGAGGCCTAGGGACATGTGAAGCCCATTATGACATCTAATGGTCCAGCCACTGAGAGGACTTACTAGAGGACAGGACTCACGCTGAGGGTCACAATGCGTGTGTATGCGCTCGTAATACTCAAGAATGGGCGGGGCCTCAGGGTGAATGCTGGTTTTTCCTACACTGAACTTTGGACAACGTGCCAACCACAAGGGTTCTTGCCATGGGTAAGGAGGAGTCCTGATTTCTGCATCACACTCACCCCTGGGCAGTGATTGGAGATAAGGTCTCGGTTCTGAAGCCTGAAAACTGAGGTAGAGAAGAGATGATGACCTAAGGCCATGGCGGGTTTTATGTGCTCAGTGTGCGGTCAGCTTTCTGGGTGTTGGTCAGGAGGTCCGGGCTCAGGTTGTGTTCGACAGTGCATTAGTGCCCAGGTTAGACTATATAATTTGGGTAAAGTCGAGTGCTGTGTAGGTTTACCCTCATTTAAGGTGCCTGGGCAGCTCATGAGGCAATCATTTTTTTTCTAGAGGGCAGGCAGAGTGCTGCATTGTGGGTCCGGAATTGCCAAACTTGAGGGCTTCGGGGCCAGGAGTGTGAGGACGGAAGTCTGAGAAGACAAGCTAGACTTGGGTTTCAGGGCGAGGGCACGGCAGGTACCCCCTGCAGATCTGAACCAATATCTCATGCATCTGAAGTCAGGGCGAGGATCAGACGTTGGCTCAGGTTGGAGTTTCTGAGCATGACGGCCGCTTCATGAAGGGAGTGGAAACTCGAGGCCATTGAGGTTTTCCCACGTTGGGAGTTGTGGGGTGCCCCCTTCAAGGATTCCTTCTGCGGGACAATTGAGACCTGTTGGACAGCTCCAGGACATCCCATATGAAATGACTCCAGAGCACCGTTCGCGGATGGATGCCTGAGAAGCCTGCCTCGCATTCCAATTGTCTCCTAGCAACAAGACTGTTTAGATCTGATGGCTCTGCGGGAGCAACCGGGGTGGCTGAGTTGAAATGGACTTTCCTGAGGATGGGTCCTAATGTGTTTTTGTGTCCATGAGGGCCTTGGAATGGGGCGGTGGCACCGGGACCCTGAAGTACTCTCCTAAGCTTTGGACATGGCTCCCATGCACAGGTTTCCTTGTGGAGACGAGATGAGTTCTGATGGGTGCCTCAGGAAAACCCCTATGCTCGTATTGGGATCAGGCTTTTGAGGACACATGCCTGAAACCCAAAGCAATGGATCCTATTATGGCCTAGGGTCCTGTCTGGTTCAATCTTCTTCTCTGGGGACATCCATCTATGGTATGAGTGGCGGTCGATTATCACCTGGCGTTAGACAGCCCTTGTTTGTTCAGGGCGACCAAATCTATTGGGATGGCCTCAGGGTCTTTGGAGGTTTCTCCGAATTTGTACGATTCTGTACCATGGAATGGGCAGAATTCCCATGGATTGGAAAGCACAGTCCTAATGTGTGGCTCCAGGGGCCCAGCCTGGAGGGTGTGTGGCCCAAGACGTTGAGGACAGAAGTCTGAAAACACAAACTCAGCTTATGTTTGGGGACGTAGGTATGGCAGGCCCGATCGACAAACCATGAGAAGAACTCTTCAGGATATGAAGAAAGTGCGAGTCTAGGCGCTAGCTCAGGCTTTTGTCTCTGGATTTTGTATCAGCGATGGCCGTGGAATGTCGGGGAGTCCTCATGGGCCATGGACGAATCTTCCTCTCTGAGGATTTGGCCCAATTCCCAATTGCTTTTCGTCAATCTGTGGGATGGGAGGACTCATTTCAGTTTTGTTACGTCAGGTGTCCCACCAAAAGAGGAATTCCAAAGCCAAGCCGTGGGGAAGACTGAAGGGACAACCCGAACTATGGTTAAAAATTGGGGCCTAGGGGCATGGCAAGCCCAATATGCTATCTCTTCATCCAGCCACTGAGTGCCCTTACTTGAGGACTGGGCTCAGCCTGAGCGTCACAATGTGTGTTTCTGACCAATGTGGCCCGCCAGCATGGGCGGGGCCTCATGGGCCACATTGGTTTCAACTACACTGAACGTTGGACAACATGCCAACCACAAGGTTTTTTGCCATGGGGAAGGAGTTCTGATTTCTGCATCACCTTCAACCCTGGGCAGTGATTGGAGATAAGGTCTAGGTTCTGAAACCTGAAAACCGAGGTTGGGAAGAGATGACGACCTAAGGCCATGGCGGCTCGATGTGCTCAGTGTGCGGCCAGCTGTCTGGGAGGGTCCAGGTTGTCCAGGCTCAGGCTGTGTAAGAAAGTGCATTAGTGCCCTGGTCAGCCTATGTATTTGGGGTACAGCCAATGTCGGTGCAGGTTGATCCTCATTTGGGGTTACTGGGTAGCCCCAGAGGACAATGTTTTTCTTCTGGAGGGCCGGCAGAGTGCTGCATTGTAGTTCTGGATTGCCAAACTGGAGTGTTTGTGGGCCAGTAGTCTGACGACAAAAGTCTGAGAACACAAGCTAGGCTTAGGTTTCTGGGTGAGGCCATGGCAGGCACAATCTACAGACCTGAATCGAGATCTCGTGCATCTGAAGTCAGGGCGAGGATCAGACGATCACTCAGGTCGGAGTTTCTGTCCCTGATGGCCCCTTCATGAATGGGGGGGGGCATCACGGGGCCATGGGTGTTTTCCCAAGATGGGAGTTGTGAGAAGCTCCAAACTGCAGAGAGTCTTCTGCAGGACAATTGAGACCTGTTGTTTGGCTCCAGGCCAATGATTCTGAGCAGGGTTCTAAGGATGGATGGATGGGTAGCCCACCTCGCATTTCAATTGTCTCCTAGCAACAAGACAGGTTAGATCTCCTGGGTCTGTGGGGAGCAACCGTGGACGCTGAGTTGAAATGGACACCCCTGGGGATGGGTCCTAATGTGCTTTTGTGTCTATGAAGACCTTGGAATGAAGCGGTGGCACTTGGGCCCTAAAGGGTTCTCCTAAACAGAGGCTTTGACACAGCCCCAACGTGCAAGTTTCCCATGTGTAGATGAGATGTTTTCTGATGGGTGAGTCAAGAAACAGCTATATGCTGCTTTTGAAATCCAGGAATCTGAGGAGAGATGCCTGGAAACCAAAGCAATGGATCTGATTAGTGCCTAGGGGCCTGTTCTTTCCTTTTTACCTCTGGGGACATCTGTCTATGGGTCTGAGTGCAGGTAGGTGCTCAGTTGGGCTCAGATTGCCCCTGTTTTTCCTGGGAAGCCACCACTATTGAGATGGATCAGGGACTTTGGAGGTTTATCCTATTAGAAGGGTTGTGGTCATTGGAATGGGCACACACAATTCCATAGGAGAGGGCAAGTACTGTCCTCAGGTTTGGCTCCAGGGGCCTGAGCCTGTAGGTTGTGTAGGCCAGGGCTGTTTGGACAGTTGTCTGAAAACACAAACTCGGCTTATGTTTCGGGTCATAGGTATGGCAGGACTGATCTACAGACCATGAGGAGAACTCTTCGGAATTTGAAAGAAGGGCGAGTGTGAGGCTCTGCTCAAGTTTTTGTCACTGGATATCTTGTCACTCATGGTCGTGGAATTTCTGGGTGACTTCATGGGAAATGGACGAGTCTTACTCTCTGGTGGTTTGGCCCCGTCCAAACAGTTTGCGGTCATTCTGTGGGCTGGAAGAAGTCCGTTTTTTTTTTTTTGTTGTTGTTGTTGTTGTTGTTGTTTTCTTTTTTAACCTCAGGTGTCCCACCAAATGATGGATTTCAGAGTAGAGCCCTGGGGAGGGGGGACTGGACAATCAGAAATCTGGTTAAAAATTGGGGCCTAGGGACATGTCAAGCCCATTATGACATCTAATGGTCCAGCCACTGAGAGGACTTACTAGAGGACAGGACTCATGCTGAGGGTCACAATGCGTGTGTATGCGCTCGTAATACTCAAGAATGGGCGGGGCCTCAGGGTGAATGCTGGTTTCTCCTACACTGAACGTTGGACAACCTGCCAACCACAAGGGTTCTTGCCATGGGTAAGGAGGAGTTCTGACTTCTGCATCACACTCACCCCTGGGCAGTGATTGGAGATAAGGTCTCGGTTCTGAAGCCTGAAAACTGAGGTAGGGAAGAGATGATGACCTAAGGCCATGGCGGGTTTTATGTGCTCAGTGTGCGGTCAGCTTTCTGGGTGTTGGTCAGGAGGTCCGGGCTCAGGTTGTGTTCGACAGTGCATTAGTGCCCAGGTTAGACTATATAATTTGGGTAAAGTCGAGTGCTGTGTAGGTTTACCCTCATTTAAGGTGCCTGGGCAGCTCATGAGGCAATCATTTTTTTTCTAGAGGGCAGGCAGAGTGCTGCATTGTGGGTCCGGAATTGCCAAACTTGAGGGCTTCGGGGCCAGGAGTGTGAGGACGGAAGTCTGAGAAGACAAGCTAGACTTGGGTTTCAGGGCGAGGGCACGGCAGGTACCCCCTGCAGATCTGAACCAATATCTCATCCATCTGAAGTCAGGGCGAGGATCAGACGTTGGCTCAGGGTGGAGTTTCTGAGCATGACGGCCGCTTCATGAAGGGAGCAGAATCTCAGAGGCCATTGAGGTTTTCCCACGTTCGGAGTTGTGGGATGCCCCCTTCAAGGATTCCTTCTGCGGGACAATTGAGACCTGTTGGACAGCTCCAGGACATCCCATATGGAATGACTCCAGAGCACGGTTCGCGAATGGATGCCTGGGAAGCCTGCCTCGCATTCCAATTGTCTCCTAGCAACAAGACTGTTTTGATCTGATGGCTCTGCGGGAGCAACCGGTGTGGCTGATTTTAAATGGACATTCCTGAGGATGGGTCCTAATGTGTTTTTGTGTCCATGAGGGCCTTGGAATGGGGCGGTGGCACCGGGACCCTGAAGTACTCTCCTAAGCTTTGGACATGGCTCCCATGCACAGGTTTCCTTGTGGAGACGAGATGAGTTCTGATGGGTGCCTCAGGAAAACCCCTATGCTCGTATTGGAATAGGCTTTTGAGGACACATGCCTGAAACCCAAAGCATGGATCCTATTATGGCCTAGGGTCCTGTCTGGTTCAATCTTCTTCTCTGGGGACATCCATCTATGCTATGAGTGGAGGTCGATTATCAGCTGGTGTCAGACAGCCCTTGTTTGTTCCGGGCGACCCACACTATTGGGATGGCCTCAGGGACTTTGGAGGTTTCTCCTAATTTCTACGATTCTGGACCATGGAATGGGCAGAATTCCCATGGATTGGAAGGCACAGTCCTAATGTGTGGCTCCAGGGGCCCAGCCTGGAGGGTGTGTGGCCCAAGACGTTGAGGACAGAAGTAGGAAAACACAAACTCAGCTTATGTTTGGGGACGTAGGTATGGCAGGCCCGAACGACAAACCATGAGAAGAACTCTTCAGGATATGAAGAAAGTGCGAGTCTGAGGTGCTTGCTCAGGCTTTTGTCTCTGGATTTTGTATCAGCGATGGCCGTGGAATGTCGGGGAGGCCTCATGGGCCATGGATGAATCTTCCTCTCTGAGGATTTGGCCCGATTCCCAATTGCTTTTCGTCAATCTGTGGGATGGGAGGACTCATTTCAGGTTTGTTATCTCAGATGTCCCACCAAAAGAGGAATTCCAAAGCCAAGCCGTGGGGAAGACTGAAGGGACAACCCGAACTATGGTTAAAAATTGGGGCCTAGGGGCATGGCAAGCCCAATATGCTATCTCTTCATCCAGCCACTGAGTGACCTTACTTGAGGACTGGGCTCAGCCTGAGCGTCACAATGTGTGTTTCTGACCAATGTGGCCCGCCAGCATGGGCGTGGCCTCATGGGCCACACTGGTTTCAACTACACTGAACGTTGGACAACATGCCAACCACAAGGTTTTTTGCCATGGGGGGAAGGAGTTCTGATTTCTGCATCACCTTCAACCCTGGGCAGTGATTGGAGATAAGGTCTAGGTTCTGAAACCTGAAAACCGAGGTTGGGAAGAGATGACGACCTAAGGCCATGGCGGCTCGATGTGCTCAGTGTGCGGCCAGCTGTCTGGGAGGGTCCACGGGGTCCAGGCTCAGGCTGTGTCAGAAAGGGCATTAGTGCCCTGGTCAGCCTAAGTATTTGGGGTACAGCCAAGGTCGGTGCAGGTTGATCCTCATTTGGGGTTACTGGGTAGCCCCAGAGGACAATGTTTTTCTTCTGGAGGGCCGGCAGAGTGCTGCATTGTAGTTCTGGATTGCCAAACTGGAGGGCTTGTGGGCCAGTAGTCTGACGACAAAAGTCTGAGAACACAAGCTAGGCTTAGGTTTCTGGGTGAGGCCATGGCAGGCACAATCTACAGACCTGAATCGAGATCTCGTGCATCTGAAGTCAGGGCGAGGATCAGACGATCGCTCAGGTTGGAGTTTCTGTCCCTGATGGCCCCTTCATGAATGGGGGGGGCATCACGAGGCCATGGGTGTTTTCCCACGAGGGGAGTTGTGAGAAGCTCCAAACTGCAGAGAGTCTTCTGCAGGACAATTGAGACTTGTTGTTTGGCTCCAGGCCAATGATTCTGAGCAGGGTTCTAAGGATGGATGGCTGGGTATCCCACCTCGCATTCCAATTGTCTCCTAGCAACCAGACAGGTTAGATCTCCTGGATCTTTGGGGAGCAACCGAGGACGCTGAGTTGAAATGGACAACCCTGGGGATGGATCCTAACGTGCTTTTGTGTCTATGGAGACTTTGGAATGAAGCGGTGGCACTGGGGCCCTAAAGGGTTCTCCTAAACAGAGGCTTTGACACAGCTCCAACGTGCCAGTTTCCCATGTGTAGATGAGATGTTTTCTGATGGGTGAGTCAAGAAACAGCTATATGCTGCTTTTGAAATCCAGGAATCTGAGGAGAGATGACTGGAAACCAAAGCAATGGGTCTGATTAGTGCCTAGTTGCCTGTTCTTTCCTTCATACCTCTGGGGACATCTGTCTATGGGTCTGAGTGCAGGTAGTTGCTCCGTTGGGCTCAGATTACCCCTCTTTTTCCTGGGAAGCCACCACTATTGAGATGGATCAGGGACTTTGGAGGTTTATCCTATTAGAAGGGTTGTGGCCTTTGGAATGGGCACACACAATTCCCTCTGAGAGGACAAGTACAGTCCTCAGGTTGGCTCCAGGGGCCTGAGCCTGTAGGTTGTGTAGGCCAGGGTTGTTTGGACAGTTGTGTGAAAACACAAATCCTCCATGCTATGGCCCCTGGAACCACACATCAGGATTGTTTCTGCCCTCTCAAAGGGAATTCTTCATATTCCATTGGCCACAACCATATAAATCAGGAGAAATCTCCAATGTCCCTGGGACCATCCCAATATTGTACGCTGCTCGGAACAAACAGGGGTGATCTGACACTAGCTGAGCAACTAGCTCCACTCAGACTCGGAGACAGATGTCCCCAGAGAAGAACATTGAACTGGACAGGCCCCTAGGCCCTAATCAGATCCATTGCTTTGGTTTCCAGGCATCTCTTCTCAGAGGCCTGGTTTCCAATACCAGCCTATGGGGTTTCCATAGGCTCCTTCAGAGCAAGTCTTGTCTGCACATTGGAAAATTGCTCGAGGAGCTATGTAGAACCTCAGAGTCCTGGTTTCCAATACCACCATATGGGGGTTTCCTGAGGCATCAGTCAGAACAAATGTCTTCTCCACATGGGAAACGTGCTCTTTCAAGCTGTGTCAAAACCTCCGGCTAGGAAAATCCTTCAGGGCCCCGGTGCCACCACCTCATTCCAAGGTCTCCATGGACACAATCCCACATTAGGACCCATCTGCAGGAGAGTCTATTTCAACTCAGTGCCCTTGGGTGCTCCCCTAGTGCCAGCAGATCGAACCTATCTTGTCACTAGGAGACAATTGGAATGTGAGGTGGACTGGATAGGCATCCATCTGTAGAAAACTACTCTGAAGTAATTCCATATGGGACGTCCTGGAGCCATCCAACAGGTCACAGCTGTCCTGCAGAAGGAATCCTTGCGCTTTGGAGCACCTCACAACTCCCATCATGGGAAAAGCTCTGTGGCCTCGTGGTGCACTGTCCCCTTCATGAAAGAGCCATCTTGGACAGAAACTCCAACCTGAGCCAACGTCTAATCCTCGCCCTGACTTCAGATGCACGAAATCTTGATTCAACTCTGCAGAGTGTGCCTGCCGAAACCCTGCCCCGAAGCAAAACCTAGCTATTGTTCTCAGACTTCGTCCTCACACTCCGAGCCCACCAGCCCTCCAGTTAGGGAATTCTGGAGAGACACAATGCAGCACTCTGACTGCCCTCCAAAAGAGAAACGTTGTCCTATGGGGCTAAGCAGAAACACCAAATGAGGATCAACCTGCATGCCACTTGACTCTACCCCAATTATACAGTTTCGCTTCGGCGTAATGCCCTGTCTTGCACAGCCTGAGGTCTGAATTTTCAACCGACACCCAGACAGCTGGCTGTACACTGAGCACATCAGACCCGCCATGGCTTTAGGTCATCATCTCTTTTCAACCTTGGTTTTCAGGCTTCAGAACCTAGACCTTATATATACTCACTACCCAGGGGTGAACGTGATGCAGAAATAAAACTCCTTCTTCCTCAAGGCAAGAAACCTTGTGGTTGGCATGTTTTCCAACGTTCAGTGTAGGAGAATCCAGTGTAGCCCATGAGTCCCCGCCCATGCTTGAGAACCGCAATGGGCACAAACACATTGGGACCCTCAGTGTGAGCCCTGTCCTCAAGTAAAGCCTCTCAGGGTCTGGACCAAGACCCGCATTGCCATCCCTAGTCCCCCAATATTAATGAGAGGTTGAGAGTTCTAATCACCCCTATTCAGGTCTCTGCTCTGGAACCCCTGAGGAAAAAAAATATTGAAGGGTCTCCTCCATCCCCTGAATGAGCCCCAAAACGTGGGATCTGACCAAATCTTAAAAGAGAAAGAATCATCCATGGCCAAAGAGGCCATCCCGTCATTCCATGGCCACCATTGACACAAAATCTAGAGACAAAAGCCTGGAGATATGCCTCACACTTGCCCTTTGTTCATAGCCTGATAAACTCTTCTCACGGTCTATAGATCAGGCATGTCATACCTACGTCCCCAAATCTAAGCTGAGTTTGGGTTTTCAGGTTTCTGTCCCCACTGTCCTGGCCCACACACCCTCCAGGCTGGGGCCCCTGGAGCCATGCCTCAGGACTGTGCCTGCCTTCTCCAAGCAAATTCTGCCCATTCCATTGGCCACAACCCTAAAGATTAGGAGAACACTCCAACGTCCCTGAGGCCATCCCAATAGTGTTGGCCACTCAGGGCAAACAGGGTGATCTGTCCCAAGATGAGCAACTACCTCAACTCAGATCCATAGACAGATAACGCCAGAGAAGAAGATTGAACCGGACAGGCACCTAGGCCCTAATCAGATCCATTGCTTTTGATTCCAGGCATCTCTCCTCAGAGGCCTGGTTTCCAATACCAGCATATGTGTTCTTCAAGAGGTACCAGTCTGAACAAATCTCATTTCCACATGGGAAACATGCATTTTGGAGCTGTGTCACAACCTCCAGTTAAGGGAAACCTTCAGGTCCCAGCAGCCAACACCCCATTCCAAGGTCTCCATGGACACAAACCCGCATTATGACCCATCCGCAGGCGAGTCCATTTCAACACATCCCCTTTGGTTGCTCCCCAAAAGAAGCAGATCGAACCTGCCTTGTCACTAGGAGACAATAGGAATGTGAGGCGGGCACTCCAGGAATCCATCCTTAGAACCCTGCACTGCCGTGGTTCCGCATGGGACGTCCTGGAGCAATCTGACTGGTCTCGACTGTCCCGTAGAAGGAATCCTTGCCGATTGGAGCAACTTACAATGCCAATCGTGGGAAAGTCTCCATAGCCCCATGATGCCCCCCACCATCATGAAGGGGCCATCCTGAACAGAAACTTCAACCTGAGCCTACGTCTGATCCTCGCCCTGACTTCAGATGCATGAGATTTAGATTTAGCTCTACAGAGTGTGCCTGCCATGATCTTGACCCAAAACCTAAGCCTAGCTTGTGTTCTCACACTTCCTTCCTCACAATTCTGGCCCACAAGCCCTCCAGTGTGAGAATTCCGTCGCCACAATGCAGCACTCTTCCTTCCCTCCAGAAGAAAAACGTTGCCCCTGGGGCTACCCAGAAACGCCAAATGAGGATCAACCTGCATGCCACTCAACTTTACTCCAATTATACAGTCTAAGCTTGGCACTAATGCCCTGTCTGACACAGCCTGAGCCTGGACCTCCTGGATGACACCCAGAAAGGTGGTGTCACACCTAAGGACTGTGCCAGTGCTCTCCAAGGGAACTCTGCCCGTTTCATTTGCCACAACCTTACAGATTAGGAGAAACCTCCAATTCCCAAGACCAGCCCAATAGTGTTGGCCTCCCCCAACAAACATGGGTGATCTGACACAAGCTGAGCAGTGACCTCCATTCTGAATCTTAGACAGAGACACTCAGAGGAGAATATTGAAAAGGACAGGCCCCTAGACCGTAATCAGATCCATTGCTTTGGATTCCAGGCATTGTTCCCCAGATGCTTGGTTTCCAATACCAGGTTGTGGGGGTTTCAGAACAAATCTCGTCTCTACATGGGAAACTTGCTCTTTGGAGCTGCATCAGAACCTCAGGTTAGGAGAATTCTTCAGGGCAACAGAGCCACTGCCCCATTCCAAGGGATCCATGGACACAAATCCACATCATGACTGATCCTCATGAGAGTCCATTTCAATTCAGCCCCCTCGGTTGTTCCCCCAGTGACAGCAGATCGAATCCTCCTTTTCACTAGGACACAACTGGAATGCAAGTTGGACTGCCCAGGCATCCATCATTAGAACTGTGCTTTGGAGCATTTCTTATGGGACGTCCTTGATCCATCCAAAAGGTCGTGACTGTCCCGCTGACGGAATTCTTGTGGTTTGGAGCATCACACACTCACAAAGTTGGAAATCTTCCATGGTTTCCTGATGCCCCCCCACCTTCATGAAGGGGACATCATGTACAGAAACTCCAACCTAAGCCAACATCTGATCCTCGCCCTGACTTCAGATGCACGAGATCTCATTTCAGGTCTGTAGAGTGTGCCTGCCATGTCACCGCTGCGAATTCTAAGCTGAACTTGTGTTCTCAGACTTCTGTCCAAAAACACCTGGCCCACAAGCCCTGAAGTTGGCAATTCTGGAGCCAGAATGCAGCACTCTGCCTGCCCTCCAGAAGAAAATCTTTGCCCTATGGGGCAAACCAGAAACCCCAAATGAGGACCAACCTTCACATCACTCGACTGTACCCCAATTATACAGTCTAGCCTGGGGACTAATGCCCTGCCTGACACAGCCTGAGCCCAGACCTCATGATGGACACAGACATCTGGCCGCACACTAAGTGCATCGGACCCACCATGGCCTTAGGTCGTCATCTCTTACCAACCTCGGTTTTCAGGCTTCAGAATCTAGACCTTATCTCTACTCACTGCCATGCCGTGTACGTGATGCAGAAATCAGAACTCCTCCTTCCCCATGACCAGAAACCCTGTGGTTGGCATGTTGTCCAACGTGCAGTGTAGGAGAAACCAGCATGGCCCATGAGGCCTCAGACATGCTTGAGGGCTGCGATGGGCACAAACACACATTAGGACCCTAAGCATGAACCCTGGCCTCAAGTAAAGCCTCTCTGGGGCTGGACCAAGAGCCCACATATGGAGATTACCATGCCCCTACTCCCCAAACCTTAACCAGTGCTTGAGAAGTCTAGTCACCCCTACTCAGATCTCTTCTCTAGAATCCCTACTTGGTGGGACACATGAGGTTAAAAAAAAAATAGAGAAAGGACTCCTACCGTCCAAAGAATGACCGCAAACACGTGGAATTGGGCCAAATTCACAGAGAGAAATACTCGTCCATGGCTGATGAGGCCATCCTGACATTCCACGGCCACCATTGACACAAAATCCGGAGACAAAAGCCTGAAAAAGCGCCACACACTCGCCCTTTGTTCAAAGCCTGAAAAATTCTCACGGTCTGTAGATCGGGCCTGCCATACCTATGTCCCCAAACCTAAGCCACGTTTGTGTTTTCAGACTTCTGTCTCCATTGTCCTGACCCACACACCCTCAAGGCTTGGCCCCATGGAGCCACACCTCAGGACTGTGCCTGCCCTCTCCATGGGAATTCTGCTCATTCCTTTGGCACAACCTGACAGATTAGGAGAAACATCCGAAGTCCCCGAGGCCACCCCAATATTGTAGGATGTCCTGGACAAACAGGGATCATCTGCCACAAGCTGAGCCACTACCTCCAATCAGACCTGTAGATAGATATCCATAGAAAAGAAGATTGAAGAGGACAGGCACCTAGGCCCTAAACGAATTCATTGCTTTTGTTTTCATGTATCTCTCCTCAGAGGCCTGGATTCCAATACCAGCACATGGGGGTTTCTGGAGCTACCAATCAGAACAAATCGCATGCCACATGGGAATCATGCTATATGGAACTGTGTCAAAACCTCCAGTTAGGAGAAAATTTCACGTCACTGGAGCCACCGCCCCATTCCAATGTCTCAATGGACACAATCCCACATTATGACCCATCCTCAGGAGAGTCCATTTCAACACAAACCTGGCGGTTGCTCACCCAGTGCCAGCAGATCAAACCTGCTTTGTCACTAGGAGACAATTGGAATGCGAGTTCGTTGCCCAGGTATCCATGTTAGAACTCTGCTCTGGAGAAATTCCTAATGGGGTGTCCTTGATCCATTCAACAGGTCTCAACTGTCCTGCAGAAGGAATCCTTGTGGTTTGCAGCATCACACACTCGCACCGTGGGAAAACCTCCATGGCCTCGTGATGCCTCCACCTTCAGGTAGAGGACATCATGGACAGAAACTCCCGTCTGATCCTCGCCCTGACCTCAGATGCATGAGATTTCAATTCAGCTCTGCAGAGTGTGCCTGCCTTGCCCTCGCCCCAAAACCTAAGCCAGCTCGCGTTCTCAGACTTCCATCCTCACACTCCTGGCCCACAAGCCTTCCACTTTGGGAATTCTGGAGACAAAATGCAGCACTCTGCCTGCCCTCCAGAAGAGAGACTTTGCCCTAGGGGTCTACCCAGAAACATCAAATGAGGATCAACCTGCAATTCTCTAGACTGTACCCCAATTATACAGTCTAGCCTGGGCACTAATGCCCTGTCTGACACAGCCTGACCCCAGACCTCGTGACCGACACCCAGACACCTGGCCTCACACTGAACACATCAAACATGCCATGGCCTTAGTTCATCATCTCTTCCCAACCTTGGTCTTCAGGCTTCAGAACCTAGACATTATCTCCACTCACAACTAAGTGATGTACGTGATGCAGAAATCAGAACTTCACCTTCCCCATGACCAGAAACCTTGTGGTTGGCATGTTGTCCAACGTTCAGTATATGAGAACCCAGCATGGCCAATGAGGCCTCAGACATGCTTGAGGGCTGCGATGGGCACAAACACACATTAGGACCCTAAGCATGAACCCTGGCCTCAAGTAAAGCCTCTCCGTGGCTGGACCAAGAGCCTGCATATGGGACTTGCCATGCCCCTACTCCCCCAATCCTAGCCAGAGCTTGAGAAGTCTAGTCAACCTTATTCAAAGCTCTTTTCTGGAATACCTCTTTGGTGGGACACATAAGGAAAAAAAAAAAAAACCCAAGATAAAGAAAAAAAAAAAGTAAGGACTCCTGCCATCCAAAGAATGACCCCAAACACTTGGAATCTGGCCAAATCCACAGAGAGAAATACTCGTCCATGGTCGATGAGGCCAGCCTGACATTCCACGGCCACCATTGACACAAAATCCGGAGACAAAAACCTGAAAAAGCGCCACACACTTGCCCTTTGTTCAGAGCCCCCAAAATTCTCAAGGTCTGTAGATCGGGCCTGCCATACCTATGTCCCCAAACCTAAGCCGAGTTTGTGTTTTCAGACTTCTGTCTCCATTGTCCTCACCCACACATTCTAAAGGCTGGGCCCCATGGAGCCACACCTCAGGACTGTGCCTGCCCTCTCCAAGGGAATTCTGCTCATTCATTTGGCACAACCTGACAGATTAGGAGAATCATCCAAAATCTCTGAGGCCATCCCAATAGTGTAGGATGTCCTGGACATACAGGGACCCTCTGGCACAAGCTGAGCCACTACCTCCAATCAGAACCTTAGACAGATATCCATAGAAAAGAATATTGAGCAAGACAGGCACCTAGGCCCTAATTGGATCCATTGCTTTTGTTTTCAGGCATCTCTCCTCAGAGGCCTGGATTCCAATACCAGCATAAGGGGGTTTCCAGAGCTACCTATCAGAAAAAATCTCGTCTCCACATGGGAATCTTGCTCTATGGAGCTGTGTCATAACCTCCAGTTAGGAGAAAACTTCAGGTCACTGGAGCCACTGCCCCATTTGAATATCTCCATGGACACAATCCCAAAATATGACCCATCCTCAGGAGAGTCCATTTCAACTAAACCCCCTCGGTTGCTACTCCAGAGCCAGCAGATTGAACCTGCCTTGTCGCTAGGAGACAATTGAAATGCGAGTTGGGCTCTTCAGGCATCCATCCTTAGAACCCTGCTCTTGCGTCGTTCCTTATGGGACATCCTTGAGCCATCCAACAGGTCTCGACTGTCCCACAGGAGTCCTTGTGCATGGACCACCTAACAACTCATATCATGGAAAGCTTCCAAGGTCACATGATGCCCCCAATCTTCATGAAGGCAGATCATGGAAAGAAACTCCAACCTGAGCCAACAGCTGATCTTCGCCTTGACTTCAGATGCACGAGATCTTGATTCAGCTCTTCAGAGTGTACCTGCTGTGCCCTCACCCCAAAACCTAAGCGTAGCTAGGGTTCTCCGACTTCCGTCCTCACTCTCCTGGACCACACGCCCTCTATTTTGGGATTTCCGATGACACAGTGCTGCACTCTGCCTGCCCTCTAGAAGAAAAATATTGCCCTAGGGGTCTACCCAGAAACCTCAAATGAGGATAAACCTGCACGTCACTCAACTGTACACCAATTATATAGTCTAGCCTGTGCACTAATGCCCTGTCTGACAGAACCTGAGGCCTGAATTCCCAACCGACACCCAGACAGCTTGCAGTACACTGAGAACACCTGAACCGCCATGGCCTTAGGTCGCCATCTCTTTCCAACTTCGGTTTTCAGGCTACAGAATCCTAGACCTTATCTCTACTCACTTCCCATGGGTGAACGTGATGCAGAAATCAGAACTCCTCCTTCCCTCTCGCCAGAATCTTGTGGTTGGCATCTTGTCCAACGTTCAGTGTAGGACCCCTGTAGGGCCTACAGGGGCAGTAGTAGGGCCCCTGAGGGTAGTGTAGGGTCCCTGAGGCCCTGCCTATGCTTAAGAGCTGCGGTGGGCTCAAACACACATTGGGACCCTCAGTTTGAGCCCTGTTCTCAAGTAAAGCCTCTCAGTGGCTGGACCATGAGCCCGCATATGGGGCCTGCCATGCCCCAAGTCACCCAATCTTAACCAGAGGTAGAGACATCTAGTCACCCCTACTCAGGGCTCTGCTCTGGAATCCCTCTTTGGTGGGACATTTGAGGTAAATAAACACAGAAAGGACTCCTCCCACTCACAGAATGACCCCAATCACTTGGGAATGGGCCATCCCAAGTGATTGGGGTCCAGAGAGAAAGACTCGTCCATGGCCCATGAGGCCAGCCCGACATTCCACGGCAACTATTGACACAAAATCCAGAGACATAAGCTTCAGCAAGCGTTCACACTCACCCTTAGGTCATAGCCCAAAAAATTCTCCTCATAGTCTGTAGATTGGGCCTGTCATACCTACGTCCCAAAACCTAAGCCGAGTTTGTGTTTTCAGACTTCTATCCTGACATCCCTGTCCCACACACCCTCCAGACTGAGGCCCCTGGAGCCGCACCTCAGGACTGTGCCTGCCCTCTCCAAGGAAATTCTTCCCATTCCATTGGCCACAACCCTACAGATAAGGAGAAACCTCCAAAGTCCCAGAGGCCATTCCAATAGTGTAGGCCACCCAGGACAAAGAGGGGCGATCTCTCACAAGCTGAGCAACGACGTCAACTCACCCGTAGACAGATAACCCAAGAGAAGAAGATTAAACTGGACTGGCCCCTAGAATGTAATTGGTTCCATTGCTTTTTTTTTCTAGGCATATCTCCTCAGAGGCCTGTTTTCCAATACCAGCATATGGGGGATTCCAGAGATACCAATCAGAACAAATCTTGTCTTCACATGGGAAACTTATCCTTTGGAGCTCTGTAAAAGCCTCCAGTTAGGAGAAACCTTCAGGTAGCCGGAGCAACAGTCCTATTCCAAGGTCTCCATGGACACATACCCGCATTATGACCATTCGGCAGGAGAGTACATTTCAACTCAGCCCCGTCGATTACTCCCCCAGAGGCAGAATATCAAACCTGCCTTGTCGCTAGGAGACAACTGGAATGCAAAGCAGACTCTCTAGGCATCCATCCTTGGAATCCTGCTCTGGCGCCGTTCCATATGGGATGTCCTGGAGCCTTCCAACAGGTCTTGACTGTCCCACAGAAGGAATCCTTGCAGATTGGAGCATCTCACAACTCCTATCGTGGGAAAACCTACATGGCCTCATGAGATGCTCCCCTTTATAAAGGGGCCATCATGGACAGAAACTCCAACCTGAGCCAACTTCTGATGCATTGCTTTGGTTTCTAGGTATCTCTCCTCAGAGGCCTGGTTTCCAATATCAGAATATGGGGGTTTCCTAAGGAAACAATCAGAACAGATCTCATCTCCACAAGGGAAACTTGCTCTTTGGAGCTGTGTCAATACCTCAGGTTAGGAGGATCCTTCAGGGCGCTGGCACCATGGCCCAATCCCAAGGTCTCCAAGGACACGAACTTACATTATGATCCATTCTCAGGAGAGTCCATTTCAAATCAGCCCCCTCGGCTGCTCACCCAGAGCCAGCAGATCAAAACTTCCTGGTCACTAAGAGACAGTTGGAATGGGAGGCGGGCTTCCCAGGCATCCATCCTTAGAACCCTGCTCTGGAGAACTTCTTTATGGGACGTCTTGAATCCAACCAACCTGTCTTGACTGTCTCGCAGAATGAATCCTTGTGGTTTGAAGCATCACACAATAACACTGTGAGAAAGCCTCCATTTCCTCATGATGCCCCACACCTTCATAAATGGGCCATCACGGACAGAAACTCCATCCTAAGCCAAAGTCTGATCCTCGCCCTGAATTCAGAAGCATGAGACCTCGATTCAACACTTGAGAGTGTGCCTGCTGGGCCCTCGCCCTGAAATCTAAGCCTAACTTGTGTTCTCAGACTTCCGTCCTCAGAATCCTGGCCACACCCCTCCAATTTGGAAATTCAGGAGACACAATGCAGCACTCTGCCTGGCCTCCAGAAGAAAAATGTTGCCCTATAGGGCTAACCAGAAACGCCAAATGAGTAACAACCTGCATGCCACTCGACCATACCCCAATTATACAGTCTAGCCTGTGCACTAAAGCCCTGTCGGACACAGCCTGAGGGCAGACCTCCAGTCCAACACCCAGACAGTTGGCCGTACACTTGAGCATATCAAACCCACCATGGCTTTAGGCCATCATCTCTACCCAACCTCAATTTTCACCTTCAGAACCTAGAACTTATCTCCACTCACTGCTCAGGAGTGAACGTGATGCAAGAATCAGAACTTCTCCTTCGCCTTGGCAAGAAACCTAGTGGTTGGCATGTTGTCCAATGTTCATTGTAGGAGAAAGCAGCATGGACTATGAGGCCCCACCTATCCCTGAGGGCCACAATGTGCACAAACACACATTGTGACCCTCAGCGTGAGCCCTATCCTCATGTAAAGCCTCTTAGTGACTGGAACAACAGCCCACATATGGGGATTGCCAAGCCCCTAGTCCCCCAATCTCAACCAGAGTTCGAGATGTCTAGTCACCCCTACTCAGGGCTCTACTCGGGAATCCCTCTTTGGTGGGACACCTGAGGTAAAAAAAAAAAAAAAATACAGAAAGTACTCTTCCCATTCACAGAATGATCCCAACCACTTGGGATCAGGCCAAATCACCAGAGAAAGAATTGTCCATGGCCCTTGAAGACACCCCGACATTCCACGGCCACCATTAACACAAAATCCAGAGACAAAACCCTGAGCAAGCGCCACATACTCACCCTTTGTTCATAGCCCGGAAAATTCTCACGGTCTGTAGATCGAGCCTTCATACATACATCCCCAAACCTAAGCTGAGTTTGTGTTTTCAGACTTCTGTCCCCACAGTCCTGGCCCACACAACATCCAAGCTGGGGCCCCTGGAGCCACACCTCAGGACTGTGGCTTCCCTCTCCAGGGGAATTCTGCCATTTCCATTGGCCACAACCCTATAGATTAGGAGAATCCTCCAAACTCCCCGAGGCCATCTGAATTGTGTTGGCTGCCCAGGACAAACAGGGATGATCTTTCACAAGTTAGGAAACCAACTCCACTCAGACCCAGAGACAGATATCCACATAGAATAAGATTGAACTGGAAGGGCACTTAGGCCCTAATCAGATCCATTGCTTTTGATTCCAATCATCTCTCCTCAGAGGCCTGGTTACCAATACCAGCATATGGGAGATTCCTTAGGCACTCATCAAAACAATTCTCTTCTCTACATAGGAAACATACTCTTTAGAGCTCCATCAAAACCTCCGGTTATGAACATCCCTCAAGACTCCGGATCAAGCACCCCATTCCAAGGTCTACATGGACACAAATGCACATTATGACCCATCCTCAACTCACCCATTTCAACACACCCGCCTCGGTTGCTCCCCTAGATCAGCAGATCGAACTTGCCTTGGCTCTATGAGACACCTGGAATGGGAGGCAGGCTGCCCACGCATCCATCCTTAGAACCCTGCGCTGGATAACTTCCTTATGGGATGTCCTGGAGCCATCCAACAGGTCTCGACTGTCCCACAGAAGGAATCATTGTGGTTTGGAGCATTTCACAATTCCCATCGTCGGAAAACGTCCATGTCCTCGTGACACCCTCCCCTTCATGAAGGGGCCGTCATGGACAGAAACTCCGACCTAAGCCAACGTCTGATCCTAGCTCTGTGTTCAGGTATACGGGATCTCGAATCATCTCTGCAGAGGGTGCCTGCCTTCCCTTCACCCTGAAATATAAGTCTGGCTTGTGTTCTCAGAATTTTTTCCTCACACTCCTGACCCACAAGCCTTCCAGTTTGGGAATGCTGGAATCACTATGTGGCACTGTGTCTTCCCTCCAGATGAAAAACGTTGCCCTCTGGGGCTACCCAGTAACCACAAATGAGTACCATCCTGCACGAAACTCGACTGCACCCCAATGATACAGTCTAGCCTGGGCACTTATTCCCTGTCTGCCACAGCCTGAGTCTGCACCTCCCAACTCACACTCAACAGCTGGCCGAACACTGAGCACATCAGACACACCATGGCCTTAGGGCTTCATCTCTTCCCAATCTCAGTTTTCAGGCTTCAGAACCTAGACCTTAAATCCAATCACAGTCCAGGAGTAAAAGTGTTGCAGAAATTAGAACTCCATCTTCCCCATGGCCAGAAAACTTGTGGTTCCCATACTGTGCAACGTTCAGTGTAGGAGAAACCACATGGTACTTTAGGCCACGCCCTGACTTGAGGGGATCCTTGGGCACAAAACCAGATTGTGAAACTCAGTGTGAGACCTATCCTCAAGGAAGGCCTCTCAATGTCTGGACCAAGAGCCCACATATGGGGCTTGCCATGTTCTTAGGTCCCAATGTTAACCAGAGTTCTGGTTGTCCAGTTGCCCCCACCCACGACTCTGCTCTGGAATCCCTCTTTTGGTGGTCCACCTGAGGTAAAAAAAAAAAAAAAAAAAAAAAAAAAAAAAAAAAAAGTAAACAAAAAAAAACAGAAAGGCCTCCTCCATTCCCACAGTATGACCCCAAACTTTTAGGATCGCGTCAAATCCCCAGAAAGGGAGCCTCATCGATGGCCCATGAGGACACCCCGACATTCCATGGCAATCGGTGACACATTTCCAGAAAAAAAAAAAAAACATGAGCAAGCACCTCACATTCGCCCTTTGTTCATATCCCGAAGAGGTCTCCTCACGGTCTATATATCGGGCCGGCCATACCTACAACCCACAACCTAAGTGGAGTTTGTGTTTTCAGACTTTTGTCCAAATAGCCCTGGACCACACACGATCCACACTTGGGTCCCTGGAGCCACACCTCAGGACTGTGCTTCCCTTTCAAGGGAATTCTTCCCATTCCATTGGCCACAACCTTGCAAATTAGGAAAAACCTCCAAAGTCACCGAGGCCATCCCAATAGTGTAGGCCGCCCAGGACAAACAGGGGTGATCTCAAACCAGCTGAGCAACTACCTCCACTCAGACACCAGATGTCCCCAGAGAAGAATATTGTACCGGACAGGCCCCTAGGCCCTAATCAGATCCATTGCTTT
Source organism: Mustela nivalis (assembly GCF_964662115.1). Classification (NCBI taxonomy): domain Eukaryota; kingdom Metazoa; phylum Chordata; class Mammalia; order Carnivora; family Mustelidae; genus Mustela; species Mustela nivalis. Next base: position 1,247,960 of record NW_028136552.1, on the reverse strand, counting down.
GGTTTCCAGGCATCTGTCCTCAGAGGCCTCGTTTCCAATACCAGCATATGGTGGTTTCCTGAGGCACCAATAAGAACAAATCTCGTCTCCCCATGGAAAACTTGCTCATTGGAGCTTTGTCATAACCTCTGGTTAGGAGAATCCTTCAGGGCCCTGGTGCCACTGCCCCATACCAAGGTCTCCATGGACTCAAACCAACATTAAGACCATCCTCAGGAAAGTCCATTTCAACTCAGTCCCCTCTGTTGCTACCCCAAGCCAGCAGATCAAACGTTTCTTGTTGCTAGGAGACAATTGGAATGTGAGGCTGGCTGCCCATGCATCCATACTTAGAACCCTGTTCTGGAAAAATACCTTATAAGACATCCTGGAGCCATCCAACAAATCTTAATTGTCCCACAGAAGGAATCCTTGCGGTTTGGAGCATCTCACAACTCCAATAGTGGGAAAACCCCCATGTCCTCATAATGCCCCCCCTTCCTGAAGGGGCCAACATGGACAGAAACTCAAACCTGAGCCAAAGTCTGAACCTCGACCTGACTTCAGACGCATGAGATCTCAATTCAGCTCTGCAGAGTGTGCCTGCCATATCCTTGCCCCGAAACCTAAGCCTAGCTTGTGTTCTCAGACTTCCGTCCTCACTCTCCTGGCCCACAAGCCCTCCAGTTTGGGAATTCCAAAGCCAAAATGCAGCACTCTGCCTGCCCTCCAGAAGAAAAACTTTGCCCTATGCTGCTAATAAGAAACCCCAAATGATTTTCTAATGCATGCCACTCGATTGTAAAGCAATTATACAGCCCACCCTGTATACTAATGCCCTGTCTGGCACAGCCTGAGACAAGACATCCCAAACGACACCCAGACAGCTGGCCCCAACCTGTACACATAGGACCCGCTATGGCTGTAGGTCGTCATCTCTTCCCAACCTCGGTTTTCAGGCTTCAGAACCTAGACCTTATCTCCAATCACTGCCCAGGGGTGAACGTGATGCAGAAATTAGAATTCCTCCTTCCCCATGGCCAGAAATCTTGTGGTTGGCATGTTGTCCAACGTTCAATGTGGGAAAACCTGCATTGTCCGAAGGGCCACGCCAGTGCTTGAGGGCCGCCTAGGGCACAGACATGCATTGTGACCTGCAGCGTGAGTCCCGTATTAAAGTAACGCCTCTCAGTGGCTGGACCAAGATCCTGCATATGGGGCTTGTCATATCCATAGGCCCCCAGGCTTAACCAGAGGGCGAGTATTCCAGTTGTCAGTACCCACTGCTATGCCTAGAATCCCTCTACTGGGGGGACACATGAAGCAGAAAACAGGACACTTCCCTTCCCACAGAATGACCCCAAACTCTTGGGGGCTGGACAAACTACCAGAGAGGGAGACTTCTACGACCCATGAGGCAACTCCTACATTAAACGGCCATTGTGGACAAAACATCCAGAGACAAAAGCCTGAGCGACTGCCTCCCTCTCACCCTTCTTTCATATCCAGAGGAGCTCCCCTCATGGACTGTAGATCAGGCCTGCCGTAACCTCGGCCCCAAACCTGAACTGAGTTAGGGTTTTTGGATGTCTGTCTGCACAGCCATGGCCCACACAGCCTCCAGGCTGGGGTCTCTGGAGCCACACCACAGAACTGGGCCTGCTCTCTCCTAAGAAACTGCCCATTCCATTGGCCACAACTCTACAAAATAGTAGAAACCTCAAGGTCCCCAAGGACATCCCACTACCGCAAGCCGCACTGGACAAATAGGGGCATTATGACACAAGCTGAGCAACTACTACCTCCATGCAGACACACAGACAGATATCCGCAAAGACAGAGGATTGAACCAGACAGGCCCCTAGGCCCTATTATGAACTCTTGCTTTGGTGTCCAGGTATCACTCCTCAGAGGCCTGGGTTCGAAGACCAGCATACGGGGCTTTCCTGAGGCACCAGACAGAAGACCTCTCATCTCCACATGGGAAGCTTCCTTGTTGGAGTTGTGTCAAGCCCTTCGGGTTGGAGAATCATGCAGAGTCCCTTAGCTACTGCCACATTCCAAGGTCTCCATGGCCACCAACCCACATTATGACTCATCCTCAGCAGAGTCCATTTAAACTCAGCCTTCTGGGTAGCTCACCCAAGAGCCCGCAGATTGAGCGTGCCTTGTCTCGACCAGTCAATGGGAAGGTGAGTTGGTGTTTCTCGGCATCCATGCTTAGGGCCCTGCTCTCGAGTCTTTCTGTATGGGGCATCCTGGAACCATCCAATAGTACTCGACTGTCCTGAAGAAGGAAACCTTGAAATATGGAGCAGCTCACAACTCCCAGCGTAGGGAAACCTCCCTGGCCTCATGACGCCCCCACCCCCTACAGGAAGGGGCCGTCATGGACACAAACTCCAGCTTGAGGCAACATCTGATACTCGCCCTGACCTCACCTGCAGGAGATCTCGATTCCGCCTCTGCAGAGTGGGCCTGCCATGCTCTTTGCCCCAAAACTCGTGCTAGCTTGTGTTTTCAGACTTCCTTCCTCACAATCCTGGCCACACCCCTCCAGTTTGGCAATTCTGGAGACACAATGCAGCACTCTGCCTGCCCTCCAGAAGAAAAATGTTGCCCTATAGGGCTAACCAGAAACGCCAAATGAGTAACAACCTGCATGCCACTCGACCATACCCCAATTATACAGTCTAGCCTGTGCACTAAAGCCCTGTCTGACACAGCCTGAGGGCAGACCTCCAGTCCAACACCCAGACAGCTGGCCGTACACAGAGCATATCACACCCACAATGGCTTTAAGCCATCATCTCTACCCAACCTCAGTTTTCACCTTCAGAACCTAGACCTTATCTCCACTCACTGCTCAGGAGTGAACGTGATGCAAGAATCAGAACTTCTCCTTCGCCTTGGCAAGAAACCTAGTGGTTGGCATGTTGTCCAATGTTCATTGTAGGAGAAAGCAGCATGGACTATGAGGCCCCACCTATCCCTGAGGGCCACAATGTGCACAAACACACATTGTGACCCTCAGCGTGAGCCCTATCCTCATGTAAAGCCTCTTAGTGACTGGAACAACAGCCCACATATGGGGCTTGCCAGGCCCCTAGTCCCCCAATCTCAACCAGAGTTCGTGATGTCTAGTCACCCCTACTCAGGGCTCTACTCTGGAATCCCTCTTTGTTGGAACACCTGAGGTAAAAAAAAAAAAATACAGAAAGGACTCTTCCCATCCACAGAATGATCCCAACCACTTGGGATCAGGCCAAATCACCAGAGAAATAATTGTCCATGGCCCTTGAGGACACCCCGACATTCCACGGCCACCGTTGACACAAAATCCAGAGACAAAAGCCTGAGGTAGCGCCACATACTCGCACTTTGTTCATAGCCCGGAAAATTCTCACGGTCTGTAGATCCAGCCTTCATACATACATCCCCAAACCTAAGCTGAGTTTGTGTTTACCGACTTCTGTCCCCACAGTCCTGGCACACACACCATCCAAGCTGGGGCCCCTGGAGCCACACCTAAGGACTGTGGCTTCCCTCTCCAGGGGAATTCTGCCATTTCCTTTGGCCACAACGCTATAGATTAGGAGAATCCTCCAAACTCCCCGAGGCCATCTCAATAGTGTTGGTTGCCCAGGACAAACAGGGATGATCTTTCACAAGTTAGGAAACTACCTCCCCTCAGACCCAGGGAAAGATATCCCCATAGAATAAGATTGAACTGGACAGGCACTTAGGCCCTAACCAGATCCATTGCTTTTGTTTCCAGGCATCTCTCCTCAGTGGCCTGGTTTCCAATACCAGCATACGGGGGATTACTGAGGCACTCATCAGAAAAATCTCGTCTCCACATAGGAAATGTACTCTTTGGAGCTCTCTAAAAACCTCTGTTTAAAAGAATCTTTCAGGGCCCCGGATCAAGCGCCCCATTCCAAGGTCTCCATGGACTTAAACCCACATTATCATCTATCCTCGGGAGAGTCCATGTCAACTCAACCCCCTTGGTTTCTCCCCCAGGGCCTGCAGATCAAACCTGCCTTGTTGCTAGGAGACAACTAGAATGGGAGGCGGGCTGCCCAGGCATCCATCCTTAGAACCCTACTCTGGAGTCGTTCAACATGGGACATCCTAGAGCCATCCAACAGGTCTCAAGTGTCCCACAGAAGGAATCTTTGCAGTCTGGAGCATCTCACAACTCCCATTGTGGTAAAATCTACATGGCCTCTTGAGACGCTCCATGTTATAAAGGGGCCATCTTGGACAGAAACTCCAACCTGAGCAAACGTCTGATATTCGCCCTGACTTCAGGTGCATGAGATCTTGATTCAGCTCTGCAGAGTCTGCCTTCTGTGCCCTCACCCCAAAAACTAAGCCTAGCTTGTGTTCTCAGACTACCGTCCTCACACCCCTGGCCCAAAAGACCTACAGTTTGACAATACTGGGGCCACAATGCAGCACTCTGCCTGCCCTCCAGAAGAAAAACGTTGCCTTATGGAGCTACCTATAAACCCGAATGAGGATCAACTGAACGCCACTCGACTGCACCCCAAATATACAGTCTACCCTGTCTAATGCCTTGTCTGACACAGCATGAGCCCACACCTCCAGACCTATGCTCAACAGCTGGCCGCAAAATGAGCTCATTGGACCCATCAGGTCCTTAGGTCTTCATCTCTTCCCAACCTCAGTTTTCAGGTTTCAGAACCAAGACCTAAACTCCAATCACTGTCCAGGGGTGAACGTGATGCAGAAATCACAACTCTTCCTTCGCCATGGCTGGAAATCTTGTGGTTGGCATATTCTCCAACGTTCAGTGTAGGAGAATCAAGCGTGGCCCATGAGGCACTTCCCATGCTTGAGGGCCTTTTTGGGCACAAAAACGGCATTGTGTCCCTCAGCATGAGCCCTGTCCTCAAGGAAGGCCTCCCAGTGTCTGAATCAAGAGCCCACATATTGGACTTGCCATGCCCCTAGGCCCCCAAACTTAAATAGAGGTGGGGTTATCCACTTGTCCCTCCCAAGGACTCTGCTCTGGAATCCCTCTTTTATTGGGACACTTGAGGTACATAAAATAAAATATAAAATAAAATAAAATAAATAAAATAAAATAAAATAAAATAAAATAAAATAAAATAAAATAAAAAACAGAAAGGACTCCTCCCATCCCACAGAATGTACCCAAACTCTTGGGATCGGGTCAAATCCTCAGAGAAGGAAAGCCGTCCACAACCCATGAGGCCACGCCAGCATTCCCCCCACATTGTTGACACAAATCTAGAGACAAAACCTGAGCAGCACCTCAAACACACCCTTTTTCATATCCCGAAGTGTTATCACGGTCTGTAGATTGGGCGTGCCATACCTATGTCCCCATTCCTAAGCGGAGTTTGTGTTTTCAGACTTTTGTCCCCACAGGCCTGGCCCACACAGCCTCAAGGCTGGGCCCCTAGAGCCAAACTCAGAACTGTGCCTGCCCTCTCCAGGCGATTTCTGCCCATTCCATTGGCCACAACCCTATAGATTAGGAGAAACTCCAAAGTCCCGAGGCCATCCCAATATTATAGTTTGCCCAGGACAAACAGGGGCGATCTGACACAAGCTGAGCAACTACATCCCCTCAGATCCGTAGAAACGTATCCTCAGGAAAGAGATTGAACCGGACAGGCACCTAGGCCCTAATCATATTCATTGCTTTTGTTTCCAGTCATCTCTCCTCAGAGGCCTGGTTTCCAATACAAGCATATGGGAGATTCCTTAAACACTCATCAAAACAATTCTCTTCTCTACATAGAAAACGTAATCTTTAGAGCTCCATCAAAACCTCCGGTTATGAACATCCCCAAGGCCCCGGATCAAGCACCCCATTCCAAGGTCTACATGGACACAAATGCACATTATGACCCATCCTCAACTCACCCATTTCAACACACCCGCCTCGGTAGCTCCCCTAGATCCAGCAGATCGAACTTGCCTTGGCGCTATGAGACACCTGGAATGGGAGGAAGGCTGCCCAGGCATCCATCCTTAGAACCCTGCTTTGGATAACTTCCTTATGGGATGTCCTGGAGCCATCCAACAGGTCTCCACTGTCCCACAGAAGGAATCATTGCGGTTTGGAACATCTCACAATTCCCATCGTGGGAAAACCTCCATGTCCTCGTGACACCCTCCCCTTCATGAAGGGGCCTTCATGGACAGAAACTCCGACGTAAGCCAACGTCTGATCCTAGCTCTGTCTTCAGGTATACGGAATCTCGAATCATCTCTGCAGAGGGTGCCTGCCGTCCCCTCACCCCGAAATCTAAGTCTGGCTTGTGTTCTCAGAATTTTTTCCTCACACACCTGGCCCACAAGCCTTCCAGTTTGGGAATTCTGGAGACACTATGTGGCACTGTGTCTTCCCTCCAGAAGAAAAACGTTGCACTCTGGGGCTACGCAGTAACCACAAATGAGTACCATCCTGCACAAAACTCGACTGCACCCCAATGATACAGTCTAGCCTGGGCACTAATTCCCTGTCTTCCACAGCCTGAGCCTGCACCTCCCAACCCACACTCAACAGCTGGCCGAACACTGAGCACATCAGACACACCATGGCCTTAGGTCTTCATCTCTTCCCAACCTCAGTTTTCAGGCTTCAGAACCTAGACCTTAAATCCAATCACAGTCCAGGAGTGAAAGTGTTGCAGAAATTAGAACTCCTTCTTCCCCATGGCCAGAAAACTTGTGGTTGCCATATTGTGCAACGTTCAGTGTAGGAGAAACCAGCATGGTACATTAGGCCACGCCCTGACTTGAGGGGCTCCTTGGGCACAAAAACACATTGTGAAACTCACTGTGAGACATATCCTCAAGGAAGACCTCTCAGTGTCTGGACCAAGAGCCATATATGGGGCTTGCCATGTTCTTAGGTCCCAATGTTAACCAGAGGTCTGGTTGTCCAGTCGCCCCTCCCCAGGACTCTGCTCTGGAATCCCTCTTTTGGTGGTCCACCTTAGGTAAAGAAAAAATAATAATAAAAAAAATAAACAAAAAAACAAGAAAGGCCTCCTCCCTTCCCACAGAATGACCCCAAACTCTTGGGATCGGGTCAAATCCCCAAAGGGAGCCTCATCGATGGCCCATGAGGACACCCCGACATTCCATGGCAATCGGTGACACATTTCCAGAAAAAAAAAAAAAAAGCAGGAGCCAGCACCTCACATTCGCCCTTTGTTCATATCCCGAAGAGTTCTCCTCACGGTCTATAGATCCGGCCGGCCATACCTACATCCCACAACCTAAGTGGAGTTTGTGTTTTCAGACTTTTGTCCAAATAGCCCTGGACCACACACGCTCCACACTTGGGTCTTGGATCCACACCTCAGGACTGTGCTTCCCTTTCAAGGGAATTCTTCCCATTCCATTGGCCACAACCTTGCAAATTAGGAAAAACCTCCAAAGTCACCGAGGCCATCCCAATAGTGTAGGCCGCCCATGACAAACAGGGGTGATCTCAAACCAGCTGAGCAACTACCTCCACTCAGACAACAGATGTCCCCAGAGAAGAATATTGAACCGGACAGGCCCCTAGGCCCTAATCAGATCCATTGCTTTGGTTTCCAGGAATCTCTCCTCAGAGGCCTCGTTTCCAATACCAGCATATGGTGGTTTCCTGAGGCACCAATAAGAACAAATCTCGTCTCCCCATGGAAAACTTGCTCATTGGAGCTTTGTCATAAACTCTGGTTAGGAGAATCCTTCAGGGCCCTGGTGCCACTGCCCCATACCAAGGTCTCCATGGACTCAAACCAACATTAAGACCATTCTCAGGAAAGTCCATTTCAACTCAGCCCCCACTGTTGCTACCCAAAGCCAGCAGATCAAACGTTTCTTGTTGCTAGGAGACAATTGGAATGTGAGGCTTGCTGCCCAGGCATCCATACTTAGAACCCTGTTCTGGAAAAATACCTTATAAGACGTCCTGGAGCCATCCAACAAATCTTAATTGTCCCACAGAAGGAATCCTTGCGGTTTGGAGCATCTCACAACTCCAATAGTGGGAAAACCCCCATGGCCTCATAATGCCCCCCCTTCCTGAAGGGGCCAACATGGACAGAAACTCAAACCTGAGCCAAAGTCTGAACCTCGACCTGACTTCAGACGCATGAGATCTCAATTCAGCTCTGCAGATTGTGCCTGCCATGTCCTTGCCCCGAAACCTAAGCCTAGCTTGTGTTTTCAGACTTCCGTCCTCACTCTCTTGGCCCACAAGCCCTCCAGTTTGGGAATTCCGAAGCCACAATGCAGCACACTGCCTGCCCTCCAGAAGAAAAACTTTGCCCTATGCTGCTAATAAGAAACCCCAAATGATTTTCTAATGCATGCCACTCGATTGTAAAGCAATTATACAGCCCACCCTGTATACTAATGCCCTGTCTGGCACAGCCTGAGACAAGACATCCCAAACGACACCCAGACAGCTGGCCCCAACCAGGACACATAGGACCCGCTATGGCTGTAGGTCGTCATCTCTTCCCAACCTCGGTTTTCAGGCTTCAGAACCTAGACCTTATCTCCAATCACTGCCCAGGGGTGAACGTGATGCAGAAATTAGAATTCCTCCTTCCCCATGGCCAGAAACCTTGTGGTTGGCATGTTGTCCAACGTTCAATGTGGGAAAACCTGCATTGTCCGAAAGGCCACGCCAGTGCTTGAGGGCCGCCTAGGGCACAGACATGCATTGTGACCTGCAGCGTGAGTCTCGAATTAAAGTAACGCCTCTCAGTGGCTGGACCAAGATCCTGCATATGGGGCTTGTCATATCCATAGGCCCCCAGGCTTAACCAGATGGCGAGTGTTCCAGTTGTCAGTACCCACTGCTATGCTCTAGAATCCCTCTACTGGGGGGACACATGAAGCAGAAAACAGGACACTTCCCTTCCCACAGAATGACCCCAAACTCTTGGGGGCTGGACAAACTACCAGAGAGGGAGACTTCTACGACCCATGAGGCAACTCCTACATTAAACGGCCATTGTGGACAAAACATCCAGAGACAAAAGCCTGAGCGACTGCCTCCCTCTCACCCTTCTTTCATATCCAGAGGAGCTCCCCTCATGGACTGTAGATCAGGCCTGCCGTAACCTCGGCCCCAAACCTGAGCTGAGTTAGGGTTTTTGGATGTCTTTCTGCACAGCCATGGCCCACACAGCCTCCAGGCTGGGGTCTCTGGAGCCACACCACAGAACTGGGCCTGCTCTCTCCTAAGAAGCTGCCCATTCCATTGGCCACAACTCTACAAAATAGTAGAAACATCAAGGTCCCCAAGGACATCCCACTACCGCAAGCCGCACTGGACAAATAGGGGCATTATGACACAAGCTGAGCAACTACTACCTCCATGCAGACACACAGACAGATATCCGCAGAGACAGAAGATTGAACCAGACAGGCCCCTAGGCCCTATTATGAACTCTTGCTTTGGTGTCCAGGTATCACTCCTCAGAGGCCTGGGTTCGAAGACCAGCATACGGGGCTTTCCTGAGGCACCAGACAGAAGACCTCTCATCTCCACATGGGAAGCTTCCTTGTTGGAGTTGTGTCAAGCCCTTCGGGTTGGAGAATCCTGCAGAGTCCCTTAGCTACTGCCACATTCCAAGGTCTCCATGGCCACCAACCCACATTATGACTCATCCTCAGGAGAGTCCATTTAAACTCAGCCTTCTGGGTAGCTCACCCAAGAGCCCGCAGATTGAGCGTGCCTTGTCTCGACCAGGCAATGGGAAGGTGAGTTGGCGTTTCTCGGCATCCATGCTTAGGCCCCTGCTCTCGAGTCTTTCTGTATGGGGCATCCTGGAACCATCCAATAGTAATCGACTCTCCTGAAGAAGGAAACTTCTTTAAAGCAGCTCACAACTCCCAGCATAGGGAATCCTCCCTGGCCTCATGACGCCCCCACCCCCTTCAGGAAGGGGCCGTCATGGACACAAACTCCAGCTTGAGGCCACATCTGATAATCGCCCTGACCTCACCTGCAGGAGATCTCGATTCAGCCTCTGCAGAGTGGGCCTGCCATGCTCTTGGCCCCAAAACTCGTGCTAGCTTGTGTTTTCAGACTTCGTCCCTCACAATTCTGGCCACACCCCTCCAGTTTGGCAATTCTGGAGACACAATGCAGCACTCTGCCTGCCCTCCAGAAGAAAAATGTTGCCCTATAGGGCTAACCAGAAACGCCAAATAGGTAACAACCTGCATGCCACTCGACCATACCCCAATTATACAGTCTAGCCTGTGCACTAAAGCCCTGTCTGACACAGCCTGAGGGCAGACCTCCAGTCCAACACCCAGACAGCTGGCCATACACAGAGCATATCACACCCACAATGGCTTTAGGCCATCATCTCTACCCAACCTCAGTTTTCACCTTCAGAACCTAGAACTTATCTCCACTCACTGCTCAGGAGTGAACGTGATGCAAGAATCAGAACTTCTCCTTTGCCTTGGCAAGAAACGTAGTGGTTGGCATGTTGTCCAATGTTCATTGTAGGAGAAAGCAGCATGGACTATGAGGCCCCACCTATCCGTGAGGGCCACAATTTGCACAAACACACATTGTGACCCTCAGCGTGAGCCCTATCCTCATGTAAAGCCTCTTAGTGACTGGAACAACAGCCCACATATGGGGCTTGCCAAGCCCCTAGTCCCCCAATCTCAACCAGAGTTCGTGATTTCTAGTCACCCCTACTCAGGGCTCTACTCTGGAATCCCTCTTTGGTGGGACACCTGAGGTAAAAAAAAAAAATACAGAAAGGACTCTTCCCATCCACAGAATGATCCCAACCACTTGGGATCAGGCCAAATCACCAGAGAAAGAATTGTCCATGGCCCTTGAGGACACCCCGACATTCCACGGCCACCATTGACACAAAATCCAGAGACAAAACCCTGAGTAAGCGCCACATACTCGCCCTTTGTTCATAGCCCGGAAAATTCTCACGGTCTGTTGATCGAGCCTTCATACATACATCCCCAAACCTAAGCTGAGTTTCTGTTTTCAGACTTCTGTCCCCACAGTCCTGGCCCACACACCATCCAAGCTGGGGCCCCTGGAGCCACACCTCAGGACTGTGGCTTCCCTCTCCAGGGGAATTTTGCCATTTCCATTGGCCACAACCCTATAGATTAGGAGAATCCTCCAAACTCCCCCAGGCCATCGGAATTGTGTTGGCTGCCCAGGACACACAGGGATGATCTTTCACAAGTTAGGAAACCACCTCCACTCAGACCCAGAGACAGATATCCCCATAGAATAAGATTGAACTGGACGGGCACTTAGGCCCTAATCAGATCCATTGCTTTTGATTCCAGTCATCTCTCCTCAGAGGCCTGGTTTCCAATACCAGCATATGGGAGATTCCTTAGGCACTCATCAAAACAATTCTCTTCTCTACATAGGAAACATACTCTTTAGAGCTCCATCAAAACCTCCGGTTATGAACATCCCTCAAGGCCCCTGAACAAGCACCCCATTCCAAGGTCTACATGGACACAAATGCACATTATGACCCATCCTCAACTCACCCATTTCAAAACACCCGCCTCGGTTGCTCCCCTAGATCCAGCAGATCGAACTTGCCTTGGCTCTATGAGACACCTGGAATGGGAGGCAGGCTGCCCACGCATCCATCCTTAGAACCCTGCTCTGGATAACTTCCTTATGGGATGTCCTGGAGCCATCCAACAGGTCTCGACTGTCCCACAGAAGGAATCATTGTGGTTCGGAGCATCTCACAATTCCCATCATGGGAAAACCTCCATGTCCTCGTGACACCCTCCCCTTCATGAATGGGCTTCATGGACAGAAACTCCGACCTAAGAAAACGTCTGATCCTAGCTCTGTCTTCAGGTATACGGGATCTCGAATTATCTCTGCAGAGGGTGCCTGCCGTCCCCTCACCCCGAAATCTAAGTCTGGCTTGTGTTCTCAGAATTTTTTCCTCACACTCCTGGCCCACAAGCCTGCCAGTCTGGGAATTTTGGAGTCACTATGTGGCACTGTGTCTTCCCTCCAGAAGAAAAACGTTCCCCTCTGGGACTACCCAGTAACCACAAATGAGTACCATCCTGCACGAAACTCGACTGCACCCCAATGATGCAGTCTAGCCTGGGCACTAATTCCCTGTCTGCCACTGCCTGAGCCTGCACCTCCCAACCCATACTCAACAGCTGGCTGAACACTGAGCACATCAGACACACCATGGCCTTAGGGCTGCATCTCTTCCCAACCTCAGTTTTCAGGCTTCAGAACCTAGACCTTAAATCCAATCACAGTCCAGGAGTGAAAGTGTTGCAGAAATTAGAACTCCATCTTGCCAATTGCCAGAAAACTTGTGGTTCCTTTACTGTGCAACGTTCAGTGTAGGAGAAACCAGCATGGTACATTAGGCCACGCACTGACTTGAGGGGCTCCTTGGGCACAAAACCACATTGTGAAACTCAGTGTGAGACCTATCCTCAAGGAAGGCCTCTCAGTGTCTGGACCAAGAGCCCACATAAGGGGCTTGCCATGTTATTAGGTCCCAATGTTGACCAGAGGTCTGGTTGTCATGTTGCCCCCACCCACGAATCTGCTCTGGAATCCCTCTTTTGGTGGTCCACCGGAGGTTAAAAAAAAAAAAAACAAAAAACAAAAAAAATAAACAAAAAAAAAACAGAAAGGCCTCCTCCCTTCCCACAGAATGACACCAAACTCTTGGGATCGGGTCAAATCCCCAGAAAGTGAGCCTCATCAATGGCCCATGAGGACACCCCGACATTCCATGGCAATCGGTAGACACATTTCCAGAAAAAAAAAAAAAAGCATGAGCATGCACATCACATTCGCCCTTTGTTCATATCCCGAAGAGGTCTCCTCACGGTCTATAGATCGGGCCGGCCATACCTATATCCCACAACCTAAGTGGAGTTTGTGTTTTCAGACTTTTGTCCAAATAGCCCTGGACCACACACGATCCACACTTGGGTCCCTGGAGCCACACCTCAGGACTGTGCTTCCCTTTCAAGGGAATTCTTCCCATTCCATTGGCCACAACCTTGCAAATTAGGAAAAACCTCCAAAGTCACCGAGGCCATCCCAATAGTGTAGGCCGCCCAGGACAAACAGGGGTGATCTCAAACCAGCTGAGCAACTACCTCCACTCAGACAACAGATGTCCCCAGAGAAGAATATTGAACCGGACAGGCCCCTAGGCCCTAAACAGATCCATTGCTTTGGTTTCCAGGCATCTCTCCTCAGAGGCCTCGTTTCCAATACCAGCATATGGTGGTTTCCTGAGGCACCAATAAGAACAAATCTCGTCTCCCCATGGGAACTTGCTCATTGGAGCTTTGTCATAACCTCTGGTTAGGAGAATCCTTCAGGGCCCTGGTGCCACTGCTCCATACCAAGGTCTCCATGGACTCAAACCAACATTAAGACCATCCTCAGGAAAGTCCATTTCAACTCAGCCCCCTCTGTTGCTACCCCAAGCCAGCAGATCAAACGTTTCTTGTTGCTAGGAGACAATTGGAATGTGAGGCTGGCTGCCCAGGCATCCATACTTAGAACCCTGTTCTGGAAAAATACCTTATAAGACGTCCTGGAGCCATCCAACAAATCTTAATTGTCCCACAGAAGGAATCCTTGCGGTTTGGAGCATCTCACAACTCCAAAAGTGGGAAAACCCCCATGGCCTCATAATGCCCCCACTCCCTGAAGGGGCCAACATGGACAGAAACTCAAACCTGAGCCAAAGTCTGAACCTCGACCTGACTTCAGATGCATGAGATCTCAATTCAGCTCTGCAGAGTGTGCCTGCCATGTCCTTGCCCCGAAACCTAAGCCTAGCTTGTGTTCTCAGACTTCCGTCCTCACTCTCCTGGCCCACAAGCCCTCCTGTTTGGGAATTCCGAAGCCACAATGCAGCACTCTGCCTGCCCTCCAGAAGAAAAACTTTGCCCTATGCTGCTAATAAGTAATCCCAAATGATTTTCTAATGCATGCCACTCGATTGTAAAGCAATTATAAAGCCCACCCTGTATACTAATGCCCTGTCTGGCACAGCCTGAGACAAGACATCCCAAACGACACCCAGACAGCTGGCCCCAACCTGGACACATAGGACCCGCTGTGGCTGTAGGTCGTTATCTCTTCCCAACCTCGGTTCTCAGGCTTCAGAACCTAGACCTTATCTCCAATCACTGCCCAGAGGTGAACGTGATGCAGAAATTAGAATTCCTCCTTCCCCATGGCCAGAAACCTTGTGGTTGGCATGTTGTCCAACGTTCAATGTGGGAAAACCTGCATTGTCCGAAAGGCCACGCCAGTGCTTGAGGGCCGCCTAGGGCACAGACATGCATTGTGACCTGCAGCGTGAGTCCCGTATTAAAGTAACGCCTCTCAGTGGTTGGACCAAGATTCTGCATATGGGGCTTGTCATATCCATAGGCCCCCAGGCTTAACCAGAGGGCGAGTATTCCAGTTGTCAGTACCCACTGCTATGCTCTAGAATCCCTCTACTGGGGGGACACATGAAGCAGAAAACAGGACACTTCCCTTCCCACAGAATGACCCCAAACTCTTGGGGGCTGGACAAACTACCAGAGAGGGAGACTTCTACTACCCATGAGGCAACTCCTACATTAAACGGCCATTGTGGACAAAACATCCAGAGACAAAAGCCTGAGCGACTGCCTCCCTCTCACCCTTCTTTCATATCCAGAGGAGCTCCCCTCATGGACTGTAGATCAGGCCTGCCGTAACCTCGGCCCCAAACCTGAGCTGAGTTAGGGTATTTGGATGTCTGTCTGCACAGCCATGGCCCACACAGCCTCCAGGCTGGGGTCTCTGGAGCCACACCACAAAACTGGGCCTGCTCTCTCCTAAGAAACTGCCCATTCCATTGGCCACAACTCTACAAAATAGTAGAAACCTCAAGGTCCCCAAGGACATCCCACTACCGCAAGCCGCACTGGACAAATAGGGGCATTATGACACAAGCTGAGCAACTACTACCTCCATGCAGACACACAGACAGATATCCGCAGAGACAGAAGATTGAACCAGACAGGCCCCTAGGCCCTATTATGAACTCTTGCTTTGGTGTCCAGGTATCACTCCTCAGAGGCCTGGGTTCGAAGACCAGCATACGGGGCTTTCCTGAGGCACCAGACAGAAGACCTCTCATCTCCACGTGGGAAGCTTCCTTGTTGGAGTTGTGTCAAGCCCTTCGGGTTGGAGAATCCTGCAGAGTCCCTTAGCTACTGCCACTTTCCAAGGTCTCCATGGCCACCAACCCACATTATGACTCATCCTCAGGAGAGTCCATTTAAACTCAGCCTTCTGGGTAGCTCATCCAAGAGCCCGCAGATTGAGCATGCCTTGTCTCGACCAGGCAATGGGAAGGTGAGTTGGTGTTTCTCGGCATCTATGCTTAGGGCCCTGCTCTCGAGTCTTTCTGTATAGGGCATCCTGGAACCATCCAATAGTACTCGACTGTCCTGAAGAAGGAAACTTTGAAGTTTGGAGCAGCTCACAACTCCCAGCGTAGGGAAACCTCCCTGGCCTCATGACTCCCCCACACCCTTCTGGAATGGGCCATCATGGACACAAACTCCAGCTTGAGGCCACATCTGATAATCGCCCTGACCTCACCTGCAGGAGATCTCGATTCAGCCTCTGCAGAGTGGGCCTGCCATGCTCTTGGCCCCAAAACTCGTGCTAGCTTGTGTTTTCAGACTTCATTCCTCACAATTCTGGCCACACCCCTCCAGTTTGGCAATTCTGGAGACACAATGCAGCACTCTGCCTGCCCTCCAGAAGAAAAATGTTGCCCTATAGGGCTAACCAGAAACGCCAAATGAGTAACAACCTGCATGCCACTCGACCATACCCCAATTATACAGTCTAGCCTGTGCACTAAAGCCCTGTCTGACACAGCCTGAGGGCAGACCTCCAGTCCAACACCCAGACAGCTGGCCATACACAGAGCATATCACACCCACAATGGCTTTAGGCCATCATCTCTACCCAACCTCAGTTTTCACCTACAGAACCTAGACCTTATCTCCACTCACTGCTCAGGAGTGAACGTGATGCAAGAATCAGAACTTCTCCTTTGCCTTGTCAAGTAACCTAGTGGTTGGCATGTTGTCCAATGTTCATTGTAGGAGAAAGCAGCATGGACTATGAGGCCCCACCTATCCGTGAGGGCCACAATTTGCACAAACACACATTGTGACCCTCAGCGTGAGCTCTATCCTCATGTAAAGCCTCTTAGTGACTGGAACAACAGCCCACATATGGGGCTTGCCAAGCCCCTAGTCCCCCAATCTCAACCAGAGTTCGAGATGTCTAGTCACCCCTACTCAATGCTCTACTCTGGAATCCCTCTTTGGTGGGACACCTGAGGTAAAAAAAAAAAAATACAGAAAGGACTCTTCCCATCCACAGAATGATCCCAACCACTTGGGATCAGGCCAAATCACCAGAGAAAGAATTGTCCATGGCCCTTGAGGACACCCCGACATTCCACGGCCACCATTGACACAAAATCCAGAGACATAACCCTGAGTAAGCGCCACATACTCGCCCTTTGTTCATAGCCCGGAAAATTCTCACGGTCTGTTGATCGAGCCTTCATACATACATCCCCAAACCTAAGCTGAGTTTCTGTTTTCAGACTTCTGTCCCCACAGTCCTGGCCCACACACCATCCAAGCTGGGGCCCCTGGAGCCACACCTCAGGACTGTGGTTTCCCTCTCCAGGGGAATTTTGCCATTTCCATTGGCCACAACCCTATAGATTAGGAGAATCCTCCAAAATCCCCCAGGCCATCGGAATTGTGTTGGCTGCCCAGGACACACAGGGATGATCTTTCACAAGTTAGGAAACCACCTCCACTCAGACCCAGAGACAGATATCCCCATAGAATAAGATTGAACTGGACGGGCACTTAGGCCCTAATCAGATCCATTGCTTTTGATTCCAGTCATCTCTCCTCAGCGGCCTGGTTTCCAATACCAGCATATGGGAGATTCCTTAGGCACTCATCAAAACAATTCTCTTCTCTACATAGGAAACATACTCTTTAGAGCTCCATCAAAACCTCCGATTATGAACATCCCTCAAGGCCCCTGATCAAGCACCCCATTCCAAGGTCTACATGGACACAAATGCACATTATGACCCATCCTCAACTCACCCATTTCAAAACACCCGCCTCGGTTGCTCCCCTAGATCCAGCAGATCGAACTTGCCTTGGCTCTATGAGACACCTGGAATGGGAGGCAGGCTGCCCACGCATCCATCCTTAGAACCCTGCTCTGGATAACTTCCTTATGGGATGTCCTGGAGCCATCCAACAGGTCTCGACTGTCCCACAGAAGGAATCATTGTGGTTCGGAGCATCTCACAATTCCCATCGTGGGAAAACCTCCATGTCCTCGTGACACCCTCCCCTTCATGAATGGGCTTCATGGACAGAAACTCCGACCTAAGAAAACGTCTGATCCTAGCTCTGTCTTCAGGTATACGGGATCTCGAATTATCTCTGCAGAGGGTGCCTGCCGTCCCCTCACCCCGAAATCTAAGTCTGGCTTGTGTTCTCAGAATTTTTTCCTCACACTCCTGGCCCACAAGCCTTCCAGTTTGGGAATTTTGGAGTCACTATGTGGCACTGTGTCTTCCCTCCAGAAGAAAAACGTTGCCCTCTGGGACTATCCAGTAACCACAAATGAGTACCATCCTGCACGAAACTCGACTGCACCCCAATGATGCAGTCTAGCCTGGGCACTAATTCCCTGTCTGCCACTGCCTGAGCCTGCACCTCCCAACCCATACTCAACAGCTGGCTGAACACTGAGCACATCAGACACACCATGGCCTTAGGGCTTCATCTCTTCCCAACCTCAGTTTTCAGGCTTCAGAACCTAGACCTTAAATCCAATCACAGTCCAGGAGTGAAAGTGTTGCAGAAATTAGAACTCCATCTTGCCAATTGCCAGAAAACTTGTGGTTCCTTTACTGTGCAACGTTCAGTGTAGGAGAAACCAGCATGGTACATTAGGCCACGCCCTGACTTGAGGGGCTCCATGGGCACAAAACCACATTGTGAAACTCAGTGTGAGACCTATCCTCAAGGAAGGCCTCTCAGTGTCTGGACCAAGAGCCCACATAAGGGGCTTGCCATGTTATTAGGTCCCAATGTTAACCAGAGGTCTGGTTGTCATGTTGCCCCCACCCACGAATCTGCTCTGGAATCCCTCTTTTGGTGGTCCACCGGAGGTTAAAAAAAAAAAAAAAAAAAAACAAAAAAAATAAACAAAAAAAAAAACAGAAAGGCCTCCTCCCTTCCCACAGAATGACACCAAACTCTTGGGATCGGTCAAATCCCCAGAAAGTGAGCCTCATCGATGGCCCATGAGGACACCCCGACATTCCATGGCAATCGGTGACACATTTCCAGAAAAAAAAAAAAAGCATGAGCATGCACATCACATTCGCCCTTTGTTCATATCCCGAAGAGGTCTCCTCACGGTCTATAGATCGGGCCGGCCATACCTATATCCCACAACCTAAGTGGAGTTTGTGTTTTCAGACTTTTGTCCAAATAGCCCTGGACCACACACGCTCCACACTTGGGTTCCTGGAGCCACACCTCAGGACTGTGCTTCCCTTTCAAGGGAATTCTTCCCATTCCATTGGCCACAACCTTGCAAATTAGGAAAAACCTCCAAAGTCACCGAGGCCATCCCAATAGTGTAGGCCGCCCAGGACAAACAGGGGTGATCTCAAACCAGCTGAGCAACTACCTCCACTCAGACAACAGATGTCCCCAGAGAAGAATATTGAACCGGACAGGCCCCTAGGCCCTAAACAGATCCATTGCTTTGGTTTCCAGGCATCTCTCCTCAGAGGCCTCGTTTCCAATACCAGCATATGGTGGTTTCCTGAGGCACCAATAAGAACAAATCTCGTCTCCCCATGGGAACTTGCTCATTGGAGCTTTGTCATAACCTCTGGTTAGGAGAATCCTTCAGGGCCCTGGTGCCACTGCTCCATACCAAGGTCTCCATGGACTCAAACCAACATTAAGACCATCCTCAGGAAAGTCCTTTTCAACTCAGCCCCCTCTGTTGCTACCCCAAGCCAGCAGATCAAACGTTTCTTGTTGCTAGGAGACAATTGGAATGTGAGGCTGGCTGCCCAGGCATCCATACTTAGAACCCTGTTCTGGAAAAATACCTTATAAGACGTCCTGGAGCCATCCAACAAATCTTAATTGTCCCACAGAAGGAATCCTTGCGGTTTGGAGCATCTCACAACTCCAAAAGTGGGAAAACCCCCATGGCCTCATAATGCCCCCACTCCCTGAAGGGGCCAACATGGACAGAAACTCAAACCTGAGCCAAAGTCTGAACCTCGACCTGACTTCAGATGCATGAGATCTCAATTCAGCTCTGCAGAGTGTGCCTGCCATGTCCTTGCCCCGAAACCTAAGCCTAGCTTGTGTTCTCAGACTTCCGTCCTCACTCTCCTGGCCCACAAGCCCTCCAGTTTGGGAATTCCGAAGCCACAATGCAGCACTCTGCCTGCCCTCCAGAAGAAAAACTTTGCCCTATGCTGCTAATAAGTAATCCCAAATGATTTTCTAATGCATGCCACTCGATTGTAAAGCAATTATACAGCCCACCCTGTATACTAATGCCCTGTCTGGCACAGCCTGAGACAAGACATCCCAACCGACACCCAGACAGCTGGCCCCAACCTGGACACATGGACCCGTTATGGCTGTAGGTCGTCATCTCTTCCCAACCTCGGTTCTCAGGCTTCAGAACCTAGACCTTATCTCCAATCACTGCCCAGGGGTGAACGTGATGCAGAAATTAGAATTCCTCCTTCCCCATGGCCAGAAACCTTGTGGTTGGCATGTTGTCCAACGTTCAATGTGGGAAAACCTGCATTGTCCGAAAGGCCACGCCAGTGCTTGAGGGCCGCCTAGGGCACAGACATGCATTGTGACCTGCAGCGTGAGTCCCGTATTAAAGTAACGCCTCTCAGTGCCTGGACCAAGATCCTGCATATGGGGCTTGTCATATCCATAGGCCCCCAGGCTTAACCAGAGGGCGAGTATTCCAGTTGTCAGTACCCACTGCTATGCTCTAGAATCCCTCTACTGGGGGGACACATGAAGCAGAAAACAGGACACTTCCCTTCCCACAGAATGACCCCAAACTCTTGGGGGCTGGACAAACTACCAGAGAGGGAGACTTCTACGACCCATGAGGCAACTCCTACATTAAACGGCCATTGTGGACAAAACATCCAGAGACAAAAGCCTGAGCGACTGCCTCCCTCTCACCCTTCTTTCATATCCAGAGGAGCTCCCCTCATGGACTGTAGATCAGGCCTGCCGTAACCTCGGCCCCAAACCTGAACTGAGTTAGGGTTTTTGGATGTCTGTCTGCACAGCCATGGCCCACACAGCCTCCAGGCTGGGGTCTCTGGAGACACACCACAGAACTGGGCCTGCTCTCTCCTAAGAAACTGCCCATTCCATTGGCCACAACTCTACAAAATAGTAGAAACCTCAAGGTCCCCAAGGACATCCCACTACCGCAAGCCGCACTGGACAAATAGGGGCATTATGACACAAGCTGAGCAACTACTACCTCCATGCAGACACACAGACAGATATCCGCAGAGACAGAAGATTGAACCAGACAGGCCCCTAGGCCCTATTATGAACTCTTGCTTTGGTGTCCAGGTATCACTCCTCAGAGGCCTGGGTTCGAAGACCAGCATACGGGGCTTTCCTGAGGCACCAGACAGAAGACCTCTCATCTCCACATGGGAAGCTTCCTTGTTGGAGTTGTGTCAAGCCCTTCGGGTTGGAGAATCCTGCAGAGTCCCTTAGCTACTGCCACATTCCAAGGTCTCCATGGCCACCAACCCACATTATGACTCATCCTCAGGAGAGTCCATTTAAACTCAGCCTTCTGGGTAGCTCACCCAAGAGCCCGCAGATTGAGCGTGCCTTGTCTCGACCAGGCAATGGGAAGGTGAGTTGGTGTTTCTCGGCATCCATGCTTAGGGCTCTGCTCTCGAGTCTTTCGGTATGGGGCATCCTGGAACCATCCAATAATACTCGACTGTCCTGAAGAAGGAAACTTTGAAGTTTGGAGCAGCTCACAACTCCCAGCGTAGGGAAACCTCCCTGGCCTCATGACGCCCCCACCCCCTTCAGGAAGGGGCCATCATGGACACAAACTCCAGCTTGAGGCCACATCTGATAATCGCCCTGACCTCACCTGCAGGAGATCTCGATTCAGCCTCTGCAGAGTGGGCCTGCCATGCTCTTGGCCCCAAAACTCGTGCTAGCTTGTGTTTTCAGACTTCGTTCCTCACAATTCTGGCCACACCCCTCCAGTTTGGCAATTCTGGAGACACAATGCAGCACTCTGCCTGCCCTCCAGAAGAAAAATGTTGCCCTATAGGGCTAACCAGAAACGCCAAATGAGTAACAACCTGCATGCCACTCGACCATACCCCAATTATACAGTCTAGCCTGTGCACTAAAGCCCAGTCTGAAACAGCCTGAGGGCAGACCTCCAGTCCAACACCCAGACAGCTGGCCATACACAGAGCATATCACGCCCACAATGGCTTTAGGCCATCATCTCTACCCAACCTCAGTTTTCAATTTCAGAACCTTGACCTTATCTCCACTCACTGCTCAGGAGTGAACGTGATGCAAGAATCAGAAATTCTCCTTCGCCTTGGCAAGAAACCTAGTGGTTGGCATGTTGTCCAATGTTCATTGTAGGAGAAAGCAGCATGGACTATGAGGCCCCACCTATCCGTGAGGGCCACAATTTGCACAAACACACATTGTGACCCTCAGCGTGAGCCCTATCCTCATGTAAAGCCTCTTAGTGACTGGAACAACAGCCCACATATGGGGCTTGCCAAGCCCCTAGTCCCCCAATCTCAACCAGAGTTCGAGATGTCTACTCACCCCTACTCAGGGCTCTACTCTGGAATCCCTCTTTGGTGGGATACCTGAGGTAAAAAAAAAAAAAATATATATATGTATATATATATATATATATATATATATATATATATATATATATTCACAGAAAGGACTCTTCCCATCCACAGAATGATCCCAACCACTTGGGATCAGGCCATATCACCAGAGAAAGAATTGTCCTTGGCCCTTGAAGACATCCCGAAATTCCACGGCCACTGTTGACACAAAATCCAGAGACAAAAGCCTGAGCAAGCGCCACATACTCGCCCTTTGTTCATAGCCCGGAAAATTCTCACGGTCTGTTGATCGAGCCTTCATACATAAATACCCTAACCTAAGCTGAGTTTGTGTTTTCAGAATTCTGTCCCCACAGGCATGGCCCACACACCATCCAAGCTGGGGCCCCTTGAGCCACACCTCAGGACTGTGGCTTCCCTCTCCCGGGGAATTCTGCCATTTCCATTGGCCACAACCCTATAGATTAGGAGAATCCTCCAAACTCCCCCAGGCCGTCTGAATTGTGTTGGCTGCCCAGGACACACAGGGATGATCTTTCACAAGTTAGGAAACCACCTCCACTCAGACCCAGAGACAGATATCCCCATAGAATAAGATTGAACTGGACGGGCACTTAGGCCCTAATCAGATCCATTGCTTTTGATTCCAGTCATCTCTCCTCAGAGGCCTGGTTTCCAATACCAGCATATGGGAGATTCCTTAGGCACTCATCAAAACAATTCTCTTCTCTACATAGGAAACATACTCTTTAGAGCTCCATCAAAACCTCCGGTTTTGAACATCCCTCAAGGCCCCGGATCAAGCACCCCATTCCAAGGTCTACATGGACACAAATGCACATTATGACCCATCCTCAACTCACCCATTTCAAAACACCCGCCTCGGTTGCTCCCCTAGATCCAGCAGATCGAACTTGCCTTGGCTCTATGAGACACCTGGAATGGGAGGTAGACTGCCCAGGCATCCATCCTTAGAATCCTGCTCTGGATAACTTCCTTATGGGATGTCCTGGAGCCATCCAACATGTCTCGACTATCCCACAGAAGGAATCATTGTGGTTTGGAGCATCTCACAATTCCCATCGTGGGAAAACCTCCATGTCCTCGTGACACCCTCCCCTTCATGAATGGGCCGTCATGGACAGAAACTCCGACCTAAGAAAACGTCTGATCCTAGCTCTGTCTTCAGGTATACGGGATCTCGAATCATCTCTGCAGAGGGTGCCTGCCGTCCCCTCACCCCGAAATCTAAGTCTGGCTTGTGTTCTCAGAATTTTTTCCTCACACTCCTGGCCCACAAGCCTTCCAGTTTGGGAATTTTGGAGTCACTATGTGGCACTGTGTCTTCCCTCCAGAAGAAAAACGTTGCCCTCTGGGACTATCCAGTAACCACAAATGAGTACCATCCTGCACGAAACTCGACTGCACCCCAATGATGCAGTCTAGCCTGGGCACTAATTCCCTGTCTGCCACTGCCTGAGCCTGCACCTCCCAACCCACACTCAACAGCTGGCCGAAAACTGAGCACATCAGACACACCATGGACATAGGACTTCATCTCTTCCCAACCTCAGTTTCCAGGCTTCAGAACCTAGACCTTAAATCCAATCACAGTCCAGGAGTGAAAGTGTTGCAGAAATTAGAACTCCATCTTCCCCATTGCCAGAAAACTTGTGGTTCCCATACTGTGCAACGTTCAGTGTAGGAGAAACCAGCATGGTACATTAGGCCACGCCTTGTCTTGAGGGGCTCCTTGGGCACAAAAACACATTGTGAAACTCAATGTGAGACCTATGCTCAAGGAAGGCCTCTCAGTGTCTGGACCAAGAGCCCACATATGGGGCTTGCCATGTTCTTAGGTCCCAATATTAACCAGAGTTATGGTTTTGCAGTTGCCCCCACCCACGACTCTGCTCTGGAATCCCTCTTTTGGTGGTCCACCTGAGGTAAAAAAACAAAAAACAAAAACCTAGTGGTTGGCATGTTTTCCCATATGCTGGGAGTAATTCCATGGAATTCCTCTTTTGGCGGGACACCTGAGGTAACAAACCTGAAAGGAGTCCTCCCATTCCACAGATTGACGAAAAACAATTGGGATCGGGCCAAATCCACAGAGAGGAAAATTCGTCCATGGCCCATGAGGCCTCCCCGACATTCCACGGCCATCTCTGATACAAAATCCAGAGACAAAAGCCTGAGCAAGCGCCTCAGACTCGCTCTCTCTTCATATCCGGAAGAGTTCTTCTCATGGTTTATAGATCGGGCCTGCCATACCTACTTCCCCAAACCTAAGCTGAGTTTGTGTTTTCAGACTTCTGTCCTCAAAGTCTTGGGCCACACACCCTCCAGGCTGGGGCCCCTGGAGTCACACATTAGGACTGTGCCAACCCAATCCATGGGAATTCTGCCGATGCCATTGTCCAATACAGTAAAATGTGGAGAACCCTACAAATCCCTGAGGCCAACCCAATAGTGCAGGTCGCCCGGGACAAACAAGGGCGGTCTGATACCTGCTGAGCATCTACCTCCACTCATACCATAGATGGATGTCCCCTGAGAAGAAGATTGAACCAGACAGGACCCTAGGCCATAATAGGATACATTGCTTTGGATTACAGGCATGTCTCCTCAAAAGCCTGGATTCCAATACCAGCATAGAAGTTTTCCTGAGGCACCCATCAAAACAAATCTCGTCTCCACAAGGAACCTTGTGCATCGAGCTATGTCAAAAGCTTAGGAGAATACTTCAGGGTCCCGGTGCCACCGCCCCTTTTTAAGGCCCTCATGGACACAAACACACATTAGGACCCATCCTCAGGAAAGTCCATTTCAAGTCAGCCACCCCGGTTGCTCCCGCAGACCCATCAGATCTAAACTGTCTTGTTGCTGGGAGATATTTGGAATGCGAGGCCGGCTTCCCAGGCATCCATACTCAAACAGTGCCCTGGAGTCATTCCATATGGGATGTCCTGAAGCTGCCCAACAGGTCTCAATTGTCCCGCAGAAGGAAATCTTGATGGGGGCATCCCACAACTCCCAACGTGGGAAAAACTCCATGGCCTTGAGATTCCGCTCCCTTCATGAAGGGTCCGTCATGCACAGAAACTCCAACCTGAGCCAACGTCTGATCCTCGCCCTGACTTCAGATGCATGAGATATTGGTTCAGATCTACAGTGGTACCTGCCGTGTCCTCGCCCTGAAACCCAAGTCTAGCTTGTGTTCTCAGACTTTCGTCCTCACACTCCTCTACATGAAGCCCTCAAGTTTAGCAATTCCGGACTGACAATGAAGCACTCTGCCTGCCCTCTAGAAAACAAATTTTGCCTAATGAGCTGCCCAGACAACTTATATGAGGATAAATCTACATGGCACTCGACTGTACCCAAATTATATAGTCTAACCTGGGCACTAATGCACTGTCTGACACAACCTGAGCCCGGACCTCCTGACCAACACCCAGACAGCTGACCGCACACTGAGCACATCAGACCCGCCATGGCCTTAGGTCATCATCTCTTCCCTACCTCAGTTTTTAGGCTTCAGTACCTAGACCTTATCTCCAATCACTGCCCAGGGGTGCCTGTGATGCAGAAATCAGAACTCTTCCTTACCCATGGCAAGAAACCTTGTGGTTGGCATGTTGTCCAACGTTCAGTGTACGAGAAACCAGGATTCACCATGAGGCCCTGCCCATTCTTGTTTGCGAAGTGGGCATAAACACGCATTGTGACCCTCAGCGTGAGTCCTGTCCTCTAGTAAGTCCTCTCAGTGGCTCGACCATTAGATGTCATAATGGGCTTGACATGTCCCTAGGCCACAATTTTTAACCAGATTTTTGGTTGTCCGTTCGGCCCTCCCCAGGGCTCTACTCTGGAATCCCTCATTTGGTGGGACACCTGAGGTTAAAAAACAAAACATGGCAAATCAACAACAACAACATAACGGACTTCTTCCATCCCACAGAATGACCCCAAACTCTTTGGACGGGGCCAAACCCCCAGAGTGTAAGACTCGTCCATTTCCCATGAAGTCACCAGGGAATTTCACGACCATGAGTGACACGATATCCAGAGACAAAAACTTGAGCACGAGCCTCACACTAGCCCCTTATTCATATCCCGAAGAGTTCTCCTCATGGTCTGTAGATCAATCCTGCCATACCTATGACCTGAAACATAAGCCGCGTTTGTGTTTTCAGACGACTGTCCAAACAGCTCTGCCTACACACCCTACAGGCTCAGGCCCCTGGAGCCAAACCTGAGGACTGTACTTGCCCTCTCCAAGGGAATTGTATGTGCCCATTCCAATGGCCACAACCCTACTAATAGGATAAACCTGCAAACTCCCTGAGGCCATCCCAATAGTGGTGGCTTCCCAGGACAAACTCGGGCAATCTGAGGCCAACTGAGAACCTACATGCACTCAGACGCATAGACTGATGTTCCCAGAGGTAAAAAGGTACGAACAGTCCCCTAGGCACTATTCGGATTCATTGTTGTGGTATCTAGTCATCTCTCCTCAGAGGCCTGGATTTCAATACCAGCATATGGCTGTTTCCTGACTCATCCGTCATAAAAAATCTCATCTACATATGGGAAACTTGCACGTTGGAGCTGTGTCAAAGCCTCTGTTTGAAAAAACCCTTCAGGACCCCAGTGCCACCGCTTCATTCCAAGGTCTCCATAGACACAAAAACATATTAGGATCCATCCACAGGAGAGTCAATTTCAACTCAGCCTCCTCAGTTGCTCCCCCAGATCCAGCAGATCTAACCTTTCTTGTAGCTAGGAGAAAATTGGAATGCCAGGTGTGGTACCTAGCCATCCATCCTCAGAACCATGCTTGGAATCCTTGGCCTGGCGCCAACTAACAGGTCTCAATTGTCCTGGAAAAGAATCTTTGTAGTTTGGAGCTTCTCACAACTCCCATCGTGCGAAAACCCCTATGGCCTCGTGATTCCCCCCCTTCATGAAGGGGCCATCAGGGACAGAAAGTCCAACCTGAAGATCGTCTGATCCTCACCCTGACTTCAGATGCACGAGATCTGGATTCAGGTCTGTAGATTGTGCCTGCCATGTCCTCACCCATAAAAACTAAGCCTAGCTTGTGTTCTCAGTCTTCAGTCCTCAGACTACTGGCCCACAAGCCCTCCAGTTTGGCAATCCAGAAGTACAATGCGGCACTCTGCCTGCTCCCTGGAAGAAGAACATTGCCCTCTGGGGCTACCCAGAAACCCCAAATGAGGATCAACCTGCACGCCATTTGGCTGTACACCAAATATATAGGCTGAAGTGGGCACAATTGCCCATTCTGACACAGCCTGAGCCTGGAACTCCTGGCCCCACCCAGACAGCTGGCCGCACACTGAGCACATCGGACCCGCCATGGCCTTAGGTCGTCATCTCTACCCAACCTCGGTTTTCAGGCTTCAGAACCTTGACCTTATCTCCAATCACTGCCCAGGTTTGAAAATGTTTCAGAAATCCGAACTCGTTCCCTTGGCATGAAACCTCGTGGTTGGCATGTTGTCCAACTTTCAGTGTAGTTGAAACCAGTGTGGCACATGAGACCCAGCCCATGCTTGAGGGCCACATTGGTCTCAAACACACATTGTGACCCTCAGCCTGAGCCCGGTCCTCAGGCAAGGCCTCTCAGTGGCTGCATGAAGAAACAGCATATTGGGCTTGCCATGCCCCTAGACCCTAATTTTTAACCATATTTCGGGTTTTCCCTTCACTCTTGCCCAGGGCTCTGCTTTGGAATTCCTCTTTTGGTGGGATACCTCAGGTAACAAACCTTAAAGGAGTCCTCCCATCCCACAGATTCACGAAAAAGAATTGGGATAGGGCCAAATCCACAGAGAGGAAGATTCGTCCATGGCCCATGAGGCCTCCCCGACATTCCACGGCCATCGCTGATACAAAATCCAGAGACAAAAGCCTAACCAAGCGCCTCAGACTCGCTCTTTCTTCATATCCTGAAGAGTTCTTCTCATGATTTGTAGTTCGGCCGTGCCATACCTACGTTCCCAAACCTAAGCTGAGTTTGTGTTTTTTGAGTTCTGTCCTCAAAGTCCTGGGCCACACACCCTCCAGGCTGGGCCCCTGGAACCACACATTAGGACTGTGCCTAACCAATCAATGGGAATTCTGCCCATTCCATTATCCAAAACCGTACAAATTAGGAGAAACCTCCAAATTCCCTGAGGCCATACCAATGGTGTAGGTTGTCCGGGACAAAAAAGGGCCGTCTGACACCAGCTGAGCATCTACCCCCACTCATACCATAGATGGATGTCCCCAGAGAAGAAGATTGACCAGACAGGACCCCAGGCCATAATGGGATCCATAGCTTTGGTTTACAGGCATGTCTCCTCAAAAGCCTGGTTTCCAATACCAGCTGAGTGCTTCTCCTGAGGCACCCATCAGAACAAATCTCGTCTACACATGGGAAACTTGCATGTTGGAGCTCTCTCAAAGCCTCTGGTTAGAAGGACATTTCAGGTTCCCGGTGCCAGCGCCTCATTCCAAGGTCTCCATGGAGACACACCCACATTAGGACCCATCCACAGGAGAGTCCATTTCAACTCAGCCCCCTAAGTTGCTCCCCCTGATCCAGCAGATCTAACCCGTCTTGTCGCTAGGAGATGATTGGAATGAGAGGCAGGCTTCCCAGACATCCATACTTAGAACCATTCTCAGAATTATGCTGTATGGGAAGTCCTGGAGCCAACCAACAGGTCTCAATAGTCCCGCAGAAGAATCTTTACTGTTTGGAGCATCTCACAACTCCCATCGTGGGCAAACCTCCATGGCCTCGTGATTTCGCCCCCTATGCTTCATGAAGGGGCCATCAGGGACAGAAGCTCCAACCTGAGCGATCGTCTGATCCTCGCCCTAACTTCAGATGCAGGACATCTTGATTCATCTCTGCAGAGTGTGTCTGCCGTGCCCTTGCCCAGAAACGTAAGTCTAATTTGTGTTCTCAACTTCCATTCTCACATTCCTGGCCCACAAGCCCTCCAGTTTGGCAATTCCAGAACTACAAGGCAGCACTCTGCCTGCTTTCCGGAAGAAAAACATTGCCCTCTGGGGCTACCCAGATTCCCCAAATGAGGATCAACCTGCATGCCACTTGACTGGACCCCAATTATACAGGCTGCCCTGGGCACTACTGCCCTTTCTGGCACAGCCTGAGACTGAACCTCCTGGCTCGCACCCACCCAGCTAGCCACACACTGAGCACATCAGACCCGCCATGGCCTTAGGTCATCATCTCTTTCCAACCTCGGTTTTCAGGCTTCAGAACCTAAACCTTATCTCCAGTCACCACCCAGGGTTGAACATGATGCAGGAATCAGAACTCCTTCCCCATGGCAAGAAACCTTGTGGTTGGCATGTTGTCCAACGTAAAATGTAGTTGAAACCAGTGTGGCCCATGAGGCCCTGCAGATGCTTGAGGACCAAGTCGTTCACAAACATGCATTCTGACCCTCAACGTGAGCTCAGTTCTCAAGTAAGGCCTCTCAGTGGCTGGACCAAAAGACAGCATATTGGGCTTGTCATGCCCCTAGGCCCCAATTTTTAACCAGATTTCTGGTTGTCCAGTCTCCCCTCCCCAGGGCTCGGCTTTGGAATCCCTCTTTTGGTGGGACACCTGAGGTAACAAAACTGAAAGGACTCCTCCCATCCCACAGTATGACCCAAAACAATTGGAATCGGGCCAAATCCACAGAGCGGAAGACTCGTCCATGGCCCATGAGGCCTCCCGGACATTCCACGCCCATCGTTGACACAAAATCCAGAAACAAAAGCCTGAACAAGTGCCTCACAATCTCTCTTTCTTCATATCTGGAAGAATTCTCCTCACGGTCTGTAGATCGGGCCTGCCATACCTACGTCCCTAAACCTAAACTGAGTTTGTGTTTTAGACTTCTGTCTCCACAGTCCTGGTGCACACACCCTGCAGGCTGGGGCCCCTGGAGCCACATCAAAACTGTGCCTTCCCTCTCCACGGGAATTCTGCCCATTCCATTGTCCATAATCATAAAATTAGGAGAAACCTCCAAAGTCCCCAAGGCCTTCACAATAGTGTAGGCCGCCTGGGACAAACAAGGGCCATCTGACACCAGCTGAGCATCTAACTCCACTAATACCTTAGATGGATGTACACAGAGAAGAAGATTCAACCGGACAGGCCCCTAGGCTCTAAACGGAGCCATTGCTTTGGTTTCCAGTTATCTCTCTTCAGAGGCCTATATTCCAATAACAGTATATGGGGGTTTCCTGAGGCACCAATCAGAACAAATCTCGTCTCCACATGGGAAACTTGTCCTTTGGAGATGTCTCAAAACCTCCGGTTAGGAGAATCCTTCAGGGCCCATGCACCAACGCCCCATTCCAAGGTCTCCATGGACACAAACCCACATTAGCATCCATCCTCAGGAGAGTCCATTTCAACTCAGCCCCCTTGGTTGCTCTGACAGAGCCAGCATATCAAACCTGTCTATTTGCTAGGAGACAACTGCAATGTGAGGCGGGCTTCCCATGTATCCATCCTAAGATCCCTGCTCTGGTGTCATTCTGTATGGTATGTACTGGAGTGATACAAAAGGTCTCAATTGTTGATCAGAAGGAATCCTTGTTGTTTGGAGCATCTCACAACTCCCATTGTGGGTAAACCTCCATGGACTGGAGATGCTGTCCCCTTCATAAAGTGGCCAGAATGGACAGAAATTCAAACCTAAGCCTAGGTTTGAACCTCGCCCTGACTTCAGATTCATGATATCCCGATTCAGATCTGCAGAGGGTGCCTGCCGTGCCCTCGCCCAGAACCTACGCCTAACATGTGTTCTCAGACTTCCGTTCTCACACTCCCCGTCCACAAGGCATCCACTTTGGAAATTCCGGAGCCACAATGCAGCACTCTGCATTTTCTAGAAGAAAAACATTGCCCTTGGGGCTACCCAGAAATGCCAAATAAAGATCAACCTGCACGGCATTCAGTTGTACCCCAATTATACAATCTACCCTGGGCACTAATGCCCTGTCTGACACAGCCCAAGCTTGGACCTCCCGACCAACACCCAGACAGCTGGCTCCACACTGAGCATATCGGACCCGACATGGTCTTAGGTCGTCATCTCTTCCCAACCTCGGTTTTCAGACTTCACAACCTAGACCTTATCTCCAATCACTGCCCAGGGGTGAATGACATGCAGAAATCAGAATTAATACTTCCCCATGGCAAGAACTCATGTGGTTGACATGTTGACTATCATTCAGTGTAGGAGAAACAAGCATGCACCATGAGTCCCCACCCATGCTTGAGTACCACAAGGGCATAAACACGCATTGTGACCCTCAGCATGAGTTCTGTCCTCAATGAAGGCCTCTCAGTGGCTGGACCATTAGAAGGCATATTGGGCTTGCCATGCCCCTAGGCCCGTATTTTTAGTTAGATTTCTTGTTGTCCAGGGCTCTGCTCTGGAATCCCTCTTTTGGTGGGACACCTTAGTTAACAAAACTGAATCCCACAGATTAACCCAAAACAATTGGGATCTGGCCAAATCCACAGAGAGAAAGACTCTTCCATGGCCCATGAGGACTCCTCGACATTCCACAGCCATCATTGACACAAAATCCAGGGGCAAAAGCCTGACAAGTGTCACACTTTCACCCTTTATTCATATCCCAAAAAGTTCTCCTCATAGTCTGTAAATCGGACCTGCCATACCTACGTCCCCAAAGCTAAGCTGAGTTTGTGTTTTCAGACATCTGTCCCCACAGTCCTTGCCCACACACCCTCAAGGCTGGGCCCTTGGAGCCACACATCAGGTCTGTGCCTGCCCACTCCACAGGAATTCTGCCCATGCCATTGTCCATAATCATACAATTTAGGAGAAACCTCCAAAGTCCCCGAGGCCATCCCTATAGTGTAGGCCGCCCGGACAAACAGGAGCGGTCTGACACCAGCTGAGCAACTACCTCCATTTCATAAAATAGACAGATGTCGACAGAGAAGAAGATTGAACCAGAGAGGCTCCTAGGACCTAATTGGATGCATTGCTGTGGTTTCTATGTATCTCTCCTCAGAGGCCTGGTTCTAATACCAGCATATGTGGGTTTCCTGAGGCACCAATTAGAACAAATCTTGTCTCCACATGGAAAACTTGCTCTTTCGATTTGTTTCAAAATCTCCAGTTAGAATCCTTTAGAGCCCTGGGGCCACCACCCCATTCCAACGTCCTCATGGACACAAACACACATTAAGACCCATCTTCAGGAGAGTCCATTTCAACTCAGCTCCCACGATTGCTCCTGCATAGCCATCAGATCGTACCTGTCTTGTGGCAGGGAGACAATTGGTGTAAGAGGCAGTCTGCTCAGGCATCCATCCTTAGAACCCGGCTCTGGAGTCATTCCATATGGGATGTCCTGGAGCCATCCAACAGTTCTCAATTTTCCCGCAGAAGGAATCCTTGCAGTTTGGAGCATCCCACAACTCCCAACGTGGGAAAACCTCCATGGCCTCGAGATTCCACCCCTTTGATGAAGGGGCCATCATGGACAGAAACTCCAAACTGCGCCTAAGTCTGATCCTCGTCCTGACTTCAGATGAATGAGATTTTGATTCGGATCAGCAGAGGGTGCCTGCCGTGCCCTCGCCCTGAAACTTAAGTCTAGCTTATGATCTCAGACTTAAGTCCTCACACTCCTGGTCCCGACGTCCTTAAGTTTGGCAATTCTGGACCCACAATGCTGCACTCTGCCTGCCCCAGTGAGCTTCCCTGACACAATAAATGAGGATGAACCTACGTGGAACTCAACTGTACCCAAATTATACAGTCTAACCTGGGCACTAATGCACTGTCTGACACAGCCTGAATCCATACCTCCTGAACAACACCCAGAAAGCTGACCGCACACTGAGCACATCGGACCCTCCATGACCTTAGGTTATCATCTCATCCCAACCTCTATTTTCTGGATTCAGAACTTAGATATTATCTCCAGTCACTGCCCAGGGGTGAACATGATGCAGAAATCAGAATTCCTCCTTCCCCATGGAAAGAAACCTTGTGGTTCGTATGTTGTCCAAAGTTCAGTGTAGGAGAATCAAGCATGGCCCATGAGTCCCCGCCCATGCTTGATGCCTACATTGGGCACAAACATGCATTGTGACCCTCAGTGTGAGCACTGTACTCAAGTAAGACCTCTCAGTGGCTGGACCAAGGTACCCCATATGGGGATTGCCATGCCCTTAGGCCCCCAATCTTATACAGAGTTCGGGTTGTCCAGTCGCCCCTTCCCAGGGTTCTGCTCTGGAATCCCTCTTTAGTGGCACACCTGAGGTAAAAAAAACAAAACAAAACAAAACAAAAAAACAGAATGGACTCCTCCCATCCCACGGAATGACCCCAAAATATTGGGATCATCCAAATCCCCATAGAGGAACTCTCACCCATGGTCCATGAGGACGCCCCTACATTCCACGGCCATCAGTGACAAAAAATCCAGAGTCAAAAGCCTGAGCAAGTGCCTCACACTCACTCTTTGTTCATATCCTGAAGAGTTCTGCACAAGGTCTGTAGATCAGGCCTCCCATACCTATGTCCCCAAACCTAAGACGAGTTTCTGTTTTCAGACTTCTGTCCCCACAGCTCTGACCCACACACCCTCCATGCTTGAGCCCCTAGAGCCACACCTCAGGATTGTGCCTTCCCTCCCCAAAGGAATTCTGCCCATTTCATTGGCCACAAACTTGCAAATTAGGAGAAACCTCCAAAGTCAAAGTGGCAATCCCAATAGTGTAGACTGCCCAGGACAAATAGGGGCAATCTGACACCAGCTGAGGAACTACCTCCACTCAATCCCATAGACAGATGAACCGAGAGAAGAAGATTAAACCAGACAGGCCCCAGGCCCTAATCAGATCCATTGCCTTGGTTTCCAGGCATCTCTCCTCAGAGTTCTGGTTTTAAATACCAGCATATTGGGGGTTACTGAAGCACCAATGAGAACAAATCTTGTTTCCCCATGGGAAAAATGCTTCTTGGAGCTGTGTCAAAACCTCTGGTTAGGAGCATCCTTCAGAGCCCTGGTGCCACTGCCCCATTCCAAGGTCTCCATGGACACAATCCCACATTATGACCGATCCTCAGGAGAATGCATTTCAACTCAGCCCCCTCGGCTGCTACATCAGAGGCAGCAATCAAACGTGCCGTTTCGCTAGGAGACAATTGGAATGCAAGGCCGGATGCCCAGGCATCCATCCTTACAACCCTGCTCTGCAATTGTTCCATATGGGATGCCCTGGAGCCTTCCAACAGGTTTCAACTGACCCGCAGAAAATCCTTGTGGTTTGGAGCATCTCACTACTGCCATCATGGGAAAACACCAATGGCGGTGTGATGACCCCCCTTCATGAAGGGGCCATCATGGACAGAAACTCCAACCTGAGCCAACATATGAACCTCGCCCTGACCTCAGATGCATGAAATCTCAATTCAGCTCTGCAGAGTGTGCCTGCCATGTCCTCGCCCTGAAACCAAAGCAAAGCTTCAGTTCTCAGACTTACATCCTTGCATTCCTGGCCCCAAGGACTCCAGTTTGGCAGTTCCGGAGCCAGAATGCAGCACTCTGCCTGCCCTCCAGAAGAAAGACTTTGCCCTATGGGGCTACGGAGAAACCCCAAATAATTATCTTCTGCATGCCACTCAACTGTACCCCAATTATACAGCATATCTGGGCACGAATGCCCTGTCTGGCACAGCCTGAGTGCAGACCTCCTGAACGACACCTAGAAAGCTGGCCCCAAACTGAACACATTGGACCCGCCATGGCCTTAGGTCGTCATCTCTTCCAAACCTCGGTTTTCAGGCTTCAGAACCTAGACCTTATCTCCAATTAGTGCCCAGAGGTGAACGTGATGCAGAAATCAAAACTCCTCCTTCCCCATGGCAAGAAACCCTGAGGTTGGCATGTCCAAGGTTCAGTGTAGGAGAAACCTGCAAGCTCAATGAAGTCCCGCCCAATATTGAGGACCACCTTGGGCACAAACACACATTGTGACCCTCAGCATGAGTCCACTATTCAAGTAACGTCTCTCAGTGGCTGGACCAAGAATCTGCATATGGGCTTGCCATGCCCATAGGACCCCAGGCCTAACCAGAGGGTGGGTATTCCAGTTGTCTGTACCCAGTGCTCTGCTCTAGAATCCCTCTATTGTGGGGACACATGAGGCAGAAAACAGGACTCCTCCCTTCCCACAAAATGACCCCAATCTCTTGGGAGCCGGACAAATCACCAGAGAGGGAGACTTCCATGGCCCATGAGACCATGCTTACATTAAATGACCATCATGAATACAACATCCAGAGACATAAGCTTGAACAACCGCCTCTCACTCGCCTTACTTTCTAATCACAATGAGCTCCCCTCACGGACTGTAGATCACTCCTGCCATAACCTCAGCCCCAAACCTCAGCCGAGTTTGTGTTTTTGGATGTCTGTCCCCACAGCCCTAGCCCACACAGCCGCCAGGCTGGGGCCTCTGGAGCCACACCACAGGACTGTCCTGCTCTCTCCAAGGAGACTATGACCATTCCATTGCCCATAACCCCACAGAATAGGAGAAACCTCAAGGCCCCCGAGGACATCCCACTACTATAAGCCTCTCTGGACAAAGGCATCCTGACACAAGCTGAGCAACTACCTCCATGCAGAAACACAGACAGATGTCGGCAGAGACAGTAGATTGAACCAGACAGGCCCCTGGGCCCTAATCTGAACTCTTGCTTTGGTTTCCAGGTGTCACTCCTCAGAGGCCTGGGTTTGAAGACCAGCATCTGGGGCTTTCCTGAGACACCAAACAGAACAACTATCGTCTCCACATGGGAAGCTTCATTGTTGGAGCTGTATCAAACCCTTCGGTTTGGAGAAACCTGCAGAGTCCCTGAGCCACCGCCACATTCCAAGGTCTCCATGGCCACCAACCCACAGTATGACTCATCCTCAGCAGAGTCCATTTCAACTCAGCCCTCTGAGAAACCCGCCCAAGAGCCTGCAGATTGAGCCTGCCTTGGGAATGTGAGGTGGCATTTGCAGACATTCATGCTTAGACCCCTTCTCTCGAGTCTTTCTGTAGGGGTCATCCTAGAACCATCTCATAGTACTCGACTGTCCTACAGAGGAAACCTTGATGTTTGGGGCAGCTCATAACTCCCAGCGTTGGGAAACCTCCCTGGCCTCATGACGCCCCCACCCCCTTCAGGAAGGGGCCACAATGGACACAAACTCCAACCTGAGGCAACGTCTGATACTCGCCCTGACCTCAGATGCAGGAGATCTTGATTCAGTCTCTGCAGAGTGGGCCTGCCATGCCCTCGGCCCCAAACCTAACGCTAGCTTGTGTTTTCAGACTTCCCTCTTCACACTCCTGGCAAACAAGCCCTCCAGACTGGGAATTCCAGAGCCACAACACAGTTTTCTGCCTGCCCACCAGAAGAAAAACGTTGCCCTATGGGGCTCTCCAGAAACCACAAATGAGAACCAACCTGCTCTGGCCTCGACCGCACCCTAACTGGAAAAGCTACCCTGGTAGTAATGCTCTGTCTGACACAGCGTGACGTCCCGACAGACAAGGAAACAGCTGGCTGCACACTAAGCACATCAGACAGGCCATGGCCTTATGCTGTCATCTCTTCCCAACCTGGGTTTTCAGACATCTGACCCTAGATATTATATCAAATCCTGGCAAACGTGGGTAACTGAAGCACAAATCAGATCTTCTCCTTCCCCATGGCTGGAAAGCTTGCTGTTGGCATGGAGTCATACCTTCAGTGTAGGAGAAACCTTCATGGCCCCTGAGGCCAAGCCTAAACTTGAGTGCCTGCTTGGGTACAAACTCGCATTGGGACCATCAGCATGGGCCCCATGTCGAAGTAAGGTCTCTCAGGGCCTGGACTAAGAGCCCGCATATGGGGCTTGCCAAGCCCCTATGATCCCAATCTTCACAAGAGCTCGAGTATTCCATTTGCTCGAACCCAGGACTGTGATCTGGAGTCCCTCTCCTGGAAGAACACCTGAGCCAGACAGCAGGACTCCACCCTTCCCACAAAATGTCCCCAAAATCTTAAGAGCTGGACCAACTCCTCAGAGAGGGAGACTCTTCCATAGCCCCTGAGGTCACCCCTACATTCCACGGCTATGGGAGACAAAACATCCAAAGACAAAAGCTTGCGTGACTGCCTCCCATTTGCCCTTCTTTCATAAGCTGAGGATCTCCTCTCACGGTCTGTGGGTCCATCCTGCAATGCTCTCGGCTCCGCACCCAAGCCGAGTTTGTGTTTTCAGACTTCTGTGCCCACAGCCCGGACCCACACACCCTCCAGGCTAGGGCCTATGGAGACACACTGAAGGACTGTGCCAGTCCTCTCCAAGAAAACTGTACCCAATCCATTCGCCACAACCCTAGAGATTAGGAGAATCCAATAAGGTCTCCAAGGCCATGCCTCGGCCATGGACTAAGAGGGGCACTCTGACACCAGCTGAGCAACTATCTCCACTTAGATACTCAGACAGTGTCCCCAGAAACAGAAGATTGAAACGGACAGGCATCTAGGCTCTAATCTGAACCCTAGCTTTGGTTTCCAGGTGTCTCTACTCAGAGAACTGGTTTGAAGACCAGTATCTGGGGCTTTTCTGAGGCACCAAAGAGAACCTGTCTCATCTCCACAT
The DNA here is from genome assembly GCF_964662115.1 of Mustela nivalis. Lineage (NCBI taxonomy): Eukaryota > Metazoa > Chordata > Mammalia > Carnivora > Mustelidae > Mustela > Mustela nivalis. The sequence continues at coordinate 1,210,158 of NW_028136552.1, read as the reverse complement.
AGGGATCTCTTTTTAATTGGAGCAATATTACACCCTTCGGTTAGGCGAATACTTCATGGCCCCTGAGCTGCCAACATATTCCAAGGTCTCCATGCACACAAACCCATATTATGACCCATCCGCAGGAGAGTCCATTTCAATTCAGCCCCCTAGTTAGCTCGCCCCAGAGCCAGTAGTTCAAACATGTCTTGTCACAAAGAGCCAATGGGAATGTGAGGTATGCTGTACAGGCATCCATCCTTCGAATCCTGCTCTCCAGTCTTTCCGTATGGGACATCCTGGAGCCATTCAATAGGACGCGACTGTCCAGCAGATGGAAAGCTTGTGGTATGGGTCAACGCACAAACTAGAGTTTGTGCTGGTGTCTAAGGTGCTGTGCAGGATTCTCCAATCTTGAGGGTTTGGCACAGGTCGAAGGGCATGGTTTCCTACTGGGGACAGGAGATATTCTATTGTGTGGCTCAGGGACCACATGTTGTATCCTAAGTTGGTATTTCAGAACAGGACCCTGAGGACAGATGCCTGAAAACCTAATCTAGTGTTCCAATGACGTCCTAGGAGCATGTCAGGTACAATCTTCTGACCCAGGAACATTGAAATGGCTGCCTGCTTGGATGTAGGTGATCAGGGCGTTTCAGACTGGCATTTGTGTCCAGTGCTGCCGACAATATTGGGTCGGGCTCAGGGCTCTTGCGTGTTTCTCCTAAACTGGAAGGTTTGGGCAGGTTTGACGGGCACAGTTTCCTTGGGGATGGCAGGCCCAGTCATGTGTTGTGGATCCAGAGACCCTGTCCTGGAGGGCATATGAGCCATGGTTTTGGGAGAGAAGTCTGCAAACACAAATGTGGGTTATGGTTAGTGGAAAGGTGATCACAGGCCCAATGAGTAGACCTGGAGTGCAGCTTGTCAGGAGTTGTAATTAGGGTGACTGGAAGGCAGTAGCACAGGCTTTTCTCTCTATATTGTGTGTCCAGGATGGCCTCGGAATGCAGGTATAGTCTCATGGGTCCATGGGAAACTTTTCCTCTCTATGGATCTGTGCAGCTCATAGTTTGGTGGCTTTTTTGGGGAAGGGAAGAGTGTTGTTTTCCATCTTATGGGTGCCCCCAAACAGGGATTCCAGATACAGGCTCTTTTTCTGGGCATCTGGGACTTCCCACCAAGGGTTAGGATTTGCACCTTGGGGTGTATGAGGCCTGCAATGCGGGATCATGATGGTGCAACTGAGAGGGATTGTTTGAAAGCTTGCTCAGGCTGAGTCTCACAATGCCTGTTTGCTCCCATGGCGGCCCTCAGGAGTGGGAGTGGTCTCATTGGTCATATATCTGGCTCCCTCTTAGAGAGTTGGACACCCAACCCAACAGCCAAATGTCCTGCCATGAGGAAGGATGAGTTCTCTTCCGTCAGGTTCCTCTGTGCTTCAGGTTGCCCCATTGGCAGGGTTTCCAGCAAGGTCTCGAGATAGGTGCCTGAATACCAAGGATGGGTGGAGATGACGTACTTGGGCCATAGCAATCCCAAATGCTAGATATGAGGCCTAAAACTCGGTCGGGGCTCAGGCTCTGTCAGACACAGCGCTAGTGGCCATGGCAGCCTTTATATCAGAGTAGATTCGAGGGCGGAGCAGATTGATCCTCATGTGGAGTTTCTTGGGAAGATTCCCAGGCATTTGTTCATTCAATAGGGAAGGCAGAATGCTGTGTTGTGGCTCCAGATTTCCCAATCACGAGAGCTTGGGGATCAGTCAGTTTTGGGTGGAATTGTAAACAAAAGCTATGGTTCAATTCAGTGCCAAGCAGAAGGCAGTTCCAATTTGTAGCAGTTTACTCGAGACATCCAGCACTGGAATAAGGGTGGATGTCAGATGCTTGCTCACACTAGAGTTTTTGTCTATGATGACCAACAAGTGGAGGGGTGGTATAAAGAGACCATGGAGGAGTTCACATGCTGAGGCCTGTGAACTGCTGCAAAAAGTAACATTTCTTTGTACAGAGTAGGTGAAGTCTGGTTTGTTTACTCTAGGTTTCCCCATGTGGAAAGTTTGTGAAGAAGAGCTCTCCGGCATGGATGCCAGGAAAGCACACCTCCATTGACAATTGCAGCTGAGGAACATGGCAGATTCGTTCTGGTGGCTCTGGGACAAAGTGCCAAGGCCTTGAGTTGACATGGGATCTTTTGCAGATGGGTCACAATGCTTGTTTGTTACCAGGGAGAACTTAGAATGTGCTGGTTGCTAAGGTGCCATGCAGGATTCTCCTACCCTGAGGGTTTGGCACAGGTCGAAGAGCATGGTATTCTTCTGGGGACAGGGGATGTTCTGTCGTGTGGCTCAGAGACCACATGATGTGTCATAGATTGGTATTTCAGAACAGGCCCCTGAGGACAGATGCCTAAAAACCTAATGGGGTTCCATTGAGAGCCTAGGGGCATTTTAGGTTCAATCGTCTATCTCACGATCATTGACTTGGCTATTTCCCTGGATGTAGGTGATAAGGGTGTTTCAGACTGCGCATTTCCATCCCGAGTGGCCGGCAATATTGGTGTGGGCTCAGGGGCCACACAGGTTTCTCCTAATCTGGAAGGTTTGGGCAAATCTGATATGCACAGTGTCCTTGGGGTTGGCAGCCAGAGTTCTGTGGTGTGGCTCCAGAGATCACATTCTGGTGGGCATGTGAGCCATGGTTTTGGGAGAGAAGTCTGCAAACACAAATACAAATTAGGGTGAGTGGCGAGGTGATCACAGGCCCAATGCGTAGACCTGGAGGGAAGCTCGTCATGAACTATAATTAGGGAGACTGGAAGGCAGTAGCACAGGCTTTTCTCTCTGGATTGTGTGTCCAGGATGGCCTTGGAATGCAGGTGTGGTCTCATGGGTCCATGGGAGTCTTTTCCTCTCTATGGATCCTGGTGGCTCTCCATAGTTTGGTGGCTTTTTCGGGGAAGGGGAGAATGATGTTTTCCACCTTATGGGTGCCCCAAAACAGGGATTCCAGAGACGGGCTCTGGTTCATGGCATCTGGGACATCACAACAAGTGCTAGGATTTGGGCTTAGGGGCATATTAGGCCTGCAATGCGGGTTCATGGTGGTGCAACAGAGAAGGATTGTTTGAAAGCATGCTCAGGCTGAGGGTCACAAGGCCTGTTTGCCTCCAGGGCAACCCTGAGGAGTTTGTGTGGTCTCACTGGACTTGTAAATGACTCCCCCTTTCAGGGTTGAACACCCATCCTAACAGCCAAGTTTCCTGATATGAAGAAGGAGGAGTTCTCTATTGTGCTTCAGGATGCCCCATTATCAGGGATTCCAGCAAAGGTCTGGGGACAGGTGCCTGAATACCAAGGATGGTTAGAGATGAAATACTTGAGCCATGGCATTCCCAAATACTAGATGTGGGGCTCAAACTCTGGTGACTGACACTAGGTCTGGGCTCAGGCTCTGTCAGACACAGCACTAGTGGCCAGGGCAACCTATAAATCAGGGTCCCTCCGATATAGGGCCGAGCAGATTGATCCTCATGTGGGGTTTCTGGCCAGACTCACCAGGCACTTGTTTCTATCGGGAAGGCAGAATGCTGTGTTGTGTCTCCATAATTCGCTATCAAGAAGGCTTGGGGACCAGTCGGGTGAGGAAGGAATTGTAAACACAAGCTACAGTTCAATTCACTGCCAAGCGGAAGGCAGTTCCTGTGTCCAGCAGCTTTTTCGAGATATCCAGCACCTTAGTAAGGGAGGACGTCAGATATTTGCTCACACTGGAGTTTGTGTCTATGATGACTGACAAATGGAGGGGTGGCGTCAAGAAGCCATGTAGGGATTTTCACGTTGAGACTCATGAGCTGCTCCAAATAGCAAGGTTTCATTCTACTGGACAGGTGGAGTGTGGTTTATTTGCTCCAGGGTCCCCCATGTGGAAAGTTTGGGTAGCAGAGCTCTACCGCATGGATGCCTGGAATGTTCAACTTCATTGACCATTGCAACTGAAGAACATGGCAGCTTTATTCTGGTGTCTCTGTAGCAAAGTACCAAGTCCTTGATTTGACATGGAATCTCTTGCAGATGGGCCACACAGCTGGTTTGTTACCAGGTAGATCTTAGAATGTGCTGGTGGCTTAGTAGTTGTGCAGGAATCTACTACTCTGGGATTTTGCACAGATTGTAGGGCACGGTTTCCTTCTGGGGACAGGAGATGTTCTGTTGTGTGGCCCAGCCACCACATGTTGTATCATAAGTTCGCATTCTAGAACAGGCCTCTGAGGACACATGTCTGAAAACCGAATCAATGGTTCCAATGACGTCCTAGGGGCATGTTAGGTTCATTATTCTGACTCAGGACCATTGACTTGGCTGTGTTCCTGGATGTAGGAGATCAGGGTATTTCAGACTGTGCATTTGTGTTCAGAGCGGCCGCCGAAATTGGGGTAGGCCCAGAGGCCTTGTAGGTTTCTCCTAATCTAGACAGTTTGGGCAACTGTGATGGAAACAGTTTCCTTGTGGATGGCAGGGACAGTCCTGCAGTGTGGATCCAGAGACCCCATCCTGGAGGGCATGTGTGCCATGGTTTTGGTAGATAAGTCTGCAAACACAAATTCGAATTAGGGTGAGTGGCGAGGTGATCACAGGCCCAATGCATATACCTTGAGAGCAGCTCATCTGGAACTGTAATTAGGGTGAATGGAAGGCAGTAGCACAGGCTTTTCTCTCCGGATTGTGTGTCCAGGATGGCCTCGGAATGCAGGTGTGTTCTCATGGGTCCATGGGAGACATTGCCTCTCTATGGATCCTGGTGGCTCCTCATAATTTGGTGACATTTTTGGGGAAGGGATGAGTGCTGTTTTCCATCTGAAGGGTGCACCAAAACAAAAATTCCAGAGATGGTCTCTGGGTCTGGGCACCTCGAAAATCCCACCAAGTTTTATGATTTGAACCTACAGGCATACCAGGCCTGAAATGAGGGATCATTGTGGTGAATCTGAGAGGGATTTTTTGAAAGCATGCTCAGGGTGAGGGTCACAATGCCTGTTTGTGCCAAGGGTAGTCCTCAGGAGTGTGTGTGGTGTCATTGATGTTGTAACTGGCTCCCCCTTTGAGGGTAGAACACCCATCCCAAAAGCCAGGTTTATTGCCATGGGGAAAGAAGAGTTCTCTATTGTGCTTCAAGTTCCCTAATTGGCAGGGATCCCTGCCAAGGTCTGGGGACAGGTGCCTGAATATCAAGGATGGGTAGAGATGACATATTTTGGCCATGGCAATCCCAAATGCTAGATATGGGGCCTGCTCTTTAGTGGCTGAAACTCAGTCGAGCTCAGGCTCTGTCAGACACGGCACTAGTGGCCATGGCAGCCTATAAATCGGTGTTGACTCGAGGGCCGACCTGATTGATCCTCATGTGGGTTTTCAGGGCAGACTCACCAGGCATTTCTTCATTCGATGGGGAAGGCAGAATGCTGCATTGTGGCCCCAGATTTCCCTATCAAGAGGGCTTAGGGACCAGTCAGGTGAGGATGGAATTGTAAACACAAGCTATGGTTCAATTCAGTGCCAAGTGGAAGGCAGTTCCAATGTGCAGTGGTTTATACAAGACATCCAGCACCGGGATAAGGGTGCATGTCAGATGTTTGCTTAGACTGGAGTTTGTGTCTATGATGACCGACCAATGGAGTGGTGGCATCAAGAGGCCATGGAGCAGTTTACCCGCTGAGGCCTGTGAGTTGATCCAAACATAAGGTTTCCTTCTACTGGACAGGGGAGGTCTGGTTTGTTTACACCAGGTTCCCCCATGTGCAAAGTTTGGGTAGCATAGTACTCGCATGTGGATACTGGAAAGCACACCTACATTAACCATTGCACCTAAGGAACATGGCAGGTTCTTTCTGGTTGCTCTAGGGCAAAGTACCAAGGCCTGGATTCTAATAAAGTTGGGTCATAATGCAGTTTTGTTACCACGGAAATCTTACTATGTGCTGGTGGCTAAGGGGCCATGTTTGATTAGTCTATCCTGATGGTTTGACACCGGTCGAAGAACACGGTTTCTTTCTGGGTATCGGAGATGTTCTGTTGTGGGGCTCACGGACCAAATGTTGTATCATAAGTTGGTATTCCAGAACAGGCCTCTGAGGACAGATGCCTAAAAACTTCATCTAGGGTTCCAATGAAGTCCAAGGGGAATTTCAGGTTGAATCATCAGACTCAGGAACATTGACTTCGGTGTCTGCCTATATGTAGGCAATCAGGGTGTTTCTGACTGTGCCTTTGTGTACAGAGTGGCCTCCAATATTGGGGTGGGCTCTGGGGCCTTGCAGGTTTCTCCTAATCTTGAAGGTTTAGGCAAATTTGTGGGCACGGTTTCCTTGGGGGTGGCAGGCACAGTCCTGTGGTGTGGCTCCAGAGACTCCATCGTGGAGGGCATGTAAGCCATGGTTTTGGGAGAGAAGTCTGCAATCACAAACTCGGATTAGGTTGAGTTGCGAGGTGATCGTAGGCCCAATGCATAGACCTGGAGGGCAGATCGTCAGGAACTGTAAATCACGTACCTCGAAGGCACTAGCACTGGCTTTTGTATCTGGATTGTGTGTCCATGATAGCCTTGGAATGCAGGTGTGTTCTAATGTTTCCATGAGAGTATTTTCCTCTCTACGGATCCTGGAAGCTCCCAATAGTATGGTGGCTTTCTCGTTTGAATGGAAGAGTGCTGTTTTCAATCTTAGATGTTCCCCAAAAAGGGATTCCAGAGAAGGGCTGTGAGTCTGGGTGCTTGGAATATCCCACCAGGATTAGGATTTGGGCCTAGGGGAGTACCAGGCCTACAATGTGTGACTTGGAGGTACAACTGAGAGCGTTTGTTTGAAAGCATGCTAGTCTGAGTGTCACAATGCCTGATGTGATTAGGGCAGCCCTTATGAGTGGGAGTTGTCTCCTTGGCCATGCAGCTGGCTACCACTTTAATGTAGGACACCCATCCCAACTACCAGGATTCCTGCCATGGAAAAGGAAGAATTCTCTATTGTGCCTCAGGTTCCCCCATTAGCAGGTATTCTAGCAAATGTCTGGGGACAGATGCCTGAATACCAAGGATGGGTAGAGATGAGGGACCTGAGACATGGCCAGTCTCACATGCCTGACTCTCTGAGTAGCTGACATGAATTGAGCACTCAGGCTCTGTCAGAAACAGAACTAGTGGTCAGGGCTGAGTATGAATCAGGGATCCCTCAAGGGCTGAGCAGATTGATCCTCATGCAGAGTTTCTGGGCAGAATCACCATGCCCTTCTTCTTTCTAAGGGGAAGGCAAAAAGCTGCGTTGTGGGCCCAGAATTCCCTATCAAGCGGGCTTGGGGACCAGTAGGGTGAGGATGGAATTGTAAACTCAAGCTAAGGTTCAATTCAGTGCCAAGCAAAAGGCAGTTCCATTGTGCAGTGTCTGATTCCAGATATCCAGCACCTGAGTAAAGGTGAAAGTCAGACATTTCCTCATGCTGGAGTTTATGTCTATGATGACCGATGAATGGAGGGGTGGCGTCAAGAGGCCATGGAGGATTTCACATGCTGGGGCTTGTGAGATGCTTCAAACAGCAAAGTTTCCTTCTACCACACAGGGGGAGTCTGGTTTATTTGCTCCAGGGTCCCCCATGTGGAAAGTTTGGGTAGCAGAGCACTCCCACGTGGATGCCTGAAAAGCACACCTCCATTAAAATTGCAGCTGAGAAACATGGCCAATTCGTTCTGGTGGCTCTTGGGCGAATTACCAAGGCCTGGAGTTGACATGAAGTCTCATGAAGATGGGTCATAATGCAGGTTTGTTACCATGGAGACCTTACAGTGTGCTGGTGGCTAAGGGACCATGTAGGATTCATCTACCCTGAGGGTTTGACACTGGTCAAAGGGCACGGTTTCCTTCTCGGACCAGAGATGTTCTGATGTGGGGCTAACGGACCAAATGTATCATAATTTGGTATTGCAGAACAGGCCTCTGAGGATAGATGCCTGAAAATTTAATCTAGGGTTCCAATAAAATCCTAACGGAATGTCAGGTTCAATCCTCTGACTCAGTATCATTGACTTCAAAGTCTGCCTAGATGTAGGTGATCAGGGTGTTCCAGACTGTGCATTTGTGTACAGAGTGGCAACCAGTATTGGGGTGGGCTCAGGGGCCTTGCAGGTTTCTCTTAATCTGGAAAGATAGGGCAATTTGATGGGCACAGTTTCCTTGGCAATGGTGGGCACAGTCCTGTGGTGTGGCTCCAGAGACCCCATGCTGGAGGGCATGAGAGCCATGGTTTTGGGAGGGAAGTCTGCAAACACAAATGCGGGTTAGGTTTAGTGGCGAAGTGATTGTAGGCCCAATGCATACTCCTGGAGGGAAGCTCCGTGTGAAATGTAAATCGCATGCCTCAAAGGAGGTAGCACAGTCTTTTTTATCTGGATTGTGTATCCACGATGGACTAAGAATGCAGGTGTGGTCTCAGGTGTCCATGGGTGATATTTCCTCTCAAGTATCCTGGCGGCTCCTTATAATGTGGTGGCTTTCTCAGAGAGGAAAGAGTTCTGTTTTCCATATTAAGGGTGTCCCATAACAGGGATTGCAGAGAAGTGCTCTGGCTCTGGGCACCTGGAAATACCCACCAAGGGTTATGATTTGGGCATAGGGGCTTACCAGGCCTCCAATGCAAGTCCTGGAGATACAACTGAGAGCGTTTGTTTGAAAGCATGCTCAAACTGAGGGTCACTATGCAAGCTTTTGCATAGGGTAGCCCTCAGGAATGGGGGTGGTCTCAATGGCCATTCAGTAGGCTAACACTCTGAGTGTTGGACACCCTTCCGAACTTACAGGAATCCTGCCATGGGGAATGAGGATTTCTCTATTGTGATTCAGGTTCCCTCATTGGTAGGGATTCCAGGAAAGGTCTGGGGACACATGCCTGAATACCAAGGATGGGTAAAGATGACGGCTCTGTTCCGTGGCCAGTCTAACATGCGGGATATGGGCCCCGCCTTCTAGGTGGCTGACACGAGGTCGGGGCTTAGGCTCTGTCAGACACAACACTAGGGGCCAGGGCTGTCTATAATTCAGGGTTCCCTCAAGTGACAAGTAGATTGATCATAATGTGGAGTTTCTGGGCAGACTCACCAGGCCCTTCTTCTTTCTATTGGGAAGGCAGAATGCTGTGTTGTGGCTGCAGAATTCCCTATCATGAGGGCTTGTGGACCAGTAGGGTGAGGATGGAATTGTAAACCCAAGCTATGAATAAATTCAGTGACAAGCAAAAGGCATTTCCAGTGTGCAGCAGCTGATTCGAATATCCAGCACCTGAGTAAGCGCAGACGTCAGATGTTTGCTCAAGCTGGAGTTTGTGTCTATAATGACCAACAAATGGAGAGGAGTTGAAAAGAGGTCATAGAGGATTTCCCACACTTGAGCTTGTGAGATGCTCCAAACAGCCAGGTTTCCTTCTACAGGACAGGGCAGTCAGATTTGTTTGCTCGAGAGTCCCCCATGTGGAAAGTTTGGGTAGCAGAGCACTCCCACATGGATGCCTGGAAAGCACACTTCCACTGAACATTGCAGCTGAGGAACATGACAGGTTCTTTCTGAAGGCTCTGGGGTGAAGTACCAAGGCCTGTAGTTGACATGGAATCTCATGAAGATGGCTCACAATGCTGGCTTGTTACCAGTGAGATCTTAGAATCTGCTGGTGGCTACGGGCCAAGTAGGATTCATCTACCCTGAGGGTTTGACACAGTTCCAAGAGCACGGCTTCCATCTAGAGAAAGGAGATGTTCTGTTGTGGGGATCAGGGACCATATGTTGTATCTTAAGTTGGTACTCCAGAACAGGTCTCTGATTACAGATGCCTGAAAACCTAATCAGGGGTTACAATGAGGTCATAGGAGCATGTCAGGTTCAATCTTCTGACTGAGAAACACTGACTTGGGTATCTGCCTGGATTCAGGTGATCAGCGTATTTCAGATTGCACCTTTGTGTCCAGAGGGGCCTCCAGTATTGGGGTGGGCTCAGGGGCCTTGCAGGTTTCTCCTTATCTCGAAGTTTTAGGCAAATGTGACGGACACATTTTCCTTGGGGATGGCAGGCACAGTCCTTTGGTGTGGCTCCAGAGACCCCATCCTGGAGGAAATATGAGCCATGGTTTCGGGATAGAAGTCTGT